>NC_064614.1:214594279-216994279 GCF_023898315.1 Schistocerca nitens
AAAACATATGAGTAGTTCAGTTTAATGTTTTCATTTCGTCTTCCATTCTCTGGTAAAACGCTTCATACCATTCATATATTTAATATGTACAAGATATGAGTATCCAAATACTTTTTTCACAGGTAACTCAACAGTCATGATAGAAACATAGTTTCATATGCAGAAATGAGCATGACACTAAAGTGAATGTGTCTGGATGTACAAGCTATAGAACCACAGAAAATACTATTTCTGTATGTTATCGATGAGTCTTCTTGTTACACTCCTTCAGAACAAAAATTTGATCCATTAATGCACTGTCATGCTGGAGTCACTAAAAGTATAATTAGTTTAAGAATACCCCTGAAAATAGCTATTATTGAACCATATTACCAACCTTATTTGTGTTGTGTGAATCTATTGCTTGACAAACACAATTCAAATACATAATCAAACAATCCAACTCCATCTCTTCATGTTCAATTCCGAAGTTTTCTTCATGTGCCTCACTGTACAACTTTTCAACGTTCTTGGATTTGATCCAAACTATTAATGAATTGCAGTGGTTACTGATATTGGTACAATTGTATCCACATATATGTGCCTTACTTAATTTATGAATGTTTCATTTTAACTTCGAGAATTATTTTAAAAATTAAATACAATTTATATTTCTTTCATTTCCAGTCAGATTTTATGCAGTAAACAATTTCATCACATGCTGCCAAATTTCCGAGGGAAGGTATGTAATTGAATAATCCATACAGAATATAATCTAGTTAAAGACAAGCTATTTCTTTACTTAACATTTCTTGTGATCATAGATTATCTTCTACAACAAGATTATGCAACAAAGGAATGATTATTTTATCTTGTCTTCTGCGTTGCCCATTTCGTCAGTTGAGTATTACTAAAATTATTAAAGTTTGACTGTTTTAATGGTCAGTTCTTATTGGATACACTGTAATTTAATGCCTTGTGTTCCACTCCTTGCAGAAATTTCTCTGTGCCATTCTGTGAGAACTAACAGTAAAAATTGTCAGTGATCTCCATTCTGGTTATTGAATGATACTATTTTCCTTATAGCTGAGTTTCCAATAAAATACCTTTGAATACAATAAAAGAAACACCAAAAGTATAAGTAGTAAGAAATGCATATCAGGGAACGTTATAATTCTTGTTCTGAAACACTGTCGACATATGCCGCGCAGCATTTGCCGAGCGGTCTGGGGCGCTGCAGTCATGGACTGTGCGGCTGATCCCGGCGGAGGTTCGAGTCCTTCCTCGGGCATGGGTGTGTGTCTTTGTCCTTAGGATAATTTAGGTTAAGTAGTGTGTAAGCTTAGGGACTGATGACCTTAGCAGTTAAGTCCCATAAGATTTCACACACATTTGTCGACACACTTATCATCTCCATCTGTAATCGTTTTGGGTCCTGTATGCAGTCCCAGACAGCGCTTGGATTGAGAACAAGAATACCAGCGATGAAAACGAAAGAGTCACCCTCGTACTGGAAACGATCTTGCCAACGAGTGTGGAGGAGAGGACAGATTCAGGGCAACCTTTTGCCCCTTTGGCGTTGGAAACTGCCCCTAAAGGAGGGAAGAAACAGCAGTGATCAATATCATGAACATGCAGAAGGCAGTGGAAGTGGCTGCATTAGTGATATATAACGAGTATCAACAGGAAATTTGGCCTGGAAACTGTGACGATGCCACCATTAGAAAAATATTTCGAATTTGTCCCCCATTCATATCGCTGGGATGAAACGGAAGAGTCCAATCTAGATATAGTGGGGCATAGTGAAGAGAAATGGAAAAAAGATAAGGATTTCTGGTGAGAAGAATGTAGGGTAATATCAATGGCAGTGGAAGATGACACAACATGAGAAGATTACGCTATGGGTGGGAAGGTGCGGGGGGAGGGGGGGTTGTTTTACTATGAACTGGTCAGTGATAGAGTTCAGGTACACCTGCCGTCTTCAGTAGCATAAGATGAAGAGCCAAAAGTAATTCTGTATGTAAAGGAAGTCAATAACGTAATAATCGTGGGGGATTGGAATGCGGTAGTTACGGAAGGAATTTGAGGCTTGGGAGCCTATGGGCTTGGCAGTAACAGTGAGAAAGAAAGAAAAGTAATTGAGTTTGTAAATTGGGGTTTGGTTGGAGGAGGGCAAAGTACTGCGCAGATGTGGGGCTCAATTTAACAGTTACCTCATTAAACATAAAATACCTGTTTATAACTAATAGTACAATAAGAAGAGTGAAACAGAATATTATTCTGTAGCTCCGTTTAGATCCTTCAGCAGGGCTCAAATTATAAAACTCTTCTCAAATATCTTTCGTATAGTAAACAGAATTAATATCAAATCCTTGTTGCCGGATACATAACCAAGCAACAACACAAACAATTACATTGCATGGTCCTCGACCAAAGAAAAGAAATATAAGATACAAAAATAACTCCCTGAGTTGCTATAAAATAACATGTTGATCACTCGCACAAAAACAAAAAGAAGTTGTTATACTTAGTGCAAACTGCATCAACAAATCGGTTACATTCAAGGCCTAGTTCAGACAAAACCACTTCCTTGTGTAGTACACTTAATCACACTCACGATGTGTAATTTAACAGATAAAATATCTCTCACACAGAGAGAACACAGTTGCATGCACAGTATGCCTTAAGTCAACAACCATACCTTGTCACACAATATCCGTGGACCTCTCTGCGTAATTTGTTTGCTAACCAGTACACCCATTGCATCACTCGATCAGAACACAGCGCGCTGTATCAAAGCCCTAAACCAATACAGTGCTGCTGTCAACTGTTAAAGCACTCAGTTAGTGCTTCCTTTGCCATATGGGAGTTCCTTCCTCTGCCTCCCCTGGATTCACTCACTTTTCGCGTTGGAGGAGACACCAAGTGCTGCACCGGGCTGTTGTGTCCAAATAGCGACCACGGACCACGCTGGGCGGTAGTAACGTCCAGACGACAGCACCGTAGCGTACCATGTTGTCTAGGCTCTCGCTCTCGGCTCTGCCAACACTACATCCTCTCTGTCCGGAAACTGAATACCACAACAGCCTCCTCCGATTCGTTTGCTACCCCGCCCTAGACTCCGACTTCCTGCACATCTCTAAGCGCAGCGCGACCCACCAACCTCGCCCGTCGCCACAACCCTCTGCACACCGCGCTATCTATTGAAGACGTGCAGGTCATACAACCGTGGTATTAGCGCTGACTTTGGAATATGTACCGCATTCGAAGCAGAGGAAGTCACAGCACATTATCGTCTCACGCTCTCCCACTAACGTTAGGAGCGTTGCTGCCGAGCACGACACGTAACAAATTCGCGGCACACGTTCTACAAAAAATTTCAACCAGTAATAGCGAAAACACTATTCAGAGAACACAAAAGGAGAATGTATACTTGGGAAAGGCTCAGACACGGGAAGGCTTCAGTTGGATTACATCATGGTCAGGCAGAGACTCCAAAATTAATTACTGGATTGTAAAGTGTAGGCGGGATACGACATAGCCTCGGACCACAATTTAGTAATGATGGGGATACAGTTACGTTTAAAAGAGTTGTCCAGAAAAATCAGTAAGGAAAGAAGTGGGGTACTGACGTTTTAACATTCATATACTAGACACTGAATTGGTCACCTGTCAAATAGTTCGTAATAAAGACAATAATGTTTATCAAAATTGTCTAGTAGCAAACGTTAGAGTGAGATAATTTGTAGTTTTATTCATGAATAACGTTAGGCAGCTTTATGGTGATAGTGACTGGCGCAGCTAGTATGTTCTCGTCTGAGTCCATTTACACTTGGCATTCTAAATGTACAGAAAGTGAAAACAGACTTTTATTTCTGAAGGTTGAAAGCTACAAATTATTATTCTGAAATTATGTCTGATTTAGACTGGCAACTTTCATTTAGTTTCCGACATCTGATAACGAACTTTGCTTCGAAACCAGTTAATAGTTCATTCTATCTTCATAATGCAAGTCTATGTCAGGAAACGGAATTGATATTCCAATTGCTTTAACCATATAGACACGTGACCATGGTCAATTGATACTGTAAAAGGTATATGGCTTATTTTAAATTTTTATTTTTTGAGTCAGTAACCTTCTGATGACTCGTTTGACCCCCCCACCCCCCCCCCCACCCCACCCCCACGAATTCATCTCCTGTGAGGAGAGAAATGCTGCAGCAGCCATGAATTGTCTCGCCACATTTCAGGCCGTTTCTTTCTCACATTTTCTCACAGGCGTCCCGATAGTACCATGTATTAACAGTTTGTCCCTCTGGTACGAATTCATGCTGAACTAATCCTTCAAAGTTAAAGAAAACTGTCATTTGACATTTTATCTGACTTGACGAGCTTCTTTTGGTCTTGGGGAACCTTTCCCGACCTACTGTGAAGATTGAACTTTGGTCTCAACACCATAACCGCAGACCGACGTCTCATCACCCGTTACGATTCTCTCAGGGAACATCTCGTACACATTTTCACTATCCAAAAACATTTCACAGAATCCGGGGGTTCTTTCTGATCTTGACTCATGAGCCGTCGGACGAACTTGGCAGTAACACTATGTGTATCGCTCGGACAGTCAGTCTTCGATTGGCATGTCCAATCTCGTTGACGTTCCTACCATGAGCGTCGTCTGTAGACGTCAAATGGATTTCTAAAGAAGGCTCATCTTTAACTTCCGTCCGGCAATTTTTAAACCATGTGAACTATTCGTAACATCGAGTACGGCTTAAGCACTCATCAATGTAGGTTTCCTGCATAATTGGTGTTTATCAGTAAAGATTTTCTTGAGTTTCACGCAAAATTTTATGCAGACGCTTTGCTCATCCAACTCTGCCATTTCGAAATTCGCTAACTGGGCAACACAATGTTCTAGTCACTACAGCAATTAACAATAACTGGCACACATACAACAATGAAACTTTCGGCAGTTACATGTTAAACACAGACGTGTACAGTTTGTCAACCGCATTTCGCTCTAACACACCATTGGCGATAAATTAAGAATGTTCTGATGTTCTGGAATTTTTTGAACACACCTCGTATGTATGTGTATCACGGAATTATTTCCAGTTACAAAAGTGGAAAAAACGTTTTAATTATAGCGACCTGCGAACTGAATATTTCTAGAAAGGACAATCATTAGGCTGTGAGAGATTGACCTTGTGCTAGAGAGAATACAGCTTACGAAGTATGGTTAACGGACAAAGAATGAGCTAAATGGAGTTTGTGCGTCCGTGTATGTATGTGTGTGAGTGTGTGTGTCTCTCTCTCTCTCTCTCTGTGTGTGTGTGTGTGTGTGTGTGTGTGTGTGAGTAGGGGAGGAGGGTGTTAGTCAGTGTTTGGATGGTGTGTGCTCGAAAGGAATAGGGAATAGTAGAGGACGGGAAGACCGACAGCGATAAAAATCGGGGAAACAATCAACAGCTTCTAATTTTAAGTATGTACCAAAGCCGGTATAATTCACTTGGTCTGAAAAAGGCAATGTAATACGTCAATTAATGGGTTAAAATACAGAAATTTAGCACTAAAAATTCCTTAGAGCTCTCGCTGAGGACACTTAAACGAATCGATAAGCGATATCGAGGGGCAGGATACATTTTGTTACCTTGTTCACCTGGTTGTTGGGAAATCATACGCAGCACTACAGCAAAGAATGAAGTGCAAAATAAAATTAATGATTTCGTTGAACAGGTCCCACTCGTGTTTAATTAAACACATTCTCTGTGAAAATTGTGGCGTTGCAGGGAATAAAGTCCATTTGAAATGTCTGTTACTGACAGTTGACTGCTCACATACACGACATGTGAAATGAACAGGGTTTCAAACGCTTTTATGTGCTGCAGCATATCAGATTGAAATTCTAAGTGCCCTTGGCCCTATTGTAAACAAGACCCAGGTTTTTTTTTTCATTCATGTTCTCATAAAGGTATTTATAGTTTCGATCTTGTTCTTTCGATCTTGTTTTCAGAAAAGCTTTTTAATAATTTGAGGTGAGAAACCGCCTCATTGAAATGTGAAAAAATGGCCCTCATATGCCAGTAAGACCGGTATTATATGCTACAATCGTAAGTCCTCAGAAATCTTCAGTTTATAAAACCATGATTCTGTCTAAGTTAGTGCAGTAGGTACAATATTGAAACAAGCTTTCACATAGAAAAATTTATATACAGCCAGTCGTAAAATAAAAGTTTCGGCAGCAGAAATATATTTAAAAAGATCTAGATTTTTAAAAAATATTCTTGACTGCAACGGTATCTTTTTCTTCTTGACAAATCTACCATTTCAGTAGATTAATGGCCTATGACAATAGCACAATCAGAGCGTCATCCGCAGTTCGGTAGCAACGGATTTGTTTGTAAGTTCACCAGTCTCGTACCTTTCCCTGCGTTTTCCTTTTGAATACCCTGGCTATGTCTGCCTGGACTAGTACGCGTTTTACATGAATTTATAGTTCTTCTAACTGTAAACGTCTATAAAATGAGGCATATATTTATTTTCTGGGAATAGGCGAAACATTAATATTATTGGGTTGAAGCATAAGTTCGTTGCGTTTTTCTATTCGTTTAATAAACACAGCAGGTATACATAGTAGAGGCTTTAACTTCAATAATATACTGTCCTTCACTATTTACAAGAGTCTGCCAACGATGAGGTAATTTTTCGATTCCATGACTGTATAAATCACGAGTTTGGACCACATATTTAACCGGAAAGGAAGTTCGATAGAGAGCGGAAAAGGTGAAAATCTGAGGTTGCAAGATCTGATGAATAAATTGGAAGTAGAATGACTTCCAAAGCGAATTCCTGTCTAGTGGTTTTCGTCAGTCTAGCAGAATGCGGGTAAGCGTTATCGTGGAGTAGCGTCACTTCATGCTGCGTTCCTGATCGTTGTTTTTGGATTACGTCTGCTAGACGTCTCGATTGTTGACAGTCAGTGTCAGCAGTTATGATTATACCTCGGCGAAGCAATTCATAGTAAACCTCCGTTGCTGTTCCACCAGCTGCATAACATTATTTTCTGTGTATGCGCACATGTCTTTGCCCGGAAAGTTGCGACCTAGTTCGGGCTCAACCATTCCTTTCTTTTCCTTATATTAGTATATGGACGCCATTTTTCGTCATCAATAACGATACAGGATAGTAATGGTCGGTGTTGTTCAGGAGCCAATTGTTGACGAGCAAGCAGAGGTGAACATATGGCCACCAGCTGATTTTTGTGATTTTGGCTTAGAGCATGGGGTACCCATATATCAGATTTTTGAACCTTCTCTGTTGCATGCTAATGTCGCACGATGGAGGAATGATCATAGTTCACCACAGCTGCTAGCTCTCGACTACACGGATGTGGATCATTGTGGATTAATGCGTCTAAACGATCTTCATGAAGGCCCGATGGTCTTCCTCAACTTGGAGAGCCACTGATGTCAAAACTATCATCCGTAATAAGAGAAAGCCATTTACTTGCCGTGCTCTGTCCAATGGCATTATCTCCTTGCACGGGTTTCTGGCTGCCTCCGATGCTGCCACCCCTCTACTGAACTCAGGCAGATGATTATGCTGGAAGTATTCTGATTTCTCCACTTGGCAGTCCACTTCCTAGTGTCCACAGCTCCACTCACTATCTACAAATGACAAATAGACAATATGTAAGCGAAAATAGCAACAGTGAACTACAAATGAAAAATGGCAATCGATAAATAAACCCATAGCAACCGTAATAGCAACATAGAAAACAAAAACACCACGAGCTTATGTACCAACCTAATAGTTATAGCCACATAGTAGTAGGCTCCCCAAATTTAATCCCTTTTTCATAGACCCATCAACTGATAACCAATAAGTGCCTTTGTACTCAGGTCCTGAGTCGAGTGCTGGGAGAGAACTACTTGTAATTTCGGTTTATAGTCCCATGAAATGCTCGTGAGAAATTGTAGTTGTGAGTTTTGATATTTAACGATTTATGTGGGCAAGAGAATGATTTAACAGAAATTATATGTGTAGCGATGTTACCTGGAAACGACACGTAAACACATGAGTATTTAAAAGTGCCGCAATAGTTCCAGTGCTCGTTTGAAAGGCCTTTATTCCCGTGTTAAATTCTGGTACGTCCAGCGGCCGATTACAATACATGCAATGGGACTCCGCATACTAATTAATTCGTATGGTTTCTGGTATGCAGAAGCGCAAAGTAATCCTTTGGTGCCGTCATTACGGCTTTGACTGGTACGAGCCCTGTATGATTCGTTCACTGAACAGATGACTCAGTCACGTGAACCAATCGGCTTTCGGGTTGTTCTCCCCAAAAAATATGGGTGCGCAACCGACTCCGCGCCAGGGCTAGCTGGACAATGGTTCGACGAGCGGCGCTTTGCGTGGGCGTAGAACAATGGCGCTTCCTTCCCGTACGCTCAGCGCCAGCGGGGCAACAGAATACAGCCACGGGGGTGGGGGTGGGGGGGACTTGGGGGGGAAGGGGGGAACTTGGCGTTGTTTTGTTCGTCGCGTCATTCAAAAGTCCCCTCGATACATTCAAAAGCCTGCGAGGAGCTAGGCAGCAAAGACAACTCGCTCTTCGACAACAGTCTGAATTAAAGGAGCCCTGACGAGCATCCAGAAAGAACGTTCTCAGTTAACTGCGAAGGAACGCCGCTTTTCTTCGCAGTGAAAGGCTGGTCCCTTATTGAAGACCAAGTTACACGAGTAATTCTTTCCTTCGTCGCAAATTTTAAATTAAGGGATAAAAAGGCTGTCTTTAGACTACGTTCCTTATTAAACTTACCAGGATAAAGTTGCAAGAGCATGAAATACATTTCTTAATGCTATACGTTCTTGAGTTACTATTCACAAGAAATTCCAGTATTCGTGAAGGACGTAATAAAGATTTATTTGGAAAAACTGAGTGAAAACTGTACTACCGTTTCTCTGACCTAATAAGTTCAACGTACTTATTTTACACCAAAGGCATCAGTTTACAGAAGAAACCATGGTCCATTGTAGGTTGTAATGTAAACGTTTTTTATTTAAATCGTATGTTTTGCTAATTTCGATCACCTGTCATTTACAACCACACGCATGATGTCACGTATTACACACGTTTACATTACAGCCTACAACGGGACAAGTTTTTTGTATGAAGTATTTAGATGGTCTGAATCCTCACAGAAGAAAAATTTTGCAATTATTAGTGTAACATCCATAGATTATTATTATTATTTCAACGACAGGTGCTAAGTTTCCTAGTTTTCTCACTTGGAAGAAGATTCAAGTACTATCGTTCGTTGATTCTCTCAACGACAACAACAGTAGTAAAATACTTCCAGATCTGATATTGTATTCTTTCAGCAAATATTGGGTAACGGCGGCTGATTTCATTACGTGTTAGTGAAATATCATATATCAAAGTGGTTGAAAAACCATTATCTAAAAGAAGCCGTTTTAATTTTTTGGCTTTAATGTGCCTTCACAGCTATTAGCATTTTTTGTTGACAACTTCGATGAATTTTGAGTAACATCACTAACGCTTTCTGCTTGGTGTCATTTCAACTCCAACATTTATTTTGTTTCACAACTTTTCTCCCAGGGTGCATATCACAACAAGTCTAAGAAAGCTTTCTTCAACCAAAGAGATCAGCTGGTACCAAAAACTGACGAAGATGTTTATGAAATTATTTGTCTCGAACACAGTTCGTAATTGGTGAAGACGGAAAATAGAAATAACAAAGGTAAAACAACAAAATTCGGTTCTGATGTTACAGACCATTAAATATGAATGTGCCAGGTGTAGTACGAAATAATATGGTACTGAAAGGAATGGATAATGAATGAAGCCTATTGAAAATTCAGAACTACAATAAAGAATGCACTACTTCGACATGTGCTAATTTCGCCACGAGTGTTGAACTTGCCATTCGAAGATGAAAGGAAATAAATTCCTGGGGCAGATAATGGATGAATTCTGTTAAGACCAGCGAAGAAAACACCATCGCAAAACAGGAAGAAACAATGATGGTTTGAAATTAGCAGTAATGGTGGTGACTAATAATAAAGTTACCACCTAACTTTTTTCAAGCATTAGCGCATCTATAACACAGGTGACCATATGCTATATGTCTATTTGGCCGGACACAAACGTCACTAACTCACTACACTCAGAAGCAAGGTCTAAGGATTAAATCTCACCATTGAGAATAACAATGTACATGGTGATTAATTGTCCTTAACTATAGGTTTCATGAAACTCGGAATGCCTTAATAAACCTCGCATGCCGTTTTCTATTCTCACTCGCTATGCACAAACTATTAGTCCTTCAGGAAAAATGAACAGGACCTTTTTATAGGAAATTGAGAGTACTTAAACTTTGTAGTTGGATACGCTTCCTTGCATAGCAAACGAGGCAACAGAAAATCTTGTGTGAGGTTTTTGATAGCATTGCGAGTTTCATAAAACCTATAGGTAGGGGGAACTGAATCACCCTGTATAGAATTATTTCCAATCGTGATATTTCTTCCTTAGGCTTTGCTTCTAAGTTTAGTGAGTTACTGATGTTTGTGTGCGGCCAAATAGGCGTATACCATATGGTCACTTGTGCTATAGATGCGCTAATCTTTGAACATTAAACACAAATTTCTCATCCTTTCCCAACCACGCATTCAATGAGAAACTTTGCGAAACTGGTTACTAATAGAAACTACGTAGGTTTACGCCAAATTTGAGCGTAATTAGAGGACTTAATCAAAAGGTTTACTGTCCACCTACATTTTTCCGAATAAAGACAATATTTCATACTGAAGTCATGACGACTCGTGATCACACATCCACAATACTCTCAAGACGAGCTCCTTTCAGAACCCAACTTTAATGAAAATTTTCCTTTAGTTACTGTATATTTTTCACTCCTGTCAATCGGGCTATTAATTATGATGTACCCTTCAAAATAGGCCCCGTTGGCAACTACATTTTTTGTTAGCTACTTTCAGTGAAGTTTGTATACTAAGGATATTGTTAAATTTCCTGCAAAAAAGGTCTGGATCATATGTTCTATAGGAGTAATAGTTTTCACGTAGCTAGCAAGAGAACATGAAAATCTTACTCATGGTATTAAAATCATTTTATATTCAAAATACATTTGTACAAAATAACACAATACTTCACACAGATGTCATTGGTGTGTTGTAACCACAACTATCAATCAGTTCGTCAACGACTCGTGTTCGAGCACAAACTCAACGTTTTTACTTCTATTATTGCGTACTTTCACACTTGCCAATGTATTTGAATACGTATGGATTGCATAAAACCCGTAGGTAGGAGCAATTGAATCAGCCCGTATAATACTTGCAAATGTTCCTTAGCTGCCTACCACATATTGTGTGAAAAGGAATACAGTGCACCAGTAATATTTGCTGGACAATGGTCTTGCCGTATTGGTAACACTGCTTCCCATCAGATCACCAAAGTTAGTTAATGTCAGGCATGACTAGCACGTGGATGGGTGATCGCCTGGATCTGCGGAGTCTTGTTGGCAAGCGATGTTGCGCAGTCAGCCATTGTGACGCCAGTTGAGGAGCTGCTTGACTGAGAAGTAGCCACTACGGTCACGAGAACTGACAGCGTATGGGAGAGCTTTGTGATGGTCACGTGACCATATCTGCGTCCAGTGAGGATGACACGGCGATCTATGGATACCGTTGGGCCTTCAAAGCCCGTTCGGACAGAGGAAAATTTTATCACGTTTCTATTTCATTCGCAGAATAAACAGATATTGGCAATATTCGTATAAGCATGAAATTATATAATTTTACCCTGAACTTGGGCAATATGTTCGTGCATATGGGAGAAAGCAGAAATTTCTCCATTCTCTTTAGAAAGTAGAATACCGGAATTTTATGAGCAAACTCACAGTGCAATATCTCAGACTTCCCGCACCGTTTCCCACTGGGAATGGCGAAACATTTATGAAACGCTATCACTGACCAACCAATGATGCAGAGATTGATGCAACTTTTCCTTGGCTTTAGTTTGTGTATTTCTTCAGTGCAACATTATAGGAGTTACAGTTTCAGTCACTGATGTCGCGGGCTAATACCCTAAGTACACGCACGGCATTTACTGAAAGACACTTACATAAAATGTACTTGCCTAGGGGCTTTATTACAAACGCTACATCGTAATTGGTTCAAATGGCTCTGAGCACTATGAGACTTAACATCTGAGGTCATCAGTCCCCTACAACTTAGAACTACTTAAACCTAACTAACCTAAGGACATTACACACATTCATGCCCGAGGCAGGATTCGAACCTGCGACCGTAACGGTCGCGCGGTTCCAGACTGACGCGCATAGAACCGCTCGGCCACACCGGCCGGCGCTACATGTAATTAATGATCCAGTTGACAGATGTGAAAATATATCACAACAAAAGGAAACATTATCATTAAAGATGGGTTGTCAAAGGAGCTGGTGGCCAACGAACTGCGGGTGTGTGATCAGCAGTAGTCTTCAGTAGTAGATATTGTCTTTATTGGAAAAATGTAGGTGGATTGTACACTTTTCGAATAATCCTGCTCTAATTATGTCCGAACTTGGCGTAAACAGCCGTACTGTTTATGATTTACCACATCAGCAACGTTTCTGATTGAATGCGTGGTTGGCAAAGGATGAAAAATTAGTGTTCTATGTCCCGTCGACAACGAGATCATTAGAGACGAAGCACACGCTCGGATTAAGAAAGCTTGAGGAAGGATACCGGACGTGCCCCTTTCAAAAAAAATTCCAGTATTTGCCTTATGCGATTTATGTAAATCACGGATAACTTATCCAAATGGCCTGAAAGGGATTTGAACTCTCGTCCTCCCGAATTGAAATCGAGTGTGCAGGCCACACTGTGGCCCGCTCTGTGAATTTGTGGTTGGAGTACTAGATGACAGTCACACTCAGCCACACATTCTTCCAGTAAAATTTAATGGATGGAAGTACCTTTAGTTACAGCCGTGGGATCTTCCAGCATTGCTTGAATACGCTTCCCTTGTAACATTGTTGACAAACGTGGCATTTTGCTGTTGATTTAGTGTGAGATCTAACGTGCAAGTATGTTGTAAGATTGATATGTCGAGCAATGCCTGTACCTTGGCGTCCAAGGTTACCCGACCTCAATCATCTGGATTTCCCAACTGAAGTCACCTCGAAAGTGAAGTACTGGAGCAACAAATTGTACTCACTTATGAAGACGTACAGAATGGTCTAGGGAGTCCACTGCTGAGATGATAGCCGGCTCACATCCAAACGAGAGAATGACAAGTGCAAAACCTTTATATGCTCGTAATGTACAATTCTGGATGAATAAAGTCCGTGTAGTTAAGATCCATCAGTAACACTACCTCAAGACAAATAAATGGTTTCTAACTATAGTACTTGCCTTAGCGTTTTAATATTAGATTGTACCTCGTAATGAATATATTATGAAAGAATTTCAAATTTTCAAATTCGGTCAATAATAACACAAAAAGTTTAAATCATACTTTATTGCCTCTGGAGGCTGTTAGGCAGGCAACCTGCGAATCGTTTTTGCATCCAGAATAGTAAAATGGATTCCCCCTTATAAACGCTTCAATAAGGGACACATAAAACCAACATCTTCCAACGTTCCTACCTCGAATTACAAAATTCCTCGACTTTCTGGACCTTCGACAGCCACAAAGGTGTTCCAAATTTTTTTTTTTTTTTTTTTTTTTGTATCAGGCTAAAGCTTCAGCTAACGAACTTGACGTAAAGAAACCTGTTGGTGACCCCAATCTCATGGAATTACGTAGCGACTCCCGGCACTGGTTCCTCATGAGCCAACCGAAGCCTGTTAGAGCCACTAGCACATAAATAAATTACCATTCGGACCGCTGTTTTTTTTTTTATTTGATAAATTCTTTATCTTCCTGCCACTGATTTTAGTGGTAGCAAACAGCAGGAAACTTGCCGTCGACTATGCACTCATAAAACTGCTAATTTTCGTGCCTAATTCCTGTCCGCCCGCATCTCGTGGTCGTGCGGTAGCGTTCTCGCTTCCCACGCCCGGGTTCCCGGGTTCGATTCCCGGCGGGGTCAGGGATTTTCTCTGCCTCGTGATGGCTGGGTGTTGTGTGCTGTCCTTAGGTTAGTTAGGTTTAAGTAGTTCTAAGTTCTAGGGGACTGATGACCATAGCTGTTAAGTCCCATAGTGCTCAGAGCCGTTTGAGCCATCCTGTCCGTCTCCACGACATTCTCAAGCCGCCGACAGCTGGTGCATTTCTTGTAATTCTGAAACACCTTTCATGTAGGTAGGTATCAAAAGTAGGAGTGTGTGGGGTGCAATTAAAGTCCAGCTGTGGTTGTTGCACACTTTTATTGTGGAAGGAGGTATACACTACCTGTGATGCGCTGGAAACCATCCAAGGTGGTTTCTTAAATCTAGTGCCAAATCCATCGAACTTCACGGCTAGTAGAGAATCGCCAGTAAGCCGAGAGGGAGTAAGAAGTCCTTGAATCAGTGTCAGCTTCCACCTTTTACGGAAACTGAGCGTACGCAGCCTAATCGCTCCACAATGCCGGTGATGTGATGGGCAAACACTGTTACCTATCACTCTGAAGCAAATATAGGACGAATCGGTATCAAACCAACTGCATCTTCATCATGGTTTGAATAGGAACCCATCAGCTTGAAGTTTCTATAGACTTTACGCTTTCATTGGAATAGGTTTTGGTATAGTTTTCTTAACAGTAGATGTAACTGATGCTATTGGATACCTTATACCTTCTCAACAGCAATTAAATATAGAAAACTTATTCGCAATTTATTTGTGCAACTTGGATATGGACACTTTGGACGAAATTTTCATGCCCGCATCTCGTGGTCGTGCGGTAGCGTTCTCGCTTCCCACGAACGGGTTCCCGGGTTCGATTCCCGGTGGGGTCAGGGATTTTCTCTGCCTCGTGATGGCTGGGTGTTGTGTGCTGTCCTTAGGTTAGTTAGGTTTAAGTAGTTCTAAGTTCTAGGGGACTTATGACCACAGCAGTTGAGTCCCATAGTGCTCAGAGCCATTTGAACCATTTTTTTTGAAATTTTCATTTTATTGCCACCAGTCTGTGTAAAATGGGATATTATTGTCTTCCTAAGCGCTGCAAAGCCATGTATTTTCACTGCTTTGTTCAAGGAAACAAAATCGCTAACTTTTACCGAATTCCAAGCCATAGGGGAGAACCAGCGGCAATTTTCATTTAATTGAACTGGCTTCTTCACCTCTTCTGATACTTGTTTTTGACTCCATGATTGAGGACTCAAAGCCTGCGGAACACTTTAAACATGTTAAGGCAAATACGTTCAGCTACACACATAAAATGACTGAAGTACAATGAATCTAGCACCGAAGATAAATGACCTCGATATGTATTTGTCTGTCCTTTAATTTTCCGTACTTAATTGAAAAGAGATTTAAATAGTGTGTTTTTAATGTACGCAGTTCAGGAGAGAATAATGAAAGCATTAATCTTAAAATAAGCACCACGTCATATTACAAGAGCAGTATGTATCCAAGATTCTTCGACAATTCATACTCCGTAGTGCCCCTAACTGAGGCTGAAGTAGTAAGAAAAGAGGCTGAAGACAAATGTTACGTTGACGCAGAAGACCATTCGATTACATGTTCGGTTTTGACAAATACGGGAGAAACTATAGCTCTGTAATTTTTCAAAAGAACCATAAATGGGGTAGGGACCCTTTGGTAACTAGCGCTGATATAATGCGTGTGCAAGTTATATTGTGGTTGAGCGTGCAGATTTCGTAAGCAATGGAATCCTGCGAACTGAGATGTTCTGTGTAGTCCTGAAAGACAACTGAGCGCCCTACACCTTCATGTCTGTGGCTTGTTGCCCAACGATGCACCTAAAACTGATTATAGCATGAACATTATCGTCTGTAGGAATCAAGTAATACGTCAATGTCACCAGCAGGTTCCGAAGACGGAATGATAAAAGCTAAGTTATGATAAAACTGTTTTTTTTTTAAATTATACATTTTAAACATTTCTCTTGATATAGAGCAACTCAATTTTTTTACTCATTTGGAGTGAACTCTTCTTCCGAATATCAAAGGAGACAAGGTGCTTCTTACACCCGGTGTGGAGTCATATGTGAGTCACCTATTTCATATTATATTTATTACGTATTTTATTGTAATACGATATTGGTGACTCAAACATGACGCCATACTGTGTGCATGAAGCTCCTTAACTAATATCCTATTCTGAAGAAGAGTTTACTTGAAAAGTGTAAGTATAACTTGAAACGTCCCTTAGAAAAATTTATGAATGACTGTGCTGATAAACCTCTTACATTATTTGATTTTCAAACAGCTGAGAAAAACTGAACGTACTCAGACATTACTCTCTTTACTTATTCTGATCAACACTAAACTGACACACAATGTTTTTATCGCAACGCAATCTGACTTTCAAAAATCCATAAAAAAGAATAGACCTGACGAACAATAACCTATACCTTTCATGAATCACTTACCTCACAAAAATCTTCGTTACTCGAACTACTGCAATACAGCGAGCGCCAATACTGCCAGCTAAACAAAAGATTGTAACTATTGAAGGCACTAGCTACTAATAGGCATAGTTATCAAATGAAAGATTTTGATAGAGAACTAACAATGTATTTACCTTAATAATGTTCAAAAGTCATCATATATATATATATATATATATATATATATATATATATATATATATATCATTTCATGATATCCAATGTTACAAATTTACTCTTTGTGATGGACACACGTCGAGATCGTCCGCTCTCAAAATTCTACCATCTGTCTCCCGACATCCACCACTGCTGGCGGTTCAACTCCAACTGTACAACGCTACGCGCTATTAACAGCCAACACTACAATAGCAAATTCCAACAATGCAAACCAGCCACAGACTGCACACAGCACAGTCAGTGATTTTCATATAGAGCGCTACATGGCGTTACCAACATAAAAACCTAAACAGCCTGCTTACAATCTTAGCTGTCGAACTTGAAGTGACCAAAAAAATTTTCTCCAGCAATCACAATAGCAATGTTTAACATTTATAACTTTATAAAATGGTTGCAAGTCTCTTATGTGACTATACCACACGTATTTAACTTTTAATTTTTTATTATCTTTGTCACACTTCACCTGCGCTACACTTTGGTTAATTCTGAGAAGACACTATTGTTGCCTCAAGCTACCACAATTAGCACTAAAACTGCACATCGACGAATTCAACAGCTAAGCCTCGCGCTAACAGTGCGCCGTCTCACTGTCACTTTTCACGTCTGAAACTGCATTCTCGTCATCTTTGAGGATAACCACTTGATACTAAACTTGTTGTCTCCTTCGATATGTGCCTGGTTCCATTACAAGCTTCTCCCGAATACGTCAGATTGTCTGGTGTGCATAGGGAGGGAGGTATGTTACTTGTGGTTCCGAGATAACTAAGTATCTGTGAGTAAAGAAGGTGTGTACGCCGTGTGACTGTATCGCTATGACGAGCTTCGACCAGACAGCACCATTTTCAGGTCTCAAGTACATTTCCGTCGCGTAAAAAGTGAAAAACAGAACGCAGTGTTGAATGTCAACGTATGTTTATTCACGTAGACAACATTAGCACGTTCATTAAATAATTATAGTTGCAATTCTCTGTTATGTGTAGAATGACCACTAGAGTGTGCTAGTGTTGTTCGTGTTTAGTGTTCATACCAAACCTCTTAGAGTATATAAGGCACGTAAACGAAGTTACATGTTGTGTGATACTTTGAAGGATATGGAGATGCTGTGTAGTCGTGTGCCATAGCATTATCGGTACCTGACAGAGTTTGAAAGGGGCTCGCGGTGGATCGGCATTTCCCTCTCTGGACGAACGATCAGACTGTGGGGCATTCCGATGTGACAGTAGTACTATGGTGGATTGCGTGGCGACGTGAGGATATGCGTACTCTTCTGACCACTACAAGGGGAGGGACATCGTATTACGCACGAGGCACCTCATAAACCCTGCACATTTGTGCCTTCCATCCGAAAAAATTGTAGACCCCCTGCAACAATCTGTGTCACCGTGAACCATTGACTGGAGACTAACAGGAGCCAGATTTGGGAATCACCGTCACATGCGTGCGTCTGGAATGGTGGCTTGACCATACGTATTGGACTGAACGGCGTAGCATCTTGTTAAGCGATTAATCGCTGTTTTCCACTGTCTCGAATTATCATCATTGGCGACTATTGCGATGATCTTCAGGTAGTTTCCATTCTACCAAAGTTTTGGAGGGGCACATCCGTGTTACTGCTGATGTCGTGGTGTGACAAGCCATCGCGTATAACTCCTGGTCACGAGTAACAGTGATTAAGGTAAGTCTAGCTTTACAGCGGCAGGTCATAGACAACTTTTCTCGTGTGTTACGTGTTATGCGACAGTACCTTGCAGCCATTTTTGAACAGGACGATGTTCATCCACATATAGCATGTATCTACAAACTACTAGCGTGTTTTGGCTGTACTCCCAAGGCTAACAAGATCACCAGTGATTTCCTTGACAGAAAGTGTATGGGATCAGCCTGGGACGTCAATTCCGTCCCTGCGCCAGCATCGTGGATATTAATATCCATTTACAAGAGTTGTGGGCCATCTTGCCTGAGGAGAGGATACACGGCCTTTATGGCCCACTTCCGAACCGCGCGAGCACATGGACCAATGCTACAGGGGGAGCAATGTCATACTGATAAGTGGACAAATAGTGTCAAGTTCTTCCTAAATTTGACTCGGTTTTGATATCTCATCCCTTTCAACCGGTGAAGTTTCATTTCATTTATTCTTTCCCTTCTCGGCGCTTCACATATATCTCAGGCAGTGTGTTACTGACAACAGATGGTAGTGTTCTGATGAGCACTGCAATGAATTTAATGGATACACAGTGTACACTGATCGTAAAATTTGAAACCTGTATCTCTGTTATGCCCTTCGGTGTGCGGGTCTTTGGTAGAATTCTATGGCTGTGAGCTGGAGAGGAATGTGAAGTCAAAACTTGCAGTATTGTTTCGGCTCTGTCTTTGCAGCGTACATACAGTGACGGAAAGTATCCCAACACCAATAAATAATCAGTGTAGAGTAATCAAATTTCTGGACTACTTTTGACGGTAACACATTTATGAGGTGAAAAGCTGCAAATCACAGGATAATGAAAAAAGCCATTACAAAAGTGAAATGTTGGTGCATTAACAACCGGTGTAAGCGCCATATTGTTGAATGCAAGCATGCTAATGTGAGTTGTGTCGTACATGAGCTGGTTGTCAGTTTGTAGGATGGTGTTCCATGCCTCTTGCACATGGTCGGTCAATACAGGGACAGTTAACTGTCATTACGGATGACATTGGAGTTGCCGTCAGTTAATGTCTGATACGTGCTTAAAAGATCGAGCTGGCGAAAGCATGTTGGGCCGCAGCATAGGTATGTGGGCGAGTGTTATCCTGTTGGAACCCCCCCCCCTCTAGAATGCTGTCCGTGAGGTCGAATCACCAGACTGATGTATAAACTTGCTGTCAGTATTCGTGGGGTAACCATGCGGCTGGTCCTGTTGCCATATGGAATCGCACCCCAGACCATAATTACAAGTCAAATTGTGTTTAGACCGCAGATATAGTGGCTGCAGGCGCTCACATGTCCTTTGTCTAACGAGCACAGGGTCATCAGTGGCACCGAGAGAGAACCGGCTTTCATTAGAAAACACAACAGACCTCCATTCGGCCCAGCCTTGATCTCTTGCTTGGCTCCTCTTAAATCTCCAATGGCGGCGGTTTGGGGTCGGTGGAATGCACGCCACGGAGCGTGTGGCTCGGAACTGTCCTTGAAGTAACCGATTTGCGACAGTTCACTGGGTCATTGCACTGCCAACAGCTGATAAAAATGCTGCTGCAGATGCTGTACGATATTCCACAGCCACATGCCGAACACGTTGCCGTTCGTTGCCCGGTCTTCTTGCGACTGTACATTCCAGGGACCAACGCTATCAGCAATCTTCTACAGAGACGACATTCCTACCAAGTCTTTCTGCCATATCGTCGAAGAAACGTCCAGCTGCTCGTAGCCCTATTACACGAGCTCGTTTACACTCAGAGAGGTGTTGATAATGGCGTATTTGTCGTTTTGAAGGCATTCTTGACTAACATCAACTCACGACGTCCAATCTCAAGGGAAGTAACGGTCAAGCCACTAGCACTACTCTTATGCGACGGGAACGAAATTTGAACAGATGTCGTCATTCAGATGTATAAACACGCCTACCAACTTTCGCTAATCTCACGCAACTTCTTCTAGATGCTGGGATTTGTTTCTCCGTAAGTGTATGTACACAGCCAGCAGCACAGCGTCTAAGTATTGATTCATCTCAGTCGTCGGAGTACAATGTAATCGTATATACTGCCAGCAGCACTACCTCTAACCCTTCGTTTGAGAATGGTGGCATTGGGAAACGATTAGCAGAGCCATAACAATAAAAAGAATCAGCTTCGGGATCGAGGCCATTAGCATAAGTAGACAGCGCGGGGCCTTAAGTCTAGGAGGAGGCTTCAGGCTGCCCGAGTCGTACCTGCCCAACTGCCAGCGCCCGTTCCCCTATCGATTGCTCGGTCGGCCGGACGCCGCTGACACAGCTGGAATGCCTTCGATGGAATCCGATGGGGCATCCGGCCACTCCCACGGGGGGCGCGCTTGCGGCAGGTCCGTCCGATGCCGCAAATCATCCCCTTCCGTCGAGGTCGCTGGACCCCAGCTCCTCTACAGTTCCTACTCCTCTGCCGGGAATTGGTCAGCGTTTTCCAAATTACGTACCGGTACTTCCCTCACAATAATGTTAACTAGTTAAATACTGTCAGGCTCAAGTTTCACAAAAGCAAGAATCAACGGTCCTTTGTTCCGTAAACATTCAGAGATAATGCAAGAAATACCAAAATCCGCTTAGTAGTACCACGTCGTACTCAAATCGTAAATTCCAAATCTCGTAATTTCTGCACTTGCTGAAGTAAATAGGATGATTTGAACCTTGTCCCCTAGATCTCATCAGTGTTATTTACGAGCTACGTCGTTCGAACAGTCAACAGCTACTGACAAGAAACTACTGACACGAAACACAGTCAATAGAACCAGCTAATTACCCCCACCCACAAATTAACATTCGTAGGTACCGCGTGAAACTTTAACGGAAGTCTGTACTTCCTTTTGGAGGAACTGGAGGGGGGGGGGGGTGCAAGAATATAGGATAGTACGCTAACGTCTCCCTATTATCATATTGGCCTCTCGGCGGGCATTACGAAGAACACTTAAACCTCTTCCCCACTATTCTTCTTGGCCGTGGAGCGCGATGGAGGGGGGTAAAGGAACGCGTTGAATGAAGTGTCAGTTAATGACATCGAGAGTTGCAGAATTTGCTTGACATCGTACAATCGTACACGAGCAGGGAGATGGCAAAGTTCCAAAGTATGCAGACACCTACGTGACGTGGAATTGACCTCCATTGTCACCAGAGGTGGACCTGCTAGTGTAGAAGGAGGCGCAGAATATTGTAGCTAGAGAAGCAGTAACTGAGATGAGATCAGTGGCTGGTCATAGGACGGCACCTCAATAACATATTCATCAGGGATTTTTCTGCGCTCCTAAATCTGCCCAATTCTACAGTCGATGACGTGAATGAGAAGCGGAAATGCGAAGGAACAATCATAGCTAGGCCATGAGCAGGCACACCTGTCGTACTAACGGACAGGATCCGTTGAACATGGCGGAGGGTGGCTGTAGAAAATTGCATGAAATCCCCGAAAGAGAATTAGAAAGAATGAGGTACAATGTGCGCCTTGGCGGCTTCCATGTGGGCACGCGCGCGATCCTACTTGCTCCACTTGGTCGCATTTCCCATCGACTCTCGCACTCGTGGTATCATCTTTGCTGGGTCATTTGTTCTCTTTGGGGAAGTGTAGTGGTGAGTGGTGCGTCGGAAACGAAGCTGGACGGGTGTGCCTGAATACTCGGCGTCCTGGCGACTGCAGCGAGTTAATACCGTTAACTGTCGGGCTATGGGGGTTCGCGTTTTCCTGCAGCGCTGACCATTGCTGTCGACGAGCTTAGCGGGCAAGGGGCGGCTCTCGTCGCATGCAACCTTGTTACGACGTACATCGATTAATTGTGGTGCGCTGAATACGCCGAGACGTATTGAACAACTTGTTGGCAGCCACGAGCAGCAGGGCGGTAGTATCCGGAGGTTTCCTGGAGTCCTGAAGCTATTGGCCTCTTTGGTAATTTGTTTGAAATTATCAATGAAGGGTTTTCGGTTGGTACTGTACCTAAAGACTGTTAATTCTGCTCGGTGTGAGTTGACGAAGAATCCAGTTTATTTCTGCCTCTCGGTGACCCCTTTGGAGTTGTGTCTCTCAATCTGAAGGTTTCTGTATGCGCCAAGCTAGAGGTCTGAAATGGTAATCTTGTACTTGAAATCATGGTTTGTTAATATTGATGAGTATTTCATATTGATGATGGTAATTTCTGTTTATTGTAGACCTCATGGCGATTCCTAGGGAGATTTACTTGATTTGGCCAGTAACTAATGCTGTGGGCGCACAGCCTAAACATACGCATGTATGGGTCATGTGACCGCCCAGATAGCCGCGCGCTCTAACGCGATGCTTCCGACTGGGAAGGCATGCCGGTCCCTGGCACGAATCCACCTGGCGGATCAGTGTTGAGGTCCGGTGTGCTGGCCAGCCTATGGATGGTGTATGAAGCGGTTTTCTGTCTGCCTCGGCGAACGCGGGCTGGTTCCCCTTATTTCGTGTCAGTTACACTATGTCGGCGATTGCTGTGCAAACACTGGCTCCACATACGCGTACACCATAATTACTTACCACGCAAACATTTGGTGTTACACTCGTCTGGTATGAGACGTTCCCGGGGCAGTGTACTGGGGACCGAACCGCACAATAAACCTGGGTTCGGTGTGGGGCGGCGGTGAGGTGGGTGGACTGCTGTAACCTGTTGTAGGGTTGTGAACCACTGAGGACTCTCTCCGTCGTTTCTAGATCCCCAGTTCAATACACAATACACACAATGGGTCATGTGCGTGCATGTTCGTATTTGCACACTATCTCTTACTCCACGTTGAGGAACGTTTGGGGTTATAGTTTTGCAGTTTAACAGGCCCTCTGCCACTTGGTGCATATCCCAATTGAAGTGTCTATTAGTCTCTTAGAGACCGTAGTAAATGTATACCTTGATTCTTTACATCTTGGGTAATTATTATGTAATTATTCTCTTAATTGACCCTGTACATTGCTTCTTGTTATTTCTGGGAAGGTTAACTTACAACGTTACGGGCGGACCGCTCCCATAATGAAGTTTTAGTAGGTGAATGTTAAATTGTCCGTTCAAGTACTACTATGTACGTTAATTTTTGTCAAACATTTTTTGCTATTTGTTGTTTGGTATATGTTGACATCGGCAGCGGTTGATGGGTTGCTATTCTGCTGGTCCAGGGCAGGGCCGAGTTTTCCTTTTGATTCGGCAGTCTCCCCGTCATCGCACGAGTCCTAAGTGTTTGCAGGTCGCACACGATGCTACGCATCTCCCGTTCCAGCCTCAAGTTGAACAGTTTGTTGTTATGCTTTTTGTTTCGTGCCACGGCAGGAGTGTGGCCGGATTAAGAAGTAATTGACTCAGTATTTCTGTTATTGTGAGGCCCTTGTGGGCGGGTGATGAAAGTCTTTGAGCAATTTGAGCACAGAGTTTTTTGTTTTCTGAAAATAAATTAAGGGTTTAATTGTCATTCTCATTTTAATTGTGTTTTTGGAACCCGGTAGTTTATTTAAGCACTTAACGTGATTTATGTGGAACAGGCTTGTGACTAATCAGTGAAGTACACTGTTGCTTCGGTTTTACATGTGGGTAGCCTTTTGGCAGCTTGGCTGTATCTTGTCTATATGAGAAACAAACAACCATTCGATATTTATGGATTTTAGTTTTTTTATTTAATGTTTGTTGAGCTTATATTCGAATCATGTTGTAGGATCAGCCCACAGCTGTGATCTAGTTGCTAGGACAGTGTGCCGCCGCAGGCTTATTTAATTAATTTGCTGTTTGTTGTAGGGCCATCATTGTGTTGCACAGCTGACATTTTTGAATATTGATTGAGAGTAGGACTACATCAGGGATCTGCTCTCAGCCCATATCTCTTTGACCTTGTCATGGATAGACTGAAAGGTGTGAAGAAAAAAGCACCTTGGAGCATGATGTTTACCGATGATGTTGTAATCTGTGAACCCACCCAGGAGGCACTTCAAGACAAGCTTGAACAGTGGAGAAAAGCTCTAGAGGAAAGGGGAATGAGAATTAGCAGGGTGAAAACAGAGTATATGTGTACAAAGGATGCCAAAGATCTAGATATTAACCTGCAAGGAAAACAACTTTCACTGGCAGCACAGGATAAATAGTGGATAGATGAACTTGAGCAAACTGAGTGGAGTTCTATGTGATAAGAAGGTTAGCTGCAGAATGAAATCAAAGCTTTACAAGTCTGTGGTGAGACCTGCGATGCTGTATAACGCAGAAACTTGGCCAGTTACAAAAGCCCAAGAGAAAATGATGGAAGTGTCGGACATGAGATTGTTAAGGTGGGTGAGTGGGGTGACACGAAAGGATAGACTAAGTAATAAGTACATCAGGGGAACAATGAATGTGGGGCCCATAGGGAAGTAGATCCAAGAAAGTAGGCTGAGACGGTACGGACATGTGCAGAGAAGAGGGGAGTACTACATGGGGAGAAGAATTAAGCACCTAGAAATCGAAGGACCAAGGAAAAGAAGAAGAGCGAAACTGAGATGGAAGGACAAGGCGGCAGAGGACCTATGGGACAAAGGATGGCTCAGAGAAGAAGCACTGGAGAGGAATTTCTGGAAGAGAAGGATCCAGCAAAGCAACGCCGGCCCCACATGACGTGGGAAAAGACTGGGATGATGATGATGATGTTTTGTAAATTTCTGTACGATGCAAATGTCCTTATACATTGTGAATTTGATTTTATAATCTTTACTATTTTTATGTATGTCGCAAGAATTTTGGCAACTGTCGGTTTGCTCACGGATGAATTCTTGTTAAACAAAAATATTTGTCGGGAAATGATAGATGTCACATCAAGCTGGACCACCGTTCCACGTGTTTTACTTTAATTAATCCCGATCTTTGTTCTTGGTCTCACAATGGCTGAGCAGGTCCTCGTAAACTATACATTTCTGCAATCGATACTAATCGGTGCTTGGGGTGCTGTGTAGACCTGCGCCACTGAACGGTGGATGACGAGAAACGTTTGTGGTGATCAGACACGTATACGTTGTGGTGCTTCGCTGGACAGGTTTGAGCGTGGTTACTGCCTGGAGAACGTTACCTGCTACCACGTATTGTGCCTACAGCAAAGTACAAAAGAGGAGATGTTACTTCGTTGGAAGTTTTTCGTGGTTACCTGATTGCTGTTAAGCAAAAGCGTACTGTAGAGAAATAGTTCGTAGGCAGTTACTGTTTATATTAGCATGACAATGCAACCTGTCACAAATCAGCATGTACGAAGCAATGGTTTGTGGGCAGTAACTTTACTGAAACCCTCTAACCTTTCCCGTGACCCTACCGGAACCAAACAGAACAAGTTTGGGGTGCGCTAGAGCGTCGACTTCGCTCCGGACCGAAGCGTCCAGTATCACTCTGTTTTTCGGCTCTTCTGGAAGACAGTGGTGCCACTCTTCACATACATTTTGACACATCACTGGAAGTGTTCCCAGTTGAATTGAAGCCGGTGTAAAGGCGATAGGTGGACACACCCCATCTCAATGTCCACTACAAAATGTCCAAATACTTTCACGGTGTTCGTCCCTGTCCTACAATTTTATAGATTCGTAAAAACTGATAGGTCATGTCTAGAGCCGGAATCGTATCGTCCAGCAGTTTAGTTACCACTTTGGTGACGTTTTTTTTTTTGAAACACAGCAATGCACAGCAATGCTGTTGTTCGTAATGTTCCCCGTGCACGTGCAATGATGCTCCGAGCAATACGAAACTCCTGGGCTATACTCGTTACACTTCGACCTTCTTCTCGCGATGATTCTTCCCCTTGTGTAGTCATCCAAATATTGTCTCCGGACCATGCTTAATGAAGAAAAGCACTAAGTGCACGTTGATTGGCACACGCCGCCTTTTCTCGTTCCTTCAACTGCTTCGTGTTGTGGGGCCAGCCACATATGGTGCAGTAGTCACGTTGGCTTCACGGCATATGACGACCAGCGTTTACTGCATGATTGGGATTCCTCTGGCAATATGCTTCCGCTCTTCATTCACTTCCACCGTCTCGTTAATATGTTGTTTTACCCCGCTCGTGTTTAAGTTTCACAAAGCAGTCTTTAGAAACTTTAATACGTTGCACAGTAGCTTCTCCAGTCCCGGATACGCACTCAAATTGTAAACGTAACTGTTTTCTGATTCTTCGACCTGTAGATAACAATCAATTACGCAATGCTAGGAAGCTGATAATACATAGATCAGAAATATAAGATCATAATTGTAGATAAGAAATTGTATCCTGTTTTATGGTATGAAAGTTTTTTAAGCAGATCATCTGATGGCGGCTGGTAATAAGTCATGTACGTGGTCTCAGGCTGAACTACTCAGGGTTCTTCAAAAAGATATTATTACTTACATAACATTGACTTTTTTTTATTTTATTATTTTCTATTACTTATTATTATTTCAGTCTTTCTTTATTTTGTTGATTTTAATTTTAAACAAGTACTATATACACAAGTCCACATGAAGCTAGTGTACTTTTTCGACATGTACTCCTTGGTTCTCAGTACATGTACAGCCTTCTCATCCTCCAGGCCATAACTCATTCACACATTTCTGTAGATGTAGAGCGGACAACTAGGGTCACGCATTGTTTGAGGCCATTGATGTCAATAGGACTGGTAGCATACATGCGTTCTTTCATCGTTCCCCTTAAAAAATCCATTGAGTCAAATCGTGTGATCGCGGTGGGCACGCCAAAGGTCCACCTCTTCGAATCCAGCGTCTACCAAATGTTTCATCTAGTTAATGTCGAACCCTTAAGGAATAATGTGGTTATGCACGATCTTGCTGGAAGTTACCTGGTGTTACGATACGGAGGGGAAGATGATCAATATCAAAATTCTGCAACGTTTCTAGTTAAGAATCTCTCATCATGTTCGGAGCTTTAAAAGAATGTTGACCAAGCACTCCAAATTTAGAAACACCGCATGATATGTTAACCTTCGTAGAGGATCGAGGGAGACAGTCTATAGTGGAAATGATACAAATGTTTTCATTCACTTTCTCGCTAACATGAAATGTGTCTTCATCCAACATGAGAACTCAAAATTAGCATCTATGTGCGTCATGTCTAATAACACTTCTGTAGCTCGTTCATGAGCAATTATATCAACGTCAGATAGGACCTATGTCATCTGAATGTGATACGGTTTCATTCCCAGATCAATGTGGGGAGTACTGAAGACAGTCAGTGGAATTCCGGTTTCCAATGATAATTCGTACTTGGCTTCCCTGGATTAATAATTATGCCTTGAACATTTATGCTGTTATCTTCCATTCGAATGCTCATTGGTCATCCACTGTTTCTTTAACAGCCATTGGTCACATACATCTCATGTATGTCCGAAAGAATATTGCATCGTAATCCGGAATAACACAGGCACTGCAATATCGTATTTATCCGTCGAAATCGGGCATACGACTTTGAAGTAAAATGTCTTGCCTGTACGCGAATTTGCTTAATGGAGGTACCAGTACAGACGGTTGACAACGTATCGATGTTTGGGTCTGGTCATAAGTCGTGTTTGTATAGCCAAATGGTAAGGCGACCGCTCGCAATAAACGGGAAATCCAGTTTCGAGTTCCTGTACAGTACAAATTTTCATTACCGTCATTCCATTACAGAGGTGATGGTTGTCCATATTCGCAACTGTGAATACGTTTCACGTATTTCATTGTGTTTAAAGATTAAAAACAGTCTTGATCGCAACTTATTTATTTTTATTGGAGTGACCGGCTTTGATTATGCCCATCGAGTCCACCCACCGTTCTGGAGTCTGAAGATGGTTCTTAAATAGAATCGAAACCGGTCACCCAAATAAAAATAAATAAGTTGCGATCAAGACAGTTTATAATCTTTAAATTTTAATTCTAAGATCACTGATAATGTTTTCAAAAATTTTATTTCGTGATGACTGTAGGCACCGCAGCGCCTGTTCTGTATTCAGAATAACGCAGACAATGGAATATCGTATTTATCCGCCGATATCAAACATGCTACTTTCAAGTAAAATTTTTCCCCTGTACTTGGAATATGCACAATGGATGTACGGTTACAGGCTATAGACACATGGTTAACGATAACAGATGTACGGGTGTAGGTTGTAGACACATGGTTCATGTAAGATTAGTTCTAGCCGTGATTCGTGATCGGGTAGCCCAATGGGAAGGCGACCGCTCGCGATAAGCGGGAAACCCTGGTTCGAGTCCAAGTCCGATACAAATCTTCACTGTCGTCATCCCATTATACAACTGATGGTACTCCATGTTTGCAACATTTCTCATATAGTCGGCTCTTAGTTACACGGCTTGGAGGATCCTTATGCAAACATAGCTGAAACTGTTTTCCTGTTGTTGAACGTGAGCCAGACACCTCCACCAAGCTACAACCTCCATCCTTTTCTCTTCCAAAATATGCCGGATAAACATTTCTAGTCTGCAACAAAAGAAAATTTAAAATTATGTAGTACCTTATGAGTGGTAACTTTTCCTTTCTTTTTGGGGGGGGGGGGGGGGAGGGGGCCATCCACCACTACACAGCACTGTATGGTGTTTACTAGATGCCAACAAAAGGTGAATAGCACAAATGACGATATGGTTGATTACAGTCTATTGACGTCGTTATGTGTCAGTAGACTCAACAAGGGAGGTCTTAAAAGATACAGAAATTGGCGACTTTTGTGTAGCCGAGCTGATAATTGTTTTCCTTGCGTTCCTCCCTTTGAAAGCATGTCATGCACAGACGCCTTGCAGACAGAACTCGCTGTTACGGCAGGCCGGAACCAGCGCATCAGAGACTGGAGCGCCATCGCTCATTCGCAGCTGCGGGAAGCAATTACCCAGAAAGCCGCTCGGCGCTCCTCATTCACCCGCCGTCTGGCCCGCCCCCCGCCGTCGCTGCTGAAGCCTCCAGCGCTCCAACGCTCCTGGCTCCCGGATCCTGGGCCGGTTTGTTTATGGGACCGGCGACTCACGCGGAGCCGCTGAAGAAACGGGCGCCGTCCTAAATCGCCGGGGGCCCTCCAGTTTCCGTGGAACGGAAGGCAAGCGTTTTTGTGGTGAGGCCGTGAGGTACCGCCCGAATTGGCAGCGCCCGCTGGGAATGCAAATTGGATAAGGCATTAGCGGGTCGCAGCTCCTGACGCCTGCGCCGCGGGCGGATCGCGGGATCGGGGGAGGGGATGGGGGAACAGAGGCGGACGCCGCGGGGCTGGTAGTGGCAGCGGCGGCGGCGGGGGTGGCGGCGGGGGCGGTCCATTGAGACGGCGGCAAGTCTCTAGGCGGCCAGGGAACCGCTCCTCATATCGATTACCGAGCGCCTCTTTGGAGCTCGCAATTCACGACGAAGACGCAAGAAAATACCCGTTGATGCTTCTTCACTGCTGTTCAGTTTACACTAAATGATTCCCTCGAAATCGTTTTATAATGTTATATTATACAGCTGAGAAAATATTATACTAGCTAAGTTGCCGTCGAGGTGTCAAGCGATTAGTGTGCGTGGGGACATCAGCACATCATGTTGTACGTTTCAGTTGTGTGTGCTTTTGTAACATGCTGATGTTCACTACCACTTTTATTACGGATTGACGCAAAGTCAACATGTGATTTTCAGTGTTGAAAATCGCATGTACATCTAATACAGTTAGAAGATTCGATGATGACAGCGTAGATTTATCGAAACCAGTCAAAATATAAAAAGAATTGCTAGCGATCTTGGCAGGCTTGATTCTTCAAGAAAAATATAACAATTTATAGTGAAATCGGAAACTAACAAGTTAAATACAACAAAACGCCCTTCACAATAATGTATTGAATATTTACGCAAATTACATAACAGGAACGACGGAGTTTTTACATAACAAAACTTTATGTTTGTACGTACGCAGTATAAATAAAGAAAAAAGAAAAAAAGAAACATATAGCCTACTTTATTCTGTGGTGAAACAAAGTGAAATGATTACAAAAATAAAAGAAATCAAGCAGACCAACAAGTGTTGTGGCCAATAACACCGTAGGAAAATGGGTGTCATGATGATAAAAACCGTACAGTTTGGGAAATTAAAAAATAGGACATTTTTATCATTAAAGAACACGATATTTTGACGTCATGAGTTTTAAATTGTGTGCTTCACCAATGAAAGTAAGTGACTTTGTTTGGATTTATTCAAATTCAAAAATAGCTGCTCTGGTCGGTGCGTACATGTCTAGTTACGTCTTCTAGCGTGGTCGGGCGAAAGTTAGAACACAAAGGACGCTAGAGGCAGTTGGCGTGTCAAAGACGCAACGTGCACCCCTTACAAGATAACGACCTCAACCCAAATTCGAAACTGAAAAGTGACGCTAAAGAAAGCTCTCAACAACGGGCTAGTATATATCCAGGAAACTGGTATTTCGTAGTGAGATCTTCAATATAAAACTTATAAAACTGTAGCTGCATCCTGAGGCTAGTACACTATTACTATTTGATGCTGTTCTCTCACCATCTACTAAGATGGTTGATGAAGATATGTATATTCCACACCAAGCAATGAGAACTGTGTGCAGGTAAATCTGAAAATGAGAGGTGAAGAGTCGAAATCGATGATGAAATAAAACTTTTTAAAACTATACCTCCAACCTGAGGCCATTTTAATATTGTTATTATTATTATACTGTTGCTATGTGCGGCTGCGTTCCCATCATCTATTGTGATGGGTATTGAAAATAACTATCTTCAGCTTTTCATTGGTTAGCCAGACAATTTAAAATATCTAGCACGTGAGAGTATAATTCCCTTTAATGCTAAAGCCAGCAATTTTTTGAATTAATCGAAACGTACACTTTTTATACTCGTGACACGCCTATTTTAACAATAATACCACAGGTTACACCGCTTTTATATCCATTGAAATATTAATTTCTTGGTAATCTGACTTTTCTTGAGCACAGCACACCTTACATGACATTTTTTTCTTTGTGTTTCAGTCGTTATGTAGTACAAGTATGAAGTTCACGTTTTTCATGTCGTAAACTCCTACATTCCTAATATGCAGGTTACCTAAATATTTATTATACCATTACATACATAGTTTGGCTGTATTTACGGTGGCTGTTTCAGTTGCTACTAGAAAATGACTTCGGCATAACAGGAGAAACTGGTCATGGAGTAAAAAAAAACATCCTTTTAGCATCTGTATTTGATTATTCATCTATTCAGTATACAGATTAGTGGCAGCAGTGCTTCCCAAACAAGGAAACACTAATAAATAATTCAGTTACTTGATGTACGTCAAGTAAGACCAAAGAGAATTTACAGATGCATCAGTAAGAATGCCCAACTATACGCAGTCCTCTTTTTTCCTTAATTTTAGAAGCGCTTGTCATACAAGTCTCTATAGAATAGTTAGTATTTGGAGAGAGTGTTCTGTACACAATGTCAAATCAAAATACCTTTCAGCCGTCTAAATTCCAAAACTGTTATTTAGTTGAGCAACTAGTTTCGGCGCCGTCCGAAGTGGCCGTGCGGTTAAAGGCGCTGCAGTCTGGAACCGCGAGACCGCTACGGTCGCTGGTTCGAATCCTGCCTCGGGCATGGATGTTTGTGATGTCCTTAGGTTAGTTAGGTCTAACTAGTTCTAAGTTCTAGGGGACTAATGACCTCAGCAGTTGAGTCCCATAGTGCTCAGAGCCAATTGAACCATTTGAACTAGTTTCGGCCATATGTTACGCCATCTTAATGCCCCGTGACCGATCCGTAGGAGGTTATCGCTGTCTCAGAAACCTACGGATGTCAGTCATAGAATGCTGACACCTATTTGACTGGACCAGAGGTGAGAAACTTCCTATACGCAGGACAGGGGGTCTGAGGGTGGCGTAATACAACACAGAAAGTGGTTAACCAGTCAAATAACAATTTGGAAATTTTGGCTGCTGAAAGGTGTTTCGATTTGACATTCTGTACCTAATAGCCGAGCTTCCACAACCATGTGTATATAGATGGACGTACAGAGACTGTTCTGTACAAGGTCCCCTTTGTAGACGAGCTATACTTTCGTAGAATTCTACTAATCCATTCTGGAGTCTGTACGAGTGTTTACGAGCCCCACCAGGTCGGATTAAAGGAAGACACCGAAGCATTTCAGTGGTCCGTTACCAGATTTGTTACCGTAAGGTTCGATTAGAAGGCGAGTGTTAGGGACTTGTTTCATGAACTGAAATGGGAATTTCCCGATAGTGGCACAGAGAAAATTTAAAAAAAAACTTTATTTGATAGAGATTCCAGAACCATCCTACTGCCGGCCGGAGTGGCCCAGCGGTTCTAGGCGCTTCAGTCTGGAACCGCGCGACCGCTTCGGTCACAGGTTCGAATCCTGCCTCGGGTATGGATGTGTGTGATGTCCTTGGGTTAGTTGGATTTAAGTAGTTCTAAGTTCTAGGGGACTGATGACCTCAGAACTTAAGTCCCATAGTGCTCAGAGCTATTTGAACCACATGAACCGTCCTACTGGCAAACGTACATCTCGGTAAGAGGAAACAGGGCTTGTACGAAAAAATACACTTGCTCTTGTTCCATTTGACAGTGGAAGACGAAAGGTAATGATTAGCACGTGAAAGGTACCCTCGGCACTGCACCGTATAGTGGCTTGAGGACTATTTAGGCCTGTGTGGAGTGTGTTGCATAAGCTGTCAGGAGCGGACGTCACACTGCAACACACCGCCGTCAGCTCGGTTGCCAGCTCAGCCCCTGAATTCACGACATTCCGTCTCCTGTACTTGCAGCACGACGTACAGAGGGCCATCGCGTACGCCAGACCAAAGAACAGAGGGCGTGTTAATCAGCAAGAAAGGTCGCTCCTGCCACTAACCTTTGGCAGCATCTGGTTGTGTCACGTCCAGCCAATCAGGAGGAAGCATCCCTCCACCGAGCGGTTATGTAGGATAGCGTCCGCGCCGATCACAGCAGTTATGGCGCACAAGTCTGCTCCGGATCCAGCATTGCCTGGACCGCGCGCCGTTTTCGCCGCCAAGGGACCTCGGCGACGGGCTCGCAGGCATGTTGGTAATATGTCGGACTTGTTTGGCAACACTATAGAAACTGCGAACTCTTACAGGTCGTAACTTACATGTTAGTTTATTCCAATGTGTTCTGCTCAATTAGAGCGAGGACTTGAACATTTGGTGGTCAAACTAAAGAAGAACGAATTCTGACTGTAGAAGCTTTCATTGTGTTGTTTCCTGAACCTAGTCATGTATTGCAAGTAATTGCGTTTGCTCGTGAAATTATTTTCCCGTTAGGAACTAGTTACATAGTTTTACTTGTTTGTGACTGTCAACGAAGACGATTGTAGTGATGAAAATTCTTCTGGGTATTATGCCGCTAAAAACTAACAACAATAATAAACTAAAACCGACATTTCGGCCGAATTGCAACGGCCTTCCTCAGGGCACGACTGGTTTTGTATGGGGATAGGTGCTGTCTGACGTCACTGTTGTAAAACTTTTTATTGGCCCTCTACTATGATTGGCTAGTCATGACTTAAGGGAAGATGGAAAGAAAGATGCTATTCTTGGATGTCCATGTCGTCAACTATTGGTAGCTGTCCGCCAATCAGCGTTCGGCTTCTGGTCGGCAAGTTTTCCCCCTGGTGTGCGCGGAAGTGGACTGAGAGTTGCTCTACAGCAGTTTGTGCAGGTACGTCCGTTGTGCGTTGGTTTCCAGTACACTTTGGGTCCGAGTTTACCTTCGGCAGCTCTGTATATTTCCACATCCAGAAATGACTGTGGACAACCTATCAGGTTCCAGTAGGCCCGAGTATTGGCGAAAGAATCGTGGATGCGAGAACGCAAAATACGGGAGGCGATCGAAATTATTAAACAGCCTGCCAACGTCAGCAGAGAAGATGGCTACAAACTCCCGGCGTCCTGGCGGCCGGCCATCCCAGTCCAACGAGCCGCGAGCGGTCGCGGGGCAGAAGCTACGCGGGACACTGATGTATCTGCACAAACAGCTGTAGAGCAACTGTCAGTCCACTTCCGCGCGCACTAGGAGGAAGACTTGCCGACCAGAAGCCGAACGCTGATTGGCGGACAGCTACCAATCGTTGACGACATGGACATCCACGAATAGCATCTTTCTTTCCATCTTCCCTTACGTCATGACCAGCCAATCATATTAGAGGGCCAATTAAAAGTTTTACAACAGTGACGTCAGAGATCGATAGTCTGTAATAAATAGTAGCACCAATCCCCATGCAAAACCAGTCGTGCCCTGAGGAAGGCCGTTGCAATTCGGCCGAAACGTCGGTTTTAGTTTATTATTGTTGATAGTTTTTAGCATGACGTGGCATAATACCCAGAAGAATTTTAATCACTATGACACCGGCCGTGTACGCCTACGTTCTTATATCAAGACCATTTGTCTTGAATCCATTATGCTCTTAAATACAGAGGATGACCTAGATGTTCGTGTATTCCAAGTTCCGGATATTTCATTTGTAGATTTAGGTGTCATAGCAGAGCACATCCAACTTGTACGTTACTCACCTTCTTATTGGTTCTCAGGTACTTCGTTTCGTAAATGTCAGCTGTCGGAAGTTCACCTTATGCCACTGATAATCAAGCCAGACTGCCATTACCGTCCTAGTGACACCAGCACGCGCAGGAACAGTGTATTACTGATAGCGCGGTGCTAAGACCGGCCGGACGTTCTGTTGCGGCGCCGTGCGTGCCAGCTCACGCGGCGGCGAGACGCACAGAAACGGGAGCCGCCACCATATCGATTGCAGCGGTGGGCGCTTTGCGGCCGCCGGCGGCCCGCGACAGAGAAGGTCTGGCTGGGTCCCCGCGATAACGCGACGCTAGCGCAGTGAAAAACGGCCGCCACGCCGGCAATTCACGGTCCTTCCCCGGCCTCGGAGACCGGCCACTTTCAGTACGAGATCCGGCGACCAGTGGAACGCCCGTCTGTTCCGGAGTGTGGTCAGTTACGATCGATTCAGAACGTTTCGAGCTTCCAGCTTTACGGAATTATTGATTTATTACGCCGAAATCAGTATCATATTTACAGGGTGAAGAGTATTTAAACCGACAAACTCTGGGAGGTTGTAGGCGACAAAAAAAAAATAATTTTCCCTAATGTCTTTTTCTCCTATGACGATTATTTAAACCGGCGGAGGCCGTATTACGCTCTACAGTTGTTAGAGGCCGTGTTACGATCTTCAGTTGTTAGGGGGCGTGTTACGCTCTTCAGCTGTAGGCAACTGTTGTCCACCAACGTAGTATTGCATTGTCTCTGTTTACTAATGGAGCGATACATCTGGAGTGAGTACACTAACATGCTTGGTGCGTACTACGTAGCGCACCACAACGGACGAGCTGCGCAGCGGGTTTAACAACAACAATATCCCAATCGCCGTATCCCGCGACCTTTGCTGCTGTGTAGCAACGTCTACATGAGACCGGGTCATTTAGCAGATTACCTGGACAGGGACGCCGTCGCACGGTAAGAACGCTGCAATTTGAGGAAGCTGTCTTGCAGCATGTGGAGCGGGATCCTTTAATCAGCACTCGTGCAATTGCATGTAACATGGGGACGAATCAGACGAATGTAAGAATAGTCCTTCGAGAGCAATTGTTACGTTCATTTTACTTACAGCGTGTCCACAACCTGGAACCAATTGATTAACCACCTAGAGCACAGTTTTCGCAGTGGTACCTGGGACACTGTGATGCATCCTACATTTCCATCCTCTGTATTGTTTAACGATGAAGCAACGTTCGGGCGTGATGGAGTCTTCAACATGCACAATTCGCATGTTTGAAGTGAGGATAACCCACATTCCACAGTTACTAGCGCTCATCAAGTGCGGTTCTTCGTTAATGTGTGGGTCGGTGTTGTTGGTGACTGTTTAATGGGGCCGTCTCTGCTTCCTAGGCCATTAAATGGCAGCCACTATTACAATTTTCTCGCCAGAGCATTGACAGAATTGCTGGAAAACGTCCCGCTCCCTACAAGACAACGCATGTTGTTCCAACATGACGGGGCGCCGGTACATTTCAGTCGTCGCGTGCGTCGATTCCCAGACCGACGGTTCCCAGAAACGTGGATTGGCAGATGTGGTCCTGTACAATGGCCTGCTCTGTCCCTAGATATGTCCCCTCTGGACTTCTTTGTTAGTTTAATTAATTTTCCTCTACCACTTTAAACACTCCTCATAGGAAAAAATGACGTTAGGGAAATATATTTGTTTTGATGTCCCCTACAGCTTCCCAGAGTTCGTCGGTTTAAATGCTTTTCACCCTGTATAATAGAGTTGCGGATCTCGCACCACAATTACAGTCAAGTGCCATATGTGGGTTGAAGAACAAGAAATGAGATTAATAAACCTGGTTAGTGTGTGAAAAGCACCTGCTTAGCTCGGAAAGAGCGCCCAGTACCCTCTTCCCTGCCCTGACTAGTACAGGCACCATTCCACCTTGATTTCACAATAACAGTCAATAGAGTAAGGACCCAAGGAAATAGCACAATTCTACTTCAATATGAGTAGACTGCAGACTGAGATAAATACGTGTAGTGAAACGCCCTGCTTAAGTCCACAGGACCGAACAGGTAGTTGGAATTGCGGGAAGAGGCCAAAAGGGGGCTGTCAGTTACATTCACACACATATAACTTTATTTAGTTGTCCAAACAATACAGCAAACATTTTTGAACTTAGTTATCGTTTGAACAGGTTTGTTGTTTTTTTGGGGGAAGGAGACCAGACAGCGAGGTCATCGGTCTCATCGAATTAGGGAAGGACGGGGAAGGAAGACGGCCGTGCCCTTTGAAAGGAACCATCCCGGCATTTGCCTGGAGCGATTTAGGGAAATCACGGAAAACCTAAATCAGGATGGCCGGACGCGGGATTGAACCGTCGTCCTCCCGAATGCAAGCCCAGTTTCTAACCACTGCGCCGCCTCACTCGGTATCGTTTGAATAGGCCCCACTATCTTATGCCTTAAGGGCACAACCTCTTCAATTTAAAAACGGCTGAAAGCCATTAACTTAAAATTCAGACTCAAGACAGAATTTTTAGAAGGCAGAAGGCCTCACGTAAGTAAGTTCTATAGCTCGGCTGAAGTCCCAACAAATCTAACAGGTGAAAAGCAAACAAGTTTAATATAAAGACAGCTGAAGGTCCATGATTTAAGACTGCAGGTAAAATTAATTTAAAGAAAACAGAAAGCAGAATGCCTTATCTCCAATTAGGCTGAAGGCCCCACACAGTCTGATACTCGAAAAACAAGAACTTTTATTTAAAAACGGCTAAAATAATTTTAATAAGCAGAAGGCCCAAGCTTTATCCTCAAACAATACTTTACACAGGCTCAAGGCCCGAACAATCTAAAATTTAAGAAGTAAGGAATTTAAATTTTAAAGCGGCTGAATGCCGATTATTTAAAACGCAACAAAAGGATACAAATTCAAACCATTGGCTATAAACCATTAAAATTGACAGTCAGACACCAATAAAAAAGAGGTAGTACAGCCAGCGGCGCTCCGAAGTATCCGGTGGTCTGTCTGCACTTGAAATATTAACGTTCGCTTAGGGGAGACAGGTAGGAGGCCTCTCTATATCCGATCCGCCGGCAACATAACGAAGAGACAGTCAACGGACCCACCGACACGACTACTTGCTTTCCACCCGACCAATGCACAAGGAACTCCAAAGCCGCAACGTAAAAGGCGTAGCTGCCCACAACCAAGTATGCATAAGCTGTCAAAACTACACACGCTTGTTGGACAGCGACAACACAGTGAGGAAAGGACACTGCCTGAATTTTACGTCAGCGGCCAGGGCAGGTAACCGCAACGCTAACGGGCACAAGGCAAAAAATTCCGCTGGTGGACTTGGAATTCAAATAACCTAAATACAGTTAAACACCACCGGATGGTGGCGAAAACTTTCGCCAACTCTAACACTCGCTGTTGCTCACAAGAATACCCCCAACAGCCAACCATGAAAACCAACGGCACAATATGAACAGTCTGGCTTCGGTAATTAAATCACCACTCAACTTTGAAGTCCTGAGTCGGTGAGCCACGAACCTCGTAGCAATTGGAACAGCTCCCACACACCCCGACACTGCGTAGAGACTGCCAGCGGGCACGGCCCACTGCGCCGCGAGGAGATTTCCTGGCTGATCCACAACAACCGACCGACACGGTACACACCAGCACGCCGACAGCATTTGAAATAACTTGTCAGTCGAAATCACACAAGCTACACACTGTTTGACGAACACTTGCACGAAGAACTAGACAACACTAACGGCAGTGACAGTGCAATAAGGACAAATCACGAGTAAAAAAAAATTCAAATGGCTCTGAGTACTATGGGACTTAACTGCTGTGGTAATCAGTCCCCTAGAACGTGGAACTACTTAAACCTAACTAACCTAAGGATGGTTCAAATGGCTCTGAGCACTATGGGACCCAACATCTTAGGTCATAAGTCCCATAGAACTTAGAACTACTTAAACCTAACTAACCTAAGGACACCACACACACCCATGCCCGAGGCAGGATTCGAACCTGCGACCTTAGCGGTCGCGTTGTTCGAGACTGTAGCGCCTAGAACCGCTCGGATACCCCGGCCGGCAATCACGAGTCGACACACGCAGCCAATCCATAAGCGATTCCCGGTCAACACACACGTCGTCCGACCAGACAACCAACCGACGACCAACCAATGTGGTCCGCACTCAAGTGATACTTATCGGCAACCCTTGGCGAGTCATGGCTGTTAGGACCCAACTACAGCCGCCCCCGACTGAACTTCTGCCAGATCCTAACTCAAACACTGCCAGGTGCGAACTCCACTGCTAGCGCGTTCCAACTGACTGGCAGAGTCGAACTAACCCACAACACACGACAACCGGGAAATAATAGCAATCAGCAAAGATAATACGCCAGGTCTTATATTAATAAACGCCGTTGCTGCTGCTGACGGGTCGGCAAGGTGGCAACTCAGTGACGCCAGTAATAGAAATTAACATAAGTGGTGGTAGTACAGTGAAGACAGGATGTCAAATGAGATATGGCACTAAGACGAGCCATAAATAAATTTGCTTCGACTAGGGTACGCCGAGCACAGTGTATGCTATTAATTGGGTGTTTATGGGCAAGTCGAATATGCTGCATTAAAAAAAAAATGTGAACCACCCAGAAGAGTATGGGGAAGCGAAATGAAGCTCCACGAGTTGAGACGTAAGGTGATATTATTGCAGTGATCACGAAAGCGAGTCAAATTTACAATGAACTTGTGAGTTTGTGCCCACTTAGGTCGGTATTACAGTATCACATTTCTTTGCCAAAGTTGATATGTCGAATATTTATGTCAAAGAAATTTGATGGCGTAACAGGGAACTTTGTCAAATCTCGCTCGTTGTCAAATATATATGACCCAATTTAGGGCCTCGCCGTGCATCTGATCATAAACGTCGTTCGTTCTTCTGTTCACTAGAATGTCAAATGTAACCATTTGGAGCGCTGGCGTCGTTACATTTATTTGACGTACCTGTAGTGTGTTTGTAAACATGACTTCAAAGTTGTTGTGTTCGTCCGACTCTTTTTTTTTTTTTTAATAAATTTGCTTCGACTAGTGTGCGCTGGATACAGCGTATGCTGTTAATTGGGTGTTGACGGGCAGGTGGAATATCCTGCAGATGACTTCATAGCCACAGTCACAGCTATAGCCATCCACCTCTACTTTTGGGAACATGAAGGCAGCTTTTCAGCAAGCCGGAATAGAAGATGTGGTCACACTCTAAAATAAAAAAATTCTTTTTTAGTTTTCCATTCTACCTTTTGTATTTTTGAACTCTGGGTACCACAAGTTAAAACGTTGAAAATGGCTCTGAGCACTATGGGACTTATCTTCTATGGTCATCAGTCCCCTAGAACTTAGAACTACTTAAACCTAACTAACCTAAGGACATCACACACATCCATGCCCGGGGCAGGATTCGAACCTGCGACCGCAGCGGTCGCGCGGTTCCAGACTGTAGCGCCTTTAACCGTTCGGCCACCCCGGCTGGCCGTTAAAACATGCTTCGTCTGTTTAGTACTATTTATTAATTTTGTAGTATTTGTAACACTAAATTATTCAAAAGTAAAAATAGTTCTTATGCCCATATATAAATCGATTCACATGTTTCTGGAATTGTTTTGGTTAGTATGTAATGTGATATTCGAGCGCTGTGCTGTAAACTAGAGTAACTCTCCCCTGTATCAAGAAATCGCAGTGTCACATTTCCCCTGTCTTCTGCTCAAATAGCATTTCTCAAGAGAGTATTCTGTTTTGTACTATGAGAAGCCAGTTTACTGAACACATACTGAAACGCTCTTTCATCCATTTGTAAGTAATTTATATACTAAGACTTGGCTTCCTCCACTTGCAGCTCTGGTAACAAATTTAGCTGAATGCTTTTATTATCTCGACGTAATACCTATGGCTTCATCCAAGTATGTTTCCTTTTTTTCCGCCTCCTTTCTTCCAAATACGCACACAATGTAATTGCGGTACTAGCAACGGGAGCGCATAATAACAAGTTGTAGTCCGTCATCTTGAAATTTGACAAAAAAATATGACGACATTGTAGTACCCCTTTTAGCACCATGTCAAAGATGTTTGTCAAATAAATTTGACGAATATTTCATCATATTTCTTTGCTAAAGAACAGTGTAATACCGGCCTTACCAGTACCTGTTTGCAGTGCACTGATTCGGTTGGCATCTGTGTCGAAAAGGTGTTATATCCCCTCCTGAGGCAAGCTGCCGATCAACTGTTACAATTGGTCCTTGATATTTTGGACAGAGACACTAGAACTGGGGTTACGTCCTAGCTGGTCGCAAGAGTATTGTTTCAGAGGCAATTCTGAGGATCCTGCAGGTCACGTTTTCTCCTCAACTTCACGCAGACCGTAGAGTCACTTATTACAAGTGGACTAGTATTGTCCAAAGACGACACCACGATAATGTCGCTTGGCAGGTAACTCATGTGGACTCAGAATGCCCGTGACGTACTATTCTGTCTCTAGTTACCTCCGCCACAACCAGCAGTGCCTAAAGTCCCAATGGCTCCCCACAAAATGACGCCAGAAGTAATACTGATGTACCTCTCCTAAATATTGGAAGAATGGGACCTTTATCCCAAGTATCTGCCTTACTCCCCGGTGGTGACTATCCTGGGTAACACAGAGCCCCGGAACACAATACAAGGTTATTCTTCAGCAGCCCATGCTTCCCAGTCACGGCACCACACCATACGCAACCGTTTCAGTAGTGGTGTTAAAGGCAGCCTACGCGTGAGAAGATAATTCACTTTATTGGCTGCTGCTAGTCTTCGACCAATGGTGTGGCATGACATACTTGGTTGCAAGAAGTCTACTAATTGTCCTCGGGTAGTAGTCGCACGCGTGAAAGGGATGTTTAAGTGATTGTTGCACAATGTGGCGATCATCCGTTGTGCTGGTCAGATGTGGTTGACCAGAACCTTGACAAGGAGTATGCCTGATATCATGTTTCCAAGCCGTATATCATTGGCACTGTCACATTCAAATGCCCAACAAATGTTAACATTGCACGATTCGATCATCCGGTGAAATGGAGACCCACAGTGACTCCACTTTCAAACTCTTCCATGTGCTGACGACGCTGTCTCAAACGCGGCATCTCTATGTGCGTAACTGTGATCACTGATCATCTGACGCTGTTAAAGTCCCCTATGTAGCGTACCAGGCTTGGTAACAACACCAGATACGAAGGACACTAATGCACTCTGTGAGCCGTTTACCTGCAACACAGAATTGGAACACTAACCACTTACATACACGCCATTGGTTTGCACATTTACGAAGACACATTGATATCCGACCACGTCCTCTGGTTACTTCACATTTTGGCACAATTGGTTCAAATGGCTCTGAGCACTATGGGACTTAACTTCTCAGGTCATCAGTCCCCTAGAACTTAGAACTACTTAAACCTAACTAACCTAAGGAAATCACACATATCCATGCCCGAGGCAGGATTCGAACCTACGACCGTAGTGGTCGCGCGGTTCCAGACTGTAGCGCATAGAACCGCTCGGCCACTCTGGCCGGCCATTTTGGGAAGCAGTGTTCTTTGATAAAGACACTCAAATGTAACTCAGTTGACTGAAAACGATAAGAAGGACGAATTAGGTGACAAAAGTGTGTGGATACAATACCAATGATACTGGTGCGAAGGAGAACGCTCAGTCAACGAGGAAAAACCACAACATATCAGCGGAGATGTAAAAACTGCATAAAGAAAACACGTAAGTAAGGGCAAGTGAGAACATGTTCTCTAACGATGACACATGGCAGGAGTACGTGAAGTATTACCTTACCGCACACATGGATGCGCTATTTGTTTGAATGTTACCATCGAAACTCACTGTGATCTGACTGTCGCATCTAGCGAACAACAAATTCGTTAACTATTTCTGCGAATAACCTGCGATTTTTATAGACCTTGTGATGGTTTTAGCACTCAATTAAACCTGAACGGTAAGCGTTTGAGGTCTGTAACTCTGCCACCCACCGAAGACGCGTCATGTGGCAAAAGTGACGCAAAGCTCTTGCTGTGGGGCTCTTTTAAAATCTGGTGTTTCGGGGAAAATGGCAGACTGCGCAGACGTCTTAACTTTTCATACCTAGCACGCTCATTTGTGCAGCTTAGTGTATGTATTTAGTTACGTTATCAGACACGGCTTCCAACGGCCAGAACCGCTTCTCTGGCGTGTCTTTGGTATATTTATGCGTAAAGAACGGATCAGACGTATCACGAAAGGTTTCCTAACAATGAAAAACGTCGCAATAGTGCAAATTACTATCTTCTGAATTAACTGCAATTACGAGCAGCAAAGATTTTAATCATTACTATCCAGTTGATAACACTTATCCACACGCCAACAGACATTAAATCACGAATCAAATTAGAGTCAAATTAATTCATAACGTAATATCAACGCTAACGTCAAACACCTGTTACTCTATGTTGTTGTTGTGGTCTTCAGTCCTGAGACTTGTTTGATACAGCTCTCCATGCTACTCTATCCTGTGCAATCTTCTTCATCTCCCAGTACCTACTGTAACCTACATCCTTCTGAATCTGTTTAGTGTATTCATCTCTTGGTCTCCCTCTCCGATTTTTACCCTCCACGCTGCCCTCCCATACTAAATTGGTGATCCCGTGATGCCTCAGAATATGCCCTACCAACCGAACCCTTCTTCTAGATAATTTGTGCCACAAAATTTCTCTTCTCCCCAATCCTATTCAATACTTCCTCATTAGTTATGTGATATACCCATCTAATCTTTAGCATTCTTCTGTAGCACCACACTTCGAAAGCCTCTATTCTCTTCTTGTCTTAACTATTTATCGTCCAAGTTTCACTTCCATACATGGCTACACTCCATACAAATACTTTCATTAACGACCTCCTCACACTTAAAACTATATTCGATGTTAACAAATTTCTCTTCTTCAGAAACGCTTTCCTTGCCATTTGCCAGTCTACGTTTTATGTCATCTCTACTTCGACCATCATTAGTTATTTTCCTCCCCAAATAGCAAAATTCATTTACTGCTTTAAGCTTCGTATTTCCTAATCTAATTCCCGCAGAATCACCAGATTTAATTCCACTACATTCCATTATCCTCGTTTTGCTTTTGTTGATGTTCATCTTATATCCTCCTTTCAAGACACTGTCCATTCCGTTGAGCTGCTCTTCCAGGTTCTTTGCTGTCTCTGACGGAATTGTAATGTCATCGGCGAACCTCAAAGTTTTTATTTCTTCTTCATGGATTTTAGTTCTTACACCGAATTTTTCTTTTGTTTTTTTTACTTCTTGTTCCATATATGAATAACATCGGGGATAGGCTACAACCCTGTCTCACACCCTTCCCAACCACTGCTTCCTTTTCATGCCCCTCAATTCTTATAACTGCCATCTTGTTTCTGTACAAATTGTACATATCCTTTCGCTCCCTGTATTTTACCCTTGACACCTTCAGAATTTGAAAGAGAGTATTTCCGTCAACGTTGTCAAAAGCTTCCTCTAAGTCCACAAATGCTAGAAACGTAGGTTTGCCTTTCCTTAATCTATTTTCTAAGATACGTCGCAGGGTCAGTATTGTCTCACGGGTTCCAACATTTCTACGGAATCCAAACTGATCTTCCCCGAGGTCGGTTCCTACCAGTTTTCCCATTCATCTGAAAAGAATTCGTGTTAGTATTTTGCAGCCGTGGCTTATTAAACTAATAGTTCGGTAATTTTCACATCTGTCAACACCTGCTTTCTTTGGGATTGGAATTATTATATTCTTCTTGAAGTCTGAGGGTATTTCGCCTGTCTCATACATCTTTCTCACTAGATGGTAGAGTTTTGTTAAGCCTGGCTGTCCCAAGGCTGTCAGTAGTTCTAATTGAATGTTGTCTATTCCTGGCGCTTTATTTAGACTTAGGTCTTTCAGTGCTCTGTCAAATTCTTCACGCAGTATCATATCTCTTCCATTTCTATAATATAGTCCACATCACCCCTGTATAGACCCTCTATATACTCCTTCCACCTTTCTGCTTTCCTTTCTTTACTAAGAACTTGGTTTCCATATGAGCTCTTGATATTCATGCAAGTGGTTCTCTTTTCTCCATAGGTCTCTTTAATTTTCCTGTAAGCATTATCTATCTTACCCCTAGTGATATGCGCCTCTTCATCCTTACATTTGTCCTCTAGCCATCTATGCTTAGCCATTTCGCGCTTCTTGTCGATCTCATTTTTGACACCTTTCTATTCATTTTTGCCTGCTTCATTTACTTCATTTTTATATTTTCTCCTTTCATCAATTACAGTCAATATCTCTTCTGTTACCCTAGGATTTCTATTAGCCCTCGTCTTTTTACCTACTTGATCCTCTACTACCTTCACTGTTTCATCTGTCAAAGCTACCCATTCTTCTTCTGCTGTATTTCTTTCCCCCATTCTTTTCAATTGTTCCCCATTGCTCTCCCTGAAGCTCTCTACAACATCTGGTTCTTTCAGTTTATCCAGGTCCCATCTCCTCAAATTCCCAACTTTTTGCAGTTTAATCTATAATTAACCAAAATGTCATGTGGCAACTGTAATGCGCGGCACGTGGAGACTGTGGAATGGGTGACTATTTTATTTATTTATTTTTAAATTCAATAGTTTTACTTCTCCACTTCCATTGCAGGCAGACGAAAACTTGTGGAAAATTTTGTTTCATAATTTGCTGTTTATACATATAATGATCGGGCAGAAATGTATAAACAATAAGAGATATACTTTCTTGAGCGAAATGCAGATGCTAGCAAGCCTGCAGATGGCAAGGTTTTTTTTCAGCACTAACGGTACCTGTGCAACATCGTCAATATCTTGCAAGTGTCAGACGTGATGAGAATTGTGTTCTACCAAAATTTGAGTGCATTATGTTGAAACTAAGTGAATGTGGGCAGCTTAACTGGTGCTCGTGTGGTAGGTGGTTGCGATATGAAAGGAGCCAAGGACTTTGGTGTTTCAAGATGCACCATACTAAAGATTTGGCGCGCTTACAAGGAAAGAAGAAAAAACATCATACGCTAAATCACAATTCGGACGAACTGAAGGGGATTATGACAAAAAATGACAGGTCGACAGGTGCGGGAGTCGATGCCAAGCTGAATGTTGCACTGGTAAATCCTGTCAACATCAGATACTTTGATGAAGAGTAACCCAACTTTAAAGGTAAATATCTAACAAAATTCGTTGAAAGGAAAAGCGTATATCGTAGAGAACCAGCATACCTAACAAAAGAAAAAAAATGCCTCTGAGCACTATGGGACTTAACTTCTGAAGTCATCAGTCCCCTAGAACTTAGAATTACTTAAACCTAACTAACCTAAGGACATCACACACATCCACGCCCGAGGCAACATTCGAACCTGCGACCGTAGTGGTCGCGCGGATTCAGACTGTAGCGCCTAGGACCGCTCGGCGGCTCCGGCCGACTCCTAACAAGAGACTCGTGACTCCTGTCAACACGAAATAAATAGCGAAGGAGATCCTTTTTCTTTGGAGTCATCAGTCTTCTGACTGGTTTGATGCGGCCAGACTCAAATTTCTCTCCTCGCCAACCTCTTCATCTCAGGGTAGCACTCACAACCTACGTCCTCAATTATTTGCTGGATGTATTCAAGTCTTTGTCTTCCTCGACAGATTTCGCCCTATCGCTCTATCACCATGGAAATCATTTCCTGATGTCTCAATATTTGTCCTATCAACCTGTCTCTTCCCCTTGTTAGTATTTTACACACATTATTTTCCTTTCCGACTCCGCAAAGAACTTTCTCATTTCTTACTTTAACATTACACCAAATTTCCAACATTCGACTTTAGCACCACATTTCAAAGTCTCTTCTGTTCCGGTTTTCCCACAGTCTATATTTCTGCTTCTTAAGTAGGGAAATGCAGGCCGATCTGTAGTCCCAAAAGCACTCATCAGTGACGTAGATGCACGTGATAACAAACGTCCTGCAGAAAGCATAATCCCTGGTCTCTGGAGCAGTGGAAGAATTACACTACTGGCCATTAAAATTGCTACACCATGAAGATGACGCGCTACAGACGCGAAATTTAACCGACAGGAAGAAGATGCTGTGATATGCAAATTATTAGCTGTTCAGAGGATTCACAGAAGGTTGGCGCCGGTGGCGACCCATACAACGTGCTGACATGAGGAAAGTTTCCAACCGATTTCTCGTACACAAAGAGCAGTTGACCAGCGTTGCCTGGTGAAACGTTGGAGTGATGCCTCGTGTAAGGATGAGTAATGCATACCATCACATTTACGACTTTGATAAGGGTCGGATTGTAGCCTATCGCGATTGTGGTTTATCGTATCCCGACATTGCTGCTCGCGTTGGTCGAGATCCAATGACTGTTAGCAGAACATGAACTCGGTGGGTTCAGTAGGGTAATACGGAACGCCTTGCTGGATCCCAACGGCCTCGTATCACTAGCAGTCGAGATGACAGGCATCTTATCCGCATGGCTGTAACGGATCGTGCAGCCACGTCTCGATCCCTGAGTCAACAGATGGGGACGTTTGCAAGACAACAACCATCTTCACGAACAGTTCGACGACGTTCGCAGGAGCATGGACTATCAGCTCGGAGACCATGGCTGCGGTTACCCTTGACGCTGCATCACAAACAGGAGGGCCTGCGATGGCCTACTCACCGACGAACCTGGATGCACGAATGGCAAAACGTCATTTTTTCGGATGAATCCAGGTTCTGTTTACAGTATCATGATGGTCGCATCCGCGTTTGGCGACACCGCGGTGATCGCACATTCGAAGCGTGTATCCTCATCGCCATACTGGCGTTTCACCCGGCGTGAAGGGATGGGGTGCCATTGGTTACACGTCAGAAAATGTTCGACTGCTGCCCTGGCCAGCACACTCTCCAGATCTCTGTCCAATTGAAAACGTCTGGTCAATAGTGGCTGAGCAACTGGTTCTAATGGTTCAAATGGCTCTGAGCACTATGGGACTCAACGGCTGTGGTCATAAGTCCCCTAGAACTTAGAACTACTTAAACCTAACTAACCTAAGGACAGCACACAACACCCAGCCATCACGAGGCAGAGAAAATCCCTGACCCCGCCGGGAATCGAACCCGGGAAACCGGGCGTGGGAAGCGAGAACGCTACCGCACGACCACGAGATGCGGGCTCTGAGCAACTGGCTCGTCACAATCCGCCAGTCACTACTCTTGATGAACCGTGATATCGTGTTGAAGGAGCAGCGGCAGCTGTACCTGTACACGCCATCCAAGCTCTGTTTGACTCAATGCCCATGCGTATCAAGGCCGTTATTAGGGCCATAGGTGGTTGTTCTGGGTACTGATTTCTCATGATCTATGAACCCAAATTGCGTGAAAATGTAATCACATGTCAGTTCTAGTATAATATATATTTGTCCAATGAATACCCGTTTATCATCTGCGTTTCTTCTCGGTGTAGCAATTTTAATCGGCAGTAGTGTATTTTACACACATTCTTTTCCTCTCCGATTCTGCACAGAACCTCCTCACTTCTTTATCAGCGCTCACGCGCCTCTTGACAGTAGCGCCTAGAACCGCACGGCTACTCCGACCGGCAGACCTTACCTTACTGCCGCAGACTCTCCCTTCCTACTGCAGTGGGATGCACAGCGCCGGACATGAACCCTCGTGACTCCGTCTTAATTTCTAGGATGGCTAGGATAAAGAAAGCAGATCGTTGCATTTGCCTCAGAGTTAGTACAAAGTTTCGTCGGGTAAAATAAACCGATCCATTCGAGGCATCAACACGACTGGCGTTGCTAACGGTATCCTACGACTTTCACGTCGCTGACAACGGGCTATACACAAAGCTTGTGACTGCTTTGAAGGATAATAAAACTTTACATTCTGTTTCTGTTTAGTTTCACTTGCTGATAAATATCTGACATTATTAAAGTTCCACTCCATGTATGCTTGAACGAGACGACACGAATCTATGCAGTGCTGTACACGTACGTCATGATAAACCCGCTACGCGTATTTGTGTGTATGTGTGTGTGTGTGTGTGTGTGCGCGCGTGTGTGTGTGTGTGTGTGTGTGTGTGTGTGTGTGCGTGTGTATGTGTGTGTGAAAGAGAGAGGGAGAAAGAGCGGGGGGGGGGGGGGCGAAACTACGAAATTTGAGTAAAGAAAAATATTGCCAGTATATTGTAGATTTAAAAAATGAAATCCATGAATAGTTTTGTGCCTCCGATAGTGCGACTGACAATGCCAAAAGCATGAGCGCCATGAAACGATCATTGTTTGAATCTGGCACAGGAAGAGTAGCAAGAAACGTGTACTTCGGCAAGACACTAGCTTTCAATGTCCAAAAATCGTCAGTATATCATAACAACGACGGAGGTCCCCTTCATTTTCTCTTCATGTTAATAGAGAAATTATTTTATTTCCTATGCATTCCGTTTATGTCGTTGCGAACTGTGACTGAAAGCTGCAAACAGAAATAATACTTTATCATTGTGGCTACGTTGCCAAAGGTCGACTTCGAAAAGATTACCAAACTCGCGCCGTATGCAAACCTTCGGAACTGAAACTGCATTGATACAGGTGTTAATGTAGCATTCAATATGTGCAGGTTTTGCGCTCTGAGGGAAAAAATCGCTAAACCAATTAGTTGTGCGACGTAAACGAATGTTGTTAGGCATGTTCTACATCTGAAACATCATTTCTATCCAAATTTCGCACCAGGGCGTAAAAGTGGATGTAAGAGCGCCGCTATAATAATGCATAAATACGCGCGTTAACGGCCATGAGAGAGGGGTATCTCTGACAATCGATGTGGTGAGTTGATATTAGGCAAGCGTGCCCTCAAGTCGACAAAGGTGTCATTATCAATACCTCACAGACTTTGAAGTACACTACTCGCCATTAAAATTGCTACACCAAGAAGAAATGCCGATGATAAATGGGTATTCATTGGACAAATATATTATAATAGAACTGACATGTGATTACATTTCCACGCAATTTGGGTGCATAGGTCCTGAGAAATCAGTACCCAGAACAACCACCTATGGCCGTAATAGAGGCCTTGATACGCCTGGGCATTGAGTCAAACAGAGCTTGGATGGCGTGTACAGGTTCAGCTGCCAATGCAGCTTCAACACGATACCATAGTTCATCTAGAGTAGTGACTGGCGTATTGTGACGAGACAGTTGCTCGGCCACCATTGACCAGACGTTTTCAATTGGTGAGAGATCTGTAGAACGTGCTGGCCAGGGCAGCTATCGAACATTTTCTGTATCCAGAAAGGCCCGTACAGGACCCGCAACATGCGGTGGTGCATTATCCTGCTCAAATGTTGGGTTTCGCATGGATCGAATGAAGTGTAGAGCCATGGGTCGTAACACATCTGAAATGTAACGTCCACTGTTCAAAGTTCCGTCAATGCGAACAAGATGTGACCGATACGTGTAACCAATGGCACCTCATGCCATCTCGCCGGGTGATACGCCAGTATGGCAATGACGAATAGACGCTTCCGAAGTGCGTTCCCCATCATGATGCTGTAAACAGAACCTGGATACATCCCAAAAAATTACGTTTTGCCATTCGTGCACCCAGGTTCGTCATTGAGTACACCATCGCAGGCGCTCCTGTCTGTGATGCAAAGTCAAGGGTAACCGCAGCCATGGATTCCATATTGTGCTAACAGTCACTGGATCTCGACCAACGCGAGCAGCAATGTCGCGATATGATGAACCGCAATCGCGACAGGCTACATTCCGACCTTTATCAAAGTCTGAAACGTGATGGTACGCATTTCTCCTCCTTACACGAGGCATCACAACAACGTTTCACCAGGCAACGCCGGTCAGCTGCTGTTTGTGTGTGTGAAATCGGTTGGAAACTTTCCTCATGTCAGCGCCTTGTAGGTGTTTCCACCGGCGCCAACCTTGTGTGAATGCTCTGAAAAGCTAATCATTTGCATATCACAGCATCTTCTTTCTGTCGGTTAAATGTCGCGTCTGTAGCGCGTCATCTTCGTGGTGTAGCAATTTTAATGGCCAGTAGTGTATGTCGGGTAACAGGGTTAGGAGAAGCTGGATGTTCCTTCTGAGATACTGCAGAAATTCTTGGCATGAATTTAGTCTTTGTACATGAATGGTCGCAGCGGTAGTCACAAGATGGTAGAGTCGCAAAAGACTAGACTCCAGACGCCCACGTGACACTCCTGAGAGGGAACACCATCGTGTTCGTGAATGAGTCTGGCATATCGTAGTCCACCTGCAGCAGTAATTTGAGTAGTATGGGGCAACACAGTGACACAACGAGCTGTTACAAATCGGTTACATCAAGGTCAACTCGGGGCCAGACGTCCTGTAGCATGAATTCCAGTAACACTAAAGCACCACCATTTGCGAGTTCAGTAGATGTCAAGCGAGAGCTCATTGGAGGGCAGAGTGGAGGTCTGTTGTGTTTCCTGTCGAAAGCTGTTTCTGTCTCGCTGCCAGTAACGGCCGTGTGTCGATTACAAGGAGGCCAGCTGAGGACCTGCAACCAATCTGTCTGCCTTGCTAGACACACTTGGGCTATGCCTGAAGTTATGGTCTGGGGTGCGATTTCATATGACAACAGGAGCACTCTTCTGGTTATTCCACGAACCCTGTCAACAGATTTGTACGTCAATCTGGTGATTCCATCCGTTGTACTGTCATTCATGAACAGTTTTCCAACAGCACAACGCCTGCCCAAATACTACTGTTTTAACACAACATGCTCTACATAGTGTCGACTTGTTACCTTTGCCTTCTCAGTCACCAGATCTGTTCCAATCGAGCGCATAACCAGCGACCCGGGGATGTTAATCACTTAAATATGTTACCTAGACAAATATATCCCCGAAATTTCATTCCACTACATTAATTATTTTTTGGTGTTGCGATGTTTTTTCATTCACTGTGTAATGATTGTAATATATGGGAAATTTTCTATCACTTCGAGTATCTCTATTTTGTTTCATATGAAAGTTTTCATGTTTTGCGACATGTTCACTTGTGGCGTACGTGAATGAGCATATCCGGCAGACAGAACACGAAAATTCATTACCTTTAGGACTGTCTTACTGTAGGGAAGCAGCCTACTCACGCTGCAGCAAATTCACATCAGTTTCCATTGTGTGTTAGTCAGTCTGCTAGCTCTGACGTCATAGATGTTGCGCAATACTTTAAAAAGCAAGCAAATGACATAAAACTTTCCTAGTATGTCTGGAATAATGATAAATTAATGTGTGTTAACTATCAGCTTGATAACTTCAGCCGTTTCCTTTATTTGGACGTTTTTCTATAAAAATAATTGGCGGCACAGAAAAGAGCTAGAGACTGCAAAATTTGTATTTAGATTCAGCTTTCATAATGATTTAATAAAAACAGTACTTTGGATTTCATAAATTAAGATGTTAGTGTAAATTCATGATTTTGTGGTTTTCATCTCAAAACTAGAGGAAGCAAGATAGATTAAGTGAGCTTATAAATCATACTAGGATGTTTAGATTTTAATAGGTTGGAGGTCCGCTATGATGATGAAGCTGTAAAAAGTTTCTTTCAAATATCTATTAAATTATAGCAATAGCGGATCTCAGAAGGGACAGTTCAGAGCCCATCTGCTGCGTGCAGTGCAATTAAATTAATTCTCTCGCCTAAGTTATTAAAGTTAGCCACGTCAAAAATTTATTATCAATACTTCCCTGCGTGCTGAATGCACAGTTAAATTAGGAGCTTCATCGGCCTTCAGCAAGAGAAGCTAAAATTTATTATGTAACTTGAAGTGGTGCGTTACTAGCCTAGCGGCTAGTCGAGCCAGCCGATTTGATCGAGCATTTCCTCAGCGGTCCGCACCGCGGATATATATATAAGAGCGCTGTGCGAGGAGCGAAGGGCCCCAGTTCTCTCCAGACGCTGAATGACACGCCATCTGTGTCGGGAATCGCGCCGCGCCAGTATCAGTGCTACTAACAGCCTCGGGTGCCGTATTCTGTTACTCGAGATGCGCGTAACCAGTAAAGCGTTTCAAGTAAAGTGTTAATTCGGGAATGATTTTCATTATCTAGCCTCAGTGTGCGTATTGTCGTATTTTCACGTGCCGTCGCGGGACAGACATTCTACTACTAATATAGCGTGGCGTTTGATGAGATATTTCATCAAATTATGGCGAGCATTCATTTCAACAATTATTTCGGACATTTAAAGTTGCATTGACGCAATAGACTCTGAACTGTTCTGTTAGTTAGGTTGGAGGGATATTTGTGTGTATATTTGTGATTTTGAGAATATACTCAACTATTTTGGAAAGTCGTCTTTGATTAGAAATCCCGAACAACTTCCTGACTCTACAGAGCTACAAGCTGCAGCTATAATTGTAATCTCAAGGAAGTGGGCACTAGGAACTCTATTTACAGGCTTCAGGTTTTGTCAAATCGCTTTCTGAGGGTCTACAAAGTAAATAGAGAGCCAGTGTTGAGAACGGCGAAAGACAGCATTAACAACATTCGAAAAGCCAGAAACTGATTCAACAGTTAAACATTTGTACAACAATATTTTCTCCAATTCTCTCCGCCGCCCCACATATGGTGCATCGGCCGGGAAAGCTCAACTAAGTGAAAGCGATTTTTAACTATTCGGATTCGCGAGTGAAATGCGACACGCACCTGAGTAATAGAACAGTGAAAGTGTTACGTGTGCATGTGGACGACGCAATTGGATTAACAACGCATCTGGATTGACGGAGCTGGCACTGAGTCTAGCGGTGCTGCCGGCATCGCGAGAAGCCAGTTTCACCCCACTGCCGTCGTCCGCCGCAGCAGCCGTCGCCGAGCCTGTAGTTACGGGCCACGCAAACACATCACAGCCGTCGGAGTGCCGTCTGCAGTTCAACGCGTCACGTCGCGTCAGTAATCCTGTTACGCCGCGCCGACAACGTCGTGCAGAAGGAACTAAGTTAAGTGAAAAGTTGTTAAAAATTTTACTAACCTGCACTAAAAGACTGTCGGCGATGGAACCGCCAAAAGAAACCGAGTTTAAAATTAAATTAGAACCTATGTATGTTGAGGGAAATGTAAATTCAGACCACGATTCAATTGTAAATATGCATGGAAGTAATGTTCAAGTAAAATATGAAATATTGTCTCCTGACAGTAGTGTGGGAAGGGGCAATGATTCAGTGATAGAGACCCCTGTAGTAAAACAGAAACCAGAAATAGTTAATTTATTGGATGATACTTTCTCGGATGAATTAAAAATGAAACAATCATCAGAGATGGTAGAATTTAAACAGGAGAAGTTAGATATGACTAATCAATCAGAAGTTTCATGTAGTTTTGAGGATTCTGGTATTGGAGCTAGTTTTTCGTCACCTGAGTGTGATAAAAAGCCAGCTAGTGAGCAACCCAAGGATGCTGGGGCTGTTGATCTAAATGTTATATTACAAGCAATAGCTGCCAGTAATGCTCAAATGACTGCTGATTTAAAATCTGATATAATTGAGGTAAATAACAGGATTGTGGCCAGTCAAACTAATTTTAATAAACGGTTTGAGGCAATGGACAATAAATTAGAATCCAATAATGCGGAATTAAAGAATGAGATTGTGGCCAGCCAATCTAATTTTAATAAACGTTTGGAGGTAATGGACGATACCTTCAAGGCTGGTTGCAATAAGTTGAAAGAAGATCTAGACAGTTTGAATAATAAAATAGATTGCAACCATGAGGATATTAAGAAAAAGGTTGCTCAACAGTTTTCGGAAATGTATAAAACAGTTAAATCCGAAGTTGCTGAGGTTCGCAAAGACTTCCAAATGGAAGATGCGAAGCTGGAGCACAAGTTAACAGAAAAGATCGAGGCGGAATCTGAACTGTGCTCAGATAGATTTAAAGACGTTAATATAAAAATAAACATATGTCAAGCAGACGTAGATGCAGTCAAAACTGACACTACTCACATTGTGCAAAGAGTAGATAATGTTGAGAGGAAAGTAGAAAATATAAGTACTAACATTGCTAACATTGAAAGTAAAGTAGCTTCAGTAACTTCTGGTAATGGTAGTGTACAACAAGTTGTAGCTGCAAACGCCGCTTTTATCGGGTGTCGGCAGTTCTTGCGGTTCGATCCAGATAAAAATATCCATCCGCTAGATTTCTGGAACGATTTTGAAGATGTGATTCCACCGACTTGGTCTGAACGAGAGAAAATCTCATTTATTAGAAGTCATTTAGCAGGTGATGCCATGCGTTGGTCAGCTGATGTAATGTGAAAGTGTAAAACATTAGCGGAATTTAAAACAGCTTTTATTAATGAGTATTGGTCTAGCCATAAGCAAAATGAGGTGTTAAGAGAATTTTGGAGTGGGAAACGCTTCAATGCAGGCAAAGAATCTATTAAAGAATTTGCTAGGTCATGGATTTCACGGTTGTCACATTTGGACGAAAAGCTAAAACCAGAAATGATTATACTAGGTCTTGAAGCCAAACTGCCATGGTATTGGCAAACTAGAATTATATCTGCCCCTAGAGACAATCTTGATCGTTTCATTGAATATTTGGAACGTGTAGAACGTGTTGCTGCCAATGAGGAGCAAGCACGTAATAACAGAAATGCCAATAACAATAATAGTAATTTTAGGAACGAGCAAAATGGCAATGTAAACACCAGAACAGTAGGTGTTCGCCATCCTAAGAGAGGTAGGAATTGGGGAAATAATTATCAGAACCAACAATGGCGTCCAAATGACAGTAATTTTGTTCCAAACAGAAATATGTATGTAAACAACAGTACGGAAAGTAATGCTATGCCAGTTAACTATAATGAAACTAAAGGAAACAGTAGTAGGACGAGGCAGGAAAACTAGTTCCCGTCTATGAGGACACTGGCGCTCACCAGGCGGCTACTTTTCCTAAGCCAGTAGTTAAGGGAATTGGTAAGACAGATCAAAATACTCAAACTGACTATGTGGATGAAGAGTCGGTAGCACCTAAGGATACAACAGAAATATTAGATCACTCACAGTATTTAATAGATACCGTGTTAGAGACGCTTTCTAAGTGGGAAGAAAAAGAGAAGGCGCAACAGTGTAATGATAGGGAAGAGCTACAAAGTACGGAATTGTCAGGTGAGGAAGCAGAAGAAATTCATGCTTATATTTACGATGAAGATGATGTGCTCTTATCTAAAGTGCCTGTGCAGGATGTTGATAATGTACTAATAGATTTAGGACAGGAAGTAAGTGAGAATGTAGAGGGTAGGTTGTTGGGGGTCGATGAACCCGGTAGCTGTGACCAGTTGTCACTTGAGAAGGAAACCGACGATAATGGTGAAAATGGTTTAGCTGTAACTAATGTTATGCCCGGTCTGGAGGCGCAGAATCGCTCAGACTATAGTAATTTGGGTCATGTTCAGCAAACTAAATGTAATGAAGTCGTGCGGTGTTTTGATTTAAAATTAATAGACCGACTGGAAAAGGCAGCTGAAAATGTAATTCAGGAAACCCCTACACCCTGTGACCTAAATGTAATGAAGACAGATGTTGATCACTTTAGTTGGAGACAAATCCAAAAGGAACTATTAGATGAATTTGAGAAACCACCTGTACAACCTAGAATAAGCCACCCTATAATAATAGTGAATATGTTGGGTATCAATGTACGTTGTCTCTTAGACAGTGGAAGTGAGGTGAGTGCAATATCTCAGTCCTTCTTTGATGCATTACCTGGTAAGGACAAGCTTACAGTAATGAGGGTATCAGGACTAAGAATAATTGGTGCTACTGGCAAGGTGTCAAAAACGGTAAAGCAAGAAGCTTTACTGCCCTTTAACATTAATGGTAATTTAATTGATCATCCATGTTTAATTGTAAACAATCTGAGTATTGAGGTTTTAATTGGCATAGATTTCTTATCAAAGTATCAGAGTGTTGTTGACTTCGAAAAAAGCCAGTTAAAATTGGTCTTGCCAATAACAGGAGTAATTACAGTCCCTTTTAGTGATAAACATGTAGTAACTGATGATGAAACTTGGGAGTTGCCTATACGAGTTCTGAAAAATAGGAGGTATTGGGACGAGGATGTTAACCTTAGTACAAGTAAGCTGAACACAGAAGAAGAAGAGGAAGCCATTATTTTAGACAAAATAGAAGCTAAATTGCAGGAAATCGATAAAATTTCCGCCAATCAGAAGGAAGAACTGAGACAGGTTCTAAAAAGGCATCATAAGGTATTTTCAGATCGACCTGGCATAGTCAAAGGTTATGAATGTCAGTTAAAGGTGAAACCCGGCCAAGTGTTTTTCAGGAAGCCATACCAAATACATGTAGCCAGGAAGGAGGCGGTTCGAAAGGAGATACAGAGAATGCTGGAGTGGGGTGTGATTGAGAAAGCGGTCAGTGAGTACAATAATCCTCTTGTTGTTGTACCAAAAAGAGACGGGAGTGTCAGATTGGTCTTGGACGCTCGTTGGTTGAATGAAATAGTCATTAGGGAAAGTGATAGACCGCAGAACATGGACGAGTTATTGCAAAAGTTCCGGGGAGTAAAATTCTTAACGTCTATGGATATCACGTGTGGATATTGGAATTTGCCACTGGCGGAAAATTCAAGGAAGTACACAGCTTTCTTGTACGAAGGAGTTTGTTACCAATACCGTGTGGTACCTTTTGGTCTTAATATCTCTGTTTGTGCCTTTGTACGTGTGATGTGCCATGTTTTAGGACCAACTTTAAGTAATAAAATAACAGTCTACGTAGATGATCTGTTAATAGCCACTCCTACCTGGGAAGAACACATAGCTTTATTAGAGGAAGTGTTACAGGCTATTGAGAGAGGTGGCATGAAATTAAAAATTGAAAAGACAGAGTGTGTTAAAGAGGAAATAGGTTTCTTGGGGTATAGGATAAGTGGAAAAGGTATTTTGCCTGACCCAGGGAAGCTAGCAGTCATTGAAAAATTTGAGGCTCCCAGAAACAAGAAGCAGTTGAGATCAATGTTCGGTCTTTTTGGCTTCTATAGGCGTTTTGTAAGTGATCAGGCTTTTAATGCTCCCTGTCTTCACCTCCTGCTGAAAAAGAATACCCCTTGGGTTTGGACAGCAGAATGTCAACTGGCGTTTGAGGTGCTTAAACAATCTTTAATTAATAGTCCTATTTTACATCATCCTGATTTTGAAAAGCCATTCTGCATGTCTGTTGATGCTAGTGGCTATGGTATAGCTGTAGAGATATTCCAAGTAGAAATAGAGAACGAACAAGAAGTGCACAAGACTATAGCTTTCGCGAGTCGATCTTTACAGGCAGCAGAAAGAAATTATGGCATCTCAGAACTGGAAGCATTAGCAATTGTATTTGGGGTACAGAAGTTTGAGCAGTATCTATTAGGTCACAAGATAATTGTTTACAGTGACCATAAGGCGTTGACCTTTTTAAAGACCTGTAAGTTGAGGAATGCTCGTTTGGTAAGATGGTCATTGTATCTCCAGCAGTTTGACCTTGAGGTTAGATATATTCAAGGGAAAGACAATCTGGTAGCTGATGGGTTATCTAGAAGTGCGGAGCTCTGTGATGACGCAGGAATTACAGTAACAGACCAAAATGAAGTTCGAATGTTCGCATTGCACGAAGTAAAGGAAGAAAGTGCATTAAAGAGGGTAATTAAGAACTTGAGACGTGAGCAGAATGCAGATGACCAACTGAAATTAGTAAAGAGCTATTTAGGAAATGCGAACTATCCTAAGGTGTCGCAGTACTATTGTTTGCATAAAGGTATTCTGTTTAGGAGGAAAAAGATAGGTGTTTCTGAGTGGAAGCTGTGCTTTCCATCACAACATGTGGACTTACTAATCGACTATGTACACCTGAGGTATGGGCACTACGGTGCAAAGAAGTGCATTGCTAAATTAAAAGAGAAGGTTGTGTTTGACAACATGTACCGCCGTGTGACCAAGCGTCTAGCATCTTGTGTAGTGTGCCAGAAAGTTCGTGCTGCTAACACCAGAATACAAGGAGATATGCATTCAGTAGAGCCAACTGAAACCCTAGAATTACTGGCCTGTGATTTGTTTGGCCCTCTTCCTGTTTCGAGAGGTGGTTGCACCCATGTTTTTGTTGTTGTGGATGGATTCAGTAAATATGTTAAGCTATACCCAATTAAAAGAGCAAATGCAAAAACATTAGTTGAAAAGTTGGAAAAAGATTTCTTCGTGAACGTTGGCGTTCCGAAGAATTTGCTGTCAGACAATGGGCCTCAATTTACTTCTGATAGATTTAAGGAATGTCTAGATAAGGCCGGCGTGAAACATCTGAAAATATCTGCGTATTTCCCCCAAGGAAATATGAGTGAACGTATTATGAGGGAATTGAATCGGCTTTGCAGAACGTATTGTGCTCGGAAACACTCAAGTTGGGCAGAGCACATTAAGTATTTTGAGAATGTAATTAACAACTTAAGACATGACGCCACTGGTTTTGCACCTTGCGAATTGATGTTTGGCCAAGAACCGCACAATGTAATTGCAGATATGGTAGAATTCCCTATGCTAACACAAATATCCACAGACGAGAAGAAACTAAAGGCTAGGGCAAATATGAGAAAAAGAGCGTTGGAAAGGAAGAAACGTCATGACGCAAAAGCTGTACCTACTAGTTTTGAAATAGGTCAGTTAGTCCTTGACAAAACCAAGGAAAAATCAAAGAAAGTAAATGCAGAAACAAAGAAATTCATGTTCGTGTACCAAGGACCTTTCAGGATCATAGGAAAACCACATGCCAATGCATATAGGCTAGAGTACCCTAAAAGTAAGAAGCTATTAGGTCTCAGGAATGTGATTGACCTAAAGAAATTCATAGGTAGTGAATGAATGATGTAGGGAGGAGGTTGTTCTGTAACCTCTACACAGTGTGGCAGCTGTGCAGTCCCAGCTGTGTGAGATCTTCTTTCCCTTTTCAGGTCTCACTCACTCTTCATCTTTCCTATCCATCAAAATTTCGGCTCTTATTTCAAATATTAAATTTTCCGTTATGATTATCAATACAGCATTCAACGAATGAATGCTGTAGGGAGGAGGTTGTTCTGTAACCTCTACACAGTGTGGCAGCTGTGCAGTCCCAGCTGTGTGAGATCTTTTTTCCCTTTCAGGTCTCACTCATTCTTCATCTTTCCTGTCCACAACCATTTCGATTTCTTCTTTCCACCACATTAAATTTTCCGATATGACTATTAAGCCAGCATTCAACTAGTGAATGCTGTAGGGAGGAGGTTGTTCTGTAACCTCTACACAGTGTGGCAGCTGTGCAGTCCCAGCTGTGTGAGATCTTCTTTCCCGTTTCAGGTCTCACTCACTCTTCATCTTTCCTATCCACAAAAATTTCGATCTCTTCTTTCCACACTAAATTTTCCGGTATGACTATTAAAACAGCATTCAGCTAATGAAGGCTGTAGGGAGGAGGTTGTTCTGTAACCTCTACACAGTGTGGCAGCTGTGCAGTCCCAGCTGTGTGAGATCTTCTTTCCCTTTCAGGTCTCACTCAATCTTCATCTTTCCTGTCCACAAAAATTTCGACCCCTTCTTTCCACAGCAAAATTTTCCGATATGACTATCAAGCCATAAATTTTCTATAATTATTCTATCCACCGATAAGTGAAGAACAAAACCTGATGTGACAAACCTAATAGTGACAAACAATAGAGAAGTATGAAGTAATTAAGATGCAAATGTATTTGAGTAACAATTATGTATAGAACCATGGTAAAATAGTAAGTACAAAGTGTTGTTTTATTGGAAATGGTCCCACAATAATATTTTAAAAAGATATATGAATTCGTGTACGACTAGGATCTGAAGTGGTAGTGAAATCTAGTGTATGCATTAGAGCCAACTAAGAAATAGTAAGGAAGAGATTGCTTAGTGTTATAAGAAAAATATGTAGATAAGTTGTAAAAATAAACTCACCTGGTGTAGCAAGGAAAGGCAGTGTAGGAGAATTGAGCAGTGTTTGTGGTTGAGACGTGAAGGACACGTCCTTGAAGTATTTATAAGGTTGGAGCTGGCCGTTATTTTAGTGTAGTGTGTGACAGGATACACCTACACATATTGAGGTTATAAGTTGGAGGCGTGAATGCGACCATAGGTACCCTTATGTTAAATGAGACAGAGTAGCTCATGGTGTCCTATAGGTTTAAGGAAATTAGCATTACGCTCGTCCATAATTATTTGATGCATTTTAGTGGTAGGTCTGAGAGAGACTACCTGTGGTTTCAGCGTCCGATTGAGTGGAAATGGATTGCCACGTGAGCAAACTGATCAGCTGCAGTACACTAAAAATATGAAATGAATGTGCTATCCTATGCTTTAAATGTTAATGAGTGAGTGTCAAATAAGTACATACACTAGCAATATAATTGAAAAACATAATGACAGACGTAAAACATTATTTTAGCTCAGCATAAATACACTTCACAGTAAGTAAGTACCTAATTTCAGATGTGGAATTGACAACAGCAGAGGACCAATAAGTGAATTTAGTAATCAACTAAACGTAGTGTGTTTTGAACACTCGCAACTGTACTATTACCAAAAGTTACTCACATGTATAAAGAAGCTGAGGAACAACTACTAATCAAATATACTCATACTATCTCTAAGAATGAAGTAATAAAAAAATGAGTCAGTTAAGTGAATAAAAGACAAATGTATCAGAAATGTACTGAGCATTGGTTCAGTGTTCCGGCCCTGAAATAATAAATTCAGACTAAATATGATTTATGATTGTATGTCTTGAGCATAAATTTTATCGAGTACATGACTAAAGGCGTTTTGAGCCATTTGTTTACCAATTTATGACAATTAAGTAACCTCGAGAGTATTATTGAAAAAGATTCTGTTAACTTTGTTCCAGCAACATATTGAAGGCTAAGATGTATATATCCCCATTTCATTGTGACCCACCCATAGATATTTAGTGAACAGAGTCTGAAGCACTCTTTTTGTTTGTTCTACAGGACAAACCAGATAATGGCAGCCTGGTAGCTGCATGAAAGCGTGGAGTGACTTGGACACAACTCACAGTGACCCCTCCCCTTTCCCCTTGTAATTTAGAGAGATCGAGAAGGACGCACACCATAGCAACTTCCCCTCCTCTACCCTTGTGAATGGAAGTGTAGGACGCCAGCCAAAGCGGCTACAACCACGTGTGTAAAAATTTAGTTGTGAACTTTTCTTTCAGGTTTATAAAAGACTGATAAGGAATAATCATCTGTTTATGTATCATGTTATCTTCCTTGAATTTGTGTGTGTAAAAATGTATTTGATGTATTTAATGTAACTAAGATTTTCACAGTTTTTCAATTTCTATGTGTTTGTTAGTCTAAGGCAATATGTATGCCAAAAATATTTCATTGACTTTGCTTAAAATTTGAGTAATGACATTTCTAAAGAGGCAGTGAAAATGCCCGCAATTTAAATGATTAATGTAGGAAATCAGTTTCTTTTAATATCTATATATGTTTATAATTCAATTTTGATTTTTCATAGGGAGTTTAAATTGTACTCTTGCTTCCCTTTTTGTAATTAAATTTTTTTTTCTTCATTCATTAACATTCATAAACAAAAAAAATTTAAGTAGAGGGTGATGTAGGGAAGCAGCCTACTCACGCTGCAGCAAATTCACATCAGTTTCCATTGTGTGTTAGTCAGTCTGCTAGCTCTGACGTCATAGATGTTGCGCAATACTTTAAAAAGCAAGCAAATGACATACAACTTTCCTAGTATGTCTGGAATAATGATAAATTAATGTGTGTTAACTATCAGCTTGATAACTTCAGCCGTTTCCTTTATTTGGACGTTTTTCTATAAAAATAATTGGCGGCACAGAAAAGAGCTAGAGACTGCAAAATTTGTATTTAGATTCAGCTTTCATAATGATTTAATAAAAACAGTACTTTGGATTTCATAAATTAAGATGTTAGTGTAAATTCATGATTTTGTGGTTTTCATCTCAAAACTAGAGGAAGCAAGATAGATTAAGTGAGCTTATAAATCATACTAGGATGTTTAGATTTTAATAGGTTGGAGGTCCGCTATGATGATGAAGCTGTAAAAAGTTTCTTTCAAATATCTATTAAATTATAGCAATAGCGGATCTCAGAAGGGACAGTTCAGAGCCCATCTGCTGCGTGCAGTGCAATTAAATTAATTCTCTCGCCTAAGTTATTAAAGTTAGCCACGTCAAAAATTTATTATCAATACTTCCCTGCGTGCTGAATGCACAGTTAAATTAGGAGCTTCATCGGCCTTCAGCAAGAGAAGCTAAAATTTATTATGTAACTTGAAGTGGTGCGTTACTAGCCTAGCGGCTAGTCGAGCCAGCCGATTTGATCGAGCATTTCCTCAGCGGTCCGCACCGCGGATATATATATAAGAGCGCTGTGCGAGGAGCGAAGGGCCCCAGTTCTCTCCAGACGCTGAATGACACGCCATCTGTGTCGGGAATCGCGCCGCGCCAGTATCAGTGCTACTAACAGCCTCGGGTGCCGTATTCTGTTACTCGAGATGCGCGTAACCAGTAAAGCGTTTCAAGTAAAGTGTTAATTCGGGAATGATTTTCATTATCTAGCCTCAGTGTGCGTATTGTCGTATTTTCACGTGCCGTCGCGGGACAGACATTCTACTACTAATATAGCGTGGCGTTTGATGAGATATTTCATCAAATTATGGCGAGCATTCATTTCAACAATTATTTCGGACATTTATAGTTGCATTGGCGCAATAGACTCTGAACTGTTCTGTTAGTTAGGTTGGAGGGATATTTGTGTGTATATTTGTGATTTTGAGAATATACTCAACTATTTTGGAAAGTCGTCTTTGATTAGAAATCCCGAACAACTTCCTGACTCTACAGAGCTACAAGCTGCAGCTATAATTGTAATCTCAAGGAAGTGGGCACTAGGAACTCTATTTACAGGCTTCAGGTTTTGTCAAATCGCTTTCTGGGGGTCTACAAAGTAAATAGAGAGCCAGTGTTGAGAACGGCGAAAGACAGCATTAACAACATTCGAAAAGCCAGAAACTGATTCAACAGTTAAACATTTGTACAACAATATTTTCTCCAATTCTCTCCGCCGCCCCACTTTACCTATCTTCCCTCACTAGACTTTTATTTGTGCATGATTATTACTCTCAACGACCTTCACAGTGCATGTTACATCTTCTAGTATTTATAGACTTTTTTTTAATTTTTTCCCCTTTATTGGTCTTTTCTCTAATGTCCTCACTACTGCGGGTGAGGAAGGCCCACCGTAACATTCCAAACTGCTGGATGATATTAAAAGTGGAATACCAAAGGCAGTCAAATATTTATCGGTTGGTACCGGGCTTGGTGGAATCGGGGACCTCGAGATAGGTTATGACAGTATGTATATCGTACTGAAATGAATTTGAGACTTTTTAAAAAGGTTTACACTGTATATGCAGGGTTCTATTTTTTCTTTTCCTGATACTCTTAAATCTTTGAAAAGAAGCAGTAAGAATACGTTACTAACTGAATCATTGAATTTTCAGCACCACAAGTCGAACCAGATACCCAAATGCTTGCCGTTTTCCACAACTGCCCTTAACAAATTAAGTTTCTGCGACAGTTTTGTTTCCTGTAGAAATCTGAATATAATGACTAAGATAATTTTTATTACCAGAAACAGTCATATGTATGTCTTTAGACTACCGTTTCCATCGTCTCAAAATAATCATCCTTACACCTGAAAATAGAAAAATTTAACTTCTATGTAATTTTACCTATAATAGGTAAAAATCGTGAGTTGAAACCTTCCGTTAGATTAAAACTGTGTGCCAGACCAGACTCGAACTCGAGATCTTTGCCTGGGTACGACTCGATATGAGTTCTTACAGCTGTACATCAGCCAACAGTACCTCATCTCCTACCTTCCAAGAACTCGGTCCAGCACACAGCTTTTATATGCCAGGTATTGCATAAACTGAGGGTGTTTACATTTAGTTGATTCCCCTTTTTCTTGCCTCTTCAGGGTATGTAAACAACGCTTTACACACACAGCACCGCCTCTCCCACTCACCAATTTGCAAAGCTCGTTAATAATTAGCATATTCCCTCAACACATTCGAAGACTGTTCCATTAGTGAAACATAACAAACGACAGATAAAGATCAAAGCAACAAATCAGTTTTCGCAGCAGAATATAATATAAAGACCGTACTAAAACGTAACATCTGCAAAGAAGGCTAAAAAGGAATAATTTCATTTCAGGCTTAATATATTTGAGTTTTTCTTCTTTTTACTTTTATTTATTTATTCATTTTTGAGTCATCAGTATTCCAACTTGTTCTTCTTCTGTGTCTACCTCTTCATCTCAGAGTAACACTTGCACTCCACACCATCAGTTACAAGGGCAGTGAAATGAAAATAACACAGATGGAAAAAAGTACGTAGACTGTTTATTATTTCAAAAGTAACTTCCATAACTGTTGATACATTATCCCACTGTGGCGGTCAATGTCTGTATGGAAAAATGTTTGTGGTTGCCTGTGGAACCAGGATTGTACCCAGGACTACACCTCATTGTCCGAAGGAAAGCATTGGGAGAGAACGGGACTGTTTAGGGGTTGTGCAAGCGTTTCTCAGTGAAACGTGCGCAGTGTAGTCGATACAACGTTGCCAACATGGGAACGGGCATTACTTTGCAACGGAATTATCACGATATTTAGCATACATCAAACACGTCTCATCATCATTCAGTAGTTCATATCCCACTTCCTTCCACACTGCGTCTTCCTCACGATTTTCTTAAATTACAGTATACTTTTTAAGGGGCTCCGGAAAGGCTCAAAATCATGAAAAGTTCAATTTTTACTTTTTTTGCGTTTTCTGAATCTGCAGACTAATACCTTTTAATAGATATATAATTTATTCAATTCCAAAGACTACAACTATTTTTAAATTTTTTTTGAAATGTGTTCTACATGGGCGTGACCCACTGTGGCGCTGTTAAACTGCTGTCAAATGGTGTTATTATTAACGTCCGTGTTCATCAGGCACATTTTAGTGATGTGAGATAAAGTATGTGTTGTGGCTAACCTGTGATGGTTCAATATACATCGCTGGTGTGATTGTCGATTGTTTCATGTTTATTTACTCTGTCGTTATGTCGAAAATATTCGTAATTAATTCTGTTCCTTGAGTCTCTGTTTTGTTGAAGTATAATAATGAGTAAAAGTAAAGTTATTAGAAATCCTCTGAAGGCTTTTAAGAAAAGGAGAAATGTTGGAAAGCCAAAGGTATTTGAAATATGGGAATGAAGATAGGTTCTAACATGGTACGAGCGATGCTTGCTTTAGACAAGGAACGCCTTCGGGCTGCAGACAGGGCTGTAAAGAGTCTAGAAATACAAGCAAGAGTAAACAGGAGGAGGAACAAGAGGAAGCTGGAGGAGGAGTTTGCAGAGGATGAAGATAATCCATCCTATGGACCTGGAATGCACTAAAAAGTTAATCCAATCTTTGTCGCTGGATTCCCAAAACTTTTATTTCCTCATACTAATTACATGTTTTCTAAGGATCTTCCAAACATATTTGTTTCAAACTTTCAGTAAATGTTACACAGTACCTTCTGCATAATTTAACACAGCCTTTTTCCAAAAAACTGTATATTTTTGAATATATAAATAAAAAATTGCAAAAAAATGTTGTGAATTTTCATTACAATTAAAAAAAATCATCTTTAATAAGTGAACTAAAATTTTGTAAAATCCCTGTGTTAAGTTGTAGCCCATATTCCAATAAATAATCTGTAAAAAGTTCAACTTCCTACCTCAAATACTTTGTGAGGGAAGATGAAATTTATAAGCGTTATTTTAACATTGCAAGTATAGGGCGTTCCGGAGCCCCTTAACTTTACTAAATTGTGATGCGAGTCTGTATCTCCTCCTGGGTACACCTTCCAATCCAACATCTGTTTTCGAAATCTGTCTCTGACCACGTTGAATTCCAATTGGAATCTTTCCGTGTCTCCGGGTATTATTCACGTATACACTACTGTCCATTAAAATTGCTACACCACGAAGATGACGTGCTACAGACGCGAAATATAACCGACAGGAAGATGGTGCTGTGAAATGCAAATGATTAGTTTTAAAGAGCATTCACACAAGGTTGGCGCCGGTGGCGACATCTACAACGTGCTGACATGAGGAAAGTTTCCAACCGACTTCTCATACACAAATAGCACTTGACCAGCGTTGCCTGGTGAAACGTTGTTGCGATGCCTCGTGTAAGGAGGAGAAATGCGTACCGTCACGTTGCAACTTTGATAAGGGTCGGATTGTAGCCTATCGCGCTTGAGGTTTATCGTATCGCTACATTGCTGCTCGCGTTGGTCGAGATCCAATGACTGATAGCAGAATATGGAATCGGTGGGTTCAGAAGGGTAATACGGAACGCCGTGCTGGAACCCAACGGCCTCGTATGACTAGCAGTCGAGATGAGAGGCATCTGATCCGCATGGCTGTAACGGATCGTGCAGCCACGTCTCGATCCCTGAGTCAACATATGGGGACGTTTGCAAGACAACAACCATCTGCACGAACAGTTCGACGACGTTTGCAGCAGCGTGGACTATCAGGTAGGAGATCATGGCTGCGGTTACCCTTGACACTGCATCACAGACAGGAGGGCCTGCGATGGTGTACTCAACGACGAACCTGGGTGCACGAATGGCAAAACGTAATTTTTTCGGATGAATCCAGGTTGTGTTTACAGCATCATGACGGTCGCATCCGTGTTTGGCGACATCGCGGTGAACGCACATTGGAAGCGTGTTTTCGTCATCGCCATACTGGCGTATAACACTGCGTGATGGTATGAGGTGCCATTGGATACACGTCTCGGTCACCTGTTGTTCGGCACTTTGAACAGTGGACGCTACATTTCAGATGTGTTACGACCCGTGGCTCTATCTCATTCGATCCCTGCGAAACCCTCATTTCAGCAGGATAAAGCACGACCGCATGTTGCAGGTCTTGTACGGGCCTTTCTGGATACAGAAAATGTTCGACTGCTGCCCTGGCCAACACATTGTTCAGATCTCTCACCAATTGAAAACGTCTGGTCAATGGTGGCCGAGCAACTGGCTCATCCCAATACGCCAGTCACTACTCTTGATGAACTGTGCTATCGTGTTGAAGCTGCATGGGCAACTGCACCTGTACACGCCATCTAAGCTCTGTTTGACTCAATCCCCAGGCGCATCAAGGCCGTTATTACGGCCAGAGGTGGTTGTTCTGGGTACTGATTTCTCAGGCTCTATGCACCCAAATTGCGTGAAAATGTAATCACATGACAGTTCTAGTATAATATACACCCCTGGAAATGGAAAAAAGAACACATTGACACCGGTGTGTCAGACCAACCATACTTGTTCCGGACACTGCGAGAGGGCTGTACAAGCAATGTTCACACGCACGGCACAGCGGACACACCAGGAACCGCGGTGTTGGCCGTCGAATGGTGCTAGCTGCGCAGCATTTGTGCACCTCCGCCGTCAGTGTCAGCCAGTTTGCCGTGGCATACGGAGCTCCATCGCAGTCATTAACACTGGTAGCATGCCGCGACAGCGTGGACGTGAACCGTATGTATAGTTGACGGACTTTGAGCGAGGGCGTATAGTGGGCATGCGGGAGGCCGGGTGGACGTACCGCCGAATTGCTCAACACGTGGGGCGTGAGGTCTACACAGTACATCGATGTTGTCGCCAGTGGTCGGCGGAAGGTGCACGTGCCCGTCGACCTGGGGCCGGACCGCAGCGACGCACGGATGCACGCCAAGACCGTAGGATCCTACGCAGTGACGTAGGGGACCGCACCGCTACTTCCCAGCAAATTAGGGACACTGTTGCTCCTGGGGTATCGGCAAGGACCATTCGCAACCGTCTCCATGAAGCTGGGCTACGGTCCCGCACACCGTTAGGCCGTCTTCCGCTCACGCCCCAACATCGTGCAGCCCGCCTCCAGTGGTGTCGCGACAGGCGTGAATGGAGGGACGAATGGAGACGTGTCGTCTTCAGCGATGAGAGTCGCTTCTGCCTTGGTGCCAACGATGGTCGTATGCGTGTTTGGCGCCGTGCAGGTGAGCGCCACAATCAGGACTGCATACGACCGAGGCACACAGGGCCAACACCCGGCATCATGGTGTGGGGAGCGATCTCCTACACTGGCCGTACACCACTGGTGATCGTCGAGGGGACACTGAATAGTGCACGGTACATCCAAACCGTCATCGAACCCATCGTTCTACCTTTCCTAGACCGGCAAGGGAACTTGCTGTTCCAACAGGACAATGCACGTCCGCATGTATCCCGTGCCACCCAACGTGCTCTAGAAGGTGTAAGTCAACTACCCTGGCCAGCAAGATCTCCGGATCTGTCCCCCATTGAGCATGTTTGGGACTGGATGAAGCGTCGTCTCACGCGGTCTGCACGTCCAGCACGAACGCTGGTCCAACTGAGGCGCCAGGTGGAAATGGCATGGCAAGCCGTTCCACAGGACTACATCCAGCATCTCTACGATCGTCTCCATGGGAGAATAGCAGCCTGCATTGCTGCGAAAGGTGGATATACACTGTACTAGTGCCGACATTGTGCATGCTCTGTTGCCTGTGTCTATGTGCCTGTGGTTCTGTCAGTGTGATCATGTGATGTATCTGACCCCAGGAATGTGTCAATAAAGTTTCCCCTTCCTGGGACAATGAATTCACGGTGTTCTTATTTCAATTTCCAGGAGTGGATTTGTCCAATGAATACCCGTTTATCATCTGAATTTCTTCTTGGTGTAGCATTTTTAATGGCTAGTAGTGTATTTCCTGCACTTATGATTTTTGAATAGTGTATATGCTATTCCTAGCTGAAATTTATTGAAGAAATCAGTTATTCTCCTCTCCCATTCCTACTACCTTCCTACTAGCAAGCCCATATTCAGCAGTAAGTCTTTCTTCTGATCCTTGGCCTACAACCACATTCTATTTCCCTATGGTTATTAGGTTTTCATCTCCCTTTCCGTATGGATTTACTCCCTCCATATGCTTATACAGGGTGTTCGGAAATTCCCGTTATAAAGTTCTGGGGGTTTTGGAGGGGAGAGAGCGCATAATATTTTGAACAGGAACCCGTGTCCGGAAACGTACCGTTTACGTTCTACGACAGTTTCAATTCCGATGTTTAACTCATCCACTTCTGCTTGAGGAACTCAATTAGGCTTAACGCAGCACAGTTGTTAGGAAAAATTCGAAAGGAATCGCAAAAAACGTCTATTTATCAACTAAGCACTTTTGGGTGTTAACACTTAAACATTACATTTTTACATTACTCCAAAACAAAAAAGAATGCTATGTACTTTACATGTAGAACAGTTCTTATGCGTTACAACAGCAGTTCAATGTGGCGACCACCCACGATGTTACAGACTTTGTAAACGCATCATGTTTACCTTTCTGAGTACCAGGGGAAACAACTCAGAAACTTTTCTGTTTCCCTCAGCTGACGTGGACGTGTTACACGTCTGATTTGAAACCGTCGTAGTACGGGTTCCTGTTCAAAATGTTATGTACTCACTCCCTTCTACAAGTCCTAGAAATCTGTAACGGGAATTTCTGGACACCTTGCATACTCACTCTAAGTCTTCTGCTTCGGCTTTCGTTTGATATCAAGTCTGGTGAGAACTACCATGTCACTGGACTTCCGGCAGTAATTTACTCTGATGCATAGTTTTCTGTTTGAAACGAATCTTACTCACTCCTTACCTTTTTCTACTGCTACTGATACGACTCTACATTGGTTTGATTAGAATTCCTTATCTTCTTCCCATTCAACTTCACCTACGTTCTCTATATCTAGACTGAACCCTTGCGTTTCTCTCTGCAGATTTTGTAGCTTATCCACCACGTTCGAAGTACTGGTGTTTCACATGTTCTACCAACCAGTCCCTTCTACTTCTCAAGTTGTGCCATAAACTCCTCTTCTCCCCAATTATGTTCAATACCTCCTCATTAGTTATGTGAACTACCCATCTAATCTTCAGCATTCTTCTGTAGCACCACATTTCGAAAGCTTCTATTCTTTTCTTGTCCAAACTATTTATCGTCCACGTTTCACTTCCATACATGGCTACACTCCATACAAATACTTTCAAAAACGACCTCCTGACACTTAAATCTATACTCGATGTTAACAAATTTCTCTTCTTCAGAAACGCTTCCCTTGCCATTGCCAGTCTACATTTTATATCCTCTCTACTTAGACCATCATCAGTTATTTTGCTCCCCAAATAGCAAAACTCCTTTACTACTTTAAGTGTGTCATTTCCTAATCTAATTCCCTCAACATCATCCGATTTTATTCGACTACATTCCATTATCCTCGTTTTGCTTTTGTTGATGTTCATCTATTATCCTCCTTTCAAGACACTGTCCATTCCGTTAAGCTGCTCTTCCAAGTCCTTTGCTGTCTCTGACAGAATTACAAAATGGTTCAAATGGCTCTGAGCACTATGGGACTTAACAGCTGTGGGCATCAGTCCCCTAGAACTTAGAACTACTTAAACCTAACTAACCTAAGGACATCACACACATCCATGCCCGAGGCAGGATTCGAACCTGCGACCGTAGCAGTCGCACGGTTCCGGACTGCGCGCCTAGAACCGCGAGACCACCGCGGCCGGCACAGAATTACAATGTCATCGGCGAACCTCAAAGCTTTTATTTCTTCTCCATTGATTTTAATATCTACTCCGAATTATTCTTTTCTTTCCTTCACTGCTTGCTCAATATACTGATTGAATAACATTGGGGAGAGGCGACAACCCTGTCTCACTCCCTTCCCAACCACTGCTTCCCTTTCATGTCCCTCGCCTCTTATAACGGTCATCTGGTTTCTATACAAATTGTAAATAGTCTTTCGATCCCTATATTTTACCCCTGCCACCTTCAGAATTTGGAAGAGAGTATTCCAGTCAACGTTGTCAAAAGCTTTCTCTTAGTCTACAAATCCTAGAATAAGTAATGAATATTTACTGGCTGTCGTTACATTCCTTTCCTTACACCTGTTTATTATTATAGATCAGAAATATGCAGTAAAGCTTATGATGGTAGGTGAAGTGTTTTGCAAGAAATCATTGACGAGTAATGCTGCTGAACGATGGAGAGCGCACTGGGTTGTCCATTCGGACAAACTGAAGAGTTTGCGTTCGCTACAGGAAATACATCGTTCCTCGCACCACCCGTGTATCACTTGTGGCTGTCGTGAAACAATGGTCGTTTATTCAGTAATGGCATACAGGCGGCTGTGTTCCTAGCTAACAATAAGCAATGTGTTTAACAAGCGTCGGCCCAGTATTTGAATTTTACCGTTGCACTGAGCCGTAAATCGGGTTAGCAATCCGCGTCACGCTTTTGTATAACAGCCCCACCTCCCGCACTGGGCTTAACAGAGGCTCCCGTTGGGTATTTCAGGCTCTCCTCTGCCTGATCTGGGAGATTAATAGGAGCTGCCTGAATAAGTTTATCGTTTTGGGATCAGCAGATGCATTGCTGTATATTTAAAACATAATAATTCACTGCTCGTGATTAAGCAACAAAGATAAACGACGTCGTTTGCAATGGTTCAGTACCGTTACCTAGAAACTGGCAAGATTCATTCCTGTTCTACTAAGGAAACGATAATCATGTCATTAGAGACGAACAAATTGGTCGACGACACTCTTCCTACGTAGATCTAAACAGTTTACAGCTAGTTTTTTTTTTTTTTTTTTGTATTTAAGAGTCAGAAACATAGAAATACACAGAATGATAGTGCCGTCACGAAACTGAACAATCTAATGGAAAAATCCGATACGTGAGGTGAATTTGTATTTTCATATCACATATGCCCAGAACTTCAGAAATTCCAAGATACCCGCTGTGATATGAATGATAGTATCCTCTCTGCATAGAAGGCATTCAGCACGTATTTCAATTTTATCCGCATTCATTGTATGTTTCATGAACATTAAAACCCATATTTTGAAATTGGACTTCCCCTTCCGAATGGAATTTTACATTATTGCCTTGGGTTAGTTAGCCTCAAGGTTCAGACGTTATTAAAAATTTCATCAGTTCACGTGACTTCCACTGAGAAGTTATAGTTTTACCGTTTCTTTACCAATTTAATAATTAAATTCGTGCCGCAGTAATATTTGTTATAAGAGAATAATTTTTGTGGAGATCATTATGAAGTTGAGAAATGACTACTGTTTTTCGTAATTCATCTACATCCATACTCCGAAAGCCACCTGACGGTGTGTGGCGGAGGGTACTTTGAGTACCTCTATCGGTTCTTCCTTCTATTCCACTCTCGTATAGTTCGTGGAAAGAAAGATTGCCGGTATGCCTCTGTGTGGGCTCTAATCTCTCTGATTTTATCCTCATGGTCTCTTCGCGAGATATACGTAGGAGGGAGCAAATTTTTTAAAGGATAAATTACTTCCAAACATTTACGAATTCAAATTTCATCACTGTCCTCTCGTGAAAGAAATTGGCATTTACTCATTATTTGTGTCGCTGTGTTGTAGTTTGTGGAACACATTAATATTGAAGCATGAGATGCTTAAAGTAGTTTCCTTGCATTGCAATGGGCAAGGCTCTTCTTTCGTTTTAGCTTGCTTGCTGCAGCGCTCCATATTTTATAGTCATCAGTTCGAGCAGTAACGATTTTCCGTTGCTACAGGGAACATAAAAATTGTTAGTGCCAGTTACATTACAGTCAGTATACAGTGAGATCATTCACTGTTAGGAACTGCTTTTCAAAATTCATTAGCAGTTCAGTTTATATAATGTTCACTTCACACTTCATTTCATTTCAAATGCAGACTGTTTTAGTCTCAGGATGCATTGTTACATTTGTATATGTATCATTTAGGTTTGGAAATGTATTTAAAATCAAATGGCAATTTCTTGATTATTTATTCTTTCAAATTTCGATTCGTATTATACGTAGCAATTTTTATCCCGTTAATTTCTGTGTTTGGACGGCAAGTGGCGTATTGTGACGCCACGAATTGTAGCTCTGCTCGCTGCACCGCACAATAGTTTCACAGGACAGATTATTTAGTTTACAATTTTGGCTTTCTAACTAATTTGGTTGTAGGTTCTTAAAATACAGTAACACAGTTTTACTTCTAGCAAACTTATTTATCACATAGCCTTTCCGGAATTGCACCACTAGCACTGTTCAGGATTGCAACATAGACATATACGGGTATGAAGAATAGCAGTTCACTTTATTCCATTTCAGTTCACACTACTAAGGCATAGAAAACCTACAACAGGCGAACACTTCGCTCAGGATGCGAGGTTGTAGAAACTTTTGGTAATTGCGTAGTAACATCAAAGTACTACCTCGATAGTGAAACTACAAAAACTACCTGGCATAACACTTTGGTACAGGGCTGCTTCGCTCGTTAACATTAGTGTAAAATCCTTTTTTATATTTTTCTGTGTTCATTATCACTTTTATTTCTTGATCGGTGATATTTTTGAGAATTTGTTGGTTTATTTGCGTAACATTTCGGCTGTTTTCTGTTAAATCACTTGTACAGTCTGAAGTCACTCTAGCGCTGATTTTAGAGTTCACATGCTGGATTTTGTGTTAATTATTTATTAACTGGGACAATTTATCTTTTTTGAGGACGCCGGCCTTAGTGGCCGAGCGGTTCTAGGCGCTACAGTCTGGAACCGTGTGACCGCTACGGTCGCAGGTTCGAATCCTGCCTCGGGCATGGATGTTTGTGATGTCCTTAGGTTAGTTAGGTTTAACTAGTTCTAAGTTCTAGGGGACTAATGACCTCAGCAGTTGAGTCCCATAGTGCTCAGAACCATTTTGAATCTATGCCAAATTCTTTACCTACTGGTCTCTCACATAATCCATGCGAAAGAAAAATAAGTGACGAACAGTTGTAGACGAGAAGGGGATTGAATATTTTTGAAACAGGAAATCTGTTTTTCGCAGAGTCTCCCTTTTTATGTCATTGGTTGTCCCACGTTTTTCTGTTGAACAGATTGCGTTTTCCAATAGTGATTATGACAATTCCGCAAAATACCCATCCACAGTCGTAAACTCGTCGACTGAAAACGCTTTTCCCTAACAAATTACGTTAGACCTGGTAATAGGTGCAGTCATTAAATGCTGCATCTGATGAGCAGTGAAAGCGTTCCAACATTTGAACGTGCAGTATTGTTGGCAGATAAACGTCCTTGAAAACATATCCTGTGTCTTCCTTTTTCGCAGTCCAATTCTGTTCTCATATACCTTTTGAAACGTTATTAATGCGAACGTCTTACGTCGTTTCCGCCACGTATACTTTCCAGCAAACTGAAAAAAAACTTCACCTTTCTTAGTGCAGATCCACGAGTTTCACGCACCGGTTTCATTGCTGCTCCGTTTCTGTCATGGACTCTGCAATTACTTGTTAAATGGTGAGGAGATTAGTTGCATTCTTTGCAATTGCAACACAGTCTTCTTTTGATTTGCTTTATTTAATGAGCATTTTCATATTTCTTTAACCTCGTTTTGCCCAACACCGTTTTCTCTATTTCCTCTTCACTTTATTTTAAAACGAGCGAAGTGGCACCGTGGTAAGACACTGGACTTACATTTGGGAGGATATCGGTCCAAATCACAACCTAGCAGTCTTGATTTAGGTTAGGTTTTCTGTAGTTTCTTTAAGTCCCTTAAGGCAACTCGGTAATGGTTACTTTCGAGTACATACGACAGGTTTTCTTCTATATTCCTTCATAATCCAATCTTGTATTTGGGGGTGAATGGCATCGTCGTCGTTGGGACATTAAAAGCTAATGTTCATTCCTTCCCTCTCTGACAGTTACTGTGTTAGGACGTCTTCATGTGGATAAATCTCCAAAAATTATGTGGTGGCACGGTATTCCATGTTACTCTTTTCTTCTAAACACATCCGAAACAAAAGACTATTTCTAATGCTCGAGTACTCCGCAGATCAGGCTGATATTTGACTCACGTCATATTATTGTGCACTATGTCCAAACGCAAAAAAAAATCTATACCGACTGATTGTGGTACTATACTTGCCACAGGCTAGTAACTCTTTAACCTCTTCCTTGTAGACGACATGGAAACATCCCACGATTTGGATGAATGGTGTTGAGGCAGCTATCTACTATGCAGGTGTCGATTATGTGCAGCTGAAAATAGTTTCAGAGAAATGTGCCATGGCCACCTTTATAATGTTAATCACAATAAAACTAGCTCTCATTAAAATTGATTCGTTTCGGAAATACATCTTAAGGCTTAAACCGTCCAACATCAAACCATCAATGACTAAAAGCAGCTGTCACTCCATAAAATATGGAAAGATGTAGAGAGTAAGTTGTCCTCTTATCGGCTAACACCTACGTTCTGACAACTTAGTCCGAAATACTTTACAATAACTTCTGAATTTCTTCTTTGATGTTCTGATTCTTCTGATTGAGTCTGAAAGACGCGTTTTTTTTTTTTTTTTTTTCCAAAACGCGTCAGGTTTAATGCGGTAGGCAATATAAGTGTGACTAAGCCCAGTAATGTTCTTAAATCGGTAAGTGCTTTCTGCTACCAAAAAACATGTACTTGACAGACAGAGACCAGGGGCTAGTGTTTATTTTCTAGTCTAGATCAACTGGGATATGAGGCACAAGCTCAGAAAAACTGGTATTAGGCAGGACGTTAAGTATATTCCTGTGGAAGTGGGAACCATATCATTCGTATTTTAAGTAGGCTGTTTAGGTTTTTATATTGGTAATGCCACGTAGCGCTCTGTATGAAAATCACTGGCTGTGCTGTGTGCAGTCTGTGGCTCGTTGGCATTGTTGGAATATTCGCCATTGTAGTGTTGGGCAGTTGGATGTGAATAGCGCGTACCGTTGCGCAGTTGGAGATGAGCCGCCAGCATTGGTGGATGTGGGGAGAGAGATGGCGGAGTTTTGAGAGCGGATGTTCTGGACGTGTGTCCAGAGACAGTAAATTTGTAGGACTGGATGTCATGAACTGATATATATATATATATATATATATATATATATATATATATATATATATATATACTCCTGGAAATTGAAATAAGAACACCGTGAATTCATTGTCCCAGGAAGGGGAAACTTTATTGACACATTCCTGGGGTCAGATACATCACATGATCACACTGACAGAACCACAGGCACATAGACACAGGCAACAGAGCATGCACAATGTCGGCACTAGTACAGTGTATATCCACATTTCGCAGCAATGCAGGCTGCTATTCTCCCATGGAGACGATCGTAGAGATGCTGGATGTAGTCCTGTGGAACGGCTTGCCATGCCATTTCTACCTGGCGCCTCAGTTGGACCAGCGTTCGTGCTGGACGTGCAGACCGCGTGAGACGACGCTTCATCCAGTCCCAAACATGCTCAATGGGGGACAGATCCGGAGATCTTGCTGGCCAGGGTAGTTGACTTACACCTTCTAGAGCACGTTGGGTGGCACGGGATACATGCGGACGTGCATTGTCCTGTTGGAACAGCAAGTTCCCTTGCCGGTCTAGGAATGGTAGAACGATGGGTTCGATGACGGTTTGGATGTACCGTGCACTATTCAGTGTCCCCTCGACGATCACCAGTGGTGTATGGCCAGTGTAGGAGATCGCTCCCCACACCATGATGCCGGGTGTTGGCCCTGTGTGCCTCGGTCGTATGGAGTCCTGATTGTGGCGCTCACCTGCACGGCGCCAAACACGCATACGACCATCATTGGCACCAAGGCAGAAGCGACTCTCATCGCTGAAGACGACACGTCTCCATTCGTCCCTCCATTCACGCCTGTCGCGACACCACTGGAGGCGGGCTGCACGATGTTGGGGCGTGAGCGGAAGACGGCCTAACGGTGTGCGGGACCGTAGCCCAGCTTCATGGAGACGGTTGCGAATAGTCCTCGCCGATACCCCAGGAGCAACAGTGTCCCTAATTTGCTGGGAAGTGGCGGTGCGGTCCCCTACGGCACTGCGTAGGATCCTACGGTCTTGGCGTGCATCCGTGCGTCGCTGCGGTCCGGTCCCAGGTCGACGGGCACGTGCACTTTCCGCCGACCACTGGCGACAACATCGATGTACTGTGGAGACCTCACGCCCCACGTGTTGAGCAATTCGGCGGTACGTCCACCCGGCCTCCCGCATGCCCACTATACGCCCTCGCTCAAAGTCCGTCAACTGCACATACGGTTCACGTCCACGCTGTCGCGGCATGCTACCAGTGTTAAAGACTGCGATGGAGCTCCGTATGCCACGGCAAACTGGCTGACACTGACGGCGGCGGTGCACAAATGCTGCGCAGCTAGCGCCATTCGACGGCCAACACCGCGGTTCCTGGTGTGTCCGCTGTGCCGTGCGTGTGATCATTGCTTGTACAGCCCTCTCGCAGTGTCCGGAGCAAGTATGGTGGGTCTGACACACCGGTGTCAATGTGTTCTTTTTTCCATTTCCAGGAGTGTATATATATTATGACTTTTGAACTCTATTAAGGTAAATACATTGATTGTTCTTTATCAAAATCTTTCATTTGCTAACTATACCTACCAGTAGTTAGAATCTTTTACTTAGCTGGCAGTATTGGCGCTCGCTGTATTGCAGTAATTCGAGTAACGGAGATTTTTGTGAGTTAAGTGATTCATGAATGGTATAGGTTAATATTAGTCGGGGCCATTCTTTTGTAGGGAATATTAAAAGTGAGATTGCGTAGCGCTATATATATTGTGTGTCAGTTTAGTGAGAGTAATGTCTGAGTACGTAGAGTTTTGCTCAGCTGTTTGAAAAGCAAATAATGTAAGAGGGTTATCAGCAGAATCATTCGTAAATTTTTCCAAGGGGACGTTTCAGTATGAATGGTTCAGGGGAACAGTCTTAAAGAGAGAGTCTGAACATAGAATATGAACAGCCGTCCCCAGAGTGACAGCTCAGTGCTTAACTGTTGCTCCACCTCCCTTGGTTGGATGCTAAGAAGCTACAGTTATTGTGGGTGATACAGATGGCCACGCAAAGGAACTGTTATATTTTGGCGCGTCTGAGAAAAAGCGAGATTAATTTAAGTCCTAATTTGTCAACTGTCAGAAAGAAGGAGTGTGGGGGCTCCAGCATCTGAAAGTCAAGCGAGTTTTAAATTAATTAGAGCTCGCAGGCTCCTCCAGGGACGTATGCTGCTGACAGTTCCGCAACTGAAGGATAAACATGCTACCTGTTGCTACAAAGAGCTAATTAGCTCTGCTGTTCTCGCCTCTGAGCCGTCTTGGCGCCTGAACAAAATACAGTTGGTAAGAGACGGATGCGAATTCCTTCTTCTCGTGTGGCACGCATGAAGGGTATACGTGTGTGACCTCAGAACGCTGTGCTCTTTGCGGTAGCGTGTCGTGAGGCAGCCTGTGGGTCACGGGATTCACAGAAAACCGAGAAGGCAAAGCCATTTCATTTGTAATTCAAATTTCAAGTGCAGCTACCTCTGCAGGATTTACCACGGAACAGCTTATTCAGGTCCGTTTAGCAAAAGGCATCACTAGAGGATGCCATTAACGCTGCTGTAGCAAAATGTTTCGTTAGACGCTAAAGAGATGAAAAGGACTGCAGTGTCACAAGCGATGCATTTTCCGGAAGTTACCTTTTTCCGTAACCGACACCATTCTATCTACGTGAAGTAATTTAGCGTTTGTGTCGTGTGGTGGAAGTTACGTTTCGCATATGCTGAAGGTATAGCAGCTTCTGCTTCCACGCTGGCTTACTTCTAACCATGATGAACAGTGTAACAGACATAAAATGAGAACAGCACTATGTACTATGCATGCTCTATTCCTCCTCCTTTCCCTCCTCATATTCTCTCTCGTTGTCTGTTGTGCCATCGATGAGTCTCGTATTGTAAGAAGTGCCACTCACGTAAAAAAATCGAGTAAAGAGATACATATGACAGAATTACAGCCATATGGGAATGGCGTAGAGGCAATCCACTGAAGGAATAAATAAGTGCCAATTCTTAACACATCATTTATTTTTAAAAGTGAATTTCTCAAGAGTGTTAAAAACATTTATAAATACAACACAAAAGGAAAAGTAACTAATAGATAATAAAATTAAATTCAAACACAGTTATACTGTATATGTCTAACATCTCGTTCAGAATTCGTAATGGTGTAACGTGTGTGTGTGTGTGTGTGTGTGTGTGTGTGTGTCTGTGCGTGTATGTGTGTTACTCTACTGTAATAGACGGGAAGAGAAGAAGAAAGGTGTTGTACTTGACTAAAGTACGAATCTTTGAAGGAAAATATACGTAAAAATAGCTTAAAATTATTGCAAAAAACATAATAAAATTTTCATGTTGTTGCGGTTATACTCACAGAGAAACTGTGTTATAACGGTAAAACTGAAATTTTCGATTATACAGCGAGATGATTCCATTAAGTTAGTTTTACATGGTCACCAACACTTGAGTGCATGAATTCATTGTTTACCACAGAATTGTAGTGGGAATTTCTGCAAGCGGATGTAACAGCAAAACCAAATGTAGGGGGAAGAGGTGCAAGGCACCATATTAAGACTCGCCTGAACTTTCCAAGTGCTTTATTGTTTAATGCTACAGTGCCCCTGTTCCTCTCTTTCTGCATCACTGGGACCCGCAATGCTGAGGACACTACTTCGCTGTCTACGAAACGGCTTGGCGTGGAATGGCTGCCTCAGACACCCGTGCATGTACTGCTGTGTGTCGGCCCTGTACGGCAGTAGAGTTGCAGCATCGTCAGGATGCCGGCAGTTGACTCAGAATTCTGCGTCCCTGTCGAATCAGCACCGCTCCGTGTGAGCTTCAGCCGGCCAGCTGCATGCTTCTCTCTGGCTTGGATAAGGTCGCAGCGACAAGTGCCCCCGATCCGGAGCCCAAATCTGTGGCCCTCGCCTCGGGGTGCCTCTAGAATGTGTTGGAAGCCAGGACGACTGCCTGTGGTAGCGAGCTGTGGAGTGGCCCGCCGCTGGCTGGCTACGGACCCTGTGTCAGCCTCAGAGGATCGAACCAGCGACCTGCCGTGGATTGGAACGCTGGCGCCTCAGCTGCTGCTGCATGTAGCTGGTGGTATGACTCTCCCTGCCGTCCAGAAGAGCTGCCACACTTGAATGAATCAAACTCGCACCTATTTATATGCGGCTGTACACCTCTGTTTTTCCATACATGCCACTTTGCGTCACCTACTCATAACACACTACGTTGGCCAGTGGGCCCCTTCTGCCTGTGATTTGTAACATGCAAAACTGCTACATACACTCTTTCAGCAATTTGACATCCCTATGGCCTCTATTCTACTTCGAAACTGTTGGTATGCGCAACACACTGCAATCCGACCCGTACCTGGCTGGAACTTGCGCTCAGAATATTGCACAAAACTAACTTTCCCTAACCTTAACGGTGGTGCTGCTACATTATTCCCCTCTTTGGAAAGACCCGGCCCCTAGGTCGACCATTAATTAGCTCTTAACTTGTTTGGGTCGGCATCTATGACATATTTCCTTACTATTAGAGAACTTAAATGTGTTCTAGTGCCCCTTAAAACCATGACATGAAACAAAACGTAAATATTCCTTCCTGGCCGACCACTACTTGATCAACCCCCTATCTATTCATCTCATACCCTTGGTATGAGATGTCCACTGGGACTAGGACTACCCTTGGTTCCCTCTTGTAATTCGCTCTCCACCTGATCAGAAAGAAAACAACACATAACAAAGTTAAGGCTGCGATGACACTTGGCACGGAGGTGCTCCAAATAATCGTTACTTGCCATTGCCTTTCCCTATACTGAGCGACTTGTTGCCCAAGCTATTCGGCTGATATGCGCCCCTCTTGCTCTAAAATGAGCTGGTTTACGGATCTTCAAATACCTGGCTCCAGAGTTTGATTTAACAAGATCAGTTCTGCCTTGGCAAAATCTCTAAATTGGCTTCTGGCCAGTACAGCTGGGGCTGCGTAACATTCCGTTGCGTGACTCTTGAAACATGCTGGTTGGCGGAAGGTTGCTCCTATTATGTTACATTTAGTTCCATTAATTAAAATTCCGCTCCCCTCGAGCTCTATACGTTCCGCTTCAGCAAACACTCCCCACTCAAAACAACTTGCTACTACTTCCAAATTCTCTTAGGTGGAGAAGATCCAATGCATCCCGACCTGTTGCAAGCTCAATTTTGGCTCCACGATATCCCTTGGACAGTTTATTCCTTTCCCCCTTCCTAAAAATAACTGCACCATGCTTTTGTCCGGATTGGTACTTACCACCCTGGCTGCACATACCTTTCAAAAAAATGGTTCTGATCACTATGGGACTTAACATCTGTGGTCATCAGTGCCCTACAACTTAGAACTACTTAAATCTAACTAACCTAAGGACATCACACACATCCATGCCCGAGGCAGGATTCGAACCTGCGACCGTGGCAGTCGCGCGGTTCCGGACTGCGCGCCTAGAACCGCGGACATACCTTTACCTTCCCTCTATGACAGCTTCGTAATTCCTCCCGTGCCATCTCAGCGTACGGATTTCTAGTTGCTGAGATAAGCAACAGCTCTCTAGTTTTCACTTCCACAAACTTGCTCAACGCTGCCCACTTCCCTGGATATGGGTGGACCATGTAAAACTGAAACCTCGCGTTCTTCCCTATAACCGGGAATTGGACCAAAATATACACTCGTGCGTGGTCAGTTGTTACCCTTACTGTTCTGACGTAGTAGAAAAAGTCAGATTTTGCTCGCTGGGCTCTATTATTAAATATATCTCTGACGGTAGTTCCTTCTGCGCCTTGCGCAATCCGCGTAAATATTGGTCCAGCGGTAACAAATCGACACTTATCTGGCCTTGCAATGCGTGATGCAGCGCTTCTTGCAGATTTGTTATTACTCCCTGCACATCCAATACACTGTCAGCTACTCCTTGCAAAAGTCTTGTTAACATCACCCTGCTATCTAGTACTTCTAGATGCCCCTTAGGGTTCCCAGGTTACGATTTATTACATCTTGCGACGCCTTAGCGTATTTCACTACCTGCCCTGCTAATGCGCGGAGGAAACGTGTGTTATTCAGGACTTTCCCTTCCAACGTCCCTATCTGAGTTGCATGCCAAGCTTCCGTTGCCCTACTCACCTCTGCGAGTTGGCTCACTGCTTCCACCATATTGTTCAATTCTTTTATATCGCTTTCATCTGCGGTTCCAAAAGCTGTCTTTAAAATTTTTCACCCTGCGTTCAGCCATTCTCGTTTCCGTCCTACCCGTGGCACCTCTTCCTCCATTCGCCCTATCTGCTTCTGTAGCGTCTTATAAGCCTCATGCAATTTCTTATACTCCCCTGAAACTTCCTTCGGCATTCCCTTGCCCTCTGCACATTGCTTAAGCTCTTCGATCACTTCCTCAAGCCTCCTTATTTCATTCCGCATTTCCCATACGTTCCATACCAACCTTAATGCCCACTTGTGACTCGACACCACCACATCTTCCTGCCTTGAATACAGCACACCTCCATCCACGTGCTGCAACCGTAAGGCCTCCACTCCGATGATGAAGAGACGAATCACCGCCAATGTTCCCCCTTTCAGTGAATTGAGGACAGGGACCATCATCACCCTTCCTACCTCTTCAAAAGGACTGCTGCCCGTAGCAGGCTCACAATACTCGAAATTACATACAACATATGAAAATACAATACCTAATTACTCTAAGCAAACCCAGTGATGCATGTCACGAAAAAAAAAACTACAAATACTCTACCACTTTCTGGATCGTGAAGAATATGGTACTTTATGCTGTACTCTATCTCCCTGGTTTTCTCTGTGCTTATCACCTCTCTTCACTCTCTCTTTCTTCCTCTTTCCTTCCTGTGACACGCCTGGAATCATATCCGGGCAATCCTTAAATGGCCGTAACCGCCCAATGTGTACTATCGTTGTTCTAGTTGGCAGCTGAGGCTTGACATTAACGGGGGATGTGGTTTCAACAACTTGGTATGGCCCTTGATACCTTGTGAGGAACTTCTTCGTTTTCCGTTTTTGCGTATAGGGGCTGGGCAGCATTACCCATTGCCCGAATCTATACTGCGGTAAACTTCCTTTCCGCTTTACTGCATGTTCATGCCTTTCCAAAGCCTTTGTATTCACCTGTTGTACCCGAGTCCAAACATTCCGAATTGTCCTTGCGAATTGAAGTATAGATTCCCCAGTCCTTCCTTTCTGTAGCCCACCAAATCAAACGATGACGGCATTTTTCGCCCGTACACTACGTCATATGGAGACAAACCGGTATTTCTATGGACTTTTGCATTGTATACGCATACGATATGCTTCATATATTCGTCCCACTGACGGTGATGAGAATCCACATACAAATTCAGCATCTTCACAATCGTTCTGTGTACCCGTTCTGTCCTTCCATTGACCTGTGGATGCAACGTGCTCGTCCAGAAGTTCTTTACGTTCAACAATTTACAGAGCTCCTTCATTAAATCCGACATGAAATTGTTCCCGTGGTCAGTAATTATTGTCGTTGGTACACCAAACTTCAAAATACAGTTGTCTACTAACGCTTGTGCGACCATTGCTGCCTGTTGATTCTGCATAGCCACCATCTCCAAATAAGTCGAAAAATGGTGCATTATTGTCAAATCGAATCTGTTCCCCAATGGTGTTCGCCTGAACGGTCCTAAGACATCGATACCCAGCATAGAGAATGTACACGATGCTTTCAGCAATCGTTGTAGCTGTATCTGTTTCTGGCTCAAATCTGCTCTCTACACACATGGTATACAATTCTTGACATACTGATCCACATTTTCTTTCCTACCTCTCCACCAATACCTCTCCTATTCGTCACTCTGCACACTCCATGACCAGATGACACGTGATGATGCGCTTCCTATAAAACCTCATCCCTCAACTTCGCTGGCACTACTACCCTTGGCCATAACTTCCTTTCCCTGCATAGAAGACCATTCTACATATTAAATTGTGGCTGTGTTCGATACAATATACAATTGTTGACCGTGTCCTGTAATTCGTGCCATACTGGTAGGTTATAACCTATGACGTCTACTTTTGTCACCTTCCTACTTAGTGCATCCGCATTACTGTGTTTCTTCCCCAGCTTGTGCATCACCTCGTAGTCGAATTTACTAAGCCTCACAGCCCATCGAACGAGTCTAGTGGACGAATCCTTCAACCCAAACAACCACTTCAATGCAACATGAACTGTCACTACCCGTAATCTTCTTCCACAGAAATAACATTTAAAATATATGATTCCATAGTTTACGCTAAGCATCTATCTCTCAGTTGTTGAGTAATTCCTCTCTGCTGCATTCAACTGCCTAGACGCATAGGCTACATGATGTTCTTTCCCATAAATTTCCTGACTAAGAACACGCCTTAATGCTTGATTCGATGCATCAAGCCGGCCGAAGTGGCCGTGCGGTTAAAGGCGCTGTAGTCTGGAACCGCAAGACCGCTACGGTCGCAGGTTCGAATCCTGCCACGGGCATGGGTGTTTGTGATGTCCTTAGGTTAGTTAGGTTTAACTAGTTCTAAGTTCTAGGGGACTAATGACCTCAGCAGTTGAGTCCCATAGTGCTCAGAGCCATTTTTTCGATGCATCACATGCTAATATAAACTCCTTTTCAATATCTGGAAACACAGGAACTGGACATGATGTTAACACTTCTTTCAGTTTGTCAAACGCTTTCTGACATTCTTTTGTAAACTCAAATTTCACACGCTTCCGTAACAATTGCGTCAACGGCTGTGCTAAATCTGCAAAACCCTTCACGAACTTTCGATAGAAATTGCAAATTCTGATGAATGACTGCACTTCCTTAACTTTCTTCGGTTCCCGAAAATCCCTTACAGCCTGTATCAGCCTCGGATCTGTTCGCACTCCGTCCTTAGTCATAATATGACCGAAATGTTTTACTTCTTCTAATGCAAAACGGCACTTCTCCAGGCTCAACGTCAAACGAGCTGCTCTTAACCTCATAAAGACTTCCCTTAACCACTGTCTATGTTGCTCCATACTACCTGAAAACACTATAATGTCATCCAAATAGACAAGACACTGCCGTGGTTTCAAACCCCTCAAGATACCGTCAAGCACCCTCTGAAACGTTGCTGGAGTGTTTTTCAAACCGAATGGCATTCTAATGTACTGGTAGTGGCCTCCATGAGTACAGAAAGGAGTTTTTGGACGATCCTCTGGAGGCACCTCTAACTGATGATAACCACTTGTCAAATCCTTCGTAGAAAAGTAAGGTCTCCGATATGTTTGGAATGGGGTATGCGTCCGTTACTTTCTTGTTATTGAGGTATCGGTAGTCACCACAGAACCTTTATTTCTTAGGTCCATCCACAGATTTTTTAGGCACAACGACAATGCCCGATCCCCAGCAACTATTACTATACTCTCTAATACCGTCCGCAAGCTGCTGATAATGAAATCCTCCACAATCGGCTGCAAATACCTCGGTATTCTGTATGGTTTACGGCAACTGGTGCTTCGTTCCCTGTTGGTATTCTATGTTGAATTAATGGGGTTGCTGGTAACGGCCCTTGTGGAAAAAATTCCCACAGTAATTCTTCCATATGCTCTCTTTCTCCTCCTCTCATATGCTTCATTTTGTCACGCAGTGCACTTCTATTGGCAGTTAGTGGTTGATCGCTTCGCCTGCGTCTCGAACACCAGTCTTCGTCATCTGACACATCCAAATTTCCTACTAAAGCTCTTTTCCTCAAATTCGCGTCTACAGTGCCAAAATTATCCACGTCCACTGGAACTACTCACCCGTCGTTCCCCTCTTATACGCCTATAACACTACGTTTCACAAAACAACCCAGTGCATTCAAAACGTCATTATCCTCCAATGGTTAATAACACATACTTTACCCACCGGTAGATTTGACTCCACACTTACCCAAAGCGGCTTCCCGGTGCCACTAGACACACACTCATGAGAATTAAGCCTTAATGCTAATGTACGCGGTTCAATTGGCTTGTTCATTGCGTTTAACGCCCCTTGTGACAGCTCTGCATTGACAAGTTTCCCCTAGCTGAAATAACATTCCACCAAGTTCCACAGTTAGTTGCCCAAGGTCAATTTTGGCACGATTTTGATGCACGGAACCTACTCCTAGGATCATGTCGTAGCCCTCGCTTGCCCATGGTACAACCTCCATGCATGCATTAAATCGGACTTTCTCTATTCGAAAGTCAACTGTCACCGACCCCAAAGGCTTGACCTCCTTTCCCCTCACTCCACGCAACCTATGACGTGGTGGGTCTAGCTTCCTTCGTCCCATTATATTCCTAGTAGCCACTGACACTAGCGCCACTGTGTCCAACAAAATGTTAAACTTTTTAGTTCCTATGGATCCTACCACTGAACATTCCATCTCTGCATACGTAATCGAGGCACTGAAATTAAGCAGGAGCTCCCTTAGGTGGGTCTTGGACCCCCTCTGCCGTTAAACGCTTGTCCACCTCTCTTATCTCGACTTCTTCATCCACCCCGCTGTGAATTTCCACCCCTTCCTTTATTCCTCGGTGACTGGGTACATTGCCTCTGCACATGTCCCATACGACCACACTTAAAACATTTCACACCCACTGCAAACACTGTTTGCCTCTCACATACCACTGTTGCCACGCCTTTTTGCTCACATCGAATTGCCAGCTGAATGGCCGAATACAAATCTTTCCGGGTCCCTTCACGCGCTTTCCGTGACATATGCGCCGGTAACCCTCTAAATAATACATCAAGTGCCCTTGCTTGGCCTCCTACAACAGAATACTATTTGCTTCATCGCTCTGACCAAACTTGTAAGTATACTCATTAATTTCCATTATCCTGTCCGCAAATTTCTCCATCGTCTCCCCGTGTTTCTTTGTCATTGTTCTTAACCTCTCTCTAAAGTATCGAGCGTTATTCTGTATCTTGTACCTTTGTAAAAGCCCTTCCTTTAACTGCTTAAACTGCCCTGCCTTCCTTAAGGCCGCAGAGCACCTTACATATGTTTTCACTTCACCCGTTAATCTAATCTTGGCTACATGTAACAACTGCTCATCACACGAACCATTCATCACCGCTGAAGTTTCCAAGTCCACAAACGAACTGACATCCTCAGATGGGTGCCAGAAAACGGAATAATGAAACTCGTGGCAGATGGATCAATCTCCTGCACCCTAGGCAACAACGACTGAGCAGATGCGGTTTCCCGCTCACTTCTAGATGTTAATTCATTTCTCAACTGCAAAATCCGTACCGCTTCCGGTTCCGAAACAACCTCGCGACCCTGGCTCTGCCATTGTGTCGCTTTCGTTCACAGTTAGTCCCAAAACAATACATTTAAGTACAAGTACGACACGACTCACTATACCTCAGTATCGCCATACTCGGTAACATCATACTAAAACCAATACAAATGTAATCAAATGCCACAAAAAAATAGAAAATCTTACCGCCTCAAATACACTAACACTTATTCTGAAAACAAGAGAAAAACAATAAATGCCTTCGCAAAACATTACAAATGGCCTACCGAGAGCCATACCTAAAACACAAAAAGGCAAGAAAACGTCAATACTCAAAAGAAAACTGGTCTAAACTCACCACATCTTGGGAATGTAATGCAGACCATGGGCTCGAATGTCATACTGGATAGACGACGTCCGCCATTCTGACACCAAATGTAGTGGAACTTCTGCCACCAAATGTAACAGCGACACTAAATGTAGTGGGAAGGGCACCGTATTAAGACTCGTCTGAGCTTTTCAAGTGCTTTAATTTTGTACGCCGTAGTTCCCCCCCACCATTCCTCTCCTCCTGCATCACTTGGTCCCGCAATGCTGAGGACGCCACTTCACTGTCTACGAAATGGCTTGGCGTGGATTGGCTGCCTCAGTGACCCGTGCACACACTGCTGTGTGTCAGCATTGTATGCAAGCGGAGTTTCAGGGTCTTCATGATGCCAGCAGTAGACTCAACGGCCTGCGTCCCTGCCGACTCAGAGCCGCTCGGTGTGAGCTGCTGGAGGCCAGGTGCGTGCTTCTCGCTGGCATAGCTAAGATCGCGGCAACAACCTGTGCCGGCGATCTGAAGCCTGAGTCTGTCTTTCGTCTCGGGATGCCTCCGGCGTGTGTTGGAAGCAAGGATGACTGCCTGCTGTAGTGAGCCATGGAGTGGCCTGCCACTGGCTGGCTACGGGCCGTGTGTCGGCCCCAGAGGGTCGAACCAGCGACCTGCCGTGGACTGGATGCTGGCGCCCCATCTGCTGCTGCGTGTAGCTGGTGGTGTGACATGCCCAGCCGTCCAGGAGAGCTGCCACACTTGAATGAATCTCATTAGAAACCCACACCTATTTATACGTGGCTGTGTGCCTCTATTTTGCCATACGCACTGCTTTGCGTCATGTATTCATAACACACTAGGTTGGCCAGTGGGCCCCTTCCGCCTGTGATTTGCGACACGCAAAATCGCTACATATACTCTTCAGCAATTTGACGGCACTGTGGCCTCTATTCTACTCCGCAACTGTTGGTATGCGTAACTCACTGGAATAAGGCCCGCACCTGGCTGTAACCTGTGCTCAGAATACTGCACAAAACTAACTTTCCCCATCCTTAACGGAGGTCCCGCCACAGAATAAAACAAAAATACATGCAAACGATTCATACATATTTCTACAGATGCAGATGAAATTGTTTCTAATTTATGTACACCTATTGATTGCTAAAAACAGCCGATCCTGCGAAATCAGACGATTGTGTATGACGTTCTCTGAGGTGACAAAAGTAATGGGATACCTCCAAATGCTTGGTCAGACCTCCTTTTGCCTGGCGTAGTGCAGTAGCTCGACTTGGCATGGACTCAACGTGTTCTAGAAAGTCCCCTGTTGATATACTGAGCCACCCTCCCTCTATAGCCATCAATACCTGCGGAAGTGTTGCCAGTGCAGGGTCTTGTGCACAAATTGGTCTTTCGATTGTGCTGTATAAATGTTTGATGTAATTCATGTCGGCCGATCTACGTGGCCAAACAATTCGCTCGTGTTGTCCAGCATGTTCTTCAAACCAATGGCGACCAATTGTGGCCCGCTGACTTTGGGCATTATCATACATAAAAAAACCATCCTTGTTTGGAAACATGAATGATTGCAAGTGGTCTCCAAGTAGCGTAACATACAGGGGACACAGTTCTACGTAAACACAACTCATTCCATTATGGAACCACCACCAGCTTGCACAGTGTCTTGTTGACAACACGAGCCCACAGCTTTGTGAAATCAGCGCCACAGTCGAACCCTACTATCAGCTCTTAATAACTGACATCAGTATCCATCTGACCAGGCCACGGTTATCCAGTCATCTAGGGTCCTACCATTTTAGTCTCGAGCCCAGTAGACAGCTGGTGTCGTTGTGCTGTGAGCAAAGGCACTCGTGTCCGTTGTCTGCTGCCAAATTTCATCCCACTGTCCAGCTGGATATGTTAGTCGTATGTTCCACATTGATTTCTGGGTTATTTCCTGCAGTGTTGCTTGTCTGTTAGCACTGACGATTTTACGTAAGCGCCTCTGCTGTCAGTTGTTAAATGAAGGCCGTCGGCCACTGCGTTGTCCATGATGAGCGGTAATGCCTGAAATTTTGTATTCTCTGCACACTCTTGACACTGTGGTCGCAGAGTATTAAATCCCCTAACGAGTCCCATAACTTCACACGGGCTGTAGAAGAAATTATTAAAAACCTTATTACTCACAAGCTTATTATTGCAGAGACAAGTGTGCCGTTATCAGAACCATTGAAACAATTACAAAGTTACGTTATTTCCACTGATTCACATCCAACATAAAGTAAAAGAATTTTGAAACACACGTTATCAATTTCTCACTTGTCATTCTAGACAATTAATGCAAGAGATACATCAACTGTCAATAACGTTAGGCATAATCTTAATGTGCAAGTATAAACGTAAATACTTCATGTTAATGGTTAACATGTGACTACATATGACACAGATAATTTTTTTCTTTTTGCTGTAGAAGAATCGATATACGCTGTCTGATAGATTGGACCCGGACACCAATATGTAATGCGGAACTGAGCACTAAATGACACGATAAGTGGACACGCCACTATAGAAAGAGGCGGGGAGTACTACGCTGACAGTAGAGAAGTAGCAGCTCTAACAGCAGAATCCGTCGGAGAGCTCAGTGTTATTTAACGTGAAGTATTCATTGGCGTCACCTGAGCAACAAATCCGTCAGGGACATTTCAACCCTTCTGAAGCTTCCAAAGACGACTGTTGGTGATGTGACTGTGAAGTGGTAACGTGAAGGAGCAAACACAGATAAACCAAGACCAGGAAAAACTAATGTACAGACGGCGAGGGATGGTGGTCGTACAGAATAGCATGAAATAAGAAGAAGGAATCACCTGTGAGTTCCAAATTGCTATCAGCAATCTAAGTAGCTTAATGACTGTTCGTAGAGAGCTGAAACGAATGGAGTACAATAAAGGGTGCCCACATGATATTTTGAGTGTGTGTGCGTTTGTGTGTGTGTTTGTGTGTGTGTGTGTGTGTGTGTCATGGGGGGGGGGGGTACCTGGCGACGTGGAGAGTTTTTTATATTTTGGAAGACGATTGGCTAATTGTAAGTAGCAATCAAAAAGTTTCAGTTTGTCAAAAAATTTTTCCGGTTGCTAATATATTATGTCACGGTATTCATACTCCATAAAAAAGAGTAAGACGTTGTTTTACCTACTTTATCATATTTTATCGACACCAGTGAATATTTAGCAACACATGTAATGTTGTTGTCCTTGTTGTGGTCTTCAGTCCAGAGACTGGTTTGATGCAGCTCCCCATGCTACTCCATCCTGTACAGGCTTCTTCATCTCCAAGTAACTACTGCAACCTACATAGTTCTGAATCAACTTAGTGTAGTCATCTCTTGGTCGCCCTCTACGATTTTTACCCCTCACGTTGCCTTCCAATACTAAATTTGTGATCCCTTGATGCCTCAGAGCATGTTCTACAAACCGATCCCTTCTTCTAGTCAAGTTGTGCCACAAATTACGCTTCTCCCCAATTCTGTCGTCTATCTCCTCATTAGCTACGTTATCTAATCTTCAGCATTCTTCTGTAGCATCAGATTTCGAAAGCTTCTATTCTCTTCTTGTCGAAACTGTTTATAGTCCATGTTTCACTTTCATACGTGGCTACACTCCACGCAAATACTTCCAAAAAAGACTTCTTGACACTTTCTATACTAGATGTTAACAAATTTCTCTTCTTCAGAAACGCTTGCCTTGCCATTTGCCAGCCTACATTTATATCCTCTGTACTTCGACCATCATCAGTTATTTTGCTCGCCAAGTAGAAAAACTCATTTACTACTTTAAGTGTCTCATTTCCTAATGTACGAGGGCAGTTCAATAAGTAATGCAACACATTTTTTTTTCTGAAACAGGGGTTGTTTTATTCAGCATTGAAATACACCAGGTTATTCCCCAATCTTTTAGCTACACAACACTATTTTTCAACGTAATCTCCATTCAATGCTACGGCCTTACGCCACCTTGAAATGAGGGCCTGTATGCCTGCACGGTACCATTCTATTGGTCGATGTCGGAGCTAACGTCGTACTGCATCAATAACTTCTTCATCATCCGCGTAGTGCGTCCCACGGATTGCGTCCTTCATTGGGCCAAACATATGGAAATCCGACGGTGCGAGATCGGGGCTGTAGGGTGCATGAGGAAGAACAGTCCACTGAAGTTTTGTGAGCTCCTCTCGGGTGCAAGACTTGTGTGAGGCCTTGCGTTGTCATGAAGAAGGAGAAGTTCGTTCAGATTTTTGTGCCTACAAACATGCTGAAGTCGTTTCTTCTATTTCTGAAGAGTAGCACAATACACTTCAGAGTTGATCGTTTGACCATGGGGAAGGACATCGAACAGAATAACCCCTTCAGCGTCCCAGAAGACTGTAACCATGACTTTACCGGCTGAGGGTATGGCTTTTAAACGTTTTCTTGGTAGGGGAGTGGGTGTGGCGCCACTCCATTGATTGCGGTTTTGTTTCAGGTTCGAAGTGATGAACCCATGTTTCATCGCCTGTAACAATCTTTGACAAGAAATTGTCACCCTCAGCCACATGACGAGCAAGCAATTCCGCACAGATGGTTCTCCTTTGCTCTTTATGTTGTTCCGTTAGACAACGAGGGACCCAGCGGGAACAAACCTTTGAATATCCCAACTGGTGAACAATTGTGACAGCGCTACCAACAGAGATGTCAAATTGAGCACTGAGTTGTTTGATGGTGATCCGTCGATCATCTCGAACGAGTGTGTTCGCACGCTCCGCCATTGCAGGAGTCACAGCTGTGCACGGCCGGCCCGCACGCGGGAGATCAGACAGTCTTGCTTGACCTTGCGGCGATGATGACACACGCTTTGCCCAACGACTCATCGTGCTTTTGTCCACTGCCAGATCACCGTAGACATTCTGCAAGCGCCTATGAATATCTGAGATGCCCTGGTTTTCCGCCAAAAGAAACTCGATCACTGCCTGTTGTTTGCAACGCACATCCGTTACAGACGCCATTTTAACAGCTCCGTACAGTGCTGCCACCTGTCGGAAGTCAATGAAACTATACGAGACGAAGCGGGAATGTTTGAAAATATTCCACAAGAAATTTCCGGTTTTTTCAACCAAAATTGGCCGAGAAAAAAAATGTGTTGCATTACTTATTGAACTGCCCTCGTAATTCCCTCAGCATCACGTGATTTAATTCGACTACATTCCCTTATCCTCGTTTTACTTTTGTTGATGTTCATCTTATATCCTCCTTTCAAGACACTGTTCATTTCGTTCAACTCTATTCCAGGTCCTTTGCTGTATAAATTACAATGTCATCGACAGACCTCACAGTTTATATTTCTCCTCCATGGATTTTAATTCATGTTCCAAACTTTTCTTTTGTTTCTTTTACTGGTGTCTCAATATACAGATTGAATAACATCGGTGGTAGGCTACTACTCTGTCTCACTCCCTTCCCACCCAGTGCTTCCCTTCATGCCTCTCGACTCTTATCTGGTTTCTGTAGAAATTGTAAATAGCCTTTCTTTCCCTGTATTTTACCCCTGCCACCTTCAGAATTTGAAAGAGAGTGTTCCTGTCAATACTGTGAAATGCTTTCTCTAAGTCTACAAATGCTAGAAGCGTGGGTTTGCCTTTCCTTGCCTATCTTCTAAAACAAATCGTAGGAATCCAAACGGATCTTCCCCGACGTTGGCTTCTACAAGTTTTTCCATTCGCCTGTAAAGAATTCGTGTTAGTATTTTGCGATGGTGGCTTGTTAAACTGATAGTTCGATAATTTGCATACCTGTCAACACCTGCATTCCTTGGGATTGGATTTATTAGATACACGCAATACCGACTTTTAAATCTCGTTTTCGAAAGAAAGACACCTGACTGCTACGTTTTTTTTTTTCCTTTGCGTCAGAGCTAAAATGGGGGGGGGGGGAGGGGGGAGCGGAAGGGACACCGCCACATTGCCCCCGGATGAACTACGAAGGAAGTAGAGTTGTAGTAAGGGATGTCACCCCCTCACGGCAGAAGGACCAGAAAACGTTTTACACATATGTGTACAGTGTGCAGCAGAAGAACGGTTCGGAGACGATTGTATAGACTTGACAGTGCACCCTGCCAGAATGCAGCATCTGTGAGATGGTGGTTTGTAGACACTAACATTCGTGAAATGGAGTAGTCTCTTGTCTTGAAGAGAATGGAACGCCTTTGGGATGAGTGAGAACGTCGATTTCTCTCCAGACCCAATGTCCCACACCACTACCTCCTCTGGTTTCGGTTCTTGATACATAATTGTTTGGCAATCTTCCACAGGCATCCGGACACATAATTGGACGTGCCCCCGGCAGATTTTAAGCTGTCATAAGGGCGAAGGTTTCACAATACCTTTATTAGCGTCCACGGATAGGTATACGGATAATTTTGATCAGATAGTGTATTTCTTTTTTATTGATACTGATGCAGTGCTTCATTACAATGAATAGAACATTTCCTTCGCTCGGCGGTATCGATAGGTACAGCAAGGCATTGTAATAACGTGTACACTTCTAAGTCGCCTGCATAGAACAGTAGTGACTTCGTTTCAAGTAAGTTAAGAAAAATTCCAACGACCTGTACAGAATATAAACGATGTTGTGCTCACTTGCGACATTTGAGTTGGCAGATGATTAAATGAACACTATGGCAACTGTGATAATGAAGAGATCCAATGAATTTACCTTTAACACTCGAACAGAAACCGTGTTTCCAAATGGATAAATATTCTAATTAATATGATTGCTGCTAATAAACAGTGCTGTTATTGCGTTACTGTGGTTTGCACTCAATTAAGAGAGTAATCCATTAATTACCATCGTGAGTGCCACAGATTAATTAGCAATTCGTGCGTAAACATCTATAGAGGTTGGTCTCGAAATTTTAAACAAGCACGAGGAAATCTGTTTATTATATACATTTCGCCGTTTCGAAGGACCCATGGGCTTTCTGTCAGCTTCAGTTCTTCTTTGAGCCGGTCAACCTTTTTTTTTTTCCTCTGCGATTCATGTCCAAGGCTTCTTTGGCTGCCTATTATGATGCATTCTTTCTTAATGACCATTTATTTTCATTTATTTTCAATATTTCAACTGTCTCCCTCATGTGCTCTTCCCCTTCGTAATTTTTTCGATTTCGTTATTTCTGATGTAGTCTTAATTTTACATTCCAGTACTACGTCTCCAGTAATTTTAAGGGATAGCAGTTGAGCTTTTGATCTTTTTACCATTTCCCAAAATTCTGACCCGTATGCTTTCTATTGCTATTTCACTCAAAATCCCTTTTGCTTAACCGACGTTGGGATGTGTCTGTCGAATTACGTGTTTTCCTTGCAATGTTTATTTTTAGTATCTTCTACAGTCTTTCCATTCACAGGTATAGTTCTGCGTAGATATTTAAAAGAAGGACAGTGTTTGACAATAAAAGTCCAGAATCTTAATCGTGCCGTGTGATACTATCATGTACACAACTACCTTTGCGTTTATTTTGAAACACCATGTATCGTATTCTTCTAACTGTTTCCCTAGCATGAAGCTAGTCGTCACCATATTCGGCATTTATCATCCGGTCATTGGTAATAGAGTATGACGCTCCAACAGGGCTACGATTACTTTTTCATGGCAGCACCATGTCCGGATACATTTTAAACAACACAGTAGTCACTGGAGAACCAGTAGACAATCCTGTAAATCATTTGCTAATTTCAGTTTCCTGTGATAGCACATTAGCCACTTTCACTGAGCAGGTGCAATATAAGGTTTTAACTGTATAAGTGTAGGCTATTAAGTCACTATTATTTCTCATGATCATCACAGCTTTTTTAATGCCACTGTGTCATATGCGTATTTAGATCAACCGATATTAAATGGACTGTTCGTCCTCTTTCCGTATACTGTTCGGTTCTTTATTGAAATACAACGACACCACTGACGTGACATTGATGGACTATGAATTAGTTTTGGTCTTTTGTAAAATATTTCACATTTTTGTTTTCTAAAAAACTGTCCATAGAACGTAGGCACCGAAATAATTGCACTTACAACTCTTGAATTTACAGAGTTATTTCTGCTTGCTTTCTTAAATGCAGAGGACGCAATTGGATTCCTCCATCCAAAAGTTGAGTTGCCGACATTTAACCATATATTAAAAATATATACAACGGCTTCCATCAAACAATACAATCACAAAATTATGCACATACCCATTATACCCTCCTAAAAACATCTGAAGCACTTGAAACACATATCTCGTAACCCGCCTGGAAAATGGGCATTGTGGACGGTGAAAGGAAACAGTTTCCGATTATGCTACTGAAGAGCCTCTCGGCATCTCCCAGGTGACAACAATATTTCTTCTATACTGAAAATCGTTTCGACAACGAGGTTGTTAGAAATGAAACACTACCCAGGAAGGACGATGCTGAGAACTGAATCATTTTTAAAACAGATGCACCGGCAGAACTGTTCACCAAATCAGCAAAACCCTATATTTGAACCTCGCTGTTGCCATCCTCGAGTGCACGTCCTAACCAATGTGTCATCTCGCACAGTAATTTTAGGTATAAGTCCGTTAAGAATTTTTCACCTACACCCGCACACGCAATGGCAGAATTCCCTCACTGAATCTCCAACAAGCAGCTATCCATCTCTTTCGTATTCCTCCTCCTACATCAAAACGTACGTGAAACACTAAGAGTGTCAGTGTACGATATACTGATTTGTTTTTGCAACATGACAGTTTTATGGTGAACAACAATATGTACTAAAATCTGCTTCTACAGCAAAAAACCTGACACACACAGTGGTTACGGTTACTACAAGCCACACCACAAGTTGGAAAACGGGGCCAAATTTCTAGTAGTTTACTGTCGAGTTGAGATTTTCACAAATGTTTCATTCGTATCTTACAGAAACTAGCAGTACGGCAATAAACAGACTTTTAAACACGCCGCTAACGGCAATCAAGTAATTTATAGCAATACAACAATTTTAAAAAAATTAAAAAAACACAGAAGCTAGCAATACGGCAGTAAACAACCTTATAAACACGCCGCTAACGGTAATCGAGTAATTTATAAGAATACAACAGTTTAAAAAAATAAAAAAAACACAGAAGCTAGCAGTACGGAAATAAACTACCTTTTAAAACACGCCGCTAACGCCAATAAAAGTAATTTATAGAAATTCAACAATTTAAAAAAAATTTAAAGAACATTAGTAAACAGGCTACTAAAGTAAATACAGAACGTTGTTTATAAAGTACGGTGAGGTAGTGAAGCTACCAACACCACCATTTAAAAAAATTAAACAGGTCTCAGGAAACACACGATTAAAGGCAATAAAAGGAATTTACAAACTTGGAGGAATTTGAAAAAAAATTTTAAACGAAAGTGTCCTGGAATATCATTAGAACGTAACAGATACGTCGGACCCGTGTAAGGCGGCCACAGATCACGCACTCAGGGATGCTCAGGCTAGACAGAATACTGACCAATTAAATACGCCCGTAAACACAATTGCCACTCTCAGGCTGGTCACTGCACCGACTTTTAGCCAGCTAACACTTGTTATAAGATGGCTTAACTTGCTGACGGAATTAGAGCTAACCTCGTGCAAGGAAACATTACACCACACAGTCCTGAATGAGCTACCACATGATCAACCAGCAAGAAGCGTGAATTTACTCTTAACCCACGAAAGAATAGCGAAACAATTAAACTGCCAAAACTACACCTCCCATTGGACAGTAACGAGAGGATGAGAAAAGATCACTTTCCTCACTTACACCGATGCCAGGGACAGGAAAACCGGTCGCCGGAGTCCACAAGGCAGAAGAGACGCTGGTTACACAAAATTGTTGCTTAATGATTAAACCTTGCACAAACATAAATTGCAATTATGCTCGAACAGGCAGTACACGACCTCCGATGGCAAGGATCCACAAATCCGACCGCGCACGCGTCGCCAGCGTACCAAACACGCCACGGTCACGCGACAACACGCTCTGTCACCGGAGTTCACGTCTTCTCTGCAACGTTGACGGGTAGTGACCACTACTTCATCTTAGGTCTGCCCTTTTAAACTCCTGTGTTTAAACGGAGGATTTGAAGAAGTTTGTTAAAGTCCCACCAAGGCGAAATGAACAGCAATTACTTGTGGGGCGATTCTGTATACAACCAACACGCGGGGAGCTCTTCCGTCAACTCGACCCGCTCGTTACACACAACCCACATACATCACGTGGCGACTCGGTACAACCGACCACGCCTGCTTCGCGCTGGAGAGCCACACTGTCTTCCCGTGTCCACCACACTCTCTGCGCGCAACCCTCTTACTTCCGCGCCACCACACAAGGTTACAACCGGTCAAAGATCTCACTTCCTCCATAGCAGTTTCCCGGAAGCAAAAACACAGATATCGATAGCAGAGGGAAAAGAAAACCAAGCAGCCACTTAATGACAGCCACTTAATGACAGACAACATATCAAACAAACATGTCAGGGGAAGAAAAGGGAAACCAATGCAATCTAAACACAAGGTGTAGCACGAGTCGATACACGGCTCAAAACCTACCGCCAAAAGCAGAAGGTACATTAAAATTCTGACTATGTGATAACGAAGAACTTCTCGGAAGATCTCATAACACAGTCACAATTCTTTTTTGGAGTCATCAGTCTTCTAACAGGTATGATACGACTCGCCACGAATTCCTCTTCATCTCAAAGTATCACTTCGAACCTACGTCCTCAGCTATTTTCTGGATGTTACCCAGTCTCTGTTTCCCTCGAAAGTTTTTACCCTCTATAGCTCCCTCTAATACCATGGAAGTAACTCCGTGGAGTCTTACCCCGTCGTGTAATAACAGGTTTTCTTTTATCCTGTCCCTTCTTCTTGTCAGTGTTTTCCACACATTCCGTTCCTCGCCGATTCTGCAGAGAATCTCCTCATTGCTTACTGTATCAGTCCCTCTAATTTTCATCTATCTTCTTTAGCAACACATCTCAAATGCTTCGATTCTATTCTTCGCCGTTTTTCCAACATACTTCACTACCTTACAATGCTGTGCTCCAAACGTACTTTCTCAGAAATCTCTATCTCGAATTAAGGCCAGTGTCTGACACTAGTAAACTTTTATTGGGTAGGAATGTCCTTTTGTACTACGCTCCACTATTAATCAGCTTTTTATGCCCTCTTTGCTACGACGGCTATGGGTTATTTTGGTGCCTAGGTAGCGGAATTCCTTAATTTCACATACTTCGTGACCACCAATTCTAATTCTAAGTGTCTCGCTGTTCTTATTTCTGCTACTTCTCATTACTTTCGTCTTTCTTCGATTTATTGGGTCAAATGGCTCTGAGCAGTATGGGACTTAATTTCTGAGGTCATCAGTCCCCTAGAACTTAGAACTACTTCAACCTAACTAACCTAAGCACATCACACACATCCATGCCCGAGGCAGGATTCGAACCTACTACCGTAGCGGTCGCGCGGTTCCTGATTGTAGCGCGTGGAACCGCTCGGCCACTCCGGCCGGCATTGTGGATATGGACAACGATCTTCTCTGCTTCACTAGCTTGAGAGAGAGAAACACATGGAGCGAGCTATGTGAAAACCCTGACAAGCCCACAACAGCTGATGTTGTCCTTCATTTATTGTCATCGCACAACATAGATGGGGTCTGAGCACTATTGGACTTAACATCTATGGTCATCAGTCCCCTAGAACTTAGAACTACTTAAACCTAACTAATCTAAGGACAGCACACAACACCCAGCCATTACGAGGCAGAGAAAATCCCTGACCCCCGCACAACATAAGTTCACCGGAAAATTACACACACTGAAATGGTAAATTCTTAGAAATAAGTGATTTCGGGGTATAAAAACCCGCTTCAAATCAAAATTTCCATCTCTCTGGTGTTGCATTGGGCAGAAGTGACTTTAACCCTCTTTGTGTGATTGGTTTGGAGGAGCGAGGTAATGCATGACGTTCTCGAACAGAGTTACGTCGCGTCTCGCTTTCGGAAGTAATTACCGACGATCGAGTTTGAGTCTGACTTTCTTGACCTGCAGCAAATCATATCAAAAGATCTTTATTGGATTCTTAGACCACATAGTCCTCAGTGTTTTAGCGAGGTTGGTTATTCAGAAAGATTCAACCGTTTTCGAGGAATTTATATTTGTAAGCAAAACGAAATCAAACTTAACGACTAGGCCTCCAAATTACAAAGCAAACTAATATACCCATTTTACTAGTATAGAATATAAATTAAAACTAGCGAAGCAAGTAAATCAATATCCTCAAGTTATTAATACACAAAGCAAATACACTTGCCCTATCCCAGTAAATTCGCTTTAAGTTATTCTTGTAAAGATAAGATTGTGGTGCTTAATTCTATCACTGACTTCCGAAGATACGTAAACATAAAAAGAAAAAAGTAACAGAGCCAACCATTGATCCTTTGGTGTACTACGAAACTGACACAGGCATCCATTGGTTCTTTCGTGGTCTACGCCATGATGTTCAAACTACCAAGCTGAGTAGACAATTTTAGACAAACTGCAAATTGTGATAACTTTTTCGCTAGTGCTGATTTTGATGAAATAAGGACTATACTTCGCCCCAAGCTACGCTCAAGTTTTCTGTGTAAACCCCTTGAAAATTTGAGTAGTAGTTTTGAAGATTATCGCGTTCAAACAAAGAAATACGACTAAACGTACCTTTAGATAAAACTTTAAATCACGATATCTTTTATTCTGTGATACAATTGTGATCAAACGAAGCCTCCGCGTTCCAGTTACCTGTAAAACCCCCATGAAAATTCGTCTTGTAGTTTTTTGGAGATTGGGATGTTCAATTGATAAACACACAGGCATGACACTTGTATATACAACTCTAAATCTTTTCCTCCAGTTATCCTATTTTGATCAATTTATGACTGTATGTTGTCCCGAGCTATTCTCAAGTTATCTGTGAAGCGGCACTAAAATTTGACCAGTAGTTCTGGAGAGTAGCGTGTTCAAACAGACAAATATGCAATTACGACAACATTACAGTTTTGTTATTAGGGTAGATGTAGATAGCATGAATAGTAAGTAACAAAATTATTAAATCAGTGCCATTCTCTACATCAGGCTGTTGTTCTTGGTATCTGATTTAGATCATGGAAATTCTGTACCTGCATGTGGTGCAAATTAGGAATCTAGTTTGCCAGGGCGTACCCATGGCTGCGTAATATGTACCACAGGTATGAAATACATCCTTTATCTTGAAGATATATGCTACTCTAAGTATAAGTAAATGTTCTGAAGTTTTGTTCTTACGCCACTATATTCAGGCATTACAATATAAGCTTTTCAATCGTTTCCTCGTCCCTACACAATTCATATGAGTCCATATTTTGTATTTAATGCGTATGATCATTTGTCCATCCGATCTTCCTCTACAAATCGCAATACCTCCGATTCCCCACAAGTCTACAAAACACTCCCCTTTTCACAGCTGAAGCTGCAGTTCTTCATTTATTCTCCTTTCTTTCGATTACTTTCTCTTTTGCACAGGCCACTCGTCAGCTCACGGGTTCCTTGGCTACACCTAGACGGTTTCCTTGGTATTTCCACCGTTTCGATGAAATTCGGTGATATTTCTTAGATGGATATGCTTAGCCCACTTTTTGCCTACCGCGGCTTCTTGTGCATTCAAATTATGAAGAAATTCGTTTCCTACTGCAAAGTCGAAATCAAGTTTTCTTACCTCCACATACTGCAGTAAAAGTTTAGCATACAGTTTTGCATTTCTGTTTTCATTTTCAGCGTCCTTCTTAATTGTTGACTTAGGCCCATTTTGTGTGCAGGCACACTGATTTAATCCTTGATCGCCATTGACATATGCTGTTATGGCTAAGTACTGTTCATCTGTGCTCCACTTTCCATAACGCCTTTCTGTAGCCATACTGTAATACAAGATAATTATTTAATCAATAAAAAGAAAGCGTTAGTAAAGAACGCGTCTTATCTAAACATTATGGAGGTGGAGGTTAGTGTTTAACGTCCCGTCGACAACGAGGTCATTAGAGACGGAGCACAAGCTCGGATTAGAGAAGGAACCATCCCAGCATTTACCTGAAGAGATTTAGGGAAACCACGGAAAACAAAAATCAGGATGGTGGGTTTGAACCGTTGTTCTCCCGAATGCGAGTCCAGTGTGCTAACCACTGCACCATTTCGCTCGGTTGCACCGATAATTTTAATTTTTTTAAAGCAAGTTCTTTTTAATTTTACCTGTGCAATAACGAAAACATGTAGCGGTACATTATCCGCAACGTCGCCATTCTCTCTTTACCAGTTTTCTACAAAGGAATTAGAATGAATACAGATTCCTGGGTGTCTCAAAGGTACAATTATGTTGTCACTTGACTTATGACGACGATTCACTTCGACAGATACAAAAAACTTTACATGAAAACTACAACAAAATAGACGCTGTTGTCAAACGATCTGTTCCTAAACATACAGAACATACAGCTGACAGTGTGGTTCCAAGTAGCAGGAAGTTGATGCTGACCTTAATAAAAGTCGCATATACGAATTTTATGGTATGGTATAATTTAGAAGTCGCTACAATATAGACGTCTCCCTTATAGCTCCTGCACAGAAGCAAAAGTGGTGTTGTCTCTGCAGGGAAAATATAGTACCGTTGTGCCTCTCTTCCTCCAGGTTCAGCAAGGTGTGTATCAGTCAAATATCATGAATGGCTATCCTTGCACTGCTTTATATCGCTGTTAACGTACAACTAACAGTTGTGTAAAAATAAACCCGAGACAAAACAGTAGCACTGAAGTATCAGCCTGAAGAGTAAGACGGACATTACTCCTGTCAACACTATATCCCGTGAATGAATGCAGCGAGGTTGTTTCCTAAGACGCTTACCGCATATCGTTATGATTTTTTTTGGAAGTTGTACAGGTATTTTCAGTTTGATACAGATACAAAAATCAACGCGAGTTAGAAGTAAAATGGACTGAAACTGCTCTGTAACCAGCCAATGAAGACCACTGTTTACTGATACCTAGTTATTCAGAAAACATCCTTCAACCCATTTCGAAAGTACATAGTAATAAATAGAATAGCTACTGCCAGTGCTGCAAAACGTTTTTGTATGCATTGGTCTGTCTCTAAGCTCTCAAGAAATACGGTAGACGATTTGGGCTTGCAGTTAAATGCAAACCCATTTTATTCCTTGGCTCACCTTCCTACTACCGTGAACCTCATTCCCAGATGTAGTTCATTGCTCATTCAGTGTAGAATCTCGTAACAATTCGTAAACCTTACTGGATTAACAGTACCTCCTAAAATTATGTTTTTTATTGCGTCAACTCGACTCACCCTGTAAAAGGCTGACTGGTGAAAAATCTGTCAAAGAAGCAATGAATACTGCCTGACTGTCAGTCTGGTGAAGAATCTGTCAGAGAATTACTGTACAGTTACCAGAATCTCTCAAATTACACCGAATAATCGCCTAACAGTCTTCAGGATTCACAGACATTACTTTTCTTTTGCTGTTTGCGACTGTGATGTACATGCACAAAAATTGAAACGAGATTCGTCATTGCACATTATGTTACTGAAAATTGTTAATTTCCGTATTAATTAAATAGCAGTACTCTTCTGTATTAGATGATGGACCTAGTTTTCGCCAGAGAAAAGAAACATACATATTTTCATGGTATCTAGAGAAACAGACTTCATCAACTTTATACTGAGGCTCGTAAGAAATGCGCCCAGCTACAAAGGAATGACAATGTCCTACGATGAAGAGACTGGCACAAGTCTGGAAACGGTGACGTACGTCAACAAACCACTACGAAGACTTATAAATAAAAACTGAATTATAAATAAATTTATATTTACTTTTTATACCCTTTTCGAATACACCACATTCTACTAATTATTCTATGCTTGACTGTTTGAGAACAAATATCACTGAAGAAGTAACTACAGTCAATCACACTTTTTGGCACAATGATTTGTTTCACCTTAATTGGTTTCGAACCTGGTCCATCCTCAGACGACAGCGACGATTTCTCGTACAAATTTCACTTTTAGTTATATAACAGGATAGTGATTTCTTGATTTACGAAAGCTTTTACACTATATTACATGAGCAAAAGAGTTACTTTACATGCTACAAGACAGATATCTGTGAGACAGATATGTGTTAGGCTAAAAGATTAAAGACAAAAAGGCGAACACATGTATTTACATTTTACATCTGACGTCACGTCACGTCAGCTAGAGAAATGACCGTAGCAAAGAACAAGACATTACTTCGAAGGAATACTTCTGCAGGCATGATGTATATCACTGCAAAGATTTTTGTTCTAATCATAGATCGTTATGGAAGCTATAAATATTTTTTTAACAGTGTCAATGACCAATTGAGTTTTTAGTTTCCCGTGATGTTTGGTTTTTCCTTTTGATTATTTAAATAAACTAACTAAACAGAATACAGACACCTTCTGTCAAAATTGTGCAAGTTGGAAGAAATTCTATAAGTACGAGGGCAGTTCAATAAGTAATGCAACACATTTTTTTCTGAAACAGGGGTTGTTTTATTCAGCATTGAAATACACCAGGTTATTCCCCAATCTTTTAGCTACACAACACTATTTTTCAACGTAATCTCCATTCAATGTTACGGCCTTACGCCACCTTGAAATGAGGGCCTGTATGCCTGCACGGTACCATTCCACTGGTCGATGTCGGAGCCAACGTCGTATTGCATCAATAACTTCTTCATCATCCACGTAGTGCCTCCCACGGATTGCGTCCTTCATTGGGCCAAACGTATGGAAATCCGACGGTGCGAGATCGGGGCTGTAGGGTGCATGAGGAAGAACAGTCCACTGAAGTTTTGTGAGCTCCTCTCGGGTGCGAAGACTTGTGTGAGGTCTTGCGTTGTCATGGAGAAGGAGAAGTTCGTTCAGATTTTTGTGCCTACGAACACGCTGAAGTCGTTTCTTCAATTTCTGAAGAGTAGCACAATACACTTCAGAGTTGATTGTTTGACCATGGGGAAGGACATCGAACAGCGTCCCAGAAGACTGTAACCATGACTTTACCGGCTGAGGGTATGGCTTTAAACTTTTTCTTGGTAGGGGAGTGGGTGTGGCGCCACTCGATTGATTGCCGTTTTGTTTCAGGTTCGAAGTGATGAACCCATGTTTCATCGCCTGTAACAATCTTTGACAAGAAATTGTCACCCTCAGCCACATGACGAGCAAGCAATTCCGCACAGATGGTTCTCCTTTGCTCTTTATGGTGTTCGGTTAGACAACGAGGGACCCAGCGGGAACAAACCTTTGAATATCCCAACTGGTGAACAATTGTGACAGCACTACCAACAGAGATGTCAAGTTGAGCACTGAGTTGTTTGATGGTGATCCGTCGATCATCTCGGACGAGTGTGTTCACACGCTCCGCCATTGCAGGAGTCACAGCTGTGCACGGCCTGCCCGCACGCGGGAGATCAGACAGTCTTGCTTGACCTTGCGGCGATGATGACACACGCTTTGCCCAACGACTCACCGTGCTTTTGTCCACTGCCAGATCACCATAGACATTCTGCAAGCGCCTATGAATATCTGAGATGCCCTGGTTTTCCGCCAAAAGAAACTCGATCACTGCCCGTTGTTTGCAACGCACATCCGTTACAGACGCCATTTTAACAGCTCCGTACAGCGCTGCCACCTGTCGGAAGTCAATGAAACTATACGAGACGAAGCGGGAATGTTTGAAAATATTCCACAAGAAATTTCCGGTTTTTTCAACCAAAATTGGCCGAGAAAAAAAATGTGTTGCATTACTTATTGAACTGCCCTCGTACCCCTGGTTGCTTAACTCCAGACGGTCATTTAAGATGCAGCCAAGTTTGTTGTGAATGTGGCTCTGTATTTCGATTTCTTCCCACAAATTTGCCTGCACTATTTTCTCAGCAAAATGCAGTATTTCTAAATTTCCTTCCGTTCAGTACCGTACCTTATACCTACCTGTTGGGCCATGTCATCAGTACAAGATATTTAGCCAAACTTCGCGGTGTGTTCTAGGTACCTTACGCCGAAATTGTTGCTATTTTGGCCTAGGCCTATATAAAATTTGGGGCACACGGAACCATTCATTCTCTAAATTCCAGATATGCTGTATGCTTCATTCGTGAAATTTATCTTATTTATTAGTTTATCACTCGTTTTATTATTTGTGGGGAAACTAATCTAAATACTCATAGACATAACAAATTAGCAATCTGATATGGCGCCTTACCAGTGTGTGGTATGCAGTGAAGTTTCACAATGTGTGGGACGATAAAAGAGCTGTAGTTGCTAGTAAATTTTGCTATTTTTGTTACTGTTTTGTTTTTAATGGTGCTGTGAAGCTTATTAATGATGGCAAAGCTATATCCATTATTGTGAACTATTAGTTTAGCTACGTTAACTTCTTGTAGGTTATGTTCTTTGCAGTATGTTGAGCATTACCTTATTACACGCCATTTTATGTTGCTCGGCATCACCTAAAGTCCTTCTGAATTTTCATGTACGAAATTAACTGCCATAAACTCAGACGCTTTACGTAACTTATAAGCTAAGAATAGACGTACTTGGGGAGCAGTACGTTGAATTTCAACTTACTACATAGGTTGTTCTGCAGATTAAAGACGTAGACAACAGCAATGATTTCGTTGGAATATTTCCGGCAAGGCTGCAGTAACAATTCTACAGCCGCAGATGCTGAATGGAACTTGAATTAGCAGTGTAATCGATTCCGATGATCACATGAAACGGGTAATTTGTTTTAATGCGCGTTCGGAATCCAATTTAATCCGATCAAATTTTAGTATGCAAAGTCAGAGAATAAACGTACATCAGCCGGTATTACAAGTGGATCTAACTTTCATCCACGGCTGGGCGGTAATAATATTCGACTTCGAAATTGTGCCACCAACATGATGAAATGTAGTGGTCACATAACGAATTGGAGGCACATTTAGAGATTAAAAATGTAAAATACGAGTCATTGGGACAGAGTCTCTTCGCTGAAAAGTTTGAAACTACTAATGCCGACGCATTAAAATGAATGGTAATTTTTATTGCGTTAATTTAACCTTCGGGTAAACCCGAGTACGAAATGTGGCAGCAGATACACGTGAAACTCGCGATAATAATGTAATTATAATCGGGTGGTTAAACAGCGTTTTTATATCAACAATTTGTTTTATCCACACAGCTTTGATCGGAAAAACAGGTCTATACATGTCATGATTTGTAGCCACTATATCCTTTGTTGCCGACTTTTACGAAGTTAATCACCACTATTGCCACAGATCTTCAACACTACATGCTCAGTAAGTCGAAATCCCTTTCACTGAAGATTTATTGTCAAGTGGGATTGATACTCGGAGCTTGTTTGAGTCATTTTACGTTTGTAGGCTGAATTAGTCTTAACTCTTTTTGCTTTCATTGGAGGATGAAAAGACTTCAAACGTCAGACTTCTCATATTATTAGCGAATTGGGGATAAGGTTCCAATGCTTATATCTTAGAACTTATGTCACTTTATACCTACAGGGTGTCCATAACTATAGAAACAGAGTTTATTACTCAGATACCTGAAAATATTCGGCAGCTGAAGAAATAGGACCTAAGAATATGAAGTGCCCGATGATGCTGGCTAAATAAAAGGTAGAGCACGGGGTCATGGGTTCGATTCACGGTGGGGTCAGGATTTTCACGTGCCTCGAGATGAATGGGTGTTTGAGTTTACCTCATCATTTCATCATCATTCATGAAAGTGGCGAGTTTGGACTGAGATAAGGTTGGGAATATGTACCTGCACTGATAACCGCGGAGTTGAGTGCCCCCCAAACCAAACATCATCATCATCATAAATAAAAGGTACATTATTTGTTGCAGACAGTGCTAAAATTGGTTTTTCACAAGCACGTCCTGTGTACAATGACATATAGATAAACTAAATAATTGCCCTGATATATTTTGATGGAGAGGGTGATGTTCAAATTTCACCATTTTATGAAGCGTTTCTTGAAAAATAATTAAGTTTTAATTGTTTCTACTCTTTACTCATTACGGTCTAAAAACATTGAAATTTAGAGCCATTTTCCGTTATAGATGAGTACAGGACATTAAATACTGAGGGTTATACCTACAACAGTTCCTGTAGTACTACGATTCTTGATTGTTTCTGTATGTATCAAATATTATTTGATATTTGAAAGTATTTTGTTACCACCTTATTATAAACTGCCTTGCCTCAGTGGTAACACAGGTTCCCGTCAAATTACCGAAGTTTAGCGCTGTCGGGCTTGGCTATCACTTGGGTGGGCTACTGTCCGGGACTAGCGAGTGCTTCTGGTAAGCGAGCTGCACTCAGCCGTTCTGAGTTCATTGAGAAGCTACTTGGCTGAGAAGTAGCAGCTCCGGTTACGAAAACTGACAAATGCAGGGCGAGCAGTGTGCTGACCCCATGCCCCTACAAGTCTGCATCCAGCGAAGCCTGTCAGCTGACGATGACAAGGCGATCTGTCGGTACCGTTATACCTTGACAATCATAAACACAGAAGACAGTTTGTCCAATAAAGGTTTGCATAGTCATCGCTGCAGGGTATAAAATGTTGTATCGCTCAATCTTCCAAACATTAAGTAACTACTTTTAAAAAGATACAGGTTTTTAGTTACCATTAATATCTGAAACTGAACAAAACAATGTCCCCAAAATACCTTTAGTATATCATACAGCCAAATATGTGGAGCTCCTAATATTTAAAAACTCGGCAAAAATACAAGAAGACGTTGAAAACTGCTTAAGGCGATCTCTAGTCACTGTTGCTTCATGTTATTCTGAAACTGGTCACTACATTGAAAAACTGACTTGCAAACATTATGTTTTCCTATATACACTGTCCTGCGGGTACCACACTCACCCCTGCTGATAGACGGGGGAAACGGTGTTAAAAATGGAAATGCAAACTCGACAATGTTACCGGCGCTTCCGTTTATTTTTTATATTATTCGTACCGCACACACAGTAATTCATATGAGCAATCTGTTTTAAGTACCTGAAAAGAAGAAACACCTGTGACAGTCATTAGGGGATTATACACTCCTGGAAATGGAAAAAAGAACACATTGACACCGGTGTGTCAGACCCACCATACTTGCTCCGGACACTGCGAGAGGGCTGTACAAGCAATGATCACACGCACGGCACAGCGGACACACCAGGAACCGCGGTGTTGGCCGTCGAATGGCGCTAGCTGCGCAGCATTTGTGCACCGCCGCCGTCAGTGTCAGCCAGTTTGTCGTGGCATACGGAGCTCCATCGCAGTCTTTAACACTGGTAGCATGCCGCGACAGCGTGGACGTGAACCGTATGTGCAGTTGACGGACTTTGAGCGAGGGCGTATAGTGGGCATGCGGGAGGCCGGGTGGACGTACCGCCGAATTGCTCAACACGTGGGGCGTGAGGTCTCCACAGTACATCTATGTTGTCGCCAGTGGTCGGCGGAAGGTGCACGTGCCCGTCGACCTGGGACCGGACCGCAGCGACGCACGGATGCACGCCAAGACCGTAGGATCCTACGCAGTGCCGTAGGGGACCGCACCGCCACTTCCCAGCAAATTAGGGACACTGTTGCTCCTGGGGTATCGGCGAGGACCATTCGCAACCGTCTCCATGAAGCTGGGCTGCGGTCCCGCACACCGTTAGGCCGTCTACCGCTCACGCCCCAACATCGTGCAGCCCCCCTCCAGTGGTGTCGCGACAGGCGTGAATGGAGGGACGAATGGAGACGTGTCGTCTTCAGCGATGAGAGTCGTTTCTGCCTTGGTGCCAATGATGGTCGTATGCGTGTTTGGCGCCGTACAGGTGAGCGCCACAATCAGGACTGCATACGACCGAGGCACACAGGGCCAACACCCGGCATCATGGTGTGGGGAGCGATCTCCTACACTGGCCGTACACCACTGGTGATCGTCGAGGGGACACTGAATAGTGCACGGTACATCCAAACCGTCATCGAACCCATCGTTCTACCATTCCTAGACCGGCAAGCTAACTTGCTGTTCCAACAGGACAATGCACGTCCGCATGTATCCCGTGCCACCCAACGTGCTCTAGAAGGTGTAAGTCAACTACCCTGGCCAGCAAGATCTCCGGATCTGTCCCCCATTGAGCATGTTTGGGACTGGATGAAGCGTCGTCTCACGCGGTCTGCACGTCCAGCACGAACGCTGGTCCAACTGAGGCGCCAGGTGGAAATGGCATGGCAAGCCGTTCCACAGGACTACATCCAGCATCTCTACGATCGTCTCCATGGGAGAATAGCAGCCTGCATTGCTGCGAAAGGTGGATATACACTGTACTAGTGCCGACATTGTGCATGCTCTGTTGCCTGTGTCTATGTGCCTGTGGTTCTGTCAGTGTGATCATGTGATGTATCTGACCCCAGGAATGTGTCAATAAAGTTTCCCCTTCCTGGGACAATGAATTCATGGTGTTCTTATTTCAATTTCCAGGAGTGTATCTGTTCGCTGACATTACATTGTAAGCCAGCGCTGTAGCAGATGCATGATACAGTGATGTGACAAAAGTCATGAAATAGCCGTACGCACATATACAGTTGGCATTAGTAAGGGGTACACAAGAGCAGTTGCATTATACAGTGACGCGACAAAAGTCATGAGATCACCATATGCACATATAGAGATGGCGTTAGTATCGCGTATACGACATATAAAAAGGCCCTATGGAGCTGACATTTTTACTTAGGTGATTCACGTGAAAGGGCTTCCGACGTGGTTATGGCCGCACGATCGGAATTAACAGACTTTGAATGCGGAATTCTAGTTGGAGCTAGCCTCTTGAGACATTTAATTTCGGAAATCGTTAAGGAATTCAATATTCTGATATCCACAGTGTCAGGAGTGTGCCAAAAGTACCAAACTTCGAGCATCAACTCTCACCAAGGACAACGCAGAGACCGACGGCTTTCACTTAACGACTCAGAGCAGCTACTTTTTCGTACAGCTGTCAGTGATAACGGAGAAGCAACACTTCGTGGAACAATCGCATAAATTGATGTGGGATGTACGACGAACGAAAAAGAAATGGCAGCAGACGACTGACGGCGAGTGCCTCTGGTTACAGCACGACATCTCCTGCAGCGCCTCTCCTGGGTTCAGTGACCATATGCGTTGGACCAGAGACGACTGGAAAACCACCGCCTAGTCAGATGAGTCCCGATTGCAGTTGGGAAGAGCTGATGGCAGGGTTCGAAGTTGGCCCAGAACCAACCAAGCCATGGATCGTAGTTGTCAACGAGGTACTGTGGAAATAGGTGGTTGCTTCACAATGGTGTGGACGGTTTTACATCGAATAGACTGGATCCTCTGATCCAACTGGACCGATTAATGACCGGAAATTGTTATGTTCGGCTGGTTGCAGATCATTTATGGATTGATGACAGTGTGCCATGTCACCGGGCCACAAGTGATCGCGTTTGGTTTCAACAACATTATGGACAATTTCAGCGAATAATTTGGCCACCCAGATCGCCCTGGATGAATTCCGATGAATATCAGTGGGACACAAGAGATAGGTCAGTGCGAACAAAAAATACTGTGAGGGCGAAACATTCACAACTACGGACAGATATAGAGGCAACATGGCTCAATACTGGTGAAGCGGAACTCTAAAGACTTGTTGAGTCAATACCACATAGAGCTGCTGCATTGCGCCGGCCAAAAGAGGGTCGGACACGATATTAGGAGGAATCATATGACTTTTGTCGCCTCAATGAAAACTCCTCAAGGACCCTCAGCGACTCCACATCTCTCCTTTAGGCAGTGTAACTGAAGAAAAAGGATGCAATGCTTATGATGGACTGGAATTCATGCATGGGCGAAACTAGTGTAACGTTTAATGGCAAAGTGCTTCCTTAAAAGTGGAGTAACCAAACGACTGTGCTATCGTTTCTATGTCACTGCACTTTTTACTAAACCTACAGTAATTGCTGTGTAACAGCTAAGAGGCCAGATAACACATCATGCAGACTAAAATTAGAAAATATAAAAAATCACAACTAGACCTAGAAAGATCTCTCGAAGTCGAATATTCTAACGTAGATCTCTACCTACTGCACCAGCTGTGCCGCACAGCCACACAGGATTGAACGAAGTTCGTTGTTGTATGTGTGAATGCAGTGTTGTCAAATTGTTGTTTTTGAGGTTCATTCTATATGCAGGAGACGATAGTTTCTTAGAGATATTTTTGGTGTTGTCAAATTGTCGTTACTGAGGCACATTTTCTATGCAGGGGACGATAGTTTGAGATATTTTTGAACCATTAGTAGGCAAGTAATGGCGACGTACACGCCGAGTGCGTGAGGTGGAGTTCATCCGTGTATACACAGTAGTGGAAATCAATATAAAGGCTTGTATCTTTATAGGAAAATTCCATTGCCGGCTGGAATAGTTGTGCACAGTGCATATCCAGTTGTATGACGTCCAGTATACTAACAAATGCCGTCAAATAGTATAGCTTTTGATGTCAGTAGTACAATTTATAACAAGATATCAAGTCTGTTTATGCCTTGTACGTACCCACTAATTTTATGATAAATTCGATACAGTGTGCTACAGACACTGTATTATTACTGTCGTAGGAACCCTGCCACACACTGGTAGAGGCCTGGGATGTGGGAAAAAGTAATTTTTCTGGTTTGTCATGATGGCGCTCGACTCTCCCACCTGATCGCTACTGATGTAAGTTCAGTGGACTAGTGGAGACCACGGTAACCCGACGGAGGTGAAGGTGACGCAGTGAGACAGGTGAAGTTCAAGAGAGGTCTTGTTCGTCAGCCAGACCACACACTGATGTACGCTCTGCTACTGCGATCGACACGCTTGTCGGTATAGCAACGGCGAAGTTCCCAGAAAGTTACGCAAGTTGCTGGAGCCAATGTGCTGATAAAGAGCTGAAACCCACAGTTTCAGATGTCAGACAGTCAGATTGCTACCTGACATACTACGTCGACAGAATACCATCCAAAACTCCGATATAGTTTTGTACTATATACTGTCGTCCAGCAGAACGTTTGCGAACTGTAAGTGGTAAGTAAACAGGAAAAGTGTAAATGGGAGCGTCTGTCCTGCAGAGATCCCCTGGGAAATCCGGTAGAGCATTAGTTTGTCGTACCAAGGCTCCCGGGTTCGAGTCATAATCGTACCAGTTTTCGTTCTGAAGTATGGGTAAAACTGTTGTATGGGACAACATGTTCCTCGCTTGTAAAAGGACTGTGCAGAGTATACAGCAACATTCCATTGGCAGTCCGCTTTCGCTTCGTTTATTTGAAAGTAGCAAACCGATAAAGTAAATTTGTAGTAGCACAGAATAAACATAAACAATTGTATGAGGGAAATAGAGAAGCAACTGCATCACACTTGCAGAAGTATTAACAGTAACAGAAATAGTTATTATTACCGTTATTATTATTACTATTAATACTTCTGCAAGTGTGATTCGGTTGTTTCTTTACTCCTGTGCTCCGATTGATTTTGTTTTTTACGTGAAACTACAAATGTTCTCCATAGGTTTGCTACTTTCAAAAAAACGAAGTGAAAGCAGAGTGCTAATAGAACATTGCTGTGAACTCCAAACGTCCTTTTACGTGGTACGAACATGTTGTCTCATATAACAGTTTCACACATACTGTAGTAGAAGAACTTGCAAGACCACAACTCGAACGTGCCAACCTTGGCACGACAAACTAACGCCCTAGGACTTCCTCATGGGAGCTCTACAGGAGAGGCGATCACCGTTATGTCTTTTCTGTACTCCATGGATCAGATGTTACTTACTACTTAACTTTTACGAACGTTCTTCTGGACGACAGCTCATAGCACCAACTATATATGGTTAGTGCTTTATCGATATAATGCTTTCGGTACCAATCTGACGGTTTGCCACTGGAGTTTTGAGTGCGAGTGAAAAAGTGCCCAGCTGAGACTAGCGCAGTATTCCTGTATACAGTATTCGTGTATACTGAGACGATGGTGCTCAGTACAGCAGAATGTGTAGGCGAAGACAGCTGTGTGAATGCAGGTTAACAATTCCATTTTCAGCCTATAAGATAGCGATTTGCGTTACACATAGACAAACGCCGTGCAAAAGTTATTACATAATAGAATACGTTAACAATTCATTACTTACTACTGAACAAGACCAAGCACATTTAACGTATATTGAGGTGCACCAGCTCATGTAATCCACACTACATCCTTGAGAGTTGGTATTTACGATAAACTCTCAAAAAGCTTTAAAAGTTAACTCTGTGATGACGTGTGTTGTAGGAGTTTCATCTAATCGTGCATCAAATGATTCCTCTGATACACTTTTATTTTACTGCCTGTTTACTACGCTGACTATGACATAAAATTATTAAGTTTGCTTTATTTACTGTACCCTACCCATTCCTCGTTCCTTCCATAAAAATACTCATTGAGCTGGAAGACAGAATATTTGACAGCGACTTTCGATTACAATACTTGTCTTACAAACGATGAGCCCCCGTTCCCACCCGCTAACTTCTTTCGGATAAGAGGATTCGAATTATTTGCAGTTTGTTTCTGGGATGATGTGTCTACAGAAAAATGTGGAGGCACGTCTGTTAGTGTTTGTAAGAGTCAGTTATTCAAGTCTTACTCACATGTGATATCGGCACATAAAGTATCACATGTGTTTGAGATTCCGCCAATATTCGACCTTGAATCTTTCAGGGCTATGTGAGGGTTACCCAATTCGGAAAAAATTCAAGTATTCCGGAATTTGTCTCACTGCCATTTGGAACTGCCAAGGCCCTTGCTTCAAAAACACAGTTTCTAACACTTTTTGTTTCAGTCCGCAGATAACGTGTCCCTTATGAAACTGTAAAGGTCTAGTGTGTGTATGTATGTATGTGTGTGTGTGTGTGTGTGTGTGTGTGTGTGTGGTGTAGGTGTCCGTACCCTGGTAGATAAGGGTTGTGTTTATACGTCACTCCTTTTCCGTCTCATTATTGGTGGAAGTTCACTTTGTAATTTTTAATAATTTTATTACAATTATCATTTCAGAATAAAGACCTAGCTGTTCAGAGAGTATATTCGACTTAATATCAGTGCCTATATTCGTAGTTAAATTGTCTTCCTTTTTGCGAAGAGTAAACCACGGACGTGAAGTGCTCTCCTTGACCTATAGAAAATAAAAGAAATTTACTGAATGTGTCCGGGATCATTGATAATATATTGTGAATAAGACCTTCTTGATCTACAGGGTCTTTATAACATCGCTGCAGATCTGATGATGGCAGCATCGTGTACGAAGGATATATACGCAGATTAAGCGATCTATAAGGTTTAATTCACAAAATATACCCATCTTACCGCCATTAACATCGTTAAGCCGAAAAACTATTTTAATACTGAGATATAAAGGAATGTAAATATAATTTTAAGAGGACCCATATGAAATAACTAGTGGTCAGACAATAAAGGGTAACCACTCTAAAATAATAATTGGTGTAACGTGTAATTATATTAACAAGTATTTGTAGTTTATATGCAAAGATTATCTTATCAACCTCTGTCTTGATACTGTAATTTTATAACATGCAGTCTCATTAAGGATAAAGGTATCAAGAAGAAAGAAAAATCTAAGGAGTGTTGTAACTGCACATGTCTAACGAATATCAAGCGATCTCTTGCCAAAGTTAATAAAGAAGGCGAAGGTAGTTTGTAAAAGAGAGCGAAGGAAGCCAGAGAACATGGGAAATGAAAATGGAGGAAGCTCCGCAGAAGAGGCAGCTGTTTGTGAATTTGGTAGTAATCACGATTGCTGGAAACAAGATCTGAAGGTTCCTCGTGGCCTCTGCAACGTGAGCAGATGTGGGGCAGATTAAGTACCGAAGTTCTAAACTAACGGGTTACAATACATTTTGAATTATATTTATCACAGCATGAAGAAAGTACTGGACGCATGAACGCTGCTTACACCAACGACTTAAACTTTCAGCATCCGCTCAAGACACTACTGGAATAATAAAAAAGGAGGTAGACTGATAAGGTAAAGCAACTGTCTTACACGATATATTTCGAGCTACATTTACTTGAAAGGATGTTCCTTTGAATAACTGACTCATTGTTCATCTTAATGAGGTTGCAGAATATCGCGTGAATACGCGAGGCACTTGGAAGATATATCAATTGTACAGCCTATGAAAGTCTGAATTTTAACAGACAGGTGAAAACTACATCCATCACTTTCACTTTAAATTCAACATTCTCTTCCTACAAGATGACGCAAGATTCATAAACTCCCTTGACGAATGGTCGTCGTGTTTCCGCCACATAAGGACGTCCGCACAACACGCGATGTTGCTGCGACAGTCTAATCTTGGAAACATGCTGCTACGTGTGTGTAGATGAAAGTGTGTGTAGTTGAAACTGAAACATATGGAATTTGATTTGAAATCGTTAAATATATGCACTGACTTCTGTATACAGTGAATTTATGTATGCCTATTAGAAAACCAAATCATAATACTTACTAGAGGCCATGAGAACTGTCACGGGGCATAAGTATGAGAACGGTAGGCCCAGATGTGTTAAGAAATATCGAGACTCTTAAAGGGAGAATGAAAGCAGCTTCATAGCTTTTTCCGTGCCTCCCTTTTGCATGTGTATACGTAAGAGTAGCTACATCAGTTATATTCACGACTGATTTGTAGAAGTTAAAATTTTTTAAATATTTCACTCTGTCGTTACTTGTAATTACAGTGTTTAAGTCAGAGTATAATGTATTATATTGCATTCTGTAACTATACATGGTGAAAAGTATTTAAACCGACAAACTCTGGGAGGTTGTAGGTGACATCAAAACAAATATTTTCCCTAATGTCGTTTTTTCCTATGAGGGTTATTTAAACCGGTGGAGGCCACATTACACTCTTCAGTTCTTAGAGGCCGTATTACACTCTTCAGTTGTAGGAAACTGCCGTCCATCAGTGTAGTAGTGCATTGTCTGTGTTTATTAATGGAGCGATACGCCTGGAGTGAGTATACTGATATGGTTGGTGCATACTACGTAGCGCATCACAACGGACGAGCTGCACAGCGGGTTTATCAACAACAATATCCTGATCGCCGTATCCCGCATCATACGACCTTTGCTGCTGTAAGCCAACATCTGCGTGAGACCGGGTCATTTAGCAGATTACCTGGACAGGTAAGAACGCTGCAATTTGAGGAAGCTGCCTTGCAGCATGTGGAGCTGGACCCTTCAATCAGCACTCCTGTAGTTGCACGTAACATTGGGACGAATCAGACGAATGTAAGAAGAGTCCTTTAAGAGCAATTTTTACGTCCATTTCACTTACAGCGTGTCCACAACCTGGAACCAGTTGATTGTCCACCCAGACCAGAGTTTTCGCAGTGGTACCTGGAACAGTGTGAAATGTTTCCCACATTTCCATCCTCTGTGTTATTTACCGATGAAGCAAAGTTCGGGCATGATGGAGTCTTCAACATGCAAATTAGCATATTTGGAGTGAGGATAACCCACATGCCTTAGTTACTAGCGCTCATCAAGTGCGGTTCTTCGTTAATGTGAGGGTCGGTGTTGTTTAATTGGGCCGTATTTGCTACCTAGGCCATTAAATGGCAGGCACTATTACAATTTTCTCGTCAGAGCATTGTCAGAATTGCAGGAAGACGTCCCGCTCCCTACAAGACAACGTATGTGATTCCAACATGACGGGGCGCCGGCACATTTCAGTCGATTCCTGGACCGACGGTTCCCAAAAATGTGGATTGGCAGAGGTGGTCCTGTACCATGGCCTGCTCGATCCCCAGATATTTCCCCTCTGGACTTTTTTGTGTGGGGAGAGATGCACAAGCTTATTTATGCAACTCCTGTTGCATCAGAAGAGGATCTGGTTGCCTGGATAGTAGCAGCAGCAGGAACAATTTAGGATACTCCTGGGGTTTTTGCCCGTGTCAGACAGAAACATGATCCGACGGTTTAACCTTTGTTTACGTGCCAATGGAGGCATTTTTGAAAATCTACAGCAATTGAAATTGGGTTGTGTTAATGTGTTGTCTCTTGGTCATAAAAAAATGGAAAAGTTGATGTTAGGTTAGCCGGCAGCTGTGGCCGAGATGTTCTAGGCGCTTCAGTCCGGAACCGCGATGCTGCTACTGTCGCAGGTTCGAATCCTGCGTCGGGCATGGATGTGTGTGATGTCCTTAGGTTAGTTACGCTTAAGTAGTTCTAAGCGTAGGGGACTGATGACCTCAGATGTTAAGTCCCATAGTGCTTACAGCAATTTGAACTATTTTTTATATTTAGATTATTAAAAAAACATTGTGCTCGAATTTGGTAATTCATGACCCCGTTAGTTTTGTTAGCACATCTGAACATATAAAGAAATACGTAATAAGTGCCGTTTGTTGCATTGTAAAATGTTAATTACATCCGGAGATACTGTAACCTAAAGTTGACGCTTGAGTACCACTCCTCCGCTGTTCGATCGTGTGTATCGGATAGCACCGAATTACGTAGGGATCCAAAGGGAACGGCGATGGACCTTAGGTACAGAAGAGACTGGAACAGAACATTACGTCCACATGCTAACACCTTTTTATTGGTCTTTTTCACTGATGCACATGTACATTACCATGAGGGGTGAGGTACACGTACACACGTGGTTTCCGTTTTCAATTACGGAGTGGAATAGTGTGTCCCGACATGTCAGGCCAATAGATGTTCAATGTGGTGGCCATCATTTGCTGCACACAATTGCAATCTCTGGCGTAATGAATGTCGTACACGCCGCAGTACATCTGTTGTAAAGTCGCCGCAGGCTGCCACAATACGTTGTTTCATATCCTCTGGGATTGTAGGCACATCACGGTACACATTCTCCTTTAACGTACCCCACAGAAAGAAGTCCAGAGGTGTAAGATCAGGAGAACGGGCTGGCTAATTTACGCGTCCTCCACGTCCTACGAAACGCCCGTCGAACATCCTGTCAAGGGTCAGCCTAGTGTTAACTGGGGAATGTGCAGGTACACCATCATGCTGATACCACATACGTCGACGCGTTTCCAGTGGGACACACACTATTCCACTTCGTAATTGGAAACGGAAACCACGTGTGTACGTGTACTTCACCCCTCATGGTAATGTAGATGTGCGTCAGTGAAATAGACCAACAAAGAGGTGTTAACATGTGGACGTAATGTGCTGTTCCAGTCTCTTCTGTACCAAAGGTCCATTACCGTTCCCTTTGGATCCCTACGTAATTCGGTGCTCTCCGATACACACGATCGAACAGCGGAGGAGTGGTACTCAAGCGTCAACTTTAGGTTACAATATCTCCGGATGTAATTAACATTTTACAAAGCAATAAACGGCACTGATTACGTATTTCTTTATATGTTCAGATGTGCTAACAAAACTAATGGGGTTTCATTTAAAAAAAACGTAGGTTTTTGTTAAAAAACATAGTTCCGTGCGTTTTTTTTTATGGTTTGTATTAACCAATTACACTAGCCCCTCTCCTCACAATCGGTCTGTGGAATCTATTCGTCGGTATTTGATGTGGTTTACGAAATATATCCACCGGTAACGTTAGGTGACTCACCCTGTGTATTATGTTTTGTTTTTAATCCAATTTTTGTGGACAGCAAAAGGGGGCATTTTGATATTGCCCTCCTTCCTTAGCTCAATCTGTTTCTAAGTCATCTTCAAGTGTTCCATCTTCCTTAATTATGTACCCTAGGTATTTATATCTTTCACACTTACATGGTTACGGTGACTGATATTTCAAGATCTACCAATTGCGTTCCCATAATTACATATTCTGTTTTCTTGGTGTTCACTTTCAGTCCCAATTCACTTTATGCTTCTGTTCATTATCTCATCAAATACGAAATATCTTCGTATAGGAAATATCAGTCGCAACCACCACCTGGTCTTCTAACTGAATTTCGGAAAATAACACACAAGAAAGATACCATATTGAATGAAATAAAACGCAGATGACTTTTTTGGTTTGGAATGAGAATGGAGTAAGAAAAATACTAGAAAATATAAGTGAGTATAGGATCACAAACAGAAGTCTCATAGGACGACCGCGGCCTAAGTGGATCCCTGGTTTTGTAATGAATATGACCAATCAGAATTTGACTATGGACTATCCTCTTCGCCTACAATGTTGAGATGAATGATATCTGTCTAGTAGAGGCCAAAGAAAAATAATTAATAAGCTGCAACTAGCAATAAACTAATTCCGACTTTTATCGCTTCCAGATTCAACAACTTTCGCTTCATAATCTCTCTCCTCTGTTTTAGTCGTGATAGACTGTAGACGTGCCTACGTGGTCTTCCTTGGTTAAGTGAGAGAATAATCGTTTTTTTTATGAAATTGGTCATGGTGAACGACTTCCATATGAAAGCTGACATGAGTAACAAGGGAGAATAAATTTTCAGTTAAGAAGTAAAAAGGTGAAATTCAATGCCTACGTCTTGTTATTATAATCATTGAACTTTCTTTACTGCACATTTTTGCATTGCTTACGTTATACGTTACTATAAATAAGGAAAGCAACGATTTGAACCTGAAACCGTGATACCAAGTCGTTGTCGATATTGCGCACACAGAAAATTTCATGTATAATTTCGTAACAAGCATCTATAAATTCGGTGATTAGTAATTTAAGATACTGCAACTATCTAAAACACGCAAAATAGGTTGTTATGGAGACCGAGGTGCGGAAAGTGACAGGAGCAGTAGGATCGCGGCCAAAATACAACCCCATACTAAATAAAAAATACTACCGAACAGTATGGAGGTCATCTTTGCTTTAAGTTCATGAAAAGATAATACAAATTCCTGAACAAATTTAAGTGTATTAATGACATTACTGTTAACATTTACAAGCACTCTTCCTCAGTTGCTACATCACCCATGTTTAACATATGCATAATAAAAGTACTTTTTTGCGTATGAATGTTATCTTTTATTTTAACCAAACAAGTTACGCCTATTCATACTAGATAACATGAGTGGTCTACAATAGAAAGAAGGACACTATTTAATACGTGTGTTTAAAAAGATCCACAATGCACCAACCTTCCATCCCTACCCCAGCATCCCCTTCTCTCTTCCACTACAGCTCCCACAATCACTCATCAATCGTAAAGCAAGTGAGTGCGTTTGTGACAGGATAGGTTGTGTATTGGACTGCATAAATGTGACGTATCAATTGGAAAGCTGCACTGTGTGCATTCGGTACCTTCAGAAGAAGCCCATTCGACGGATTATTTAACATCAACATGAGCATACCCTTCGTGTGTGGTGACAGCAGTACTAATTGAATTTGGCCTTTATTCCAAATGCGCTCATTGACGTTGTCATATATTGACGATATAATGACTTTTCCGTTGCTACGCTTAAGGCTATGTGGAACCATCAAGAGCACTCAAAGGTAGGAAATCAAAGACACAACGCAGAGAGCAGACACAAATGGCAGGATTTAGATTACCGGAGATAAATAACAACACTACAGCCGTGCAAACTGCAGATGCTCTGGGCAGCCGTCCAGAGGAGAAGTTTCACCTCAGAGAATTAACTGGATTAACTGGTAACTCCATCAACCACCTAGACGCTGTCGTAAGGCGTCACTGTAGAATACGGCCACGAAAAGGCACGTCTTAACAGAGGCAGCAGGCTTGATACTTGCTCCTCAGAACTGCAACGTCAGTGGGTTTACACAGGTTAGAGCGCTACTGCAGCAGGACCCACCCACAGAAGGACGCGGCCTAATGACGTGAAACACTGTTGTTGCTGGCCACAGTTGGAGTGGCTGTGACATTACCTTTCAGCTGAACGCTGCTGATAGCAAACTTGGAATTTATTAATGTAAAATCCAGAAACATCTCTACCTACCGAGTAGGAGCTGGGGAGGAATGTAAATGTGGTGGGCCAGACGATCCCTGGAGGTGTAGAGCGACTCCCCAGATTGGGTGAACATTGTTATGTGCAGGTAGATTGGTGGGTAGACTATAGGAAGGGAGAAATGGTGCGAGGCCTCGATTATTTAAAAACCCATGTTTTTGTATTCAGAGACAGTTGTCAGTCAGATCGCTGTGACGCCGACTCCGTGCCGCTCGTGGCCACGCTCGGTGTGCTCCGACATGTCTGAATTTCTCACTTGGAGAGCTGTTCTCAAGTTTGTACTTAACGTGCTCCTAGTGTTCCCTGCTTGTGTTAGCACCCGCCACCGTGGCTTCAAACACTGACTTCTGACGTGTACCCTGTTGCCTCCTGTGCTTTTTCTAATGCTTAGAATTAGCCTACAGCGTAGTAGTTAGTCTGGTCACAAATAAATGGTGTTAACCAGACCCGTGAATTCCATGCAAGCGTCCTACCGAGTCCCAGAATCTGCAACTCTTGTAGGTGCCCTGTGACAGTGTTTGGTGCTGATCCAAGTCATCAACCTGCCTTCTCTGGAAATTTGTCTTTCTGCATTTGCTACTCACCGCTCGGAAATTGCAGACTGACCTTAAACCACCAGCCTTCCCTCTACCCTGTGTCAGGACACGACAATGGACGCTGTCGTATGTCTGTCTGGCACTCCTGACGACGCCTGGAACGAAGTACGGCACCGCTCAAAAGTATTTTGCAGAAAACATCAGTTACAGTTACATAAAGATAACTGTGTAACAGAAAAAACTGCCAATTGATAACTGAAGAGCATGTAATTATAACCCGTTAAATTCAAAACCCTGTTTAGTTTAAACAAAGTTATCTTCCACCAACAGATAAATAACAGTTCTTCTGGCTCAAAAGTCATTTGAGGCTCTAAGTACATAAGAATAAAACAAAACTATTTTATAATCTGCAGAATAAATCAGTATTCGCTGCATATCGCCGAGCTTCAATCACAGCTTCAAATCTATTTGGCATTGAATCCTCAACTTTTTGTAATACTTCAAGGGGGAATTCTGATCTTTTGTCCAATAAAGCTGCAGAAAACTGATTCTTGTTTGAGTAGCTTTTACGACGAACACGTCAATCCAATGCATACTAGTGGTGTTCAACTGTGTTTAGACCCGGGATCTACCTTGACCACTTCAAGACTTTGATCTCTTTCCCTTAAATGATTTTTTAAAGGCCTGGGGTGTGTTTTAAATAGTTGTCCTGATGAAACATCTTATTACGTGGAATTTGTTCCTGTGTGGAACCATGTTATTTTATAAAAGTCACTGTTCAGTAAATGGCCCGTTTTGTCTTCTGTTTGGACTAGAAGGCCAAACCTGCGTCTAGGAAAACTTCCCCACAGCATGAGGCTGCCACTGTGCTTAATTGTTGAAGCCTGTGGTAATTCTTCTTGTCCCTTTGGTTACTTCGTCGACGGAAATACTGCACACTATCAGATGAAGGTACTTTAAATTTACTTCCGTCACTCAATAAAGACTAAGCTTCAGCAGTAGCCCATGTTTCTGAAACAAACCGCTTTCAGCTGTATGTAAACTTTTACAGGAACACGACCGGTTTCTTGATTTCAAATCACATCCAACGGTGTACATTTACACTGAAGCTTCAAAGAAACTGGTATAGGCATGTAAACAGGCAGAATACGGTGCTGCGGTCGGCAACGTCTTTACAAGACAAGTGTCTGGCGCAGTTGTTAGATAGGTCACTGTTGCTACAATGACAGGTTATCAAGATTTATTTAAGTTTGAACGTGGTGTTACAGTCGGCCCATGTGCGATGAAACACAGCATCTTCGAGGTAGCGACGAATTGGGGATTTTCCCGTTCCACCATCTCACGAGTGTACCGTGAATATCAGGCATCCAGTAACACATCAAATCTCCGACATCGCTGCGGCTGGAAAAGGATCCTGCAACCACGGAACCAACGACGACTGAAGAGGATCGTTCAACGTGACAGAAGTGCAGCCCTTCCGCTAATTGCTGCAGATTTCAATGCTGGGCCATCGGCAAGAGTCAAGGTGCGAACCACTCAACGAAACATCATCGATATGGGCTTTCGGAGTCGAAGGCCCACTCGTGAGCCCTTGATGACTGCACGACACGAAGCTTTAGCCTCGCCTACGCCCCTCAACAGCGACATTGGACTATTGATGACTAAAAACATGTTGCCTGAGCAGACGAGTCTCATTTCAAATTGTATCGAGTGAATGGACGTGTACGGGTATGGAGACTGCCTCATGAATCCTTGGACCCTGCATGTCAACAGAGGCTGTTCAAGCTGGTGGAGGGTATATGGTATCCCTGATACGTCTAGATACGACTCTGGTAGGTGATACATACCTAAGCATCCTGTCTGATCACCTGCATCCATTCATGGCCATCGTGCGCTCCGACGGTCGTGGGCAATTCTAGCAGGACAATGCGGCACCCCACACGTCCAGAACTGCTACAGAGTGTCTCCAGGAACACTGTTCTGAGTTTAAACACTTCCGCTGGCCACCAAACTCCCCAGACAAGAACACCATTCATCATATCTGGGATGCCTTGCAACGTGCTATTCAGAAGAGATCTCCAACTCCACCCCCCCCCCCTTTCGTACTTTTACGGGTTTATGGTCAGCTCGCAGGATTGATGGTGTCAGTCCACTCCAGAATTACTATAGACATTAGTCGCGTCCATGCCATGTCGTGGTCCGCCACTTGTACGTGCTCTCGAGAGCCCTGCACGATATTAGGCAGGTATATCACTTTGTTTGGTTCTTCAGCGCACAAGAAAGGAAACGCACAATCAACATATGATACAAAACAGATACCTATTCTAATAATATATACTCAATGGCAACCAATCTAAAATACTCGCACGTCAGTAAACCATTTAAGTCCTGATACCGGAAAGAGGGGGCTTCAAACTTCTCAAAAGAAGAAGGGCGTCTTAGCTCAAGTTGACTAGTTGAAAAACGGACATGTTAAAAGAGCCTTTATATGCAATGAAAAAAATTAAAATAAGAGGGAAAGGAAAGGTAAGTGCTCCATCTTGCAACACTGAAAGCCAATAGTTAAGGAAGCTCGTTTCATAGCAGGAAGCGGCGGATAGCAGCCCTCCAACGCCTCACCACACTGGTTGCAATGTGGTCCTGTACGGCCTGCACGGCGAGGAGGATGGAGGGTTGCTGTATGCGACTTCCTGGTATACTTCACAGTAAAGAACGTATCACTGAAGTGTAAACTATTTGGACATACCTGTCAGACATAGTAGTCGCTCTCGTATACCATTAGCGTCCATTTTTGCCTAACATGTCACATTTTCACTTCTTGACAGTGATGCAAATTTTATGTGCTGCTGCACCATCCTCGTTTACCATTTTTAGGAACTCTGCATTACAAACGACATAATAATCCTGATAAATTTTGAACGTGGACTACAGTTTTGATTTTAACGTTAACCTCATATCCTTTCCCTTATATTCTATTTAAAAGTGATATATGTGTGATTTTCGTGAAGTTTAACATTGATGCGTTCATTGTTTTAAGCACGTTCTATACATAGTAGTGTGCCTCGTTACGTGTTTGTGCGTACGATTTTCAGTTCATCTAAGGCTTTTTTAGGTTCACCTTGCTTGAGGCAGATTTCACGTGCCGTGCCGATTCATATTAAACTCCGCCAAATGGGAGCATTCAACGGCGCCTGCCCGCCGGAACATTCCCTTCTCTACAGCTAGTTTGCGACTTGCCACCGACTGGCTATAGAAACCTGAATGTCCAAATCCCGTGTCCCCGCCTGCCTCGGTATAGAGGGCTATTCACAGGACAGGCCGCAGGAAAGCAGCCGGGATCCTTTTAACGGTGTGATTAAGCACAGTGAAGCGTGAATTGCGACGGCTCATTCCGCGCAACTCCAATCCGCCAGTGTGGAAATATCTGAGCAACCGGTTGACTGCAGTGACCACCGTGGGTTCTGTTAGCTCGCACAGCGGACACAGTTTCAGCTGTGCATAGTGTTTCAAAGTGAGTAAGTCGATATAGCAAATCCAGCAATTCTGTCGTCCTGTTTCAGAAATTTCATACAATACAACGGCTTTAGTTGTCACCTGCAATACGAGTAGTACAACCAGAGTGCTTGAGACTGTTGTAATATGAACCTCATTCAATTTCGCTGTTCAATGCAACACAAAGAAGTGATTCACTGACTGCTTCTATATTTTCATGAGATTTGTTAAACCGTGAGATTTATTTGATCCTGTGGACTAGGTGTAGGGCCTTCGACTACTAATCAAAACATTCATTCTGCCAATGGAGTTGTCGAAGACACCAGAGAAACGAACATAGTTCAGACGCAGCCTCTTGCCATTGGAATCAGAAACTGTCCTTAAAAGAAGGAACTATCAGCAGTGATCAACAACTGCATTAAAGATACATAATTTATTCCCACGGCAAATGTGGTCGATGATTGAAAATAACCTCTCCTTTGGTAAAAGATTCCGACTAACTCCTTCACTCGGATCTCTAGGAAGGAATTGCCTAGTGCAAGTTAATCATAAGAAAAAGACCGAATAACCAACGAAAAGGCAACATTCCATAAGACGAGAGAAACAAATTTAATTATGTAATAAATTTCAATTTCACCCAATAGCAGACACTGACTGACCTTATGATTCCGTAAGGCTGAAGGGTAGACTGAAGTTTAACAGAAGGAACCGGAGGAATGACTGTGAAAAGAAGTGGGATACTGAAGGTTGAATATTGATGAGATACGAAACATTCCTGATAGATTAAAAATGTGTGCCGCACCGAGACTCGAACTCGGGACCTTTGCCTTTCGCGGACACGTGAAGCTGTTCCAGAGATTCAACAGCCAGTAGACTGCTTCATTCGCACCATTAACAGAACAGGCTCTGCTGACGGTATACGACGCCTTCTGCATCACTGGCAACGGGTTCTACACAACGCTAGTGACTACTTTGAGGGAAAGTAATAGGTGCAAACATGTAACTCTTTTGTATCAGCTGTGAATAAATAGTTGCCACTATTTAAGTTCCAACCCTCGTATTTGACTGAGGGACGGCTTAATGTATAACTCTACGGGAAATGACTCTCTATTCAGCTATGCATTTTGGAATTACACTTAAATAGTCGATTAGAAAGCTACATAAGAATACTTCCTCAGGAATTGTACGACCATATAAATCAAGCTTTCAACAGTTTTATGTCCTGATCAAAGACTACATTCACTGCTAGCTGTGTGCATAAAATACCTCCTGCAGATGTATTCTAATAAGGAACATTCTGCTGGAAGTCACTTACTTTGCTTTTTCTCCTTCTCGTTGCCCTCATACTTCATAACACAGTACAATTTTTTACTTTTCCCCACATCAATCACTGATCAATTTGCTGCAGTACACTTCAGAGAGGTAAATTTTAACTTTACTATTAACCTTTCACACGTGCAGCAAGTGTCCATCCTAGGTCTCTTAAACATGTAACAGAACTTCTGGTGGTAGTTGTCGCATCTGGGTATTAAAAATGAAAAGGTGTTTTCATCAAGGCGCAGCCGCAATCCCACATCGTTTTACGAAGCTTCAGACCAGTAAAAGAATCGTTTTGCACTACGCTGTGTCCCGTGTGTGAAAAGATTCATAATTATGAACGTGGTTACAGACAGAACTGTAGATGCGCTGATATATATCTGACGACAGTGAACAGAATTTATAACGCAGATTATGCAGTATATCTCGCGGAACGGATAGGCTGGTTAGAATATACAGGCGACGGATATAGATAAACACAAGGCAGAGTATCCTAACAGCCATGATGGGAAAGTATCTACGGCAGGGGTGGCGAAGAAGTCGCTCAACCTGGCATATTTCCCCTACGCCACGCCACGCTGTCTCAGCATAAGGGGGTGAGGCGGTGTGGGGGGGGGCGCATTTGAACGGCAGTGGTAACAGATTAAAAGACAGATTTTCAGTATCACAGATTTTTTTTTCCCCCATTGGTGACATACAATTTTAATCCGGTACGAACATCGAGATATGGAGAGATGCAGACAATTTGAAGGTTTTCATACTCAGGGTGCCACGTAATCGTGACTTACTTCGTTTCGTAATCGAAAAATATATTTCACACACATACATTGGTCGAAATATTGTAGCACTATTGCAACCTCATTATAGTGACGTGAAAATTGCGAGCGGAAAGAAACACAGAACACCTTGCAATGTCTTACTGTGGGCAGTGTGCAGTCCACTCCACTTAAACTGCGAAGTCTGCAATACATTCTGGATGTTCTGATTGTCGTACCTGCACTTCTTTTCCTTTGATAAACTGAACAACAGCGAGTTTTAAATCGTTACAGGCGTGATTTAACCAGCTTACTTTGCTGTAATGTATAAGGTTTCCGTACTCTTCATTTAGTTCCATTGAAAAATCTTTCAGCTGGCACGCTGTGTGCAACTTCCGAAATTTTACTATTCGCGCTACCAATTTCTTCACGTGCTCCATGCCAGTAAATTTAGCGTAAAGAACTTTTGACGTACAAAATAGTGAATCCGATCTATCGATCCTTACGTTTTTGCTGTTTCATTGCTAAGTAAATCTTTATATACTTTCTATATGGTTCCGTAATGTCTCCTCATATCAAATTTTGGGTACCTGACCGTTATGCGAGAGGATGATATACTTCAAAAATTCTCGTTCCTCTCTTCTGTCATTCGCATTCATTTTTAGATCCTTTTCTCGATGGCTCGCTAGACTGTCTCATTTCTACCAGTGGATCTGTCAGTATTCTTCATATGACTAACAAATAGCGAAGGGTAAACGACGCTGACAACAAAATTCTGCTGAGCTGAAGAGAGCTGTACCCACCAAAAATGCCACATCGCAATACTAAAATAATGAAATGTCTTCCTTTACCGGGTACGTCCTGGAAGTAACTGCAAAATGCAAAACCGGAACTGGTCGCGCCCCTACCTGCCTGCGGCCCGCACATCCTGCACGCATGACGTATTTGGAGATTTCCAGCAGATCTTGTATGTAATAAGCCTCTTCATCTACTGCAACCTACATCCTTCGGAATCTGTTTACTGTATTCATATCTTGGTCTCCCTCTACGATTTTTACCCCCACGCTGCCCTCCAGTACTAAATTGGTGATCCGTTGATGCCTCAGAACATGCCCTACCAACCTATCCCTTCTTCTAGTCAAGTTGTGCCACAAATTTCTCTTCTCTCCAATTCTATTCAATAGCCCCTCATTAGTTATGTGATCTACCCATCTAATCTTCAGCATCATCTGTAGCACCACATTTCGGAAGCTTCTATTCTTTTCTTGTCCAAACTATTTATCGTCCACGTTTCACTTCCATACATGGCTACACTCCATACAAATACTTTCAGAAACGACTTAATAACACTTAAGTCTACACTCGATGTTAACAAATTTCTCTTCTTCAGAAACGCTTTCCTTGCCATTGCCTGTCTACATTTTATATCCTCTCTACTTCGACCATCATCAGTTATTTTGCTCCTTAAATAGCAAATCTCATTTACTACTTTAAGCGCCTCATTTGCTAATCTAATTCCCGCAGAATCACCCGATTTAATTGGACTACATTCCATTATCCTCGGTTTGCTTTTATTGATGTTAATCTTATATCCTCCTTTCAACACACAGTCAACTGCTCTTCCAGGTCCTTTGCTGTCTCTGACAGAATTACAATGTCATCGGTGAACCTCAAAGTTTTTATTTCTTCTCCATGGATTTAATTCCTACTCCGAATTTTTCTTTTGCTTCCTTTGCTGCTTGCTCAATATACAGATTGAATAACATCGGGGAGAGGCTACAACCCTGTCTCACTCCCTTCCCAATCACTGCTTCCCTTTCATGCCCCTCGAATCTTATAACGGCTATCTGGTTTCCGCACAAATTGTAAATAGCCTTTCGCTCCCTGTATTTTACCCTTGCCACCTTCAGAATTTGAAAGAGAGTATTCCAGTCAAGATCGTCAAAATCTTTCTCTAAGTCTACAAATGCTAGAAACGTAGTTTTGCCTTTCCTTAATCTATTTTCTAAGGTTAGTCGTAGGGTCAGTACTGCCTCACTTGTTCCCACATTTCTACGGAATCCTAACTGATCATCCCCGAGTTCAGCTTCTACCAGTTTTCCATTCGTCTGTAAAGAATTCTTATTAGTATTTTGCAGCCGTGGCTTATTTAACTGATAATTTGGTAATTTTCACACCTGTCAACACCTGCTTTCTTTGGGATTGGGAATTATTATATTCTGCTTGAAGTCGGAGGGTATTTCGCCTGTCTCATACATCTTGCTAACTAAATGGTAGAGTTTTGCTAGGCCTGGCTCTCCCAAGACTGTCAGTAGTTCTAATGGAATGTTGTCAACACCCGGGGCCATGTTTCGACTTAGGTCTTTCAGTGCTCTGTCAAACTCTTCACGCAGTATCATATCTCATATTTCTTCTTCGCCTACATTCTCTTCCATTTCTATAACATTGTCCTCAAGAACATCGCCCTTGCATAGACCCTCTATATACTCCTTCCACCTTTCTGCTTTCCCTTCCTTGCTTAGAACTGGGCTTCCATCTGAGCTCTTGATATTCATGCAAGTGGTTCTCTGTTCCCCAGAGGTCTCTGTAGGCAGTATCTATCTTACCGGTAGTGATATGGGCCTCTACATCCTTACATTTGTCCTCTAGCCATCCCTGCTTAACCATTTTGCACTTCCTGTCGATGTCATTTTTGAGACGTTTGTATTCCTTTTTGTGCTTCACTTCATTTTTGTATTTTCTCCTTTCATCAATTAAATTCAATATCTCTTCTGTTACCCAAGGAATTCTATTAGTCCTCGTCTTTTTACCTACTTGTTCCTCAGCTACCTTCACTATTTTATCTCTCAAAGCAACCAATTCTTCTTCTACTGTACTTCTTTCTCCCATTCTTGTCAATTGGTCCCTAATGCTCTCCCTGAAACTCTCTACAACCTCTGGTTCTTTCAGTTTATCCAGGTCCCAACTCCTCAAATTCCCAGCTTTTTTCAGTTTCTTCAGTTTTAATCAACAGTTCATAACCAATGGATTGTGGTCAGAGTCCACATCTGCCCCTGGAAATGTCTTACAATTTAAAACCTGGTTCCTGAATCTCTGTCTTACCATTATATATTGTATCTACTACCTTTCAGTATCTCCAGGATCCTTCCATGTATACAACCTTCTTTATAATTCTTGAACGAAGTGTTAGCAATGATTAAGTTATGCTCCGTGCAAAATTCTACGAGGCGGCTTCCTCTTTCATTCCTTAATCCCATTCCATATTCACCTACTACGTTTCCTTCTCTTCCTTTTCCTACTGTCGAGTTCCAGTCACCCATGACGATTAAATGTTCGTCTCCTTTCACTATCTTAATAACTTATTTTATCTCATAATACATTTCATCAATCTCTTCGTCATCTGCGGAGATAGTTGGCATATAAACTTGTACTATTGGGGTAGGTGTGGGCTTCGTATCTATCTTGGCCATAATAATGCGTTCACTATGCTGTTTGTAGTAGCTCACCCGCATTCCTATTGTCCTATTCATTATTAAACCTACTCCTGCATTACCCCAATTTGATTTTGTATTTATAGCCCTGTATTCACCTGACCAGAAGTGTTGTTCCTCCTGCCACCGAACTTCGCTAATTCCCACTATATCCAACTTTAACCTATCCATTTCCCTTTTTAAATTTTGTAACCTACCTGCCAGATTAAGGGATCTGACATTCCATGCTCCGATCCGTAGAATGCCAGTTTTCTCTCTCCTGATAACAACGTCCTCTTGTGTAGTCCCCGCCCGGAGATCCGAATGGGGGACTGTTTTACCTCCGGAATATTTTACTATTTTATCCAAGAAGACGCCATCATCATTTAACCATACAGTAAAGCTGCATGCCCTCGGGGAAAATTACGGCTGTGGTTTCCACTTGCTTTCAGCCGTTCGCAGTACCAGCACAGCAAGCCCGTTTTGGCTAGCGTACACGGCCAGATCAGTGAATCATCCAGACTGTTGCCCCTGCAATTACTGAAAAGGCTGCTGCCCCTCTTCAGGAACCACACGTTTGTCTGGCCTCTCAAAAGATAGCCCTCCGTTGTGGTTGCACCTACGGTACGGCTATCTGTATCACAGATACACGCAAGACTCCCCAGCAACGGCAAGGTCCATGGTTCATGGTTGGCGGGTGTGTGTGTGTGTGGGGGGGGGGGGGGGGCTCTAGAGTAAAGATGCCCAAATTTTTCCACTGAAACATCTCGTTTACTTTGAAGGTTAATAATTTTTTTTTAAAATGAGATTTTTTTTATATTCAGTGATTGCTCCATCGGTAAATTATAACTGATGACACAAGTTCATAATAAAAATTTAAAAATAATTAATATTATAAAAATGTCGAGCAAAAAGCCGTGTTACTAACACTTTTTCGTGGAGCTTTTATTCACGTACTGCGGACCACCAGTGTTCCGCTGGACACAGTTTCAGCAACTCTGCTGCAGAGCGCCGGCCACTCTCTCCAGCTAAGCGTGCTGTGACGCTGCGACGACGCGTGTAGGACCACGGTGGGCGACGCGGTGCGCCGACGCCGACTCCTGCGGGAAGAATGAATGCCTCGCCCGGCCACATCGTACCCCGCACCATGCCACCCACACAGCGGCTACCGCCTCCACGGGCGGCCTGCCGTATTTACTGTGCTACCGGCGGCGGACAGCTCCGAGCTCTAATCCCTGCCGTCCGTCCCACTCACCCGGACGACATTTACGACGTTTGTTTTTCCCGTAGCCGTAATATTTGCTGCTACCACTTCTCTCCTAAACTCCAGCGTTTTCAGAGAGCGCCGAGGCAGAATTTATCTGTCGTAGCTGTACGCTTGAGCGACCAACAGCGAAGCGTCCAGTGCTCAGGACAAAAGCTACTGTTGTCTCGACACGTGGACGGTGTGAATGGTTCGTGCTGAACTTAATCTGTTCATAAAATTTAGGAATATCTATCATCTGGACCTCATACACTGTTTCAGTCATTATGTTTTTGAAGTACAACATGAACTAATGAATGTAAGTAGCCTACTGTCTAATGAAGAAATTTAAAAAAAACGTTATATACAGGATGTTAATTTACCATGAGACAACTAAATACTTCGAGAACGACGCATCATACGAAAAAAAAAATACTGAACATGAAAAGTTAGTAACGGGGACATCTTTCTGTGGTACAATTGGGTGCCACCTAAGCGCCTCTCTTGCGTGGGCGAGGTCCACTATGCATTATCAAATGTTCATCCCCCCCACCCCCGAATTTTAATGAATTTTCGGATTCTACTCCAAAAAATACGTACGGTTTAGTCAAACCATTGTATCCCACTCATGATACATGACACTACAATCATCAGACATCAAGTGTGTCTGTTTAGTAATCGATGTATTTGATTCTACATTTCATTTACGATGAAAATGTAGCCATTCATGTTCAAACGTTAATTTACTCTGAGGCAACAAAAGTCATAGGAAAGCAATGTGAACATACACAGATGACGGTAATACCGCTTACGTAAGGTAGAAAAGGGCAATGCATTGGCGGAGCTGTTTTTTATACTCAAGTGGTTCGCGTGGAAAGGTTTCCTAGAGTTTCGTTACAGTATTTCTTAAAAGAAAAGGAAAGGGTAATGTTGAACGTCCTATCAATGACGTTATTAGAGATCAAAAAAACCTCGTATTAGTAAAGAACTGAAGACGAGAATCGTCTATGTCTTTTTCTAAGCACAGCAGTTGCGTTAATCCATTGACGATGGAAGAAAGATTTCAACAACAAGCGCCCTGACTCTTGTATCTCAATTGGTGGCAGTCCTCCTTTCCGTATTCCATTCGCAAATGGAACGGGATAGAGGGAAAATTATAATATTATACGAAGCACCTTCCGTCAAGTGCAGTAAAACACCCTTCGGAATATCATTTTACATGCAAATAGTAGTAATTCTACTAATCATGTTATGACTTTCTTTTAATTCTTCAGGTTCTCACAAGGTTCATAGTTTTTACTGTTCATGAATTGTCTTTGTTGTTCCCATACTTGATACACCACTTTTTGTTACAGGTGAGTGTCACCAGTAATCTTGCAAGACGTAAGTACGGCTGCGTTATCAGTTTATTTTTATTATTAATTGTACTTCTATGTGACATTAATCGGTACCTTCGCTCACTTAGTACCTGACGGCCGGCCGTTGTGGCCGAGTGGTTCTAGGCGCTTCAGTCTGGAACCGCGAGACCGCTACGGTCGCAGTTTCGAATCCTGCCTCGGGCATGGATGTGTGTGATATCCTTAGGTTAGTTAGGTTTAAGTAGTTCTAAGTTCTAGGGGACTGATGACTTCAGAAAATAAGTCCAAAAGTGCTCAGAGCCATTTGAACCATTTTTTAGTAGCTAACGTTAGGAATTTTGTACACACGATTTGAATTTATTAGTCGTGGTGTTATAAACAAAATATCCGTAACAAACATTCGGTTAACCGCTTATCTGGGTTGATGTTCTACATATCACTGTAAAGAATATTTCAAGACCTAATATGAAACGTAAATAGCTCGTGTAAACAAGTGCTTCCATATCAGAAAGTCGTTGCTTCTTCGATGAACAGCTAGAACATTAAGGACAGAGGACAGCATCCCAGTTTTACACCATTTTTAATCCGAGCACATCGTTCTTGGACTCCCACTCTCATCGTTTCCTTTTGGGACTTGTATATATTACATACCACGCCTTTCCTCATAGCTTACACCTACTTTTCTCACAATTTGAAACATCTTGCACTATTTTACCCTGTCGAACCCGTTTACCAGGTCGACAATTCCCACGAACCTATTCTAATCATTCTTCAGTTTTGCTTCTATTATCGATCGCAACTTACCATTATTACAAGCTATTCCCTGATATCTTAACAGATGTCCTATAACCCTGTCCCTTTTTCTTCTTTCGAACTAATATAAAAAAATGATGCATACTTCTGACCTCTCTCTCAGTCTAAAATTAAGTTTGCTACTCCGAGATTGCACGAGTAAGTTCTCTGTGCCACGTCCTTCTCTCAATTAAAATGCCAATTCCTTTTTAGGCAAACTCAGTGATGTAGTACCGTAAAATTGCGTCAGTATTCGACGTGAGACGTGCTAGGATGGCTCATCATGTGGAAGGGAAGAAGTGGCTATTAATCTGCGTCCAACTCATAGTTTTCTTGCAAGGTATTTTCCTTACAGCTTACAATTGGTTTCAGAGGGTATGGTTCATTACAGTCTGAATATCCGAACGGATTGTTACGTAAAATTCTCTCCATGAGAAACAAGCTTAGACTGCAGCTCCTCCACCAACATGTGGTGATTACCAGTATGCAATACTCCGAATTGCGAACTTCTTAATTGTGTGTCCCCAAACCAGCAGTAAGGATGAAACTGTGGCACGACACCAAAGATGAAACAGCTCCCTGTTTGTATCGCTATGTTACTCAGTTATCTAAGAACACCCACATTTTAATCTTCTTTACAAAGAGAGTTCCAAAGATAATGTACGAGTCGGCTGTGAGTAAGTACACAACCGGAATCGAGAACAAAGTTCTCTACCACAATAATGCAGTATTTATACGGCAGAGTTATAACTGTACACTGAGCGCTTCAAAACGTAATAACTTACTCTCGACAAAATTTCATCATATGCGGTGACTCCTTGGGTGTACTACAAACAACAGACAAGTGCTATCCAAAACATCCACTGGTCTCTGCCACCCATGGCCATCTGTACACCTTCCACTGTAAAAAGAAATCCACCATCTTTCTCTGAAAGCCGGCTCACGTCGGAATTCCAGGTAATGAGCTGCCTGATAAACTAACCAAAGAAGCAGTGGGGATGGGAAAATTAGAACTATAGCTCCCAGTTGCTGACTTATAGACACACATTAGAAGCCACGTCCTAAAGAAATGGAAAGATGAATGGCAAGATAGTATACTATCAAATAACGTGTGGATTTTCAAATGCGCTCTCGAAGTTTGGTACACTTCACTATTAAGCTCAGGCCTTATACCGTCTCAGAACGGCATACCATAACAACTCCTGAACTACTAATACCATCTGAAAAGTCCCCGCAGTGCATCTGTGGGGAAACATCAATTGCTCACTAAATCCTATAACTTTGTACAGCAACCTATGACGTCAAGTGAACCTAGAACACCATCAGTGATTCTAGGAACCTAACTAGTACATAATCTGGACCTTAACATTTGTCTTCATTACGTGATTTTAGTTTCTTCGCTACACCGAGGGTATGTACTTGCTAATTACTCATTTGAAACTTGTTCTTGATTCAAATTGTACAATATTTACTGCATTTTTCTTTGATGAAGGAATTTCGAGAAACTGTCTTAGTACGTGTAAGAGGCGCTGTCGTCAGTAACGTTAGCATTGTTCTCACACAATGTAGGTATTGATTGTGTCTCGCCGATAGTATATTTTACACACCTACAGCATCTCTTTGAATTTTCTACCACATTTAGAATACCGCCTCTACCCAACTATTAGCAACAAGTCAGAAATTGAGCATTTCACGCTACTGATTTCATCATCAGACTACGTAAAGTCAACCACGGTTTTTCGAGATTTTGGAAGATTGTAGATGCGTGTATTCTGTTTATGACACACGTTTCCTGTAAGCGTGGAGAGCATAGACGTTTAGGGACATAGCACACATCTGATAACGTTGTGAGTTACCTCAACTGTCGTTAATAGCAGAAGTTCCAGGCCACGCAAATGTTCACTGGGGAACACCTGAGTGAGGGTCTCAATGCGTTAAAAAAATCGGCCGAGGAAAGCTGAAATCCAATTCGGAATTCTAAAAGGAGTTTTATTCTCCTGAACCCGCTCTGGCAAACCATTAATATCAGACAACTCTTAATAGCTGAAGCAGATAAGACGTAAGTGAATCTGGGAGGGTTCTTGTGGCTCAGCGAGCAGGCTCCGGCAACTCTCGATAAGCGTGATTAAGGTGGAATTTCTACTAAACCAGGCAAACATTTAATGCACACACCACAGCAAGAAAACCATTATAACATTCATTCCTAGACTTAAATATCACTACTAAATTCAAAGAAGTGTAGGTTATTTACACCTTAGATTCGAAACAATATAGACATGTTAACATAATATTTTAACAATAGGTATCGCAGTGTAGGATTCAGGTGAAATGGGATTCATGCTTGGGGTTGTGTGGGCGTAGAGCTCAATTTATCAATTACGTAACATCGACAAAATATAGACTCTCACCAAACAAAATACTTCTGCAGCCTGTAAAGATGCTTAAGTAAGTGTCTATACAGTCGATATAACATTCAAACTTCACCGTAATATACATTACTGACCATCAACGTTAACAATTTACAATGCCCAGCCCTGGGAAATAACCACTCATCATATATGAGACAATTTCAGTAGTAAACATACAATGCAAAACAACTTTTAGACCTAAGTAGAATCATAACACTGAACTACACATTAATTTAGGTGCATACATTCTTGCCTGCTGAACGGAAGGACGATATCTGATATGCACGTAAAAAATATCAAGAACACCTTCAGCTGTAAGCTCATCCAATTTATTTTATAGGTTCCCGTTTCGGCGATATAATACGCCATCATCAGGCACTCTATAGAAGATATTAGTTGAATTCTCCACTGACAAATGTATATATGTCATATGTGAAAATAAAGAGTCTTTACACCAACTTACGCATCGGAGACATTAGCACACAATAAACCTCGATCACAAATCACGAAGTGATTTTGCTTGCATAAGCTGGCGCGAAGAATGGTCATTTTGGCATATTACTTACACAAGTTTGTCATTGGAAAATTCAGCTACTATACAGCATAGAGGGCCTAAGGATAGCGTCTTAAATCGCCGAAACTGGTAGCATATAACATAAATTGGAGATGAACTAAGAAGTGACGGTGTCCGGTCTGGAAGACACACTAACATGCCCAGGAGGCAGTTGTGTCCACACAGCGGCAACGGCCTGCGTAAACCGCAGTGACACCTGGCTGACAGTACTATAGCATACCAGTTTCTCGAGGTTCTAGCTCTCGGCTCTGCCGAGAACTGCTCGTTTGTCTCCATGCACATACTGACCATTTCAACAACAGCAGGTTGTACCGGTAGTTTTTCCTTTAGATATTGCAATTCGCCCCAGAGCGGTGGCCTACTGGCCGAAGAGGGGAACACGCAACAAAATAAGAGAAATAACTGGACAAGACATGACCGAGAAACGGAAAGTAACAAGTGGGGAAATGATACATGGCAGACGGAATGGGACACAGCCGACGAGGAAAGACGAGTGTACTCTTCCTTCACCAGTATCCGAGTGCGGATGAATACATAAATCCTACACGAGGCATGGTGGACTTTCTTACAGGCCACGGCCCGTATCCTGTGCATCTCCACACGTTTGGCGTCAAACAGACTCACACTTGTGCCTGTGGCGAGAACGGCACACCTGAGCACATAGTGCTCATTGCCATGTCCTAGGACATATAAGACTGAGTTTAGGGAACCAGGCCATAGGACAGTTAGTACGCAGAGAAGATGACTGCAACTCTATAAGCGACTTCGCAGACGAACCATCGCGAGCACTATATGGAGCATACAAACTGGAAAGGAGAAACGCTAGAATAAGATAGGTTCCACATATGACAGATCAGAAGTACATAGAAACGACACAGATACAAACTCTGAATCGGATGCTACATCACACACAGGAAGTGAGGACGAGATAAATATAGTAAAGATAAACTAAGGTTCCCCTACACTGAATCGAATCAATCTGAAAGGGAAGAACGGTCTGCCGCACCCCAGCAGAGTTTCAGATCTAATTAAATGTAGAGATCATCACGAAGGCGAATGGTGGTCGCACACCCTATTAATGCCCACTGAAAGGACTCTGGCTACTTTCGATCAGTCAGCATAACTGGAAGCGTGTGCCCGAAGAGATTTAAAGATAAAATACCGTAAACAACCAGTTGTCGCGAATGTCGGACGCCAGAAAAATCCATTGCAAAAACTCTATAGATATACAGGGTGGTCGGAAATTTCCGTTACAAACTTCTGGGACGTGTACAGAGTAGTGAGAACAGAACATTTTGACTGGGAACCCATGTCGGGAATCGTATCGTTTCCGTTCTACGACAGTTTCAATTCAGATGTGTACCTCGTCGACGTCTGCTTAGGGCAAGAGAAACGTCTCAGAACTCCCTCTCCTGGTTTGCAACATGGTACACACGATGACGTATACTACGTCAAACGATCACCAGATGTCACTTATTGTACGCTTTGTTGTGCATCACCGATAGAGGAAACATGGTGCAGTACACGTTTGCGGAATACACGGACATGCTCCTCGTGTATGGCGAAGCAGGAGGTAACAGAAGAGCTGCTAGTCGGCTGTATCACGAACGTTAACACCATCACACTCAATCGCACAAACTGTTTGCCCAAGTTACACAACGGCTACCAGAAACGGTACCTTCACCTTAAGGAGGCAGGACTGTAGTGCTCCACGGCGACGCCGCACTCCCAAATTTTAAGAAGGTGTACTGTGTCGCATTGAAGATAGCCCGTCAACGAGTTCGCGAACAAATACGCGTGCAATGGCTGTTAGTCACAGTAACGCCTTGGACGTCCTGCACGAGTTACAATTACATCCGTACCACTTACAAAGGGTACACGCTATGGATCCATCAGACTTTCCACAACGCGTCGCCTTCTGCACATGGTTTCTGCACCTTTGCATCGACACGCCCCTGTTTCCACGTCGAGTTCTCTTCACATATGAATGTAGGTTGACAAAGCCGGCCGGGGCGGCAGAGCGGTTCTAGGCGCTACAGTCTGGAAACGCGCGACCGCTACGGACGCAGGTTCGAATCCTGCCTCGGGCATGGATGTGTGTGATGTCCTTAGGTTAGTTAGGTTTAAGTAGTTCTGAGTTCTAGGCGACTGATGACCTCAAAAGTTAAGTCCCATAGTGCTCAGAGCAATTTGAACCATTTTTTTAGGTTCTGAATGCTCAAAATAGCCATGTCTGGGCGGACGAAAACCTCATGTCATGCAAGTTCAGGGATTTCAAGACAGGTATGGAATCAACGTGTGGGCAGGTATTCTGGACGGTCATGTGATTGGACCATACCTCCTCCCATTCAAGCTCACGGGTCCCGCATACTTAGTTTTCCTACGACACTTACTGAACCCGTTCTTGGAAGCTGTGCCATTGAATGTCCGTCAGGAAATGTGGTTTCAGCAAGATGGAGCACCACCTCACTTTTCACTGGATGTCCGGATACATCTCAACAGACGGTATGGTAAAAGGTAGATAGGCCGTGGTGGTCCAACCGCGTGGCCGCCACAGTTACCAGTTTTAACCCCTGTGAACTATTTCTTGTGGGGTCGTATGAAGAGCCTAATTTGTAAGACACCTGTAGAGACAGAGGAAGATCTGCTGGTACGAGTTCTGGCCACTGCACAAGATACTGAAGAGACACCAGGTGGGATGGAGAGAGTGTACCAGAACAGGCTTCGGAGGTGCAATGTGTGTAACAACGTTGGTGGGCGCCACATCGAGCCGCTGTTGTAATACATCGGTACGTGGCGGCTGGTGCTGTAGGTGCTGGGTTCTTGTTGTTGCCGACTAATGTAACCCATAAGGTGTAAGTTGTAATGCAAATGCATAAGTAATAACGGAACGACCCAGTATTCTTTTCAAATGGATTGCAACAATTTTACTGGGTCACGCCTAAGTACATTCCTCATGGTGTGTATGAGATAATCATCTGCATTGAGACTGTCGTAGAACGGAAACGATACGTTTCCGGGCATGGGTTCCTATTCAAAATGTTATGTACTCACAACCCTGTACATGTGCTAGAAGTTTGTAACGAGAATTTGCGACCAACCTGCATATTCTACCCACGAAAGAGGTACAAATTCGTCAAACAAATGAAGGGCGTTTAAAGAAGACTCAATCAACATGTTGAACTCACACATATCAGTGCATGGCAGTGTGACGATAAAATCAGTGAAATTACAGCTCCACACGAAAGGTTATCGACGCCAGTCCTCTCGCAAAAGGAATGGGATCTGTGACGCCTGAAATACTCAAAGTGGCCTTTGCAACATATTTATATAATTTTAGAAATGACGAAACGTTTCATCTGGGCTCTTAACAGAGCTCATTTAGTCACAATAGTGATTTGTAACTATTATACCTCTCTCATGTGACAGCGCAGCATGAATCGCGTCATTGCATAGTAATTCCTTCTAAGGGGACATTGTGCACGTGTCAGTCATGTTTACATATTGCATATGCATAAGGAAACAGGAATCTTGGTAATTTATAAGAATTGTTGCAGAGGATAGACGTGAAAACGTTGATATTGATACAAATCGTGAATAACGTGGAATACTGACACAGGGAGCGCAGTTGTAAAGGACACACAATACATTACCTGTGCCTAATATATACACTAATCAGTTGAAAGGAAATCACTGGTCAATGGCTCATTCTCACATTCACAGTGTACGTGTTAAGAACATGATTCCAGCCCGAATTTATTTATTTTTAAGGATACCTTTTGTAGCACGTCTTTGAATTAGATGCCAAAAGAACCATTTATTATTAACACACGTACCACACGGATTACTGGTAAGATAAAAATACAAACCAAACGTTAAACGTGGCTTAGTTAAGGAATATAACAGAATATAATGGACTTGTTAATGTTATTCCTCAATTAAAATCTTCGAAGAGCTTTTTAGAAACAAAGTTTATTCTTCTGAGTTTCTCAGAATATGTTATGACGGGAAGCGAAACTGTAAAGAACTTCGCACAGCCGCAGATTAAAAAAAAATTGTAGTTTCGTTGTATAAGACTTTTGAAACGCAGGCGACACTTCGACTCCCGCGAAATAGTTTGACCTCTTACAGTTCTAGGAAACATACATTACCTAGGATCTACCACTGTCACAACCCAGATACAAATCTATAATATTTTATGGAGGCAACTGTGGTTGTTATGTGTATCAAAATAATTTTGCTTTTCATTAAAAACCGCTTTCATATTTTTACAAGTTTCAAACGCATAAAATGGTCAGTTTCAGATGTGTAAAGACGTGGTCCTTTAGTCTAACTGAATGGAGCGTCATGGTATATATATAGCGAAGGAACGGGAAATAGGAACTGAAATACGAAGTTTGCTGTATACTCAGTGTTCAGTGTAGCTGTTACCGTAAATAGGTACTATTCTTGAAGTCTTTTATACTGACTGTACGCTTGACCACTTGTGTGCCATAAAATGGTTTCTGGGTACCTTGTTAGCGCATGTACGTACATTATGTAAGTTTTACTAATTCAGAGTTCTTGTGTATCCGGTCCCTCTTGTGATTTTGGTATATTTTTCTCTGTTAAGGTATTAATTACAGTTTGTTCTTTGCTGTTTCCGCTGAACGATAATATAACAACCAAAACTGGAAAAGACCGAAGTCAGTTAAAGGCAAGAAAGTTTCGTTATTTTACGTTTCATGGCAAACGTCCGTTTCACATGACGTAACTATCTTAATAGCTTTCCTGTTATAGATATTCTACACATCTGTATAATAGTACCTGAATTACGTAACCATTACGGCACTTCACCTCAACCTTTCGATACCAGCAATATTGCACTGTGTTCCTGTAAGATAGTTCACATATTTCTGTGACCGCATTCAGATTTGATTTCATTAATGTAGAGGTACTTCGATACATCGATATGTATATATTGCAATGATATTATTCTTATGTCTATTCTTTCTTTTGTCACTATGATCTTTGACGTACTTGTAACTCTGATTTTTGGGCGCGTAAACGGTTATTAGAGAGTCAAGCTTTGCTCGTCATGTTAAAAAGACGCAAATTGTAGTCAGTTTATGAAATGTGAACTTTAACAGTGAGGAAGATATTTTCAAGTATGTTTTATATTGTGAAGTGATGTTTTGGAACGGGTTACGTGATACTGCAACAAAAGTAATAAAAAAGAAGTGTAACTTAAATTTGAAGTGCTGATTATTTCTTTACATCACTATTGTCCTAATTTGCAAAAGTTTAATCTTCAAGAATGGTTTATGAAACATGTCTATAAAACTTTTGAATATCACAGAATAACACCTAGGCCTCTTTGCATCCGAGCTTGGAATCATCACTACCTAGATTTTCGACGACTGAGCCATGAGTTCACAACGAGACCAGCGTGGGAAACACGAAAAGATGAGTACCTAGTTTATCCATTATTTCAAGAAATGACTTTATTAACTGTGATCTAATGACAGCTGCCACATAATATAACTTCGTTGCTGCCCGAAAATGCAATATTTAGCAGCATGAGCAACGCTAAAATCATAATTAATTTTTGACCTTTGTTGTAGTAGGGTTGTTAGATCTGACACATACAAAAGATATCCATGTTACATCCACGTCGGTTTACGGCGAAGTAAAGAAATGCTGCAGCATGGAATGAGAAAAAATTTTCAACTTCTGATCTCATTTCTGTGAAAGTATTCGTCTCCTCTATTGCCCGTTGTGATGAGAATTATAGCCTTGACATTCACCGTAATGTACGGTCTCTTTACGTCTCAATAATATCAAGGAACGCCGCAGTGCAAACAAAGGAAATTAGCGATGAAAATTAATCAACGAGAATTCTGGCCGAAGTAGGTAATTTATTCCCGTTTCATAAGTCTCTCTCATGTCATGGAATGTCGAGGTGCAATGACAGTAAATGAAGGGCAATAATTAATCAAAGAGAATTCTCAGCACCGTTGTTACATCACAATCATCTAAATCTTTTTGGAGGAATAGTACTTCAGAGTTAAACGAAAAGTTCATTCAGAGGAAAATCACGCTTGCATAAGCAAATTCCCTCGTCGAATATTCTCGCTAGATTAGAGAGAATTAAAGACATGAAGTGGAAAGGAAACTCGGATTACATTTGACGAACAGATTATTGAAATTATCGAAAACCTTTCACTCGGATTTTCAGTCTGCCTAATGAGATGAGAGGCATTCTCCACGAGCCATGAAAAGCGACAGATGGTTCAACTTGCACGAGAGAAGGCAAGACTCTCCTTGCTCTGAGTTTCTGTACAAAGAGGAAAAGTATGTAGTGTTCGGAAGATACAGGAATCAGAAGACACAGACATTGCTCAAGAATCTCCCAACGGGATCTGTGCAATCACTTGCAATGGAAGTGTCTCGTGAGGAAGATACTGTTGTGGCAGTTAGATGGAAAGTTGAGCATAGGATGGCCAATATTCGAGGGATAATCATATTTCATTACTGACAGTGTTCTCTGGTAAAATAACGCACTACCCAGGTGGAAACACGTCAGTGGATTTAAACTCATCACAGTAAGTAACTGGTTTCTCACTGTGCTAAATTTTGAGCCCCTGTAATAAGAATCCAAGCATCCAGTTTTAAATATTGAGGAATCTTAGAGGGAGCACCGGTCAAAGAACGCTAGGAGCACCAGCCGGTATTTCAGGGACGTATCTTAGGTTTGTTTCGCTAGGTGTATCATTGCCTCCCTAAATCTGAAATAATTTTTTCGTTTCCTGAAATTTATTGACTATTCTTCCCCAGTAGAGCGTTCAGTAGCTACATATGTACATAGGTGCGAGAAAATTATTGTAAGAAATAGCTTAAATCTACCCGATGACAAATGAAATGTGTGTAGTAACAGTTAAGCAGACTATTAATGAGAGAAGACTGATACTATACACTGTAATTTAGAGGGAATAAATAAGACCTCTCGAAATATATTGGTATTATTTATCTTAAAAAAGCGGTGGAAAATTTTCCTAATTGTCCTACACCGACGTCGATTTAGTCGTATGAGGTTTCTTTACGACAGAACGTCACTCTACTTGTGTGATCGTGCAAAACCTTTCTACGTAAGACAGGAACACTGCAGGAACTTCAAGACTACACACAATGATTACATTTAGCTGTTAGTAAAGCAATGTCGGTCTTATTTATCATTAACGAGAAATAATATTTCTAAAAATGTTAACGTTTAGTACTGTTTCTGTAGTTCTATGAGACAATTTCGAATTTATGAACCATAGAATCTCTGTCATCGGGCACATTTTAAAATTCGTAAAGAGAATAAACAAGTTCGAATTCACTGTAAGTGGAAAACCACTTGAAACAATAAATGCCCAGGAGTAACCATCCGAAGCTATCTATAGTGGATTTAAAACAAGTACTTTCACAGAAATGAGATAAGAGGTTGAAACATTTTCCCCATTTTTCCCCATTTGATGCTGCAGTAGTATTTTACTTCGTCATTAACTGACGTGGATCCAAAATAAACCATAAAATAAATTCATAGCAAGAATCTTAATGAATAAACCATGGACAAAGCAGCTTAAGAAATACATGTTCAATCGATTCTAAAGTACTGCTAACCAGTCTGAACCTTTACCACTTTGAATTAATGCAAGATACAGACAAGATCCAGCGAAGAGCGACGCGTGCCGTCAAGGCATCATATAGTTTTTTCGAGAGAATAACGCAGATGTTAACATACGGAGAAGCAGGTGCCACAACAGAGGTTTGAGACTTACTGTCTGAATTCTGGAGAGCATTTTCCGGGAAGAGACTTAAAACATCTGTTGTATTTAGAAATATGACACAGGAACCAACAGACACAGATTTGCAACGAAATTTATGCAATGTTGGGTACAGTAACAGACGCCTTGGAGGGGCTAGTACCAGTACAGAGTGACGGAGTGTCACGTGACTAGGGTATTTTTCTACCCGCTAGACTGACTGGTGGGCATAAGTCACGACTGTCAATTCGTAGGTGACCGTGAGTACTGAAGGGGGCGGGGGGACTTGGGAGGGGGGGGGGATGGTGGTGATGGGTGCTTTGACCGAGATGACCTAAGTTTCAGTGTTTCGTGGAAACAATGTGACAATGTCTCAGCTGTCGCCGTCTATAAATGAGGAGACGCGCACCCTACATATTTGTCCACTCTGTTTCAGTAACACCAGAGTATATTTTGAATGTTGTGAACTGAACAATTTAGATCAGGTTTTATCTAACAATCAGGTTCGGACTGCGCAATCATCAGATTTGCAACCGTAAAAAGAAAAGAAACTTTCATTAGTCTTCTAAGCTACTTTATTCATTTAGTACCGCCTGACAAAAGAAGCGAGATGCTTAGAAAGGAAGGAGGAAACGAAATGGAACTTTGAGCATTGTGATTTTATTTCAGTGGTTACAAAATCGAGTCAAATTTACAAAGAACCGGGCACTATAAACAAACTTATTAGTATGGTGTGCGACCCCTACAGGCACTGAAATGTGCCCTCTCGACAAAGAAAATTCTTCAAAGGAACGGCCTTCCAGCTAAACGGCATTGAAAAATGCGAATGCCTTAAACATTTCTCGTGCATATATTTTCGCTTCAAGAAGGCACATTCCAACGACGATGGAGTTATCTTTCATCGACATACACGGCATCTATGCCTATTACAAGAATTCTTTAGTGATCTTAAAAGATAAAAAGAAATGAATAATAGCTATTCCCATCGCCATTAAACAAAATTGTAATATCTCAAACCTGTGCGTTTTGATGGTCTGCCGTCATTGTTCAGTGACTCTCGACTATGAAAGTTTAATAAAGTTCTTATACCGAAAAAAAGCAGATATTAATATAATTTGCCTTCGAAACTGATGAAGATAATTTCTTCTCTGTTAAGCGAGCAGTTAACGGAACAACAAAATCGAAGCTGGAATCGTTTGGTCACTGGACAACTCGACTCCAAGTTCCCTCCGGCCATATTCGCTGTCGTCTGCTGGAACCACTACTTAAAAGAGTGATGAATAATTGGTTCCTATCTATGATAACTAGACTCAGTTCCTGCTTCAGCTACTCCTCGGTCAACTTAACATTCAAAGTCATTTCTCGATTCTTTAGTTTCTCATATTCTTATGCATCGATTTTAATACATGACTTTTTCCACGTGAATTTGAAGTATCGATTCAATATAAACTGTCGCTTACCACGTATTCCACAAGTTTTACAACACTGAAGTCTCGTATGGAATGAGACTAATATACATGACTTGGATTCAAAATATAGTTCCTCAAATAAATATTTTACAGCTAACCACACTGACTTTGCCCTTATATGCACGACCTGTATTTTTGCACCTCCTCCCCCCCCCTCCCCCCCCCCACACACACATTCTGGACCTACTGGACTACTCATGATGAATACGAGATTTTAAATGAAAACAAATATTTTTCGATATTATCATGCATTAATATTTTGTTTTAAGTTTTGTCAGTAAAATATAAGACAGATGATATCATTTTAATTGATTAAGTTAGAAAGAGTACATATTTAATCATGAATAACTTTCTTTGTATAAATTACGTTATGAAAACTGAGAAGTAAGCCACCAGTATTACTTATATAAAACTATTCACAAATCGGTGATTATAATACTGACAAAGAACCAGTCATTGAAAGAAATAATTTTAACTTTTACAGTTGTTGAGCACCACATTGCTATGGTCCTGGCACACCTTTTTGTGCCCTTACAGCACACTGTTTTTCTATCCTTTGAAAGTCGACACAATGAACACCTCCCCTGACAACGCATGTGCTGTTTTTTTAGCTACGCTATTTTTTGTCGTATGGTAATGAACTTATCCAAATACAAGATATAGATTTCTGTAGAAAGGAATTAGATGCTGTGATCATAAGCGGTTAGATCCACTCCACTGAAAGTTCCTTGACGAACAGCCTCCTCTTCCGCAAGTGCCCTTGTGGTATGTTGCGTATTGCTTTGTATGAAGAATAAAGGCATTTAGAGTGCATATTACCTGTTGCTCCTGAGAGTCGTGTGAGAATGATTTGTCTTTTGCCCGCATCTCGTGGTCGTGCGGTAGCGTTCTCGCTTCCCACGCCCGGGTTCCCGGGTTCGATTCCCGGCGGGGTCAGGGATTTTCTCTGCCTCGTGATGGCTGGGTGTTGTGTGCTGTCCTTAGGTTAGTTAGGTTTAAGTAGTTCTAAGTTCTAGGGGACTTATGACCACAGCAGTTGAGTCCCATAGTGCTCAGAGCCATTTGAACCATTTTTTTTGATTTGTCTTTTACCTGTGTACCTGGTTTCTCTTTTGTTCATCCTCATTCTTTCCACAACACTTAGGATTTTACTCAAGAGATGTTCAGTCTCTCTGGCTGTACCAGCTATACAGGCCGCAAGGATCTTCTCCGTGGTAAGACCCCAAATTTTGTGGGGCAGCTCACCTGGTTCTCTTCTTGTCTTTTTTTTTTTTTTTTTTTTGAGTCATCAGTCTTCTGACTGGTTTGATGCGGCCCACCACGAATTCATGAATTCATCTACTGTGCCAACCTCTTCATCTCATTAGAAGCACTAGCGACCCACGTCCGCAATTATTTGCTGAACGTATTCCTATCTCCGTCTTCGTCTACAGCTTTTGCCATCCACAGCTCCCTCTAGTACCATGGATGTCATTCCCTGATGTGTTAGTGGACGTCCTATCAACCAGCCCATTTCCTTGTCTCTGTTTTCCATATATACCTTTCCTCTCCGATTGTGCACAGAACCTCCTCATTTCTTACCTTGTCAGTCCACCTAATTTTCAACATTCGTCTGCAGCACCACATCTCAAATGCCTCGATTCTCTTCTGTTCCGGTTTTCCACAGTCCATCTTTCACTACCAAACAATGCTGTGCTCCAGACGTACATTCTGAGAAACTTCTCATTCAAATTAAGGTCTACGTGTGATACTAGTAGATAGACTTCTCCTGCCCAGGAATGCTCTTTTTGCCAGTGATAGTCTGCTTTTGATGTCCTCCTTGCTCCGTCCGTCCTTGATTGTTTTGCTGCCTAGGTAGTAGAATTCCATAACTTCATCTACTTCGTGACCATCAATCGTGATTTTAAGTTTCACGCTGTTCTCAATTCTGCTACTTCTCATTACTTTTATCTTTCTTCGATTTAGCCTCATTCCATATTCTGTGTTCATTAGACTGTTCGTTCCATGCAGCAGATTATGTAATTATTCTTCACTTTCACTGCGGATAGCAATGTCATCACCCAATCGTATCATTAGCATCCTTTCACCTCGAACTTTAATCCAACTCCTGAACCTTTCTTTTATTTCCATCATTCCTCCTTCCATGAACAGGTCGAAGACTACATCCCTGTCTCATCCTTTTTAGTTCGAGCACTCTTATTATTCCCTCTTGGCTCTTATACATGTTGCATATTATTCGTTTCTCTTTCTAACTTACCCCTGTTGTTCTCAGAATTTCGAACATCTTGCACCATACTAGACTGTCGAACGCTTTTCCCAGGTCGACAAATCTATGAACGTGTCTTGATTTTTCTTTAGTCTTCCTTCCATTATTAATCGCAACGTCAGAATTGCCTCTCTGATCCTTTACCTTTCCTAAAGCCAAACTGATCGTCATCTAACTCATCCTCAATTTTCTTCTTGTATACAAAATCTCATCAATGGCATAACGATATTCAGCTTCACACATACAGTATATATACTTTCCACACTTTCCAAGCCTATTTGGTATATATGGCACAAATTCGCAGTGACCACTAAATACAATTAGTTGTTCATCCACTGTATCGTTAATTTATCCATCATTTTTATCCTGCTCAGTCACATAAATACATTCTGTTTGTAGGATAAGTAGAAAGTTTATCAATTTGTAAACTAGGCCTTCTTGTTCTTTTGTCATTAAACCTGACGAAACTTCTTGTTGCCGGTAACCGACTAACAGACAATGTACCTCTATGGAATGGATTGGAAAATATTTCCAGACACTTTTTTCTGATTGGAACATCCCCGCCTTTGTCTCCACCTAAATGTCCCAGAAGATTAACATTTCGTCCCTGTTTTCTTGATGCCAGTTTATTTTAGGCGTTTTATTTTGCACTGGGGTGGGGACTTACTTTGCGCACTGTTTTACATAAGTATTCTCATTACTTTATCAATACTGTAAGTGTCGCCTTCACGCTAAAATGCGCCCGCCGACGTTTAATGTCCGTTGAATGACGGGGGTTTCCCTTATGACGCACTAGCTGTACTTAAGGCCTAGCTTCTCTAAGACATCTTGCTATATAGTTAATTTCATAAATAGTATACATACTCTTTCAACATGTTCAGACATTAATACAATTTCCGGAATGAAATTTTCACTCTGCACCTGAGTGTACGCTGATATGAAACTTCCTGGCAGGTTAAAACTGTGTGCCGGACCAAGACTCGAACTCAGGACGTTTGCCTTTCGCAGCGTGTGCTCTACCATCTGAGATACCCAAGCACGACTCACGACCCGTCCCCACCTTCAGTTCTGCCTTTATATGGTCTCCTACCTTCCAAACTTCACAGAAGCTGTCCTGCGAACCCTGCAGTACTAGCGCTCTTGGAAGAAAGGATATTACGGAGGCATTGCATCGCCACAGCCTGGAGGCTGTTTACAGAATGAAATTATCATTCTGCAGCGGAGTATGCGCTGATATGAAGCTTACTGGCAAATTATAACTGCGTGCCGGTCCAAGACCCGAACTCGGGACCTTTGCCTTTCGCGGAAAAGTGCTCTACCGAGTGAGCTAGCCACTTTCTGCAAGGTTCGCAGGAGAGCTTCTGTGAAGTTTGGAAGGCAGGAGACGAGGTACTGACAGAATTGAAGCTGTGGTTGCTGGTCGTGTCGTGCTTGGGTCGCTCAGATGGCAGAGCAGTTGCCATCGAAATGCAAAGTTCCCGAGTTCCAGTCTTGGTCCGGCACACAGGTTTAATCTGCCAGGAAGTTTCGCTAATACTATTATTTGTTCATATAATTTACTTAAGAAATAATTTAGTAGCTTTAAGTTTCGCCCGCCAGTTGGCATCACACTGCAGTCGCTACCCCTGAATTGGTAATTTGTTTGGCTTTCTGTCACTAGATGGCAGCTGGTTTCTACAGTGCAATTAATATTTCCTCCCGGTAGAAGTCAGGAGCTTGCATACTCCTCATGTTACCACGCTCTCACTTTGCGACTATGTATTTGCAACTCGGCACAAGTTGACAACTTATGAAATCTTTATTCAATTATCTTTATCGTTACAATTACCCTAACCGATCTTGTCCAGAGGGTATTTTCCAACAGGATAACGCTCGGCCACATACCACTGCTTTAACCCAACATCCTCTACAGAGGTGAACGTGTTTGCTTGTCCTGCTCGATCACGAGAACTATCTCCCATCTTGTGCTTATCTGAGATCATTGGATGAGAACTCCAGCGTTATCCACAAAGAGCATTAACCATCTCTTTTTTGACCAATTACGTGCTACAGGCATGACACTCCATCCGTCAAACTGACATCCCGTAACTGCACAACACAATGAATGCACATCTGGGTGCTTCCATTTATTATTCTGGTGATTACACCGGTTATTAACGTGCCAGCATTTCGTATTTGCAATCGCTTATCTCGTGATGGCATCAACCTGTGACCTTGGAATATTAATCACTTAGATATTTTACCAGACAAATGTACTCCCGAAATGTCATTACTGTAAATTAATTATTTTTTAGTGTTGCGATTTTTTCTCCCAGTGCATGCATGAGTGGCGGCGGGAAGGAGAAAGTTAAACTGGTACACAAAGTACCCTCTGCCACGCATCGTACGGTAGCTTGCGAAGTATAATTGGAGAAGTATATGACGATGCCTTGAAGTAATATTGCGAACATTTGTTGGAAATTGCTTTTTTCAAACAAATTACAAGCTGACGCTCCGTTGACATACTGAATTGGGATCGGCCACAACATGACTGTCCAGCTATTGAAAAAGAATCAGTTGCGGGAAGTCAACACAGATGACAAGAGAAAACAGAGGTCCTTTGATTGAGAAGAAAGATTGGCAATAACTGCGGCCACAGGTTTATCTTGTGGCTCCAGAAGCGGAAATGAGAAGCTCCCTCGCTGAAAGGATTTCGACCTGGGAGAGGTGCGCCGGCACCCACACCCACACACGCGTTGCTTGCGCCCGCCCGCGCACATTAATTTCATTGCCGGCCGACAGCTGAACCCTAATCCTGGCTCCCGCCCGCCGCCCACAATTGGCTATCGATTGCCGGGAAAACTCCCAGACGCGTACCACTACCTCTTGGGTCCTGTAACCCGTGTTGCCTCATAGCAAGTGTGATAGCATTTGAGGGGGCAACCATTGCGGGGATTGTTGGTGATAATGCATTGTTAAAAAGAGATTAATGCAGTAAAACGTAAATACGTGTATATTCAGTATACAATGCTGCTTTCTTGTAATTTACTACTGTACCTCGTGCTAAATCTTTGCTACTATTCTCCCTTCGCTAATACCACTATTACCTTTAGTAAACAGCGTAGACGGACGTGTTTTAATAACTTGCCTCCCCAGGAAGTTCTCTTTAAAGGGCTCTGGAAAGGCTCAAAATCATGAAAAGCTCAATTTTTACTTTTTTGCGTTTTCTGAATCTGCAGACTATTACCTTTTAATAGATATATAATTTATTCAATTCCGAAGACTACAACTATTTTTAAATTTTTTTTGAAATGTGTTCTACATGGGCGTGACCCACTGTGGCGCTGTTAAACTGCTGTCAAATGGTGTTATTATTAACGTCCGTGTTCATCAGGTACATTTTAGTGATGTGAGATAAAGTATAAAACCTATTTTTAGAGACTTAGCAGCACCTGAACTGTTGAAAAAGTGTATTCACGGAAAAACTCAAAACCCCAATGAAAGTGTAAATAGTGTTATATGGTCGAGAATCCCCAAGACTGTATTTGTTGGAATAGAAACACTTCACTTTGGTGTGTATGATGCTGTTGCGACTTTCAATGATGGCAACATTGTAAGGTGCAAGGTATTTAGAAATATGGGAATGAAGATAGGTTCTAACATGGTACGAGCGATGCTTGCTTTAGACAAGGAACGCCTTCGGGCAGCAGACAGGGCTGTAAAGAGTCTAGAAATACAAGCAAGAGTAAACAGGAGGAGGAACAAGAGGAAGCTGCAGGAGGAGTTTGCAGAGGATGAAGATAATCCATCCTATGGACCTGGAATGCACTAAAAAGCTAATCCAATCTTTGTCGCTCGATTCCCAAAACTTTTATTTTCTCATACTAATTACTTGTTTTCTAAGGATCTTCCAAACATATTTGTTTCAAACTCTCAGTAAATGTTACACAGTACCTTCTGCATAATTTAACACAGCCTTTTTCCAAAAAACTGCATATTTTTGAATATATAAATAAAAAATTGCAAAAAGATGTTGTGAATTTTCATTACAATTGAAAAAAATCATCTTTAATAACTGAACTAAAATTTTGTAAAATCCCTGTGTTAAGTTGTAGCCCTTATTCCAATAAATAATCTGTAAAAAGTTCAGCTTCCTACCTCAAATACTTTGTGAGGAAAGATGTAATTTATAAGCGTTATTTTAACATTGCAAGTATAGGGCGCTCCGGAGCCCCTTAAAGCTGTGTGGACTTTATGCCCTGAGGTGACGAAACTCGGGAGATAGCGATATGCCCTTACACAGACGGTGGTACAAACGCGTAAACAGGGTGTAAAAGGACAGTGCATTACTGGACGTGATTATGTGAAAATGCTCTACATCTGCATCTACAAGGTTACTCTGCAAATAACACTTAAGTGCCTGGCAGAGGGTTCATCGAACCATTTTCATACTACTTCTCTACCATTCCACTCTCGAATGGCGCGTGGGAAAAAGGAACACCTAAATCTCTCCGTTCGAGCTCTGATTTCTCTTATTTTATTATGATGATCACTTCTCCCTACGTAAGTGGGTGTCAACAAAATATTTACCCATTCGGATAGAAAGTTACTGATTGAAATTTCGTAAATAGATCTCGCCGCAAAGAAAACCGCCTGTGTTTCAGTGACTGCCACCCTAATTCGCGTATCATATCAGTGACACTCTCACCCCTATTGCAAGATAACACGAAATGGGCTGCCCTTCTTCGCACTTTTTTGATGTCCTCCGTCAATCCTACCTGGTAAGGATCCCACACCGCGCAGCAATATTCCAGCAGATGACGGACAAGTGTAGTGTAGGCTGTCTCTTTAGTGGGTTTGTCGCATCTTCTAAGTGTTCTGCCGTGATATGTCCGCACGACGGGAGTTGACATACTTTGAACGCAGAAGGATAGTTGGAGTCAGACGCACAGGCCACGCCATCACGTTAATGATCAGGGAATTGAAGATCACGAAATCAGCACTGTCAAAAGAATATCAAATTTCAGGCAGTACTGCTCACCACTGGCACTTAAAGACTGAGAGCAACGTTATTTGCGTAGAGTTCACTGCGTGAAGTAACGGCAGAATTCAATGTGGGACGTACGACGAACATATCCGTAAGGACAGTGCAGCTAAATGAGGCTCTAATGGGCTGTGGCAACAGAGGATCGACGCAAGTGCCCTTGCTAACAGCAGCATCTCTCCTGGCCCTAGACGACTAGTAAACCGTGGCCTGGTCAGATGAGCCCTGATTTCGGTTGGTAAGACCTGATGTTACGGTTCGAGTGCGAAGCAAACCCCACGAAGCTATGGACCCAAGTTATCAACAAAGAACTGTACAAGCTGGTGGTGGCTCCATAATGTTGTGGGCTGCGTTTAGATGGAATGTACTGGGTCCTCTGGTCGAACTGAACCGATAATTGACTAGAAGTGGTTATCTTCAGCTACCTAGAGATCATTTGCAGCCATTCGTGGATTTCATGTTCCAATGTGGAGTTTTTGTGGATGACAGTGCTCCATGTCACCAGGCCACAAATGCTCGGGATTGGTTTGAAAAACATTGTGAACTGTTCGGGCGAATGACTTGCCCGCCCAAATCGGCCGACATGAAACCCTTCGAACATTTATGCCACATAATTGGGCGGCCAGTTCATGCACAAGTCTATGTGTGGAGATTTTGTGGATGACAATGCGCCATGTCATCAGGCCACAATTGCTCGGGATTGGTTTGAAAATCATTCTGAACTGTTCGGGTGAATGACGCGCCCGCCCATATCTTCCGACATGAAACCCTTCGAACATTTATGCCACATAATTGAGCGGCCAGTTCATGCACAAGTCTTTGTGTGGAGATTTTGTGGATTACAATGCGCCACGTCACCAGGCTATAACTGCTCGGGATTGGTTTGAAAAACATACTGAACAGTTCGGGCGAATGACTTGCCCGACCATACCGGCCGACATGAAACCCTTCGACCATTTATGCCACATAATCGAGCGGACAGTTCATGCACAAGTCCTATGTTCGGATCACTTCTCCAATTACCGACAGCTACAGAAGCAGCATGACTCAATATTTCTGCAGGAGAGTTCCAATTACTACTAGAGCCCATGTTACGTCGACTTGCTGCACTACGCCGGGAAAAGGAGATCCTACACTATATTAGGAGGGATCTCATAAGTTTTGTCACCTCAGTGTACAAGATCATTGAATATACCAGTCGTCAACTATCTAAGAGTGTGGACCTTAGCAAATGAGACTGTGGACTTGGCAGTAGATACCAGATGGACCTAGTTGGAGAGATTCTACTACTCCCGAAAGAACATTTACATCTTCAAGTACAAGAACTACCTTTTTTTAGTCATCGTTCTTCTGACTTGTTTGATATACAGCTCGCCACGAATTCGTCTCCTGCACCAACCATTTCAGGGTAACACTTGCAACGTACATTCTCAATTATTTGTTGGATGTATTCCAATCTCTGTCTTCCTCTACAGTTTTTAGCCTCTGCAGTTCCCTCCAGAACCATGCAGGTGATTCCCTGACGTCTTAACAGATGTCCCACCATCCTGTCCCTTCTTCTTTTCAGTGTTTTCCACCTAGTTTCCAACATTCGCTCTAGCACCGCATCTCACATGCTTCGATTCTTTTCTGTTCTGGTTTTCCCACAGTCCATGTTTCACAACCGTACAAAGCCGTCTTCAAACGTAAGTTCTCAGAAATTCCTTCCTCAAATTAAGGCCTATGTTTCATAATAGTAGACTTCTTTTGACCAGGAAGAACCTTAAATTCAACTATTACAGCTCAACAGTAAGGCTCTGAGAATTCTATACGTCTGGATGAACAGGAGGCTCCACCCAGGAAACACTCGACGTCACGTGAGCAATACAACTAAGTGGATCTACGACTGCGGAAGGCTGCTGAGTTAGAGCAGAATTGTAATTGACGCAACTGTAGTTTGTAAATAATGTTTTTGGTGTTTTAAACTATTCAAAAGATTTGAAACCTTTCATACCCGCTACGCTTGTTAATCCTGTGTAAAATTATTTTACCTAAAGTATTAGCTTTTCTTACATCATAATTCTCTTATTATTATTATTATTATTATTATTATTACTATTATTTTTATTATATTATTACTAAATGAAAGTTATACTTTGCAACTAAGTTTTGTCGTAAGCAAAAGCGTAAGTATCAAGTTAAAAAAAAAGAATACTTTTATTGAAGGAGGTCACTGCCATTTGTCTTAAATTAAAACATGTATTCTGAAAGGTTACGCTTGTTACTTTGCAACTGTTTTGTGAATTTCTGACTTTATGTATTACTTGAACAAATAGCAAGTTGCAGTCCGCCGCTCATGGTCTCGCGGTAGCGTTATCGCTTCCCGAGGAAGGGGTCCCGGGCTCGATTCCCGGTAGTGTCAGGGATTTTCACCGGCGCCGAGATGACTGGGTGTCGTTATGTCGTCTTCATCATCATCGTTCATCCCCATTACGGTCGTAGGAAGGTTACGGCAAACCAACTCCATTAGGACCTTGACTAGTACCGCGGTGCGGGTCTCCAGCATCGTTCCCCCTACGCTCTCTCAAGAATCATGGAACTTCATATCCATTTCCAGTAAGTTGTAATATCATTGTGTCTTTGTAATATTACCAGTGCTGGTTGTTCCTATGTCTGGTTAATACAGTCATACTCATACATTAAGGATAATGCTGTACATGGTGAAACAACGCTCTGGTGGGCGGTTTGCGGGTTTAAATCACCTCGGGGTATGACCATGAGGTGCATTTGACCTGCGGTCGTCGCACGATGGCGCTGGCAGCAGTCCACATACGCAGATGTGTTTTGGTGCATGTCAGAGTACGGAGCAGCCAGTAAGTGTGCAGAAGTTTTCAGACGTGCTAATGGTGACTGTGTGTTGAAAATGCCTCAAAGGACACATATTGATGACATTATGAGGGGTAGAATACTAGGGCCGCTGGAGGCTGGTGAAACACTGCATGTCGTAGCACAGGCCTTCCGTGTGCCACAAAGTGTGATCTCACGGTTATTGCAACGATTCCAGCAGACAGGAAACGTGTCCGGGCGCTACAGTACGGAACGTCCACAGTGTACAACACCACAAGAAGACCGATATCTCACCATCAGCGCCCGCTGACAGCCACAGAATACTGCAGGAAGCCTTGCTCGGTACCTTAACGCAGCTACTGGAACAGTTGTCTCCAGACAGACAGTCAACAGACGACTGAACAGACATAGTTTATTCGCCCAGACACCCTCAAGGTGCATTACTCTGACGCCTGGTCACAGGAGAGCCCGTAAAGCCTGGTGTCAAGAACACAGTACATGGTCATTGGAACAGTGGGCCCAGGTTATGTTCGAGGACGAGTCCAGGTGTTGTCTGTACATTGATTCTCGCCGGGTTTTCATCTGTCGTGAACCAGGTATCAGATACCAACCTCTTAATGTCCTTGAAAGGTACCTGTATGGAAGATGTGGTGTGATGGTGTTGGGTAGGATTATGATTGGTGCACGTACACCCTGAATGTCTTCGACAGAATAACTGTAACAGGTCAGGTGTATCTGGACATCATTTTGCACCAGTGTGTCCGACTTTTCAGGGGTGCAATGGGTCCCACCTTCCTACTGATGGATGGTAACGCACAGGTCTACAGAGCTGTCATCGTGGAGGAGTACCTTGAAACAGAAGATATCAGGTGAAAGGAGTGGTCTGCCTGTTCTCCAGACCTAAACCCCATCGAGCACATGTGGGGTGCTCTCGGTCGACGTATCGCTGGACGTCTTCAAACCCCTACGACACTTCAAGAGCTCCGACAGGCACAGTTGCAAGAATGGGAGGCTATACCCCAGCAGCTGCTCGACCACCTGATCCGGAGTATGCCAACCCGTTGTGCGGCCTGTGTACATGTGCATGGTTATGATATCCCATATTGATGTTGGGGTACATGCGCAGGAAACAGTGGCGTTTTGTAGCACATGTGTTTCGGGACGGTTTTCTCAACTTATCACCAATACCGTAGAATTAAAAATCTGTGTCGTGTGTGTTCCCTATGTGTCTATGCTATCAGCGCCAGTTTTATATAGTGCCACGTTGTGTGGCACCACATTCTGCAATTATCCTTATTTTATGAGCATGAATGTAAATTTCTTTGTTGGGAATCCTCTATGGGTTTGGTCCTTTCACTGCCCACAGCCTTGAGACCTGCTAACAACATACCAGTGTTCGTTCAGTACACATATTTTGTCCACCCTCTATATGCAAATATGAGAAGGACGTCAACGGGCTACTTACGATCAACTCGTCAGATAAATCATCCCCTACATTTGTTTACAGATCGCTGACTGACAGATGGGTTGTACCTTAATCATTCTTTAGTTACCAGTTTCTATTGAGACCAGGTTGCCCAGTGTAAGCACGTGTACTCCTGGCGTCCCGTCACACGTGTCAGGCTGCTGGAGTGCGGAAAGCGCAGCAGGGCTGGCGACGAGGCAGCCCTAATCTGAGTTCACAGCTGGCCGAGCACGTGTCGTTCCAGGCCGACGTAATAGCGCGTTATCTGCCGTGAGTCCTCAAGGCGAGCCTCTGCGCTCCCGTTCTTGCGCTCCGTGGATGAGGACTGTACGTGCTTAGGGGGGAACCGTGCCAACAGCTGCCCACACGGAAGATTCACACGCCAGTGAACAGAGCTTGTAAGAGGTTACCACAGCTGATTTGATCTTCTTTCCCTAAATCAGGAAAAACTAGCAAAATACGTTTGAGCGCTTCATGTACCTTTTTTTCCAATGGGGAAAACGGGTAATATACTTTTTAAAATTTTACGTATGTCGTGTCAGACAATCTCAGTTCTTAGTTCAGATTTTCACATAACAGCTTCTTGTTCTTGTTGAGAGATTGCTTAGGGCTGCAATTCCAGTTTAAACTTCTTTGGCGCACGTCGTATCTTTATTTGCTAAAGTGCGTAATTGTTTGAAAATGTTTTTTCATAATTTAACGCGAAGGCATACTCTAGCGATCTAAGCGATACTCTCATAGAAGTTTGTAGCTTGAGGTATTAGAGCCAACTTACGTGAAGGAAATGACACGATAGTGTGTGGTTAGTTCAAGTCGAAGCTCCAAAATCAATGATCGTGTTAACTGATTTGTAATATTTTGGTACTGTAATACAGAAAAACATATAACCTCTTAAATTTGCTAAAAGTAGAAATATGTTATGAGTTTTATATCTGCTGTCAGGCCTAAAACACCTGACAGAGACAATATACCGTTCCTCTATCCTCTCTCCACTGATATTCTCATTGTTTGCAGTAAATGGTGTACAATCCTTAGCCTAGGTAAGGAATCACACGCTGTTGTCAAAATACTGATATCCAGCAACTGCAGTATTCACTACTACTCTTTGTGAGGAACAACACAGTCAAGTATATTTTTAATGTTAAATATACGACCCAGTTACTAGCCGACAGTGAGGCACATTCGTACAAAATTTCTTTTTCTGACTGAGAAAATATATTAATCAAACAGGCAGTAACATAACTAGGTTGGCTGGACATGCAAAGAATTGCAGAAATGTGACTCCATTTCATCCTGGCTTCCCTTCATTTCATATCTCATTTCTAAATGGTTTATATTGTCGTATTCCTGTCTTACCCGGGAAATGTTTTTAGTAGGTCTTTTAATTGTAGTGTGTCTCCTGTTATCCAATATTTCTTTGCTGTTCCCTTCCTTGGACCTATGTTTGTGTGTTCTGCAACTTTGATTCCCCTTTTTAGGTACTTCAATTCCTCTTACACTGAATTACTTACTGTGGTATTTATTATTGCGGTATCTATAGCATCAGACAACTTCGAATGCCTCTCATCATTCGTCTCTAGCTCGGTATCTCATTTACTTCAACACTGATTCTTCTGGACGACTTCTTTAAATCTCATTTACTCTGCAATGTTACTGAATTGTGATCTGAGGCTATATCTTGTGGGTACACGTTACAATCCAGTATCTGACAGCGGAATCTCCGTCTCACCACGATGTAATACAAATGGAATCTTCCCATATCTCCTGATCTTTTCCTAAACCTTAGTCTGCTCTGCAGCACTATTGGATTATGTTCTGAAGTCATATCTGGTGGATACACGTTACAATCCACTATTTTATTTTGGAATCTATGACCCACCACGATGTAAAACAAGTTGAATCCATCCATCTCTCCTGGCCTTTTTCTCGAATATCTCCTCATCTTGTGAACAGTGTATACCCCATAACTATCTGAAATGAGCTGCAAAACTTATCCTGTCTCATTCCTACTACTGAGCTCCCATTCTGTCCAACTGTTTCTCCTCCTTCCTCCCCTACTAAAGCTTTCCATTCACTCATGATTAATAGAAGTTTTGTCTCCTTTACATACTGTATCACTTGCTCATTTTCTCGTAGACTTTCTCTACCTCTCCATTCACTGGTGTCACAAAGTACAAATGAAGCATTGTTGTGGGCTTTGATTTACTATCTATTCTGATATTATAAAAATTGTCACTGAACTTTTCATAGTAACTAACTCTCTGCCTTACCTTCGTATTCATAAGGAATTCTACTCTACTACCACCACGTCTTCGTCTGACCAGAAATCCTTATCTTCTTTCCATTTCATTTAGCTGAACTGCACTGTGCCCGGACTGAGCCCAAGCATTTCCATTTTCCGATCTTCTTGCTCCCAGAAAAATTTCTGACATTCCATATTTCGTCTCGTAGAATGTTACGCTTTCGTTGGTAGTTATCCATTCACTTTTTCACTTTCCTTCACTGTGGCCCGAATGGGGAACTAGTCCTGTATATTTTGCGATGAAGACAACATGGTGATGCTTTCTCAATTAGAGGCCAAATGTCTGAATACAAATCATATGGTTATAAAGTAGTGACTTCCGTTACCTGCTTCTGCCTCATACCGTTGATCATCTCAGATTTTTTCGTCTTTTAAAGGGCGTTTCCAACCCCAAGGGCAAGGTTTTGACCTGAGTATTTCTCCGCTACTCTGCTCTCTTCGACAGGGCCATTGGCAGAAAGAGGGTGTCCTTACCAGAAGTCTTTGGCCGCCATTGATGATGATTTTTATTCAAAACTAGGCTCTCCTCTGCGGCTTCGCTCACGAATTCATTCAACACATCCAGGAATATTGGAAACATCTCCTCAACCTCCCGCTGTGCGCCTCTTCGTAGCCCATATATGTGTCCACCTCATCTTCCCATCTCTCTCTGTCCATCTCCTCCTCCACCTCATCATTTACCACCACACTTATACACCTTCCATCTGCCTTCTTCGTCTCCCTCTCCTTCTCACATTCTGCCCAGCTTCCCTTCTGCCGAATTCATCCTCTCTCAGCTACCCTCATTTCTTTTATTCCCCCCCCCCCTCCTCTGTGCATCTCCTCCTCCTGTCACTGTTCATCTACTCCTTGTCCCTGTCCCTACGTCCATCTCCCCCTCTTATTTTGTCGATCTCTTCCTGTATCTCTCTCTCTCTGTCCCTCCCCTCCTCCCTCCTTCCCCTTACCCTGCACCACCGTTTTGCCCCTCCTCTGTCTCACCCCTCCTGCCCATTCCTCTGCCCTACGCCTCCTGCCGCTCTTGCTGTCTCCCCTCCTACCTCACTCTCTGTCCACCCCTCCTGCTCCTCTTTCCATCCCCTCCTACTCCCTCTCCCTATCGATACTCTCTTGCCTCTCCTTGTCCATCTGCTCCTCTATCCAACTAAACTTTCCATTGCTGTTTCTACCTGCGCCTGTGGCCCTTGCAGAATGGGTCACTGCAATGGGCCAATTGTACTCGCACAACATAACTGTCATGCTGTATACCTCCGTAGTCAAAAAAAATTATGTAATTTTTTTTCTGCTACTCTGCACTACCACGTTCTTATGGGTTGTGTTTATGTGTATGAGAAAGAAAGAGAGCGAGGGTAGTGTACTGTGGGAAGGCCCTCATTGGTTGTCGCAACCGGCACCTGGGTAGTGCGACCCAGCAGTTATCGACACAGGGCGGAACCGCGTGACCAGGAGCGACCGCTCCGAAACGTGACCGCCTGGGGCGCCGGTGGCTGCCGTGCAGCCCAGAGACGTGATCGGCACCTCCTCAGTGTGCTTCCGAGCAGAGCAATGGACGCCTCAAGCAGTTGCATCCCAGCGCTTATTTTCTCCTTTTAAAATCAGGTTGCTTAATACAGACATACTTCTCGGCATGAACACTTTTTTCCCCTTGAGAAGACGAAGTTTGTCGGGAATACAGCTAGCGGACACTTTCTTTATGGGAGAACCAGTTCTCATAACTGCATCCTGTCACCTTAGTTCAGCCACCCCTCGAATTACCCAGATCGCAAGATATGATTTACCACAACGACGCTGGTGTAGGCTGAATAATCAGGTATTCTCCCACACTCCCTTTTAGAATACTCTTGTACATACGACCGGGAAAGCATATAAAAGTGTCATTAATGAATATCTTCATAGTCAGCTCCAAGCATTCACCGCGGAACACAAAGATATTGAGCATCTTTGGTCGGAATTTATAGGTGTTGTCCACCATGTGATAGAGAAGTATGTGCCTAGCAAAAACATAAGGAAGGGAAAGGATCCACCGTGGTACAGCAAACATATTAGGAAGTTTCTGAGAAAGCAGAGAATTTTGCACAGTCGTTTTAAGCGTAGACACTGCCCAGCTGACAAACAGAAATTATGCGAAATGAAAGCAGCTGTCAAAAGGTCAATGAGAGATTCTTTTACCGAATTTGAAAGCAATATTTTATCTGCAGATTCTAAGAATAACCCCAAAAAATTTTGGTCGTACGTAAAATCTATGAACGCTACAAATAATTCAATACCATCTCTTGCTGACAGTACGGGTAATGTAACTGATGATGATAAATAGCTGACCGAAATTCTAAACCTAGCTTTCAAAAACTCGTTTACGTTAGAGGACTGCAGCACCATTCCACCTTTCAATTATCGAACAAACGCAAGGATGACTGACACAGTATTTAGTGTATCTCGGATTGTAAATCAGTGAAGATCCTTAGACGCCAGGAAGGCATCTCTCTCAGACAGTACCCTCGTAAGATTTCCTGTTGAGTATGCTACAAATATAGAACCATTCTTAACCGTCATCTATCAGAGATCTTTGGAACAGCGGAAAGTTCCATGAGACTGGAAGAAGGCCCAGGTCATAGCAATCTATAAAAGAGTAGAAAATCGGATGCATATAATTGCCGGCCAATTTCACTGACATCGATTTGTTGTAGAATCATGGAACATATTTACTGTTCAGACATAATGATCTTTGAAGACTCTGAGAAGCTCATCTGCAGAAACCAGCACGGTTTTAGGAAACAGAGGTCATGCGAGACACAGCTGACTCTCTTTGTGTATGATATACAACAAGCTCTAGATACCGGCTCGCAGCTTGATGCCGTATTTCTCGCCTGTCGAAAGGGGTTCGACTCGGTTCCGCACTATCACTTGCTCCAGAAAGTGCGCGCTTACGGTCTATATGATGACATATGCAGTTGGATAGAAAGTTTTCTAACAGACAGAGAGCAGTATGTCGTCCTGAACGGGGTGACTTCAACAGAAACAAGCGTAACTTCAGGTGTTCCACAGGGCAGCGTAATAGGTCCTCTGCTTTTTACGATTTGCATAAACAATCTAGTTAATGATATTGACAGTGGCATTAGACTGTTTGCCGATGATGCTTTAGTGTACAGGAAACTAGGATCACACGAAAGTTGCAAACAAATCAATGAGGATTTGCAGAAAATAAATGCGTGGTGTAATGACTCGCAGTTATCCCTCAATATTAGTAAGTGTAACCTACTGCGTATAACAAAGCGAAAAATTACTGTTAATGTATGAGTATAAAATAAATGCCCAGTCTTTGGAAGCAGTAACATCCGTCAAGTATCTGGGTGTGACTATTCGAATTGATCTCAAATGGAATAATCAGATTACACAAGTAACGGGTAAGGCGAACTCTAGGTTGTGGTTTATTGGTAGAATCCTGAAGCGATGCAGTCCTTCAGCAAAGAAAATATCTTACAATACGTTAGTTCGTCCAGTCTTGGAGTATTGTTCGTCTGTATGGGACCCTTACCAGTTGGGTCTGATTCAAGAGATTGAGAAATCCCAAAGAAAAGCGCAAGATTCGTGACTCGTATATTTAACCATCGCGAGAGCGTTACAAATCTCATAGAAAGTTTGAAGTGGGACACACTTGGAGATAGACGGCACGCTAAACAGAAGTGGCTGCTCACTAAATTCCGAAATCCGATCTTCGCCGAGGAAGTAGAGCCTATATTATTACACCATTTTGAATTGTACCCTCCGCCACACACCGCTTGGTGGGTAGCTGAGTACATATGTAGATGTAGAGCGGTTTCGAGGTTTTAAATCTCATTTTCACATACATTCCAAGACAAAATGCTCACCATGAAGATATTACCAGAACGGGACGGAAACCGGTAGACCTGATCTACATACAAAAACATACATTTACAGTTTCTGAAAAACTGTGTGGTTTAGTCGAGAGGAAAGATTTCACAAATCGAGAAAGTCAATAACGCGCTGGTCCACCTTTGGCACTTCTGCACGTAGTTATTAGGCTTGGCATTGATTGCAGAGTTTTTAGATGTCCTCCTGAAGCGTATCGTGCCAAATTCTGTCTGACTGGCGCGGTAGATTGAAATCCCATGTTTGTTGGAAGGTCCTGCCTATAATGCTCCAAACGCTCTCAACTGGGTAGAGACACGCCAAACGTGCTGGCCAAGGTAGGGTATGACAAGCACGAAGAGAAGCAGTAGAAACTCTCTCCGTGTGCGGGCGCGTTTGGTCTTGCTGAAATGTAAGCCCAGGATAGCTTGCCATGGAGGACAACAGAAAGTGGCGTAGCATATCGTCGGCGCATCGTTGTGCTCTAAGACTGCCGCGGATGACAACCATAAGAGTCGTGCTATGAAAATAAATGTCTCCCCAGACCAACACTTTTGGTTGTCGGGCTGTATGGCGGACGACATTCGCGTTGATATCCCAAAGTTGTCTGGAGCGTTTCCAGACTCATCTTCGGACTGCAATCTCATTGAATGGAGTACACTTGTTTTCAGTGATGACTTTCGCTTCGAATTGTGCCCCGGTGACCAGGGAAGACATGACTAGATAGCCTCCGGACAGCAATAGGATACCACTGTGACTGTCGCCTTTTATACGACTCTACAGCATGGAGTGGTCGTCTAAGTGTCATTTCTTCTCATAACATGACTTCTATCGCTGTCATCAGCGGCATCGTTAAAACACAGCAGTACGTCGATGATATTCTACGCTCGGTTTTGTTGTCCTTCATGACAAGCCGTCCTGGATCTACATTTCAACAAAATGTCCGCCCCCACACGGAGAGAATTTCTACTGCTTGTCTTCGTGCTTGATAAACTCGACCTTGGCCAGCTAGACCGCCGAATCTCTACCCATCTGAGAATGTTTGCAGCATTACGTGCAGCGCCCACCAACAAACACGGGCTTTTCACAGTCTAATGCACCAGTTGAACTGGATTTGGCACCAAGTTTTATTCTAACAAATTTGTCGAGCGAATGTATTCATTTCAAGCGGTAAAGGATATAGCATCAGTCGGAAGTGGTAGCACACCTATATTTCGGTCACTGTGTGGCCATCTTCGGAGCACGAAAAGTAAGTTAAAACGTTAAAACTACTTGAATACCCACATAGACTCAAATGAATTGTTCTTTTGAGAGGTTCAGTTCACACTGTTTTAACTTACATTTGCTGTACTGAAGATGGTCACACAGTGACCGAAATCTAGATGCGCAATCCACATCATTTGCGACTCACTACTGTACACTTTACTTCTTTACTCCTAATTACAAAAACGAATTTGTATTGCGATAGTTGAAGTTTATATAAACTGGTGTTAATAGACAGAGAAAAAACGAAATAACACCGCTAGTTGCACGATTCGCCAGTTAATACGTTTATGAAGATCTGCTCCAATTTACAGGTAAAATGAACATAATACCTGTTATTGTCTTGAAGACGAAAAATTTTTATTCTTTCACTAGTAAAATTTAACTTTTTTGTACATTAATTATTACAAAACATTTTCTGATTGTTTAGTGGTTTTCAATTTACTTGTAATAGCGTATTACCATCTGCAGTTCAAACAACCAAATTTCATGTTTCTAACTCCATTAGTTTATTAAATAATGGTACCTGAAAGTAAAAAAAGTAGTCTTGAGAAAAATCCATTTAAAGTTTAATAGTGCAATTCTAATACATTTATTGATAAGACTTACTACTAACATTTTCCTGCTCCATACTAAGCATCATCTGAATCATACTGATCTTTTCTTCTCTTGGTGCCTCTTCTTTTCTATCTGGCTTCTTTTTTGCATTTTAAATTAGCGATATCTGCTAGGCGGATTCCCTCTTTATCTATTTGCACCTAGGATTTTGCAATATTTCCACGAGATTTTATGACCAATAATTCCAAAATATCCTGTTTTCTAATTACAACACCATTGAAGCATAAAATAGCTTCATAAATACCAAATTTGCGGGCTGTAATCTAAACAAATACAGCTTTCGGTAACCGGTTCCAAATGACGGAATGCAAAAATTCATTCAAATTTTGTGTTTTTCCCATTAAGACATTTCTGCAACAAGGTATCTTTAAAAAGTCTCTAAACACGGGTTTAATTTCATTCATTACTGGTGCAGGTAAAGAATGTTTGTGGTCATATCTGGCACTTCTCCTGTACTTGCACCACGTGTCAGGATCATTTGGACAAAGACCGTGCACTGGATTTTGATTTGTGGAAAGCTTGTGGACAAAGATAGTCCATACAGCTTTTTTCATGTTTTCTAAATTCCCTACATTTCTTCTTATGGCCAAGTCATAATAATTCTGTAATCTGTCTATTTTAAGATTTCTCAGGCGACCTTTACCACAAATTTTCTTGCCGTCTTCAAATACTATTTTTTACTTTTCTTTCAATAATCTTCTCAACCTGGACCCCATTCTCTTCTGGACAATCCCAATGCACTCTAATTTAGAAATTGTGACATTACGACCATAGGATTCTTCTGGTCATAGCCGGTCAGCGTCCACAGATTGCACAGAGCGCTAGGAAAACCATCATAACTCACGAGAAAATTGTAGTATTTATATAAAACAAAAACTGTTTCACGCAGGGACGACCAGGCATTTCAAACATGATCTCCGTCGATAAAAATCTAGTATAAGGAGCCAACCAGACGCTCGCTACAGACAGCACAGAAAAATCGTTCAGTCGCTACCAGATAAACTACCGGTGCAGGAGAGACCCTTCCGAGCACACATCGCGCTGGGTGCGCGGTCTGTGTACTCGTTTTAGCGCTCGTGATTAACGAGTTTACAGCCACACGCGTCGCCCGGGGCTCGGCAAGCACATTTCCCGGCCAGACGGGAATCGCTACGCGGCTGATCGACTGCGCGGGCAACCGCGGAATTAATTCGCGCTCGCGGCTCATTATTTCCGTTAGTCATCGTACGGATCGCCAGATTATTATGCAGCGTGCAGCCGCAGAGAACCGCGTCCAGCGGATGTCACTTTGAGCGTACTCGTTCAAGTATCCGGTTCGTGTACACTGGTCGCACGTAATTCATTTTCGCCATCAGTAGTCAATAATCACACGCTAATTGTTGTCAGATAGACCACTAGTTGCACTTCGGTAAGCGCTGTTACTCAAATTAAAACTGGAATTAGCAAAGGGCAGTACATTATTCACATCGGTACTCCAATATTCCGCAGTTATAGATATCGTCAGTAGTTAGATAAATAAAATGCCACAAACCTCTATAAAGTTAAATATCTGAAGCCCTGTTTGGATATAGTTTAGCTCAACATTTCGGACACCTGCTCTTAACCATTATAGTGCCACTGGAAATTGCTCTGCTCTGCAACGGTACACGTCTTGGTGCGTTGCCGGATGTAAACGACATCACATGAGATCTGGCTTCTTCGCGTTGGTGGAGATTTGAGTTTTGAAACGGTTACAGCTGGTCAAGTCATTGTTCCAGGTGAACACTGTAGGATTTCAGAGAGGTCCTCGAGTATGCATAGATTTATATGTTCTTTACCGACTAACAGTCGGCATGGCTACCATAAGTGTGATGATAAGGTCTGTGGCCAAGTCCTGTACTAAATTCCTAAACTCACCACACTGCTTCTTGGGATGAGTTCATGTGACAATGTAATTCGGCTACATGCATGCTCAACAAGCCTCTCAACAATGCATGTTGGAAAGTACTTGTACCGATTCTACTGATTCCGATTACTGATGGTCTGTCCGTTGGCTGAGGACTTTAAGCTTGCCGTCTCCCTTTCTCTTGTTGGAGAGAAACCTACGTGGTGGCGCCGAGTTCTACCCTGTCCCTATTCTCGTCATCATAGCACACGCACACGCACACGCACACGCGTTTTATGCAAGGTGAACCATCTGGAAATTGCCCCACAAATATTGCGGAAATGGAAAGAGCTATTGGCGCGCGGTTTTCACAGAATGGATTGCTATTCAGGGGCTCATATTGTTAGCAAATCAACAAAATGTAATAATACTTAGAAAATGTATTTCTGTGATAACATACAATTTCTGAAATGGAGCAACGCTCATTGACACTACCAGACAAAAATTAAAGTAAATCAAAAAGCCGGTGGAGTTTGTTAAAGGACTCTAGTGCGAGTCGTTTACGAGATCTTGTAATTCGAAAAGTTCCCACACGAAACTTGTACAATACCTGTGGTAGCACACTTGCAAGAACAACGCAAGTGCGTACACTAGTAATGTGAATTCTGACTGTGGTGTCACCGCCAGACACCACACTTGCTGGGTGGTAGCCTTTAAATCGGCCGCGGTCCTTTAGTATACGTCGGACCCGCGTGTCGCCACCACACGGCAGGTCTAGTCTAGAGAGACTCCCTAGCACTCGCACCAGTTGTACAGCCGACTTTGCTAGCGATGATTCACTGCCTACATACGCTCTCATTTGCAGAGACGACAGTTTAGCATACCCTTCAGCTACGTCATTTGCTACGACTTAGCAAGGCGCCATATTAAGTTACTATAATCTGACAGATAATATTCTGAATCATGTACCGTCAAGAGCGACGTTCATCATTAATAGATTAAAGTATGAAACTAATTACGTCCGCTTTCTGGATTCTAATTCCTTGTCATGTTCCAGACCTCACGTCAGTATACTTCTTCCCTCCTCACGCCAGCCTGCGTGAGCTAAAACGCGTGCATTTCGGCCTCCACTAGTAACACGGTGTTGGCTCTTCTGCCAACACAACACTGACTACTAACGAGACAATTTACCATCACAGATTGTGTTGAAAATGACCACCGGCAGCGGCAGTACACGATTTCAGTCTGGTATGGAACCACTGCTACAGACGTTCTAGCGTTTCAGCGGAGACGTCCGATCAGGCTAGAGTAATACGACGTTGAATATCGTCGGCTGTAGATGAGATGTCCTTGGAGCTTCCCCGCAGAAAAAAGTCTACAGGCGTCAAACCCGGCAGCGGGCTGGCAGGACAAGTCCCCTGCATCCAGTCCAACGTTTTGGAAACAATTCCTGAAGACACGCTACAGTACTTTGTGCACTGTGGGCTAGACAGCCATCATATTGGTAACATAGGTTCCTCCTGGTCTGTAGAGGGATTTCTAGCATCCATGGAGGATGGTCTATCAGGAGGCTGCGATACTTGCGCGTGTTCTGTCTTCCGTCTGTGAAAAACAGGCTTATGAGCTGGTGGTTCACTATCCCACACCACACTGTTTCCACTATAAGGACGCTGAGTATCACTTGACGAAGCCTACTGGGATTGCCAATGGACCAATACTGCTTGTTTCTGCTGTTCACTCCGACTTGATTGATAAATGTGGCTTCATCATTAAAAAAGATGTATGACACATTAGGAGTATCCTATCTTAATGAAGTTAACACGATTCTCATAATAGTTTCCATGCATCTCTAGAAGAAGAGCTATATGATAGAGATGGGACCTATGTCGATGGGAACGCGTGACACATTTGCCTGACTCATGCCACTTCCTCGTGCGACTGCATGGAAACTAAAGTGCGAATCAACTGCAACAGAAGCAAGAAATTAATTCCCCCCTCTTCTGTCAGTTGTTCCCTTCTGTTATGTTGTCAAGGTGGGTGTTGTACTACCACTTTCACGCAAGTAAAGAGATTTACGAAGAATTGCCGAGGTGGTTGACGTCTGTTGGGATATCTTGCCGAATACACGGTACAATAATGAACTGAACTACCCCTACACTCTCCATCTATCATGAGCACGTCAAGTTTTTGTGCACTGGCAATTTCCATCGTCTACTCACGACTTTGTTCTTGGACTGTCACGCACTAAATGACTAACAAGTCGCAATGCACTCACGGAATACAAAAGCACACTGTGAGCAAACATAACAACATCGCATCTAGCAACAATGCAGGCTGAATGGCACAAACAAGTTTGGTCTGAAAACTTTTCAAGACAGATATCTCGTAAACGGCTCGCACTAGAATTCTGCAACGAAAATCACTGGCATTGGTTCGAATGGCTCTGAGCACTATGGGACTTAATTTCTGCGGTCATCAGTCGCCTAGAACTTAGAACTAATTAAACCTAACTAACCTAAGGACATCACACACTTCCATGCCCGAGGCAGGATTCGAACCTGCGACCGTAGCGGTCACGCGGTTCCGGACTGTAGCGCCTAGTACCGCACGGCCACATCGGCCGGCAATCAGTGGCATTCTAATTTACTGTAATTTTAGTTTTTTAATGTCAATATTCATTGTTCCACTTAAAAAGTGTATGTTTGCTCAATAAATGCACGTTCTATGTAATAATGCAGTTTGGTGACTGGCTAACAGTACGAGCCCCTGACTACCAATACATCCTGTGAAAACCGCACGTCAATAGCACTTTCCATTCCCGCAATATTTGCGGTGCAAGGTTCAGGTTATTCAGCCAGTATATGTATACAGTGTGTAATGCTGAGGCCCGTCAGCCTGCAGCCAGCATGCCGATTTCTTTCTCATTAATAGTACTACTTACTCAGAACGATAGGTAGAGAGAACTCTTTCCTTTTTTTGGTAATACGATGTTAGTTTCTACACATTAATGAATCTTACATCACGACTGCAGAGGTTACAATTTCACTCCAACACAATATTTTCCATTATTTGCACATTGGTGGTGGTGGTGGTGGTTAGTGTTTAACGTCCCGTCGACAACGAGGTCATTAGAGACGGAGCGCAAGCTCGGGTTAGGGAAGGATTGGGAAGGAAATCGGCCGTGCCCTTTCAAAGGAACCATCCCGGCATTTGCCTGAAACGATTTAGGGAAATCACGGAAAACCTAAATCAGGATGGCCGGAGACGGGATTGAACCGTCGTCCTCCCGAATGCGAGTCCAGTGTGCTAACCACTGCGCCACCTCGCTCGGTATATTTGCACATTGGTTTACACCGCCGGGGAGGGGACAGTATTTTTAATGTGTATTGGTCCAGCCCTTGGCCATCCGAGGACGGCAACGCGACCCTGGAGTGCTGTATGGGGTTCCACTGTATACCTATTCCCTCTGATAAACTAATCGCCAACAGAATGTCTCGTCTGTTCTCCCATTCTCCTGTGACGGTCACGCTTGGTGCACCATGATTAGGCGCCACACTATTGGTTGAGACGCCACTTTCCCGAACACAGACCATGCTCAGAGATTCTTGCCAATTGTGCCAACTTCAGATTCTCGGTGAGCAATTTGATGATAACACGGATGGCGTCAGTCAGGCAAATGAAGACGACACTTATGGACATTTTAGGCATCAGTTTGGACTTAGATATTTTGGGGGATAAGGACTGCATTTGGCCTGTACCGGAAATTCACTATCATATGTCAGGTGAAAAAATATAAATCGTTTTATTATTATTGTTTTCATATTTATTCTTTCAATAGCCTGGTGCCGATTCTTAAATACTGTATTATTATTGGCCCGAGCATTTGGTGTGGGAAATAGTACATTCGTTGGACGAGGTAATAAATATTAGCCAGATTAGGAGAACTATCATCGAAATTTGAAGGGCGAGAGCTTGGGTTGTTTGGGAATGATCTGAGCTGTCACCGTTTTCCAGGGTGGGGGTCTAGCATCAAACTGTTGTAAATTTGTTTGAACTGAAAAATTAAGAGACTGGATCAAGTAATAATAAAGTTTTCGGACGAGAGTGGGGAAATGTCTGTTGTGTGATCTCTCATTAGTGGCATTCCTAACATTGTGTCTGATTGGGCAGTTAGTAATTTTTGCAGCCTTCTGCAGAAAGCTCAGAGCATCGTCAATTTTACAGTAGTCCCCGACAGGACATGAATCTGAATAGTACTATCAGCCGGGACACAAAATTGTCAGTACAATTTGGTCGTGAAGCAGAATGGTATTCTTGGTCGGGACTGAGCTTCAGCAAGTCTCTTCGGCTACGGAGGGCGAGGCGAAAAATTCATCCTCTGTGCGGATCGTGGCAGCATTTGCAGCGCAGATGTCATTTGGAGTAGCTGAAGTCGCAGCTAGTCGTTTCGTCTCTTTGAAGTTGGTGGGCTCTGGCACCAAAGCGAGGCGAGATATTAGTGACGAGACCGAACTAGGCACGTTCCCAGTTAAAACGTAGGTGGTCTCGCGCTTTAAATCACGCTCTCACACTCGACAGCTTGACCATGACTTACTTATGCGGATTCCTGTGTGTGTTTTCCTATCCCCACCAGAACGACTCAGTCATCAATTCCGATGCAGAACCCTGTACTTAATTTACTTGAGTGATCTCGTCGGGTACTTACTAGAGTATGCTCGTCCCTCACTGCAGACTCTGCCATACAGTTTCTGGCAACGGTTAGATTATCCGAATTTCATGTTACGATTTGTACTCATCTCCATTGCTCGTGACCTGTGTTGCTCCTCCTGTGGAAAATTTGTTAATAAGCGGTGGTGTAAGTTACCACTCTTTCACTTTAATATTTAGAGGTGAACCCCTCGATGCTGAACCCCTCGATCCCTATTGTCAGTATTAAGCTTAAAAAGAACCACACCCATGACTCACTTCTCGGAATCACCCTTTCTGTTTCGGTTTTTTAAATACATCTTACTCAGAGGGGATCAATCTGCCTATCGAACGGGTACAATCGATTCAGACAAAACGCACTGTTTACGTTTAGCCGTAGCCCAGTGGCATCTTGGAGCATAGAATATAAGCTGTACGAACGACGAAAAGGTGATAAGGTCTCAGCTAACCACGGAGATATCGTTGACTTAAGTAAAATGTGACTTTCGTTACATTGCCACGCGTTTGCCTCAGATTGAGTTATGGAATCAAATATCTGTCGTTCCTACCTAGATATCCAGTTGTCTTTCGCCGAAATCTTTATGAAGTAAAAGTGAAACTAGGTCCCAGTGGAAACAGTAAAAGGAATCCTCAAACGTAGATGAGCATAATATTGTGGTTGGGTTCAAGCCCACATACTTTGCTTAACTTGGTTTTATAGCACGTCAGACCACAGCAGAGCTAACTCTGAAATTAATCGGATGAGGTACAGTCACTGGAACGTTATTTCATACTTATTTTGCCTTCAATTAAGCTGTTAGATGTCTGTGATTGCAAAAATTCGCACGAATTCTTCGCTCCGTTCACTACAAGCATTACCAGTCTTTCATTAAAGAACCATATGATAGTTTTAGATGCATGATAGGTTAGTTAGCTATTAGGAAATCGTACCATAGATTTGTAAGAAAGGTGTGCCACCATTTTTGTGTGCTGAGTTAAAAATTGGTTACCTATCGGAGATAGATTAGGTTTTATGTCTCCATTTGCAAATTAGGAGTTTTTTTTTATTTTTTTCCTGCAATCGATAGCCAGTTGTGGGTGGCGGGTGGCAGGCTACATTGGGGTTCAGCTGTCTGCCCGCAGTGACGTTAACATGCCCGGGCAGTCACCAGCAACGTGTGTGTGGGTGCGGTTGCGTCTCACCCAGAGAAAAATAATTTCACAGAGGAAACCTCTCATTTCCGCTGCTGGAGCCATGAGATAAACCTGTGGCTGCAGTCATTAGCAATCTTCCTGCTCAATCTCTCTGTATTTTCTTGTCATCTGTGTTGATTCCCCTCAACTCATTTTTTTCAGTAGCTGGACATCGATGTTGTGGCTGATTACAATACATAATGTCATTGTAGCATCAGCCTGTCACTAGTTTGAAAGCGATTTCCAACATACACTGACAGAAAAAAAATCGTGTCACCAAGAAGGAGTTGTGCGACATAAACGAAAGTTGTCAGGCGTGTTTTTTCATCTGGAAGATATCTATTCAAATGTCGTACCACTTGCGCTGCTGTGAGAATGCAACTCCGGGTTGCTTTAAATACTCGCTGTAACGAGTTGTGAGCGTTGTTTCCCATTGAAACTGGGCGTGGGGAGTTAATGTCAGTAAAGAATGCCTTTAAGGTGACAAAGACATAATAATCAACACCTCACTTAGTTTCAACGCCTTCGTGTAATAGGGCTAGGAGAAGCTGGATATTCTTTCTGCGATATTGACGAAGGCTTGGAAGGAATATAGCCACTGTACATGGTTGCAGATAGCGGTGTCCACGAGAGGGTATGGTCACAAGAAGACCGGGCTCCAGACAGCCACTTGGCACTACCAAGAACGAAGGCCATAGCGTTCGGCGTACGTCTCTGGCGTATCATACTGCATCTGCAGAAGCAGTTTGAGCAAAAGCTGACACTGTGACATAACGATCTCTTATAAATCGATTACTTTGCGGATAGTCTCTAGAAACACGTCCTGTAGCTTGCATTCCACTAACCCGAAACCACCGACACTTGCGATTTCAGTGGTGTCAAGGAAGAACTCACAAGAGAGTAGCGTAAAGGTTCGTTGTATTTTCTGATGAAAACTGGTTCCGCCTCGGTATCGGCGATGGCCGTATGTTGGTTATAAGGAGGCCAGTTAAGGGCCTGCTATCAACTTGTTTTCCTGCTAGCCGCACTGGACCTTCACCTGGAGTTATTGTCCGGGCTGTTCAAAAATGGCTCTGAGCACTATGGGACTCAACTGCTGTGTTAATCAGTCCCCTAGAACTTAGAACTACTTGAACCTAACTAACCTAAGGACATCACACACATCCATGCCCGAGGCAGGATTCGAACCTGCGACCGTAGCAGTCGCACGGTTCCGGACTGCGCGCCTAGTGTCCGGGCTGTGAATTGATTTGACAGCAGGGGCTCTCTCGTCATTATCCTACGCACCGTGATTGCAAATTTGTTCGTCAGTCTGGTGATTCGACCTGTTGTGCTGCCATTTATGAACAACATTTCGGGTGTTGTTTACCAACAAGATAACGCTTGCCCACATACCGCTGTTTCAACCCAACATGCTTTACAGGGTGTCCACACGTTGTCTTAGCCTGCACCTAATGTGACCCCAGCTGAACACACACGGGACATTATCGGACGGCAGCTCCAGCGTAACCCAGGAACAGCATTAAGCGTCCCTGTATTGACTGCCGAAGTGCAACAGGCACGGAATTCCATCACACAAACTGACTCCGTCACCTGCGTAACACCATGAATGCACGTTTTCATGTCTCCATTCAACATTCTGGCGGTTACACCGGTTGTTAATGTACGAGCATTTCACGTTTTCAACGGCTTATCCATCACTTAAATTAGCTTGTGTTCTTTCAGTATTAATAAGTACATATGTTACCTAGACAAATATATTCCCTACATTTCTTTACGTTAAATCACATATTTTCTGCTGTTGTGATTTTATTTCCGTCAGTGTAGTTAAGGAATACAGTGTAGTTCTTTTAAACTAACTGTTGATCTCTAAACAGTGTAATTGTTAACAATGAATTGTGTAACTGTTGGAAGCTCAAAGGTGTAATTGTTGAAGTTTAAATATAAAATTCTTTGATGGCAAAATAATGTACTCAAACTGAAAGGAATTCCAAATAAAAAAGAAATACGTATCTGTATCCTTCTGAGGACCATTGCGGTATTGCTGAGGTCCTACTGCAGACGTTTAATTTACGATTAGAGGATGCCCCTTGGAAGAGAAGCCCATTTGACCTGAAGATAGACGCGACGGAGTAGTTCGGTTGAAATCGTCTGTGTAGCGACTGTGGCCAGCGGCATTTGTCGTCTGCTGCTCTAAAGGGCTTCATAAGCCCGGCAGCCGTTGCGGTGTTTGCTGCTATTTGGTCCAGTGGCGTAGTTGGCCCACCGAAGCGCACTTCTAGTTTACCGGAACATTAATGTTCCCTGTACTGCTGAGACTGCTCTGTTGTTTGTGGTCTCTGTGTACTAGTGAACATCGAGAGTAATCGCCCAGTTTCTGCCGCAAGTTTCAGTACTGTCTGCAGAGGTAATACCACAACCCTTGCAGTTCGCTTCAAGCTACTTAGCATTGCCACTTGTGGTTCCTGCAATATGCGTAGACGAAGCTGGGAAATTGTTGTACACTGAGATGTATGAAGTGGCTACTTGTAAAATATTCAGTGGTGCAGGTTAAATGAAGGGTTACTGCGTTGCACTCTTAAGTGGTCTCGACTACTACGAGACTGGATACTGCCCACTTAGCGCCATACCATTCTCTTGTCACTTAGGGAAATGTAGGAAGGAAATAATGACGGTCTTCTGTATTTATGGATCCACATTCGCTGTGAATTTCTTGTGGAAAGTCATTTTCTTGCATACGTTTTTGTTTTATCCTGAAAGAAACATTTTAATTGACGATTCATCGGTTATGTTATTTCGCACCTAGGGCTTTATGAAGCTACATTGCAGTAAAAATTGATCATCCACAGCCATGTTTGACACAACCATGCTACATGCGCTACAAGCCAAGAATCTAGCTAATCGCTTCGTTATTAAGTGAAGTGTTTATTTCAAAGTAAAACAACAGACTAAGCAGAGAAATGACTTCCCTCAAGAGACACGAAATACTACTGTACCAATATTAAAAGTGTGCGTTTGTTTTGAAGACTCACATAAATGAAGTAAAACCTGTACAGAACTGTTGCCTCCTTATATTCTTACTCGTGACTCTAATCATCCAACAGTCAATTGGGAAAATCGTCGACGCGCAAGTCGCCCAAGCGGCGTCAAATCGAAAGACTTGCACCAGCGAACGGTCTACCCGACGGGAGACCCTAGTCTCACGACACTTATTTTTATAATTAGGAAAATTACAGTTTGTTAGTAGTGGGCTTGATAATACTTCCTGTGAAACATTAGTAAATCCCGGCCGCTGTGGCCGAGCGGCTCTAGGCGCTTCAGTCCGGAACCGTGCGACTGCTACTGCAGGTTCGAATCCTGCCTCGGGCATGAATGTGTGTGATGTTCTTAGGTTAGTTAGGTTTAAGTAGTTCTAAGTTCTAGGGGACTGATGACCTCAGATGTTAAGTCCCATAGTGCTCAGATTCATTTCAACCATTAGTAAATGCCTTCTTTGAAAGCTACCTGGAACAGATAATTCAGAACTACACTCATGATAAAAATTTAGTAGACCTTGTAACACGGAAAATGCAGGATGCATGGCACCTGCTACTGATATATAATTTTTTGTAATTGTATGTAAATATTTGTAATTTAAATGCTTTCTTTTAATAAGTAAGGACATTGCTGCACTGTATGTGTACATTTAGGTAGAAGTCTTTTGACGTTTTATTGTATTTATCTGTGTTTTACTGTGAAACTTATAAGCTCTGGGAAAAGCCAAAGGAATTGTTATTTGCATCGTCCAGCAACGATAATAGCAGTGCTTGTGCGTTGTAAAATCTTTGGGTAGGGAGTTGTTGAGCAGAGCGCGCGGAGAGAGCGGGAGACGGGTTCCAGCGCTTGTAGTGTGCGGAAGTGTGGTGTTAACGCTCTCGCAGTAGAGAGTACCATTACGGCGGCATCATGTACGCGCGCCGGCCAGATGACTAGTAGCAGGAGGAAGGACAGTGGACGGGTGGAAGAGGCTGTATTAATTACAATTGCCCGTTCCTGTAATTAGCTGTGGCCCCACAAGATGCTACCGTCTCCAACAACAGCAGCAGTTCCAGCAACATAGATTCGTTGTCGGCTCCGAGTTTCGTCGCATGCACAGTTTCGTCGCACAGACTGTTCATTGATAGAAAGTATTAACGGCTAACCCAGCAGCTCAACTGAATGTAATTTGATTAATGAACTTTATTTAAATAATAATCAGTTAAATTCAGGGCGATTGTGTCATAATTGCCCCCCAGACATTGTTACCAAGCAGGGTCCTTGTTCCCTTTCTTCCTTATATGCTAACCGAACTTTGAGAATCTATCAAATGAAAAAATCCAAATCTAAAGAAAATGCACTAATTAAGAGTACGGAAGTTTTATTTATTTTACATACAGCATGGAGCACGTGGCTCTTTGGTCAGTACGTATTCTAGTATTTAATTCTGTTCAAGTCAGTAAAAAAGGCTCAGTTTTTCAGACAATAATATGAAATCCAATTTGAAAATAAGTAATTGCAAAGTAAAAGGTGCTTCCCTTTCTCTAAATTTCTTTTATGACGTTATGTTGAGGTCTCTGAAAGTCATTGTTCACGTAACGAAGTTCAATACCAACATACAGTTTAAATGCATATTTTCAAATCATTACTCGATTGCCCTTTTCAGAATTTAATGACAAACATAAAGTAAAAGAGACTTCTCAGTTTTCTTTTATCATTACATATTCACTTAAGATTAGTGTCAAAAAACGTGACAACCTTCAGTTGCCACGCCAATGTTTAATAATAAATGTTTTTCTTTCCCATCATCTTGTGCAGGATTTTGGATGTAAATAGCTGGCGACCACTATTATTTCCTTTTGGTTCATTAGTGTAACTTTTGGATTCATGATCAGTGGTACCCCTTTTCTGTCCAGTGTAGTTCGTGAGTGAATGCGCAAAATAACTTTCATTTTTCCAAATTGTAGCCCTGTTCGGTTTAATTGCTTTTTTTTCTTTGTAGTAGACGTTTCTATCTGAAAGATCGGTTGTACACTTTCGGCCTACTTATCGGTATTACTTCTTCGGGAAAGATAGCCTTATCCAATTAGAAAAATTCCATCAGGTACACACGCGATCCACGGTCATATTTTATATCGCAAGCAGAATAGGCCGATTAGTAAGGGTGAGGTTACAACCTAATGGAAGCAAACAAACATGAACTCTTTAGGACACAAGAAAACGAGTGTCAGTAACCAATACAGCGATTATGGCAACAATGATTACCAAAGTACAAAGGACAACTAAAACTAGGGGAAAGCTGTATATGATCAGTTGTTTGTTGTGGTCTCCAGTCCTGAGACTGGTTTGATGCAGCTCTCCATGCTACTCTATCCTGTGCAAGCTTCTTCATCTCCCAGTACCTACTGCAGCCTACATCCTTCTGAATCTGCTTAGTGTATTCATCTCTAGGTCTCCCTCTACGATTTTTACCCTCCACCCTGCCCTCCAGTGCTAAATTTGTGATCACTTGTCGAAAGCTTCTATTCTCTTCTTGTCCAAACTATTTATCGTCCATGTTTCAATGCCCTACATGGCTACACTCCATACAAATACTTTCAGAAACGACTTCCTGACATTTAAATCTGTACTCGATGTTTACAAATTTTTCTTCTTCAGAAACGCTTTCCTTGCCATTTCCAGTCTACATTTTATATCCTCTCTACTTCGACCATAATTACTTATTTTGCTCCCCAAATAGCAAAACTCCTTTACTACTTTAAGTGTCTCATTTCCTAATCTAATTTCTTCAGCATCACCCGACTTAATTCGACTACATCCCATTATCCTTGTTTTGCTGTTGTTGATGTTCATCTTATATCCTCCTTTCAAGACACTACCCATTCCGTTCAACTGCTCCTCCAAGTCCTTTGCTGTCCCTGACAGAATTACAATGTCATCGGCGAACCTCAAAGTTTTTATTTCTTCTCCATGGATTTTAATACCTACTCCGAATTTTCCTTTTGTTTCCTTTACTGCTTGCTCAATATACAGATTAAAGAACATCGGGGATAGGCTACAACCCTGTCTCACTCCCTTCCCAACCACTGCTTTCCTTCATGCCCCTCGACTCTTATAATTGCCATCTGGTTTCTGTACAAATAGTAAATAGCCTTTCGCTCCCTGTATTTTACCCCTGCCACCTTCAGAATTTGAAAGAGAGTATTCCAGTCAACATTGTCAGTAAACTACAGTAAACTACATAAAACATCAGTGTCATATCTCAATAAGAACTACAAACTTTCAGCACAGGCGAGGAGCATCTAATGGAACTATGGCTCCAAGTTTAAAGGAATAATTCACTTTGCACTGCGTAGATATGTACCCAGTGGAACAGTTCGCAATGGGAGTGAACCTCCGTTGTATATAGTCACTGCAAAGAAGCTTCTAAAGTACAGAGAATACTACAAAATATATGTAGAACAAACCACAGGGCTATAGACGGAGAGATGCCGAGTGAAAGGCTTTTGGCTGTCAAGAGAGTAATGCATGAATCCTTCAAAGACTACCGTAGCAGAATATTGTCAAATGATCATTCACAAAACTCAAAGGAATTCTGGTCATATGTGAAGGCTGTTAATGGCATCCATGTTACTGTCCAGTCCCAAGTTAATGAGGCAGGAACTGAAACTGAGGGCAGCAAAGCAAGAGCTGAAAGGATTAACTCCGTTTTCGAAGGTTTCTCTACAAAAGGATATCCAGGAGAATTGCCCCAATTCAATCATCGCACCACTGAAGAGATGAGTGAAATAAGTGTTAGTGCCAGTGATGCTGAGAAACAGATGAAATCATCAGTATTAAGCAAAGCTCCAGGGCAAGACGGAATCCCTATCAGATTCTATACTAAATTTGCGGCTGAGGTAGCCACTGTTCTAACGATAATGTATTGTAGATCTCTCGAACAAAAAGCAGTGCCCAGTTCTTGGGAAGCAGCACAGATCGCATTCGTCCACAAGAAGGGTAGTAGAAGTTATACAAAAAGCTGCATTTCTATGTACATGACCTCGATTTTTTGCAGATTCCAAACACACATTCTGAGTTCAAACATAATGGCCTCCTCCATGCCAACACGCATGGATTCCGAAAACATCGATGATGTGAAATGCAAGTCTCAACTTTCCCACATGACATCCTGCAAGCTTTGGATGAAGGCAGTCAGGTAGCTGCAGTATTTCTTGATTCCCGAAAGTGTTTGACAGTAACACACCTACGCTTATTGTTAAAAGTACGATCATCTGGCCTCAAGTGAGATTTGTGACTTGATGAGAACTCTGTTGTATGGAAGACGCAGCATGTTATCTTGGATGCAAGGTCATCGTCAGATGTAGAAGTAACGCCTGGTGTGCCCCAGGAAAGTGTGCTATCACTCTTGTGTTCATGTTGTATGTTAATGACCTTGCAGAGAAAACGTATAGTAACTTCAGGATTTTTGCAGATGGCGCAGTTATCTATAGTGAAATACTGTCTGAAAGATGCTGCGCAAATATGCAATCTGATCCTGGTAAGATTTCAAAGCGGTGCAAAGATTGGCAACTTGCTATAAATGTTCAAAAATGTAAAAGCGGGCCCTTCACGAAAAAAACGTGGTATGCTAAGACTATCATATCAATGAGTTACCGTTGGAATCGACTTATATAAATAACTGGGCATAACACTTTCGAGGGGTATAAAATGGAATGATCATTTAGGCGCAATAATGGGTAAAGCGGGTGGTAGCCAACGGTTTATTGGTAGAATACTGAGGAGGTGTAATCACTCTGCGGAAAAGATTGCTTACAAATCGCTCGTGTGACCGGTTCTAGAATATGGCTCAAGTTTGGGTGCCGTAGCAAATAGAACTAACGAGGGGTGTTGAATGTGTACAGAAAGGGCAGCACGAATAATCACAGGTTTGTTTGATCAGTGGGAGGGTATAACAGAGGTGCTGAAGAAACTGAACTGGCAGGCTCTTGGAGACAGACGTAAACAATCTAGAGAGTATCTCTCAACAAAGTTTCCAGAATCGGCTTTAAATAATTAGTCTAGGAATATACTATAATCCCCTACATATCGCTTACATAGAGATCATGAGGATAAGATTGGAATAATTACTGCATGCACAGAGGCATTCAGTCATTCTTCCTGCGCTCCATCCTTGAACGGAGTAGGAAGAAACCCTAATAACTGGTACAATGTGACGTACCTTCCACCACACAGTTCCGGTGGTTTGTATAGATGTAGATGTAGAATGGACAGGAATGACAATTCTCGCTCATGCCACGCTGCAACTGAACCTAAATTGGACAGTTATTTCCTTATTTATCAATAAAAGGTGTATCGGAAGGACTCGTCAGGTTTCAGAAGGCTATAAATCTTCCATATGAATGAGGATAGGAACTTGGTCTGAATTTCAGCTTACGCTTCTACAATAACAGTTTAATTTGGTGTTGGTTGTTATTTCATTGATCCGAATGACTTCTCGCTGCTGGAGGCAGCTCACTCGTACATTAGCCAATGTGCATCGAGGTAACACAAAAACAACAACAGGCTTTTCGAGTTCTCCGTGTCAACAGGCGCAACTGAGTTTATCGAGAGTACGGCACTGGATCCTTAGGAGCGTGTGGACAGATGTTTCGCTCTGCACCATCCTCCTCCATGGTCGTTCGATCACAGGATATGTGGTATATCTTATGGTTATGGGGGTAAGTTGAAGACTCTGTGCGTCTTCCCTTCTAGCAGCTATTCATCAGCCGTGACGCCCGACAGCAGTACCGCAGCATGTAGTCACTCGAGACATGCTTGCAAAAGAACTGGAAGGTGTTTCACTAAGGGTTGACGTATATCGCGCGCCCGGTCGTGTGTATACTGAAGAATTCTGAGTGGTAAATAAAAACTATCATCCTACAACTAGTAAAAAGGACTCTAAGTTTGCGCTTGGATTAATGTAAAATATATACACGTGTAACGTTACATTATTATCTTGAAAATAAAAGCTCTTTAGTATAACTTAAAACTTTCTCCCTAGGTTATGTCTTTGCTCATGTAGAAGAGATATTATTCTTCAATTACGCGCTGCAATAGAACTATACTTACAAAACGATACATTTTCGTTAAACGACTGTTACCCTGACAAAAATGTGGTTATTTTATGTTTGCATATGCTCTGCGTATTTTACTTCGCATGATGATTTGCTCTCGATGATAACGGAGATGAGAAATTCAAACGATTCCTGAGAGCGATACCCGGCAGCCAATATATGAGCATCTTGAGTGACGTCATCTTCAAAAATACTGTAGAACTGAACCAGTATGCTCTTTGTTATCATCTGTACGTATTTATGGGTGAAGCCAAGGCCAGCATTCGGACGTAAGAACATGCAAAGTTACAGTGCGTAAACACCGACATTCGTTTGTATATTTCTCTGGTAACATCGTTCTGCTTGGAGTATTCCAAACTGACTGATTCCCTGTGTTTAAGCTCGCATTTCAACTGCTTTGCAAACAGTGAAATGTTGGGGATAACTGATTTATGGGCATAAAGCCGTGGTCCAAGGCATAATTCTCTTCCTAGCGTTTCGTCTTCCAATGCTGGAGTCATTACCACAGGCTTTAAGAACTTGCGAAGATTCAAAACCAGCTCAGCGATCCAAATCTTTCATGTATACCCACGCAACGGTCGGTTCATGACGTGATCATATCGCTGCCTAACATCGCAGAGTCGCGTCAACGTATGCCATGGAGCTTGTAGAAGGGAAAGGCGGCCTTAGCTAGATACTACGCATGGATGTGCAGAGAGAGCTTAGAAACTCAAATACACGAAAACTATTACATTTGAATACATTATGGGAGTGACAGTGATCAATATGTTACAAATATTTACTATTGAAAACAGTCTTGATCACAATTTATTTATTACAGTGACCGGTTTTGAAAACTACTGTGGTCGTCTTCAGACCTACAAGTCGTATACAAAGCTTTAGTTAAAGGGCTACATACATTAAAGAAAATACATAAAGTTATAAAGCTATAAAGCGATGAATTACCAATGAGTAAGAACCTCCTTCTGCTGGAGAATCACTACTGGAGAAACCATTGCATGTATTACTATATACAATGGAGGCTCCGCCCACTTCTGACAGTATGATGTCATTACTAACCAATGAGTTATAAGTCGAATAACAATATAACATTTCGTAGTTAAAAGAACATTGTCAAGAAATAAAAATAAACGCACACTAAACTTTGCTTATTTATCAGCTATTGTCAATTAAGAAGCGTTAAAAATATTTAAACATGTAGGATAAATGAACTTCGTTTTGACAGTACATGGGTTGCCCTCTCAGGGCATGTTAGTGAAACATTTGGAACCACTGGATACCATGGTCAAATTGGACGCCGTTCCAAAGATGTGACAGCAGGCTTCTTTCCACTGAAGTTGTTGTACAGTCGATAGGCTAACTAGTGGTTGCCATGGTGAGGATAAACGCCAGTGCAAAGATGTGGCAGCAGGCTTCATTCTAACGAATAGCGAAAGTGGAATGGCAAAGACTGCCACGACAAACGAAGTATTATTGAGCAGCAACGTGTCTTTATTGAAAAGATTTTGAATGTGCAGGCTTCAATAATCTTTAGCTGACATATATTCCACATGCTGCACAGATATGACACGAAGTAGTTGTCCATATTTATGAAATATTGTCTATATAGTTCGTATGTAGATTGCAATTTTTTAAAATTACATGTGACAGTTTTTAAAAAGGAATTGCTATTACTTAAGTTGCATGCCAGTCTTATAAACAAATAAAAATAATGGAAATTGAAGGAATTTAAAATTATAATACTATGAGCCGTAGTGTCAAAAATAAAAGGATGCGAATTAGCAATATGCAGTCTAAAAGCTTATAAGCAAACATTCTAAAACAGATAGTCAGTCATAAAGAAATGTTTGGTGAAATAAAATTTACAAAGTAAAGATAAAATATTTCCTAACAGTCCTAATAATTTTAAAAACGAAGGACAGAAGAGAGAACGTTCTAAAGCAGATCATCGAAAAGCTCAAAGAAATGTTTGTCTTTGAATTGATGTTGTTCATTTAAAATAGATAACCGATATCTTTTGTGAAGTGAAAAGGTTTCAATTTCTTCTAAAGTATTTAGCATTCGTCCTTTTGGCACAGTATGTATTACTTTCAAATTGTTAGAAATGCAACTGTCAAAATGATTGTATCCATCAAGATGTTGACCAAATATTAATTTGGTACGTGCAGTACCAGTAGTATGTTCTTTAAAACGTGTTAGAAAGTTACAGCCAGTTTGGCCAATATACTGTTTCTGACAGTCATTACATAGTATTTTGTAAACGCCTGACTTTTGGTACGTATTTGATTCCCTGATTGTGTGTTTCACTTCCATCTGTAGTGGGTTATTGGTTTTAAATGCTATTGTCACGCTTGTATTCTTAAATAATTTATTTATTTTTTCTGAAATAGGTCCCATGTCTGTCTTTTTGTAAATCTGTTCTTGAAATAAATAACAGCATCATTTGTTTCTTGTAATTTTTGATATAACAGATCAACCTGATGGGAATTATAATTGTAAGCAACTGCTATCTGTTTGAATGTATCAATTTCCTTCTGGATTGCATCAGGTTGAAGAGGTAATTTCAGTATCCTATGCATCACAGTTTAAAAAAATGCCACTTTCTATCTCAATGGATGGCATGATGTACCATTTATTATTACATCAGCTGATGTGGTTTTTCTATAAACAGAAATATTATGTTTTCCTTTCTTGATTGCAGTTGTGAGGTCCAGGAAATTAATACTATTGTTACTTTCGTGTTCTACTGTAAATACAAGTTTTGGATGTAAATTATTTAAGTTGTTAACGAAAGCATCAATTTCTACCTTAGAACCGTTATATAATAGCAATGTGTCGTCAACATTTCTTTTGTAATATATAATTTAATTTGTGGTTTCTGGATTATTTTTGAAAAATTGAATTTCAACATAATTGACAAAGATATCTGCTATAGTGCTGGCCAGTGAATTCACAATTGCAAGTCCATCTTTCTGAATATATATTTTATTATTAAATGAAAAGTAATTAAAATCTATAGCAATTATTAACAATTCAGTGAACTCTATTTCTTTGGGACAAATGATTTTGTGATGCATTAAGTTATCTATAGTAATAGAGATACTCTCATGAATAGGTACATTCGTGTAAAGATCTGTGATGTCCAACGATGCGAACCTTGTGTTTTTTGGAATATCCACATCATAAATCAATTTAGTTAATTCAAAACTGTTTTTAATACTATAATTATCGAAACAAATTTAAAAGAATTTTAAGAATTGATTAAGCTTTTTGTTCAGGTTATAAGAGGAACTGTTGATATTAGTACTAACTGGACGAATTGGTAAATTAGGTTTGTGTAATTTGATTTGTGATCTCAACTTAGGTAAAGTGGGGTTCATAACTTTAAGTCTTAATTTATCTTTAGGTGAAAGTAAAGAGTCACTATCATCAATGAGCTTTTTAATTCTTGTGTGAATTCTTGAAGTCGGGTCTTTATTAACCTAAGTTATTCCATTAGTGTTGGAAAGTTGTAAAGTCTCAGACACATAATCATCTTCACTAGCAATGACAAGAGTATTCCCTTTATCTGCCTTGATTGCAATAGCTTTATTAGTTATTAACTTATGGTTGATTTGTTTCACAAGTTTTAATTCATTATTATGTCTGTTTTTATCTTTTTCATTAGTAATGACAGTTTTAGTTTTACGTGCAATGTAAGCTCCATGATCTTGGGCAGCGGTCTGATACATACGAACAGTTCGGCTTGCTTAGTATGTTCTAAACTTGTAATAGCTTTCTGAGTCGTTAAATCCTCTGATGATGTCTACAACAGTGAAATACTGAACATTCGGCGTTCTACGGATCAGAGAGTGGAATGTCGGATCCCTTAACCGGGCAGGCAGATTAGAAAATTTAAGAACAGAAATGGATAGGTTACAGTTAGATATAGTGGGAATTACTGAAGTTCGGTAGCAGGAGGAACAAGACTTTTGGTCAGGTGAATACAAGGTTATAAACACAAATAGGGGTAATGCAGGAGTAGGTTTAATAATGAATAAAAGAATAGGAGTGCGGGTAAGCTACTACAGACAGCATGGTGAACGCATTATTGTGGCGAAGATAGACACGAAGCCCACGCCTACTACAGTAGTACAAGTCTATATGCCAACTAGCTCTGCAGATGATGAAGAAATTGAAGAAATGTATGATGAGATAAAAGAAATTATTCAGGTAGTGAAGGGAGACGAAGATTTAATAGCCATGAGTGACTGGAATTCGAGGGTAGGAAAAGGGAGAGAAGGAAACATAGTACGTGAATATGGATTGCAGCTAAGAAATGGAAGAGGAAGCCGCCTGGTAGAGTTTTGCACAGAGCATCACTTAATCATAGCTAACACTTGGTACAAGGTTGTATACATGGAAGAATGCTGGAGATACTAGAAGGTATCAGATAGATTATATAATGATAAGACAGAGATTCAGGAACCAGGTTTTAAATTGCAAGACATTTCCAAGGGCAGATGTGGACTCTGACCACAATCTATTGGTTATGAACTGTAGATGAAAACTGAAGAAACTGCAAAAAGGTGGGAATTTAAGGAGATGGGACCTGGATAAACTGACTAAACCAGAGGTTGTACAGAGTTTCAGGGACAGCATAAGGGAACAGTTGACAGGAATGGGGGAAAGAATACAGTAGAAGAAGAATGGGTAGCTCTGATGGATGAAGTAGTGAAGGCAGCTGAGGATCAAGTAGGTAGAAAGACGAGGGCTAGTAGAGCTCTTTGGGTAACCGAAGAAATATTGTACTTAATTGATGAAAGGAGAAAATATAAAAATGCTGTAAATTAAGCAGGGAAAAAGGAATACAGACGTCTCAAAAATGAGATCGACAGTAAGTGCAAAATGGATAAGCAGGGATGGCTAGAGGACAAATGTAAGGAAATAGAGGCCCATATCACTAGGGATAAGATAGATACTGCCTACAGGAAAATTAAAGAGACCTTTGGAGAAAAGAGAACCACTTGTATGAATATCAAGAGCTCAGATAGAAAAACCCAGTTCTAAGGAAAGAAGGGAAAGTAGAAAGGTGGAAGGAGTATAAAGAGGGTCTATAGAAGGGCGATGTAATTGAGGACAATATTATGGAAATGGAAGAGGATGTAGATGAAGATGAAATGGGAGATATGATACTGCGTGAAGGGTTTGACAGAGCACTGAAAGACCTGAGTCGGAACAAGGCCCCGGGAGTAGACAACATTCCATTAGAACTACTGATAGTCTTGGGAGAGCCAGCCCTGACAAATCTCTAACATCTGGTGGGCAAGATGTATGAGACAGGCGAAATAACCTTCAAGAAGAATATAATAATTCCAATCTCAAAGAATTCAGGTCTTGACAGATGTAAAAATTACCGAACTATCAGTTTAATAAGCTACGGCTGCAAAATACTAACCCGAATTCTTTACAGACGAATGGAGAAACTGATAAAATGTGACCTCGGGGAAGATCAGTTTGGATTCCGTAGAAATATTGGAACACATGAGGCAATACTGACCTTACGACTTATCTTAGCATTTGTAGACTTAGAGAGGGCTTTTGACAATGTTGACTGGAATACTCTCTTCAAATTCTAAAGGTGGCAGGGGTAAAATACAGAGAGCGAAAGGCTATTTACAATTTGTACAGAAACCAGATAGTAAATATAAGAGTCGAGGGGCATGAAAGGGAACCTGTGGTTGGGAAGGGAGTGAGACAGTATTGTAGCCTCTCCCCGATGTTATTCAATCTGTATATTGAGCAAGCAGGAAACAAAAGGAAAATTCGGAGTAGGTATTAGTATCCATGGAGAGGAAATAAAACTTAGATATTCGCCGATGACATTGTAATTCTATCAGAGACAGCAAAGGACTTGGAAGAGCAGTTGAACGGAATGGACAGTGTCTTGAAAGGAGGATATAAGATGAACAGCAACAAAAGCAAAACGAGGATAATGGAATGTAGTCGAATTAAGTCGGGTGATGCTGAGGGATTTAGATTAGGAAATGAGACACTTAAAGTACTAAAGGAGTATTGCTATTTGGGGAGCAAAATAACTGATGACGGTCGAAGTAGAGAAGATATAAAATGTAGACTGACAATGGCAAGGAAAGCGTCTCTGAAGAAGAGAAATTTGTTAACATCGAGTATAGATTTAAGTGTCAGGAAGTCGTTCTGAAAGTATTTGTATGGAGTGTAGCCATGTATGGAAGTGAAACGTGGACGATAAATAGTTTGGACAAGAAGAGAATAGAAGCTGTCGAAATGTGGTGCTACAGAAGAATGCTGAAGATTAGATGGGTAGATCACATAACTAATGTTGAAGTATTGAACATAATTGGGGAGAAGAAGAGTATGTGGCACAACTTGACAAAAAGAAGGGTCCGGTTAGTATTACATGCTCTGAGGCATCAAGGGATCACAAATTTAGCATTGGAGGGCAGCGTGGAGGGTAAAAATCGTAGATGGAGGCCAAGAGATGAATACACTAATCAGATTCAGAAGGATGTTTGTTGCAGTAAGTACTGGCAGATGAAGAAGCTTGCACAGGATAGGGTAGCATGGAGAGCTGCATCAAACCAGTCTCAGGACTGAAGACCACAACAACAACAACAGGCAGGGATTTAAGCCTTGGAACAAAGCCCAATGCCCATAACTCGAATATCAGCAACATCGCCAATACCGGTCATGAAAGCCTGCGCTTTATGATTAGTCACTCAGATGCCAAACTTATGGTTACGTACAGTAACGCCAGTTCTACTGAGAAGATTCCTATTTAAAACCTGGAGGGGAAAATATTGTTATATAGAATTCATAAAATATAAGTGCTACCTTAGTTATTTTAATTCTTCTTCTACCACCTTGGCATTTAGGTCTAAGTAAAGAAAGTTTTAGTTATATTCCTTAGTTAGTTTAAAAATGCAGTTAGTAATCACGTAATTTATGCTCAGAAAGTGGACACTAGCAGACTGGAGGCATGTAGCGTGGTCCCACGATTTTTTATTTTTGTCAGTGGCGCAAGGCATCCAAAACACCGACGGCCCAATGAGTTGGTTAATTCGCTGATTGGGGGCTGCAAGTAATTTCAAGGGCATTTTTCTAGTATTTGGATGGCATGAACACGTAAGCGCTCATGTACTCTTCGAAACATAAGCGCACAGTGTCCTCAGAGGCGTTGTTTCACCTGGAACTTGCTTGGACCATTTATTCTTTAAAAGACGCGCAGGAGATGATGAGCACTGTTAATCGTGAAATGAAGGGACAAAGTAGTTGGTGGTGCATATCATGACTGGTAGTACGGCATACGCCGAGTGGTACGGTTTGCAGTTATATTCAGAGGAGGTCGAACATGTTGGTTCACTGATTAGTTGGGGTGGGGAATGAAACTGAAGTATTTTGAGAAGAATATTTTATTATGACTATTTATATGACTAATAGACGAAGTATTTGAGTTAATTTAAGGTAACTGATTTTAGATTTTTGGATTTTTGTACTTGACTGCGGCAGCTTGCTTTTAAATATTGTTGGTTTAGACATGCAGAGACCTGAGTACAGGGAAAGAGAAATAGCTACGCATAATTTTCAATTTGAATTGGGGGTAGGAATAACTGTCGACGATGTAATATTTTTTTTGTGAATTGCATTTTTGAAAAGATCTATTTGATGTTAAAGACAACTTAGGTTTTTCTACTCTAGCACTGTACTTTTTGTGCATTAATCTTTTGTGAAACAAAGAAAGAGATTACTTTTTAATACAGAACTTTTCTAATCAGAAAATCTAAATTTGGTGGTATAATTTATCCCACACCATTGTCCGCATCCGAAGTACTTGCCAAAATATGAGTTATCATTTTTCACTTATTCATATTTGATATGAACCAATAATGCCTTACGGTACTTTTTTAATTTTTTTCCCACACTGCACTCAGCGCATCTCAGCAGCTAGTGCTCAAGGCTCAGCAAATGCGACACAGTTTCATGACAAGATGTTTCCACTGTGCAACAGGTAAGCCGAGATTAAATAACAAAAGAAAAAGGAACATTGAGTTTTCCAGGGCCAATTTTTCAGTTTATAAGTTCAATGATTCACAGCACATAATTCAGACAGTATTCTTGCGATTACGAATGTTCAAACAGACAGGGAACCAGACAGAGACTTTCGAGTTACTTTCTCGCAGTCAGATTTCGAAATACATTCATGCATTCGAATTGTTATGTTCAGATTTTACGAATTCATGTTGCCAGCAAGTAAAACTTTTAATGAGCAACAATAGTCATATTAACTTTTTCTGCAGTGTGTAACTGAGGCCGAAGGAGATAATGTGACGTACTGTGGGTGGTTTTCGCATCTTGACCCACTCCTTCATATTACCGAAAATGGAAACACTAGAGTTAATTTTAACATTCTCGTGGACCAAGTATTATCCCTTCTTCTACATCCACATGATGAGCGTGCTGTGGACCATTCCGTCTCCGAAGAAAACAGCTATGCATCCTAGATTGGACGAACAATGAGGTATGTTGTCACACATAGACTAGTTCGATTTTAATACTGCAGAAAATTGTTGGGGACTATTTGGGAAAGTGGGTGAACCATACCAAACAACAACCTCGAAATTTGATAGCTTTGTGGGACCTAATCACCAATGAAAGCCTTCAGCTGGATGTGACGTGCCTGCCGACACTCATAGACTCTGTTTCTCCCTGAAATGAGGCCATCGTCAAGTTTGGATGGCACCTGCGTGAGACCAATTATTTCTCCATTGAGCTCAGCAACGAAACTAAATGTGAATAATACAGTGTTAGCTGTACCCTGCGGCTAGGCTGTTACATCAGTAGGTTTCTTATGATGAGGGAATATGCGCAATAACATCAGCTGCCCTCATATGTCTGCTTATTGGGGTAAGCATTGCTCGTGATGTGGATCCACTTTTTTTTATTTATTTGACCATCAGCTTGAGTACTTTATTTAGCATTATACACTTTCTTAGGACTTCATCTATTATACTAATTAGCTATCAACAATTACACCTTTTAGCCTTCAGCCATCCACCATTTAGGCTTCAGTCTCCATGTCATGTTATACAAGTAGCTCTATATCATACGACGTGTACATTATTGATCAAATACCGAGGAAGTGTCAGTCAAACACGTTCTATAAGTAAGCACTGAATCTGTTATTTTGAATTATATCACGTAGCACATACCAACGAATAAAAACATTTTTCAAAAATATGATAAAGATCGAAAGAACTTTTTCCAACAGTAATATTTTTCAAGAGTGGAAATAAAACTCAAGTGGGAAGGTTACCAATGATAAAATCCAATGATAAGATCCGCTAGTGACATAGCTATCCTCAGTGAAAACGAAGAATAATTACACGATGTGTTGAGTGAAAGTGAAGAATAATCACACGATGTGTTAAATGAAATGGACAGTCTAATGAGTACAAAATAAGGAGTGAAGTAAATCAAGAAATTTGAAAATTGGGTGTACTGTTAAGGTTCTCCGTAGAATTGGCGAGAAAGGAATATATGGAAAACACTGACAACAAGAAGGGCCAAGATGATACGACATCTGTTGAGATCAGGGAGTATCTTTTATGGTAAAAGAGAGAGCTGTAGATAGTATAAACTTTTTGGGAAGTTGGAGATTGGAATACACATAGCAAACAGTTGCGGACGTAAGCTGCAACTGCTGCTCTGAGACGAAAATGTTGATAAAAGAGAATAATTAGTGGCAGGTCGCATCAAACCAGTTAGAAGACGGATGACTCAAAAAATTAAATATATAAAAGATAAAAAATTAAAATATAATAAAATTTTTCCCTGATTCGCGTCATATGGTTAAAATCAGTAATTATCTTGTACTACACACTTTTTGAAATGGCGTACGTTCTTCCTCAGTGTACAAGCTGTCTCCATAACAAATTTCATCGAAATCTATTCAGCGGGTTAGGTACCTTCATAATTATAACATTAGTAAAGGTAAAACTGTCAATTACAATTTTTTTCCCGTCGTCCGATTTTTATGAAACCAAGCCTACATGGTGCGCCAAGCTGTGTTCAAGTTACACGTTAAAGCCCTACACAAATTTGTCTAGCACTTTTGGAGAAGCGTGTTCAATCAAAGATGACAGTTCAACAGATCTATTATTAGTATAGAATGGAATAATCGAAAGTTACTTACCCTCGTTGCACTAGTGATCTTCGTCTAGAAAGTTTTTTTTTTTTTTGCTGTGACACACTACGTCGTAAATAAGGTAGACCACAATTAATGTATTATTCATACCGTGTTCATACTTACAGGTCCGAAACTGTTTTTTTTTCTGGCGTATAGCGACTTGATCGCCGTAACTAGTGTGGCAGCTTGAACTAACAACTGTAGAGAATATATGTGCATTCGTCCAGTCATTTGTCGGCAGGCAGTGTTAAGTAGTGAATGTGGAGCCGTAATGTATCAACGTCGTTTGACAAATTGCAGTGGAGCCTGCGGTGCCCCACCCAGATTTATCCTAAAATGGATACGTATTCGCCTATAATTGACCGTGATCGCCAAATTGACTGGTAAACGTTGGTGGGTGAACATTCGCGTGTTTTAAGTAATTAGCATTTACTTTACTGATCTCTCTAGCATGCAGAGGTTGTATCGTACCGCACAAAGAAATTTTTAATTAAAGGAGACGACAAACTAACGTTATTTAGAAACACTGAAGAGAAGAGCACAAATATTAAGAGGCAACACTAGGAGATGAGGATATTGCACCGCAAATGGCCAACGTGAATACAATATATGTACTGAATTAATTAGCGGGAAAGTGATTACCGCTCAAAACACCTCTACAGTATTCCTGATTCGCTTACAAACTAATGTACTGTGAAATAGTCAGTGAACATAATCTGATAAGCACTGACGATTCTTAGCTACAGTGATGGTGTTTTTAATTAGTAGTGAATCTCGTAATCATTACATCCTTATTACGTTTCAACATCTGATCATTCTGTATGGAAATGTGCTTTGTATTAATACTAAGACGTTACAATTTATGTCGAAACAGGCCTACAATAATGTGATTACACATTCATTAAACAAAGAAACACTGTATCCTGCACTTTAACGAACTGGAATTTACTTTCGATACACGCAAATAAATTTATGAAATCGAGTAGACTGAAATGCCATCGCAGTAATTATCTGCTGTAAGTAGGAAAAATTATGCAAAAAATGGTTCAAATGGCTCTGAGCACTATGGGACTCAACTGCTGTGGTCATCAGTCCCCTAGAACTTAGAACTACTTAAACGTAACTAACCTAAGGACATCACACACATCCATGCCCGAGGCAGGATTCGAACCTGCGACCGTAGCAGTCGCACGGTTCCGGACTGCGCGCCTAGAACCGCGAGACCACCGCGGCCGGCAAAATTATGCAATACCTTATGATGTTTTCTTCTGCAACTGCTTCCAATTTGTTGTAATCTTTAAAATAACATATCTTGTAAAATTCTTTGGTAACCTACGGTTTTTACTCAATCATGCCAGGAACAGAAATTTAGAAAACGTTATATTTATCGCCAGCTCATAGTTGACCAGTGTGGCAGAACGGTTCTAGGCGCTTCAGTCTGGATCCGCGCGACCACTACGGTCGCAGGTTCGAATCCTGCCTCGGGCATGGATGTGTGTGATGTCCTTGCGTTAGTTAGGTTTAAGTAGTTCTATGTTCTAGGGGACTGATGACCTCAGATGTTAAGTCCCATAGTGCTCAGAGCCAAGTGAACCATTTTTGGCCGGCCGGTGTGGCCGTGCGGTTCTAGACGCTTCAGTCTGGAACCGTGTGACCGCTACGGTCGCAGGTTCGAATCCTGCCTCGGGCATGGATGTGTGTGATGTCCTTAAGTCAGTTAGGTTTAAGTAGTTCTTAGTTCTAGGGGACTGATGACCACAGATGTTAAGTCAAATAGTGTTCAGAGCCATTTGAACCATTTTTAACATATTTATAAACAATGAGATGAGATCACGACCTTTACATTACAACTGAACTGCACCAATAAAAAATATGGTGTGCACTATTTATAACCTCTTACCAGAATTGTTATAGTATGATGAATTTGCAGCTTTTAATTGTGGCTAGACGTCGCAGTTCTTTCCATCATCATACCAGACCAGCACAATAAATCTTGCTGCAGTCTAATGCCTTCCGTAAGCCAGCATACAACAATTTCAAACTGGCCCATAAAAATATATAGCCCCCCCCCCTTCTTTCTTGGGTAAGAGCTGCTTAAAACTCTGAAGATTTAATAGTAGAAACTTATTCTCGTCACCGTAGGTTGTAAAAGCCTCGGGTGGACAACACTTTAGTTCAGTTTATCCATCACACGTAACTCCAGAATTTCCTCGACTTCCACTTAGAATATGTTCTAGTGATTACAAAGATGGTAATTCTGTCGCCAAAACTCTTCCCGCAGAAGTTCCTACTGATTATGTCATGACCCTGTACATTCATATTTACATAGGTCATAAAATTACAATGATGAAAGCAGTATTACAAAATACATATAACAATATACAAGTCATTATTTAAACAGTAGAGTTCAAAAAATATACCTACGGTTTAATATTTCGCATTTATCTGTCTGGTGGCAGCACCGTAAGTGTCTAGCTAACGCTAGATGGAATAATAATACGTTGCGTGCTGTAATGCGTCACTGTCTTCTATTGTGTCCCATCTAATGCTCATAAAGACAATTTATGTAAAAATTTTATATTATTAAAATGAAACATCTTCAACTTTTGTACTCCTGTCTTCCTCAGTTGCGTGTAATATTGCGGTATACTGATAATTTTTACTTTTTGGACAGTCTGACTACAACTGAATGAAACAATTTTCGTGCCATATGCGTCTCGCCTTTATTCTCTACAAGGCATCTTCAGTGGCCTGGAATATGTACATATTTTTACTATTTAGTTTACATTTTGGGGCAATGTACCTTCAGTAGAATTTAAAATATTACTACATCATAGCAAAAACCAACCACCAGAACTGTTTGTAACCTATAGGAACATTGTCCCAAAATGTAAACTAAATAGTAAAAATATATACATATTCTGGGCCACTGAAGTTACCTTGCAGAACATAAGGCAAAATGCGTATGGCACGAAAATTGTTTCGTGCCGTTGCAGTCAGACGGTCCAAAAAGTAAAAATTATCAATATACCGTAATAAAATGAAACAGTTTACGCAAGATGGTAATGATACTTGTACTGTTACAAGTATATTCTCTAAATCAGATTTTTAAGACACCCTCCAGAATGTTTTAAAGAAGAAAAGAAATCTGATCGAAGTTTGTCTCGCAACCCTTGATTCTCGAACAAATACAATGACACGTGGGCGCCTACGGCGACTTGACTGAAATCCAAAATGCGTGCAGTTGTTTACTAGAAAAAATCATCGTGGGTGACGATACTTGAAGACGTCAATACGAATCCACAACAAAACGTCAAAGTGCACGAATTCACTCAAATTATAACGGTTTGGCGACAAAATCGTCATGCAAGCCAATCTGAATCGTGAGTTGAACAATCTCCCAATTTTTCTGACTGTTTCTTATGATTGTGTGAACATTCGGATGATTTGGACACATCTGGTGGAGGGGGAGGAGGGGGGGAGACTGTGTAGAACACATGAACTTTTCTGTATTTTTTTATTAATCTACTCTGCGCAACATCTTGAACTGATTGAGGTAAGTGGGTATTTACAGCCTTATAAAATAGATTTTGGGTAAACCAAACATGTAAGTAACGTAAATACCCAAAAAATGAAAAACATTAAAATGAAAGGGAACGACAGCAGAACAGATGATATAACTCTGTACAGAGAGAAAAAAGTATCTAGGTGCTCTACAGACTGGGTCATGTTCGTGGTGAAATACGTTCCTGAACGTTGAACATGTGACATATTAGTTCATATAGCCGACAACTCAGATTCATTACAAACACAGGCCGTAAATTTAGTTCAGAATGTCTCATTCTGATACGCAGGTCAAATATTTGCTTTATATGTTTATTGCATTCTCTGCTTTTAGCTAGATAATATCACATAAGATGCTTCAGGAGATCGAAATATCTTCTATATCAAAGCCCTCAGAAATCCAATATCTGCCGGTCCCGAACGGACTTTCTTGGCAGTATATTACACTTGCCTTAGGTTTGCTCGCAGGTATTCATAAGGAAGACCTCCTCAGATAAAGACCCTTGATGTTCGGTAGTCTATTTTGAACCGTTTACGAGAGCGTTAGTAATAAATAGGGCAAAAAATATTACTGAAAGGAAGAATACAACATATACGTAGAACATGAATGGCTAGTAACAGTAATAGAGATGGCAGCAAAAGAAAAATTGGGCAAAAGGACGAGGCCTAGCGAAAAGCCGCTAAAGCACACAAGGTATTAAGTTTAGCTGATGGAATGAGAAAATGAAATAAAACGCAGCAAATGAGGCAGGTCGAAAGAAACTACGAAGTGACAAAGAAAGAGTGGTAGGAGAGAATTGTAAATCTGTGGGAACCTGCGTTAGTTTACGAATGATACATATTGCTTGCAACAAATTTAAAGAAACCTTGATAGAAAAGGGAAAGAAGGTGCATGAAGACCTCAAATGGCGGACCACTTCCGAGTAAAGAAAGGATTAGTGAAAGACGAAAGAATAGACAGAAAGGCTGTATGAAGCAAGAGAGTGCAAAAGCTGAAAAGCATGTGTGTGTGTGTGTGTGTGTATTCGCGCGCGCGCGCGTGTGTGTGTGTGTGTGTGTGTGTGTGTGTGTGTGTGTGTGTGTGTGTATGTTACCAGAATATCAGTTGAAGACAGTATTATGGGATCGGAAGAGGAAGTGTTTGGGTACGAGATGATTAATGTGCCACTTCAAGAACAAACTTTCGGACCTGGAAGACCAAAGCTAGAAAGATGTTCCCGAATTAGATTTATTAACATCCTATAGGGTAACATAAACAAGTCCATCTGGTTTGAGGATGCAGCGACGGGTGAAACAGCCCCAGATTTCAAGAAAAATACGATAATCGCAGGACCAAAGTGGCAGCTGTTTGCAGGGGAGAGTTTATCGAAATACTGTATCAATAAAATCATCTTTACGACATATCACCACAAGCTGTCTATAGAAGAACGGAATCAATGGTACAAGCATACTTGCAGAAAGTTCGGTTTAGGTTCCGGCTAAATGCAGGAACACACGAGGCAATATGGCTCAGCTTCTGATCTTAGAAGTTAGAATTAAGAAAGACAAACCAACATTTGAAGCAACTTTACAATTAGAAAAATCTTTTGCCGACGTTGACTGAAATGTACAGGCTGTTCATAATTACAGTTTGAAAATGCTTTAGTAACGGCACCACTGCTCAGGATGACGTCAAATGACAAAAAAACGAACATTTTACCAAAGATGGAGCTTTAAGCGACAGAATATGCTTATGAATAGGTACGCAGCCGTTCATGCCTGCGTCGAGATGCACGGCATGATTGTCTCCCAGAAGGATCGTGCGCTGGTGGTAAAGCTATTTTACAAGAACGGTGACTGTATGCCAGTAGCCCTACAAAGATTCTGTACGCTCAAGGGTACGAAAAAATGTATTAGGCTGATGTCTGCTAAGGGCCTGGAGAAAATGATTACAAAATTAGAAAATACAGTTTCTTTTGAAGTGCTGCGTGGAGAAGGAGGAAAGCTGATGATCAGGTGTCTGTCGAAGATATGGCCACAGAATGAAATTTTCACTCTACAGCGAAGTGTGCGCTGATATGGAACTTGCTGGCAGATTAAAATTGTGTGCCGGAGCGAGACTTGAACTCGGGGCCTTTGCCTTTCGCGGGCAGGTGCTCTAGCAACTTCTTTTTTTTTTTTTTTTACTCTCATTTTGTTCGTTACTGTTGTTCTGGGTGGATGTCCCATAAGAACCGTTCAAGTTCATTGTTGATCCTTTACTCAGTTTTTTTGTTACATAGGGCGACTAACCCTCTGACTGAACACATTGAGCTCCGTGCCGGCTACCAACTGAGCTACCCAAGCACGGCCCGTCCTCACAGCCTTACTTCCACCACTACCTCGTCTCCTGCCTTCCAAATGTCACAGAAGAGATTCTGTTAAGTTTGGGAGGCAGGAGACGAGGTAATGGCGTAAATAACGATGTGAGGGCAGGTCGTGAGACGTGCTTGGGTAGCTCAGTTGGTAGCGCACATACCTACCCGCAGAACGCAAAGGTTCCCGAGTTCGAGTCTCGGTCCGGCACGTAGTTTTAATCTACCAGGAAGTTCCATATGGGCGGAACATTGCAGGGAGGGTCGAGCGGTGGTGTGCAAACATGCACCACGGAAGATCGCTTGAACGCGTAAAAAACTGTGAAACATCGTCTGTCGTTATCCATACAGTATCACCCATGGTCTGGAGTTTATTCCATCTGACCTGACAGCGAGACAAACGTTGGCCCTGGTATTTCATGCTCGCATGGAAGTAGACAATGAATGGCCATAGAACCTACTATGGACAGGTGAACCCCATCTCCAAGGACATGTCGATAGGCAGGACTGCAGAATATGGACATCGAAAAATCCTCACGCGCATCAATCGGCACCATTCTGCAAATACGACCGTTTGATGTGGGTTTATGGCATTGTTCGTCGTAGAACCGAATTTTTTGAAGGAGCTGTGTTCTTGGAGACCTGTTATCTCTACCGTCTCTGGTAAGCGCTATTGAGAATCTTTCGCGCACCAACGCCATTCCAACTCTTCAAAAGCGTGGATGCACGGGTAGGATCATTTTTATGCAAGATGGTGCTCCTCCACGTAATGCACAGCCAGTGGAGAGGCTGCTGCAGAAGCATTTCGGAAATGCTAGAATCATCACGAATCTTTTCCTGACTGTCCAAATAACCTGATCTTAATACGTGTGGCTTCTGGTTGTCTGAAGGATGTTGTATGGAGTGCTCCAGCTACGAACGTAGCTGAATTGAAGAGACGTACAGCGCAACGCATTCTGAAATGACCCCCGAGACACTCCAATCTGTTGTGGAACAAGCAGTTTCGCAACTGCAGGCTGTGGCTGAAACCGGTGGACAGCATACTGAACATGTCTTGCATCAGTCCCATGACAGAAAGCGATGTCATTTCGCTTTTTATGCTATTTTCTTTTATGCTGTTTTTGGTGCCACGACGTTTAAAATCCGATTTTTTCATCCCGATGTGAAACGACCATGCCCTAGTGGATGAGCTTACTTAACTAACAGTGCAGCAACTGTTAACTACCTAACTTATGCAGTCATGCACATTTGACAGTACGGATCGTCTAATGAGCAACTGAAATCACGGCCGTCGTATTGTGATTGTCAGTCATTTGTAACTGATCTTCTTTACGCTTGGATGCTTACAGCGCCACATAGTGGTAAATTTTTTGTTCCAAGACCTTTCCCTCTCCGTCATAACATGCAATTCTAATTTAACGTCATTCTGAAAATTTGTTCTCTTTCTGCAGCGTTTTGAAATTTGAATTCGAATTATGGACACCCTGTAGTATTTGAATTTCTGAAGTTGTTATGGGAAAATGCAAGGAGTAATATTTTACCTGCATCGTGTGCATAATCTAGACTGTAGTTAAACTTGTCAGAATCCTAGTAACCTCCTTAACACAGGCCTCTGCTCACATTCGAGCGCTGTAGATGGTGCACGGGACCATGCGTTCCTCCAACGCTGCCGTAAATCATGGTAGCGAAGGGGTGTCCATGGGCCAGTCGGCTCTATGGAATTAACGATAGCGCGACAAACTGGCAAATATTACTTACTGTATTTGAATTTGCCCATGACCACGCGTTGAATGAAACTGCCTTATGCGTTATGCGTCACGCGAACCCTTTGACTTGTCTACAAGAGATGGCGCACCACTCGCAGTCACGTAACACGAAATAAGAACTGCGGACGTGAAAAGATCCCAGTCTATAGGAACCATAGGGCAGTATGACACATTATGAGGGATAGTCAGTACCAAATTCGACGGTGAATGCACATCCAGCTTCGCCATGGTAGTTGGTTTAAGCTACTGATCACCAGAGTTTGCACTAATGTCCTGAATTAAATTCAAAAATCATTGTGCAGTGTCTCATGAAGATGGAACATGTGAGACTGTTGATGGTAATCCGTCTGTGGGATGAAACATACCCGGCGATTCCCTTGATACTACTCGAAACGAGCATTGCAGTTTCGCATTCACATGACAGCATAGTATACACACACCGAATACACTCACTACACGTAAGACAAAACTTTCACACGCAGGGTAGACATGGGCCGTTGTTCGTAGCTGGCGGTCGCCCAGTTAACAATTCAACATGACTCTTTTTCTCTTCACTCGTCAACCTTAAAAGAAGGTAAATATTATAAACGGTTTATTTTTCAACCTAATTGTACTCAACATTTACGCAGCTACGTCGACTGTTTGAGCTGGGAACATCAAAACCGTAGGAATAAGCTTTGTCTTGGCGAGCGTTTGTCTGAAATTTTTTCGGCGTACTCTCTTACTATTGCTCCAATGTTTCCAAAATGATGAAATACAACTGTTTCCTCACCTATTATATTCTCGTTCCATAAGTCATCGTCATCGTCCTCTTCCTCGTAACGGTGCAGGAATGTTAACGTAGATCAAAGTCGACAAGTTTTGTGACTGTTAATGTGATCAAAGTGCATCTGGTACAGTTCTGTAGTGTCCCTCTTACAAATATCAAGAATTGAATTCACAAATAATAAATCAATGCCTATCTGAACTAAAGAAAATACTTAATAGTTTAATGTTTATATTTTCTGTCTCTATACTATTATTCTTCAATTCCATTAAACGAAAACATATTTTCTGCAACCACCGCATTCCAATTTCTCTATTGGTTTGTTTTGGGCTCTGAGCAGTATGGGACTCAACTGCTGAGGTCATTAGTCCCCTAGAACTTAGAACTAGTTAAACCTAACTAACCTAAGGACATCACAAACATCCATTCCCGAGGCAGGATTCGAATCTGCGACCGTATATTGGTTTGTTTTATATTTTCCAATTTTTCTTTTGGTCATATTAAGTTAGCTCCTTTGTTAACCATCATCTACTGCCAACTGATGGCGTTGCAATTAATGTCGCAAGTGTAGGCTGTAAATTAAATTTATATTCACCACCAAATTCACTTCGCTAGTCGTTAGTTAATAGTTAACTCTTGATAGGAAACTTAATGTTATAGTTGTGGTGAAATGAGGAAGTGACTTAAACGTATTACCACTGCTTAAATAAAAATGTTTTGTTTGGGGAATTTTAGGTAGCATGTCGAAGATAAATTAAAGTTTAATCTTGTAATCATTTATTTTAAAGTTATTTAGATATCACTGTTAAATCACGGGGAAATCATATTTCCATTCACGAATGTTAACATGTCAAAGTTTTTGTCCGAAAGAGAGGCTCATTTAGGAGACAAAATGTCTAAGCTCACAGCAAAAAGTCGTTTGCTGCAGCACTCAGGGGTACTAACTATAATGAATAAATTTACTAAACTGTTTCCCACGAAATACCGCATCGTTGAATTAGTCTTGATTTCATGTCCAGCCACATTTTGACTAGACTTTGTGCTTTGCTGTTTAAAGACATGTTGCTATTAGGCTTCTCTTTAGATTGTTGTCAGAGCTAAAATCAGATTCCATGATTTAGTTTCCACACTCATTCCATTAACAAAAAGTAGTAGTTAATGTGATATCAGTTAACAAGCGACAATAAACAGGCAACACCTACTTATTCTCGCTCGCACTCGATTGTTTTCACTATTCGTGCGCATCCGGGTGTAGCCACACACATGCGTGACCAAAAGATGGCTGAACATGATTTCCGCTGGCGGAGCAGGTTCGTGTTTGTCGTAAATAATAGGTGCCTATTTAACGAATAACAGACAAAGAAAGTCAACGAAAGTTGAAGATTCCATTAACTATTTCTAAAATTGAATTAAAAGTTAATCCATTAATCGAAAAGATAACTTCGTTAATCGACGATGGAGTAGATTATGCCATCAACTTAAATTTTTGCATTTAGGCAATAATGATATGAAACACTGAAAACCAAAATGTTCCTTGCATTAGAAGCCAAAATGCAGGCAAACTGCAACGAGTAGTGCGCGTCGTCAACTGGTTAGCCATTTAATAATACATATGACCGTGTAGTTTCTTTTCTGTTCTTTTCCATTTGCTCAGGTAAACGTTTAGGTCCTTATTTTTTCTTTTCTTTTCCATTTTACACTAAATTTTTATGTCTTTCTGTCGAGAAATGTTTTAGAATTAATTACTGACTTAGAAACTCACTATTAATTGAAGGAATTAACGCAATCAATGAACATCCCAAATCAGTTTGTCATCCATCTCTCACGAAATACTCATCCGAATCTAACAGTAATGTCGTGCTGTTCCATAAATATGAATGAAGGGCGAGCCGATATTGCAGTCAGAGTAACAAGTTGCCTGATAGGCCTCTGACATGGAATATTAATCCCGAGTTCACTTAAAATGCTAATCCATGTGACAGACGAAAATACCGGAGATCCCAGTTCCGCAATCCCACTTCCAGGTAGCAAAATGAACTATGTTAGGGAAATACCTGAATGAAGCAGTACAAAATGCATTTATATGGACAGGAGTATTTGAGGGTAAACTGTGCTGCTGCGAATTGCGAAGAGTAACACACTGTAACATTGGTTTAATTTACTATGGAGCTAGGCAAAAGTTCCAATTTATGAAGTCATTAGCAAACGGTAACAAACGATATAACGCTGAAATAGATTAGAAATCAAAACGTCCTCGGTTCTGGGTTCGAATCCCACCACTGCCTGAATTTTGATTAACAATTATCTTTAGCGGCCGAAGACTTCCGGCATAAGAAGTCACCCTCATTCTGCCAACGGCCTTTGCCAGTGGGCGGAGGAGCAGACAGAGGTTCAGAGTACTTGTAAGTAGGCTGTTTAGGTTTTTATGTTGGTAATGCCCCGTAGCGCTCTGTATGTAAATCACTGACTGTGCTGTGTGAAGTCTGTGGCTGGTTAGCATTGTTGGAATATTTGCAATTGTAGTGTTGGGAAGATACACTCCTGGAAATTGAAACAAGAACACCGTGAAATCATTGTCCCAGGAAGGGGAAACTTTATTGACACATTCCTGGGGTCAGATACATCACATGATCACACTGACAGAACCACAGGCACATAGACACAGGCAACAGAGCATGCACAATGTCGGCACTAGTACAGTGTATATCCACCTTTCGCAGAAATGCAGGCTGCTATTCTCCCATGGAGACGATCGTAGAGATGCTGGATGTAGTCCTGTGGAACGGCTTGCCGTGCCATTTCCACCTGGCGCCTCAGTTGGACCAGCGTTCGTGCTGGACGTGCAGACCGCGTGAGACGACGCTTCATCCAGTCCCAAACATGCTCAATGGGGGACAGATCCGGAGATCTTGCTGGCCAGGGTAGTTGACTTACACCTTCTAGAACACGTTGGGTGGCACGGGATACATGCGGACGTGCATTGTCCTGTTGGAACAGCAAGTTCCCTTGCCGGTCTAGGAATGGTAGAACGATGGGTTCGATGACGGTTTGGATGTACCGTGCACTATTCAGTGTCCCCTCGACGATCACCGGTGGTGTACGGCCAGTGTAGGAGATCGCTCCCCACACCATGATGTCGGGTGTTGGCCCTGTGTGCCTCGGTCGTATGCAGTCCTGATTGTGGCGCTCACCTGCACGGCGCCAAACATGCATACGACCATCATTGGCACCAAGGCAGAAGCGACTCTCATCGCTGAAGACGACACGTCTCCATTCGTCCATTCACGCCTGTCGCGTCACCACTGGAGGCGGGCTGCACGATTTTGGGGCGTGAGCGGAAGACGGCCTAAGGGTGTGCGGGACCGTAGCCCAGCTTCATGGAGACGGTTGCGAATGGTCCTCGCCGATACCCCAGGAGCAACAGTGTCCCCAATTTGCTGGGAAGTGGCGGTGCGGTCCCCTCCGGCACTGCGTAGGATCCTACGGTCTTGGCGTGCATCCGTGCGTCGCTGCGGTCCGGTCCCAGGTCGAAGGGCACGTGCACCTTCCGCCGACCACTGGCGACAACATCGATGTACTGTGGAGACCTCACGCCCCACGTGTTGAGCAATTCGGCGGTACGTCCACCCGGCCTCCCGCATGCCCACTATACGCCCTCGCTCAAAGTCCGTCAACTGCACATACGGTTCACGTCCACCCTGTCGCGGCATGCTACCAGTGTTAAAGACTGCGATGGAGTTCCGTATGCCACGGCAAACTGGCTGACACTGACGGCGGCGGTGCACAAATGCTGCGCAGCTAGCGCCATTCGACGGCCAACACCGCGGTTCCTGGTGTGTCCGCTGTGCCGTGCGTGTGATCATTGCTTGTACAGCCCTCTCGCAGTGTCCGGAGCAAGTATGGTGGGTCTGACACACCGGTGTCAATGTGTTCTTTTTTCCATTTCCAGGAGTGTAGATGTGAACAGCGAGTAGCGTTGCGCAGTAGGAGGAGAGCCGCCAGCAGTGGTGGATGTGAGGAGAGAGATGGCAGAATTTTGAGAGCGGATGATCTGGACGTGTATCCATCAGAAAGAGTAAATTTCTAATACTGGATATCATGAACTGATATATATATATATATATATATATATATATATGTATGTATGTATATATATATATATATATATATATATATATATATATATATAAAATGACTTTTGAACATTATTAAGGTAAATACATTGTTTGTTCTCTATCAAAATCTTTCATTTGCTAACTATGCCTATCAGTAGCTATTGCCTTCAGTAGTTAGAATCTTTTATTTAGCTGGCAGTATTGGCACTCGCTGTATTGCAGTAGTTCGAGTAACGAAGATTTTTGTGAGGTGAGTGATTCTTGAAAGGTATGGGTTATTGTTAGTCAGGGCCATTCTTTAGTAGGGATTATATAAGTCAGACTGCGTTGCGCTAAAAATATTCTGTGTAAGTTTAGTGTTGATCAGAATAAGTAAAGAAAGAAATGTCTGAGTACGTTCAGTTCTGCTCAGCTGTTTGAAAATCAAATAACGTAAGAGGTTTATCAGCACAGTAATTCATTAATTTTTTTGTTGGGAGGTTTCATATGGCGATTTACCATTTCTGGTGGACACACGTCAAGATCATCCGCCCTCAAAACTCCGCCATCTCTCTCCCGACATCCACAACTGCTGGTGGCTCACCTCCAACTGCGCAACGCTACGCGCTCTTCACATCCAACTGCCCAACACTACAATAGCGAATATTCCAATAACGCCAACCAGCCACAGACAGCACACAGCACAGCCAGTGATTTTCATATAGAGCGCTGCGTGACGTTACCAACATGAAAACCTAAACAGCCTATTTACATGTCCTAGGAGTGGGAAGAATCAGCAATGATCAACGGCATGAGCATGTGGAAGACAATGGACACAACTGCATTAAAGACACATATTGAGCATCCAGAAAAAGTGCCATGATGATCTCTCTATTGGCAAAACATGTCGGAATAGTTCCCCATTCTGATCTCTGGGAGGGGACTGCCAAGAGGGAGGTGACCATGAAAAAAAGAATGAATAATCCAGGAAAGAATAACGTTCTACGGGTCGGGGCGTGGAATGTCAGAAGCTTGAACGTGGTAGGGAAACTCGAAAATATGAAAAGTGAAATACAAAGGCTCAATCTAGATATAGTAGGCGCCAGTGAACCATAATGGAAAGAAGACAACGATTTACGGTCAGGTAAGTAAGGATAATACCAACAGCAGCAGTAAATGATGTAAGTGCAGTGGGATTCGTTATGATTAGAGAGGTAGGGAAAAGAGTGTGTTAAAGTGAATAATTTAGTGATAGGATTGTTCTTATAAGAATCGATAGCAGCCCAACACCGACATCGATAGCCCAGTTATTTACTCCGACGTCGCAAGCCGAAGGTGAAGAGACAGAAAAAGTGTAAGAGGGTACTGAAAGGGTAACACATTACGTAAATGGAGGTCAAAATCCGTTAGTCATTGGGACTGGAATGCAGTTGTAGGGCAAGAAGTAGAAGAAAAGGTTACAGGAGGATGTGGGCTTGGGACTAGGAATGAGAGAGCAGAAAGGTTAAGTGAGTCCTGAAATTAATTTCAGCTGGGAATTGGGGAACATCTGCTCAAGAATCACAAGAGAAGGAGATATACTAGATTGTAAGAAGTACTCATAACCACATATATCACAACAGAATAGTGATGAAGAGTAGGCGGAAGTTTAAGACATTAGTCAGGAAGAATCAATAAGAAGTAAGATACGGAAGTGCTAAGGAATGACGAGATATGCTTGACACCCTCAACGGTTATAGATACTGCAATGAAGAATAGTTCAGTAGGCAGTAAAGTTGAAGATGAATGAACATCTCCAAAAAGGGCCATCACAGAAATTCGAAAGGAAAAAAATAGGTTCAAGGAAGGTAACTGCCAAGAAACCATTGGCAACAGAACAAATACTTCAATTGATCGATGAAAGGAGGAAGAACAACAATGTCCTGGGAAACTCAGGAATACAGAAATACAAGTCGCTTAGGAATGAAATAAGAAGGAATTGCAGGGAAGTTAAGACGAAATGACTGCATGAAAAATGTGAAGAAATCGAAAAAGAAATGATTGTCTGAACGAAAGACGCAGCATACAGGGAAGTCAAAACAACCTCCATTGACATTAAAAGCAAGGGTGGTAACATTAAGAGTGAAATGGTAATTCTACTGTTAAATGCAGAGGAGAGAGCAGATATGTGGAAAGAATACATGGAAAGACTCTATGATGGGGAAGATTTGCCTAATGTGATAGAAGAAGAAACAGGAGTCGATTTAGAAGAGATAGATGATCCAGTACTAGAATCAGAATTTAAAAGAGCTCTGGAGGACATAAGATCAGCTAAGGTAGAACGAATAGATAACATTGCATCAGAATTTCTAAAATCATTGGGGGAAGTTGCAAAAGAAAAACGACTATTCACGTTGGTGTATAGAATGTATGAGTCTAGCGACAGACCATCTGACTTTCGGAAAAATATCATCCACACAATTCCGAAGACTGAAAGAGCTGACAGGTGCGGGAATTATCGCACAATATGTTTAACAGCTCGTTCATCCAAGTTGCTGACAAGAATAATATACAGAAGGATGGAAAAAGAAATTGAGGATGTGTTAGACGTACAGTTTGGTTTTAGAAAATGTAAAGGCACCAGAGAGACCATTCTGGCGTTGCGGTTGATACTGGAAGCAAGAGTAAAGGAAAATGAAGACACGTTCATAGGATTTGTCGACCTGAAAAAAAAGCGTTCGACAATGTAAAATGGTGCAAGATGTTCGAAATTCTGAGAAACATAGGGGCAAGCTATAGGGAGAGACGGGTACAAGAACCAAGAGGGATTAATAAGAGAGGACGAACAAGAACGAGGAGCTAAGATTGAAAATGGTGTAAGACAGGGATGTAGTCTTTCACCCATACTGCTGAATCTGTACATCGAAGAAGCAATCATGGAAACAAAAGAAAGGTTTAGGAGTGGAATCAAAATTCAAGATGAAAGGATATCAATGATTCGGTTTGCTGATGACATTGCTATGCTGAATGAAAGCGAAGAGGAATTAGAGGATCTCCTGAATGGAATGAACAGTCTAACGTGTACAGAGTATGGATTGAGAGTAAATCGAAGAAAAACGAAAGTAATGAGAAGTAGCAGAAATGATAATAGTGGGATTAATGGCCACGAAGTAGATCAAGTAAGGAATTCTGCTACCTAGGCAGTAAAAAAAACCAATGACGGACGGAGTAAGAACATCATAAGTAGACTAGAAATGGCGAAAAGGGCTTTCCCGGCCAAGAGAAGTGTATTAGTGTCAAACATAGGACATAATTTGAGGAAAAAGTTTCTAAAAATGTGCGTTTGGAGTACAGCATTGGATGGTAGTCAAACGTGGACTGTGGGTAAACCGGAACAGAAGATAATGGAAGCATATGAGAAGTGTTGCTATATAGGAACGTTGAAAATTAGGTGCGCAAAAAAATGGTTCAAATGGCTCTGAGCACTATGGAACTCAACTGCTGAGGTCATAAGTCCCCTAGAACTTAGAACTACTTAAACCTAACTAACCTGACATCACACACATCCATGCCCGCGGCAGGATTCGAACCTGCTACCGCAGCGGTCGCGCGGTTCCAGACTGTAGCGCCTGGAACCGCTCGGCCACTCCGGCCGGCTTTAGGTGGGCACATGCGGTTAGTAATGAGGAGTTCTGTGCAGAATCGGAGGGGAAAGGAATATGTGGACAACACTGACAAGGAGGAGAGACAGGATGATAGGATTTCTGTTAAGAGATGAGGGAATGACTTCTGTGGTACTAGAGGGAGCTGTAGAAGGCGAAAACTGTTGACGAAGACAGAGAATGGAATACATCCAGCAAATAAATGAGGATGAATGTTGCAATTGCTACTCTGAGATGAAGAGGTTGGCACAGGAGAGAATCTCGTGCGGATCCATCAAACTACTCATAAAACGGATGACCCAAAAAAAAATAAAAGAATATCGTAAGATGACTTGAAATTTGATTAGATTGACCGTAAATTGTTAATAAGTACTTTTCATTCATATAATTACCCAATTCTAGATTTATGCTCCATTACCTACTTCTATATAAATGTCATCACCGAGAGTAATCTACTTTTTAAACAGATAAAAAGAAAATTAAGGCCGGCCGGAGTGGCCGAGCGATTCTAGGCGCCACAGTCTGGAACCGCGCGACCGCTTCGGTCGCAGATTCTAATCCTGCCTCGGGCATGGATGTGTGTGATGTCCGTAGGTTAGTTAGGTTTAAGTACTTCTAAGTTCTAGGGGACTGATGACCTTAGAAGTTAAATCCCGTACTTCTCAGCGCCATTTGAACAATTTGGTTTGAAAATAAAGACTATATATTATGTAACGATTCACTATTTCGACAGGAAATGGAGAGTTATTTTCGTGCGAAAAGAATGATGAGTTATGTGTAACGCGTATGTCACAACGAAGTTTGAAGTAGACCTACTGAAGTATCAACCTGATGCTGCATTTCCAATTCGAATCGTATTCGATTATGATCTATGCTGGCATAAATAAATTTTACTCGCCCACAGAAGAATAAACGAAACTTTCGTTTATATTGCCTACAACTTGGAAGCTAATTTACCCTTTTTTCTTTCTCTGTCTCGAATTTCAGTTGATATAAGAGCCGACGTAGAAGTTTCAAGTCGCGTTTTACCTTCCAGTGGCTAATTGCGGTGCAAATGTCATATTTTCTTTAAGACAGATTCGAACAACAGCGGCATCTTCAGGATCCTCGCAGAGGTACCTGCGGGGTCGCCACCCCAGCAGGCGCCGTGCGCTGCGGATCCATCATGCGGTGCCAAATTGTGCGCATTTGTTAGCGGCGGCCGGCTCATCCGTTAGCGTCCGCCGGGGGCCGTTACCGGAATGCGACCATCCATCTCTGCGCCCCCTGCCACAGCCACAACCACTACGGTGTCCCTTGTTTCTGAGGCTGCGTGCGCTTCTTGAACTAGGGAGGTACGGGCGATCACCCCTCTGGAGGAACACTCAAGTCCCACTGAGGGGGATCAGTGGGCTTTGCACCACTGACTTCTTACTTTCTGACATAGTGGCTCCTGTTTTCCTGTCCATCCTCCACCCCCCACCCCTCCCCTCTACCGAGCAAGCTGGCGCAGTGGTCAAGACACTGGACTCGCATTCTGGAAGACGACGATTCAAACACAGTCCGGCCAACCTGATTTAGGTTTTCTGTTATTTCCCTAAATCGCTTCAGGCAAATAGAGGGATGATTGCTTTGACTGGGCACGGCCAATTTCCTGCCCCATATTTCCCTAATCCGATCGGACGGATGACCTCGCTGTCTGGTCCCCTTCGCCAAATCAACTAACCACCCAACCCTCTCCGTCTCAAGGTATGTTTACAGGACCACAGGAATTGGACACTGTCGACTATATAGACTGAGGTTATTACCCGGATACATTGCCAGACATGTGAACTGCAGCCACGTGTTCGGCAAATCTTGGCTGCCACCGTTATCCGGCGATATTTGAGCCAATGCAATTCTGGACTGGAAGTGTTTGCACGGACCACATCATGGCCACGAAATGGATGAGAGCGAGCTAGTGGAAATTATTGCAATTGCCCTGCATTTTTGTTGAGAAAAAAAAATCAGAAACCAGGAGCACAAAATAAATTTCATCTCTTTACCAGTTTCAGGTGCGTAACGCCCTTCTCCAGCTGACTGTTCGGAAAAATGCACCACAAGCCACTACAGTTTAGATAAGAATGTTAGACAATGTAAGAAGGAAAAGTTAAAAAATTTAATGACAAGGAATTTGGTAGATAATTATAATTAACGCATTATTAGCGAGAGTCTACAATAAGCGTAGTAGCACAGCAGTGTAGACCTGTTTAATTCTGACGTTGCAGTTAACAATGAAAGCAAGAATAAGAAACAAATCGTGACACAATCATAGGATAATCGTTCGATAATGCTAAATGGTGCAAGATGTTCGGAATTCTGAGAAAAATAGGGGTAATGTGTAGGGAGAGGCAGGTAATACACAATATGTACACGAGCAAAAAGGGAATAATAGGAGTGGACGACCAAGAACGAAGTGTTCACATTAAAAAGGGTTGTTTTTGTTGTTGTGGTCTTCAGTCCTGAGACTGGTTTGATGCAGCTCTCCATGCTACTCTATCCCGTGCAAGCTTCTTCATCTCCCAGTACCTACTGCACCCCACATCCTTCTGAATCTGTGTAGTGTATTCATTTCTTGGTCTCCCTCTACGATTTTTACCCACCCTAAACCTCCTCATTAGTTATGTGATCTACCCATCTAATCTTCAGCATTCTTCTGTAGCACCACATTTCAAAAGCTTCTATTCTCTTCTTGTCTAAACTATTTATCGTCCACGTTTCACTTCCATTCATGGCTACACTCCATACAAATACTTTCACAAACGACTTCATGACACTTAAATCAATACTAGATGTAAAATTTCTCTTCTGCAGAAACGCTTTCCTTGCCATTGCCTGTCTACATTTTATATCCTCTCTACTTCGACCATCATCAGTTATTTTTCCCCCCAAATAGCAAAGCTCCTTTACTACTTTAAGTGTTTCATTTCCTAATCTAATTCCCTAAGATAGGGAAGTAGTCTTTCGCCTAGTACATAGAAGGAGCAATGATGGAAATAAAAGAAAGCTTCAGGGGTGGAATTAAAATTCAAGGTGAAAGGATATCAATGATTCGATTCGCTTATGACATTGCTATCCTGAGTGACAGTGAAGAGGAATTGCATGGTCTGCTGAATCGAGTCAACAGTCTAATGAGTACAGAAAATGGATTGTGAGTAAATGAAAGTGATAAGAAGGAGCAGAAACGAGAAGAGCGAGGAAGTTAACATCATAATTAATGGTCATGAAGTAGAGCATGTTAAGGTATTCTAGTACATATGCAGCAAAATAACCTACGGTGTAAGGAGGACATCAAAAGCAGACTTTCACTGACAAAAATGGCATTTCTGCACAAGGGTGCTAGTTTCAATCATATGACTTAATTTGAGGAAGAGTTTTCGGAGAATTTACATTTGGAGCATAGCATTGCGCGGTAATGAAACATGAACAGTAGGAAAACCGAAACAGAAGTCGGCAGGATGACGACAAAAATGTGTCGGCGTCATGGCGGAAGTGGACATGATAAGGGTTGACTAGTCGATGGCTTGGATGCGTTCCCTGCCTAACTGTACCTCCAGTTTTTCTTAGTGTATTTTTACAACTGCATGCCAGCGTGTTCCTTGAGGTACTGACTGGCAAATGGGTGATGCAGCGCTGAGAGCACAATGACGCAATCCTGGGTCAGCGTTTTGCAGCAAGCAGCACACATTACGGCATCGAGCTAGGTACTGGGTTTTTCAATTTAAATGTTTATCTTGATACTAAAATTATGACTGAAAGTTATTATTTTACAGTCTCTACACCTCAGTTCCATTTTTGATAGATCTTTTGTACAATGATGGAAATAATCGTAACATCAAGCAGGAGTTTTGTTACGTAAATTAAATTTCGCACCAGACGCATGAGAGTAGCACTGGTTGCGCCACTGTGAAGTTCCAAGTGAGGTCTGATTTAAATACATGATGTAACTGTCGTAAGCGTTAGTAACTGTGAGACTGGACGTGGTCAGTCGCTGTTAGTCAAGAACGCCTTTAAGGTGTCAAAGGCGCCATTATCAACACGTCATTGAGTTAGAACGAAGTCGTGCAAGAGGGCTACGAGAAGGTGGATGTCCCTTCTGCGATATTGCAGAAAGACTTGACAGGAATGTCAGCTACTGTACATGAATGCCGGTAGCGGTGGTCAGGAGAAGTTACGGTTGCTAGAAGACCGCACTCCGGGCAGCCGCGCGGGGCAGCCGCCCGGTCTCAGGCGTATTGTTACGGTCCGGGCGGCTCCCTCCATCGGAGATTTGAGTCCTCCCTCGGGCACGGGTGTGTGTATTGTTTTTAGCGTAAGTTAGTTTAGGTTATATTAAGTAGTGCGTAAGTTTAGGTACTGATGACCTCAGCAGCTTGGTCCCATAAGACCTTACCAAAAATTTTCAAATTTTTTCCAGACAGCTACGTGGCACTACCGAGAGAGAAGACCGTCGTATTTGGCATACGGCTCTGGTGCATCGCACTGCATCTCCAGCAGCAGTCTGAACATCAGTTCGTACCACAATCACACAGTTGACTGTTACAAATCGATCACTTCAATGACAGCTCCGAGCTAGACGCCCTATGTCGTGCATTCCACTGACCCCAATCCACCGCCATCTGCGACTTCAGTGGTGTCAAGCGAGAGCCCAATGGAGGGAAGGATGAAGGTCTTTTGTGTTTTACTATGAAAGCTGGTTCTGTCTAGCAAGTTGCGGCGGTGTGGTGATTAGGAGGAGGTCAGTGGCGAGACTGCAATCAACAGGTCTAAACAAACATCTGGAGTTGTCGTCTGGGGTGCAATTTCCTATGATAACAGGAGCACACTCGTGGTTATCCCACGCACGTTGACTGGAAGCCTATGCATCAGTCAGGTGATTTGACCAGTTGTGCAACCATTCATGAACAGCATGTCATGGGGTATTTTCTAACAGGATAACGCTCTACCAGATATCACCGTTGTAACCCAGTTTGGTCAATAGAGTGTCGACATGTTGACTTGACCTGCTCGATCACCACATCTGTCTCCAATGGATCACATACGGGAGATCATGGGGCGACAACGCCATGCGCGTTCGCATGCTTGCATTCAACATTCTGGCGGTTACATTGGTTATTAGTGTACCTGCAGTTCATATTTCCAATGGGTTATCTCGTGCTTGCATAGCCCCGTGACCTTGCCTTATTTGCGGTTTTTCCAGTCAGTGTATTTTTGAAGTTTGCATTTCTTCCGAGGCTTTTAAATTAAATTTTCCTCCACTATTCCGCTCATGTGGGCATACACTCTTATTTGTGTCAAGCTGGAGCGTCTCATCAGCCTAACTGACAGCTCCGTAAAAAGACGAACTTCCTAAAATTGCCATAGCTTTCCTGTTCAAAACAAAAAATATTTGAATATTGGAATTCTCCGTAAGCAGTAATCGGTTTGAATCCCCTTTAGCGTAGTTAACGAAAGAGACCATACGACATTTAGTGAGGAGTTTTTAACTGTTCCGTGGAAATGCCATTACAGATTCTTAAAAGACCCACAAAACATTTGGGGTGAACAGCTTAAATTATGATACCGTCAAACTGTAATCGAAAGAAAATGTAATCAGTTAAAAGGTTGTATGTTGAACCTTATCACAAAGATAGAACAGCCAAAATTTTCCTATCTTTTATATTTGCCCAGAACGTATAAGAAGCTAGTCAGTGGTAAGCAAAAAAATAGTTGCTTCGATATGATACGTTGCGTCGCGAGTGTGAGTGCCAGAGTGGCTGCCAGAGACACGAGTCCTGCGTACGCTGCTGGGTGAGTGGGTGACTTCTGACCTCTCTTGTCTGTAAAACGTTCTTCCGTGTTACGCTCAGTTTTTTTACTGCTGGCTCGTTCGCGACAAACAGTCGTTAAACGAAGCACTATAAACGTAGAAGTCTCTCTCTCTCTCTCTCTCTCTCTCTCTCTCTCTCTCTCTATAGTAGCGAACCAATATGCCTCTTTTACAAGCTAACACAAGAAAAAAGTAGCTAATACTTCTTGACAAAAAGCAAAAGTTTTTGAAGAGTATCACCATATACATACTTCAGCTGTTTTGAATATAATGAATGCTTCTTCATTCTACCATTTTTTCCCTACTACACTGTTAGCTGATATTGCCAAATGGTAATCATTAAAAAGTACGTGAATAACTCGACACATACAGAATAACGGTGTAACGTAAACTTCCTATAAGTGGTAGTGCAGTTAATGTTAAAACTCGTCCTGACCTGGCAGAAGAAATTGTTCAGTTATTTAATGAAAGGCACTTAAATGTGAGCACCAGTATAACATGTTTGATGGTGTTTAACAGAAGTAGTTTGAATAATGAAAATAAATTATACATTGGCAACGAATTGTTGAAGAAAGAGTCTAGTGTAAAATTCCTTGGCCTATACAAAGCAAAGCAACCTGAAATGGGACACATATTGACTCCCCAGCAACTAAGTTGTCAAAAAATGTATTTGCAATCAGTACTATTAGCAAGCTCTGTGAAGACACGGTAGTCCTAAAGACTGCATACCATGCTCTTTTCTCCTCTCACTTGAACTATGGCATTGAAATTTGGGGGGAAACAGCCAAAGCTAATCCACATAAGCTTCTCATTCTTAAAAAAAGGGGTATGAGAATAATCTGTGTAGTAAAATATAGGGAATCGTGTCGCAAATTGTTTCCAAAAACAGGAGTCTTCACTTCTAAAAACACATAAATTTTAAAAGCCATTTTGCTTGTGATAAGACAGCACCCAAACACTTATTCGGATTTCCACCACTGCAATACTAGAAAGAAAGAAATATTTTCATCGGCAATCATTGTACAGTACTTTACGAAAAGGGGCCTCAGTACGCAAGTATAAAATTAGCTAATGCACTGCCTCAAGCAGTCATGGTTCTTCCTACAATTAAACTGAAACATCAGCTTAAGAAATTTTTACTAAAACACACTTTCTACACATTAGAGGAGTACTATACTTATATGAAGAACAACAAATGCTTTGTGTAATTATGTACATAGAAATCAGTAAACATCTTAGTGTAATTTTGTAGTAAATTAATGTCGTGTTGAGAAGAATGTGTCTGGCGTATTTTACAGATAACAGTAATCATTACTGTTTCTTTGTACATGTGCAGTGTACCATTCCATGTGAAACAGAGCTATTATTATTATTAGTATTATTATTATTGTAGGAAGATTACCGTAGCTTCTCATGTCCTACAGCTCCTGCAAGCAACCCTCAGTAGTAATGGTTTAACAAATTCGTTTGGTCCCCGAAATTACAGGCTCCTGTAAGTTATAGCCGAGTATTAATAATTTCTAGTGGGAGGGTTTAACCAATTGGTAAAAATTTGAACGCAACGGATAATGGAATTCCTTTTTTTAGAACCACTACAAAAGGCACCTATGCAGGGCTTAATAGGGAGCATAGAGCTATTATTTACTTTCATGGCCCAGCCTTAAACAGTATTAGTGACTCTCACCTATTCTTTATGATGAAGGGACGAAATAATCAGTCGAGGGTATGGGTTAATTGATATTTATTCAATACTGATGGCATTTCAATAACTAGCCGTCTGTGTGTTGGAATATACATCACAACTGGTCTCTCTAGTTAACATGATTCACTTTCTCCACATAATCATGGGAAGGGAGAGGGTGTGCAGACATGGCTTCAATGTAATACAATACTGGCAATTAAAATTGCTACACCAAGAATAAATGCAGATGATAAACGCGTATTCAATGGACAAATATATTATACAAGAATTGACATGTGATTACACTTCCACGCAATTAGGGTGCATAGATCCTGAGAAATCAGTACCCAGAACAACCACCTCTCGCCGTAATAACGGTCTTTATACGCCTGGGCACTGAGTCAAACAGAGCTTGGATGGCGTGTACAGGTACAGCTGACCGTGCAACTTCAACACGATAGCACAGTTCATCAAGAGTAGTGACTGGCGTATTGTGACGAGCCAGTTGCCCGGCCACCATTGACCAGACGATTTCAATTGGTGAGAGATCTGGAGAATGTGCTGTCCAGGACAGCAGTCGAATATTTTTTGTTTCCAGAAAGGCCCTACAGGACCTGCAACATGCGGTCGTGCATTATCTTCCTGAAATGTACGGTTTCGCAGGGACCGATTGAAGGGTAGAGCCACGGGTCTTAACACATCTGAAATGTAGCGTCCACTAGTCAAAGTGCCGTCAATGTGAACAACAGCTGACTGGGGCGAGTAACCAATGGCACCCCATGCCATCACGCCGGGTGATACGCCAGTATGGCGATGACGAATACACGCTTCCAATGTGCGCTCACTGCGATGTCGCCAAACACGGATACGACCATCATAATGCTGTAAACAGAACCTGGATTCATCCGAAAAAAATGACGTTTTTCCATTCGTGCACCCAGGTTCGTCGTTGAGTACACCATCGCAGGCGCTAATGTCTATGATGCAGCGTCAAGGGTAAACGCAGCCATGGTTTCCGAGCTGATAATCCATGCTGCTGCAAATATCGTCGAACTGTTCGTGCAGATGGTTGTTGATCAGGGATCGAGACGTGGCTGCACGATCCGTTACAGCCATGTGGATAAGATGCCTGTCATCTCGACTGCTAGTGATAGGAGGCCCTTGGGATCCAGCACGGCGTTCCGTATTACCCTCCTGAACCCAGCGATTCCATATTCTGCTAACAGTCATTGAATCTCGACCAACGCGAGCAACAATGTCGCGATACGATAAACCGCAATCGCGATAGGCTACAATCCGACCTTTATCAAACTCGTAAACGTGATGGTACACATTTCTCCTCCTTACAGGAGGCATCACAAGAACGTTTCACCAGGCAACGCCGGTCAACTGCTGTTTGCGTATGAGAGATCGGTTGGAAACTTTCCTCATGTTAGCACGTTGTAGGTCTCGCCACCGACGCCAGCCTTATGTGAATGTTCCGAAAAGCTAATCATTTGCATATCACAGCATCTTCTTCCTGTCGGTTAAATTTCGCGTCTGTACCACGTCATCGTCGTAGTGTAACAATTTTAAAGGCCAGTAGTGTATTATGCAGGCACACAATTATACCTAAACACGCGCTTATTACCATCAATTACTATAAGTCACGCAGAACAAGTTCAGCAAAGACACTCCAAGGAAACTCGGTCATGACGGAAGAGTATCTGCCTAAATATTTCAATTTTCGTTAAAACGTACGCTGAAGAAAGGGTAGCAAGTGGTGCACTTAACTATGACTGCCAATTTTGGTTTAATCTCGCTTTCAGAAACAACACCACGTTACTGAGCTGGGGGGAAGAATATTTACTGTCATATGGCGGGAAAATTTTGCAAGTCTTTGTCCCATCAATGGGCATTAAAATCCGAACTTTCCTAGATACAAGAGTTTGAAAGTGTACTTTCCGTAATACGCTTCATTGTAGGCGACTCAAATAGTTAGGGGGTGGGGGCACAAGAAACATTAACTAACTATCACATCAATACTGATCCTCACACGTGGCCAAGTAGTGGTAGCCAACAGAAATGCAAAAAAACGCGGACACACAAGATTATACCTTCTCTATCTTACACTCGCCCACTACCGTATGGTTATGCACTCGGCTACTATATATTTTCTGACCGAAACTGCAGTTTACCAATGCCGCGGTTGCTCCAACCGACCACGTGGCGGGAAAGCAAGTACACAAAGGAAACATATGAAAAACAAAAAAAAAACCACAAAACATTATTTTAAAAGAAAGACCACATTAAAATATATTAAATGAGTGAATTTTCCTCAAACACAGAGCAATAATACGACCATGATGCGTGGCCTGACCAAGGCACAAACGCAAAGTTCTTACTGTAATTTGACTGAATTATGAAAATAAACTCCCTTATGCGTGTTTGGTAGTTATCTCACACCTGATTTCAACATCTGGACTTTATTGACGAGCAGTTTTGAGACTTTCTGGTACCTTTGTTAACATTACCAAAATCGAGAGCTCCGTCTCTACTTCTGTCCAGAGCCACTACGCAGGAACAAGTCGACCTGCGGAAACCTCGCCTAACCGTTGTTCGTTCTAAAGTTGGTGGAGGGGATGGGTCGCCAACCTGACAGAGCCAATACTCGTGCCTTCGCGACCTCTCTGACCTGACTTGCACACTACCTTTGCCAAACTTGTTTGTGTTTAGGGGGTTGGTACTATGCTACCACAGAACCAGTCTACTCATGCAATGCTACGACCTCTGACCAAAGCTTTCTGCTACTTCACATAATATCTCATTCATGCAGCCCTAGGTCCCATAAGGGAAAGGTTGCAAGGAAACGTGGCACACACGAAATAAAAAGCAATGAATAAATAAACACCGCTTGGTCCATTCTCTCCTGCTTGTTACCCACGGATTTACGTCTGCAGAGTAAACACACTCTCACTGTAATTCTCCTGTACCGGAATGTATTGATAAAAACATGGAACGGGACAGTAAGTACCGTATAATCACTCTCGGTTATCTTCGAAGAAAATGGACTCAGGGCTGTCTTTCCGGTGGAACGACAGTCCATGATATTTTGCAGTTGGTGTCACTAGGAGGACACCCTAGTCTCCACACTTCACCAGCCAGTTACTATATTTCCTGTTATGCTTGGCAAGGTTCAAAGTACATCATTTGAAATAGTTACCTGCCAAGACCACAGAACAGAATACCATTGACACTGTGATCATTTGCACAAATATTCATAACATTACAGAAATTCAATAAATGAAATCGTGTTAAGCAATTAATCACATTCATACCCAATACAGGTTGGCACACATTAGGTAAACACACTAAATTATCCTAAGAAATACGAATCAAATACTGAGAACAAGGGTGATTGTTAGTGTAGCTCAACAAAAACACAGTATGTCTATGCAAAGCGTCGAAAAAGGAGTAAGCTTCAACGCCCACCTAATTTTTAACGTTCTTCTATTGCACCATAACTCAAATTATTTGATTCTCTTCCCAATGTCGATGTTCCACTATCACACACTGCTGCGCTCCAAATCTACATTCTTACAATTTTCATCCTCAAATTAAGGCCTGCGTTTGATACTAGTAGATTTCATATGGCCAAGGATGCCGTTTTTGCCCTTGCTAGTCTGCTTTTTTGTCCTCCTGGCTTTGTCCATCATGAGTTATTTGGCTTCCAAGGCAGCAGAATTACCCTCGTGATCAACAAATTTGATATTAAGTTTCACCCCATTTCTGCTACTTCTCAGTACTTTCACATTTCTTCGGTTTGCTGTCAGTCCACGTTCCGTATTAGTTTGGCTTTTCATTCCGTTCAACGGATCCTGTAGTTCTTCCCCACCTTCTCTCAGGATAGCAATATCATTAGTGAATACCAACATTGATATCCTTTCACTACGAATATTTAATCCCACCTTTGATCCTTTCTGTCATTCCCGTCTCTACTTCTTTGATGCATAGATCGAACAATAGCGCCTGAAGACTGCATTTATTAAGCTTTTTTTAATCCGAACGCTTCGTTCTTGCTCTTCCATTTTCATTTCTCCCCCTTGGTTCTTGTACATATCGTATATTACCCCTCTTTTCCTGTACTACGTTGACCGTCACCAATACCTTTCGTGCCCCAACCTCTTTATTTCAATCATCGTTTGCTCCCTGCGTCCTCACTACCCCGACTCCCCTAATTTGTTGGAGGTACTACAATTTCTGTCCTTCTCTACAGCAGATTTCGAACATGTTGCACCATTTACATTGTCGAACGCCTTTTACTGGTCGACAAATCCTATGAACGGTTCTTGACTTTTCTTTGCCTTGATCGCCAAGCGCAACGTCAGGATTGCCTCTGTGGTGCCTTAAACTTTTCCTAAGGTCCAGCTCATCTTCACTTAACAAGTGTTCAGCTTTCTTTTTCATTCTCCTGTATTTGGTCCTGGCAGTAACTTGCATACATGTGCTGTTAAGCTAATTGTATGATACTTCTCGCACTTAACAGCTTGTGCTATCTTCGACATTGTGTGGATGATTTCCGAATGTTCGGTGGTATTTTTTTTATGTGTCTCATAGATTCTATACACCAGCTCGAATAATAGTTGGTTGCCACTTCCCCAATATTTTTAGAAGCTGAGCAGGATGTTATCTATCCCTTCTGCCTATTTAATCTCAGGTATTCGAAAGTACTTTTAAATTCCAACTCAAATACGGGATCCCCTGTCTCTTCCACATCAAATCCAATTTCTTCTGCTCTCTTCTCTACCTTTAACAGTAGACTTACTATTGCATTGTTAACTTTTCCGCCTTTTCTGTAAGCTGACTCAATCCTTCCGACGATTATTTCTACCTTTTTTCTTCAAAATTTTCGGCATCCATTTCGCCTTGACATCCATTAACTTCCTATTTATTCCATTCGTAAGTGATGTAGGTTTCTGTATTCCTTCCTTTCCCTGCACATTTTTGTACTCCCACCTTTCGTCGATCACTTGAAGTATTTCTTCTGCCACTCTAGATTTCTGCGGAATTACTTTCCTTATGCCTGTTTCTGACTTACCAACATCTCTGTCTTTTTAGAGATTAGCCGAGCGGTCTAAGGTGCTGCAGTCATGGACTGTGCGGCTGATCCCGGCGGAAATTCGAGTCCTCCCTCGGCCATGGGTGTATGTGTTTGTCCTTAGGATACTTTAGGATAGTAGTGTGTAAGCTTAGGGACTGATGACCTTAGCAGTTAAGTGCCATAAGATTTCACACACATTTCAACATTTTTTTTAGAGAAGCCTAGTGCTCTTCAATTGAACTGCCTACTGTGATATTCCTTATCACAGTATCCACATCCTCAGTCAAAACATCAAATGTGTCTCATCCTTTCTCTGTAAGTCAGTATACCACTTTCTTCCACACCGATTCTTCCGTACGATGCGACGATCATTTATTCTTCTTTCTATTTCTTTTTCCTGCATCCATTTAGCCTCAACTTACATTAACTTCCTATTTACACTGAAGAGCCAAAAAAACTGGTACACCCGTTATACAGCATAAAATGTATATAAAATACAACAGTCAGCCAACCGGTTGCACACAGTTTTTTTTTAAAAAACACATTAATCATGTTTCGATAGCTCTAAGACTATCTTCATCAGAATGGTAAAAGTTACATGAATTTACATCTTTTAAATTTTCAGCAACAGTGCTATCGTCAAATATCGTGTAGGGCCCCAGCAATCATTCAGAAGTGCCCCGCAACACGACGAGCCATGGACTCGATTAATGTCTGACCTGGAGGGAATTAACACCATGAATCCAGCGGGACTGTCCATAAATCCGTAAGACTACGAGGGGATGGAGATGTCTTCTGAATAATGTTCATGTCTGGGGAGTTTGGTGGCCAGCGGCAGCGTTTAAACTCAGAAGATTGTTTCTGGAGCTAGTCTGTAACAATTGTGGTTGTGTGTGGTGTCGCATTGTACTGCTGGATTTGGCCAAGTCCGTCGGAATGCACGATGAACGCGAATGGATGCAGGTGATCAGACAGGATTCTTACGTGCTTGTTAACTGTCTGAGTCGTATCTAGTCGTATCAGGGGTCCCGTATCACTCCAACTGCACTCGCACTACACCATTACAGAGCCTCCACCAGCTTCAACCGTCCCCCGCTAACATGCAAGGTCCATGGATTCATGCGGTTGTCTCCATACTTATATATGGCCATCCGCTCGATACAATTTGATACGAGACTCTTCCGATCAGGCAACATGTTTCCGGTCATCAACACTCTAATGTCTTTCTTAACTGGCCCAGGCGAGGCGTAAAGCTTTGTGTCGCGTTGTCATCAATGGTACACGAGTGGGCCTTCTGCTCCGGAAGTCCATGTCAATGATGTTTCGTTGAATGGTTCGCAATCTGACAATTATTGATGGCGCACTTCTGTCTCGTTGAACGATTATCTTCAGTCGTCGTTGGTCCCGTTCTTGCAGGATCTTTTGACGGCCGGAGCGATGCCGGGGGATTTGATTTTTTACCAGGTTCCTGATATTCACGGTACGCTCGTGAAATGGTCGTACGGGGAAATCTCAATTTCATTGCCTCCTCGGAGATGCTATGTTCCATCGCTCGTGCGCCGACTATAACATCACGTACAGACCCACTTAAATCTTCATAACCTGACATTGTAGCAGCAGAGACCGATCTACCAACTGCGCCAGACACTTGTCTTATAACGGCGTTGCCGACCGCAGCGCCATATCCAACCTGTTTACGTATATCTGTATTTGAATACGAACGCCTACACCGGTTTCTTTGGCGCTTCAGTGTATTTCATTCGTAAATGATTTATATTTCTGTATTCTTGTCTTCGTCGAATATTTTCATACTCTCTTCTTCGTCGATCAGTAGAAGTATTTCTTCTGTTTACCCCAAATATCTTCGGGTGCCCTTTCTTGTATCTATACCTAACTGTCTAAAATCTGTAATTGTCTGTTTTAGATATGTCCAGTGCAATTCGACCGAACTGCCTACTGTGACATTCCTTATCACAATATCCACATCCTTAGCGAACTGCAAATGTTTCTCAAGCTTTCTTGGTAAATCAGTATTGTACTTTTTTCCACACTGATTCTTCCTTACGGTTGCCTTAAAGTTCAGTCTGCTCTTCATAGATACTAAATTGAGATCTGCTCTTCACCATTACTAAACTACGATCTGAATCTATATCTGCTCCGAGTACATCTTACAATCCAGCATCTGATTTCGAAAGCGGAGCTTACTGGCATTTGAAACTTCTCTTGTCCCTTGGTTCCGAAACTATTTGTCGGTATGTATCAGACATGAATTATGATATAATTGAGCGTTTTTCCTTTAATCCAAACCAGTCGAAGTTGTAACATGTTAATTACGAAACAGTATAAGGCAGTTGTGAACTAAAGCACGAGGAAACAGATCGATTGACTAATCAGTCCATCCAATCATACTGATATTCTATCTTCTTTTCATAGTTATACCTCTTACATATTCATTAAACTTCACACATTATTATACGTTATTATTCAAATATTATCATATGGTATTGGTTCAAATGGCTCTAAGCACTATGGGACTTATCGTCTGAGGTCATCAGTCCCCTAGACATAGAACTACTTAAACCTAATTAACCTAATGACATCACACACATCCAAGCAGGAGGCAGGATTCGAACCTGCGACCGCAGCAGCAGCGCTGTTCCGGGCTGAAGCGCCCATAACTGCTCGGCCACAGCGGCCGGCTATATCATATGGTATTATGATACAATATTTATACCTTATTAAAACACAAAGGAAAAAAAATGGCTCTGAGCATGGGCGTACCCAGCGAGGGGCAGGGGGGGAGGCAGCTGCCGCCCCCCCCCCCAGAAGATATTCGCAGTTTTTCACTAGTTTACTGTTTTATTCAATAAGAAATGCTGCATGTTTTCTCGGATTGTACAAGTGCATTCTTGTATTTAAAATGTTTATTAAAAGCAGTTTTTCACTGGTTTACTTAATAAAAAGTGCTGTCTCGAGTCCTTGTTCCCTGAGACTAGTATGACCTGTCCCCCCCCCCTAGTTCAGATCCTGGGTACGCCCTTGGCTCTGAGCACTATGGGACTTAACATCTGACGTCGTCAGTCCCATAGAACTTAGAACTACTTAAACCTAACTAAACTTAGGACAGCACACACATCCATGCCCGAGGCAGGATTCGAACCTGCGACCCTAGCGGTCGCGCGGTTCCAGATTGAAGCCCCAAGAGCCGCTCGGCCACACCGGTCGTCAAAACACGAAGCAGTGTGGTGATTGTAAGGAGTATATATTAGAATGTCATAACATTTTTATCATAACATTTTTACACCCTTCAATGACAAAATTAAAACGCTCACTCTTGTTTCTGACACAGACACGATGGGTTACTAACGCAACTGCATCGATCTGGAGATGCTCCAAGGGGGTCGAAACTTGTCGTTTATTAAGGGGCTCCGGAAAGGCTCAAAATCATGAAAAGTTCAATTTTTACTTTTTTGCGTTTTCTGAATCTGCAGACTATTACCTTTTAATAGATATATAATTTATTCAATTCCGAAGACTACAACTATTTTTAAATTTTTTTTGAATGTGTTCTACATAGGCGTGACCCACTGTGCCGCTGTTAAACTGCTGTCAAATGGTGTTATTATTAACGTCCGTGTTCATCAGGTACATTTTAGTGATGTGAGATAAAGTATGTGTTGTGGCTAACCTGTGATGGTTCAATATATATCGCTGGTGTGATTGTCGATTGTTTCATGTTTATTTACTCTGTCGTTATCTCGAAAATATTCGTAATTAATTCTGTTTCTTGAGTCTCTGTTTTGTTGAAGTATAATAATGAGTAAAAGTAAAGTTATTAGAAATCCTCTGAAGGCTTTTAAGAAAAGGAGAAATGTTGGAAAGCCAAAGGTATTTAGAAATATGGGAATGAAGATAGGTTCTAACATGGTACGAGCGATACTTGCTTTAGACAAGGAACGCCTTCGGGCTGCAGACAGAGCTGTAAAGAGTCTAGAAATACAAGCAAGAGTAAACAGGAGGAGGAACAAGAGGAAGCTGGAGGAGGAGTTTGCAGAGGATGAAGATAATCCATCCTATGGACCTGGAATGCACTAAAAAGTTAATCCAATCTTTGTCGCTCGATTCCCAAAACTTTTATTTTCTCATACTAATTACATGTTTTCTAAGGATCTTCCAAACATATTTGTTTCAAACTTTCAGTAAATGTTACACAGTACCTTCTGCATAATTTAACACAGCCTTTTTCCAAAAAACTGTATATTTTTGAATATATAAATAAAAAATTGCAAAAAAATGTTGTTAATTTTCATTACAATTGAAAAAAAAATCATCTTTAATAACTGAACTAAAATTTTGTAGAATCCCTGTGTTAAGTTGTAGCCCATATTCCAATAAATAATCTGTAAAAAGTTCAACTTCCTACCTCAAATACTTTGTGAGGAAACATGTAATTTATAAGCGTTATTTTAACATTGCAAGTACAGGGCGTTCCGGAGCCCCTTAATAAAACAATGTGCAAGTGGGACTGAAAATAAAAGATATATTAGAATTGTTTTATATTTTCTTTGAAATTTCAGTACTAATAAAATAACAGTGCAAGAGAAGCTTTCCATTCTGTCGAATGACAGTTTTTCTTTGTCTACGGATACCGGCACTCCACCTCACGGGTCGATGGCTCAATCTGTTGGGTCACCTTGTCATGACGTGGACAGACAAGCCGAAATCACAAAAGCAAACACGCACGTGGAGCCGAAGTAATCGCGTAGAGTGACGGAAGCAGGAGGGAAATGGAACGCCCGATTTGAAATAAACTGAGCGTTTTCCCAGCGCGATTGCGTTTCCGGCCACAGCGCCATCTGCTGTTGCAATAAGTGAAGCCGCGGGGCTCTCTGAATGATTACCTCGGCAGGGCGCCAGAGCGCGCCCCATTGGCCGGCACAAAACACCTGCCAGTTGCCGGGCTAGGCATTTGTTCCGCTGCTGGCGTCGCTCAATAGCGACAACACGAAGCCTGGGGACGTTCGGTTCGCATTCTATGATGCGCACAATACTGACACTGGAAATAGGCTTGTAAAATAAACTCGTAAACATGTAGAGTCAAATCATTTCGAGCAAGCAGTCTGTCCTGGAAAGAAAAATACCTTACTGCAGAATCACTTGGAAAATGGTCAGTACACGAGTTGCGCCCAGAAAGTAAGTTTCGTATGCTAACAAAAATAAAACAAACAGGAAAAAAATTATTGAAAAGAAAAAACTACCAAGATTGAACTATGTTCCTACAAAGTACCAAAAAAATTGTTCAAATGGCTCTGCGCACTATGGGACTAAACATCTCAGGTCATCAGTCCCCTAGAAAGAATTACTTAAACCTAACTAACCTAAGGACATCACACACATCCATGCCCGGGGCAGGATTCGAACCTGCGACCGCAGCGGTCTCGCGGTTCCAGACTGTAGCGCCTAGAACCGCTCGGCCACCCCGGCCGGCTACAAAGTACCCACCGTATTGTTGGCACTTACCATAGATTATTAGAAAAGATTTGTATGCCTTCCTCATAGAATGTGGCCGCCTGTGTTGTCAGACATGTCGTGACATATTATTTGAGATCGTCATCGATAAAGCTTTGACCAACGAGGAGAGTTTTCAGGTCTAAAACGAGATGATCAAAGTGGCTCCAGTCAAGGCACTGTACGACTTGTATTTAGTTTACAGTGAGAGGTCGGGAATTCTCATGAATGAAAACAACACTATTTGTCAGCTGTCCAGGGCGCCTATCCTATATTTCGCGACGCTGTGTGACAAGCGCTTCATAGTAAACATTTATCTGTTCACTGACACACCTCGCGCTCAAAACGCCTCACTCGACCTCGAGTCCGCTATGCACAGAGCACCGTGTAGTACTGGGCAATGATTGGAAGCAAAAATGAAACGAAAGAAGTTCAATCAGGATATACAATCATTCTCATAAATAATTGCAGAATGTGGTGCCACACAACGTGGCACTACACAAAACTGGCGCTAATAGCATAGGCGCATAGGGAACACAGACGACACAGATCTGTAAGTCCACCGTATTGGTGATAAGTTGATGGGGTATACCCTCCCATTCTTGCACCAGTGCCTGTCGGAGATCCTGAAGTGTCGTAGGGGTTTGAAAACGTGCAGCGATACGCCGGCCGAGAGCATCCCAGCCGTGCTCGATGGGGATTAGGTCTGGAGAACAGGCAGGCCACTCCATTCACCTGATATCTTCTGTTTCAAGACACTCCTCCAAGATGGCAGCTCGGTGGGGCGTGAGGAAGGTGGAACTCACTGTACCCCTGAAAAGGCGGACATACTGGTGCAAAATGACGTCCCGATACACCTGACCTGTTACAGCTCCTCGTCAAAGACATGCAGGGGTGTACGTGCACCAACCATAATCACACCATCCATCCACGACCTCCATACAGGTCCCTTTCAAGGACATTAAGGGGTTGGTATCTCGTTCCTGGTTCACTCCAGATGAAAACCCGGTGAGAATGGCTGTTCAGACTATACCTGGACTCGCCCATGAACATAACCTGGACCACTGTTCAAGTGACCATGTGCTGTGTTCTTGACACCAGGCTTTACGGGTTCTCCTATGACCAGGGGTCAGTGGACTGCACCTTGCAGGTCTCCGGGTGAATAAACCATGTCTGGTCAGTCGTCTGTAGATTGTGTGTTTGGAGACAACTGTTCCACGGCTGCGGTAAGGTCCCGAGCAAGGCTGCCTGCAGTACTACGTGGCCATGTTCGGGCACTGGTGGTGATATATCGGTCTTCTTGTGGTGTTCTACACTGTGGACGTCCCGTACTGTAGCGCCTGGACAAGTTTCCTGTCTGCTGGAATCGTTGCCATAATCTTGAGATCACACTTTGTGGCACACGGAGGGCTCGTGCTATGACCTACTGTGTTCGACCAGCCTCCAGATGACCTAGTATTCCGCCCCTCATAACGTCATGAATATGTGTTCTTTGAGCCATTTCCAACACACAATCACCATTAGCACGTCTGAAAACGTCTGCACACTTAATCGCTGCACCGTACTCTGACAGCACCAACACACCTCTGCGTACGTGGATTGCTGCCAGCGCCGCCGTGCGACGACCGCAGGTAAATTGCACAACATGGTCATACCCCGAGATGATTTAAACCCGCAAACCGCCCACCAGAGCGTTGTTTCACGTTGTTTCACCATGTATCAGCTTTATCCTTAATTTATGAGGATGAGTGTATATGTAAGGATCTGAATTCTTCATATCCCCAAAACCAGGCCCGTCCGTCAACCGCTGAACTGCTTCACACAGTTACATTAACACTTTCTTTTGTTTTTTGGTTAAAACAATTAGATTATTGACTCTTGCTCTACATATCTATGAATTCCTTCTCCTAGGATTAGTAGCTCCTAATAGTGAAATATTACAGTAGAGGCTTCTAATTGTTTTTGGAGCAACAGGTCTCCACCTGCGTAAAGCAGGATACGCTGCCCTGTGTGGCATGTCTGTGGAAATTGCTCCCTGCAAAAAGGTCGATAGCAATAGCGGCTACTTCTTAGTGTGCATAATAATGCGTGTGCCACGTTTTGAGTTACCTGCTGTCTTGCAGGCCGTATTATATTCGGCAGAGTTAGAAATCGATATAATTCTGATATGCACCGATTCCAGTAACGCTCTGTTGTCCTCACATCAACTTTGGTGGGAAACAGTGAACTATCCAACGCAGGGAATTGTAACATGATGTGCCATATCTGCACAGTGGCGTTTGGTTTTGATCAGAAGCGGTCTTCAGTTTGCGAGCGCTGTGGCGTGGTGAACTGACGAGCGGACGTCTGAGGGTAACAATAGGCTGAGGTGGACATGCTCCTGTCAGGTTTGAATGCTCCGGACGTGACGTCAGATCCACGCAACAGCGAGGGCAAAGGCTATATTTATATTGTTCCCGCTCGTGCACGTGCACCACAATCGACTATGGATGCAGCAAAGCACGTTATCATGTTAAAGATGAAGTAGAGACAGTTCTTTTGGTATCCAGATACGCCCTATGTACAGTGTGTGTGGAAACAGACAGGGTGATTCAGCTGACCCTATCACTGTCGTTTTAAGCTACTAGCAATGTTATTTCGGCCTTGAAGAGATTTTCATATTCTCTTGCTCGGTACAAGCAAACTGTTAGTCGTAAAGAAAATATGAAATCGGCTTTTTTAATTTAATGTAGTTAAACTCTGCAACAGGATACGTTTCCGCTTGAGGCCGTAGTTATCGGGTTATTCAAGAAAATGGTACAAAAGTGACTTTGGAACGCACCTAATTTCCCATCAGCTCCCGACGGTCAGGATTTCTGGTATGTCGTTCATGGCACTCACTCCTACCCGTGTAAAAAAATTTGCTGTTGCATGAATTATTTCCTACATTCGATCTTATTTAGCCTTCATTTCTGGCCACATTATTCCACCGGCTTAGTCCAGTACATACCGGTTGTAAAAATGACGTTAGTGTAAATTTTACCTCAATGTTGTGTGAATCTTAACAGCATAAAATTAACAGTCACGTCACTGTGTTCACAAAGTCTTCTGACTATGAAACTATTGTACTTGTAAGGAGAAAGTCTGGATTGAACTGTGAACATAGTTACTTTTAACGTAACGTTCACAAAGTTATTTTTTGTTAATTATCCTCACGGGCACGTTTAAATTAACAATGTTAACAAAATAGTCGTCTGTGCTGATGGTGTAATAGCCCAATCGCCGGGCGGAGTGGCCGACCGGTTCTAGGCGCTAAAGTCTGGAACCGCGCTACCGCTACGATCGCAGGTTCGAATCCTGCCTCGGGCATGGATGTGTGTGATGTCCTTAGGTTACTTAGGTTTAAGTAGTTCTGAGTTCTAGGGGACTGATGACCTCAGAAGTTAACTCCCATAGTGCTCAGAGCCATTTAATAGACCAATCGAAAGAGTCAAAGAAGGTCGAATATCGGGAATAGTTCGCGATAGTAGAAAATTTTTGTACAGTGGTAGCAGGGAGTGCTGGAACCACGTACAAGAATTCACAACTGACGAGGGTGAGTGTGAGTGTGGAGGTGGTCTAAAGTCACTGTTGTGCGTTTATCGTGACTAACTCGAGATCCGTGGTGTCCAGCGAAACGTATCCCAGCACAAAATTTAACTACATTAAGTTTCCTACATAAAAGGTTCCGTTCATTTTACCTATAGCACTAATAATTTGTGCATAGTGAGTGAGAGAATATAACAATCTGGCGCATTCTGTACGAAACGTTAGAAATAGAAGAATTTCGTGGACACGACTTTATAAACACGATGGTTTACCAGCAGAAATGTTTTGAAAGCCTTCATTCTATCATCAAGACATACCGGGTGATCAAAAACTCAGTATAAATTTGAAAACTTAATAAACCACGGAATAATGTAGATAGAGAGGTACAAATTGACACACATGCTTTGAATGACATGGGGTTTTATTAGAACAAAAAAAGTATTGCTAGACGCGTGAAAGATCTCTTGAGCGCGTCGTTTGGTGATGATCGTGTGGCCCGTATCTCGTGGTCGTGCGGTAGCTTTCTCGCTTCCCACGCCCGGGTTCCCGGGTTCGATTCCCGGCGGAGTCAGGGATTTTCTCTGCCTCGTGTTGGCTGGGTGTTGTGTGCTGTCCTTAGGTTAGTTAGGTTAAGTAGTTCTAAGTTCTAGGGGACTTATGACCACAGCAGTTGAGTCCCATAGTGCTCAGAGCCATTTGAACCATTTTTTTGATGATCGTGTGCTCAGCCGCCACTTTCGTCATGCTTGGCCTCCCAGCTCCCCAGACCTCAGTCCGTGCGATTATTGGCTTTGGGGTTACCTGAAGTCGCAAGTGTATCGTGATCGACCGACATCTCTAGGGATGCTGAAAGACAACATCCGACGCCAATGCCTCACCATAACTCCGGACATGCTTTACAGTGCTGTTCACAACATTATTCCTCGACTATAGTTATTGTTGAGGATTGGTGGTGGACATATTGAGCATTTCCTGTAAGGAACATCATCTTTGCTTTGTCTTACTTTGTTATGCTAATTATTGCTATTCTCATCAGATGAAGCGCCATCCGTTGGACATTTTTTGAACTTTTTTTCTAATAAAACCCCATGTCATTCCAAGCATGTGTGTCAATTTGCACTTCTCTATCTACATTATTCCTTGATTTATTCAGTTTTCAAATTTATACTGACTTTTTGATCAGCCGGTATATAACATTTCAGGTTCAGCAATAGAGGCAGCCGAACCGCACTGTACAGTGCCGAACAGATTTGTTTAATTCAAATCTAGTAAATAATCAATATCTTCTACAACTTCTATCACCAAAAGGTATCAAGCTATGACTTTGTTGAAGTTTTGATTAAAATCAGCATAGCCGGCCGGTGTGGTCGTGCGGTTCTAGGCGCTTCAGTCTGGAACCGCATGACCGCTACGGTCGCAGGTTCGAATCCTGCCTCGGGCATGCATGTGTGTGATGTCCTTAGGTTAGTTAGGCTTAAGTAGTTCTAAGTTCTTGGGGGTGATGACCACAGATGTTAAGTCCCATAGTGCTCAGAGCCATTTGAACCATTTGAAAATCAGCATATCATTCTTCCGAGACAGCTACACTAATAGAAAGGCGATATCTGTTGTCCGACATTAATACGCACCTGCTGTAATTTTTAATTAAGTGGTTACAAATTTGCATATCTTTACCTGAGATTCGAAGCTGGTTAACGTTACATAAATTCTGACTGTGTCAATGGGAATAGCATGCAGATTTCTGTAATTTAAAGTTGTCGTACTTGTCTGTACTGTAATTAATTAAGACTTAGACATCATGAACTATTTTGATTACTGCTGCTGGTAATATGCATTTGTTCGAAACTGTTATGTGGACAAACTACTGCACGTAGACATAAGTACGCCAGTTTCGTTCAGATTTTTGTAATTCTTATAATGGCGCCTTCAGATTGTCAATTGCATTTGTATATAAAAATATGTAAGGGGGGCTTGGATTTTCCCCATAGGGGTGCACCGAGGGCTGAAAATAGTAGCCGCTATCTTTCCCTATCGGATTGTTTGGGGTGGTTTGATTGAGACAAGACCTTTGATAATCTGAGCAGTTGTCTGGCCGCGATTCTTTTGTTATAGAAGTTTTCGCATTACCAGCCTTGACACTTAGAATTTCACGTCAGTTCAAATATTCTGCAGCTAGCAGAACTCTGTTTTATTTCTGCTGGTTGGTCAGCAGCAATTGTATTTTGCGAGTGAACCAACTTGGACTTCGAATAATGGGCACTAAGTCTAATTTTTAACTCAGTTTACCTGTGGGGATTTTATTTTTGTCACTGATCTCCAGAGAAGTTTGTTGCTTCGTGTGTCGACTAGGCAATGTTAATGTGTAGCCTGACTGACTAATTTTAGCTATGAACACCACCTGTATTTTGGAGCTATTTTATTTATTTGGAGTGTTAACTAATATTTGAGCTATGGGCTAAATTTCAAGTCACCTCACCAGCCTACGAAATTTTCTGTGATATTAACCCTAGAAGGGTCTACAAGGGGGCCTACAAGGGTCACTGTGACCCTGGAATTTTTTGTGTGTTACTGTACATGCGTCACTGCACATACACAGATCGCTGTCACCAATGTAAATTCAACATTGAGTGAGACCTAGTAGAGGACGGACTTTCAAAGTTGTGAGACACTGCTGTTTAATTAATCTGACAGAAACAATTTTGAAGCTCATTACCGACCTGGAGTACACGTTTTGTAACTGTTCAGTCGCTGAGCGTAAAGTTTATTTATGAGAAAATTGCAATTTGTAATGATATTTTACTAGCAGAAGATGCTACACAGGAAGCATTGTTAGAAGAACTCATTCGTGAAAGTGACTTAAGTGATTTTCGTAATGAAACTGATTCTGAAGCTGATGCTCCTGCAGTAGTTATAGACAATGGCGAAACTCGTCTGCCGAATCTTCAGACAGCAATGAAGAAAATACAGTCGTCCAAGATAATGGTCATTGTTAGAATACGGCTGCCCCTTACTATAACAGGGCTGTCAGCTGCCAAACATTGCAGTCCATATTCCAAGAGTGTGGAAATAATGAATAAAATGATGTGAATAATTGAGAACACCCTAAATATTCGTGTAACACGTCCATTTCATTAAATGGATAACATCTACATCTAATTAAACAGCAAATAAAGTCTTTCAATCCCGATCACTTCCAGGTTTCTTCACTGAAAATATTCCATGACAATTTTTACTTAGTCTCGAATATTAATATTGACTAAAAATTCCATGAGAGAAGTGAAATAATATGAGTTTAGTACATGAGAGTCCAATTTCTTTACAAAATATTCAGTTCTCAGGCAGTTTCCCAAACAAATAATCAAGGTTCACGGTGACCCTGATGCACAGCTCGTGTGACAGTTTTGGAGAACTTCGCTACTAGAATTAAACAAACTTTATTTGTTAAACATATGCGCCTGTAGTTAGGATTTAGATTCACTGCAACTGCTGTCAACCTATCATTACTTTAAATCTGATTAATACATTAGTGACTATTTTAGTATTTTTATTTTTACTTAAAGCGACTGGAGTCAAATAATCATCCTCTAAGGCGAAGTAATTATCGACCTATAATTCTATTAAAATTTGTCGCAATATCCTAAAGCATCTTACAAGATACGAAAAATCACAAGAAACGATGTGTTTCTAGTGTATACCGGATTACATCAGCGTTAGAGGCAATGAACCCACTTAGCAAACAATCAAAAATGGGAAACGACTCATATTCTCTTTAAGATCGCATCCACACTGCTATTACTGTCGCTTTTGGAAAATCTTAAATACGAATGACGCAGTGTTGAATGTCTTTGCATACATGAGCGAAGTGTCCAGAGATTATTATAAAAAATGTGTATATTTTTATGTTCTATGTGTACTGATGAGCCAAAACCTTCTGACCATTGCCCACCGCGAGACTGAATACCACGTGGTGGCTTTTCGGATACCTGACGCCGTCAGGAAAGTAAGTAAGCGTTGCAGAGGTAAGTGACTTAACATACTAGGGAAGATACGGGCCACAATTTGAGAAATCCTCCGACATTAGCGAATGTGACAAAGGAAAGTGTTTCACGGCTGTGTGCCTTCGAAGGAGCATCTGGAAACGTCTAAAATGGTCCGCTCTGAGCTTCTATGGAAACTGGCTGAAACACGGTGAGATATCGATTAGGCGACAAGATGTCGGACGTGTACGCTTCATCACAGAAAATAGATGCCGGGATGGTTCCTTTAAAAGGGCACGGCCGACTTCCTTGCCCATCCTTCCCTAATCCGATGAGACCGATGACCTCGCAGTTTGGTCTCTTCCTCCAAACCAACCCTACCCAACAACCTTCTTACTTCCCATCAGTGCGCTTAGTTCACACACACACACACACACACACACACACACACACACACACACACAGAAAGTAGAGACCGGAGGTCTCCACCTGCGTAAAGCAGGATACGCTGCCCTGTGTGGCAGATATGACGACAGAGTGCAATGCCAGTGCAGGCTGATGTTCAAAATGTTCAAATGTGTGTGAAATCTTATGGGACTTAGTTGCTAAGGTCATCAGTCCCTAAGCTTACACACTACTTAACCTAAGTTATCCTAAGGAAAAACACACACATGCCCGAGGACCAGCCGCACAGTCCAGCAGGCATATGTTTCCAGAGCAAACCGTTTAGCGCACATCGCTGAACACAAGGCACAGTAGAAAAGAACTCTGTGTTCTCATGCCACAGTGTTGTCAGTCAAGATTGCAGTGAGTTTGGTATAGGATTACTTACTATCGTAAACAAACACTGTGACGGTAAAATCAGCCTCTTACTGGCGTAAAGTAGGTAAAAGGAGAGAGAGAGGGGAAGGAAGAGATGGACAGACAGAGAGGGGAAGTAGGTTATAGACTGATAGAAGAGTGAAATAAATACTTGCCTGGACACCGCCAGAAACTCAGTGGTAATAATATAATCAGCGAAAAAATACTGCTATCGGAATACAAATATCCAACTTTGTAAAAGAGTTACTGAAAACTGGCGTACCAGTTACCTCATTCTTCCTTTTCAGCACCTTTGAAAATTTTACCAACCGTTTTGGCGTGTGAAAATATTCGCTCCCTTTTTCGTATGCAGCTCACCTCTTACCTCGACAAGCTCCCCTAACTGTAACTCGTCAGCACTCACTGTGAGTCGCTCATCCCCATCCACTCTAACTTGTCAGTTCTCACTCATTGATACAGCCCAGCTCATTTTCATTATCTCTCTGTATCTCTCTGACTGTCACTGACTGCTGTAACACAGTCATTGCTCCTTCACTCTCTCATTTTGTACTACTCTCTACACTCACTGTCAGCGTCTCCCTCTTACTCTCTCTTACTGCTATGATACCATTCCTTCCTTCCCACTGTTGCGTCTCTTCTCACTGTCACTATATATGTCAAATGGTTCAAATGGCTTTGAGCACTATGGGACTTAACTTCTGAGGTCATCAGTCCCCTAGAACTTAGAACTACTTAAACCTAACTAACCTAAGGACATTACACACATCCATGCCCGAGGCAGGATTCGAACCTGCGACCGTAGCGGTCGCGCGGTTCCATACTGTAGCGCCTAGATCCGCTCGGCCACACTATATATGACCTATTTTTTAAATTCCCTTTACTTGATGTCTATGGTCAAAAACTGTTTGACATCAGACCAACGGTTTCGGTCCACAATGACCACCTTCAGATCTGTTTTATGAAAACTAATGTACTGTTTTATAAAGCAGATCTGAAGATGGTCATTATAGTACTCTGATGACAAAAAAATTGTGACCATTGACGGAAAGTAAAGGAAATTTATTCCATATTAGGGTCACTGTTTCATTCGCGACCATGTCGCAGTTTGTGGTCATCCTTTTTGTCAGAGAATCTGTCTCTTAATATCACTGGCTCTCACTAACTTCCACTTCCTCCTTCTCTTTTTTCGTGTCCCACTGGCACTACCTCCTTCACTCAGTTCCTAGCACTGTTTTGTCACTGATAACAATATTTCACTGCCATTGGGCCCTCGCTTTCCCTCACAATTCCATTATCTCCTTCGCGCTTCATGTGAAACAAGCACTGTCTACTATCTTCGAATATTTACTACTTTTGCATCATGTGCGGCTGGTCCCGGCGGAGGTTCGAGTCCTCCCTCGGACATGGGTGTTTGTGTTTATCCTTAGGATAATTTAGTTTAAGTAGTGTGTAAGCTTAGGGACTGATGACCTTAGCAGTTAAGTCCCATAAGACTTCACATACATTTTCCATCTCTTTCCCACTGCCACTCTCTCCTTCTCTCAGCATAAAAAAGCACGGACATGTTCAAATGCCAAAAAATGTGGGTAAATTTTTCAAGGTTCTAGAGTGCGGCAGCTGGTACCCCACTATCCAGTCAGAATGTTTTAAATAAACGGGAACATACTCGCATTTTTGTGCTCCGATAGTAGCATTTTTCCACTGGTTCCCTTCGTTTCCCTGCTGCAGCAGGGCATGTAACTCATATGAAAAGAAATGTGTTTGTCAGTAAAATTTAGATAGTTTACGCATGTGAAATTGAAATAACGCAAAACGGTTTCTCCGTGCACCATAATTTTCCATGTGCTTCAGCTCTACAACACTGGGCTCCCAGAGTCTTGATTGTAACGGAGACGCTTTACAGCATATTTCTCCATGCTAAGTCACTCTATAAACTACGATTCCGGCTCATACCGGATCTTAGGTGAGTATTTTACATGCACAACTACGGAACATTTGAACATCTGTACCTCGGAAACGGTTAAAGATATCGAGAAAATTTTCACCAGTATTCGAGATCATTGTCTTTGGAATATATCATAAGAACCCCACCCATTTGCTACGCATAGCCGTGTTGGAATCAGCGGCTCGGTTTTGATATCCAGAAACCAGGTTTTTCTGGCTGTTTCTCAATAACGGATAAAAGTTTTGGGAAACTGGAAGATGGTACTTTAGATAAATGCCTATAGGACACAACTCAACAATTTTCTCAATTTATTGTGGTTATTCGTTATTTACATTTAGCCTCATAAAGAATTTTGAGTGCATATTTTAACGTACATGTAAGGTAAACTTCGATCCCCTGCATCTCAGAAACGAATGATGATATCAATGAAGTTTTCAGGGTTGTTCGAGATCTGGATCCTAGGAATATATTATAGAAGTTTCAGCCATTTACTGTTTATAGCAGTCTTGGAATCCGCAGCTCGGTTTTGCTCCCAAAAATGATTAAAAACTCCTCTTTGTGATTTTCCAAGGAACCACTCATGAACTAATGGTGCGTCGATAAGCCCTTTACTGTCCACTGCAGACCATATCAAATGTAAAAAGAATTAGACGATTTGCTCCATTTGCAGGAGGAAGCGTTTAATATTCATACGTGACCCTGTACTGTAGGATAATGACGCTTAGACAAGCCTTCTATTGTGCACACAAATGGTCATTAGCCCAAGGATTACCAAAACACATGGCACTACATTTCTAACAGGAATAGAACCGGAGCTATGAGCCACGGAAGATCCCAGTTTTTATGCACGTCTTTCAGGAACATATTATGTAACTCACGCCATCGCAAGTGTACCAATAAATCTGTCACATAAGAGACAGAGAAGTGACGATCTAGGTTCGGAAGCCATTGGACCAACAGTAACTCTCTGCGTATTCTTAGGGTAGCTGGAAACAGATGTTCGTATACACGATAGAATAAGTGAAATCAGTGCTATGACGCAAATTCTCAGAATTTTACGAAATAAGCAATACGCAGGTAAATCAGTTTCTTGACAAACGGGCAATCCGTATACTCGTATTATAACACCTGTTTCTGTATGACCTGAGAAAAAAGTATAGTTTAGAATTCTGCAGCTTGATGTGACATCTGATCATTCTTTTAGTCTTCATGAGTCTTTTCAAAAGGCCGGGAATTCTCTGAGTTTCGCTCACATGTTTTGTGCTGTTAGTGCCCCACAGGTCGTAACTATTCGTTACCACTTTCAGTCTTCCGATCATCTTCAGGTATCATAAACTCAGGAGAAATCGGGACAAAACACTACTTCCAGAACTACTTGCTGTAAAGAACTGCTGTAAAAAAATGGTGCCAGAAAACCGGTTAGTGAACAGCTGACGTTGATTTTTACATAGAGCTCTTGACAAGATCAATCACAAAATACCTACAAGATTAATTAATTGAACAGATTCTACTGAACCATTCACCAACGAACAGCAGTTATAAGCGCCTGGAAAACCTTTTAAAGAGCAAGAATTCTTCGACTTGTCGAGGAACTTCGAAAGATCATATAGTTTTGCAAATTCTCTTATGCACAAAAAAATTCATGACCATCCGCACTGAAAGGAGTAATGGAGATACAGAGAGAGATGATCTTAATAAGATTATTGACCTGTTCCAAATGTACAATTTCATTTCGCAGTCATTAAGGTCCGCTTCGGCTCTGTAAGATCTTTCCTGAAATCGTCATATTAATTTACATCTTAACCGATTCACATATGGAACAATGATTGCTAGTGGCCTCTCATGGAAATAATTTTGCGTACACCACTGTACCACCAAGTGTTTAGAAGGCCCAGAAGTGATGCGGCTTCCATTCAACTCAGGTGAGCAGCAGTTCCTATGGTTTGGATATTTTTGCGCATGATACATTGCTTACAGTACTGCAAAATTAAATTAAATAAAAACCTACGTTTTCTTAACTTTTATCAGTTTTTGGACAGTTTAAACTCATAGTGGGCGTGAAGGGTTTGTGTTCTGTGGCTCAACTTGGTGGTTAGTTGTTGAGTAAAGTCATCACTATCGATTTCGAAGTCTTTAGGGAATATACAGAAGACTTTAGTGGTGGTGATATATTCCCAGATAATCACTACTCTTGACTTGTCATTGAACGTGAACAGTCATTGAGAAACCGTTGGTTTTGCTAACATCAGAATTATTCCTGTGAAAGACGTGTATTGTGATGTAAATAATTTAGCAGCTAAAACTGTACCGCACAAACCAGTTTTTTTGCTTAACTTCAGTGGAACGTAATGTACACAGTTTTCGTCACAAAGCTGACATTATACCGACAGATGATGATGGACAGGAAAGTCAAACGTCCTACATTTACAGTTTAATAACTGAAATTTTTCTCAGTGGTAACACAGTCGAGAATGTAGCACACTATGAACTGTAGAGCAGGTATTTATCAAAGCAGTGGTTATCGGATCGCTGGTGATGATGATGATCCTAATAATGTTTGTGAAGAAATGTCGTAGTAATCAGAGTTGAATGCTGCTATTTTTGCCATAAACATGATCTTCATTGACAATGACATTGAAACGCGAAGGCGTCTTTGTGTTGCTAATATTCACCCTGATGTTATGACGTAACTTTTCACAATGACTCTGCGAGTTCACAAAGATATTCTCGAAAGTACACCTCTTCATCACATAGAAAACGAACGAAACCTTTTCGTAGCGTACTATGTCTGAAATTAATTCTATAATGACATGACAGTTTTGTAGTATCAGAATTTATGTGCTGTAAGATTATTTGCAGTGAAGTTGTGCCACTACGCTTGCCTCGTCGGTAGACTTTGAATATCTGATCCCCACTTTTTTTATTATTCTGCGTTTCACAATCGTAGAAGAACTCAAAAATTGATCTCTTTAGATAATTCATAACTTTTGCATGTTCCAGAATGACTATGTATTATCTCTCATTTCGATTAAGAATGCCGGAAAACGACACATTGGATTTATTGGACAACAACAGGTGACCTGTCAACGCCGTCCTGCACTGTGCAGCCTTTCTCTATACAGAAATATTGACAAACTTTGGAGAACAAAATTTCCCAATTTTGCAAAAGCAGAAGAATTTCACTATGGAAGTAAGCACCACTGGGTGATGGACGAAACTGACATAGATCACAAAACGAAGAGGTATCCTGATAGCCATACTCTGCGTCTGACTGCCTCTTTAAGTAACGGTTGTAGTCTGCTGTTTGAAAGGACACGTATTTTCTTATCTCAGGCAGTGAGGGAGGTTGGAGTGAGATTCAGTTGGGCAGTGGGTTGCTTCTGAAGTAAAATTCTGTTGCTGGACCTGGAGTTCAATGTATGTCACTTATTTGTGACAGTTGATTGGTTCAAATGGTTCAAATGGCTCTGAGCACTGTGGGACTTAACGTTTTAGGTCATGAGTCCCCTAGAACTTAGAACTACTTAAACCTAACTAACCTAAGGGCATCACACACATCCATGCCCGAGGCAGGATTCGAACCTGTGACCGTAGCAAACGCGCGGTTCCGGAATGAAGGGCCTACAAGCGCTCGGCCACAGCGGCCGGCGACAGTTGATTCATACCGGGAGTTTGATAAGCGATTTTAATGAGCAGCGCTGTTTCCGCTAATGTTAAGTGTATAGTAATGGTTCTCTTGTTCAAATGGTTCAAATGGCTCTGAGCAATATGGGACTTAACAGCTGAGGTCATCAGTCCCTTAGACCTTAGAACTACTTAAACCTAACAAACCTAAGGACATCACACAGATCCATGCCCGAGGCAGAATTCGAACCTGCGACCGTAGCAGTCGTGCGGTTCCGGACTGAGCGCCTCGAACCGCTAGACCACCGCGGCCGGCGGTTCTCTTGTCCCATTGTTAAGCGCAGTCACGTTATTGTGCAAATAGCTCTCCGCAAGAATGGATTCTGTCAAGAGTTTCTCTACACATCAGTGAGATTGTTATGGAGCATGTTTCACCAATATTACATCTGCTTTTAGTCTCATCCTACAATGTATGTGCGAACGTGATTTTGGTTCCACAATTTTTTTCCTTCTTCTCTGTTCCATTCACAAATGGTGTCGGGGAAAAATGATTGTTGTTACACCTCGGAAAGAGATCCAATGCCTTTGATTTTATGGTCGTTCACCTTACGAGTACTATATTGCGTAACTCTGGACAGAACGTACTCTCTCGTAACTTCAACAGCTAACCTCCCTGAATAGCACAACGCCTTTGTTGTAGCTTCTGCTACTAGGACTTTGGAACATCTAGTAACGTCCTCGCACTGACTAAACGATCATTTGAAAGGGATCTGTTCTTTCGCTCCCCTTTTCTTAATATATTCTCAGAATTATTACTGCTAGCAATGTTTTATGCCAGCTGCAATTGAAGTTTGTCACATGACGATGTTCGGAGGTGGTTTCTCTGCTGGAGAATTAATTTTGTTTTGTGCTCTGTTGTGTTGAATTCCAATAGTCATGGTATGAAGTAAATTATCTGCGAGTATCTAAAATATATTGTAGCTTGTAATGACATGCTGTCCATATCTGTTACTTCCGTCTCTTTGGAATCGGCATACGAGTGGATGACTGTACATTCATCCTAGTAAATCGTTCTCGCAAACGTAAGATGAGGCTTTTCGTGTTGAATTGCAGTGCTACATCAACGTGATCCATCCCTCATATATGTGTTCGTAAGGGACTGATGTAAACGAGTTTGTGTTTTTACCTGTGTTTTCTTCGTTAGTAAAATTTGTAATAAACGACCAATTTTACGAGTGGAGCCACCTTATCGTTTAAGACCGTAGCCATTCTCTCGGAGAGTTCTGAGTCATGATGGTTGAAACTCACAATGATAATGGTCAGTGAAGGCAAGCAAACAGCTCAACGCTGCATGGTTGTGTCCGATTCTAGCGTTTCCGTTGCGGTATTCAGCTGTTTATTCTTACATTATGTTAAATCAGTTACTGAATGCAGAGCCTAGATATGTTTCTTTAATAAATCAAGTTCCTAGACGACCCTTGCACATGCAGTGAACGGCTTATGAGTCCACGAGACACTCCCCTTTTCTTGATAGCGAATCTGCTCGAGTTTGTAAAGTGAAAAACAGAAGAGTGGCAGACCCTTCTTACGCTCGTAACAAAACGCACCATTCTTCATGTGATCTTCTATCGATCCAAACTGATAGTGGTCTGGATTCCAGCGGCTATCTGATTTGGAGAAGGCTGCCGGTCTTGCTTACGAGATGAAGACTGAGCTCACCATCTGCAGCATCGTTGACAGAACCAACTGCGGACCTTTGGTGCACAGCCGGGTGGAGGGTCTGAATCAGAGGCTCAGACGGTTTTGCGACCGTGTTGGCTGCAGATTCCTTGACTTGCGCCATAGGGTCGTGGGGTTTCGGGTTCCGCTGAATAGGTCAGGAGTTCACTACACTCAGCTGGCAGCTACACGGGTAGCGGAGGCTGTGTGACGTGGACTGGGCGGTTTTTTACGTTAGAAGGCCTCGGGAAAGTACGGGGTGGGCTGCAATCTCAAAGGGTGCATGGCAAATACAGGACGTGCTTGGATAAAGGAACAGTCGGAATTGTAGTTGTAAATTGTTGTAGTTGTGCTGGGAAAGTCCCTGATCTTCAAGCGCTAATAGAAAGCACAGAAGCTGAAATCGTTATAGGTACAGAAAGCTGGCTAAAGCCTGAAATAAGTTCTGCAGAAATTTTTACGAAGTCTCAGACGGTGTTCAGGAAAGATAGATTAGGCTGAATTGGTGGTGGAGTGTTTGTGTCTGTCGGTAGTGGTTTATCTTGTAGTGAAGTCGAAGTAGATACTCCGTGCGAATTGGTATGGGTGGAGGTTATACTTAACAGCCGAACTAATTTAATAATTGGCTCCTTCTACCGACCCCCAGACTCCGATGATATAGTAGCTGAACAGTTCAGAGACAATTTGACTCTCGTAACAAATAACTACCCCACTCATACGGTTATAGTTGGTGGGGACTTCAACCTTCCCTCGATATGTTGGCAAAAAGACTTGTTCAAAACCGATGGTAGGCAGAAAACACCTTCCGAGATTGTCCTAAATGCTTTCTTCGAAAATTATTTCGAGCAGTTAGTCCACGAACCCACGCGAATTGTAAATGGTTGCGAAAACGCACTTGACCTCTTATCCACAAACAATCCAGAGCTAATAGAGAGCATCATGACTGATACAGGGATTAGTGATCACAAGGTCGTTGTAGCTAGGCTCAATATCGTTTCTTCCTAATCCACCAGAAACAAACGCAAAATAATTTTATTTAAAAAAGAATTCCTAAGAGACAATCTCCATTCCTTCCGAACTGACTATGCAAATGTAGACGAGATGTGGCTCAAATTCAAAGATATAGTAGCAACAGCAATTGGCAGATTCATACCTCATAAATTGGTGAGAGATGGAACTGATCCCCCATGGTACACAAAACAGGTCCGAACACTGTTGCAGAGGCAACGGAAAAAGCATGCGAAGTTCAGAAGAACGCGAAATCCCGAAGATTGGCTAAAATTTACAGACGCGCGAAATTTGGCACGGACTTCAATGCGAGATGCCTTTAATAGGTTCCACAACGAAACATTGTCTCGAAATTTGGTAGAAAATCCGAAGAAATTCTGGTCGTATGTAAAGTAGACAAGCGGCAAGACGCAGTCAATACCTTCGCTGCGCAGTGCCGATGGTACTGTTACCGACGACTGTGCCGCTAAAGCGAAGTTATTGAACGCAGTTTTCCGAAATTCGTTCACCAAGGAAGTCGAATGTAATATTCCAGAATTTGAGACACGAACAGCTGCTAGCATGTTTTTTAGAAGTAGATACCTTAGGGGTTGCGAAGCAAATCGATTGATACGGGCAAGTCTTCAGGTCCAGATTGTTTACCGAATAGGTTCCTTTCAGATTACGCTGATACAATAGCTTCCTATTTAGCAATCATATACAACCGCTCGCTCACCTATAGATCTGTACCTACAGATTGGAAAATGGCGCAGGTCGCACCAGTGTTTAAGAAGGGTAGTAGGAATAATCCATCGAACTACAGACCTAAATCATTGACGTCGGTTTGCAGTAGGGTTTTGGAGCATATACTGTATTCAAACATTATGAATCACCTCGAAGGGAACGATCTATTGATACAAAATTGTTGAGGCTTTCGTGGCCACTTGTTGAGAAACTGCCTATTGGCTTCTGTCTCGGGTTCTTCGGCCGACGTTCATCTAATGATTTTTCTGACGTTTCGCCAGCACGAGTGGCTGGCATTGTCAAAGCTTCACCCTCCATTGCCGGTGGTGAACTGGAGCCGAGCTCGCGGGCGCAGGCTATATGTACCTGCGGTATATACCGCATACCATGCACATGCGGAAAAGTTTATGTCGGAATGACTGGACGATCCATTAACACCAGGATCAAAGAGCATAAGCGACATTGCAGGTTGGGGCAGGTGGAGAAATCGGCCGTGGCAGAGCACGCACTGAATGAGACCGACCATGTAATAAAATTCGCAGACACGGAAGTTCTGGCTGTAGAGAAGCACTATCACACGCGCTTGTTCAGAGAAGCTGTAGAAATACAAAAACACGCGAACAGTTTGAACAAGAAAGAGGAAAGCCTTAAGGTCAACGGATCCTGGCTTCCCGTACTGCAGCGAACGACCGTCGCAGGTAGCAAGAGGAGAACCGCACCGGAAATGACCGCGGAGAAGCCCTCGGACGTTGGCGCGCCAGGTACATATAGCCTGCGCCCGCGAGCTCGGCTCCAGTTCACCACCGGCAATGGAGGGTGAAGCTTTGACAATGCCAGCCACTCGTGCTGGCGAAACGTCAGAAAAATCATTAGATGAACGTCGGCCGAAGAACCCGAGACAGAAGCCAATAGGCAGTTTGATCTATTGATACGCAAACATCATGGTTTCAGAAAACACCGTTCTTGTGCAACGCAGCTAGCTCTTTATTCGCGCGAAGTAATGACCGCTATCGACAGGGGATCTCAAGTTGATTCCGTATTTCTAGATTTCCGGAAAGCTTTTGACACCGTTCCTCACAAGCGACTTCTAATCAAGCTGCGGTACTATGGGGTTTCGTCTCAGTTGTGCGACTGGATTCGTGATTTCCTGTCAGGAAAGTCGCAGTTCGTAGTAATAGACGGCAAATCATCGAGTAAAACTGAAGTGATATCAGGTGTTCCCCAGGGAAGCGTCCTGCGACCTCTGCTGTTCCTGATCTATATAAATGACCTGGGTGACAATCTGAGCAGTTCTCTTAGAATGTTTGCAGATGATGCTGTAATTTACCGTCTAGTAAGGTCATCCGAAGACCAGTATCAGTTGAAAAGCGATTTAGAAAAGATTGCTGTATGGTGTGGCAGGTGGCAGTTGACGCTACATAACGAAAAGTGTGAGGTGATCCACACGATTTCCAAAAGAAATCCGTTGGAATTCGATTACTCGATAAATAGTACAATTCTCAAGGCTATCAATTCAACTAAGTACCTGGGTGTAAAAATTACGAACAACTTCGGTTGGAAAGACCACATAGATAATATTGTGGGGAAGGCGATCCAAAGGTTGCGTTTCATTGGCAGGACACTTAGAAGATGCAACAAGTCCACTAAAGAGACAGCTTACACTACACTCGTTCGTCCTCTGTTAGAATATTGCTGCGCGGGGTGGGATCCTTACCAGGTGGGATTGACGGAGGACTTCGAAAGGGTGCTAAAAAGGGCAGCTCGTTTTGTATTATCACGTAATAGGGGAGAGAGTGTGGCAGATATGATACGCGAGTTGGGATGGAAGTCATTAAAGCAAAGACGGCGAGATGTATTTACGAAATTTCAGTCACCAACTTTCTCTTCCGAATGCGAAAATATTTTGTTGAGCCCAACCTACATAGGTAGGAATGATCATCAAAATAAAATAAGAGAAATCAGAGCTCGAACACAAAGGTTTAGGTGTTGGTTTTTCCCGCGCGCTGTTCGGGAGTGGAATGGTAGAGAGATAGTATGATTGAGGTTCGATGAACCCTCTGCCAAGCACTTAAATGTGAACTGCAGAGTAATCATGTAGATGTAGATGTAGAAGATTGATGATCGGTACACTAAAATCGATCGAGGAACCATTTCCTAAGTAACTTCCTTCAGGTACAATTTACTTTTCCTTAAACCTTTCGCCACCGTGGACGTATATACACGTGCTGTTATGCCTTTTATCCTGGTTGCTGTTTACGTGTGTAAACCTGCCGCCGGGGTTTCCTTGCAGTGCTATGAACATCTGTATGCGTGCTGAACCACCGATCTCCCACTGCCGCGGACGAGCTACATCCATGTCTCGGTGAATAAAAAGGTATCGTACGACGTATGTGCCTCATTGCGTGATATCACTTGCAGAAAGAAACTTCGTTTCAGATGTCTTCAGTTGTTCGTGAGACATGACGATTGACATGACCACATGATTAGCGATGAACAAGGAAGTGAATGGGCACGTCAGGCGCGACTGGCCGTCATATATAAAACTCAATAACTCGACAACGAATTTTAAATAAAATTTTGGTATCTTATCTACATTTAGTTATTTTCAATATGTGAGCTAAACTGAACCATACGCACTGCGCTACCTCTGCAAACTCTTTAAAACTATGTGTAATGTTTGATTTCATTTGATGCATCGCAGTAAGTATGATGGGTAGCGAAACGAAATTCAGTCTTTTATCGAACGAAGATATCACGCTGTAAGATTTGCAAAAATTAACTTTGTTCACTAATAGTTTTCTAAAAATGGCATGATATGTTTCATATTGATCAGATTGCTATCTCTCAGCGCAGGCAGCAGCATTTCGCGAGCGGTTCAGCCATAACAAAGGCAGTCCTCAGCACGGAATGCAGGGATCACGTCTGTAGCAGCGAAAAGGTTTCATTTCTTCCAGTGAATTTCAGCCTGGCACCTGCTTTTCCTGCAATTTTATTCCACTTTAAACTCCCCTATGTATTCTAGATATTATATGGCAGTTACTGTTTCCAGTGATATGTCGCCAACTGTGTATCTCTTGGCATAGTCATGAAAAAAATGTTACATTTATTTACATTCAGTGAGCAGCTGTGAGTCGCTGAACCAATTACCGCCGGCCGTTGTGGTCGAGTGGTTCTAGGCGCTTCTTTCCGGAACCACTTGACCGCTACGGTCGAAGGTTCGAATCCTGCCTCGGGCACGGATATGTGTGGTCCTTAGTTAGGTTTAAGTAGTTCTAGAGGACTGATGACCTCACATGTTAAGTCCCATAGTGGTCAGAGCCATTTGAACCATTTGAACCAACCATCGATTCGCTGAAGGCTTTCCTATATTTTTCTAGATTTCTGGCTGTGGAGCGGTACTACACCAGCTTCGTTCGTGAGAAGCCTAATGGAGCTTCAGTATTATTTGGTGGATCAATATATACGGTGATTCAGCTGCCCCTACCAATGGAGTGAGGTTTTCATACTCACTCGCTCGCTGTGCACAAAGTACCAGTCCTATAGAAAACATAAACAGAACTTTTTCGTAGGAAATTTAATGTAGTTAAATTTTGTGCCGGGCCATTTTGCCCGAGGCCATGATTTTCGAGTTATTCAAGAAAAACGCGTTATTCTTGAATAACTGGGAAACTATGGCCTCTAGTGACAGTGTACCTCATTACAAAATTTAACAAAGTTAAATTTCGTGCATAAAGTTACTGTTAGTTTTTTTCTCCTGAAGTAATTGTTTGCGCATAACGAGCGAAAGAAAATGAGAAACTTGCGCGTGTTATTTGAAGGTATCGCGGGTTGCATAGAACCAATCGTAGGGCAAGCTGAATCACCCTCTATGTTTCGAAAAAAAAAACTGTCCTATAACATTCCATTAAGATATTTCCGAAATTATTTACACATTAGTCAACAGTGTTCCATTAAGAGCCATGTGCCTATTTCTGTCTGATATGCAATCCCGAAATCAGTCATAAATCTTTTCCGATACTCCGTATGTTCCTGTTTGAATAATGGGTGCTCAGTGGTGTATCACAAAAACTGACGCCCTTCACTGCATTGTACTCTGTCATCAAGTCTGCTACGAATCACCACCTATCAAAAATGGTTCAAATGGCTCTGAGCACTATGGAACTTAACATCTGTGGTCATCAGTCCCCTAGAACTTAGAACTACTTAAACCTAACTAACCTAAGGACATCACACACATCCATGCCCGAGGCAGGATTCGAACCTGCGACCGTAGCAGTCGCGCGGTTCCCGACTGCGCGCCTAGAACCGCTAGACCACCGCGGCCGGTCCACCACCTAATCTCATCTATGAGTGAGTAAGCTGTGGACCACGTCCTGTGGTGCGTGGACGTCGTCTAGTGATGGTTTCACGGCCGTCAACCGATTTTCCACAGATGTGGACGACAGTAACACTCGAACAACCAACCAGTTGGCTTTTTCGAAGATGCTCGATCCCAGCGGCCGGACCATAACAATCCTCACTTTGTCATGTCGCTTATTATAGTGTATTGCCCCACTTGCTGACCGTTTCATCACCAGAATGACTATGTGCTAGTCTCTCCTACGCTCTATACATTCCTTAGCGCTCATCCGTACGCCCGCAGTGACAAGGCGGGTTTCAGTCACTCGGAGGACATTGTTTATGCTTTGGTTCACTATTTTGTGCATATGCGACAGATTCTGCTCAGTGGCTCATCAGTGTTACAAAGCAAATCACTTACATGGTAAAATCACTTACGTATCAAACACATAATAAATAACTGTAAACAGATATTGAAAAGGAAGGAAAAAGGGAACTGTGATCTTTCACAAAATGAAACATGGATATGCCAATGACTTGTTGTTGTTGTTGTCTTCAGTCCTGACACTGGTTTGAAGCAGCCCTCCATACTACTCTATCCTCTGCAGGCTTCTTAATCTCCCAGTACTTACTGCAACCTACGAATACATCCTTCTGAATCTGCTTAGTGTATTCATCTCTTGGTCTCCCTCTATGATTTTTTACCCTCCACACTGACCTCCAATGCTAAATGTATGATCCCTTGATGCCTCAGAACATGTCCTACCAACCGGTCCCTTCTTCTTGTCAAGTTGTGCCACAAACTCCTCTTCTCACCAATTCTATTCAATACCTCGTCATTAGTTATGTGATCTACCCATCTAATCTTTAGCATTCTTCTGTAGCACCACATTTCGAAAGCTTATATTCTCTTCTTTTCCAAACTATTTATCGTCCATGTTTCACTTCCATACATGACTACACTCCATACAAATACTTCCAGAAACGACTTATGACACTTAAATCTATACCCGATGTTAACAATTTTTCTTCTTCAGAAACGCTTTCCTTGCCATTACTAGTCTACATTTTATATCCTCTCTACTTCGACCATCATCAGTTATTTTGCTCCCCGAATAGCAATACTCCTTTACTACTTTAAGTGTCTCATTTCCTAATCTACTTCCCTCAGCATCACCCATGTTAAATCGACAACATGCCATTATCCTCTTTTTGCTTTTGTTAATGTTCATCCTATATCCTCCTTTCAAGACAATGTCCATTCCGTTCAACTGCTCTTCCAAGTCCTTTGCTGTCTCTGACAGAATTACAATGTCATCGGCGAACCTCAACGTTTTTATTTCTTCTCCATGGATTTTAACACCTACTCCGAATTTTTCTTTTATTTCCTTTACTGCTTGCTCAATATACAGATTGAATAACATCGGGGAGCTGGCCGCGGTGGCCGATCGGTTCTAGGCGCTTCAGTCCGGAACTGCGCGACTGCTACGGTCGCTGGTTCGAATCCTGCCTCGGGCATGGATGTGTGTGATGTCCTTAGGTTAGTTAGGTTTAAGTAGTTCAAAGTTCTAGGGGACTGATGACCTCACATGTTAAGTCCCATAGTGCTCAGAGCCATTTGAACCATTTTTTGACCATCGGGGAGAGCCTGCAACCCTGTCTCACTCCCTTCCCAACCACTGCTTCCCTTTCATGCCTCTCGACTCTTATAACTGCCATCTGGTCTCTGTACAAATTGTAAGTAGCCTTTAGCTCCCTGTATGACTTAAGCATCGGGAAAAATAAGGAGTTTAGTAAATCCTTTTCTGTGCGCAGTTGAATTCTTTGAAATATTAAATTTTACGCAGTCGATTAAAGAAGATTTGATCCTCAGTGATTTTGTGGATGCCGACAGTAATCGAATCAGCAAGTACGGCACCAAATATTATCTTAATCTGTGTGGGTCACAAGACCTCGGCAGCCACCATCCAACAAACTTGTGAGCAAGGGGTCAAGTGATCTAACGTACCACGAAATTACTCCGACATATAATACAGAGAAGCGGCATGAAAGGAGATATCAAGAAGTCTGAATAAGATACGCTGAAATCCAGTCTGGAAAGTAAATGTAGTTAAAAGATGGCCAAGCATGATCTTATGACCTAAAAGTAATGAGATAATATCATTAGATTCAGATTAAGGCCGAATTAGAGATAATAAAATAATACTCGAATGTATAGCGGGAATTTTTGTAGTAACCTGTATAGTACAGCTACCATGATCCACATGAAACTGATGTTCCAGTCTCCCAAATCCTAGAAACACTTCCCTCAAGAGTCAAACATGATACAGATAAGATGGACAATGGGACTTCTTCAGGCAGTGATGACCTGTCAGTCGTTATTTCAAAACTGCTGCATAGAGCATGTATAAAACATTCGGCGAAGTACTTTCGAATTATTAGCAGAGCGTAACATTTCCAAGAGATAGGAACAAAGCCATAATGGTCCTAATACACAAGAAAGTGGGCAATAAAGATATAAAGCTTTCTGTCCAGTCAGTAGAAAGTGGACTTTTAACTACCAGTATGAGCTCTAAAAAATTAGCACTACATTTAGTAAAACTGATCATCCATTCACTCTACACAAAGGCGTTCGATTCGAACAGACATTCAAATGCGTCTGAGGTTCTAACATAACAATAAGTAGAAAAGTACTATATTAAAACCTACTGTAATATATACAAAACCTCCACAGCGTTTGTTAGTGGTGTCGAAGAATCCAGTAAGCTTCACTTTTGAAAACGGTCTGAAACAAGGTGATGCTACATCTTCAAGAATACTTTTAGTAGCCCTAGAAACAACAGTCTCCACGGTGAACAGGACAACAAAGCGAATTCAAGTTCTGTGAAAGAGATTTACTCATGATATTGTTCTACTTACAGATAGTATAATAGGACTTAAAATATTAGTTTACGAACTTCCATTAGTCGGCGCTGAAGTTGATCTAACATTGAAGTATAGCAAATGCTAACGAATGAATGAAAACCGGGCAGAAATATATGTGTTGGCAGTAAACAACTGCAAAGAACCAAAGAATTTGTCTACCTGGGTTACTTTGAAAATAAGAAAAAAGACTTAAAAACAGAAATATCTATTCGTTTTTCAGCTGGAAAGATTAGGCAAGATATTTCTTAGTTTTCCAGTCTAAGCTATCGATCGAGCTAAAGAAAACAGTTTTTGTAAATTGCCAATAATAACTTACGACTGTGAGACACTAACATTAAATGAGGTCATTGTTAGAAAACTCATAGTAGCCGGTAGAGGAATAGAAAGATCAGTGTTGGGCTGCACAACTACAGTCAGACATCAGAAGAAATCATTTGTACAACAAAGATCAGTGACCTAATGTACAGAGTAAATATCTTGAAATGGCAATGGGCTGGTCATATCGCTCGAAGAAAGGATGCCGGATGGTCAAGAAAAATACCAGAATTGAGTTCACTTTACCAAGACAGGCTTAGGGGAAGGCATCGAACAGATGCAACAGAAACTTCCCAACGACAGCTGGATTTAATGGGCTGCAGAATGCTCGGGATCGTTAGAACATACTTTGAACCTAGGCTGCACGCCGGCTCAAAGACGCCACATCACCAGGAGACTGAATCCGATTATGATGCTGATGAAGTATGAATGTTGGCTACAGCTTTTAAAATCGTTTCACATTGTGACGATATACCACATAAATGATCAACGAAAAATGGAGAAATTCACTGACTGGTTCACTTTAGACTCACAGTTAGTTCTGTCAAATGCTCGGCCTAATGGTCTAATGTAAAGATAATGTGAAACTAGTTCATGGATTTATCCACCTTAACTTTATGCAGATGATGAAACTAGCAACTGTGTTTAATGGACCTGTCATAATTTTTATGGCAGAAGATAAATATAGCTATTACGATGTTAGTGAAGTGTACTAGAAAAGAGACTAATATGAAAACAACGATAAAATACCAGAAGTGAATGTATTTTTTTTATCAAAAAACCGAGACAACACAAGATCACTTACAGTAAGATGCAGAAACTAGGTAGGGGAAACGATACTGACCTTTGAAGAAAAATTGCGAAACGAGGTCCTGGAACATGGCGCTGGGGAAAGTGAAAGGCGGAAGTGGGAAACAGCGACAAGAAAAAACGGCAGGATTTGACATTTTGTTGTGCTGCTGAGTAGACAGATACGTTACTGCACGTAGGTCTACCAATAAGAACCGGCTGGAAAATACCTACTAAAGGAAATAGTAGCTTAGTGTCATTTACAGCATCCAAGAGGAAGAGAAAGTAGATTTTTGTTAAACAATGATACTGAGATTATAGAGGAGAGATGATGAAATTATTATGAAATTGAAAAAGATGGTGAGAAGTATTTCACCAATCGAATGACATTACTGAGAATGAAAAATGCTTGGCTTTAGCAGCAGCGATGCTGAAATATCGACTTAGAGAACTATGGCATACCGGTATTTAATATCAAGTTGCTCATTTACCAGTACAAGCAAAATAAATACAGTCGACATTTTGTGATTTGTGTAGCACTCACTCTTGCCTCCGAGTCTCAGACAGCAAAGGTATTTCTCTTAAGGGTAGAATATCCGTCGCTGAGAGAAAGCAGGAAAGGAAATCTCCGGAGCAAAGTGAGACAAATGGAAGTGGGCCCGGTATAGAATCGAAGAAACGGCTACCAACATTTCGCTCGTAGCCAGCGATACCCGCTGACAGAACTGAAATGAGGCTGGGGAAAGAGGGAGTGGGGGTAGCAGAATGGGCCGGTTGGTGAGGGGAGGTGAGGAGAGGGGCTCTGTTCGGATCCTTAGAGGCGCATGAACCCTTTCTCCCCCCACCCCCTCTCTCTCACTCTCACTCTCCCCCTCTCCTTCCAGAGTCACTGTCTGACTCATATTGAAAACAAACAGCAGCCGGTGGCAGACAGTGCCTTTACTTCTGATTCAGCCTATGGGCTTCTATCTAAAATGAAAGCGACTTCTTCCGGCTCCAAAGCGAACGGAGTAGTGGTGTCTGTTCTCGGCTGTTGCACGCCTGTATGGAACACATTCTCTTACAGGCGAGAACGTCAGTAAATTCTCATTGACGCTTGTCTTCTGAAATTACTGTGCATCGTTTCTAAAACAGTATCTTGACACAGGGAATTTCCGTTCGACTGTGCGGCGTTGCCCGAAAAGCGTCTCTTCTGAAGGTAGTATACAATTATATGGGACACAAGAGTGCTCTCATCAAGTTGTAGAAGTAATAAAGGAAATTCTAGGGTATTCATAAACTGCTTCAGCTGTATTTAACTACGTAAATATAGCTGAAGCGGTTTATTAATCCGGAAGATGACTACGCAAAGCTGTTGTTGCTCTACCTACAAGCTTGTCTGCAGTGCAGAAACTGTTGTTTTTATGAGCACGACTTATTAGTGAATGCATTAAATGTACTCATAGCATCTCAAACGAATTGCATTTTTTCGTTATATAAGCGAAGAGGTCCGTCCTTAATTACGTATAGTTGAAGTTTTGGTATTATGGATGTCCATTTATTTTCTCAACCGCAATTTATCATAAACGCTTTGGGAATACGTATGTCTTTCTATAAACTTTAAATAAAGCTAATCACCTACAAGAAGGTTTAAAAAATGTTGAAGTTGGAGTAGACTATCTATTGCTGAATAGGCAAAGGACCACGTTTGATGCTGTGAACTGATATCACTTAGTTCCCGTAAAATGAACGTAGAGATATTACGGGCGAAGTTTAAACACATTGTACATCGTGGTCTGCAGAACTATGTCGCTAGAAAGTGGATAAAGGACGCAAAAGACCAACCGTGGTATAATAATGAAATTTAGAAGATGCTGAGGAAGCAGAAGCTGTTGCACCTACCGTTCAAAAGAGAACTCCCAAATGACGACAAGCAAGTGTCTGAAGAAATTCGTACGCCTGTGAAAAGATCTATGCGCGAAGCATACAACAAGTACCACCAGCTGAAGATAACAAAACGAAAGCCGACGGTTTAAATTTCACGTTCAAGAAGTCGTTCACATAGGAGAGCCGTCAAACATATCGTCATTTGACCATAGGACAGACTCACGTACGGACGACACAGTAATAAGCATCCATGGCGTAGAGAAACAACTGAAAGATTTGGGAGCAAATAAATCACCAGGTCGGTTTGGAATCCCAGTTAAGTTTAACGAAAAGTGGTCTACGGCATTGTTCCCTTACCTAACTTGCATTTGTCGTGAATCTCTCGCCCAGCACAAAGTCCCAAGCGACTGGAGAAAAGCACGGGTGACTCCTGTACAGAAGATGGGTGAAAGAGCGGAGCCGTGAATATATCCTCAGTTCGAAAAAAAAGCTTTCTTAAGGCTGAGAAGCTAGTGTCCATGAACCAGCACGATTTTACAAAGCGTCGCTAGTGCGAAAATCAGCTTGCCCTTTCCTCACTTGATATAGTGCGAACTATGGATGAAGGGAAACAGGCAGATGCCATATTCCTATATTTCCGGACGGCGTTTGACACGTGCCCCATTGCAGGGTGCTAACGAAGGTACGAGCATGTGGAATAAGTACACACGTTCGTATGTGGCTCGAAGACCTCTTAAGTAATACAACCCAGTATGTGTCCTTGACGGCGAGTGTTCATCACAGATACGAGACTCGTCAGGAGTGCTCCATGGAAGTGTGGTAGGATTAATGTTGATCTCTAAATACGTAAATATTTCGCGGTCAGGGTCGGCAGCAATCTGCGGTTATTTGTTGATGTTGCTGTAAGGTACGGTCAAACATGACTGACTTTGGGGAGATACAAGACGGTTTAGACAATATTTCTAGTTGTTCTGATGAATGCAGCTGGCTCCAAATCTGAAAGAACGTTAGTTCGAATGAGTAGGAACAACAAACCTGCAACTTTCGGATACTTAATTACTAGTGCCCTGCTTGACACAGTCAAGTCGTTTAAATATCTGGGCGTAGCGTTGCAAAGTGATATGAGATAGGACGAGCATGTCAGAACTGTGGTAGGGAAGGCGGATAGTCAACTTCGGTTTATTGAGAGAATTTTATGAAAAAGTGGTTCACCTGTAAAGGAGACTGCATTCTGCACGCTGGTGCGACCTGTTCTTGAGTACTGCTCGCGTGTTTGAGATCCGTACCAGGTCAGATTGAAGGTAGACATATAAGTAATTCAGAAGCAGGCTGCTAGATTTGTTACCGATAGGTTAGAACAACACTTAAGTGTTACGAAAATGCTTCGGGAACTCAAATGGGAATCCCTGGAGTGAAGGGGACGTTCCTTTCGAAAAATGCTACTGAGAAAATTTAGAGAACCGGCATTTGAAGTTGACTGCCGAACGATTCTACTGTCGCCAACGTACATTGCGTCTAAGGTGCACGAAGGTAAGGAGCAAGAAATTACGGCTCATACGAAGGCATGTAGGTAATCTTTTTCCCTCGCTCTATCTTCGAGAGGAATAATAAAGGAAATGTAGCCGTACAGGGTACCCTCCGCCACACTCCGTACGGTCCCTTGCAGAGTATCAGTGTAGATGTAGAGAGAGGTTTCTCAGTCTCAGTTTCAACAGTGAAATGCAATTAACTCCACATCCCTGAGGTCTCACGGTGCAGAGAAGGTGCAGTGTAAACTTTACTTACTTTTTACTGGTTGCCAGTAGTCAGGATGTTAACAACGCATCTCTGAATCACCTTAACTCAATTCCGAATTCGCATTTCAGTTACTCAGTACCTCAGGTATCCGTTTATTCGTTCCCATTTGCCCAGGAATTTAAATTAACCCTCTATTGCGTACCCTTCTTTAGGACACCAATTTCAATGCAAAAATATCAAGGGTACGGTCTGACACCGAAAATACCATGTAAATGTCTGAAAATAGAAGTTTTTATTTAAGTATGATTTAATGACTATTTTAGTTTGTTGCCCTAAAGGAACAATTGAAAATGTTGGTTGATTATTTATGACCCAGTTAGTACTATGGAAGATGTATTTGTGCTAACATTAAGCATCAGCTTTTACATCTTGAAAATCTAACTAAAATTATGTAACTGTGGTATAAGTGACAGAAATAATTCACTCTTTCGGCTGCTTTCATGTGTGTTTACGTACACTCGACCTGCAGCCTATATTACTGATTTTGAACTGTTTCTGCCCACATAATGAGGCTAAATACAGTTCATCTAGACACTGGCAGACTGTGTGTGTTGCCTGATGGGAACATAATGTATATACGTGTGGTTTCCTTAACATTACACGTAAATTTAAGGTTTGTTTACAAATGGCAACACCATACAATCGAGGGTTAAGGGGTTTATCTGCAACGGAAATGGTAGATAACTCGAAATAAAATTAATAGCTCCATAACAGAATCACCTGTGGCTTGACCATTGGGAAAATATTCGATATATGTTATTAGATGGATCCATTACTAATTATTAATTACCTCTTTATGTGTCAGATACCTTTCGCAGGCACTCACTGACGCGTCCCAAACCCTGGGAGCGTAACCATGGTGCTACAGATTTGTGTGAAGTTGCTTTGTAATTTAGATCCTTCAGTTTTAATAGATGGGAGAGGGGGGCTGACTGATATGCCTCGTCAGTATCATTATTTTAATCTTTAATGATCTCTGCAAATAATATGTCGTTAATTAATTAATAAAATGCGGCTCCATTTGCTAATAAGAACTTTATTACACCCAAGACCGCCTTCGACCTGTACATTAGGCCATTTTCAAGTGAACTTGAAAAATGCGGCGTAGAGAACCAACGTAAAACGACCATTTAAAAATGGACCTTCAAATTTCTCGTCACAAGCCCCAAGAACTTCTTCCGTTGTCACGACGACAGTTCATGGTGAGGAAACATGGCAGACAGAGGCTGGATGAATTTACCTTATTAACAGCATCCATCAAAACATTGATTTACTACTGAAATAGAGGAGAACGGCTGTCTCTCTTTCTGTATGTGCCAATAAACAAGGAAAATGATACACAAGGCCATACAGTACATGGGAAGAAGGCACACATAGACCTGTACCTTGCATGCAACGGGCTGCCAACATCCAGTGCAATGGCGGTAAGTGCTAACCACACTGGTAAATAGAGCACGCATCAGCTGCCACAAGGAAAGCCACCCTACTAAACTGCAGCACCTGGAGAAAGTTTCTGGCAAAAATGGATGTAGTGAAGAACAGATCAGGGGATAATTTAAGAAGAGAAAAGGTGGACCAAAGCGAGAAGAGACATGCTTTTCTCACTTACTTGGGCCTACTCTCTGCCAAAGTTATGAAACTGCTTGAAAAATCCAACGCAAAAGTCCCTAAGACGAAACAGTTCCATGGCTCTGCGGAAGACCCACTAAAACTGAATGTAAATTGGATTTCCACCATCTCTTGTGAATGTGGTCATCAATACATCGTGGAAACACGCTGTCTAAACGCTGCGATGAGCATATAAGTCGTGTTCGAATGGAACACACAGAAAAATCAGCGATTACGGGGCATAGAACAAAGGAAGACCATGCCTTTCGGTTTCAGAACACCAAATTTCTGCTGTGGGGACCAGCAGAATAAAGGCATCCTTAGAAATAAGGATTCACCGGAGTGTTGTCAATAGTAATGAAGGATACCATCTTAGTTCGGCATGGAATCCAGCTCAATCCAGGGAGCAAGAAGCACCCGTACTGCACACAGAGAGATTCGAGCACAGCCTCCTACTCAGACCACTGCGATCTCACCCAACTCCTACTCTCCGGCCAGACGGTACCAAGTCGCAGTAGCCAAGTGGAGGGGCGATTTCTTTGTACAAATATCACATCTACAGTACCTCAGAAAGGGGGCGATTTCTTTGTGCAGAATTCGCCAAAGGGTGATTAATACGACATTGTTCGAATTGTTGAGGTGTTTTAACACTGAAATCCATCTGAAAACCTGACCGCTTTGCATTAACTTCACCTTCATTATAAATCTTACCACAGCATATATCTGGATTCACAAGCTGCAACATATTTGTAGATTAGAACTGTGATCCATGAAGGGTAGAATAAATTTCTATGATCTTCATCAGTTGTTAGGTGGCTGTTTATGCACTCACTGTCACTCAAGCTATTGTTATACAACACCGAAGAGCCAAAGAAATCGTGTAGGGCCTCCGAGAGCACGCAGAAGTGTCACAACGCTACGTGGCATCGACTCTACTAATGTCTGAAGTCGTGCTTGAGGGAACTGACACCATAAATCTTGCAAGGCTGTCCATAAATCCGTAAGAATACGAGTGGGTGGAGATCTCTTCTGAATAGCACGTTTCAAGGCATCCCAGATATGCTCAATAATGTTCATGTGTGGGGAGTTTAGCAGCCAACAGAAGTGTTTAAACTCATAAGAGTATTATTAGAGCCACTCTGTAGCAATTTTGGTAGTCTGGGATGTCGCATTATCCTATTGGAATTGTTCTTTCGTCGGAATGCACAGTGGACATGAATGGATGCAGGTGATCATACAGGATGCTGACGTACGTGTCACCTGTCAGAGTCGTATCTAGACGTGTTACCTGTCAGAGTTGTATCTAGACGTGTCAGGGCACACACCATTACAGGGCCTCCTCCAGCTTGAACAGACCCCAGCTGAAATGCAGGGCCCATGGATTCAAGAGGTTATCTCTATAGCTGTTCACGTCCATCCGCTAGATACAATTTGAAACGGAACTCGTCCGACTAGGCAACATGTTTTCACTCATGAATACCGGACTGTTACCTGATTGAACAAGTCCCGTTTCAGATTGAATCTAGCGGTTGGACGTGTACGGGTATGGAGACAACCTCACGAATCAATAGGCCTTGCATGTCAGCAGGGGCCTCTTCAATCTGGAGGAGGCCCTGTAATGGCGTGGGGCGTGTGCAGCTAGAATGATATGGGACCCCTGATATTCGTAGATACGACTCTGACCGGTGACAACTACGTAAGCATCCTGTCTGATCACCTACATCCATTCATGTCCACTGCTAATTCCGACGGACTTGAGGAATTACAGCAGGACAATACGACTCCCCACACGCCCAGAATTGCTACAGAGTGGCTTCAGGAACACTTTCCTGAGTTTAAACACCTCCGCTGGCCACCAAACTCCCCAGACAAGAACATTATTGAGCATATCTGGGATGCCTTGCAACGTGCCAGTCAGAAGAGATCACCTCTCGTACTCTTACTGATTTATGGACAGCCTTGCGGGATTCCTGGTGTCAATTCCCTCCAGCACTACTTCAGACATTACTCGAGTCCATGCCACGTCATGTTGCAACACTTCTGCGTGCTCTCGGAGGCCTATACGAGTTTAGGCAGGTGTCGCACTTACCTTGGCTATTCAGTGTATTAGAACATGTAAGACAGATCTGGAAACAGTCATGTGTATGCACAGAGCAAACATCCGTGGGTCATTACCATTTATGGTTCTGTTGTATGATGATAGGTGCGTTTCGTTTATTGTGTTGAGTGCCTTGCTGCATCCAGAATTCACATCTCATGTGTTGATTTATTATGTACGGATACAGTCACAAAGTATATGTAAGACTTCAGTGCGCGTCATTTACGACGGCGGCCGAGTTTAGGTTCGTTCTGCGCATCTGACGTCACAAAACACAGTCAGCCAGTGAACAGAGAACGACGTTGCCAGAGCTCGACTGCAGTGCAGAGCACAGACGATTGTCTTCAGTTTTAGAAACGTTCAGTCATAAATAAAGTAATTGAACAAAAGCAATGTCTTGATAGCAGACTTTCTTTTATAGAAACTTTGGAAAAAGCATTCTTTATACCAGTTGCTTGATATTCTATTAATTAATTAAACCAAACAAGCAATAAGCCTCCTAATTCAGGCGATAGCAAGGAAAGGCGTTTGCATCATTCTCACGAACCGCTTTTTCGCAATAAATAACAGCAGTAATTGTTTATTTCCTATTGTACTTCGACGAAACGTGAGTAATTCATAGTCATACCAACAGTGTTTGTCGGTATTTTGCGTGATATTTTGAAGTCCTCCAGGAGTGCTACTCAGTGATGAGCTGTGTTAGTGTAATGGGTAAGGTGTTTGGATGCTGAGCAAAAGGTGCTGAATTCAAACCTCGTTTGATGCTTAATATTTTCTTTATTTAAAAACAATATCGAAGTGTCTAACTTCATGGATTTTATTCGTTTGAATGTAATTTTTGAAATTTCTAGTGCTTTGTCTCTTCATTATAATCATAAGTTTCGGTTTTTCTAATTTTGTCCTCCAATATTTCTTGTCATAGCAATTAAAAACAATGAAAAGGCACACATACAATATTCATGTTATCTGTTTTGTTTGTATATCTTCTCTTCCGCCGTCGCTGTTTTACCTTTCATATTGAGGTATATTCTTTTGCGACAGTATTAAAAGTATTATTTAGAGCAGAATTTCGGCTCTTACGTTGCCGAGCTACTTGATTGTCTGACGCAATTCTTTGCTTCACTGCTTTGTCAACATCATCATATTCAATGTTTTCGTCGACTGATCTATGTTTTGGCAAGTATTTGCTATCCGTTGTGACAAATACAAATTGTTTGCGCGCTGCGCCTCACTGACAATATATTTCAGTTTCTATGTTTTGTTACGTCCACAATTCAGTGTTGTGTACTTCGCTAACTTTGTTTTAATCAGAAGTTTCTAGAAAAAAGCGAAATGACTCTGGTATAAATAAAACTTTTATTACAGTCGCGAAAGACGGAATATTTCTCAATATTACATACGACACCTCTCTGGTACTTAAATGAGATATTGTTATACTGTACATTTTACATGAAATTTATGTATCTTGTCCACATTTCATTCCCAACATTGTGGCAAATAAAATCGACCAAACGGAAAGTATACGTCATGGAGTTTTACCTCTGCAAGCTCTTCAAAATTTCGTGCAATAGTTAACTACATTTAACGCTGCACAATAACTGCGTTGAACATCGAAACAAAATTAAGTCATTTATGGGGGGAAGGTATCAGTCAACAAGATGTGTAAAAATCAAATTTTTGGGCCAAATAGCTTTGGGAAATCGAATGATAAGTGTGTCAAAGCAATCGGAACAACATATGTCTGCGCAGGCGAGCAGTGCAATGATGACAAAATCGCGCACAGCGCGGAATGCGGGGAGCACGTCTCTGTAGCAGCGAAAGGGTTAATGCGGCCGTGGTGGCTTTACTTCATACACTGCGCGCTCCCCCCAAACCGTAAGTTTGAGAAATATACTATGCTATGGCGCTGCTTCTGTTGACGCGTGCGTCGCGTCGTTTGCAACTGGCAGCGCAGCAATCTCCCGCGACTGGGCGGGCATGCGCGAGCCGCCAAGATAAAAGAACTGAACTATAATGCTGTGTTACTAAGAACGCCCTTGTTTAGGGGGTTAGACGCTATCAGAATCAAACGCCCAGATATACAAGTGGCGAAGAGAGTAAGGGCCGCCTGCCGACTGCAGTACATTCCGTACAGAGTGGTGGCCCTGCCGACTGCGCGCTGCTGCAGTTAACGGCCGGGATGCGGCCTGCGGATAGCTCAGCGCCGCCGCTGGACGCTGGGTCTGGGTGGGGGTTCTGTCAGCGCGCCATGCTTCCGGCGCGCATCCTGTCGCTGTGAACAATGCCCGTAAAACAGCGCCGCGCCTGCCGCAGTGGCGCGCAGATTTTGCATACCGGCTGCGACGACGGAATGGCCGCTGGCTGTGCAAAGCGACAAAAACACTTGCGTGCTGGGCATATTTCGCAAAATCTCGTACGTTCCGTGCACTACGAATAAAGTGTCTGGCACGTACCTACACTTCGCAACAGAATTAAAGGATCGCATTGCGACACAGATGTTTGAAATTTCGCTCAGAGGTGTGTACAGGCGTTCTCTGTAACGCTGCAAAAGCTTGGCGCCCTGCGAGGTCAGCCTTCAAACAGCAAGGTGTCGACACATGCTAAAAAGCTTCCAGTGTTCAGCAGGTCATGCGCCGTGGAAACTGCGTTGATAATGTCCCGTTGGCACCAAATTTCATCAAAATTCTTCCCAACGCCACCGTGAACGCGTCACACGATGGGAAGGTCGTAACAACACATTTGACCCCTATTTTGAGCCTCTGCGATGGATATCAGTACTAGGACGCACAGGACTGAAGTGACGCTAATTTTTATGGGTGGTCGAGGGAAACTTTTGAGACACACCGACGGTCGCTCAGATTGACACGAAAAGGCGTCATGAGATGGCAAGCAAACGGCGTTAGTAGATCATCTCTTTCGTGGGGACTTCGATTCCCACACACTTCGCAGCAGAAATCGACTCTTTGAAGTTCCACGAGCTACAGGAACAAATCCTTTCACAATTCTTGATACTGCTGACATCCCTATAACGGCTCAACTCTTCTTTAAGAACGCGCTAACAACCCCAATGGACGTGAAGTCACTCCGTCGGAGTGAAGTGCGACTGCAAGTTTTTACTCTGATGTACAGGATGGAATCCATAGGGACCGTTCCAATCCGTTCGACGAAATTTGAACTTTATCTGAAGCAGAAAAGGGTTCTTATGCTTTTCAAGGGCTCCCATTTCACGCCCTCCTCTGGCGTGATCAAGGAAAAGGTGCGACATTCACATATACGCGAATAAAACAGCGAAGGGTCTTTCTAAGGTCCTCGGAGCGGCGGTGTGAGTGAAATGTCCACCTCCGCCGCGGTGCTGGCCTCCATCCCAGAGGCGTCAAAACTGGGAATGAAATTTGGGTAAAGCGGGGTGTGATGACCTTGACATCACGTGACACGCCTACGGTGGCTTTGGGAAGAATTGTGGTGAAATTTGGTGTAAATGGGACATATTAATCTACTTTCCACCAAACATGGGCTTTTAAGCTGTGACCTGTTTTTTTCCGAATATGCTGATACCCTGCTGCTTAAACTGTCGTCCAGTCCGATGGTGAGGCGCTGCGTGCCACGTTGAACCTTTAAGCCAAATTTCAAGCTCATGCGTCGCAATGGGAGACAGTTATAGGGTTTCGAGAAAGTGTTCATTTAATATTGTTGGTCCGTGTAGTTCTGTTAAAATTAAGAAATTAGAAATTTTCAGAGATGCTGCAAATACTAAAATGAATTATTCGGAATACACGGTGCATGCTATTGGAAAATGTTATAGCTGTGGTAGTGGGTATTGTGTGTTGAATAATTTTCGTTAAGGTAGAAATACGAGTATAATCAACTTTTATCCATTGCTCCACATTTCACGAACTTCTAAGAACACAGAAAAAAGTAATCAATCAACCCCAAGGGACATCACGGTAATAACGCCTAGCCTCAGTTCGATAAGGGAGTGAGTCCACGTGTTTCTTTGGACACGCCGTTCTAGATGATTGGCGAGGAACTTCACTGTTACGTTTCAGCCACAGTTCAAAAACGTGCAGGACGTTTTCTGCTCTGTAACAATCAAATGATTTATCGGGACACTCGAAGTGCTATGCGGATCTCAGTGCTCATCCAACAGGAACGTATACGTGCAATCCTGTGCATAATACTATCTTGTCTTGGAAAATGGAACTGGCAACACTTGGTCGTCGAGAATCCCTGCTTCACTGCACTCTCCACACAACTGAGAGTTAAACGTCTCAATGGGCCTTCGGTCCACCCGAGGTCTTGCATAATTAGAAAAAAAAGGCGAAAATGCCTCTAACGAGCTTCTGCGGTCTCTCTGTATTGCATACCTTATTGAAGAAGTGGTTCTTTCTGTTCTGTTACGAGCATTGCACCCAGTTCACTTCACTGCTTTTGTTCGGAAAAAAAGTTGGGACGGATCTCCATTCACTAACGCCAGCAATTCCTGTCGGGTTTCAACACGTTGTCGTTGACAAGGTGTAACCACTGCACCCTATATCAATTCCAACATGCTTGTTTTCCTCTGACTTTTATTTCCCTCTTAAAATTTTTACCCCCCCCCCCCCCGCCCCCACCACCACCAGCCCTCACCCCCGCCCCCAGCCCTCAATGTTCCCTCCATTGCCAATTTAACTGTTACCTGGTGCCTAGACAGAGTCCGATCAAGCTATAGCTGCTACCACAAATCGTGGGTGTCCGGCGCGGTTGTCGCATAATCACGGTACACAAATGGACACTAAAGCGCATCAACAAATCACTCAGTTAAAGCCATCTACGTATTTGCTGAAGGTCATCCGCACGTCGCTCGGTGACACACAAAGCCGTTAAACAATAGTAGACCCGGTCGCCCGTGCTGCCGAAATCCGTCTAAGCAGCAAACAACTTTCTTGCTCGGAGTCTCAACGCTGACTACTCTCTGGCGCACCGGGCGCACGACTGTCGATAGTACCTACTACGACCTGCTTGAGCCAAGATATATTGTTCTCAATACGTAAGGGGCGGTTGACATCTTACAAGTTGTAGAGGAAGACAGAGATTGGAACATATCCAGCAAATAATTAAGAACATAGGTTGCAGGTGCTACTCTGAGGCGAAGAGATTGGCGCAGGAGAGGAATTCGTGGAAGGCCGCATCAAACCAGTCAGAAGACTGACGACAAAAATAAAAAAGGGAGGTTTTATATTTCGGAAGACGGACAGCAAATGAGTTTGGATGTAATGTGGGACTTTAGGCTCATAATTTGCAGGACTGTTGTCACACATCGATATTTATTTTCGCGTATTTAAGAGTGATTTATTGGACCTGGGTTTCAATGGAATGGACTGAGTTAGTAACTGTGTATATTTTAGGTGAAGTCTTGGCTCTTGACTCTCGAATGTGTGAGATTCCTTAAAATTAACCGTATTTTGTAACTTTAAAAGGCTTCGGCAAAAGAACCATCATGTTCCCTGCTACCTCTCACTTGGCTTAGCGACCGTCATGGTCGATGTCTTCCGTCCTCTGACACGAGCACAGCCACACCTTTTTCTACACTGTAAACGTATTTTACACAGGATGGCTTCTTCATCCTCCACATGTGAAGCGCGAAGTTGTAGAAGTCATAACAACTACAATACACAAATTCTACTCGTTCCATACAGTGTTTGCTGCTGAAATTCTGAGAGAATAAATGAATAAATTACAGGATGTGTCGGACAACATATTGCTTCCCACTACATTCGTCTAGCGAAATGACCACAACGTGAAAATTTGAGACATTAGAACTAACAACGACTTTTACCATCAATCATTCTTCCCACGCGTCAGTCGCGAATAGAACAGGAAAGGAGACTCAGATAGTGATACCTAAAATACCCTCAGCCACACCTTCGAATGGCTTGTAATATGTAACTGTATACCTAGATAACAATTTGTAGAAGACACTGTTACATCACAAATTTTTCTCCGGGAGAGCAACAGTTACTTTTTTTATGTCACTAGTCGTTAGCAGTTCATCTCCGTAACACGCCATCTGCCGAAACATTATGACCAAACAGCTTAACAGCAGGTTGACCCACTTTTGGATCGCATGATAGAAGCAGTCTTGTGTGGCATACTTTCGAGAAGAAGTGAAACGTCCCCTTTGAAAAATTACTGACACACAATATTTTTTAGCGCAACGCAATCTGACTTTCAATAATCCCTACAGAAGAATGGCCCTGACTAACATTAACCTATACCTTTCACAAATCACTTACCTCACAAAAATCTTCGTTACTCCAACTACTGCAATACAGCGAGCGCCACTACTGCCAGCTAAATAAAAGATTCAAACTACTGAAGGCACTAACTACTGATAGGCATAGTTAGCAAACGAAAGATTTTAATAGAGAAGAAACAATGTATTTACCTTAATAGTCATAATATATATAGCAGTTCATGGCATCCAGTCTTACAAATTTCAATACTCCGCCATCTCTCTCCCCACATCCACCACTGCTGGCGGCTCACCTCCAACTGCGCAATGCTATGCGCTGTTAACAGCCAACAGCGCAACACTACAATGGCGAATATTACAACAATGCCAACTACCCACAGACTGCACACAGCACAGCCAGTGATTTTCATACAACTCGCTACGTGGCGTTACCAATAAAAAAAACCTAAACAGCCTACTTACATAGCCCCCATGCTTCCCACAAAAAATTTTACAAATTGTTTTGGGCAGTGGCCAATACAGATTTGAAAAAAATTTTCATAATTACAATAACAAAGAAATCAAATGGACACACTTATTGATACAATGTTGGTCAAAAGCTAAAATTTTCTCACAGTCCATAAAGACAGTCCTGATCATTCATCACAGTAAAATTGCAGTGTTTTTTTTTCTCAAAGTCTGAGCAGTAAAAGGGAATGCGCACGGAAGTAGTGGATTTCCATGCAGTCTTGAAGAAGTAGTGTTGTCCTTCCAACGGAAAGACGGTGCTGACTCTTGACATGCAGACAGGTAATGGGCCACAACAGAGCAAACCCACAGCAGAATCAGTCGAAGATTTGAAGAATATTGGTAGGTAGGTCAACACAGAGCAGACCCACTGTAGTCCTGGTAGAGATTATGGTATTGGTGGGCCACCAGAGGTGCAGACCCACTGCAGTCCTTGTAGAAATAACGGTATTGGTGGGTCATCAAAGGTGCAGACCCACTGTAGTCCTAGTAGAGACAGCCAGCAGCCATCTGTTGCAACTGTGCAGGTGCACAATCACCATCGAAGAGTCTTGCGGACAATATAGCAAGTCCATAAACCACCACTTGTGCACTCACAAAGTTTCTGAAATTGTCCTTAGAACCATCAATGCTGTTATCCAGTCCCTTGCTGAATTATTAACACACGTGCAAACACTAACAGCCCTACTTCTCACATATTGTCCATATACTATGACCAACAGAAACGTGTGCAGTGAAATGTAACTTACAAGCTACTTAATTTGATGAACTGGTGTCAATTACAATTTTATAACATAAGAATACAATTACAAAGGTATAAAATACGTCATTAAAGAACATAACAATAGAGATAATATTTGTAGTAATACAGGCTTTACAAAAGAATCGAAATAACATATACAACAGTGTTACAGGAATTATGACATAAGTACATACATGAAAGATCAGAATAACTTTTGAAACATCATCTTCACACATGAGAATGAAAACAATAAAGAATAAATAATGTCTAAACATCTTTACAAAGTAAATAACATATTATTAGAAAAATTCTACAACATAACTCTTATTAGCTAAAAACATAAAGACAGGAAAAAGAGAAATACACAAGGATACATAAACACATAGCGGAATAATACGAAAGGAAAGACAGGGTTCGTTTTCAGGGTAACATTTGGTACTGCAGTCCAACCCAAAACTTCATTCCATAGATCTTTCGTCTTATTTCAACATTTGTTTCCACCAAAAAAATCCTGTAGGTATGCGGCAATAGATATCCACGCACAGGACTCCAATTTCCCGAAAACAGTGCCGTTGGTTTATGAGTGCGCGTCTGGCCATCGATAGCAATCCAGACGGGTTCCATCAGATTCCCACTAGCAAAATTTGATGATCAAAACAATAAAACACTGTAGCACGATCCTGGCCTTGTGACAATAGTTTTTCTGCACTAAGGGCTTCCATAGCAGAATGCTGCAGCTACCATTAAGTCCATGACGCGGTGCGGGTTTCGAGTAGCCGTTCACATGAATGACAGCGAGTCCAGACACGACTACCGACTTCATGTGACAAAAAGTATAATTCTTCCAATAACGCGGCTCATTCCCATTCATCCGTGATCCATTGTCGAATATGCCGTGCACACAGCAATCGTAAGCGATAATATTGTTCTTCCATAATTCTTCTAATGTTTCGGCTGTATACCGTCCAGGCATCCTCAGAGCGAGCCGAGGTGACTCCAGCAGTTGCTGCGTCTTTTTCAACCCGCAGACCGCGTCATTGGGCATGCTGTCACACGTACACAAGGTGCCAAAGACGTTGATCGGCGGTAAAGAAGTATAACATATGCATGGAATTATATCTATGGCTGCGCGGTCGATCCACACTGTGGTATCGATGAATCACTGCGAGCAGTACCCTTGCGACGTCTTCGTTAGTTTATTACAGAAAGTGGTGGGTTCCATGATTTGTCTAAGGTAAAGCCGCTGTATCTATTAATTAAATTCGTTCCCAATCGTGTTTCAATTGTTTCTTTCACTACTGAGTTCCAGAAAGATGGAGTTGCGGCTAAAATTTCGACATTTTTGTACGCCATAGACTGCCCGGTGTCAATGCAGTGCTCTGCTACCGCATATTTATTAAGCTGTAAGACCCGGGTGAATCTGCGGTGCTGTATGCATCTCTCATGCACTGTACGTGTCGTCTGTCCGATGTATGAACGGTCATATTCATGAAGATCTTCTAAACCCCAGAAAGATGAAGTTGTGGCTAAAATTTCGACATTGTTGTACGCCATAGACTGCCCGGTGTCAATGCAGTGCTCTGCTACCGCATATTTATTAAGCTGTAAGACCCGGGTGAATCTCCGGTGCTCTATGCATCTGTCATGGACTGTACGTGTCGTCTGTCCGATGTATGAACGGTCATATTCATGGAGATCTTCTAAACCCCAGGCTTTCGAAGCACTAAATCATCTTTAGTGAAACCCAGGAGCGCTGCTGTCTTTGGTGGATGGCGAAAAACCACTTTCACTTTCTGTTTACTGAGGATCCGTCCTATTTTTGACGATAGGCTTCCCACATATGACAGAAAAGCCATGGACTTGAAACGTTCCGTGTCTTCTGCATTCCTTATACCCACTGTTGGTCTCATGTGCCTTACAAATCTGCCGTGGAGAGTACCCGTGGGCTCAAGAATTCTTCGTAAATGTAGTAGCTCACCCCACGGATTCGTCTCATCAGCAATGACGTGTGCTCTCTGTGCCAGAATTCTGAGTAGATTCATTGTCTGCGGAAGATGGATGGCAGATATTTGCACGTAAATATAAAACTGTGTTGGTCGGTTTTTGATATAATGCATGTCTAAAAGTCCCATCAATTTGCGTCGTATCAAAACATCCAGAAATGGATGGCACCCATCTGTGGGTGACTTTGCCTCCCAAGCTGGAAGAACCCACTTTGTCGTTAACGTCCGGATGCATCTCAATCGTGTCTTTCCTAGTCGATGGTTCGCAGGAGGGGGGTACAGTAGCACGGCCCGCTCGTTCATCGGATGTCAAGCCGTGCTTTCTGGTTATGAGGCCATCTCAAAAGTATGGTGTATGCAGAATTTCAGATGTGAAGGCACTGGAGCATCCTATTCATGCTGCCTTTAACACTGTTCCTATTCAGCCTGGCCGATGTGAACGTGTGAGACAGAACATGCTATGCCTCGTACACTCTTGTGTTGCCGCACATGGAAACCATTTTCAACACATACTGTAACTGTGGCTGCACGGTAAAGCACGTATTAGGCTGCAGTCGCTGTAACATTGTGTGATTTAATAGATAGTGTCCAGCATGGAAACCATGTATTTCCGGACACAATTTCATTAGGCCTTTTTTGTTCCGTATTCTCTCATCGATTAATCTTAGAGTTTGTTAGCGGTGGAAGAAATCGTCATGTATATTGAGCACATTTGACGTAGCACCACTTACCCCCACAAAAGCGCATACAGGTCGGTTTGGTACACAGTAAATTGTGTAGAAGTCGTACCAGATGTCTGTGAAACGTAAGTCGTGGGAGTGAATTAGTGTGAACGTGGCAGTCGGAAATTGTACTACATGGAAGCATGACAAAAGGGTAGGAAAGAGCAATCGTAAATGTAGATTCCCGATTAGAGGGTGCACTCGTCAAAACGATTCTTATCGATATGGACTGGAGACGAGCATCACGCCTTGGCGATGAAAATCTCTTTCAACTGTACAGCAATTGCTGTTGTCAGTGAGAGCTTCTGAATCAATTTCCTAGAGAACATAACGAAGGGATGTGCATGCGATGGAGCCTCGCGAATTGCCATTGCTCACGGCTGGAAGTGAAGCTGCACGTTTTCAGTTTTCCTGACTATTAGAAACTGGACACTAGCTAAATGGAGGCGTGTAGTGTGGAGTGACGTATCACGATCTGGCCTCTTTTCTTGTTATACATTGCGTGGAGTGCATCGACTGTCCAATGAGACGCTTAACCTGTAATTATCAGGTCGGAGGGGGTTCTTTGACTTTTCGGTGACGTGTTTTGTAAGAGAACGTGGGCTGTAGACCGTAATGCATATATCAGCGCTCTTGGTGACCAAATATTGACCTTCATTTTACATGTTCGTGACGAGTACTCTGTGCCCCCCCCCCCCCCATTCAGGGTGACAAAAGTCATGTTTAAAACCTTGCAAGCTTATGTTCGTGGTTTGCTGAACACTCAGGCACCTTATCGCATCTCGAATGGCTTAAGTCACACGATGTCTATCCCACAGAGAAGATCTGAGACTAAAACTTCCTGACAGATTAAAACTGTGTGTCGGACCGCAACTCCAACTCGGGACCTTTGCCTTTCGAAGCCAAGTGCTCTACCTACTGAGCCACCCAAATACGACTCACGATCCATGCTCACGGCTTTACTTCCGCCAGTACCTCCTCTCCTACCTTCCAAGCTTCAGAGAAGCTCTTCTGCGAAACTTGCAAGACTAGCACTGCTGGAACAAAGGATACTGCGTAAAAATGGCTTAGTCACAGACTGGGGGATGTTTCCAGAATGAAATTTTCACTCTGCACGGAGTGTGCGATAATATGAAACTTCCTGTCATGTTTCGCTGGAGAGTTTCTGCGAAGTTTGGAACGTAGACAAGTTATTGGCGGAAGTAAAACTGTGAGGACGAATCGTGAGTCGTGCTTGGATAGTCGGTAGAGCGCTTGCTCGAGAATGGCAAAGATCCCTAGTCCTATTTTGGGTCCGGCACACAGTTTTAACCTGTGAGAAAGTTTCATACTAGCGCACACTCCGCTGCAGAGTGAAAATTCCATCCTGGGCGTCTGACACTATTTGAAATAACGGGTGATTAGTAACAATCAGTAACCACACTGTTTGGTAGCTCTACGGGAACTGTTAATCAGTGAGGAATCTATATTTCACATTCTATTACTGTAGAAATATTTTTAAGCTCTTCATCCTAATCCCTTGAAACCCCTCATAAAGACGTTTGTTTGCTGCTGAACGGACGTGGGACACGTAGAAAAACATAAAATGACAGCCTTCAAGATGTGGTTCTAATGCAGAATGCTCAAGGTTTCCTGGGTAGACGAGATATCAGACGAAGGTGTGCCCTACAGAGTGGAGCGAGAGAAGCCTCGTCTCCTAAAGCTTCTCAAACACGGAAGGCACTCAGGGGTCGGTCATCTACTGAGACACGATGGTGTGATCAAAAGTATCCCCTAATGAGGAGCATAAGGGAGGAACGCAAGAGGCAGACCGAGACTAGAATACATCAACCAGATCATGGAGGATACCGGATGCAGCGCCTATACCGTTCTCAAGAGGAAGGCTGAGGAAGGAAATGCTTGACGAGCTGCTGCTAATCAACCTGATGGCTGAAGACCGAAGAAGCAGAAGACGCATTTATTTATTGTCATATAATTAAAATCTTAAATCACGCAGCTACAAGTTATTACGGAAAGTTGTCAGTAGAGTTCAGCTCTATAGTTCTAGCCACAGCATCTTTTCTCATATTTTATTTTTACTGCAGAGCAAATATTTTCGTTTATTCATAACGATTACGCTGACGCAAAACGCCCATGCTTCCACAAATGACCATTCCAGTCGTTGTTCATAGGAGCATTATATGATTTTTCCCAGACAGGGACATGTGGCAGGGCAGGGTTTATGATACTATTCGTAACTCGTCGTTCGTCGTACTGTTCAAATTTTAAGTCCCACCTACCTCAGTACGGCGTCCGCTCACTGTCCCTTTACTCTGCAGATATAGATTCTTACAAGACGACGCAAAAGCAGCGTTGAACAAAGACGCCTAATATCTGTCCTGCCAAGTCCGCGTAAACTCCCGTAGCAGTTCCTAATTGTGATTTAACATAATTTCGAGTGGTAATATGGTGCATTTAGACTGAAATAAGTGTCCTAATATTTTCAGACTAGTAATGTTTATTGAAGAATAGCACAAATTTACGCACTATCGAGTCCCTATTTATTGAAAAACAATTTTTTTCATTCTTAATTCTCAGTCGAACCACAAACTTCACACGCCAAGCAGCCAGAATTTTGCTCAAGTCCGACCCGACTGACTATACGGTCTCAAAGTCACTGATCTGCTACTCTGAGTTTTACATTGAGTCTTTTTCAGTGCTCTTTATAACAAAAGATGCTCGCCAAATATTCTATGATTAATGCAGAATACGCCACGCGGAGTTTTCACACAGGCCGAAAGTTCACACGCGGCTAGCTATCCAACAAAACAATTCTAAAACTTCCAAACTTCACAAAACTGTCCGTAAATTCTACTGCTATTACGGCCACATATTCTGGATGCGAGAAGCCAATTATTTCTTCGTTTTACACATAATAAAGACGGAAGCGTTCAAAATGACCTCCACGTGAGATAGCTGACTAGCGACTCCTCTGGTTGCTGCTTCTCTCCTAGTATAATTACCTAGCAGTCCGCGGGAATTGCTTAACTCTGATTGCCCGATTCGTTTGACTGGCCAATCAGAATCATTGTTCGAGATCATTCTCGCGCCAAGATGCATTTTCGTCATTCCAACATGCAAACACTAATATAAGATTCAATAACAGGAAAGGAAACGATAACTAAACTTGAAATAAATTAGGAAACTTATTACACTGCAAACCTGCTATTCTGGCTGCTTCCTTACAAGAGCAAGTACACTTAGACATACGTTATTAGCAATGTGGGTACAATTATCTTTCCCACACTGTGATTATGTAATGTATTATATAAAATTAATCTTGAAATTTAACATATGTCCCACATACACACTCTCACTCACTCTCATTTACTCCCACAACAATATTAGGCACAAACAATAATTTTTATATTACGAAAACGAAAAATAATTAAAGTTTTAATACGAAGATCTCAATTAAATAACTCTGCACACTGAGAGTTCTGTTTATGTTTTCAAATGATACCAAAAGATAAACTATTATAATTCCTAACTGAATTTAATTTCCTAAGCGTCGGTTTTTGACTTTTTAAGTAAGTTTCTTTATCTCAGAAACTATGATAGTTTCAATGTTGAAATTTTTATACAATTTTCTCATGAATAACAAAAACTAGTGTACCTATTTTGAACATGATTTAATAATATTTAATGTCGTTTATTTAGATTCGTAGGTGGTATGAATATACAGTCGCTCGAAGTGACACAGGAGCCGTTCTTACACTGCCTACCAGTGACAGCTGTTCTTATGAGTCCTGGCTAAGACACAAGTTTCCAGCCTCCTAAGCTCCAATACGGCGGGCTATATAGCAATGAATGTTGTCGCGTAATAAGTTGCGACGCCACAAACACTCCTAAATCTCACGCAGGTTGGCAGTACCAATTACTGCAAAGAAGTAGATAAATTTTGCGTTTTTTATCGCATCTACAGTTAGTTACTTTCTACATAATAGCAGCAGAGCTTTCTTGACGACAAACTGTCACTTCCTCCGTTTTATGTTCTGCCTCATTTTATATTTCATTGGCACATCTAATTAACAGCCACAACATGTTTCCTACTCCTCTTTTTATTAGAGCCTTCTTGGCATTTACTGCATTACAGCCAAACTAACTAACTATCTAATAAGTTTTATTACCGACAGAGAGACTGAGCAGTCCTGTTACCAACAGGTTTTCGCCCACTGAAAGGTGCCACGCAGCGGAAGTAGTAGGTATTTTACAGTATTCCCTGTTCAGTACTGTCTTCGTCATATGTCTAATTTGTAAAGTTATACTGCTTTCTTGCAGTATTTTTAGATTTTTTTAGTGGCTTCAGCCTTATTTTGCTTAATTACGTTTTTTTCATCGGGCAACATGACAGGTGGTTCAACAACAGTCGTTTATACGAAAGGCTGAGGTAAGTAAGCCCTCTTGTTACCAGCACGTCATTACACTTCGGTCTCTGAAATTCGTGTCGCGCCTTGTGCTTCGCTTCAATTGTAAATTATGTGTGTTTATACGAGTATGTATAGCGGCCACGACTATACGAAATCACTAACCAGTGTATTATGCTTTTGGCTCATCCCCTGAGACAGTCCTTGTTACTTAATATAAGAGTATTTTTTCTGGAGGTGAGCTTTGATTAACAATAGGAGTCATTTCTAATCGGAGGCAAACGCCAGATTTTTTGGTAGTTTCTGTACATGGCAATATAATGAACAGCTCCGTATGTAAGTACCTATTAGCAGTCCTTCAGGTAGGTCATACGATTCTACGTTTCGGCTCCTAATGAGAAATGGAAAGAGGACAAACTACTTGGTGGTGTTACAAGGCTTATATTTAGCTTACCTCTTGAACATTTCGTGGTGGTACACGTCGGCGTGTTAACAGTTACTGGGTCCGCTTATCATATCGGCCCAATAATTTATCGCTCTATCTGGCGACGTGAGGCGTGTCGCTTCGAGATCCATAAGCCGCGTAATTAATTGTCTTGTTAGCTAGTACGCTGGACCGACAGACATGTGTGTTATGCGCGCTAGAATTCTCAATGGTATGTATATGGAACATCGGACTATTACCCCATAGCGATCCATGTTGTTATGTACTCGTAATTGTAGCAGGCCAAAAGTTACACTTCTTAGTCTGTATGTTCAATCCTGAATATAGCAGGAGGTAAATTTCAAGTAGTAGGCCTTTTGTCTGAAATGCCAGAAATACGTTTTCAATGATTCAGTATCCAATGACATATCTGAAACAGTCCTTATCTACGTCTCACAAGGGCCTTTCGTAATGGATTACAGTTGAATAATTCCCTCGGATGTAGATGCAGACGTAGGTCTTCATATAGCATTACGTTGCTTATGTTGTGAGGATATGGGTATGACGTTGATTGGAGTCAATTTCATTGCGGACAGAATAAGGAAACTAGAGTTCGTTATTTAGTAGAGTGACAATGAAATAATATTTTATAGCCCTAGTGAATCGTCCTGAGGTACCCAACGCCTGACGCAGAATGTTCGTCTTGCCGTCTTCGCATTCCTGTAGGTTATGGGAACATATATCTATCGGAGTTTCATGCAACACTTGTTGCGTGTATTTTCTTACTTCCATTCTTTCTGTATTACAAGTGTCTAAGATTCACAAAACGAAGCTGACTCTGCAGAAATCCGCCGCCATTTAGAGCATTTGCACACTGAAAGCTCGCTAGCTCATTTTGCCTTCAGGTGTTGCACTTCAAGAACAAGGAATAATGACTACAATGAAGGCCACAAAAGCTCGATAGTTCCGCTCCCTTCGTTCAAAAAATTTATTTTCTATTAACATATGTGTTGCTGATTTTCATACTTTCAAACGCGATCCATTTGAGAGTCACTAAGTCCCATCGATATGTTCCTTAGCAGATGTCATGAAGTTGCAGATGTCGGAAGTACTTGCTCAGAAGCAGGTTCGTGTACATACTTTGGTGTATCAGATATACTGATAGGGACAACAGAGATGAAACGGTACTTGAGTAGAAATTATAATTTCTTATTAAGTGTTCAAACGATAGTCAGGCCATGTAAAGTGAAGAATGAGTTAACATAATCTCTTTCTGTTCAACAGCATGACACTATTATCGTGTCAGCATCAGAACAACATTTACAGGGGTGGGAAAAACGTGGAAGTAGAATGAAACTTATGAGTAAAGCGGAACTGATAAAGAAATTAAACTACTCCTTTCCACACTGACTGCAATACGTCCATAGTAACATAACCAAGTACTTCACCTGTAGTGTAATTTAACTTTCCTATTTAGGTCTCATAACTTTTATGGCAGTATTAAAGCATAAGAAAACGTAATAACGTAAATACCTCCATTACGGTTCACACTTTACTAAATGTACACAACCGCTTCCCATAAGGTAAGCAGGCTGCGAAGAATATCTTACAGCAACATCTGCCGTTGATTAAAGTTGACAGCTGAGGGCAGCAATTATCCGTGTTCACATCATTGGGAATCAACCCCCTCCTGACTAGAGCGCTCGATAAATGTTCGAATGAACATGAAAAGCGTGAGAAGCTAGGTGGCCGCTATCGAAGTGGAAGTGTTGTGTCTCCATGGCGCATGTTCTCGACAAATAGGACAGCTCTGTGGGCTTCAACGCTGTCTGAGGCGATACCCTGTCCAATATACAATACGATTCCAAAAGCCTTGGGGTGCCTCCTAATATCATGGTGGACCTCCTTTTGGCTTGCCCAGTGCAGCAGCTCGACGTGGTATGGACTCAACGGATTGTTAGAAGTCCCCTGTAGAAATGTTAAGCCGTTCTGCCTCTGTCTTAGTCCGTAAATCCAAATCCATAATTCCATACGTGTTGCTAGTACAGGGTTTTGTTCTCGAACTGACGTCTCAGTTATGTCTAATAAATGTTCGATGGGATTCCTGTCGGGCGGTCTGGGTGGCCAAACAATTCACTCGAATTGTCCAGAATGTTCTTCAAACCAATCGCAAACAATTGTGGTCCGGTGACATGGCGCATTATCATTTATAAACGTTCCAACGCTGTTAGGGAACAGGAAATCCGGAATGGCTGAAAATCGTCTCCAAGTAGTTTAACATACACATTTCCAGTCAATGATCGGTTCAATTGGACCAGATAACGCAGTCCTTTCCATGCAAACACAGTCCACAACGCTACCGAGCCACCACCAGTTTGCAGAGTGTCTTGTTGAGAATTTGGGTACATGGCAAACTCCCCTGCTCTCGGTCGTTTAGTGCAGACTGTCGGTTTCCGCATTGTCCGTGCTGAGAGGCCCCAGATATGGCTTTCTCGGCACACTCTTGACACTGTGGATCTCGGAATATTGAATTCCCTAACGACTTCCGAAGTGGAATGTCCCATGCATCCAGCTCCAAGTACCATTCCGCGTTCGAAGTCCGTTAATTTCACTTGGGTGACCATAATCACGTAGGAACCTTTTCACACGAATCACCTCCGCCAATGCACCGCCCTTTTCTATGTACCTTCTATACCCTATACTACCGCCATCTGCATCTACGCATATCGCTGTGCCATGACTTGTGTCACCTCAGGATGCTTTAACAGGAGGTGAACATGGTAGTGTTAAAGGACACTGTCACACCATACCACATAGCGCAAAGAGTGCAGTACGTGCTCCTAATATGATACTATCTTTTCACCAAATGGACTGAGCTGGAAAGTCTCCCTGGGGCCAGAGGTAAGGCACACTATGTGATCAAAAGTATTCAGCCCCAAAAACATACATTTCCCATATTTGGCGCATTGTGCTGCCATCTACTGCCAGATACTCCATATCGGCGACCACAGTATTAGTCCGGAACCACGCGATTGCTATGGTCGCAGGTTCGAATCCTGCCTCGGGCATGGATGTGTGTGATGTCCTTAGGTTAAGTTAGGTTTAAGTAGTTCTACGTTCTAGGGACTGATGACCTCAGATGTTAAGTCCCATAGTGCTCAGAGCCATTTGAACCATTTTCGACCTCAGTATTCATTAGACATGGTGAGAGAGCAGAATGGGGCGCTCCGCAGAATTCACGGACTTCGAACGTGGTCAGGTGACTGGGTGTCACTTGTGTCAAACGTCAGTACGCGGTATTTCCACATTCCTAATCATCCCTGGGTCCACTGTTTCCGATGTGATAGTGAAGTGGAGAGGTAAGGGACACGTACATCGCAAAAGCGTACAGGCCCACCTCGTTTGATGACTGACAGAGAACGCCGACATTTGAAGAGAGTCGTAATGTGTAATAGACAGACATCTATCCAGACCTCACACAGGAATTCCAAAGTGCATCAGGATCCTTTGCAAGTACTGTCACAGTTAGGCAGCAGATGAGAAAACTTGGCTTTCATGGACGAGCGGCTGCTCAGAAGCCACACATCACGCCGGTAAATGCCAAACCACGCCTCTCTTTGTGTAAGGAGGGTAAACATTGGACTATTGAGCAGTGGAAAAACGTTGTGTGGAGTTACGAATCACGGTACACGATATGGCGATCCGGTGGCAGGGTGTGGGTATGGAGGATGCCCAGTGAACGTCATCTGCCATCGTGTGTAGTGCCAACAGTAAAATTCGGGAGTGGTGGTGGTATGGTGTGGTAGTGTTTCTCATGGAGGGGGCTTGCACCCCTTGTTGTTTTGAATGGTACTATCACAGCACAGGCCGACATTGCTTCCCAATGTTGAAGAGCAATTTGGGGATAGCGATTGCATTCTTTCAACACGATCGAGCACCTGTTCATAATGCACGGCCTGTGGCGGAGTGGTTAGATGACAATAACATCCCTGTAATGGACTGGTCTGCACAGAGTCCTAACCTGAATCCTACTGAACACCTTTGGGATGTTTTGGAACGCCGACTTAGTGCCGGGCCTCACCGACCGACATCGATACTTCTCAGTGCAGCACTCCTTGAAGAGTGGGCTGCCATTCCCCAAGAAACCTTCCAGCACCTGATTGAACGTATGCCTCCGAGAGTAGAAGCTGTCATTAAGGCTAAGGGTGGGCCAACACCATATTGAATTCCAGCATTAGCGATGGAGGGCGCCACGAACTTGTAAGTAGTTTTCAGCCAGGTGTCCGGATATTTTTAACCACATAGTGTAAAAGACGGCGAGAGGCACCCTCCAGAACTACTCATCGGTTAGCAAGACACATTTGCTTGTGTGGTACAACTGCTGTGCCGACTGAGCAAACCAAGCACGACTCGTGGCTCGCCGCCACATCTCTATCTCCCACAGTACATCTACACTCCTAGCTTCACCGATGTTCTCTGTGCACCTTGCTGGAACGAAGGATATTGTGCAGACATTGCCTAGCCACAGCCTGGGGAATGCAGTTTTCCTGTGCAGGAGGAGCGTTGAACACGCAACGTATGCAGGAAACATCTGCGATGTTTGGAAGGTAGGACATACATTGGTCGAAGTACAGCTGTGACCGCTATAAAAGGCCTAAATAAATATCCTCTGCAAAAGTTAAATTGCCAATATGAGAATCTTAACATGACATGCGTTTTAGTGCCTACAATAATGTTCCGCCGCTACAGGAGTTGATAACCATCAAAGAGTGCTAAATGACACAAAGAAAATACCCGTCTCAGCTTCGTAAAGCAATTCTGAAAGAACTGTACACTCTAAAAATTGATTGAAACTAAATAAATTTCAGTTCGTTTTCTAAAGGACACAATAGGTAGCTGAATTAACACCGAATTATATAATCTTGTGTAGTAATAGCTTCCTAACAGTCCTTCAAAGGCAGTCAATTGCAACCACAGTTGCTCTGAAACAATACGTATTGGTCGGACTGGAATCAATATAGAGTGGTAACTGACTAGTAAAAGTTTAAAACTGTCCTTTTTTCTGGGAAAACGTGGGTTGTGGATGTCATCCGTCTTAGATGATACTCCAGCGAATTCAGTACATTCTCGTAAGTCTCTTGAGTACTGCTTTTAACGGAACGTTGAGCTTGATGATGACTGTGACTGATAAGAGATTTTTTTAAAACTATTAATAAATGAATTTTTTGCTCATTTCGCCCTCCTACCATCGCTCAGAAACAGTTAGAAAATAAAGCGTTCCTAGCTTTACAATTGAAATTAATATTTCAGTGAGGAATGAAGGAAACTTATGTAAGTAGATTGTTACATGAAAATGACCTGTTGATAGGTAAGAATTGCCTGCACTGTATTTGATAAATTTAATAGGGTTCTCGCAAACTAAGCTCCCCACGTGTGAGAAAAGAAAGATGTTTGTTAAGCACCACACTGATGTCTTGTGGTTTTCTAGGAAGGTTCGTTATAGTATAATGAAATCCAGAGCGGACTGCAACAACATCAATTAAAAGGTGAGATGACCGATTGTCCCGTCATCACGGTTAATGCTTAATCACGATTACCTTGTTTCTGCGCTGTACCGACATTAGACGCCGGTTATCAAAGCACGTTCAACTAACCGAGAATTTGACCTTGGTTAACTCCGTCTGTGACAAAGGAAAGCGCCAGTTATAAACGAAAAGATAGTAATAATCACTGTCTATGATACCTACGAGCGGCTTTTAGTTTGTTATCGTAACGTGGGCATTGTTACTGTGCTATGGAGACGAAGAAAATGACGCCCAATTTCTCAGAATTTGAAACTGATATCATGTGAGAAGTAGTCAGCTATATTGCGAAAATTTTAGATCGTAAAAAACGGATGGTCCATGTTTCGCCGTGTGGTAAAAGAGTTCTATTTTCTGCACAGTGTATTTAATACAAATAAAGAGTTATTTGCTTATAAACCGCGTAGGTCTTTGAAGTAGACTCAATCATTCCCACAACTTCTAGATAAACTGATTTCACTTACTGTACTGATTCTGGTACGTCGTGGTGTAATAATGTAATAGGTAGATTATTAAATATTCATATAGTAATGGCAAGCTTTTCACGATTGCACGGAGCCAGGCCACAGAGCAAAAATGACACTTATTGCGAAATTGTGCTCACTGACTGTTTGACAGTTAAATGAAAAATATGATTTTCTGCTGCAGATAAGTTCCGCTTTATATCCCCAGGAGATTCAATCCTTACATGAGTACAATACACTATACCAGTGACGCCTGGAAATCCAATCAGTACGTTGAAACCATCCATAACGGAGTGTATTTCTGCTCGAGAAGGAAACTGTAAGGAGATTCTACTGCTGTGACCCCCCCCCCCCCCCCATACATCACAGATAATTCTTTGCGCTGTTCTGTTACGTACATAATCACCGTCACCAATAATTATATTAAATGCACCAGTCGCATATGCCCAGATGTCATGGAAGTCTGTTCATGGAAGAGACAATATTATTACGATAAGTACAAAGTTCCAAACTTTCCTCAGTTTCACATAATAACCACCAAACTGTTTGTTTTCAAAGACAAAATCTCCTCTTAGATTTCGTGTCCCCGTAGTTTCCGGAAGGATTTCCCCTTTCCACAAGTACACCAGTATGGTTGTGGCGACGATTTACGTGGTCAACATACAATATTTCTTCATCTTCCGTGCCATCTAGTACATCATAACACGCCACCATTTTAATACGGTACGTATTTACTGTATTTTAAGAGAAGAAAGTTCGTTGATTGTGTCACCGTATAAAGGAACCGGCCACAGCAACCATATGTGAAATACACCGAACACACACATAGAAGTACAAAAGCGAATTGATTAATTATCGCCGGCCGGTGTGACCGAGCGGTTCTAGGCACTTCAGTCTGGAACCGCACGAACGCTACGGTCGCAGGTTCGAATCCTGCCTCGGGCATGGACGTGTGTGATGTCCTTAGGTTTCATTAGTTCTAAGTTATAGGCGACCGATGACCTGAGAAGTTAAGTCGCATAGTGCTCAGAGCCATTTGAGCGAGTGTTAAGGTAGCAGTTATCACAATATCTGTGTCTGTATCACTAACATACTTTACCGGCTGTCTCAAACCTTTTAGGTCTAACTGAAACAGGTGATAGTGGGTCCACAATGGATTATACTGCGACAGGGCAGCATTTGTCGGAAATACATGTTTGTTGTGTTATGGACATAAACAGCATACGCTGCATAACAATAATGCAGCTCATAGTAATTGTCCAAATCGACGAAAAGATCCTGGGTGTCTGCTGTAGACTGAAACACGCAGTAAGTGATAAACAGCTTACACCCCTGACCATGAAGTACACATATTATAAACAACTTAGCTTATACGACATGCGTCATCTGATGACAGCACACATAGTATCTCCACATTAAACTGTACTGTACTTACGCCACTACTCCTGGTGACCGTCATTCGTTACATCAGACATGTTGCCATCTGTCCATGACGAGGTTATTAGTGTGTAGGGTGCAAGACATGTAGTCAAAGATGGAACGTTACTTGTCACGGCTATTGGCAAATATGCATGTAATGTATTGTCAGGCACTGTGCAGTGCCTGTAAAGCAGCAAGAATGTATAGAAGACACTTTCCCACCAGGCGTAATTCTAACTGATAGAAGTTTGTCACGATGGATATGAACTTACGAGAGACAGGGTCGTTCACACTACAGAGAGCCGGCCAATGTTCCCGCCAAAGGCAGCTCTGAACACTAGATTTTGAGGAAAAGGTGCTGAACTGAGTGGCCAACCACCCTATTAAACACCCATCAACTTGTCCATGAAATGCACACTTAGAGGCCACAATTTGGAGAGTTGTGATAGAAGCGGTGTTACATGCCTTTCACAAAGAACATGTGGAAGCACTGCTACCAACAGATGAGGCATCATTCACCTGTGATGGTGTTTTCAACAGCCATGTCTGGAGTGAGGACAATCCCTTTGCTACCCACATCAGTGGCCACCGCATTCCCTTTTAGTGTATGGATGGGCATTGTCCAATATCATCTAATAGGATGTTATTTGGTGCCTCCCCGTTTGACTGTTCCATGTTACCTGACATTCCTGCAGGCTCTGTTGCCACAATTCTTGCAGAGTATACTCATTGTTGTCCACTAGAGGATGTAGTTTCAGCAAGATTGTGCATCTACCCACTTGAGCACGTGAGTAGCACATACCCTCATAATTGGATTGGAAGGGGAGCTCCTGTCCCATGGCCAGTGAAATGTCTCGATCTCACACCTGTAGACTTCTTCCTACGGAGTCACGTCAAGATGTCGGTGTATTAAAACCCGATAGACGCGGATAAAGATCTGATCATCAGGCTCCTAGCTGTCTGTCTCCTGGTACAAAAGACACCAGGGATCATTGAAAAAGTACGACAATACAGCATGCGCCGTTGCCATGACTGGCGGTCATCATTTTGAACAGTTCGTAAGAGCTACGTTGTTATTGTGCAGTGTACACTGTGTATGCCCACAACACAATAAATTTGCATTTCCGACTATTGGTTCCCTATCTGCTGTTTCAGTTTGACTCAAAAGGTTTGAGAAATACTCTAGAAATTCTAGATAAACGTTAAATATCCTTGACAATGACAGACACATATAAACAAAACCTTTTTTTAAATCAACTTTGCTGCATGACACTGCTGCATTGTACCTCCTATAACATGTTGTTAGATATATATTTTGGCAAGTGGATCGCGAGTCATCTTAAACTTCAGAAACCTTCTGAAATCAAGATTTTTTTTCTCTACATAGGAAAACTATTTCCTTACTGATGTACATAGTATTGTTTCATTCATTTAGTTATTTTACACCGTAAATTCTCAAACAGTTGGTTCTGTAAGAGTCTTATTCCGGTCTCCTTTGCTTGACAATTCGTCACATCCACCGCAAAAGCAAAGAGGAGGTAATTCAGGCCGTCATTTGCAATGAATATAGGCAACAAGTCCGCTTTATATACGAGCTTACCGCATTCTGTTATTAGTTAATTTGTCACAGCAGCCAATGTTGGGTGAATTGCTCCGAGATCTCGAAGTAATTAATTCCCCTTTCACCATCACAACGACTGTTAAATAAGTATTCTGCTACTGTGTGGGCTGGCAATTCGCACATGATTTTTAACTTCCCCACTATATGGTTTCTGTATGAAATTTAGCCCAAATTTACCTCTCGCTCTGTAAAAGTCATTTATTACCAAATCTATATCCCCACAAACTGTTATCCAACTTAAACTCGTATGCTAACCTATGCCTAAACTAAACTTAATTGGAACTGAACTGTAAGCGATCTGACTATAACGTCTGTTTATATTATATGCGCTACTGAAGTAAAGCAGTTATCTGGCTCAAATCAACATTTCCACGAGCCTACGATATTGACAACAACGTTGCAGATTTCTCGAAACTCAGGCGGGCCGGCGCGCTATTGGCTGCTTATTTGCGCCCTTAACGGCTCGGCAGCTATTCCGGCCGTGTTTCGCCGGTGCTTGTTAAAATATTCTCTGACTGTCGATACGTTACGAGCTTTTGGTAGGAATCTCTGAGTCATGGTCAAGCTGTGTCGTTTTTACGAATGTGTTTTGTCATCAGTCTTCTGTCTGATTTATTGTGGCAGTCGTGACTTTATCTCCTACATCATACTCTATATCTCATAATAGCACAATCACCGTTTACGTCAATGCCGCGATTGCTCACTTCATCAAACTGAATTTAACACACGCGAAGGAAATATGAATGGGGGATACCGATTTCAGTGCCTTGTTGTAGCTCTTTCGGTGCTTGGTGGCTGTATGAGTACACTTTGCGCTTCAGTTTGCTCCAGAGATAAAAATCGCATGCAGAGTGTTCAGGTGACCGAAATTGCTCCGCATTTCCTCCCCAAAGACTTCCTGTGTGCGTCACATTTTTGTCAAGATGATATGTATTGTTGCTCTGTCTTGCTGAAAATATTCATGTGGTTGCTCTACTTTTTTGAGTTTCTCTACATATGGACTAACCTGTTTCTCGACATGCCGGTTAGAATTACCGGTTTCGCGAAGGAATCGTATTACGATACGGATACTAGAGGTTGCGCACCAAACATCAATCCTAAAATTAAGCAACGGTCTTCAAAGTACGGCGGGGATTTTCTGATGCAAAGTGGCACACTTTCTGTAAGGTCAAAGACCCCGACGGGGTGAAATACGCGCCCGCATCTCGTGGTCGTGCGGTAGCGTTCTCGCTTCCCACGCCCGGGTTCCCGGGTTCGATTCCCGGCGGGGTCAGGGATTTTCTCTGCCTCGTGATGGCTGGGTGTTGTGTAATGTCCTTAGGTTAGTTAGGTTTAAGTAGTTCTAAGTTCTAGGGGACTGATGACCATAGACGTTAAGTCCCATAGTGCTCAGAGCCATTTTGGTGAAATACGCCTCATATTAATCAAAGGATATCCAAAAGCCATGATTATATATCAGTCAAAAACCACCGGCAAAACTGAAAACGCGAAACTCCGCGTAGACGCTTTAACTCACGCATAACGGTAAATTTGTAAGGATACAGATGCAAATCCTTTTTGATAAAGTTTGAAAATGACGATCCGTTACTTACCACGTGCACAGACAAAATGTGTTGAGATTTCTTAGGCCTTTGTTACAAGTTTTCCGGTGCTCGAACGCTTTTCGGACAGTCACGGTTTTTATTCGCTACAGAGCCTGTTTAGCTCCCTTTCGCCTGTAGGTTTTGGATTTCAGACTTTGCTGTAGGCTTTACCGGAACAGTTCTAGCATTCTACTCATTTGCCAACAGTTACGCGTACGTTTACCACGAATTTGGTTTCTTATATCCCTCGGCAATAAACACTTGCTGGTTTCACGCGAGCACTGTTTTCAGTTACACTCAACTGGTCACCAAACATCTCTGCTTCTGTCATGAAAATTTAACGAGACAGAGATTATATATATATATATATATATATATATATATATATATATATATATATATATATATATATATATATATATATATATGACCTAGTAGATTGTGTCGGAAGTCCCATGCGGCTTTACGCGGATGATGCTGTAGTATACAAAGAAGTTGCAGCATTAGAAAATTCTAGCGAAAAGCAGGAAGATCTGCAGCGGATAGGCACTTGGTACAGGGATGGGCAACTGACCCTTAACATAGACAAATGCAATATATTGCGAATACATTGAAAGAAGGATCCTTTATTGTATGATTATATAATAGCGGAACAAACACTGGAAGCAGTTAATTCTGTAATATATCTGGGAGTATGCATACGGAACGATTTGAAGTGGAATGATAATACAAAATTAACTGTTGGTAAAGCGGGTGCCAAGTTGAGATTCATTGGAATAGTCCTTAGAAAATGTAGTCCATCAACAAAGGAGGTGGCTTACAAAACACTCGTTCGACCTATACTTGAGTATTGCTCATCAGTGTGGGATCCGTACCAGGTCGGGTTGAGGGAGGAGACAGAGAATATCCAAAGAAGAGCGGCGCGTTTCGACACAGGGTTATTTGGTAAGCGTGATAGCGTTAGTGAGATGTTTAGCAAACTCAAGTGACAGACTCTGCAAGAGAGGCGCTCTGCATCGTGGTGTAGCTTTCTTTCCAGGTTTCGAGAGGGTGCGTTTCTGAGCTTAGACGAGGTCGTGCAATAGGGCTACGAGTTGCTGGATGTTCGATCAGCGATATTGCAGAAGAACTTGGCAGGAATGTACCCACTGTACATGACTGCTGGCAGCGGTTGTCACAGGGATGCACGGTCCCAAGAAGACCGAGTTCCAGACGGTCACGTGACACTACAGGGTGTTACAGAAAGGTACGGCCAAACTTTCAGGAAACATTCCTCACACACAAAAAAAGAAAATATGTTATGTGGACATGTCTCCGAAAACGCTTACTTTCCATGTTAGAGCTCATTTTATTACTTCTCTTCAAATCACATTAATCATGGGATGGAAACACACAGCAACAGAACGTACCAGCGTGACTTCAAACACTTTGTTACAGGAAATGTTCAGAATGTCCTCCGTTAGCGAGGATACATGCATCCACCCTCCGTCGCATGGAATCCCTGATGCGCTGATGCAGCCCTGGAGAATGGCGTATTGTATCACAGCCGTCCACAATACGAGCGTGAAGAGTCTCTACATTTGGTACCGGGCTTGCGTAGACAAGATCTCTCAAATGCCCCCATAAATGAAAGTCAAGAGGGTTGTAGTCAGGAGAGCGTGGAGGCCATGGAATTGGTCCGCATCTACCAATCCATCGGTCACCGAATCGGTTGGTGAGAAGTGTACGAACCCTTCGACTGAAATGTGCAGGAGCTCCATCGTGCATGAACCACATGTTGTGTCGTTCTTGTAAAGGCACCTGTTCTAGCAGCACAGGTAGAGTATCCCGTATGAAATCATGGCGGTGAATCGAGGAAGTACAGTACATACTGACGAAACTAAAATGAGCTCTAACATGGAAATTAAGTGTTTCCGGACACGTGTCCACATAACATCTTTTCTTTATTTGTGTGTGAGGAATGTTTCCTGAAAGTTTGGCTGTACCTTTTTGTAACACCCTGTAGGGAATAACATCATGTTCGGCCTATGGATCTGGAGCCTCGCGCTGAATCTGTAGCAGCACTCTGAGCACCAGTAGTCACCAGGGTGACATAGCAATCTGTTACAAATCGGTTACTTCAAAGACAACTCCGACCCAAATGCCCTATAGCGTGCATTCCCCTTACCGAGAAACACCGCCATTTGCGACTGCGATGGTGTCAAGTGAGAGCTCATTTGAGCGCAGAAAGGAAGTCTTTTGTGTTTTCTTATGAAAGCTGGTTCTGACTCGGTGGCAGTGATGGCATTGTGTAGGCTAGAAAGAGGCCAGTTGAGAGCCTGCACTGCAACCACCTGTCTGCGTGGTACACACACTGGACCTACATACGGAGTTATGGTCTGGGGTGCGGTTTCGTAGGTCACTAAAAGTACTTTCGTGGTTGTGCCAAGCAGCCTCACTACAAATTAGTGCTTTAATCTGGTGATTCGACCTGTTGTGCTGTCGTTCATGAACACCATTCCAGGGAATGTTTTTCCACAGGACAACACTCACCCACATATCGCTGTTGCTACCGAAGATGCTCTACAGAATGTCGGCAAGCTACCTTGGCCTGCTCGGTCACCAGATCTGTCCCTAATCGAGCACATACGGGACATCATTGGAGGACAACTCCGGAGTCCTCCAGAAACAGCAGTAACCGTCACTGTACTGACCGACCAAGTGAACAGGCTTGGAACTCAATCCCATAAACTGACATCCACCACCCATACAACACAATGCATGCACGTTTCATGGCTTACATTCAGCATACTGACGGCTATACCGGTTTTTACTGTACCAACATTTTACATTCGCAATTGCTTATCCGGCGCTCACGTTAACCAGTGATCTTGCAATGTCAATCACTTAAATTCGTTACCTAGACAAATTATTCCCGATATTTAATTACACTACATTAATTATTTTTTTTAATGTTGCGAGTTTCCCTGCCATGTGTTTTCTTATTTCATTTATAAGTGATGGCATTCCGTTTTCTTGTGCTGTTTTCTTTTTCTGAAATCAGAAAAACTACTCTGGAAAATTAAGGTTTCTCCAAATGTAAGAACATGTACCAAGGTACGACGTGGTAATGTACCTAGTAACAAATATTCCACTGAAAATTAAAAACGTTATAGTCGGGAAAATCTTGTCACACTTGTAGACCTATCTATTCGTCTCTCTTAATAGCGAGCTTCCGAGTGTTCACCCGAATGGTTGTTTCCAATTTCTGCACAATATTTCAACGATCGATGCCGCCGTCTTCTTTAGATGCTGTGAGTTTTGCTATTATGTGTACTCACAACCTGGACTCCAAATCAAATGCTCACTATTACTCATTCACGCCGAGATATCCGTCTACCTGTTACATTATTACTCTACTACAGACTTACAATGAGTAAGTGAAATAAAATTAAGCAGAAATATTATCAAAACCAGTTACAAGTGAAAATACATTTTAAATTGAAGCTATTGGAAACAAACACAACACATTTTCCAGACTGGAAAAATTGATATACCCTAGAGAAAGTCAGTTACACGACTGATGGGATTGGAAATTTCATAGAACAAATTACAGAGTGTGTAACTGGCAAATTAGAATTAAAAATGAATCAAAATCCGTATGACCGCATTAGCTATTTATTGTAGTCCCTTCGAAGACCCACGACAGGTTTCGCACATTAAAGATACATCCTCAGGAGCATTTCTGCATAAAAGAATTATAGTCTTCGTATACTAAAAATCACAGAAGAATTTAAAGAAATTTAAAAAACCTTATAGAACTGTCACCAGAAATGCTATTCTGTACAGGTATTGCTAAACGCCATTGTGTTGAATACTTTTTTGAGAACTGTTGTTACAATGCAGTATTATGTGGTGCTGTTGATCGTCGTTTTCATATCCATTACTTAGGAGTAACGAAATCATGCCTGATGAGAATTACAATTTTGTACTCGTACATTCACGGGGATTTTCGCTTTGTTATACGCAGTACGTTACACTTACTAATATTGAGAGATAACTGCCAGTCATTCCACCAGGCATTAATTTTTTGCAAATCCTCATTGATTTGTTCACAGCTTTCGTGTGATACTACTTTCCTGTAGATTACAGCATTATCAGCAAACAGTCAAATACCGCTGTCAATAACATTAACCAGATCGTATATGAAAATCGTAAAAAGCAACGGACCTATTACGCTGCCCGGGGCATACCTGATGTTACGCTTGTTTCTGTTAAATTCTCCTCATTCAGGACGACATACTGCTCTCTGTCTGTTAAAAAACTTTCTATCCAACCGCATATGTCATCGGGTAGATCGTAAGCGAGCGCTTTTTGGAGCAAGCGCCAGTGCGGAACTGAGTCGAACGCCTTTCGAAAATCGAGTAATATGGCATCAACCTGGGAACCGGTATCTGGAGCCTGTTGTATATCAGGCACAAAGAGGAGCAACTGTGTCTCCCATGACTGCTGTTTCCTAAAGCCGTGCTGGTTTAGCAGATGAGCTTTTCAGAGTCTAGAAAGGTCATTATGTCTGAATACAAAATATGTTCTATGATTGTACAACAAATCGATGTCAGTGAAATTGGCCGGTAATTATGTGCATCCGATTTTCTACCTTTTTTGTAGATTGTTATGACCTAGGCCTTCTTCCAGTCCCGGGAAACTTCCCGCTGTTACAATGATCTCTGGTAGATAACAATAAGAATGGTGCTATATTTGTAGCATAGTCAACATAAAATCGTAACGGGATACCATCTGGGCCAGATGCCTTCCTGGCGTCTATGGAAACACATTCAGTGATAGATCTGTACGCCTGTGGTAGAATGGCAGCCCATTCCTGCTTAAGAGCCAGAACTAGGGAAGATACTGAAGTTGGACGCTCGGGTCTAGGACGAATTTCACGTTCTGATTCATTCCAAAAGTATTCCATTGAGTTCAAGTAGGACCTCAGGACAGGCCAGTTATATTCGGAGATGTTATTGTCCAAAAGCCATTCCCTCGCAGATGCTGTCATATGACAGGATGAATTGTCCTGCTGATACTGTTACCCCCTCCGAACTGGTACTCTATCGTGCCCAGTACACAATGCAGTAAAATGTGTAAGTATCCTTCCGCAATTAGAATTTCCTTAAGCACAATAAGTGGACCACACCCTAGTACCGTAACTACACACATTAAAAACAGTTTTGCATCACCTCGGTTCCGAGAATTCTGGAACCTGTACAGAAAATTGGAACAGAGATAAACATAAACATCATTTACACCTTTTTAATGCTCCTGAGAACCACGCATTGCATGTTGTACCACCATGCAGCGAGACCTTCAGAGGTGGTGGTCCAGATTGCTGTACACACCGGTACCTCTAATTCTCAGCAGCACGTCCTCTTGCATTGATACATGCCTGTATTCGTCGTGGCATACTATCCACAAGTTCATCAAGGCACTGTTGGTCCAGGTTGTCCCACTCCCAAAAGGCGATTCGGTGTAGATCCCTCAAAGTGGCTGCTGGGTCACGTCGTCCGTAAACATTTCTTTTCAATTATCGCAGCCATGTTCGATATGCTGGAGAACATGCTGGCCACTCACGTCGAGCGATGTCCTTATCCTGGAGGAAACCATTCGCAAGATGTTCTCGTAATGTAGTGTTTTAAAGCTGAAAAATTATTCAGGGTGTCTCCTATGTGGTAGGATAACAAAATAATGTATATAGAGCGCTTATGTTATCAGTTTTTGTATATTGTTCGAGTTTTGGGAGACCCTTCAGTTCCTGTTGAAGAGCATCGAAGCAATACACACAGCAAGATTTCTTACTAAACCCTTCGTGCCGAATGAAAATGTTACGGGAATGGTCTGTGAGCTCAGATGGAAACTTTGGGGATATAAATTCGAAGAAAACCAGTTATCTGCTTTTCACAACATTGAAACAGCTTTCACTGCTCTTCACTTCCTCAGCTCAACATCTGTCAATAGACAAAGACGTAAGCTCTTTCTATTAGGAAACGTCTAGACATGTAAGCTATAACTTGTCTCTGAAAGTGCCAAATACATTTCTATAATTATTGTCACTGCCTATATAAAGAAAATTAAGGCAAGAAAGTCTTGTTGACTCACAATAAGCCCTATCATAGAAGAGCACGCAGCACCTAAATGTAATTACAGTTACGTTTATTATTGACTCCAAGGTGGCGAGAGAAGCTGGCCGTCACAAAGAGACCATATATACAACTCCTGTATCAAGAGTGCGAATATGTCGATACCAGAAGCACACGTTGCGGGTTGCTGTCTAGAGGCGCGGGGAGAGATCTGTCGCAGCCATATATCACAGAACTCGTATGTCTTCTTCACGTAAGTTTCATGTATTCAACGGGAGCAGCAGCAGAGCCGTCTGCTATGTATTCGCATCGTCTGATACACGGCTTCTACGTCGACTTATGATTTATTGTAGTTCACTGAAAATATTTCACTGAAAAGATTCTCTTCAAATATCTCTGGCGTCACATCAAGGTAAGGTTTTGTCTGTGGAGGGATTGTGGCGACGAGGGCAATATGTTACTCTGCTTTTATTTAAGCTCTAATTTGTTAATTTATTTTCCTCTGAACCACTTTACTTTTAGATCAAATTTAACGAATAACATTTTTTTCCTTTCTCTTTCTCTTATAAGGAGCAAGTACCCAATTGTTTAGAGTGTTTGAGACCTTATTAACAACTCGTTACCTAAATAAAATGCCATACTTCACTGTAACTAAGTGTTCTTGAATTTAAAATATCCACTCGTTTGAATGTAACAGTACAGTAGGAGCTAAAGACGCAAGGGTTAAACCGAACATGTCACCAACGCTGACAATGTCTTTTTATTGTTTAACAATTTCGTAGTACATCAAAAGTGAAAACTGTGTCTGGAGTACTGACAATTAGAGTACTTCAGTTTTCCACTACCGTCGTCTAACTCTTTCTTTCTCTTGAAATTATATTGTTTAACATGTCACGTTGCGTTCCTGGCAGCTGTTCAACGGCAGACGGCTGTTCGACAGGACAAAGCATTGCGTAATCAAATAAACATACTGTATTTTCCACTGAGCCAATTTCGAACCATGGTATGTCCATCATGTTTCTATATCAGTTTAACTGAATTACTCTGTTACTGCTATTACACAAACCATTTTCGTCCAAATGAATCTGTCGTATCTAATGACCCTGATTTCGAAAGTACGTTTCTCTCATCACAAAAAAACCTTGAAACTTAAATGAGTGTAGATATGAGGAACCAGACTATATCCGCTACCGCGGTTTTGGAGGGGAAACTGGCCGCTGCTAGCGGACTGTATGACAAAGCGCGGAAGGTTAGCATTTCGCCGGATAAATTTATGTTCCACATTTATCACTACCTAGAATCCTGACAAATTATCTCAGATATTTCTTCTTTATCGTTTTGTTTTCATGCGCTTTAGAGTCAGTGAATAGACTGATTAATTGTTTTACTGCCAGACTCCCAGAGCACAATCTGTTTTAAACAGTGTTTCATCGCAGAACGGGCTTGACAAACACGAAAGCGACTTGATTCATCACAAGCGGTCATAATGCTGACGGCAGAAAGAGTCGAGTTGTATTGATTTCTTTTCTTTTGTGGACAGGGTTAAAATATTTAGTAACCACTCTGATACAAGTGTCAGTAGTAATGCGAAGTACCTACTCTAACAACAGCCCGTAACATAAGCGAAATTCTCGGATACCGTCCACTGTTCAGCCGTGATGTTATAGTTACATTCCTCGTATTGTACCCACTTTCTCATCAGATTAAACTTTAAAGAACGTCAGAGGTGTCAATTTACTAAATTCAGACATAATTTCTGCAGCGTGTGTATTTCTGTTAACTATCGTATCAGAATGTCACGCATGATGCGAATCATTCACGTCTCTGACACACCATCACACCACATGTGGAACCTAGTTTCATGATTGGAGGCCTTATCTACGAGTTGTGTTCAAACAGTAAAACGAATTTTGTCATTTCGTATGCTGCACTAGCCTGATTCTCCTGATATTCTCATTGTTGTGTTGGTAAAGATGTCTGAAAACTATCTGTATAATGTAGACTATATCAGATATTTAATCTGTTCCGACCTGTCGAGAAGGTTGCACGTCTTTTGGTAGTAACGGTGGTTATTTATTTTGTATAAAATGTATCAGAGAATTTGAATTAAATTTTAGTGTAAGAACGAAATAAAGCGCAACAGAATTTAAGAAATGTTAAACACTATTAGTAAACCGAAGATCTGACTTTGGTATAAATATTTTGGAGATGGCCATAGGAGTTGAAGATGTCCGTCCCAGACGCCCTAACACTTCCTCAACCGATGAAATCACGGAAAAAACGGAAGAATTTATTATAAAAGATCGCCGAATCATAATCAGAAAATTCGCTGATGATATTGCCATACCAACTGACTCATGTCATCAAATCATTTCAATGTTTTAGGTACGAAACGTGTGACAGAAAAATTTGTCACAAAGTTAAATTTCGTACAAGAACAGCGACGAGTGCAAGTTCCTTAGAAGTCGCTCGATGAGGTAAATGACGTAAATGATGTTGCAGAACTACTGAAAGGTCTCGGCTGTAAACAATGTAAGGGATAAGTTGGTTGTTTTGAGAAACTATGCGATAAAATTCAATAAAATCTCATAAATAAGATTCTGTGATTTATTTATTCAGGTAAGACACTGTTTAGAAATATAAATGGTTAAAGGATGTCTTTTTAAAATTGTATATTCTGTCGTGAATTTTATTCTTAAACATGCGTCAAAGGGTATTTAACATTGTTTAGTGCACTTAGCGTTGACATGCCATACTTCAATTGCTGGGAGAGTTTACGAAACATCATTTCGAAGCCTCTCAAAAATATAAATTTTAAGTGTCCAAATTGTTTCTGCTGATGATACTAAGATATGAGTTACCAATGTTTGTAATAATAAGGTATAACAACTCTGAAAATTAATCTGTGCCTTAGCATAATACGAAATTAATTTTATTGTAGCCTTCGTAAAGCCTTTAACATTTATTCCCTCACACTGTCACGTAAATTCACGTAAGCCATGGTAGGCTAAGGGTCAGAGCCGCATTTACGTTGAGGAACATATTCCTGATGATTTCCTGAGTAGTAGTTATTCACATCATCGTCGCATTTGTAAAAATCATCTCAGGATAGCATTTTCCTGGCATGAACACCGCACACTTTACTAACGCTGGCAGCCATATTTCTTGCACTTCCATTGTTTACACGCACGCATCCTAATAAAGCTGCCATTAGTGAGAATCTGGACTTAGAGACAGAGCTAACATTTCGCTGTTTATCAAGGAACTGTCAATTAATATGTGTATGGCTCATCAAGTACCATGATTTAGAAGCAATAATTCTGTTTCTCATCGTCAGTGCCTTACCATTGCTTACAGTCCATGTCTTCTTATCACAAAACGTGATGAAACATGGGTTCACGAATAAGAGGTTGAAAATAAAGTTCAGTCGTCCCAGGAGAAGCATTCTGTATCACCGAGGCAGAAGAATAATCCGCAGTAGGCCTCAGATGTGCAGATGAGAAGTTTATGCATCATGAGTTCTTGTTACAAGATCAAACCATCAGTAAGTTCAACGCCGATTGCACTGAATCAGTGCGAAAAAACCGCACGGATTTGTGGCGAAGCAATTAATGGCTTTCGCACCGCGATAATGTACCTGCTCACACTTCATTGGTTGTATGTGACTTTATGCCGAAAAATACACTGTAATGACACTTACCGTATTCTACAGACATGGTCCCACGTGACTATTTCCGCCCGTAGATATGAAGAAAACCCTGTATGTTCGTCCTTTCACAAGTGTACATAAGATTAAACATGCAGCGCTGAGACAGCTAAAAGTTATCCGTAAGCGTTGCGATGATTGGAAAGAAAGTCTTCCATAATTCTATCTATATATTTTATTAACAAGTTTTAATATTGAATACTTTGTTATGATTACGAAATTTTTAAGTAATATTCACGTTACGTTTCTGCATATCATGTGTGTAAAGCATAATTTAGTGGACATTTGAAGAATTTATGATCTTTAACAGTGAACTCTTTTCCATTGAAAAGGAAGGCGATTGTTAATTTTGAATTAGAAGGAGTTAACAATTTAGTGGGTGCATTCTACCTATAGATTATGGAGTGTACGCTATTCGAGGGTGGCTTGCAAACTGCACACATTGTGAAATTCAGTGGTACGGGCCTTGTTCCTCATTATGTGCATTCGGAGAATAAAGCATTTCTAAATTAAACAATTTATTGTGTTCATTCCATGGGGTATGATTGCCGAATGAAAGAGCTGTTTTCGATGTAAATCAGACTGTTACTAATAGCGCGAAATAGTATATGCATCAATAAACCGTTTATAGTCGAGAGTAGTGACAATTTGGTATTTGGAGTTGTGGTGGCTGATAGATTTGTAGCGTAGGGTTAGGTAGAGCAAAGATCGGAAGGTGACAGTTTGGTTCTCAGTTGTCATGTGCAGCCTAGGTCGACTGTTACGTCCGTCATTGGTAACATTGCTCCTTATTTTATAGGCCTATGCTTCATTGTGATATATGAAACTTGTGAGTAGTTCAGTCTTTTCTAAGTTCGCAAAGAACCAGTCAGCTAAAACATTACGTTTAAGGTCCTAATATTTAACAGTAACTGGAAACAAAAGAAAAATTCAGATGCTTTGTGTTACGTAATGGCGTTATCTCTGCAGAGTATTTTGGTGCATATGAAGACATGAAGTACGGAAAATTTAGTGGGGATAACAATGATTTCCTTAGCCATTAGTTTTGACTATAGTTGATGTACAAGGCATGAAGTGATCCTTTTCCGAAAATCGTACAGTTAAAAAAATTATTTTACCTAAATACTACGTATTTACATCGTACACGGAAACAAAGAATCATTGCAGTAATCAAATGCCCGATGTAGTAGATTTAAAGCCGACCATTTGACTTAGTTATTGCGAAAGCCAAAGGTCCTGAGTTTGAGTCTACGTCCGGCACACAGTTTTAACCTGCCAGGAAGTTTCATATCAGCGCACACTCCGCTGCAGAGTGAAAATCTCATTCTCAAGAATATCTGACTAACAGAATTTTTAAATACTATACTTTAATTATTTAATTTTCTTCAAGTAATTTGGGAGAGAGTTTTCCAGACATGATAAGATTGTTGGGTTGGCAATCATTAAAACAAAGGTGAGTTCCCTTGCGACGACATCGCACCAAATTTCCATCATCTACTATATCCTTTGAATACGAAAATATTTTGTTATCACTAACGTACGAGACAGAAACGATCATCTTAATAAGATAAGAGCAAGCATAGCACATATGGAGAGATTTCAGTGTTCATTTTTTCCACGCGCTGTTAGAGAATGGAATGGTTGGGAAACGTTCTAAAGAAGCGTTGGAGCAACCCTCATCCCAACATTTAAAGTGATTTTTAGAGTAGTCATGTAAATGTAGATGTATACTATGAGTGCTTCTTTACTCTGTTCTTACTATCTCTCTTGTTGCTCCTTGTTTGGACTGAAGACGTCCACGTCCTACATTTAACTGTCATACAGTAATGTGGCGCACACACAGTTTCAGAAAATAATGCGTCACCTGTTTATTTCCTCCAGCAGTACGTGTTGTAAAATATTTGTGCGTCACTGTAATTTTGACGATTTTTCATGTTTTCATTATATTGTGTGCCGTTTTGTTTTGAGTGTTGCACACATGTTTAATAAATATTACTTCATATATTTCATTAATTCGATGAACCTACAGTACCAAACCATACTCCGTTCGTTCTTCCATTTTCTCAATGATCAGTCTTCATATATCGTTATCGATTACACGAACAAATTTTAGTTTCACAGAATTTATACAACTGTTCGAGTACCTAAATTTGGGAACACCTTGTGGTAGTTGTGATTAACGAGTTGGTTTAATATATAGTTCTGACAGAACTTTCTCTAGTCATAAAAACCGACTTCCCAACTGGCTTACCAGTGTACCAAACTGGTAGTACGCACTGATGGTAATTCTCCGCTCAAATTGGTTGCTGTTTGAAGATATTCAGTCAGAGATCATCTCAGTGCGTAGAATATCGCATCGGTTAACTATTCATGTACAGGTAGTACCTTCCTAGATTTCAAGACAAAGAACGTTTTCTCCGACTGTGCCAATCTGCTTCTGATTTCTACCTTTGGCAGTTCTGTGCAATATTGCTTTCTGGATGCTGGAATTCTCCTATTTTCCAAAGAGACGTTTCTGTAGCAATTATAGAACACGCAGGCCCTTTTCATTCTGCTATACGCTATCAACTTTGCCTTGGCTTGGTCTTTCTATAATCCCAGTTCTGAACAATATCTGCTGTTTTCAGATAACCGATGCGCTGTGTGGCTCATTCACTGCAAGGTGTTGGCCAGAATTATGATACAGTAAGTTAACGGATTATAGCATATACAGGGTGAGTCAGGTGGAAAGGTACATGCTTTGAAGGGTGATAGTATTAGTGTTTCTGAACCGAAAACTTCATATGGACGTATACCCTATTCCGAATGGTTTCCGCGGTAGAACATATTTAATATCACTTTTGAACGTTTTGCTTGAATATCACGAAAACCGCACCCTCCAGCGAGAATGTGTCACAGTACAAAATTAAACTATATTAAATTTCCTATAAAAAAGGTCATATTCACTTTTTTCTCTAGAACTAATGGTTTGTGCGAGGAGAGCGCGAGAATGTTGAACAACTCGCTCGACGCGCATGCGCTGTAGCTTACGTAGTTTCTGTACGCCAATTTGAGGTAGCATATTGAGGTAGCAAGTTGAAACAAACTGTTTCATACGGGACAATTGTGGCCTATCAAATCGGGAAACTACCTCAAATCCGCCTAAAAATCTGCTTGAGTTACAACGCATGTGCGACGAGCGAGTTTTTCAACATTCTCGCGCTCTCTTCGCATAAACCATTAGTTCTAGAGAAAATAACTGAGACCTTGTTTTAGAAAACTTAATTCAGTTTTATTTTACACTGCGACGCTTTTTCACTGGAGGGTGCGGTTTTCGAGTTATTCAAGAAAAACGAACAAAAGTGATATTAAATGTGTTCTATCTCGGAAACCATTCGGAATAAGGCATACGTCAATATGAAGTTTATTGTTCAGAATCGCTAGTACTATCACCCCTCAAAGCATGTACTTTTCCTCCTGACTCACCCTGTATTTGTGTCGTTCTTTTGTTAATAGCAGACATTATCGATTCCTTTCAGCCTAAAATATATTTATACGATAACTGACGCCAAAGAATTTGAAACGGAGTATATTCTTCGCAGCGACTGTCAAGTACAAAATCTGTCACAGTATTTGTTGTCAGTCTGAACAACTTCTAAAGCATTTCTCAACATTAAGGGCGCGAGAATTACATTAAAATCAATTTTTGTCTTAAGAACAGAATTGTAGCTAAAACTACGTTATGAATTTGGAAATGGATAATCTGAAGGTGTCAGGAGACTGATGACCTTAGAAGTTAAGTCCCATAGTGCTCAGAGGCATTTGAACCATTTGAAGGTGCCATTGCGTGTAGTTATTAAAATGTTCTGATATATTTATACATAATATGGTGAAACAGAGTTTGTACTTTTTTTTCTTTTTTGGTACTCTGTTAGAAGACACCTTGCGTAACATTGTTTCTCTTTCACAACACACAACTCTGTGTGTTGTTTCGTGCACCAACTTTCTCTTGGGAGCAGATTTCTCTGTCTTGGTGCTGCTAAAAATTTCTTACTGCCTCCAGAAAGCTTTTCAGTGGTGGAAGGACTTTCATGTCAAACGGTTTATCTCGCCAGACAATGGAGACACTGTAAACACGCAGAGTTCATCAGACATCTCTGCCAAGTAGCACAAGACCGAAGGTCATATATTTGGGCATCACAGTAGCACTGCCAACAGTACAGATCGAGCAGATATCAATGAAAGTTTCATGCAGACGTCAAAGGGATATTGTTATCTAAGCATAGAAGAGAAAGCAAAATGGGAATGTTTGTCTTATTCAGTTGATAGGGGAAGTCCCACTAAAACTGTGTTGTTGTTCCAATTAGTACATATTATTGATGGAGCACTAAGCACATGCGCAGTCTTATACTTGTCATAAATACACTTGCTAATAACATGGAGAAATAATTAGTCGTTACTGATAGTGGCTAAAGCCAGTCCTGAAACTACCGCAAGGAGAAACCACTAAAGAAAGAGAGAAGATGACGAAAATAAAACTCGAAAGCAACGAGTAACTAGAATGCATTAGGAAACACAGATATGAGTCACAGGTCTCATATAAACTTAGACTTTAAATACTCAACAACTGCATTTTCTGACATGTTTTTGTGCTCAAAGAGCTGTAATGCTTTTCGGTAAACCCCAGGTTTTCATTGGAGGAAAATGGGTTATCAACACTTTGCTATCCTCAAGAGAAGGAAAACTATTTAAAGAAATTTTCACTTTGATACAAAATTATGTGTAATGTTGAGTAAAGCATATGACGCAACTTACATGATGGCAGCGTACATTTAGACAGAGATATTGTAAAAGTGTTATTAGTCATTTCATAGTCTCCAAGACTGGATGAGAATATATACATACAGCGATAGTAAAATAAAGAAGAATCTGACTTACCGGTCAGCCTCAGAAAATATGGTACACAAATAGTTAAAATATAATAACGACAAATAATATACAAAAGAATGGCAAAGAAAACTCACCTTTAGGTGACGATCAATAAGGCTTTAGGAATGGAAAAGGAACGAGAGATATAGTTCTGAAACTCTTGATAACGGAAGCAGGCTTAAGAAAAATCAAGGCACCCACATAAGAGTTGTCTAGCTAGATATCTGCAAACAGAGCAAGATGTTAAATTAGGTACGAACAATAACAGAAAACAGGTAATACATTCAAAGGAGAAGAAAATAGAGGAGACAATAAGAATGAGAAATCAAGAACTAAGAACTCTCATTCAACAGTGTGTAAGACACGGATATTATTGATTAGATTCGCTGATGACATTGCTATCCTGATCGAAAGGAAGTGTTGAAGGACTTATTAAAGGGAATAATCGAGTCAACAAAAATACTGGATGAAAGTAAACCAAAGAAATTCCACAGAAATCAGGAGTAGCAGAATTGAGTTTACCGTTAAGCGTAACAAGTAAATTACGAAGTCAAGCAATTCCACTATCTTGGAAGCCCAATGGCACACCAAGAATGAAGCACAGTGAATAAACAGCAGTCTAGCAGAGGCAAAGATGGCATTCTTATCTAAAAGACATCCACTACTACAAAACATAGAGATTTTGGATGAGACTGTAGTATATACCATCTCAGAATAGCAAGTTATAAAGATACAAAACTGAAACTGAGGCGTTGATTGGTTGCATGGTTTTATGTTCCATTTTCAAGACTGGACGTAAAAAATTGGCATCACCGGATGTCTTATTTTTCATGCAATTATGTCTATAAAATGATGTGGTAATTTACTGGTCTAATTTGTTCCTTTACGTCCATGTACATCAATATGAGGAAATACGTCAACTTTACAAACTATTTAACTGAAAACACTAATATTTAGTTTTTTTTAATTTTACAAAAGAATAATCAAGAATATACTAGTTCTTGAAAATAAGACACGCCATTTTTGCATGTTGTAAAGCAAATTATGATTTAAATACGTTAAAATATTAGTGTTAATATTTGATCATGCTTTTAAACTATTATTTATTTTAGATATTCACTAAAGTGGACATAATTTGCAAAAATTGGTAATCTTAGTGTTCGAGACGTATGTTGCCATTAGCGCACATTTCTTACATGTTACCAATCAACCGTTAACTTGACAAAAAATTTCTGGGAATGTGCGTCTGGAGCACTGGATTGCCTGGAGATGAATCATAGAAAGTCATAGAGGAAGTGGATCGAAGGGTTTCAGAAGTAATGCTAAAGAAGGAAACTAACTTAGATTTCCTCAAAGTGATGAGTTTCTCCCCAGAATCGCCGAAGAAAGGAATGAGTGTAATATGTCGACAAGAAAAAACTCGACGATGGCATATTTGTTAAGACAAAATAACTTCCAATGTACAAGAGGCAGCTGTAGTGAGTGAAAACTGTAGAGGAAGACCGAGACTAGAATAAACACACACAAATAAGGACATAGGTTGCAGGTTCTACTCTGAGATGAAGAGGTTAGCACAGCAGAGGCGTTCGTGGTGGACAGCATCAAACCATTCAGAAGAAATCCTTGCAAAACGTTTATCTTCGGGAATCATGCTTTCCAACCACTCGTAGTACTCTACCATTCCTGGATCTCGGTCGTCGTCGTTCACAGCGTGCAGCGGTCTTGGACTGTACACTTTCCACTTCGCAGCATTCACAGATATTATAGGCAGCGGCGTTGGAAGCTGGAGTTGTTGATGTTTTAGGATGGCCACACCTTTTCTTGTGGACATTCTGAACAGTACTGTCGGCTTAAGACTTATACCGAATACGATAAATTGTTGTACGTGTTGGTGACTTGATTTCCGCACTCGTTACATTAGTGCTGTTACACATGCATCATGTTTTCGTATTTCCAGTACTTCCAGAACAGCTTCAATACGGCCTTGACCTGTTCAAACGATAATATTACTTCATACATTGCTGCACAGTCATTTTCTGGAAAACACGCGCCAGGATCCGTTGAGTAAAGCGCAAAATTGCAACAATTGCTCATTTTGTTCCAAAGATATTAACTGTCAAAGAGTGTCAACATTTTTCTGGACCCGTTTGTAGATAGGAAAGCTCTTTAACTATTTGCAGAAAATACGTTATAGGTGGACAACTCAAGTTTCCATCCAGGAAACTGCATCCTCAAAGACATCATGTATGCCGGACAGATTTCCAGAATATTTCTGTACAAGACATTCTGTGACTATGTGGCGTATCAGCAGTCACACTTTGCACTTTCAGCGATTCGGCACTTGTGACTTAACAGCAGCCAATGCAGGGTTCCAGGCAGTACACAATTGAAATCCCGCATCCCTGCTGATAAGGATATCAGCTGTACGGATATGTATTGCCATGACGAGAAAGCAAAGAGCTTTCGATAATAGATCCGTCATAACTTTGGCAGCATGTTAGTAAACACAGCGTCAGCGCACGCGCAGAACGGGTGCTCTGCGTCTCCCGGTAGAGGGTGTTTGAGTCTGGCGCCATCTATCTACAAATTTTTGCGCATGCGTGTTTTCCGCGCCTGCGCAATCTTCATGCGCGTGCTCTATATACAGCGGCATCGACATGCGGATCTTGTCAGTCGTACCTAGCCACCAGCGAGGTTCAACCACCTCATGATGTCGGACAGTTGCTCCGAAGAAATATTGTGGGATTCGCACAACGTCATCCGGCGGCACACCAGTGAAGATAATTTACAACCTCCTGATAGTTGGAATCCAGGTGGGACATGTGGAGGATCGACAATGTGACCTTCAGAGTGAAGATTGGCTGCGAACAACTCAGCCCGTCATGTTGTTTCTGGCTGGAATCCTTCAGAAATGAGCTTCTTGCCAAGTCTCCAAGAGGGTCACCTAAATATCAGTCGTTGCGTTTGAGTGGTATCACAGTCGAAGTTTAGTGGCCGTTCGGGATTTCTGGAACATATCTCCCATTCCTTCTTCAACGCAGCTTGATTACTTGTCGTTGTTTGGTCGATATTAGGCACTGGACTCTGAACCACAATAGTGGAGTCTATACCAGAGCTACTAAGGAACGTTTGGTTACTAGATGATAAGATGTGCCTTAAGGCATCGCAGGTTGACTTCCAAGATGTACAAGGCAAAAGCGGGATGGGAATTCATCTAATAAATAACGTAGGACAACGGGTTATTGTGCTATTATGAGATATAGAGTATGATGTAGGAGATAAAGTCACGACTGCCACAATAAATCAGACAGAAGACTGATGACAAAACACATTCGTAAAAACGACACAGCTTGACCATCCTACCAAAATCTCGTGAACAATTGACGTATCGACAGTCAGAGAATATTTTAACAAGGACGAACAGCACTGCGTTCGTCTGAGCTCAAAGTGTTGACTGAAGTGAAAGGGAGTGAATTTCTTATGTTTCTGCCCCCACCTCCTCTTCCCGCGCCATCTTTTCCATCTACACGAGCTGCTGCCGGGCAGAGAAAGAGAGTGGTGCGCTACGGGCGGTACGCGGCAATAACGCCGGCTGCCACTTTGTCATTCGAGGCGCGTGGGGTGGCAGGGCGGCACCGGCGAAACACGGCCGGAATAACTGCCGAGCCGTTAAGGGCGCAAATAAGCAGCCAATAGCGCGCCGGCCCGCTGTGCGCGCCGGGCGGCCTGCTCACAGGGGGCGCGCGTTTGTATGCTACCAGAAACACAGAAACAAAGTATTCCATGTCTGCCAGCGCTGCCGTCTCTGTCACCTGTCCACTGCCCTGAAGCCACAAGTGAGAAGTCTGTATCTCAAGTTGTTAGGTCATCTGCATACAAAGCCGTTAAAAAATAGACAAAGATAGTTTAAAAACTTTCGAAAAACGCAGTAGTATTTCAGAAACCTTTCCTAGCATTTTTTCGTTGTTAGACGTTCGCTGTAATTTATAGCTTGGCCAACTGTAACTACAGTTTACCAGCCATAGAATCAGCCTCTAAATGGCAGAGTTGTTCCAGCCAGCAACTTTGTAGGCACTGCCACAATAGCTGGCGTCACATGTTCGCAGCAGGCTGTGAACACAACACTCACGACATATTTCGCCATGTCGTGGTGCCATGGCACCCCAGTTTACAGTCAACAGGCCTGAGGAACATTACTTTGTTTGCGTCTGAATTGTGAGAAGAGCAAGCTAGTGCCGAATTCAGTCTTCGCGCTTACAATACACGCGCTGCCTATCCTTTTGCTGACGACCTACGCTGCTAGCTTCGGCTCGATTTCTCATAACAATACGATGTAATAGCGGTATTTCACATCTACATCTACAAACATACACCGTAAGGCACTGTATGAGGCATGGCAGAGGATACATTGTAGCACCACTAGTCATTTGTTTTCCTGTTTAACTAGCAAATTGATCGAGTGAAAAACACTGTCTGTATTCCACCGTATGAGCACTATTTTCTCTTATCCTGTTTTGACGATGCTATGTCTTTCTTTAATCCGATCTAATGGGGTTCTCAGTCCCTGGAGTAGTACTCAAGAATCGGTCGCATTAGTGTTCTGTATGTGGTCTCCTTTAGATATGAGCTACAATAAATTGAAGTTGACCGTCCCTACTATAATCCTTACGTGCTCGTTCCACTTCATATCGATTTGCAGCTTGTTGTTGTTGTTGTTGTGGTCTTCAGTCCTGAGACTGGTTTGATGCAGCTCTCCATGCTACTCCGTCCCGTGCAAGCTTCTTCATCTCCCAGTACCGACTGCATCCTACATCCTTCTGAATCTGCTTAGTGTATTCATCTCTTGGTCTCCCTCTACGATTTTTATCCTCCACGCTGCCCTCCAATACTAAATTGGTGATCCCTCGATGTCTCAGAACATGTCCTACCAACCGAACCCTTCTTCCAGTCAACTTGTGCCACAAACTCCTCTTCTCCCCAATTCTATTCAATACGTCCTCATTAGTTATGTGATCTACCCTGCTAATCTTCAGCATTTTTCTGTAGCTCCACATTTCGAAAACGTCTATGCTCTTCTTGTCTAAACTATTTATCGTCCATGTTTCACTTCCATACATGGCTAAAATCCATACAAATACTTTCAGAAACGACTTCCTGACATTTAAATCTATACTCTATGTTAACAAATTTTTCTTCTTCAGAAACGCTTTCCTTGCCATTGCCAGTCTACATTTTATATCCTCTCTACTTCGACCATCATCATTTTGCTCCCCAAATAGCAAAACTCCTTTACTACTTTAAGTGTCTCATTTCTTAACCTAATTCCCTCAGCATCACCCGACTTAATTCGACTACATTCCATTATCCTCGTTTTGCTTTTGTTGATGTTCTTCTTATACCCTCCATTCATGACACTGTCCATTCCGTTCAACTGCTCTTCCAAGTCCTTTGCTGTCTCTGACAGAATTACAATGTCTTCGGCGAACATCAAAGTTGTTATTTCTTCTCCATGGATTTTAATATCTACTCCGAACTCTTATTATGTTTCCTTTGCAGCTTACAGATAGATATTTATTCGACTGTATCAAGCAGCACACCACTAACACTTTATTTGAACATTATAGGGTTATTATTGCTACTCGTCTGCATTAACTTACTTTTTCTTTAATTAAGAGCGGCTAGTCATTCATCACATCAAACGGAAATTTTTCTAAGCAATCTTATATCCTTTACAGGCTGTCAACGGCGATATCCCGTGTACTGCAGTGTCACCAGCAAACAGTCGCCGATTACTGCGCACGCAGTCTAGCAGACCATTTATGTATGTTGAGAGCAAGTGTCCTACTAACACACTTCCCTTACCCACTCCTGACGATACCCATGTTATGTTTCACGAGTTTTCCCGACGTAAAGAGTATTCAATGAAACTCCGGGACTGCAGCCGGACAGCGTCGACTCCTTGTCATGATATTTCGGCTGACAATATTTCGGCTGACAACCGTTCAGCTTTACTCAGGTGAGTGTTTCGCAAAACGAATATCGTGACAAGAACTTGGTCTAACCTGGCTGCAACTTCGAAACGTCATGTGACACCCGTGAAGCTGGTGAAAATTTTTTGGGCAGGACAACGTGGGTTCTATTACCTACAAGGTTTTCGAGCCACTCACATATCTGGGAACCTATTCAGTACTCTCGGACCTTCGTTAACAGTCTGCAGTGGATCACCATATCAAACACTTTCCGTGAATCTCAGAATATGGAATGTGCCCGCTACCCTTTCATTCATAATTCGCAGGATATCATGCGAATATTTTCTCACAAGCGAAAGTAAAAGGTATGGCCATGTACGATTAAAACACTGTCCATTTTATACGTGATGTGACCCGTAGCTTTTTGTTTTTAATCAGTGTGTTCAACTGGTGTCTTCACAAGCTTTAGTCTTTCTAGAAATGAATTCTCTTCTCTGTTAGCCAGGAAGCATATCAGTTCTCTCCTTGTGGAGTTTGATGTCGGAAAACGAGTCAGTTGCTTATTTTGGTAAGGAGTGTAATCTATAACGAGGACAGTGTGAGGTGGTAGATTAAATATTAGCCTCTTCCTAAGTCCCTTTTCATAACACTCGTTGTGATAAACACCGTTTTCTGGGCAGATTTAATCAGATGTAGGCATTCGGTATAAAAGCACATATGATGATAATATTGTTTCGAAACAGGTTTCCTACATATATATTTTTTTCATCGTGTGTCACCATGATCATTGAATACGTGCTACCTGTCCAAAGTTTCCAGGTAAAAGGTCTGAAATTTGTGGCAATAAACTGAATTAAAGTCTTGACTAGATTTTTGTCTTAATACGACGAACGGAAGTAAACGATACACCAGTTGCTTCGGCCACTCGTTTCAGTGTCAATCGAGCACCTAGCGCAGCTTCTTTCTTCATAAAATGGCAGGGATTTCCAACCACTTCGCGCGTCTGACTATGAAGAATTTTGCGTTCTAACTAGCTTCGTAGCGGTAGCATTTTTTCCTGTGTTTAATTAATTAGTATTAGAGACGTGCTCATTAGACCTTCTCAGTAGCGGAATATTAGTTATGACGATAGGAACGTAAGCAAAACTCCACAGCCAGTCCCGAGCGGAGAAAATGTCCGAACCGGCCTGGAATCGAACATGGGCCCCTTCGGCTCGTAATTTTCCGCGCTGACTGCGCAGCTACCGAGGCGGACGTGGTAGCAGCTGCCTCCTTAAATTGTTTTCTCAGTCTTTTCTAGTGGTACGCTCCATCCCATTCGATGGCAATACACGTGATGCTGGTAATGGACTGAGCAGGAACTACTGCACATAGTTTTTATGGTGTTCAGAGGTATTGTTTTTTGAGATTACAGGCGTTACATGCCACACGTAAGTATTGATACAAGCAACACATGGAATATGATTTAAATAATGTATGGAGATGGGAATATTATTGATACAGTCGCTCTGACATGAGATACAAAGTGTTGGTGTGTGGATGGATCTGTTAAGTTTTTTGAGTCAGATAGACAATTTTTTTATTCAGAAACCAAGACGGGAACGTGCAAATAACTAATTCTTAGTAACTATCATTGTATACTGAGGAAAGACAAACCAAGATGTACCAGCAGACAGCATATCCTAATGTAGGCGAGAAACCAAGCAGAAATCACCGAAGCAAAACCCAACAAATTGTTAACGAACTGTTTTTCGATCTCGAAAGCATAAAAAATTATAAATATCTTCAATTACGGACCACTGATGATGCTTTACCTCAATAAAGCGAAACGCTTCTGGTGGGAAAACCATGCTTTTCTTGTACTTGTAGGGACGGTACGAGAATACCCTCAGGAATCGTAGAGCAACTACAGACAATATAGCCACACAAATTAATTTTTAAAAATACAGCAAAAAAGTTAAAATCCACTGAATTTATATTTATTTTTGTGTTTTTTTTATTGTTAATGTATATTTTCAGCGTGAAACAATGTTATTTTAGCTCATTCATAAGATCCGCTTATCAGTGCGAAAGTTCCCATGTATCAACCACTGTGGCGTGTTCCCCAGCATCAATCTTTTATGGAAGAACTGACCAAGGCACAACTTAAGGACGAAGAATACAGTGGACATTAAGGTTGTCAAAAAAAAGAGCGTATCGTAGACATTTCCACTGTGGTTCATGTATTGCGAGAGTAATAGATACCAAGATGAATCGGAGTATATCATGTAATTTACAACGAGCCACGAGAATTCACTGGCGCGTTTTACCGACATTCTATCCTTCAACAACTTCAGAAACTTTGTGGGTGGAGTCGAGGTTTACCCAGTCGATGCTGTACTGAGGACGGGCTGGCCACTTAGGTCCACAATTGTGATACGACATAAAATTACCCCTGATGGCCGTCTGCAGAGCTCATTTCTCAAAAGCGAAACACAGCTTCCAGCCCCTTGCTTCAAGTTACTTTCATCTGCGTTACAAAGAAGCATGGAAATGACGGTGCAATTAAGAGAATAAAGAACGGGCTCCACCGTGAAAGACTGCTGAAAATGGAATTAACAACTTGGTTAATGGCGCCGCCCGCGGCGGCATATTTCAGGAGAAAGTATCACCGTGACGGATCAGCGACCGTAATTAGATTGGCCGACAGCTCCAGCAATACTAATTAGGAACGCCGTGGCGCTGGGCGCTCAATATCATCTGCGGTACCACGGAGCGCTGTGGCCCCTGCCGCGTGCCTCCAACTCGGTTAACCAAGTTACAGCGGTCTTCCAGAGTCATAAGGGATAGTTCGAGGCTCTGTACCGCGGTCAGCAGCGACCGCGCAGACATGTGTATCTGCCGGCGCACACCACACCGGCCAGCCACTAGGAACATCTTCCGCTAGTTGCGCAAATTATTTGGAAGGGAAAACATAGTGAAAGGGTGGTCGTCATCTTGTAAACAATCATTAATGTGATATTTAAAATTTTACCGGCGAATTAAATGTTCGAAGAGATTTCAGGATTGCAGCCGGTCGTCGTAACCTTCACTCTACGGGGTTTCGACTGGACACCTACCAGTCATCCTCAGGTCAGCCATCGAAGATTAACGAAGATGTTCTCCGCTTTGCCTCACATAGCGCGCTGCTAGTGTTGCTGCGCATGCATCAAGGGTCACTTTCACCTGAAAATAAGACATTCTTGCTGTATTGAAGGAAATATTTCCAAACTAAGGAAATAAAAGCTAGGGACTTTGCTGGCGCATTCTCCTCTTCATACACTTTCCCTTCTTACACTACTGGCCATTAAAATTGCTACACCATGAAGAAATGCATATGATAAACGGGTATTCATTGGACAAATATGTTATACTAGAACTGACATGTGATTACATTTTCTCGCAATTTGGGTGCATAGATCCTGAGAAACCAGAAACCAGAACAACAACCTCTGGCCGTAATAACGGCCTTGATACGCCTGGGCATTGAGTCAAACAGAGCTTGGATGGCGTGTACAGTTACAGCTTCCCATGCAGCTTCAACACAATACATTTCATCAAGAGTAGTGACTGGCGTATTGTGACGAACCAGTTGCTAGGCGGCTATTGAACAAGCCTTTTTCATTTTCGGAGTTATCTGGCGAATGTGCTGGCCAGGGCAGCTGTCGAACATTTTCTGTATCCAGAAAGGCCCGTACAGGACCTGCAACATGCGGTCGTGCATTATCCTGGTGAAATGTACGGTTTCGCAGGGATCGAATGAAGGGTAGAGCCACGGGTCGTAACCCATCTGAAATGTAATGTCCACTGTTCAAAGTGCCGTCAATGCGAACAAGAGGTGACCGAGATGGTGTAACCAATGGCACCCCAAACCATCACGCCGGGTGATACGCCAGTATGGCGATGACGAATACTCGCTTCCAATGTGCGCTCACCGTGATGATGCCAAACACGGATGCGACCATCATGATGCTGTGAACGGAACCTGGATTCATCCGAAAAAATGACGTTTTGCCATTCGTGCACCGAGGTTCGTCGTTGAGTACACCATCGCAGGCGCTCCTGTCTGTCATGCAGCGTCAAGGGTAACCGCAGCCATGGTCTCCGAGCTGATAGTCCATGCTGCTGCAAACGTCAGCGAACTGTTCGTGCAGGTGGCTGTTGTCTTGCAAACGTCCCCATCTGTTGACTCAGGGATCGAGACGTGGCTGCACGATCCGTTACAGCCATGCGGATAAGATGCCTATCTCGACTGCTAGTGATACGAGGCCGTTGGTGTCCAGCACGGCGTTCCGTATTACCCTCCTGAATCCACCGATTCAATATTCTGCTAACAGTCATTGGATCTCGACCAACGCGAGCAGCAATGTCGCGATACGATAAACCGCAATCGCGATAGGCTACAATCCTACCTATCAATGTCGGAAACGTGATGGTACGCATTTCTCCTCCTTACATCTGAAGATGACTGGCAGGTGTCCAGTGGAAATATCGTTGAGTGAAGTTTACGACGACCGGCTACAATCCGGAAATCTCTTAGAACATTCATTAGTGACTGAATTTTTCAGTCTGCAGCGTAGTGTGCGCTAGTTTGAAATTTCCTGGTAGATTATATCCCGTTTCTGGACTCATTCATGGGGAACTGATGTACCAAATGAGCTACTCAAGCACGAGTCACGATTTATCCGCACAGCTTTATTTCCGACAGTGCCTCATCTCCTATCTTCCAAACTTCACAGAAGCTGTGAAACATAACTTGTCCCGGCGTATAAAACGTTCAAATAACCTAGGGCAATGCAGGTGGGTGACGTCATCGACAACCGCCGATATTTCGACAGGAACACGCTCCGCCATTTCCAATGCAATGACCGTCAGGTCTTTCAGTGTGCTATCCCACGGCATGCCCTCACCTCGGTGTTGAGGTTTAAAGTCCTGTGTCATAAGGAACATGAGTGGCTAGAAGTGACCGACAAGAAGCTCCGTGTGATAAAGCCCACAACACGGCCGTGGCGTACTTCCTTCCAGCCACCACTCTATTGACAAGGTTACATGCTAATTTAATTTCAACAGCTTCCTTAATAACACAATCCCAATTGCTGGAAGTTCATGCCAGAATCTCCGTGATGGTGTACGGCCTTAAACTCATTGTGTTATATAATGTAGAACTGAGGGGTTTGCAGTTTTCTAGAATGAAAACAAGCTTGAAAATAATAGTTCAGTTATTATTGGCGAAATGATACAATAAGTACACTTACATCCTCATCGTGCCGATGCCAGAACAATAAGACGGAGACAATCTCGTATAGTATTTTTCATAGACAGAGACAATTTGCAAATATCGGAGAACAGAGATTGGTATAATATCAGTGGGTTACAGATAATATTATCGAGACTTTGCTTTTTCGTAAGCCAGTCAATAACAGTTTTTATGTTGCAAAAATGGTAGGTCTCAAATAACCTTGACGAAGGTTTCGATGGGTTTAAACTCGTCTTCTTAAGAAGAACAGACAACTTCACATTAGCAGATCACTCAGTAGATGCTATTACCACAAGACATTTATCAGTAATTGTCTGTATGTTCGTATGTAAAAATTAAGGCCCCTAAAATCATGGGCTTGTCGCATCAGTGAAAACAGTCACTAATAATAACAGACCATGCTAGTAGCTACATGCAGTCGGCATGTTTCCCGTACTCAGCTTCTTTCACTTTGTTACCATATCTAGGTGTTAGGCTATCACTTTCCCGTATCTGGATGAAGATGTTGATAAATGATTGCCAAGATGGTTGAAGTCTTTTGAGTTAACTTGCCGTATACATGGTACAAGATCGAACTGCATTCTTTCTACATTTTTCATACACCACGAGCCCTTTCTGCATTGATAATTGCCATCGTCCACTCACGACCTAGTGCTTGGACGGTCACACAGTAACTGACTAGCAAGTTACAATGTAGTCAAGGAACAGACAAGAACACTATAAACAAAGATAGCGACATCGTACCTAGCAACCACTCTAGTTGAAAGACATGAACAAATGTCGGTGTGGACACTTTTCAAGGTACGATATCTCGTAAACAAGACACAGTAGAATCCTGCAACAAACACCACTGTCATTCTAATTTACCCTACAGTTAGTGTCAACAGGAGATGTTCCATTAAAAATGTATGTCTGCGAAAAAAATACGCTGTCTAAGTAGTATTACAATCTTTTCCTAACAATACGAATCCCAGACTACCATTATACTAAGTGAAAACTGCACATCAATAGCAATTTCCACAATATATGCGGTGCAAGTTTTTGGAGACTCGCCTGGATATAACTGAGGACGTTGAATGTGCTACATTGACACGAGTTGGTTGGCAAACAAGAGGAAGTCATGGCGGACCGTGGGAAATCGGTCACAAGCTGATGACAAACAATTCTTCTCCTATTCTTTTCCCTACGTGGCGTTGGCAAAGTAACTTCCTCATTCTTGTAACAGCTATAGGATATATGTGTCAGTATCTACTCTAGGGAAGTCACATCATTAATGGGGTTGAAAATTTACATTTTGTCTTCATCAGTGTTTATCGAAAGTGATATTGTGGTTTCGTTCTAATCGTTCAATGATATGCCGTAAAGTAAAGTTATGTCGCATTTTTATGTGCTTTTGTCAGTGACTCAGCGGCACTGTTTGCCTTGTCTTGAAATGTCACCGCTCTTCGCCCTATAACAGAACCTGTCTCGTGGCGATATCGGCTTAGAGCTGGTCGCGTCGGCGGGCAACCTCACGCACCGAGACCTTTCCTTCGCTCGCGGCGTTCTGTTTATCTTTGAGCCTCCGCGAAAACTTCGTCGGACGCCTCGGCTCCCGAAAGTCCGCAGCAAACGGAGGCGGATCCGACAGTTTATGGCGAGCCTGACCCTTGCAAGTTGGGGCGCGGTTCTTCGCCCGCGGCTAACGTCTCGGATTACACACAGCGGGTGGGGGCATGCTGAAGATAATGGAGCGCCGGGCGTGCGAAACGTCGCCACGGGCGAGCCAAGCCGCAGTATCTGCTATCTTTTCATCTCCTCCCCGCCTCTGGAATTAGCGCACAAAATACCGTTTACCAACACTCTGTTTAAGTCATGGTTTTTTTCTTCCTCTAGTCTGCGTGATATTTCTCTGACGCCTAGACGGTGTTACACACTGGAAAGTCCAAACTTGTAATTCTACCATTAAATGTCATAATTTTTATATTTCAGTCGGAGGACTTGGCAAAACTGTATCTTGTGAGATCAGCAGATTTCTGCCCTCCTACGATATTTTTTCCATAACTTAGTCAATATCACTCAGTAACCAGTTTCCATTTAGGTTAAGTAATATTTTTTTTTTACTAGTTGATGGTATCGCAGCACTAAGACTACACATTTACGCTGCCTGTAACAACAACAACTGTACATATAATAATTTTTCTTCTGATTTTCGATAAATTAGTGTAAGCAATGTTTTGATTTCATTTCTTTTTCTTTTCGTGTCATTATGTTACAGAAACTGTAAGCAACTTTCGATGTGAATATTAATATTTATGTCAAATTTTAAGCAATGCTATAGCAGAATTGAACTGTAACCCATGTTGAATCTATTGTAACATGTTTAAAATTGTAATTGGGCGCCTGGTCCATACGTAGGCAATGTATTAGGATACGTGGAATGCAAAACCTTTGGTGAATACCCTGTCTGTAGGGGAGCGGTAAAAGGTGGATGGCAGGCCAGCGCGGGAAAATGCACACGGGCGCGGCACGGCAGAACGGGCTCAGCAGTCGTAATAGTCGGAGTTGGGCATCGGCCTGAGAAACACGCTCTGGATCGAGGAGGCTCTCCTGGAAAACGTGATTTCATTGAGCCTCGGATGTGCCGTTTCCGACGACTACACAGCATGGCTATATTCTAGAGGCACTAAACGGAAAAGGATTGCGACGCTAAGAAGAAGCAAAGTGCCGATACACCAAGAGCCATAGCTGTGATTGTATGTGTGGTGTGCGCCTCGCCATCTCGCTGCCCGCCAACCGCCGCATCGACACGAACAGGTTGAATCTTTAGAACTGTATTCGTGTGGACCAGTGTTAATTTTGTTCCTGACTGTCCAATAACAACTTAACTTTTACCAGAATTGTCCTATCAATTAATTATCCTCATCACTAACCTAGACAGGGTCCTTTCCACATGTTGTGCAATCCGTGTGTCCCGAAATGAAGATTTAAAGTTTATGTTAATAAGAATTACCTGCAGACCTATCTATGCTAGAAAGATGTTTAAGGAGCTTTATTGTTAATGAAAATATAAGTAAAGAACAAAGGTCTGACAAAGTAGGAAGATAATTTTGGAATTGCTTTAGTAATGAAGCTTAATTGATTTGAGACAAAAATAATGGTAGTTAAATGAGGAAATAATAAGCCAAAACGAGTAGTAACTCATATATTGTAAATCTTGAGTACTTAATGCTTCCAATAGTTAATAGTTTCAACACAGTGATCATAACAGTTTCAGGGTCCCCCCTCCACTCTTTTCTTTTCTATTCATTTAAATTCTGAAGTGCACTGAAATGATTTGACCAGCAAAGTTAAAGTCAATATAAAACCTAAATTTATCAGTGTTTTACCCTTATTAAAATTGACATTGTATGTGTGTTGCAAAAGTGCTATTTCTAGGGTAACCTATGCCCGATTTCAGTCGGATCAATAGACAAAACGCAGTTTGTAGTAATCATTATAGTGTAATGTTGTGTATTTATAGCTTGTCCAAATTAGTACAGAAAGGGAAAATATTAGTTCAGTAGATTTTTCTGGTTCTAAAATTTACCATATAATGCAGTATTACTACGTGTTGTTATGCTTGTACGTACATCCACTTGTACAAGGAAAAAACTCACTTAATGCCTAATTAGGCTGGCGACCGTATTATTAACAACTGGTAGCATCTGCTGTGTATGTTTCTTGCCCGTCCTAACGTGTAGTTGCACTTTATACTTGCTTGACGTATCATTGTTGTTACTGAGTGGGTGTAAGTCTGATTTTGCCTACATTCAGGTACACGCGGCCAACATATTTACTAAAATCCTTTCTTATAAGGTGAAGCCCGTCAACTTACCATAGCACAGGCTTTAAAGAGTTAACGTACGCCCGAGCGTAAACGTTACATGCCTATCCACTGTCTGTAACATTTATGATGTGGATAGTATTCTTTGGTACTAAGAATGTGTCATAAATTTCATTGAGAAGCCCACTCCCGATAGTTACTGAAGCACGTTAACTCAAAGACATTTGCTGCACGCATGGTCATTTTTCCATTCAGTATTGAGATAAAGGAAATCATTTTTGTTTTCGGGAAGTAAACTAAGTAAGAAAAGTTTATTGCGTCAACGGTCGCTTAAATATAGAAAAATTATTCTCGTTGCCAATTTTGGGAAACAGAGCCACCTTCAGATGTGCTTCATCCATGAAAGCTTGTACACACAAACAAATATTGTTAGTCATTTTTGAAAGATATAATCTAATGAATGTGGAATTAATTTCTACCTAGATGTTCCTGTGTAATTAAAATAAATTTCTGAAACTTATTCCAATGCTAAATATTAAAAGAAGGAACAATTCATTACAGTTTAAGATAATTACTATGACCTTAATAGAAGAAAGAACTGACTCTATTGCCTAGTTATAGTTTCAATAAAATCTGCTGCCTATGGAAATGAGTGGAAAGAATAACAATAAGTAATTTGTGTTACTTTTTAGTACACTAACATAACTTTTTAAATCTGTAATTTACAAATTATTTCTATTTCCACTGGTTAAAGCAGCACAGAAATACAAAAAAAATCAATTAATTTTATACTAGCTTGTTAAACACTGTGGAAATGTGTATGTTCTTTGTTACATTTGAAAAAGGACGACAATAATTAGTTATATTTTACGAAATTTTCCATAAAAATACCTGAAAATTGATAAACATGTTAAAAATTTCTGCGTATGCAACTGAAAAATGATAGCTACAATTTGTGTGTGATACGAAAGAGATATCCCATGGTGGACTCTGAATCCACTAGTGACAACATCCGTTTAAATTGACAGGACACTCACTGATATCATGCCACCTGAGAATATTTGCAACAAGCCCTGAACCACACATGGTGATTTACTTACCTACAATCATTATAAAAGGAATGTCTTATCCACACCGTTTGCTGCAAGTCTTTTAACTGGACGCCATTTGGAGGACTTACCTGTCTCTCAGCCAACAGCTGCCGGTTCTCACCAGACGATCACACAGCCAAGTAAAAACCAGACGCGACGGTGCTTAACTTCTGTTATTGGGCGGGAGCCAATGTTACCAACTTGACAAGGCCGTTGGCCATTATAATAATAATCTCTATGTACCGAAGTCAGTGTCCCAACAGATTGACTCACTGCTTCATCATCTCCTAGCCCAAACCACTAAGAGCACAAACTTGAAATCTGGAGAGGGTATTGATCTTATACTGTAGTCGTCGATTAAGAATCGATTTTTCGATATTACACTCCTAAGGCAGTGAAATAGGGGATGAAGGGTTTTTAAAAAAATTATATCTCTATTAAGACACTTTTGAAGCTAGACCTGAAATTGGTGTTTGGTTTCTGGGTCAGAAACAAAGGAACACGTGTTTAATCACTTCAGGGAATATAACCCCAGTAGGGATAAAACAGCTAATGAAAATGTTTCTGGAAAAAATAATTATTAATAAACTTTTGTAGTATTTTTAAAGCTAAATCATTGAAAAATGGTATTTGATTTCTCGGTTACAAGTAAAATGTTACGTTTTTCAGTGTTTTTGGTACCTAAAGGGGTATAACTGGGAGTGAAACGTATCATGACAATATTTCATTGTGAAAGCACTTTTTAAGCTAAATCTATGAAAATTGATGTTTGGCTCCTCAGTTCTAAATGAGTTATACGTGGTTCACTGCTTTTGGAAATTCAGCCCCTAATGGAGTGACAAAGGACTAGACTGATTCGCTTTCTCATCATCGTAAAACTCAAACCGCTAAGAATAGAATCTTGAAATTTGGAAAGGATGTGGCTCTTGTACTGCAGGCATCGTTTGAGAACGGATTGTTTTGGATTCCACTCCTAAGGGGTAGAAATAAGGGATGAAAGACTTTTTGAATATATGTCGCTACTGAGGGAATTTTAAAGATAGAACTACGAAAATTGGTATTTGGTTTCTCAGTTAGAAAATAAACACCACATGAGTTTCAGCATTTTTGAAAACTAAACCACTAAGGTGGTAGAATAGTGGGTGAAAGTTTTGCTGAAAATAGATCATTATTAAAGAACTATTAAGGTATTTTTAAAGGTACGTCTATGACAATGGGAATTTTACCACCCTAAGGGATGAAAACACTTACGAAATTATTTCATTACGAAATTATTTTCAAAGCTAAATGTATGAAAATTTGTATTTAGTTTTTACGTTAGAAATTCAAAAACAAATACTCTTCCACTGATTTTAGATTTTCAACCCGTAGGGAGATGAGACAGGGAAAGGAAATTTTTAAGAAAACGTTTCATTATTTGAATAGTTTTTAAAGCTAAATCCATGAAAACTGTCATTTCATTTCTCGGTTGGATGTAAAGGGATCTGTGGTAGTGGCGAAAATTTCTATGGGAGTATGAACAGAAGAACGCAAAAGACATGACTGACAAAAATCGAGAATAGATTTTTGCTCAGAAGTACATTCGGAAAAGACCATGCTTCCATGCTTCTACGTCCTTCATTGGCGTGAAATTTTCAGGAGGTGTTGCAATTTGTGCACCACTTGTAAATTATATCATAGAAAAGAAATCTGTGCAGACCACATGATTTATGCGAGTGAAGCAGCGGGCGCTAACCTAATACTATTACATGTACAGTCGTGGACAAAACGAGCGAGACCCCTCGCCTTTTCATTATGCTGACCCGCACGGCTTTAAAGTCTGCTACACAGCATAACAGGCAAGGCGACGAAGTGCTACCAACATACTATGCACAGGCGTGAAATTGACAAACTATCTGAATTTTTTTAAACTGTTTTCAATAATTTGTAAGACTATATCAATGCTGATTAGTGTGTTAAATACAACACGTAAATATAAGACAGAACTGAAAGAAGAAACGCTGATTGGTATGAACTGTATCAATAAAAATGAATTTCAACTTATCGACATAACATAACTGTTTTAGTAAGACAAAGAACCCCAGATTGTTACGAATTAGCAAAATTTTATCAGCATTCGGCCGCGAAACGGTCTGTGTTAACGTTCAGACCAGTCATACTGGATTACTGTTGCTGACTTACCATGAAAGTGTGCAAATTTAGCTATGCGTGAAGATTCATAACGAAATTCAGTTAAAAATCATTCAACGCCAAACTTAAGTCAATTTCGTTATTGACAGAAGCGGAAAAAGTAGGCAGTAACATGTATGAAATTCTACAACAGTGTCATATTGACTTCCACAGGGCGCCAGTGCAGAATAAAGGTAGCGATAAAACGTATTGGGGGCGCGAGAATTTCTTAAAATTGCTTTGCTGATATTCTACCTGCCTCCATCGAGATTAGAACCGAAAACAAACCAGACCTTCCTTTCACTACGCTAGCAGACAACCCCGGCAAACAGCCCTCTATTATTACCCCAGACATGAATAAGCCGGCAATTTCGCAATGAAAATGGCAAAATGATCTGCAGTTTCTGTTGCATAGAGCTTTCTGGACTCAAAAACATGAATTTTCTTCCTTTATGTCACCGCTTACGTGACTATCATTCGGGATGTTTATCGAAATAACAAAATACTGTTATTAGAGAGTAAATTTAGTAGGATAATTCTGGACCACCCCAGGAAATAAACGGCTACATAGCTGTCAAACGTATTCTACACTGTTTCTAATTCTCCACTGGACTCGCCACAGCCAGAAAACGTTAATTAGCCGAAGTGTTTCTTAAGCTAGCTAGCAATGGGAATGTTCGCACTTCTAAAACACGATGGCATTAATACTGGGATGTGAATTACCACGTGTATAGGCAAATGGATTCTATTTGCATTCCTGTAAACGTGATTTAGATCGAAAGCGTAGCTACGATTAATACGGTGATGTATCGACTGCAAGTAGAACATTTCGAATAAAGAGTAGGGGGTTTTATTTATGCGGCCCTCATCTTCAGTAGCTGCCGTAGCTGTTTTCGTTGTTAGGATTTCGACACCTAAACCGGTAAAAATGGAACCCTTCTACGTCAACGCAATCTAAAGATACGGCCGTTTATGTAAAGAAAATTTACGCGAAAGGTCAAAAAATGGGTTCAAGAACTATGCGACCAAACTGCTTAGGTCATCAGCCCCTAGACCTAGAACTACTTAAATCAAAGTAACCTAACACAAATCGATGCCCGGGGAAGGATTCGAACTGACGGCGCAAGCAGCCGTGCGGTCCGCGGAATGACGCCGTTGAAAGCACGGCTAACCCGCGCCGGCAAGCTGTTAATATCATCTGATGTTGCTAACAAGTTATTTAGTTCTGGTGAATGATTTTCTGCGCAGTTCATTTAAGATAGAATAACTAAAATATATTAGATGTTACGGAAGACGAAGGACGCCTAATTCATTTCCCTCTCTTTATTTATGATTTAAGATTCGCAATCTGAGCATACCTATTATCCATAACCACACTTTAACGCCACACAGGTATGTGAAAGAAACACATTGGCGTACAGTTTTAGACATAAAAACTGACCGCCGGTTGGCCGCCACAGAGACTAAGTCCGAGTCGTTCACTTAACGTGGCCAATAAAACACAATCTGGCAACACTGTTAGACGCGGAAGTCTTAGGAGGAAGTGTTGTCTACTTCCGAGATGTTCTCGGATTGTGTGAGCCCTTGGTCTAGTGGTGCCCGAACGGTAGTTCAGTGTGTTCGGTCAGAGGGCTAGCTGCCCTCTAACAATAAAAAAAAAAAAAAAGCTGGTTTAATGGATCAACAACGAACTGAAACGGGTGTCTTTCGACGTCCGCCCCGAGCAGATACAACGAACGAAAACGAACAAATTGATATGAACTTTGTGCATTCTAAACTTATGGTCGCCTGTTTGCGTCCAACTGCTCTTTTTTTTTTTTTTTTTTTACCGCATTTCGGTCTAAAGTTATGAGTCTGATTGAGCATCGAAGATAATTCGCATAACATTCTACCCACCAGCAATAACAAGTATTCCAGAAACAACTCCGCAGGACAGCTCGCGGCTGCGTCGCGATCATAACAGCTTACGCTCGAGCGTTTCCCCGCGCTGCAGCGGCTACCGGCCACCGGCCAGACGCCACCCGCCGCCTGAAATCCGGCGCCGCCCATTTGAACGCGCGCCACGCTCTCAGTGTATATATCAACTGTCATTTTCGAATTTGAAGTTCTAGTTATCATCTTGCAGTTAAGCACTGGATTTTGCATACTTCAAAATCATGAACTACAGTTAAGCATTGTAAAATTGGGTCGCAAGTGGAAAGAGGTGTAACATCTGCAACACAACGTTTACTTTTGGTATAACAGAGGGGTGAATGCAGAGGAAGCAGCTAGAGAGATTTGAACTGTGTTTGGAGCGAGTGCTTTTGGGAAAAATACGCCAGAAAAAGATATTCGTGTATCAACAAAGATCGTTCTGGCGTGAATGATTTTCCACATTAAGGAAGTCTCGACTACTGATATATGTGATAGATTACCATTTTACCATCATGCGACATTTGCATTCAACAGGCAAAGTTCAGAAGTCTGGTGTAGGAGTACTGCATGCTCAAATTCGAAACAACAAAAATCAACGGAGTGACTATTATTGAACGTCATCAGGTCGCACATCGAGCATTCCTATGCAGTTCTGTTACTGGTGACGTGTCATGATGCCTTTATCGTTAACTTCCTAAGAAGAAATGAAAGGGGGAGCCCCACCAAAAGAAGTAAACTCGAGGAAAGAGTAGTGTGAACATAATATTTAACATCTGATAAATCCAAAAGTGTGTTTTGGGATACGAATTCTGCCCCCAGGGTGTGTGCAACACAGCTGGAATTTGTTGCCAACAACTGAGACACTTTTCGGTATCAGTGTAAGAAAATCGAGGAACAAAACTACATCACCTGTGCTACTGCATGATAACGCACTATGTTGATTTGAGAAACAAAACTATCCAGGAGATTGATAGGAAAGTCGTCTCTCAGGCACTTGTATTGATAGGGAAGTCCTCTCTCAAGAACTTGTCCCTCTCGTCATATATTTGTAAAATTTTACCTTTCCCGCTCTTGATCGATCAACCATCAAGGCAATTCATTTCTAGACGAAAATACTCTTATAACTACTCTGGTTTAATGACATCGTTAGAACCAGTAGGTTTCTACAGGCGTAGAATTTGTAAACAACTTTAGCATTGTCAGATCGTTTTAGATATCGTGAAAGAGAATTCTGCTGCTGATTAATTTCTCTTTGATAATCACTGTTGCGTTTAGTAAACTAATGGAAAATGCAATTAAAATACTCACTGTACTATTACAAATTAAATTTAGCTTACTACAGAAACATCACGACGGCAGTCTAACTTAATGAAGCATTAAGTGTCTGTGAGACGATTGAGCCTATGTTAACACGAATTAGTAGGATATTACCGACTTTTGACTTCGAAAAGATCTTTATTTATTTCATTTCCTGTACCATTCGTAAGTATTATGAAAATGTGACATATCATAGATAAAATTATGTATTAACAACAACAAAAAGTATGTCGGTAGAAAACAAAAATGGCATTATGAATTTGGCAGTACCGTAAGGTACTAAGGGTTACTGAAAGAAGCAAGACGAATTTTGCTCTAGCGTTGTCTTACGATTTCCTTATTGAGATTTTGTCTGCCTGCTTGTAGCTGTGCTACAAAACAATGAAAAGTCTGGCTTTCAGCGAGTCTCGAAAGGCGTACGAAAGCAGCTTGCACCTGGCAGCTTAGCATGTTACCTGGGAAGTGGTTTTTTCCTAAAGTGGGAAGACATCCTTTTGTGGTTGAATTGTTGGCAAATTGTTAGTCAGTGTTTATTTTTTCTGGGGCTCTGATGAGCATTGTCGTAAGTCGCTTGTTGATGGGCCGGCTGCGGTGACCGAACGGTTCTAGGCGCTTCAGTCCGGAACCGCGCGACTGCTACTGTCACAGGTCCGAATCCAGCCTCGGTCATGGATGTGTGTGATGTCTTTAGGTTAGTTAGGTTTAAGTAGTTCTAAGTTCTAGGGGACTGATGACCTCCTGCCCGCATCTCGTGGTCGTGCGGTAGCGTTCTCGCTTACCACGCCCGGGTTCCCGGGTTCGATTCCCGGCGGGGTCAGGGATTTTCTCTGCCTCGTGATGGCTGGGTGTTGTGTGATGTCCTTAGGTTAGTTAGGTTTAAGTAGTTCTAAGTTCTAGGGGACTGATGACCATAGATGTTAAGTCCCATAGTGCTCAGAGCCATTTGAACCATTTTTGATGACCTCCGCTGTTAGGTCCCATAGTGCTCAGAGCCATTTGAACCTTTTGATTGTTGATGGGTGTGATTTCTTTGACAGAGTTGATGATAGATCTGTGTTCGAGAAATGCAATGCCGAAGACTGGTACGCCTTTCGCTACTTTTAGTTGTATTTTGCTCTTGAAGATGCAATGGTTTCCCTAATGCAAGATTTCATTGTCAGTTAGTCGTGGTTCTTAAAGAGCAAGGATGAGAATTTTTTGTCGGTCGATTTCTTTTGTGAGATTATTTAGTTTTCGTGTTTGGATCAATGTATCGATGTTTACTTTACCGGACAGGACCAGAGGGTGTTGAAGCCTTTGAAAGCAAATATTTTCAGCCAAGCTCATTGAGCTAACAGACGCTGGCCAGAGTAACGGTGATTTTCACTCAGACGTGTCTGGATTTTGGGTTCTACGGATTGAGTAGCCGTTCAGGATTGTGTTAGTATTTGGTTCACCCCCCTGTATTTGATTACCTCGGTACCACCCATATGGGGGAGGGTTTCCCCTATCCGCCACACGCGATTATTGTTATTATTATTATTATTATTATTATTGTCATTATGTCATCAGCAAATCCGATATGGTGTATCTTCCCACCACTGAAATAGACGTGTATTGTTCGACTCAGTATTTCCATCACATAAATGTGGGTTATAATTACGTTACATTGTTGCTAGTAGACATATTTCTCAATTTTTCGTAGACAGTTGCTACGTTACTCCATCATAGGAATTTATGTGCGCAGCATTGTTGCAATACAGACGTTCAAATTATCCGATTTCTGTAATTTGATTTCGATACCAGATCGTTCTAATCGGATTTAGCCAGGCAGTCTTAATGTGGAAATCCGACTACGACTCTCATCATATGATAGACGGGGTAAACCACATTCTTAATCGGACTGTTGAATATAGATCACTTATCTATGACAGGGCCTGAATTCTTAAACACTGTAGAAAATAATAATCCAATGTGCTTATTACAAATACGTTATTTAAATATAAATATATGAACTAACGAGATAACACTCAATTTACAGGAGCAGAGCCCCATCCATCATAGCAAAGCAGTGCGAGATTGGTTTCAGGGCCAAGAGAGGGTAAAGCTGTTGCCGTTTGTTCCACGATCACCAAACATCAACCAGATAGAGAATATGTCCATGTGGATCTACAAAAGCAAGCGACCTTTGCACAAATATAGAAAACATATGTTGGGAAGTAAACCATCACCCTACACTGTCGACGGCTTAATGAAATCAACTCCCCTACGCCTTCGAGAAATCTTACTTAATGGTCGTGGGTGGGTTGGTTACTAAAAGTATAAAAATATGTTCAAATGTGTGTGAAATCTTATGGGACTTGACTGCTAAGGTCATCAGTACCTAAGCTTACATACTACTTAACCTAAATTATACTAAGGACAAACACACACACCCATGCCCGAGGGAGGACTCGAACCTCCGCCGGGATCAGCCACGCAGCCCATGACTGCAGCGCGCAGACCGCTCGGCTAATCCCGCGCGGCTACTAAAAGTATACTCGTCCACAAAACCCATGTGGACAGTTATCCGATAATCGGTCAAGCTTTGCTTTGTCGCAGCTCTTTAGCATACAAGTCCATTTACTTTCTGTGTCCTCCTTGCAATTCTTGCAATGCAAGGTAATTGAAAAAACTCATCCACTCGACGCCAACTGAGGAACTGACTGGTGCATATGTTGTTCAACACACAGTAGTTGTCACCCTGACTGGAATCAATGACTGTGTGTGTGTGTGTGTGTGTGTGTGTGTGTGTGTGTGTGTGTGTGTGTGTGTTTTCGTGTTTATGCACAATCTGAATCAATACTATTAACATTAGAGAGACAACCAACAATATATATTGCATCAGATATGACTGTAAAGTATTTTAATGCGATGGGAAGTTACAAACTGAATTTTCACCCAACCCACGTCCTGCAGATTACGTTAAGTAAGATGTATTAACTACATAGTATCGTTAGCAGAGGCAGTGCGCTCTTCTTGTCGAGGCTCGCGACAAGTGCAGCGATCGGCAGTGCCCAATACCGCCGCGATTTGTTTATGCTGGCTGAGCGTGGACACTGCAGCAGACGCTTCGCCATAAACAGAAAGAAATCACCTTGGCTCTGACTGCAGTGAGCGGATATCACTGCCTGCGTGTTCTTATAGTAACCTTATAGGAACCTTCTCACGAAGGAATGTCAGGTGATACCAAAATGTATCCAACATAGAAAAATTAACTGCAGCGTTTTCATGTATGCAGTAGTAGCACACAAGGAAATATTATGTCCTGGAAGCGTATATTTCATTTCCTCTTCTCATATTAACGCCCTTGTTTTAGCATGAAGTGAGAAAATAAACACGAAAAACTAAAGTTCCTGAGAAGCATATGAGTCATTTCCTCTTCTCATATCATAACTGTTGTTTTAGTATGAGGTAAAAAAATAAAGAGTTTAGGGTTCTGAAACATAATATGACACCAGATTCTTATCGTAGGCGCTATCGGAAACGCAAAAAGCAGGGAGCTATCCATTCTTTTGTCCAAAAGTCTGTTTCCTTTCATGCATTACTCACGCTAGGAGATTCTTATTTAAGGACTTGTGGGCATCAAGTCCTTCAGCAGAACAAGCCTTATGTTATTGTGCTATTTGGTATGGAAAAAATGCAACAAAGACGAGTTCCGCTGGAGCAGTGAGGCTATTTGCACATGTCTGTATTCAGCAATGACTGCCAGCTGCCACAGAATCCTTGTGGCAGGCAACACAACTGTGCGTGCACTTCATACTTCATTCAGTAAGTCGTCAGGAGGTGGATGGAAACGTAAAATTAACGTTCCTTTCCGAGTCGTATTCAATCCAGAATGAGGTGTTATTAAGGTAGTTGAACGTTCTAGCAATTACACTTCTATAATTCCCATATGAGTATTCCGATAGCCAAAAGAACCCGTTAGTGTGAAACCATCTGGAACTGCATTAACCTCAAACTGCAAGAGCTTGGGACAATACGTGGACTCTTCTCTTCGCTAGGTGATCTATTACTGATATTTAGGATTCTCTCCGTCCTAGGCGTAATGGAAATGGAACTTCAGAGGCGCTTTCCGCTTTTCTTGGCAAACATGAGAAACTTGTAATCACTGCGAGTTACAACTGCGTGATGATAATGGTTCAGGTCGTCAGTAGTGTGGTGGTGTTATGCTGTCAAACTGCAACGTTAATGGTGGCACACATAATTTAGCGCTGACTACCTACTTAAGTAAAGATAGTGTTGTGGCGTCGTCGCTTGTCTTTATTTGGCCTCAGCTTGAGTAATCCGATTTAACGAACATAGTACTACATCCGCGGGCTGCTAATGATACAGTATGACTATAGAGATCATCTTGCGGGTATTACATTAATTCAGCAATGAATTGCTTAAAAAAAATTACCCTTAGCTATGCAGCTGGAATGACTCACTACACAGGTACTCTACGTTAACCTTTGTTAAGTGATCAGTTCGCTGCAATCCTGCTTCTACTGTTTGTAAATACTTGTATACTTCAAAAACGGTTCAAATGGCTCACAGCGCTGTGGGACGTAACGTCTGAGGTCATCAGTCCACTAGAACTTAGAACTACTTAAACCTAACTAACCTAAGGTCATCAGACACATCCATGCCCGAGACTGGAGTCTAACCTGAGACCGTAGCTGTCGCGCGGTTCCAGACTGTAGCGCCTAGAACCGCTCGGCCACCCTGGCCGGCATCCTTGTATACTGACCATTCGTTATTTGACTGAATATGAACTACAATCTAATTCGCATGTATACGACATGGGTTAGCGCCGGCACAAAGGTATGACTAGGGATTGGATGCCGTTGGAGTCCCGTTATTTTATGGCAAGACAAATGTTCGCAAATCACCTCTATTGCCCCAAAAAACAATTGCATCTTAAATATCGAGGGACCGATGGCCACACTGTCACAGCGTGTTGAAATACAGCAACGACGGCAGTTGAAAATTTGTGACCGACTGAGCTTCGAACCTGGACCTCCTGCTTACTAGACAGACGTGCTGACCACTGCACTATTATTTGTTTAAAAAGTTTGAGAAGACTTTCAGCACCAGCTAGGCGGGGGCAAAGAGGGCAGGGGTCGAAAATCCGAGGCCTGGCCACAATGCCTCCCCCATACCTGTCACTGAGCAGCTGCATTATTCACATGTATTCCATGTGTGCATTCATATATTCCTTTAAATTGAAGAACAGAACTGAAGTAGTAATTAAGGTAAAATAAATTACAGATTGTCGCCTCCAATGGCGTGCGTTCCTTGTGGAACATAACTTATAACATTGAACAGGGTGACGGAAAAATAAATAGCAAACATTCATTCAGAAATATATTCACAATTTAAGTTATTATGCACTGGATGTATATGAGGCCTGCAAGGAAGCCATATATTTGTCAACAAATGGAAGAAGTTTCGGAGCCGGAGTGGTTTTGCCAAATTAGAACAGTTCTGATTTTAGAACCAACGTAAAAGAATATTCCAGGAATAAAAAAAGTGAAAGAATATTATTATGCTTCTAATCAATAAAATTGTCCACCTCTTTGTAGCCCACATAAAGCAATAGATAAAAAAAATTTTAAACCATTCCTTATATTTGTTATTCTTCTTCAGCTTAAAATGTTCTTCTGCAATATAAAACATGCACTCTTCTAAGTTTTGTTTATTACGACGTAAAACACAAACTGTCCCAGAAGCCACGAATAACTGTTATTCTTTGCGGACGGGTAACATTTCCAGTCGGGCTGTAAAGCTTCAGTTATAGGTATATGACTTTCTGCGGTTCTGTTGATAGTGCTAATTTCTTCCTAGTCCAGTTCGAAATTCTGATTCTATTTTCACATAAGAAGGTGTGCGTTACAGTTTCTACAAGCCCACATTTGTCGCAGTATAGAGATGGTCTCAGTTTTATTTTTCATAATCGTTCGGCTGTGGGTATGGTTTCGTCTACAACGTCGCACCGTACGGCACTGACTCTAGTTGGTATAATTTTATTGTTCATATTTTTCCAGACGTTCCTCCAATTTTTTGTAGGTTAATTTACCGGAATTGGTTTGTGTAGACGAAGTCTGGTAACATAATCATAGACGGTTCTAGTGTTGGTTTGTGCTGGTAGACGTCTTATACAGCTCCAGTCGCCATAGTACTTTCGGACGTAATCTATGCTGGCGTGCTACATTACCAGGAGCGTTCCTGTCCCCAGGCTCTAACGAGAGGAACAGAAGTTTCGTGATGCCTGTCTTAATGGCGTGTATTAGTTTAAAAGCACGTCTTTAATTCCAAGTCCTCTGTTTTGCCTCTGCAAAGTCGCCGTGTGACAGGATACTTTGAAGATTTTTTTTCCACTCATACCAAGAGGCTACAGCTAATATTTAATGTGCTGTGACCTGCAGTATCGGTAAGACTGCTGCGACATGATAAATTTTGCTAAGTATGTGTGTATTTATAAACTGAACTTTCTGCAGCCAGTCTAACGATCGCATGTCATGGGCCTTCAACAAGGTTCTGATGACATTAAGTTTCCGCTCCCAATTGTTCGTGGCCATGCGCTTGGGATTCGCCCTTAATCACAATCCGAGTTAGAGTCTCTCTTCAGTTACATCCAACAAAAAAAATGATTCAAATGGCTCTGAGCGCTATGGGACTTAACTGCTGTGGTCATCAGTCCCCTAGAACGTAGAACTACTTAAACCTAACTAACCTAAGGACATCACACACATCCATTCCCGAGGCAGGATTCGAACCTGCGACCGCAGCGGTCGCGCGGTTCCAAACTGTAGCGCCTAGAAGCGCTCGGCCACTCAGGCCGGCAGTTACATCTAACCAGTGCGCACCTATTGCACTACTGTAAGAACCGAGATATAGTATTTTGGATTTAAAATTTTGTAAATTTGTGACAAGAACTTATGGGACCAAGCCCCCCGGCCATTATTTCACTCGCTCGCCCCTACACTGTATTCCCGCGTGGGTTCGGACGATGTCGTGCGTCTAGCACTGAAAACTATAGATGAGCCGCCGAGACCCAATTAGTTATATAGGATGTTTCAGGAGAAACAGTAAATATTGTAGGAAATGGTAGTATAGAAAAAATTGTTGAAACAGTGACATATAACATGTGTCCAATTTTTATCGAACATACATATAGCTGGGTTGTAGTGTATCTAGAGGTAGCCCTGGATGGAAAAAATATTATGAACACCTCACATAAAGAATGTGTTCCACTGCGAAAGACAATCTTATAAGCACTAGAAGCTGCTGTAGGGTAAACTGGGGTCGAAACCCAATACTTACTGGATATACACCTCTGCAAAAAGACCATTGATAATTTATAGGCCTATAATATGAACAAAGTCGAACAGAAGGTGGCTGCTAGGGAGTCTGGCAAAGTGCAGAGACTGATCTGCTTTCACAAACAGATGGAATTAGCAGGACATCCACTCCTGTGATTGATATTACGCTAGACATGCCCGCCTTACACCTGTGGCTTAAAATGGAGGCAGCGGCAGGGACATAAAGGCTATAAATTGTAAATAGCTGGATATAGTTAGAATATACGGAATCCCAAATCAGTTTGGCGATGGTTGGGGAAATGTCGACTAACTATACAATAACTTCTAGCTGTTTCAATAAACCTTGCCATGTAACAGTTGGAAGCAGGGAGCAGTGGAAGAACGAACCACTACACCGTGCAGTAGACATAATATAGTGGTTTACTGACAGGTCGAAAACAGATGAAAGTACTGGGTCCGGTGTACTGCCTAGAATCTCTTTAGGGAAGACGGCCACAGTATTACATGACATCTTCTATCAGCATGTGCACGGAGGGGAATTAGAGTAGAGCCTACAAAAATCGTAGCATCTACTTTTATTCAGACAGCCAAGCAGCTCTGAAATCTCTATCAGCCCCTGTAACTAGATCGAAGATCATGGCAGAATGCCATGAAGCATTTTCTTTCGGACATGTCTGAAAGAACAGACACCACACATATCTCCATAGGCAGGGTGTTTCGGGAGGAATAGTAGATATTTTAGCAGGTGGTAGTACAGACGAATTGCATAAAAAACTTCCATATAAATGGGTCCACTTTTTATTGAGGACAGAGATACAGCTGATAGTACGTAACCTTAACACACTCAAATCAAAGGCAAATGAGAACGTTCAAAGTTGATTTTCAAAAATTCCGCCACCAACTTCAATGCACATTTGACTTCTCTAGATAACACCACGTGTAGCTCTTCTTAGGTCGTCTTTGCGTTCTTTTATGGGGGCTGCACTATTCATAATCCGAACGATCAAATCGGCTTTTGGGTTTACTTTTTCTTTGTAGACTTCGCCTTTAACCTGTCACACGGCGACTTTGCAGAGGCAAAACAGAGGACTTGGAATTAAAGACGTGCTTTTAAACTAATACACGCCATTAAGACAGGCATCACGAAACTTCTGTTCCTCTCGTTAGAGCCTGGGGACAGGAACGCTCCTGGTAATGTAGCACGCCAGCATAGATTACGTCCGAAAGTACTATGGCGACTGGAGCTGTATAAGACGTCTACCAGCACAAACCAACACTAGAACCGTCTATGATTATGTTACCAGACATCGTCTACACAAACCAATTCCGGTAAATTAACCTACAAAAAATTGGAGGAACGTCTGGAAAAATATGAACAATAAAATTATACCAACTAGAGTCAGTGCCGTACGGTGCGACGTTGTAGACGAAACCATACCCACAGCCGAACGATTATGAAAAATAAAATTGAGACCATCTCTATACTGCGACAAATGTGGGCTTGTAGAAACTGTAACGCACACCTTCTTATGTGAAAATAGAATCAGAATTTCGAACTGGACTAGGAAGAAATTAGCACTATCAACAGAACCGCAGAAAGTCATATACCTATAACTGAAGCTTTACAGCCCGACTGGAAATGTTACCCGTCCGCAAAGAATAACAGTTATTCGTGGCTTCTGGGACAGTTTGTGTTTTACGTCGTAATAAACAAAACTTAGAAGAGTGCATGTTTTATATTGCAGAAGAACATTTTAAGCTGAAGAAGAATAACAAATATAAGGAATGGTTTAAAATTTTTTTTATCTATTGCTTTATGTGGGCTACAAAGAGGTGGACAATTTTATTGATTAGAAGCATAATAATATTCTTTCACTTTTTTTATTCCTGGAATATTCTTTTACGTTGGTTCTAAAATCAGAACTGTTCTAATTTGGCAAAACCACTCCGGCTCCGAAACTTCTTCCATTTGTTGACAAATATATGGCTTCCTTGCAGGCCTCATATACATCCAGTGCATAATAACTTAAATTGTGAATATATTTCTGAATGAATGTTTGCTATTTATTTTTCCGTCACCCTGTTCAATGTTATAAGTTATGTTCCACAAGGAACGCACGCCATTGGAGGCGACAATCTGTAATTTATTTTACCTTAATTACTACTTCAGTTCTGTTCTTCAATTTAAAGGAATATATGAATGCACACATGGAATACATGTGAATAATGCAGCTGCTCAGTGACAGGTATGGGGGAGGCATTGTGGCCAGGCCTCGGATTTTCGACCCCTGCCCTCTTTGCCCCCGCCTAGCTGGTGCTGAAAGTCTTCTCAAACTTTTTAAACAAATAATAGTGCAGTGGTCAGCACGTCTGTCTAGTAAGCAGGAGGTCCAGGTTCGAAGCTCAGTCGGTCACAAATTTTCAACTGCCGTCGTTGCTGTATTTCAACACGCTGTGACAGTGTGGCCATCGGTCCCTCGATATTTAAGATGCAATTGTTTTTTGAGGCAATAGAGGTGATTTGCGAACATTTGTCTTGCCATCAAAATAACGGGACTCCAACGGCATCCAATCCCTAGTCATACCTTTGTGCCGGCGCTAACCCATGTCGTATACATGCGAATTAGATTGTAGTTCATATTCAGTCAAATAACGAATGGTCAGTATACAAGGATGCCGGCCAGGGTGGCCGAGCGGTTCTAGGCGCTACAGTCTGGAACCGCGCGACAGCTACGGTCTCAGGTTAGACTCCAGTCTCGGGCATGGATGTGTCTGATGACCTTAGGTTAGTTAGGTTTAAGTAGTTCTAAGTTCTAGTGGACTGATGACCTCAGACGTTAAGTCCCACAGCGCTGTGAGCCATTTGAACCGTTTTTGAAGTATACAAGTATTTACAAACAGTAGAAGCAGGATTGCAGCGAACTGATCACTTAACAAAGTTTCACGTAGAGTACCTGTGTAGTGAGTCATTCCAGCTGCATAGCTGAGGGTAATTTTTTTAAGCAATTCATTGCTGAATTAATGTAATACCCGCAAGATGATCTCTATAGTCATACTGTATCATTAGCAGCCCGCGGATGTAGTACTATGTTCGTTAAATCGGATTACTCAAACTGAGGCCAAATAAAGACAAGCGACGACGCCACAACACTATCTTTACTTAAGTAGGTAGTCAGCGCTAAATTATGTGTGCCACCATTAACGTTGCTGTAAGCAGTTTGACAGCATAACACAACCACAACTACTGACAACCTGAACCATTATCATCACGCAGTTGTAACTCGCAGTGATTACAAGTTTCTCATGTTTGTCAAGAATAGCGGAAAGCGCCTCTGAAGTTCGCCTAGGACGGAGAGAATCCTAAATATCAGTAATAAATGGATCAAATGGCTCTGAGCACTATGGGACTTAACATCTATGGTCATCAGTCCCCTAGAACTAAGAACTACTTAACTAACCTAAGGACAGCACACAACACCAAGCCATCATGAGGCAGAGAATATCCCTGACCCCGCCGGGAATCGAACCCGGGAACCCGGGCGTGGGAAGCGAGAACGCTACCGCATGACCACGAGATGCGGGCTACCAGTAATAGATCACCTAGCGAAGAGAAGAGTCCACGTATTGTCTCAAGCTCTTGCAGTTTGAGGTTAATGCAGTTCCAGACGGTTTCACACTAACGGGTTCTTTTGGCTATCGGAATACTCATACGGGAATTATAGAAGTGTAATTGCTAGGACGTTCAACTACCTTAATAACACCTCATTCTGGATTGAATACGACTCGGATAGCAACGTTAATTTGTCGTTTCCATCCATTTCCTGACGACTTACTGAATGAAGTCTGAAGTGCACGCACAGTTGTGTTGCCTGCCGCAAGGATTCTGTGGCAGCTGGCAGTCATTGCTGAATACAGACATGTGCAAATATCCTCACTGCTCCAGCGGAACTCGTCTTTGTTGCATTTTTTCCATACCGTAATTAGCACAATAACATAAGGCTTGTTCTGCTGAAGAACTTGATGCTCACAAATCCTCAAATAAGAATCTCCTAGCGTGAGTAATGCATGAAAGGAAACAGACTTTTGGACAAAAGAATGGATAGCTCCCTGCTTTTTGCGTTTCCGATAGCGCTTACGATAAGAATCTGGTGTCATATTATGTTTCAGAACCCTAACCTCTTTATTTTTTTACCTCATACTAAAACAACAGGTATGATACGAGAAGAGGAAATGACTCATATGCTTCTCAGGAACTTAAGTTTTTCGTGTTTATTTTCTCACTTCATGCTAAAACAAGGGCGTTAATATGAGAAGAGAAAATGAAATATACGCTTCCAAAACATAATATTTCCTTGTGTACTACTACTGCATACATGAAAACGCTGCAGCTAATTTTTCTATGCTGGATAAATTTTGGTATCACCTCACATTCCTTTGCGAGCAGGTTCCTATTTTCTTCGGATTCAAATAGAGTGGACATTTCGTCACTGGTTAATATTCTGATGACTAATGACACGATACCCGTTGCAATTGCTCCATGGCACCTGTGAGTAGAGTCTCACGTTGGTTACTATAAGAACACGCAGGCAGTGATATCCGCTCACTGCAGTCAGAGCCAAGGTGATTTCTTTCTGTTTATGGCGAAGCGTCTGCTGCAGTGTCCACGCTCAGCCAGCATAAACAAATCGCGGCGGCATTGGGCACTGCCGATCACTGCACGTGTCGCGAACCTCGACAAGAAGAGCGCACTGTCTCTGCTAACGATACTATGGAGTTAATACATCTTACTTAACGTAATCTGCAGGACGTGGGTTGGGTGAAAATTCAGTTTGTAACTTCCCATCGCATTAAAATACTTTACAGTCATATCTGATTCAATATTTATTGTTGGTTGTCTCTCTAATGTTAATAGTATTGATTCAGATTGTGCATAAACACGAAAACACACACACACACACACACACACACACACACACACACACACAATCATTGATTCCAGTGAGGGTGCCAACTACTGTGTGTTGAACAACATATGCACCAGTCAGTTCCTCAGTTGGCGTCGAGTGGATGAGTTTTTTCAATTACCTTGCATTGCAAGAATTGCAAGGAGGAGACAGAAAGTAAATGGACTTGTATGCTAAAGAACTGCGACAAAGCAAAGCTTGACCGATTATCAGATAACTGTCCACATGGGTTTTGTGGACGAGTATACTTTTAGTAGCCGCGCGGGATTAGCCGAGCGCTCTGGGCGCTGCAGTCATGGGCTGCGTGGCTGATCCCGGCGGAGGTTCGAGTCCCCCCCTGGGCATGGGTGTGTGTGTTTGTCCTTAGTATAATTTAGGTTAAGTAGTATGTAAGCTTAGGTACTGATGGCCTTAGCAGTCAAGTCCCATAAGATTTCACACACATTTGAACATATTTTTATACTTTTAGTAACCAACCCACCCACGACCATTACGTAAGATTTCTCGAAGGCGTAGGGGAGTTGATTTCATTAAGTCGTCGACAGTGTAGGGTGATGGTTTACTTCCCAACATATGTTTTCTATATTTGTGCAAAGGTCGCTTGCTTTTGTAGATCCACATGGCACATATTCTCTATCTGGTTGATGTTTGGTGATCGTGGAACAAACGGCAACAGCTTTACCCTCTCTTGGCCCTGAAACCAATCTCGCACTGCTTTGCTATGATGGATGGGGCTCTGCTCCTGTAAATTGAGTGTTATCTCGTTAGTTCATATATTTATATTTAAATAACGTATTTGTAATAAGCACATTGGATTATTATTTTCTACAGTGTTTAAGAATTCAGGCCCTGTCATAGATAAGTGATCTATATTCAACAGTCCGATTAAGAATGTGGTTTACCCCGTCTATCATATGATGAGAGTCGTAGTCGGATTTCCACATTAAGACTGCCTGGCTAAATCCGATTAGAACGATCTGGTATCGAAATCAAATTACAGAAATCGGATAATTTGAACGTCTGTATTGCAACAATGCTGCGCACATAAATTCCTATGATGGAGTAACGTAGCAACTGTCTACGAAAAATTGAGAAATATGTCTACTAGCAACGATGTAACGTAATTATAACCCACATTTATGTGATGGAAATACTGAGTCGAACAATACACGTCTATTTCAGTGGTGGGAAGATACACCATATCGGATTTGCTGATGACATAATGACAATAATAACAATAATAATAATAATAATAATAATAATAATAATAATAATAATAATCGCGTGTGGCGGATAGGGGAAACCCTCCCCCATATGGGTGGTACCGAGTAAATCAAATACAGGGGGGTGAACCAAATACTAACACAATCCTGAACGGCTACTCAGTCCGTAGAACCCAAAATCCAGACACGTCTGAGTGAAAATCACCGTTACTCTGGTCAGCGTCTGTTAGCTCAATGAGCTTGGCTGAAAATATTTTTCAAATGCTTCAACACCCACTGGTCCTGTCCGGCAAAGTAAACATCGATACATTGATCCAAACACGAAAACTAAATAATCTCACAAAAGAAATCGACCGACAAAAAATTCTCATCCTTGCTCTTTAAGAACCACGACTAACTGACAATGAAATCTTGCATTAGGGAAACCATTGCATCTTCAAGAGCAAAATACAACAAAAGGTAGCGAAAGGCGTACCAGTCTTCGGCATTGCATTTCTCGAACACAGATCTATCATCAACTCTGTCAAAGAAATCACACCCATCAACAATCAAACGGTTCAAATGGCTCTGAGCACTATGGGACCTAACAGCGGAGGTCATCAGTCCCCTAGAACTTAGAACTACTTAAACCTAACTAACCTAAGGACATCACACACATCCATGACCGAGGCTGGATTCAGACCTGTGACAGTAGCAGTCGCGCGGTTCCGGACTGAAGCGCCTAGAACCGTTCGGCTACCGCAGCCGGCCCATTAACAAGCGACTTACGACTATGCTCATTCAGAGCCCCTGGATAAAATAAACACTCATCAATGCACGTGTCCCCACCGACATCGAAAATAAGAAAAACACCGAAAATGCCGAAAATTCTGGAACACACTCGAAAATACTATGAGCAAAATTCACCAAGATGACGTGAAAATACTAATGGGAGACTTCAACTCTCTATTTGGGACAGAAAAAAACCTGTAGAAAAATCATTGGTACAAATTCAACACACCGAAACGCTTAGACCAACAGCACGCGTCTGACTGACAATTTGCCAACAATTCAACCACAAAAGGATGTCTTCCCACTTTAGGAAAAAACCACTTCCCAGGTAACATGCTTAGCTGCCAGGTGCAAGCTGCTTTCGTACGCCTTTCGAGACTCGCTGAAAGCCAGACTTTTCATTCTTTTGTAGCACAGCTACAAGCAGGCAGACAAAATCTCAATAAGGAAATCGTAAGACAACGCTAGAGCAAAATTCGTCTTGCTTCTTTCAGTAACCCTTAGTACCTTACGGTACTGCCAAATTCATAATGCCATTTTTGTTTTCTACCGACATACTTTTTGTTGTTGTTAATACATAATTTTATCTATGATATGTCACATTTTCATAATACTTACGAATGGTACAGGAAATGAAATAAATAAAGATCTTTTCGAAGTCAAAAGTCGGTAATATCCTACTAATTCGTGTTAACATAGGCTCAATCGTCTCACAGACACTTAATGCTTCATTAAGTTAGACTGCCTTCGTGATGTTTCTGTAGTAAGCTGAATTTAATTTGTAATAGTACAGTGAGTATTTTAATTGCATTTTCCATTAGTTTACTAAACGCAACAGTGATTATCAAGGAGAAATTAATCAGCAGCAGAATTTTCTTTCACGATATCTAAAACGATCTGACAATGCTAAAGTTGTTTACAAATTCTACGCCTGTAGAAACCTACTGGTTCTAACGATGTCATTAAACCAGAGTAGTTATAAGAGTATTTTCGTCTAGAAATGAATTGCCTTGATGGTTGATCGATCAAGAGCGGGAAAGGTAAAATTTTACAAATATATGACGAGAGGGACAAGTTCTTGAGAGAGGACTTCCCTATCAATACAAGTGCCTGAGAGACGACTTTCCTATCGATCTCCTGGATAGTTTTGTTTCTCAAATCAACATAGTGCGTTATCATGCAGTAGCACAGGTGATGTAGTTTTGTTCCTCGATTTTCTTACACTGATACCGAAAAGTGTCTCAGTTGTTGGCAACAAATTCCAGCTGTGTTGCACACACCCTAGGGGCAGAATTCGTATCCCAAAACACACTTTTGGATTTATCAGATGTTAAATATTATGTTCACACTACTCTTTCCTCGAGTTTACTTCTTTTGGTGGGGCTCCCCCTTTCATTTCTTCTTAGGAAGTTAACGATAAAGGCATCATGACACGTCACCAGTAACAGAACTGCATAGGAATGCTCGATGTGCGACCTGATGACGTTCAATAATAGTCACTCCGTTGATTTTTGTTGTTTCGAATTTGAGCATGCAGTACTCCTACACCAGACTTCTGAACTTTGCCTGTTGAATGCAAATGTCGCATGATGGTAAAATGGTAATCTATCACATATATCAGTAGTCGAGACTTCCTTAATGTGGAAAATCATTCACGCCAGAACGATCTTTGTTGATACACGAATATCTTTTTCTGGCGTATTTTTCCCAAAAGCACTCGCTCCAAACACAGTTCAAATCTCTCTAGCTGCCTCCTCTGCATTCACCCCTCTGTTATACCAAAAGTAAACGTTGTGTTGCAGATGTTACACCTCTTTCCACTTGCGACCCAATTTTACAATGCTTAACTGTAGTTCATGATTTTCACGTATGCAAAATCCAGTGCTTAACTGCAAGATGATAACTAGAACTTCAAATTTGAAAATGACAGTTGATACATACACTGACAGCGAGGTGCCGTGTTCACATGGGCGGCGCCGAATTTCAGGTGGCGGGTGGCGTCTGGCCGGTGGCCGGTAGCCGCTGCAGCGCGAGGAAACGCTCGAGCGTAAGCTGTTATGATCGCGACGCAGCCGCGAGCTGTCCTGCGGAGTTGTTTCTGGAATACTTGTTATTGCTGGTGAGTAGAATGTTATGCGAATTATCTTCGATGCTCAATCAGACTCATAACTTTAGACCGAAATACGGTTAAAAAAAAAAAATAGTTGGACGCAAACAGGCGACCATAAGTTTAGAATGCACAAAGTTCATATCAATTTGTTCGTTTTCGTTCGTTGTATCTGCTCGGGGCGGACGTCGAAAGACACCCGTTTCAGTTCGTTGTTGATCCATTAAACCAGCTTTTTTTTTCTTTTTTTTTTATTGTTAGAGGGCAGCTAGCCCTCTGACCGAACACACTGAACTACCGTTCGGGCACCACTAGACCAAGGGCTCACACAATCCGAGAACATCTCGGAAGTAGACAACACTTCCTCCTAAGACTTCCGCATCTAACAGTGTTGCCAGATTGTGTTTTATTGGCCACGTTAAGTGAACGACTCGGACTTAGTCTCTGAGGCGGCCGGCTGGCGGTTAGTTTTTATGTCTAAGACTGTATACTTGAGATATTTCGTTTCCCGTGAAATGGTGGCAGACGATGCTGTGGCGTCTTCGAAGCTCGAGCTTCGTCAGTGCAAGATGTCTCAGCACAGCTGAGCGAACGTTTTCTTCCTGCTGCTAGTCTAATGGACAATGGCGATACTATAGAATACTTTTGACAACTATGTGACCATCGATTTACGTTCGTGAGTGGTTCATAATTATGTTAGTAAATTCACTCGATCTTTTTATGTCCTTTAAATTACATTTGCTACAAGATTCGCATTGAAGACGTGGGAAATGTATGTTATTTGGTCCAGTAAGCACGTTCCAACAGAAATTAATGCTTACATTGACATTTATGTTGAGAATTAGTCGTCTTATCCATCACATGGATAACGAGGATGCTCCGTTTTGCTACAGTTGGTTTATAGCTAACAAGGGAACCTCCCCATCGCACCCTTCTCAGATTTAGTTATAAGTTGGCACAGTGGATAGGCCTTGAAAAACTGAACAGGAAGAAGTTGTGTGAAACTATGAAAAAAAAAAAGCAAAATATACAAACTGAGTAGTCCATGTGCAAGGTAATCAACATCAAGGAGAGTGTGAGCTCGGTAGCGCCGTTGTCGCGTGGTTAGCGTGAGCAGCTGCGGAACGAGGGGTCCTTGGTTCAAGTCTTCCCTTGAGTGAAGAGTTTAATTTTTTATTTTCAGACAATCATCACCACACGTACCGTTTATCAGCAAATGTAGGAAATAATCATACAAATGTTCGACAATCGTTCGATCCCTTAAGGAACACTCCGATGCCTTACAGTTCGGAAAATATTCATTGGCATTGTTATTGAAGTCGCGAGCTATATTTGCTGGATTCATATTGCCCACGGAATGCATCCCACGTATTTAATGCACTCTCGTCCAAAGTAGCGAACAGTCAACTGCCAGCCAGGGAGCCTCGTTAGCAGGAATACTCTCTTTTCCGTGCGCTGTAGTCGACTTACGTCATGTGATTCGATGTTTCTTTAGGTGTAGCGTCATCATACTACGGCGCAGTTACCTCGCATCGGACGAACGGACGGACAGATAATAGTTGTCTGAAAATAAAAAATTACACTTTTCACTCGAGGGAAGACTTGAACCAAGGACCTTTCGTTCCGCAGCTGCTCACGCTAACCACTGGATCAGGGCGCTGCTGAGCTCACCGTATCCTTGTTGTTGCCTATCTTGCGCATGGACTACTCAGTTTGTATAATTTGCTTATTTTTATCACAGTTCCACACAACTTCTTCCTTATTTCTCGATTGATCTGTGTTCAGTTTTTCAAGGCCTATCCACTGTGCCAACTTATAATTAAATCTGTGGGGGTGCGATGGGGATGTTCCCTTGTTAGTGGTATTGTGTGTTGGTGGCGTTGCCAGTTTACATACTGTGCATGTAACACACGATAAATGCGTTGGATGCCTCCTGTGATCAGTTTACTTGAAAAACGTTTGTCGTCATCGTAATTTATGTAACTGGTTCTCCGACTTCCAATTTCACAATTTGTGGAAAAATTGTTTACCTTGCTAGTCCTAGTTTCAAACATTGTCTGACAGGAAACGTAAGCATGAAGGAGTCAGTAAAAGCAATTATTCGCTATTATAGCAAACTTTTGAATTCACTGGACACTTGAATTCTCTATATTGATTCTGAGAGTTTTGTTATTTCTGTTGTTATTTACTGTCTCAATGTCATCCGCGAGAATAAAATTAAAGGCAGTTGGATTAGGTTCCTGATCAATAAACTATGAATTAATATTCTGCGTTGCTAAATAAATTTTGAAGGTTATATTCTTTACGTAAAACAGAGTATCGGTTTCAGTCCTAGGATTGACGATAAACTTCAGAAATACAATTACAGAGTAGTGGCATATCGATTATGGCTCCTCGCCATTAACAATAGTTATTACCCATAGTTTCGTATTTGCTATTTTACCGTCGCTACCCTTTAGAGACCAACCTGATCTTTCCACAATGCCATTTTTGACTTGCTTCTTAATATGTCCTGTAACTAAAGATTTGTTGAAAATATTAACTGTTAAATACGCTATTCCACAAATTAAAAACTTCCAGTTATTCTACATATCTTGAAACTTACTACCGTTGACTTTCACCGAAGAAAAGATACATAATAATAAAATGAAATCAAAGATTAGAATGTCAAAGCATAGTGTGAATGGTTAAAATGAAATGAACTAAAAATCATCTTCTTGTTTAAAACACGTTACTCTTCCAGAGAACTTCGCAACCTCCCAAAATTTTTTACACCTCTGATGTTTAGCCACATGTGGACAAATAGTGGGTCTCATGATGCAGCACTGTTTAGCCGTCACAAAATAAAGCCTCAAAAATCAGTAAATAAAACTATTCTTCTGCTGTTTCTCCGAATCGCATATACCAACCGCCCTCTGCTGCGACAACGACTCAGGGTATTTGATTTTTCTCTGCTTTTTCGGGCCTCCTTACCTCTCCTTCTAGCCCAACCTTTGTTCTCCAATTACGCCTTCATCGGCGAGATTCTGCTCAATATTTTTCCTTTGCGCTGAATTGTTTTGTACCCTTCTTGCATATACACGTGTGCCATGTAATTTTTAGAGACTGCATGAATATATAAGGTGAGTATTTCTTCTCTTATCAAATTAAATATTACATATCTTGCTGTGAATTAATTTGTTTGTCCACATTCCACTTTCTGCGATTCCTTGAAATTATATAAAATATACGTCTGAAAAAAAAAACTTGAAACAGCTGTTGCAGCTGATTGGTGAAGGGCTGAAAAAAGAAAAACACCTCTGCTGATGCTGCTTAGTATCGCGTATAACCTCCTTCGGCTTCCACAACAGCTTGAAGTCTGTTGGGCATTGAGCCCACAACTCGAGCCACATAACTAGGATATTCAAGTAACTCATTCCAAGCGTCATGAATCACATCAGAAAGCTGTCGGCGAGTCGACGGTGACTGCCCCTTTTCTCGTACTACTCTGACCATTTCTGTCCAAATATTCTCAATGGGATTCATGTCAGCTCCTTTAGCTGGCCATTCCGTTACAGTAATATTACTATGGTCGTCGAACCACTTCTTAACCACAGGTGCCATATGAATAGGTGAGCGATCTTGTTGGAACATGATCTGACCATCGCCAAATCTTGCTGTCACAGAAGGCAACATCACGTTCTCCAGAATTGGTATGTAACTGCGCGCATCGAATCTTCCTTCCACTTCTCACAGGAGCCCACACCCTTCGGCCGATATCCATGCCCATACCGTTACCGACTCCCTGCCACTCCTTCGGCAACTGTAAATATATTTTCGATTATACCTAGCACCTTTAGGCCGGTAAACAAGTACTTTTGCGGTTGATGCCGTAGAGAAAACTTTTTCGTCCGTGAAACTCACTCGCCTCCAAAACTGGAGAGGTTTGTCAACATTTTCAGCAGCAAAACCAAGGCGAGCTTCTCTGTGGGAAACAGTCAATGTCTCTTTCACAGCAGCGCTTCTTGCTCTCAGTCCACCTTCCCTTAGACGACTAGTGACGAGACCCGACGTTTGCTGAATTTGTCGTGCGTTGACAAATGGGTGGTTCTCACTGAAACGGCGTATCTGCTGATCCTGAGCTGCTGTTGTTTTACGGCGACGGCCATGAGGCCTCCCATTCAGGTTACCACTCTCTTCCTTTCGTCTGACCCACCTGGCTGCCGTCGACTCGTGAAGACCCATAGTTCTTGCTACATAGCCATTTGAAGATCCCTCTGCATGGAGTGCTATTATAGCACCCTTGTCTGCCTCAGCTAGATGGACCATTTAGCGTTGACTGAATGATTCGTCGCGGTTAATATCTGCTGCGGAAACAGCGCTAGCAGGAAACAGCTGCCTCCTCCACGATGGCAGCCACAACGCAGTGGCCAAGTATGTGTAAAACGGAAATCGATGGCATAAACGAGAGATCGCAAGCCCGTACCCGTGGCATTACATAGTGGAGCAACTTAGAATCTGTAATTTATCTCAGAAGGGACTGGTCCACTCTTGTCATGTCTTATCCTGATAAATATTACATGAAATGAAATGTTTACGTTTTGCATATGCGGCAGGCCTAACGCAAGAAACATTTCTGAAATATCTGAGGCAACCTGAAGAGCACTTCGTGAATTTTAGCTGTAGAAGGTTGCCTTATAAGAAGGAAAACGTGTTTATCCCCGCTCGCCGTGTTTCCAAGTGGCGCAGTTTACTCTGAGGCATACATAATTCTCGCCGGGCGTAAGAAGCGACTCGACTAACGAGGGGAACTCGCCAGGTGTCATAGGCTGATTGTCCGGAAACTTTGCTCAGTGAAGGAGAGGACAAAATAAGCGAACATGTGTTTCGACTTATCTGCAGACACTCGACCGTTTCCGAGAAAACGACGGTCAAAGTTATCAACGCGCTGTTGCTATAGTGTAGATACCTTCTGCAGCCGAGAACGCAATTGAAGCGGTGGCTCAGTGGCTACCGCGTTCCTTCTTAACTTTGATTCCCGTGTTCGAGGCCATATTGTTTTTTTTTTATTATTATTATTTTCGTGCCTCTCTATCAGAATTATCTACGAATGTTTTTTTTTTCTAATTTATGTTGAAACAATGTTGTCATTATTCGCCAATTAACTTTATGTGTAATTAATGAATTATAAAAATAATAAACGAATGAGACAAGCTGATCTAACATCATCTGGTCTGCCTCATGTATCGTTATATCCAAATGGTTTATAAATGTTAATCTACATTCAGATCCGATGATGGCATACCTTGAAACCGGTTATCCAGTAGACAGTATTTAAGCGATCTTGGCTTCTGAATTATTTCTACAACAGAGTGATCGCCCCACCACTCACTGTGTGTTCCCTTTTTAACTTATTTCTTTACACAGTAAATTAACTGACGAATAACGACAACAGTGTTTCAACATCAATTAGAATAAACATTCGTAGATAATTCAGAGAGTGAGGGGGAAAAAAGGAAAAACGGGGTTTCGAACTCGCAGCGCAAAGTTCCGAAGTTGCTATGGTAGCCGCAGAGCCACCGCTTCAGTTGAATCCTTACCCGCTAAGAGGTATCTACACTATAGCAACAGCGCATTGAACGCTTTGACCGTCGTTTTCTCAGAAGCGGTAGAGTGTAAGCAGATAAGCCGAGACACGTGTTCGCTTATTTTGTCCCCTCTCTCACTGAGCGAAGTTTCAGCAAGATCGGGGTATGACATTTGGCGTGTCCCCTCGTAAGTGGCGTGCGTGGGAATTCAGTAGACAGAATGCGTCCACTTTCCTTGACTACTCATTGACATGTTTGGAAATTTTCTTTCTTGTAGTGGCACTTTGCATTATGAGTTCTGGTTTTCCTGATAACAATCTACTAATGGACTTTGCTCCTAATTTACGTCACTGTGTAGTAGACCTACTGCAACTACTTAAACCGGAAATGTTTGTTTATTTGGATACTCAGCTTCTTAGTTGCTACATTTCGCTATAATATTTTCCTTTGTTTCAAAACGGCAAGTTAAGGTGACCACTGCAACTTGGTAACATCAGTGACAATTTAATACTTTGAAATAGTTATGTGTGGTGTACGAGGAGTGTACTCTGTTGAATGAGGAATACATTAAACACGAAAGCTGCGACCAATAACAATAATTAACTTTCGGTTACATGACAAAACACAAGTCAAATCACTGTCAGTTCATCTCAGTACCCAGTAAAACTTAAACTGGAACGATCGAAAACACACTTTTGTGGGGAAGGCAAACGAATGACTGCGTTTTATTGGCCGCACACTAAGAATACGCAACAGGCAAACTGAAAACACTGCCTACACTACGTTTGTCCGTCCACTGCTATAATATCCTTGACAGACGTGATTGACTGTGCACGCAAAAACGTCCAAGGAACGGTAGCACGATTTGTAATGTCACGAAATAGGGGAGAGAGAGTGCCAGATTTGACAATCGAGTTGGGGTAACATTCATGAAGCGTTTTTCGTTGCTGCGAGATCTTTTCACGAAATTTGAATCACCAACATCTGTTCTCAATGCCAAAACATTATTTCCTCGGGAACTTACACAGGAAGAAACCATAGTAATAATGATATTCAAGGCTCGCAAGAAAAGATTTAAGTAATCCTTTTCCCACACACTGTATTGACGGTAGAGAAATAGTCCGAACCTTCTGCCAAGCACGTAAGTCTGGATTGCAAAGAAATCCTGTTGATGTAGTCATGTAGATGTAACAACGAAATTATGTTGTAATTGCGACATGTGACTTTCATTTGATTTGAACATCGAAGTTGCTTGCTGTTTATTTACTTTTTGTTCATTATCTTCAGCCATATACGAACACCTAGGCGCGTTAAATTGATATTGAAATAAAGTGTCATGCATGGACCAATAACAATAAATTCTTACCTACTTGTGATGGTACTGCAGTATCTGCCAGCGTCTTCAGAAGTGGATATCGCATACGACGTTCCTAGGGTGTTTATAAATGGGTATTGCAGACGACTTCGAACAAACTTTGAATGTAGCTTCGTAAAAGTTCTGTGATCAAACGATCTGAGTTGCTGGCGAATACAGTTTATCCTCACTAGACAGCATATTTTATCATTATACATGAGGTGAATAGGGTTTCGCCGGGTGCGGTGGCAGAGCAGTTCCAGGCGCTTCAGTCACGAACCTCACGGCTGCTTCAGTCGCAGGGTGGAATCCTACTTCGGGCATAGATGTCTGTGATGTCCTTAGGCTAGCAAGGTGTAAGTAGTTCTAGTTCTAGGGGCTGATGACATAAGCAGTTTGGTCGCATAGTTCTTGAACCCATTTTTTGACCTTTCGCGTAAATTTTCTTTACATAAACGGCCGTATCTTTAGACTGCGTTGACATAGAAGCTCACTTGTTTGCACCACCAAGGGACGGGTTACCGCAAGAAGTGCGATACATTTCCACTTATTATGTCTACCCGTTCTGGAGGTAAACTGGTTTTAAGGGTTGGGTAGACCGATAGACGGTCAAGAAAGTGAGACTAGTACGGTTCCGCTTTTACCGGTTTAGGTGTCGAAATCCGAACAACGAAAACAGCTACGACAGCTACTGAAGATGAGGGCCGCATAAATAACACCCCCTACTCTTTATTCGAAATGTTCTAGTTGCAGTCGATACATCAGCATATTAATCGTAGCTACGCTTTCGATCTAAATCACGTTTACAGGAATGCAAATAGAATCCATTTGCCTATACACGTGGTAATTCACATCTCAGTATTAATGCCACCGCGTTTTAGAAGTGCGAACATTCCCATTGCTAGCTAGCTTAAGAAACACTTCGGCTAATTAACGTTTTCTGGCTGTGGCGAGTCTAGTGGAGAATTAGAAACAGTGTAGAATACGTTTGGCAGCTATGTAGCCATTTATTTCCTGGGGTGGTGCAGAATTATCCTACTAAATTTACTCTCTAATGACTGTATTTTGTTATTTCGATAAACATCCCGAATGATTGTCACATAAGCGGTGACATAAAGGAAGAAAATTCATGTTTTTGAGTCCAGAAAGCTCTATGCAACAGAAACTGCAGATCATTTTGCCATTTTCATTGCGAAATTGCCGGCTTATTCATTTCTGGGGTAATAATAGAGGGCTGTTTGCCGGGGTTGTCTGCTAGCGTAGTGAAAGGAAGGTCTGGTTTGTTTTCGGTTCTAATCTCGATGGAGGCAGGTAGAACATCAGCAAAGCAATTTTAAGAAATTCTCGCGCCCCCAATACGTTTTATCGCTACCTTTATTCTGTACTGGCGCCCTGTGGATGTCAATATGACACTCTTGTAGAATTTCATACATGTTACTGCCTACTTTTTCCGCTTCTGTCAATAATGGAATTGACTTAAATGTGGCACTGAAAGATTTTTAACTGAATTTCGTTATGAATCTTCACGCATTGCTAAATTTGCACACTTTCATGGTAGGTCAGCAACAGTAATCCAGTATGACTGGTCTGAACGTTGACACAGACCGTTTCGCGGCCGAATGCGGATAATATTTTGCTAATTCGTAACAATCTGGGGTTCTTTGTCTTACTAAAACAGTTATTTTATCTCGATAAGTTGAAATTCATTATTTTTTTTTGGTACAGTTCATACCAATTAGCGTTTCTTCTTTCAGTTCTGTCTTATATTTACGTGTTGTATTTAACACACTAATCAGCATTAATATAGTCTTACCAATTATTGAAAACAGCCGAAAAAAGTTCAGATAGTTTGTCAATTTCACGCCTGTGCATAGTATGTTGGCAGCACTTCGTCGCCTTGCCTGTTATGCTGTGTAGCAGACTTTAAAGCCGTGCGGGTCAGCATAATGAAAAGGCGAGGGGTCTCGCTCGTTTTGTCCACGACTGTACAAGGTGGATCACAGTTCATAGAGAAAATTCACAAGTGTGAAACTATGTGTTAACAGAAGCTTAAAAAGTCAGCGGATGAGCTGTTTGCGCCGCACTTCTGAGTGCTTTGTTACTAGCCGCCGCTAATCTGAGTGCTTTGTTACTAGCCGCCGCTAATCTGAGTATGTTCAAATGTGTGTGAAATGTTATGTGACTTAACTGCTAAGGGCATCAGTCCCTAAGCTTACACACTACTTAACCTAAATCATCCTAAGGACAAACAAACACACACATGCCCGAGGGAGGACTCGAACCTCCGCCGGGACCACCCGCACAGTCTATGACTGCAGCGCCCTAGGCGGCTCGGCTAATCCCTCGCGGCAAATGTATATGAAATGTAAACTGTTGTGATAAGTCAGCATTCAATTGAGCTCAAATTCAAACTAGGACAATATTTGATAGCGCAGTCACTGGCGTTTCTTAACTATACATTCACAGTTATCTCTGCAAACGTGTGGCTTGTCGGCCATGTTTACTGAAACATTTCGGCTTGTATTATCGGACCCTTTCACCAGTGTCATATTTCCTTCTGATTACGATACATCCTGTACACAGTCCTTGCACTCTGGCGCTCCACTCACCTTGCAACACAAGCGGCTGCTTGTGACGGTTGGACCTTGAGTAATCCCTGTCACTTTGCCCTGCAATGTTCACAATTCCTTCACACTTACGATTCGTACGTCACTCGCCTGAGTCTGCCCTTTCTATCACTAGTAAACAACCAGTTTCATACTGCTGGTTCAAAATTGTTCAAATGGCTCTGAGTAGTATGGGACTTAAAATCTTACGTCATCAGTCCCCCAGAACTTAGAACTACTTACACCTAACTTACCTAAGGGCATCACACACATCCATGCCCGAGGCAGGATTCGAACCTGCGACCGTAGCAGTCCCGCGGTTCCGGACTGCTGCGCCTAGAACCGCACTGCCACCGCGGCCGGCCATACTGCTGGTTTTCCATACATTCATTTAATTTTTAAGTTGCATGACAGACTTGATCTTGCGCACTCTGTTACAAAATTCTGCGGTCAGGTTCTTATCGTATACATCGAATCAATTTCACACTACATCTTTTCCTTTCCATTCTCCAACAACGCGTGGGGAAAACGACCGCTTAAAAGTCTCCGTGCGTCCCTGAATTTCTCTTATTTTATTACGGTGATCTTATCGCCTTGTGTAGGTCGGCGTCAAAAACATGTTTTCGTACTCGGAAAAGAAAGGTGGATATTGAAATTTCGTCTAAAAATTTCGACGCATTGAAGAACGCCTTTGTTTTAATGACTGCCACCCTAAAGCGACAACCCTAACCCTATTTCGCGATAGTTCAAAACGAGCTCCCCTTCTTTGAAATTAACATTCTTCGAAGTGATATACCAAATTTCCATCAAAATCGATGCTGGCAAAAGGACACTAACGGACGAAAGCTGCCCATACTGAAAAAGTAAATAAAAAACTAAATTTACATCCGTATCGACAGATAAACAATAGTCATGGCGTTCCGTTAAAGCGTGTTCCATCTTCTTGTCACAGAGTCAGCACCCAGATTTATGCTAGAAATAAATATGTAACCTCCAGAAACCATATGAAGAGGAACCTAAAAGTTTATAAATCCAGTTCATGGAATAAAACATAGTTATTCGAAAATTGACTGGTTGAACTTTTATGTATCTTATTTACGGCCAGTTAACAGTCACGAGTTCTAAAATATCCATAATGGATATTTCTACCTAACGTTCCATGATGAAGTTTTAAATATATTCTTATTTTTTTTCAGGTTCCTTCATATGGAACTGAACATCCAATATCTGGAGACCAGTCATGTGAGAAGGAGGTAAGATACCACAGATATATCTTAAATTACGTTATTTCAGAAGACATTTCTGAAGAAAATACTAGTGTCGTGAGAGAACATGCTGTTGGCACAACAACAATTACTGTTTCTCGTCATAGTAGTACTAAGTACCGTAGCTGGTGCTTTGCATTATTACTGACTGTAGCACAAAGAGAAAGCAATGAATGGAACGCATTTGAACAAAAGATCAATTTTACACAGTTTTACAGTAATATTATATGTAAACTGCTCCCCAGGGTTTTGTCTGTGTATCTTATGCTCGTATTCGAGTTGTGTTGTACAATATCGTAATGACATTTGTGTATTTTTTTGGCTGTGCACTTCCCTTAGACATCACTTATTACGAACGTAATTCATGAGTACCTCTGGCTGACACATGGGAATGTCCTTTGCACACTATTTAATAGCTGCATTGCACGATACACTGTAGATGGTCCCAGTGCTACATATTGTTCTGTCCACGACAAATGTTTGCATCTGAAGATGGGACAATCAATTAAAGTAATTAGGTTTCAAATATATGTAAAATTATTCAAGGACGGAGTGACACGAAAAACATTCATTTCCATAATCCGAAACTGACACCCCGTAGAGCTGCACACTGACATCGGCTGTAAAAATCAAATAGAACTTTCTTAATTTCATTCATTGTAATACACGTTTTTCACTACGACAACAGCAATGGTAGTTAAAAATATAACCCTGATTTCAGATTCTTAATTCATTCTATAAGTAGCTAATATGTTTGTAAGGACATAAATTTTGTGTAAAACTACAATTCAGTGTAATGTGCCTAATGATTTGGTTATTATTATCAGGAAGGAAAAGCATTGACTACGATTTTTTTATCTACGTAATAATTTGAAAATATTCCTGTTCCACCAAATACTGTTATAATATTAAATAACAAAAATTTTCCTGATGTCCTACAACATACTGTTTATTTGACCATGAACTGGATTTTGTCTTCTTAGGCATTTGTTCACAGACAAGGTAAAGTGACAACTCCAGGTAAACTGACGTGCTACGTACACAGGTTTTACCGATACGAGATATACATAAAAAAAGGCAAATAATATTGTAAGTGGAAATCGTTTGCATTTAACAAGAGATGAAAAATAAAATCGAATTTATCTTTGGATCATATTGCTCTCTAATGTTTGCGTAAGTGAAACTTAATTTAGTTAAGGGAAGGAAAAGAAAATTTGAGTCTTTTAAAATTAAGCTAGCAACGTATGTCATATATTCATTTACTTAAAGTATTTCCAATAGTGTCTTCTTCCTGATTTTCTTAACAGTAGGTAACATGTAACATTATAGAACTATGTTATCGATATGAAATCCGACATATCAAACAATTAATTTTTTTAAAAAAAAGCGTTTCTTAGCGATGTTACGAAATTCCTTGACTTCTGAGTTTTAACAACTACAAAAATCTCCGATTACAGCTTCCAATTGTCAAACTTACATTTCTACAAGATATGTAAAAGTGTGGCACCTAAAACTACTAACCATATGTTTGTTATATGTATTTTGTGGCTCCTAGATTGTATCTTTACCGCAAATTACATACAGAAAGCACTATAATATGCCCATTCGTGACATAATTCGCTGCTTCTTTTTAGTTATTAGCGAGAGAACTTGACTACCTCATCAAAACTAAAATGTAAACCTAAATTTGGTGTAAGAAATTCCGTGGTTCTTGTTGAAAAAAGTAAATTCGAATAGGTACCAACCAGTTAAAAATTAAATCGTTTGACTTCACTAGCTTCTTTGTAAATATTTCCACATATTATAAGATCTTTTGCATAAAACTAAGTAAGTCGTGTAGAATACATGAAATATTATTTGCTAGTCAATCGTATGTAAAACAGAAATAATTTCAATTGGGGAACACTTTTAGCACAGCATGGTGACCTTTTCATTACCCCCTTAATCCTACACAAACTAAAGTTTTCATGTGATATTCCTTGTAAGATTTTTTAGTGAAAGACTTACGGAGCTACAAGAGTTAAAACTGGATCATTTATATGGATGAAGTCCTGTGGACAGCTAGTACTAGAAAGTTCGGCCTTAATAGAGACTTTAGCATTTCCAGAAAAACAACAGCTACTGAGTTCCTAATGCCTGAACGCTGCAGCATCCAAGAAACTTAAACAGCCACCTTTTCATTCAAGGGTGCATCGAACCATATTAGATCAAAAACGAAATACAGAGTATCATACTTTTTGCCTCCAGTATGGGTTGTAGATCTGACGCAATTCAAGACTTTCTACGGAAAAGGAAAATGTATAAAATTACACCATTTCTGTTGTTTGGCGACAGAAATCAGTCTGTAGCGGTATATTTTTCCACTTGTTAACAGATACATTGCAAATAGTCTCGCAACTGCCGACCTGTGTGTGACAGTCAAATTATTATTCTGGAAGACTAAATGAAATTCTTGACACCGACTGGCGTGTATAAAACACCTCACAAGTGGTGTGGGAAAGTATATTTTGGCCAGTCAGGAGCAGCTGTGTCATTTAAGTTACCGGAATGTGAGAGAAACTGGATATTTGGAAAGACAGATTCAACCTTTAAGAAAATGTTTTAATAGAAAATCTCCCATACGATGAGGTTGTGAAATTTTTTACACTGTTAAGGAAAACATAAAAACAATACTGGAAAGACTTAAAATAACTCAAAATACGACAGAGAATGGCAGTTTAGTTTTAAATGAACAAACACGAATTTTCCTCCCTTGTTACATTAAATTTTAATTGTGATGTTACCATAGACCAATTGATTTTCAGTAGTAAATTCATTATAATTTTCCCATTCTTGTTAAATGTACCGTTTTACGCTAGTTGTTTGTTAGCTTGCTCTCGAATACAAACTGAGGCTCGTTGAGATTACGTTAACCGTGTTTGCAAATACAATGTTGTTTCGTGTAGTCTTTGAATCTGAATCGGTATTTTTACTACGGTGGCTCAACAATCCTTAACGCAGTAGTGGACATTGACATCAATCACACACCACTCAGTCTGGTAGAAGCTTCCAAAACAGTTCCAAGGTCGAAGACGGAAATAACTGACAACAACGTAATAGGATGGATTAGAAAGGAATGGCAAATGAAACTTTCAGATGATCCCTTCCAGGATAACATCGATTAACAGACACTGACCAACTGGTTGAGGAATGCGGATTTGCCTGAAAAATGTGGGTAATTTTGGACTGCGATACAAGATCATGTCATTCCCACGAAGTAGTATATTCTGAAAGAGCGAAGAGTAGAACATAGCTGCAGAAGGTGTTGAGATATAATCGAGATTACATCACACATTATGTATGGATGTAACAGTTGTCATAGACGGAATATTTGAAAAGGCATGAAGAGCGCCTAATAGTCCTCTTCAAGTTGAGACAGTAGTAGCAGACCTGATACATTAGCGATTAATAAATAACCGAGCAAACAACCTTCCTGATAGACGTCACTGGACGCAACGCCTGTAATTTGCAAACCAACCAGTGCGTGAAGATTGCATTGGCAGTAAACACTATGTGGAAACAGAACTCAGTACATATGTCCTTGTGGTAATGTCGGAGACTTGTGTTGTCCCAAACAAGACAGGAAAGCAATGACTTGAATGTGTGGATATACAAACATTAATGACGATTAACATCAGTCCTAAATTAATTCGAATTAAATTTTCTGATGCGAATATCTTGGCATCAGGTGTGTTAGATATAGACGTACTGCTTACTAGTGACACATGAAAATTTGTGCCGGCCCGGAACTTAAACACGGATTTCTCGCTATCAAGGACGCTTGCCTCAACAGCTTCGTCTATCCGTGCAAGCCATCTGGACCGACCCAAACTTCCATATGTCACACTGTGTACATACCAAGACTGAAGAGCTTAGATCACCAACACTACATCTCTTTTGGCACCTGCTGAGTGCAGTTTACGGCATATCTACACAATAGTTCGTCTTTTTTATGGGGAACAAAGTTAATTTAAAAATATCTTGTTCTTCCAACAGTTATCATTATATCAGTACCCTGTAAAATAAGTGAGCTAATAAATAACAATAATAATGAAAATGCTGAAGATGACTACAGTGTTCACGAACCTTTACACACTTATATGAGGCAGTAGTAGTAATTTGTTTTGTTTTCTTATTTTAGTGTTTTGTCTGGTTTGCACGGCCCGCCATAAATTCATCTCTTGTGCCAAACTTTGAGTAGCACTTGAGCTTACGTCCTCAATTATATGTAGATGTGTTACAATGTCTGTCTTTCTCCGCAGATTTACTCTCAACAGCTACCTCACGTACCATGAAATTTAGTCCCTGGTGCTTTAAAACATGTCCTATCTCCCTGTCCTTTCTTCTTGTCTCTGAGTAACTACTGCAGCCTACATTCTTCTGAATCTTCTTACTGTATTAATCTGTTGGTCTCCCTCTACGATTTTTAACCCCATGCTTCCCTCCAGTACTAAACTGGTGATCCCTAGATGTCTCAGAATGCGTCCTATTATCTGACCCCTTCTTGCAGTCAGGTTTTGCCTCAAGAATTGGGGAGAAAAGACGTTTGAGGCATAACCTGTGTCTTCTCATTAGTTATGTGATCTAACCATCTAATCTTCAGCTGTCTTCTATCATTACATTTCAAAAGCTTATATTCTGTTTCTGTTTAAATTGTTTATCACGTATGTTTTGCTTCCATACATGACTATGCCCCATACAAATACTTCAAACGATTTCCTGATCCTTAAATCAGTATTCAATGTATAAAATTTTTCTTCTTCAGAAAAGCTTTTTGCCTTTGCCAGTCTACATTTTATATCCTCTCCACTCGGCCATGATCATTTGATCCATAAATAATATGAACAACAGTGGAGACAGGTTGCAGCCTTGTCTTACCCCTGAAACTACTCTGAACCATGAATTCAATTTACCGTCAACTCTACCTCCTGCCTGACTATCTATGTAAAGACCTTTAGTTGCTTGCAAAATTTTGCCTCTTATTCCATAATCTCGTAGAACAGACAATAACGTCCTCCTAGGAACCCGGTCAAATGCCTTTTCTAGATCTATAAAGCATAGATACAATTCCCAGTTCCACGCGTAACACGTCTCCATTATTTGCTGTAAGCTAAAGATCTGGTCCTAACGACCTCTAAAAGGCCTAAACCCAGACCGATTTTCATCCAATTTGTCCTCAACTAGTACTCGCTCTTTCCTTTCAACAATACCTGAGAAGATTTTACCCACAACGCTGATTAAAGAGATACCTCTGTAGTTGTTACAATCTTTTCTGTTTCCATGTTTAAAGATTGCTATGATTACTGCTTTCGTCCAGTCTGATGGAACCTGTCCCGACTCCCACGCCATTTCAATTAACATGCGTAGCCATTTAATACCTGACATTCCACTGTATTTGATGAGTTCCGACTTAATTTCATCCACCCCAGCCGCTTTATTGCACTGCAATCTATTGATCATTTTCACCACTTCCTCAAATGTGATCCTATTTCCATCATCATTCCTATCCCATTGTACATCGAAATCTGAACCATTACTGATCGTATTTTCACCTACACTGAGCAACTCTTCAAAATATTCCCTCCATCTGCCCAAGGCATCAACAGGATTCACCAGCAGTTTTCCTGACCTGTCCAAAATACTTGTCAGTTCCTGCTTACCTCCATTTCGAAGACTGCTAATTACACTCCAGAATGGTTTTCCAGCAGCTTGATCTAAAGCCTCCAACCTGTTTCCAATGTCTTCCCAAGATTTCTTCTTGGATGCGGCAATTATCTGTTTGGCTTTGTTTCTTTCTTCAACATAACTTTCTCTGTCTACCTGAGTGCTAGTATGTAGCCATTTTTGATACGACTTCATTTTCCTTTTACAGGGTGCCTTGACTGTGTCATTCCACAAAGCTGTTTGCTTCATCCTAAATTTACACACTACTGTTCCAAGACATTCTTTAGCCACTTCTAGTATTGTGTCCCTGTACCTTGTCCATTCCTTTCCAGTGACTGTAATTGACTACATTTAACTAACTGGTATGTTTCTGAGACCACTGTTATGTATTGTGCCTGAATTCCTTATCCTGAAGTTTCTCCACCCCTATCCTCCTACATATGGACCTGACCTCCTGCACTTTCGGACTCACAATATCAATTTCACTTCAGATTAAGTAGTGATCAATGTCATCAAACAATCCCCTGAATACACGCGTGTCCCTTACAGCCTTCCCTTAATTCCTGGTCAGTTATTATATAGTCAATGACAGATCTGGTTCCCCTGCTTTCCCAAGTATAACGGTGAATGTTCTTATGTTTAAAAAAGGAGTTTGTGATTACTAAACCCATCCGGGACAGAAATCCAAGAGTTGTTTCACCTTCATATCCTCTCCAGATTTACCCATCACCTTTCCATGCCCTTCTGTTCGATTTCCAATCCTGGCATTAAAATCACCCATGAGCAGAACACTGTCCTTGTCCTTTACTCTAACAACTACATCACTGAGTGTGTCATAGAAACTATCCATCTTATCTTGATCTGTCCTTCACAACGCGAATATACTGACACAATCCTAGTTTTCTTGCTACACACTGTCAAATGTATCCACATCAGTCGTTCGTTTACATACCTTATTGCAACTACGCTGGGTGCCATTTCTTTCCTTATGTAAAGCCCTACACCCCATTGAGCTATTCCTGCTTTGACTCCTGACAGGTAGACCTTGTATTCCCCCACTTCTTCTTCTTTCTCACCCCTTAGCCGAATGTCACTAACAGCTAAAACGTCCAACCCCATCTTACTTGCAGTCTCCGTCAGCTCTACCTTCTTCCCAGAGTAGCCCCCATCGATACTAATAGCTCCCCATCTCGTTACCATTCGTTTGCCGAGTCGTATCTTAGGAGTCCCCAGTTTGTCAATTAGAGGTGGGACTCCGTCATCTGCAAAGGTCTGAGGCATTTTGCTCTGATTGTTGCCAGCATCATATTTAAAGTACTAGGGAAGCAGGTTGCTAGCCTTACTTGCCCCGGGTCCCATTGAGTTTTACCCCTAACGGTTGAGGGACTAACCGGTGGATTTGGTAGTCTTTGCCGTCTGAGCACAAAGGTGACCACGACTCAGAATTTGTCCGAGATGCCCAGCCTTATTCCGAAGTAACTGGTATCCTGACTGTCAGGACCACTTACTTGGCCACTCATACGTTGCCCGTGGTTCATGAAGTAAGACATGACAACAGGAACCCACACCATGAACCAATCACAATAGCTCGCGAATAATGTAATGCTGTTCGCGGCCGCCTTCGGCAGATGTCACTGTTGGAAATCAATTAGCAACTAAGGTCGGTTTCGTAAAGTTTGAGTTCCAAAATGTTATCGGTTATCGAACCGAGGGGAATATTTAGTATTATAGGCCATGCTATTTGTAGATGAGCTTTGCTCTGAAATTTAAGCACTGACCTGTATGGTAGTTTTCTCTCACGAGCTTTTAATTGTCTCTACTGTCTAAAAACTACTTGTGCACATTTATTGTTATTCTCACTAACAGATTTAAAATAAATATGAGTAACTTATTGTAAAAAGACAATCAGGCAATAGTTTAAGTTAAAATAATACAACAAATCCGTACAAGGACCAGGAACTAGATAACCGTTTTCTGTTGATCGGAGTTACATTCAGGAGAAAGCCGTAGGTCAAACTGAAAACATAAGATTAGACACCCACCAAACATCAAAACAACAAAATTACAATAGCTACAGTAGTTAACACTTCAAAAAAACCTTAAGACTACAATAAGATAGCAATAAAAGTTAATAACATAACTTAATAACTCTGCACTTAACCGTGCGTCCACATGTATGTATTCAATAGCCAAGCCGTGCACACGAGGGTTGCCCTGTACGGTACAACCACCATTGTCCCATGCAGCAGACCTGCCGGCATGGGACAACGGATAGCCCAACTAGAACCATCACACAAACACCAAGCCAGAACAGCCACAAACCAAATTATGGTTCAATACTATAACATACACACACACAGACGATAATAAGGATGATTCACCACGCAGGTGAACGCATAACCAAGTGCAAAACTGTAACCTGCATGTCCATAAATGATAGCCCACAAGGATTTACTATCAAAAAGCAGCCTGCAAATATGTACGTATGTATATGTATAGATCTCCTCAAATAAATATAAAACTACTTTGAACTGCTGTGCTTATAAATAAAAGATAACTTACTTACACTTATTTTAAGACTATCAGTGAGAATAAAAGTAAGTATGCACTGATAGTTTCAGACAGTAGAGACAACTTAAAGCTTAAGAGGGAAAACAACTGTACGGCTCTGTGATTAAAACAAATTTCTGATCACAGCTCTACTAAAACTGTTGTGTACATAGTTCCGCATAGTCAGTGCATACAGAACTTTCCCACTAGAGCGCGCCCCACAAAGCACAACAGCGCAGCGGTCGTTCGACTCCACACTACTAGATGGCGCTGCCATAGAGATGGACCAAATTCTGCTTCCGCCGATCCGCATATTAATATGTAACGCAGCCAATGAGATTGCTGCTAACCTAGAACGTTTTCTCCTCGCGGATCACACTCGCGTAGTGATACATGAACGCGCGAGGTATTATAACGAGTGTACAGACCTCCGATTAGTCAGTCTGCAGTTGTCTGCCCCAGTCTGTACCAGTCTATAGTCAAGTTTGTCTGCGCCTAATAAGATTACCATATTCCTGTACATAGCCATGAAGATAAATGTATAGACACTTTTGTCAAGTATCAGAGATATATGTGAGAATAAGATTAACGTACCAATACCAAAGGAACTTCAGCTTGTCAGTTGTAAATAGCATCCAGAACCAAGTAAAGTAATTTTTATGATTGTTACTATTTTAATAAATGTGTGTGAAAATTAATCAAGTTCTGTTTAAAGTTGGTCACCATCAATCTGCTACTCTAAGCGTGCAAGTGGCATTTCTATCGTCTGACCTAACGGCAGAAGATAAACACTCCACGATAAGACCACGAGACATATTGCTGACACTCTCCTACTTCGTTAGAGCGACAAGTCAAATAATCTGATGGTGTGTGTACTGAAGGTCTTACTGTATTCACGCCACCAAAACTAAGATAGCCTACAATATAAAATATTCCCTTAAACAAGACAGGATACATACTACAGTTTGATAACCGATAACAACTTGAAACTCAAACTTTACAAAAGTGACTTAGTATTAATGTTGAGAGGTTGAGCCAGTATCAGATCACTAAAGTGACAAGCCTGTAGCAAAACAGATGACTAGCGGGGTTAATTGCTAATTGATCTGAAGCAGTCAGTACTGCCAAAGACGGCCGCGGACACCAATACAAACCAGCGAGCTGTCTTGCCTGGAAACAATCAATATCCCGAGATACAGCTATGGCTTATAACCGCAGAAGAGCACTTGAGTTAGTAATCCCCGCCGAGTTGTACAGAACTGCCTGTCATGGAGCATAAGGCGGCCAACTAACGCCGCACAGGCGCGACTCGTTCCGGAAGGCCAGCAAGCTTCCATGTGCGGCACTCAATGACTGCCACCTCGGTACACTCTGTAAATGCTCGCTGCCACAAGCCCACTAACGGCCTTCGTCCTAACACCCGCTCACCACACGATCCCTCGCCAATTTATAAACCAAAATTGGTCAAGGAGGCAAGATAGGACAACAATGAAGATATCAAAATAAGAATCGACCGCAACATGTGAATCGCATCGGCTCACCTACATTTCTCCAGAATCCAAACTGATCTTCCCCAAAGCTGGCTTCTACCAGTTCTTCTATTCTTCTGCAAATAATTCGTGTAACTCATTACACTGAATGTTATGTAATTTTCACTCATGTCTGCATTTGCTTTCTCTGGCGCCGGAATTACTATATTCTTGGCTCTGAGCACTATGGGACTCAACTGCTGAGGTCATTAGTCCCCTAGAACTTAGAAATAGTTAAACCTAACTAACCTAAGGACATCACACACATCCATGCCCGAGGCAGGATTAGAACCTGCGACCGTAGCGGTCTCGCGGTTCCAGACTGCAGCGCCAGAACCGCGCGGCCACTTCGGCCGGCTACTATATTCTTCTTGAAGTCTGCTGATATTTTGCTTCTCTCATACTTTTTGTTTCAGCTAAAGTTTTTAGATTTTCTGTCAAATTCTTCACTCAGTATCTTATCTCCTATCTCATCTTCATCTATGTCTCTTTAAATTTCGGTAATTTTGCACTCCTTTGTAAAGATCTTCAACTTACTCTTTCCACCTTTCAGCTTTCCCTTCTTCGCTTAGGACTGGTTTTTCATCGGAGCAATTGATACTCATACAGGTGGTTCTTCTTTCTCCAAGGGTCTATTTAATTTTTCTGTAGGTGGTATCTATCTTTCCCCTAGTGACTTATACTCTAAATTCTTACATTCACGCTCTAGCTATCCCTGCTTAGCCATTTTGCACTTCCAGTTAATTTCTTTTTTTGGACGTCTGTATTCCCTCTCGCCTGTTTCATTTACTGCAGTTTCATATACCTTCTTTTCACCAATTACATTCAATATTTTTTGCGTTACCCAACGGATATCTACCACGTCTCGTCTTTTTCCCTACTTGATCCTCTGCTGCCAACACTATTTCCTCTCTCAAAGCAACCTGTTTTTCTTCTTATTTTATTGTATTCCTTTCCCTGTTCTTGTCAATCATTCCCTGAGAGGGTCCCTATGGAACTCTCAATAATTTCTATTTCTTTCAGTTTGTCAATGTCCCATCTCCTTCAATTTCTGCCGTTTTGCAGTTTCTTCAGTTTTAATCTACAGTTCATAACCAATAAACTTAGGTCAGATTCCACATCTGCCCCTGGAAGTATCTTACAATTTAGAACCTGATTAGGAAATGTCTGTATGACCATTATATAATCAATTTGAGACCATCCAGCGTCTACAGTTCTCTTCCAAGTGTACAACCTTCTCTCATGGCCCTGAAACCTACTGTTAGCAATGATTAAATTATGCTGAGTGCAAAATTCTACCAGGCGAATTCCTCTTTCATTGCCTTCCCCAGTTCCACATTCATGTACTAAATTTCCTTCTCTCCCTTTTCTTACTATCGGTTTCCAGTCCCCAGTGACTGTTAAATTTTCATCTCCCTCAACTATCTGAGGAATTTCTTTTATCTGATCATACATTTCTTCAATCTCTTCATGTGCGGAGCTAGTTGGCATAAAAACTTGTACTACTGTGGCTGGTGTGGACTTTGTGTCTATCTTGACCACAATAACGCTTTCATTATGCCGTTCGTAGTAGCTTATATGCGTTCCAATTTTCGTATTCATTATTGAATCTAATCCTGCAGCATCCCTATTTGATTTTGTGTTCATAAACCTGTATTCACCTGACCAGAAGCTCTGTTCCATCACCGAACTTCACTAACTGCCACTATATCTAAGTTCTATCACTCCAGTTCCCTTTTTAAATTTTCTAACCTACCTATCTGATTGAGCGATCTGGCAGTCCACGCTCTGATCCGTATAACCATAGCTTTGTTTCTCCTGACGACATCCTCCTGACTAGTCCCTGCCCAGAGATTTGAAGGGGGGATTATTTTACTTCCTGAATATTTTACCCAAGCGGATACCATCATAATTTAACCATGCAGCAGAGCTACATGTCCTCGGAAGAAATAATTGCTGTATTTTCCCCTTGCTCTCATCCGCTCGCAGTACCAGCACAGAAGGCCGTTTTAGTTGGTGGTGTAAGGCCAGATTGGTCATTCATCCAGACTGATGTCCCCAGTAACTGATGCAAAGGCTGCTGCCCTTCTTCAGGAATCACACGTTTGTGTGGCCTCTCAACAGATACCCCTCCGTTGTGGTTGCACCTACGTTACGGCTATCTGTATCGCTGAGGCACGCAAGCCACCACACCAACGGCAAGGTCCACGGTTGAGGGGGAGAGGACTGTTTGTACTGTTGTTGTTGTTGTTGTTGTGGTCTTCAGTCCAGGGACTGGTTTGATGCAGCTCTCCATGCTACTCTATCCTGTGCAAGCTTCTTCATCTCCCAGTACCTACTGCAACCTACATCCCTCTGAATCTGCCTAGTGTATTCATTTCGTGGTCTCCCTTTACGATTTTTACCCTCCACGCTGCCCTCCAATACTAAATTGGTGATCCCATGATGCCTCAGAAGATGTCCTACCAACCGATCCCTTCTACTAGTCAAGTTGTGCCACAAACTCCTCTTCTCCCAAATTCTATTCAATACCTCCTCATTAGTTATGTGATCTACCCATCTAATCTTCATCGTTCTTCTGTAGCACTACATTTCGAAAGCTTCTACTTTCAAGTCCCAGCTATTTATCACTCAGGTTTCACTTCCATGCATGGCTACACTCCACACAAATACTTTCAGAAACGACTTCCTGACCCTTAAATCTACACTCGATGTTAACAAATTTCTCTTGTTCAGAAACGCTTTCCTTGCCATTGCCAGTCTACATTTTATATCCTGTCTACTTCGACCATCATCAGTTATTTTGCTGACCTAATGGCAAAACTCCTTTACTGTGTTTAGTGTCTCATTTCCTAATCTAATACCCTCTGCATTACCCGATTTAATTCGTCTACAATTCATTATCCTCGTTTTTCTTTTGTTGATGTTCATCTTATACCCTCCTTTAAAGACACTCTCCATTCCGTTCAACTGTTCTTTCAAGTGCTTTGCTGTCTTTGACAGAATTACAACGTCATCGGCGAACTTCAAAGTGTTTACTTCTTTTCCATGGATTTTAATAACTACTCCGAATTTTTCTATTGTTTCCTTTACTTCCTGCTCAATATACAGATTGAATAAAATCGGCGATAGGCTACAACCCTGTCTCACTCCCTTCCTAACCACTGCTTCCCTTTCATGTCCCTCGACTCTTATAACTGCCATCTGGTTTCTGTACAAATTGTAAATAGCCTTTCGCTCCCTGTATTTAGCCCCTGCCACCTTTAGAATTTGATAGAGAGTATTCAAATCAACATTGTCAAAAGCTTTCTCTAAGTCTACAAATGCTAGAAACGTAGGTTTGCCTTTCCTTAATCTCACTTCTAAGACAAGTCGTAGGGTCAGTATTGCCTCACGTGATCCAATATTTCTATGGAATTCAAACTGATCTTCCCCGAGGTGGACTTCTACCAGTTTTTCCATTCGTCTGCAGGGAGTTCGCGTTAGTATTTTGCAGCTGTGTCTTATTAAACTGATAGTTCGGTAGATTTCACATCTGTCAGCACCTGCTTTCTATGGCACTGGAATTATTATATTCTTCTTGAAGTCTGAGGGTATTTCGCCTGTCTCATACATCTTGTTCACCGTATGGTAGAGTTTTGTCAGGGCTTGCTCTCCCAAGGCTGTCAGTAGTTCTAATGGTCTTTCAGTGCTCTGTCAAACTCTTCACTCAGTATCATATTTCATATTCATCTACATCCTCCTCCATTTCCATAATACTGTCCTCAAGTACATCGCCCTTGTATAGATCCTATACATACTCCTTCCACCTTTCAGCTTTCACTCCTTTGCTTAGAACTGGCTTTCCGTCTGAGCTCTTGCTATTCATACAAGTGGTTCACTTTTCTCGAAAAGTCTCTGTAATTTTCCTTTACGCAGTATCTATCGTACCCTTAGTGATATATGGCTGTATCCATCCTTGCTTAGCCATTGTGCACTTCCTGTCGATCTCATTTTTGACACATTTGTAGTCCTTTTTGCCTGCTTCATTTATTGCATTTTTATATTTTGTCCTTTCATCAATTCAATTCAATATTTATTCTTTTACCCAAGGATTTCTACTAGCCCTCGTCTTTTTACCTACTTGTTCCTCTGCTGCCTTCACTATTTCATCCCCAAATCTACCCATCCAGCTTCTAATGTATTTCCTTCCCCCATTCCTGTCAATCGTTCCATTATGCTCTCCCTGAAACTCTCAACAACCTCTGGTTCTGTCAGTTTATCCTGGTCCCATCTCCTTAAATTTCCACCTTTTTGTAGTTTCTTCAGTTTTAATCTAAAGTTCATAACCAATAGATTGTGGTCAGAGTCCACATCTGCACCTGGAGATGTCTTACAATTTAAAACCTGTTCCTGAGTCTCTGTCTTTCCATTATATAATCTTTCTTAAAGCTTCCAGTAGCTCCAGTCTTCTTCCATGTATACTACCTTCTTTCATGATTCTTAAAGTGACTGTTAGCTATTATTAAGTTATGCTCCGGGCAAAATTCTATCAGGGGGCTTCCTTTTTCATTTCTTACCGCCATTCCATATTCACCCACTTCGTTTCCTTCTCTTCCTTTTCCTACTATCGAGAGCCAGTCACACATGACTATTTAATTTTGATCTCCCTTCCGTATCTGAATAATTTCCTTTACTATCTGAATAATTTCTTTGATTTCATCATACATTTCATCAATGTCTTCGTCATCTGCAGAGCTAGTTGGCATATAAACTTGTACTACTGTGGTAGGCGGGGGACTTTGTGTCTATCTTGGCCACAATAATGCGTTCACTATGCTGTTTGTAGTAGCTTACCTGCACTCCTATTTTTTATTCATTATTAAACCTACTCCTGCATTATGCTTATTTGATTTTGTATTTATAACCCTGTATTCACCTGACCAGAAGTCTTGTTCCTCCCGCCACCGAACTTCACTATTCCCACTGTATCTAACTTTAACCTATCCATTCCCCTTTCTAAATTTTCTAACCTACCTGTCCGATTAAGATATCTGACATTCCACGCTCCGATCCGTAAAACGCCAGATTTCTCTCTCCTGATAACGACGTCCTCCTGAGTAGTCCCAGCCCGGAGATTCGAATAGGGGACTACTTTACCTCCGGAATATTTTACCCGAGAGGACGCCATCATAATTCAACCATACAGTAAAGTTGCATGCCGTCGGGAAATATTGCGGCTGTAGTTTTCCCTTGCTTTCAGTCGTTCGCAGTACCAGCACAGTAAGGTCGTTTTGGTTAGTGTCATAGGCCAGATCAGTCAATCATCCAGACTATTGCCCCTGCAACTACCGAAAAGGCTGCTGCCCCTCTTCAGGAACCACACACCGGCTTTCCAACAGATAACCCTCCGTTGCGGCTGCACGCGCGGTATGGCTGTATGTATCGCTGAGTCACGCAAGCTGTATGTATTTTGTAAGTATATTCCGCATCCTCTTACACAGCTGGATCAATCTCAGCCAAACTGTGAGCTCATTTCGCTTTTTAGTTTGTGAGGTAAGAATCAACCATTTCCGATACGACTGAAGTTGCGGCTGAATAGAATCATAACAGCGGGACGCAGAAGCAATTTCAACCAAATTTTGTACTTACGTGCCCTATTATTTCTGTTTATAAAAACCGTAAAAAAAATGAGAAAGGGCCGTGGTAAAACCCGTACCACCCATAGGGATGGAAAGGAGTGTCAGAAACGGTGACGTGTAGATATATTCAACAACCAGGCTCATTGGTGACAGTGATGTTGACGTTTTGCCTTTTTTTTTATTTTGGTTATCAGTCTACTGACTGGTTTGATACGGCCCACCATGAATTCCTTTCCTGTGCTAACCTCTTCATTTCAGAGTAGCACTTGCAACCTACGTCCTCAATTATTTGCTTGACGTATTCCAATCTCAGTCTTCCTCTACAGTTTTTGCCCTCTACAGCTCCCTCTAGTATCATGGAAGTCATTCCCTCATGTCTTAGCAGATGTCCTATTATCCTGTCCCTTGCCCTTACCAGTGTTTTCCACATATTCCTCTCCAATTCTGCGTAGAACCTCCTCATTCCTTACCTTGTCAGTCCACCTAATTTTCAACATTCGTCTGTAGCACCACATCTCAAATGCTTCGGTTTTCCCACAGTCCATGTTTCACTACCATACAATGCTGTTCTCCAGACGTACATCCTCAGAAATTTCTTCCTCAAATTAAGGCCGGTATTTGATATTAGTTGACTTCTCTTGGCCAGAAATGCCTTTTTTGCCATAGCGAGTCTGCTTTTGATGTCCTCCTTGCTCCGTCCGTCATTAGTTATTTTACTGCCTAGGTAGCAGAATTCCTTAACTTCATTGACTTCGTGACCATCAATCCCGATGTTAATTTTCTGGCTGTTCTCATTTCTACTACTTCTCATTACCTTCGTCTTTCTCCGATTTTCTCTGAAACCATACTGTGTACTCATTAGACTGTTCATTCCGTTCAGCAGATCATTTAATTCTTCTTCACTTTCACTCAGGATAGCAATGTCATCTGTGAATCGTATCATTGATATTCTTTCACCTTGAATTTTAATTCCACTCCTGAACCTTTCTTTTATTTCCATCATTACTTCCTCGATGTACAGATTGAAGAGTAGGGGCGAAAGGCTACAGCCTTGTCTTACACCCTTCTTAATACGAGCACTTCGTTCTTGATCGTTCCACTCTTATTATTCCCTCTTGGTTGTTGTACATATTGTATATGACCCGTCTCTCCCTATAGCTTACCCCTACATTTTTCAGAATCTCGAACAGCTTGCACCATTTTATATTGTCGAACGCTTTTTCCAGGTCGACAAATACTATGAAAGTGTCTCGATTTTTCTTTAGCCTTGCTTCCATTATTAGCCGTAACGTCAGACTTGCCTCTCTCGTCCCTTTACTTTTCCTAAAGCCAAACTGATCGTCACCTAGCGCATTCTCAATTTTCTTTTTCATTCTTCTGTATATTATTCTTGTAAGCAGCTTCGATGCATGAGCTGTTAAGCTGAATGTGCGATAATTCTCGCACTTGTCAGCTCTTGCCGTCTTCGGAATTGTGTGGATGATGCTTTTCCGAAAGTCAGATGGTATGTCGCCAGACTCATATATTCTACACACCAACGTGAATAGTCGTTTTGTTGCCACTTCCCCCAATGAATTTAGAAATTCTGATGGAATGTTATCTATCCCTTCTGCCTTATTTGACCGTAAGTCCTAGAAAGCTCCTTTAAATTCCGATTCTAATACTGGGTCCCCTATCTCTTCTAAATCGACTTCTGTTTCTTCTTTTATCACTCCGCCAAATCTTCACCCTCATAGGGGTTTTAAATGTATTCTTTCCACCTATATGCTCTCTCCTCTGCATTTAACAGTCGAATTGCCGTTGCACTCTTAATGTTACCACTGTCGCTTTTAATGTCACCAAAGGTTGTTTTGACTTTCCTGTATGCTGAGACTGTCCTTCCGACAATCATATCTTTTTCGATGTCTTCACATTTTTCCTGCAGCCATTTATTCTTATCTTCCCTGCGCTTCCTATTTATTTCATTCCTCAGCGACTTGTACTTCTTTATTGCTGATTTTCCCGGAGCATGTTTGTACTTCCCCCTTTCATCAATCAACTGAAGTATTTCTTCTGTTACCCATGGTTTCTTCACAGCTACCTTCTTTGTACCTATGTTTTCCTTCCCAATTTCTGTGATGGCCCTTTTTAGAGATGTTCATTCCTCTTCAACTGTACTGCCTACTGCGCTATTCCTTATTGCTGTATCTATAGCGTTAGAGAACTTCAAACGTATCTCGACATTCCTTAGTACTTCCGTATCCCACTTCTTTGCGTATTGATTCTCCCTGTCTAATGTCTTGAACTTCAGCCTACTCTTCATCACTACTATATTGTGATCTGAGTCTACATCTGCTCCTGGGTACGCCTTACAATCCAGTATCTGATTTCGGAATCTCTGTCTGACCATGATGTAATCTAATTGAAATCTTCCCGTATCTCCAGGCCTTTTCCAAGTATACCTCCTCCTCTTGTGATTCTTGAACAGGGTATTCGCTATCACTAGCTGAAACTTGTTACAGAACTCAATCAGTCTTTCTCCTCTTTCATTCCTAGTCCCAAACCCATATTCTCCTGTAACCTTTTCTTCTACTCCTTCCCCTACAACTACATTCCAGTCGCCCATGACTATTAGATTTTCGTCCCCCTTTACATACTTCATTACCCTTTCAATATCCTCATACACTTTCTCTATCTGTTCATCTTCAGCTTGCGACGTCGGCATGTATACCTGAACTATCGTTGTCGGTGTTGGTCTGCTGTCGATTCTGATTAGAACAACCCGGTCACTGAACTGTTCACAGTAACACACTCTCTGCCCTACCTTCCTATTCATAACGAATCCTACACCTCTTATACCATTTTCTGCTGCTGTTTATATTACGCGATACACATCTGACCAGAAATCCTTGTCTTCCTTCCACTTCACTTCACTGTCCTTTACTATATCTAGCTTGAGCCTTTGCATTTCCCTTTTCAGATTTTCTAGTTTCCCTACCACGTTCAAGCTTCTGACATTCCACACCCCGACTCGTAGAACGTTATCCTTTCGTTGATTAATCAATCTTTTTCTCATGGTAACCTCCCCCTTGCCAGTCCCCTCTAGGAGATCCGAATGGGGGACTATTCCGGAATCTTTTGCCAATGGAGAGATCATCATGACACTTCTTCAATTACAGGCCACATGTGCTGTGGATACACGTTACGTGTCTTTAATGCAGTGGTTTCCAATGCCTTCTGCATCCTCATGTCGTTGATCATTGCTGATTCTTCCGCCTTTAGGGGCAATTTCCCACCCATAGGACAAGAGAATGCCCTGAATCTCTATCCGCTCCTCCGCCCTCTTTGACGAGGCCGTTGGCAGAATGAGGCAGACTTCTTATGCCGGAAGTCTTCGGCCGCCAATGCTGATTATTTATCAAAATTTAGGCAGTGTCGGGGATCGAACCCAGGACCGAAGACGTTTTGATTATGAATCAAAGACGCTACCTCTAGACACTAGTGTATGCGTTTAGGGGAGTTGGGTCGAGGAGAGGAGAGATGAGAATGGAGGGGGGCGAAACATTGTGATACACCGATATACGATAATTAAATAGACACCCTAGCTGCAAACAGGCGTTGATGTACTTCATTGGGGACATGTTGAAGATGTGTGCACCGACCGGGACTCGAACCCGGGATCTCCTGCTTACATGGCAGACGCTCTGTCCATCTGAGCCACCGCGGGCACAGAGGATAGTGCGTCTACAGGGACTTATCCCTTGCACGCTCCCCGTGAGACCCACATTCCCAACATGTCCACACCACTACATTCGTAGTTGGCCTAATGAAGTACATCAACGCCTGTTTGCAGCTAGGGTGTCTAATTATCATTTCATTTCTAGCAAAGCTGCGTGGTCATCCACGGTAACTGTTCTTTCGGGAACAGATATAACCGTCATATATAGTTATAGCAATATATGTCTATACCCCTGAAGCAGTTTCTGTCAGCTTGGTACACATAACACTTACTATCTGCGAACATTGCTGTGAAAGTAAGACGCCCCGAGCATTCCAATTCTAATACAGAAATGAGGCTAGAATGAGATTTTCACTCTGCAGCGGAGTGTGCGCTGATATGAAACTTCCTGGCAGATTAAAACTGTGTGCCGGATCGAGACTGGAACTCGGGACCTTTGCTTTTCGCGGGCAAGTGCTCTACCATCTGAGCTACCCAAGCACGACTCACGCCCCTTCCTCACAGCTTTACTTCTGCCAGTACCTCGTCTCCTACCTTCCAAACATTACAGAAGCTCTCCTGCGAACCTTGCGGAACCAGCACTCCTGAAAGAAAGGATATTGCGGAGACATGGCTTAGCCACAGCCTAGGGGATGTTACCAGAATGAGGAAGGTGTATTAGTGCCCGAAATTCATCGAAGACTTTCGGTACAGAACGGGAACAGTGCTTTTCCACAACGGAGTGTCTACGAATGGATTAAAAAAAAATTTGAAATTGTCGCACAAGTGTTACGCACGATGAAGGAGCCGGACGACCGTTTACCGCCACAAATGAAGAAACCATTGAGCGTTCACGTGAAATGATTCTCTTAGACAGACGATTAACTACTGACGAAGTGGCACACCGTCTGCAAATTAGTCACGGTTCTCCTTACGAAATCATCCATGATAGACTTGGGTTTCATAAAGTTTGTACAAGATGGGTCTCAAAACAACTCAGTTGCATAAACAAACGCGCTTGGGCATTTGGATAGCTATGTTAACGAAGGAGACAACTTATGTGACAGGCTCATTACTGATGACGATACATGGATTCATCTTTACGAGCCGGAGAGTAAACGGCAGACTATGGAATGGAAACATCCAAACTCACCGTGCAAGAAAAAGTTCAAGACCCAATCGTCCGCAGGTTAACTGATGCTTACGGTTATTTTGGGACGTACAAGGTCCAGTACTGGAACATTATGGGGAAAGGGGCACAACAATAAACAGTGTACGTTACAGTGAGATGGTTGCTGCCAGGCTAAAGCCTGCAATTCGAAGCAAACGCCAAGGATTGCTATCAAAAGGTGTTCTGTTGTTGCACGACAACGCCCGTTCGCATACTGCTGCCCACACTGCTGAAACGTTCCAGAAACGCAAATGTGAACTATTGTATCATCCTATATATAGTCCCTATCTTGTCCTTTCTATCAGTTGTTTGGTCCACTCAAACAGGCCTTAAGGGGCCTTCGATTTGCCTCGGACGAAGCAGTGAAACAAGAAGTGCATTCCTTGCTTCCTTGCTCGCAGCTCAACCGAGAACCTTCTTTTATGAGGGCATCAGGAAACTTGTACAACTGCGTTGAAACGAAAGGAGACTATGTCGAAAAATGATGTCCTAGGAAATCTCCCATTTGATTACAATAAAATTTTATAACTACTTTGCGGATAATAATTGACTTACCCTCGAATAAAGGATGATTAGTGTTCATAGGAAACAGAGGAAGCATTTTTTCAGGTGTCTGTACGTTATGCAGTCGTGACCGGGAAAAGAGTTAGCTATGGACTATTTGTTGAATGACTTGTGTTGTTACTGGAGTATTGAGTTCTGTTTGTGAGACGTTGTCGAGGTAGTGGAAGGTAGGAACGAGGGATGAGAGTGAAGTATTGATTTTCTCATGGAGTGTCTGGAATATGAAGTAATCGAAGTTGGGGTCGTCACAGATGTTCAAGTTGCCAGAGAGGTAGAATTCAAAGTGCTTTGGTTAGATTGTATGCAGGAGGCGGTAGGAGGGAGCAAGATTGTTGCCAGTGAGGCGGTGAAATCCCTTGTGAGACCTAGAAGAGATCACGGGCAGTGTAACGTTGAACTTGCAAGTTTGGCCCCAAGTTCGGCATTTCTTTGCTTTCAGCAGATATCTAAAGCAGCATTCTACTTGAAACTTCCTGGCAGATTAAAACTGTGTGCCGGACGGAGACTCGAACTCGGGACTTTGCCTTTCGCGGGCAAGTTCTGTACCATCCGAGATACCCAAGCACAACTCACGACCCGTTCTCACAACTTCACTTCTGCTATTACCTCGTCTCCTACCTTCCAAAGTTCACAGAAGCTCTCCTGCGAACCTTGCAGAACTAGCGCTCCCGGCAGAAAGAATATTGCGGAGACATGGCTTAGCCACAGCCTGGCAGAAGTGAAGCTGTGAGGTCGGATCGTGAGTCGTGCTTGGGGAGCTCAGTTGGTAGAGCACTTGCCCGCCAAAGTCAAAGTTTCCGAGTTCGAGTCTGAGTCCGGCACACAGTTTTTAATCTGCCAGGAAGACTCATATCAGCGCACACTCAGTTGCAGAGTGAAAATTTCATTCTGGAAACATTCCAGTTGTCGGTGGCTTCTAAATGTGTCTCGGTCAATGGTCCGTAGGAAGGAGCGGTATAGGTGACAGGATTAATGGAGGAATAGTATAGCACGAAGAGGGAGTGCGGGACAGTGTGGATAGAGGGGCTGATCGGAGGGTGGTGAGTTATGGCGTTGGTAGGATAACGGATGGCTTCCTAGTTAGGTAGCAATGGATACCCTGTAGGCATCGCAGTTTGTACATTAACAGTCCTGTATGTGTTTGGGGAAGATTGGAGGAATAGGTGCGCGGTTAGTGTGTGTGGTCTAGCGGAAAGTGAGCCGGACAGTGAGATGGTCCCTGCCAACTGGGTCGACGACTGCTGCAGTAACGCTTCCAAGGAGTAGCCATCTTACGTTGTACAATTCCTATGTTATGTCAAGTTTGTTAAAATCTCACGAGAGATACATTGATGGACATGTATAAATCCATATGGAATTTTTATTCTTATCTTTACTTCACGCATGAACAAAAATTGAAAGCATAGTTGTAATGGAATTCGCATTTTGTTCATGTTTGTACTTGTCTCCGATATTTCATGCAGAGTCCGTGTTAGGCTGTTTTGAGCGTAACCAGATGGTGGCTGATTAATTTCCCTTCTAGCCTGTGGCTGTGTCACGGCCAGTTACGTTTTTGTACGAAAAATATTTTTTGTGGTAGGTGTAAACAGTTTCATGTCTCAGGTTTACACTTCAGGCCTTATGACAGATCCGGTGATGGCAACCGGCCGAAACGCTTAATCAAAATAAAAAATAATTAACTATGGCGAAGACTGAGAAATTTTCTGTGTTTGTGCGGAGTAGCGTCCATTGACTTACATAAAGATGTCCCGTCTGTTATTTTTTATTAAGAATAGCTTGTCAGCGACAGACTATTTAATCAAAACATCCTTCAAGTATTGTTTGAATAAACTTTGCTTACAAAAATCGTCCACTTTTAGTTTGAATCCACTTGTGTCGAACTGCGGGCGAAGACGCTACAGATATCAGATATACGTGTTAAATATGTTAAGTAAATATGAAGTGTGTGTGTGTGTGGGGGGGGGGGGGAGAGATAGATAGACAGATAGAGAGAGAGAGAGAGAGAGAGAGAGAGAGAGGGAGAGAAGAGGGAGGGAGAGACAGGGCGAAAGAGAGGAAATATAAATGTATGTGACACGTGCGCACATTAGTGAAGGCGTCAGAACTTGTTACGAGAGACGGATCGTAAATTGCTGTATAGGTCACACATACGAGTACTGGGCTTTCGTATATCGCAGGCTACGGTCCGTATTATTAATGTTAAAGGACGTATCATTAATGTGACGGACCTCTAGAGAGGTCTATATATCATGAGGGTAATACACATCGCTTCAGCCATGCGGACCCTTATCGGACACTGTCGGCCATTTATGAAGACAGTGAGAACAATATACGGGCGAGCAACCACCCAGAGTGGTTAACAAGCCCGCCCGACCTGCGTACAACGGTCACAGCGATGGCTCTCACAGTCGACTGGCTGGCACGTTTCCACAGGGTAGCACTCATAAAAATTCGCCTGCACGTGCCACAGAGAGGTGTATGAGTTGTGGCAGTAACAGTTTATTTCAGAAATAGCGTAAATATAACACATTATTATATATTCAGAACTACATTAACGATTTCTTAGACTTCTCCGCTGTACATAAACAGCAACACTCGATGCCAACGTGCTCCTCAACAACCAGAAGCTGTCTGTAAATCAAAAACGGAAACATAAACCCCAATATTCTACGTTCCTTTCTCTTACGAAAACTAAATATAGTCTTATGATATACACCTGAACCTAAACCTCATTCAGAAATAAAATACTGCCGAACAGTTTCTGTTTTCATCGATAACTTTCATTATACCTTGCAATAACAGAAGAATTCACGAAGACTGTGGGAATTAGGACATGAAATAATATTCAGAATCATGAGATGGGAACACGAAAGCAGAAGTGACTAGATCGTGGAAAAAAATGAAGTTGTAAACCTATGGCAACACCGAAACAGAAATGACTAGTTTGAGGGAAAAGAATGAAATTCCAAACTACCGGAATTATTGTATCGGATAGTGGCTGATGTTGAACAACGTCTGCTGGATAGTGGAATTAACCTCGGAAGAGCGACTGCCCATGATCGCCAAGTTTTGCTTCCGTCACGCAGTATTCGCATTTCTTCACACTTAATATCGTCAGTGTCGCGGATAAATTGAGTCCATGTTTATAGACTTTTGGAAATATTTTTGTTCAGTACTAAGTCGACTCCTAACCAATGTATATTCTCATGTGGTGAATATGTTTGTGAGCGAACGGAAAACTTTCTGACTAGCATGCCCCTGAGCATTATTCTAAATGGAGAGTACTCATGTCTTTGCTACGTGTAATAATTCCCTCAGTATTTATGTTATACATTAATGAATTAGCACATATTATTAGATGCAGCAAGTGACAGATTTCGATTCATTGGTAGGATACTGAAAAACTGCATTTTGTTCACAAAACACACTGCCTGCGTAACAACTGCACATCTACTTGTGGTATGAAAGTAAGGACGCGCAAATGGTCAGGCGTCATTAACTGATGATGTAGTGCTCTAAATGTTGAGAGACTTTAACCAAATAGCCGAGGAATTACGATGTATGTTTCGCAACAACTGTTAACAAAATTCCAGAACCAGATTTCATAGCGGTAACTACGACTATTGGTTACTGTAGTACTTCCGGTTCCGTATAGGTCCTGAAGATAAAATGAAGGTAACAGTGGATCATAGAGAGGCGTACGAGATCAATTCCACGCTCCAGCCGTGAATAAAATGGGAAGAAACTGTACAACATGGTAAAACAGAAAGTATCCTATATCACATCTTGCTAATAAAATAAAAAAACCACATGAAGTGCGGAAGCTAAAAACACAATTTCCTATTTGTTGATTCTGCACTAAAGCACAAAAGAAACTGGTATAGGCATGTATATTCAAATACAGAGATATGGAAACTGGCAGAATACGGTGCTATGGTCGCCAACGTCTATATAAGACAAGTGTCTGGCACAATTGTTAGATGGCTTACTGCTACTACAATGGCACGTTATCAAGATTTAAGTAAGTTTGAACGTGGTGTTATAGTCGGTGCACAAGTGATGAGACACATCATCACCGAACTATGAATGAAATGGGGATTTTACCGACCGACCATTTCACAAGTCTAACCTGAATATCACGAATCCAGAAAAAACAGCAAATCTACGACGTCGGTGCATCTGGGAATAGATCCTACATAAACGGGACGAACGACGAGCGAAGAGGACCGTTAAACGTCACAGAAGTGCAACCTTTCCGCAAATTGCTACAGATTTCAGTGTTGGGCCATCAACAAAGCGCGCGAACGGTTCAATGAAACGTCGATATGAGCTTTCGGAACCAAAGACCCACGCGTGTATCCTTGATGACTGCACGACATAAAGCTTTACGCGTCGTCTGAACCCGTCAACACCGACATTGAACTGTTGATGAGTGGAAACATGTTTCCTGGTCAGACGAGTCTCGTTTCAAATTGTATCAAGTGGATGAACGTGTGCGTACAAGGAGATAACCTGATGAATCCATGGATGCTGTCAGCAGGAGACTGTTCAAGTTGGTGGAGGCTCTGTAATTGTATAGGGCGTGTGCAGTTGGAGTGATACGGGCCCCCCGATACGTCCAGATACGACTCTGACAGGTGACACGTATGTAAGCATCCTGTCTGATCATTGCATCCATTCATGTCCACTGCGCCTTCCGACGGACTTGGGCAATTATAGGAGGACAATGTGACACCACACACATCCAGAATTTTTACAGAGTGTCTCCAGGAACATTCTTCTGAGTTTAGATACTTCCGCTCTCCACCAAACTCCCCAGACATGAACATTATTGAACATATCTGGGATTCCTTGCAACGTGCTGTTCACAAGATATCCACCCACTTGTACTCTTACGGGTTTATGGACAGACCTGCAACAAGATTCGTGCCGAGCTGGGTAGGCGCGCGGTCTCGGACGTCTTGCCACGGTTCGCGCGGCTCCCCCGTCGAATGTTCGATTCCTCCCACGGGCATGGGTGCGTGTGTTGTTCTTAGCATAAGTTAGTTTAAGTTAGATTAAGTAGTGTGTCATCCTAGGGACCGATGACCTCAGCAATTTGTTCCCATACGAACTTACCACAAATCTCCATTTCCTGTAGGATTCATGGTGTCAGTTTCCTCCAGCACTACTTCGGACATTAGTCGAGTCCATGCTGCACTGTGTGTGGCAGTTTCGGCGGGTGTGCCAGTTTCTTTGCCTTTTCAGTGTATATACATAGTCAAGATAAAATCAGGTTAGCAGCAGGTCGTATATATGAATGGAAGTTTATATCATCCCCAGCCATGAATGTATTGAGCAAAATTTTGAAGTAGAATGTACTCTCCACCACTCTCTTCGTACTTATTCTATGTGTATAAATGAAGTATTAGGAATGAAATGAATCAAAATGTATGAAATCCAAAGATAAAATTTGATTTTTTTTTTTCATGTGAAGCGTTGGATATTAATAGGTGTGAGAATAACGACAATTATCCTTCTTTTCTTTTCAATCCTCATCATTGCGTAGCCCTTTTGTTCAGTTAGTGAGATCACTACGACCTAACAATGAAGTACAATAGAAACATTTCGGTAAGTCTTTTTTCTACGACAAGATGAAAACAATGATACAACGCAGAATCCAAAGTCGAATTTCTTCTAACAAGAACGAGATTCACTCTTAATTGTATAATCGTAATCCGTAACTTACAAAACAACAATTGCGAAAGATACCCTTTACACGTTCTTTCCATTTTGTGAGGTAACATATCCAGCATGAGTCCATGACTACGGTTATCATCGTCCTAATTTTATTTATCCAGTTTTTATCCCATATCTTTAAGACGTCGACGTGTCGATTTTCGAATCTGGAAATGCTAGCGGTAGAGTCTACACATGAAGCCATTCGTGTCCGGGGCAATACATCCAAGCAGCCTTAATGTAGTTACCACTGATGACCTGACATAATTGTGAATGGATACTATAGTGGTTCACGAACATGCGTCTAAACATTAAGCAATGTGGCTTTGAAATCTGTGGAAATCATTGATGAATAAGGAATGCAACTGTTTGTACACCATATATATATATATATATATATATATATGGTGACGCTGCTAAGTCATAACACCCCTCGCACCTCCCCAACCGTTATACGAGACATGATGGGCTCAAAAAGACGGTTTCAAATATGTGTATACCATGATATTAAGGCGAATAGTTTTTGAGACACAGATATGTTCTTTCATTGTGTTCGTCCTTCGCAGTGGCGTTGTCCAATGCGACCTTTTCTGTTGTGTAGAGTACATGGTAAACGTCCCGAATCCGTCCTTACACAAACACGCCAATTTGCCCGACAATTAGCCGGCCGAAGTGGCCGCGCGGTTCTGGCGCTGCAGTCTGGAACCGCGAGACCGCTACGGTCGCAGGTTCGAATCCTGCCTCGGGCATGGATGTGTGTGATGTCCTTAGGTTAGTTAGGTTTAACTAGTTCTAAGTTCTAGGGGACTAATAACCTCAGCAGTTGAGTCCCATAGTGCTCAGAGCCATTTGAACCATTTGCCCGACAATAGTAGTACATATTGCGATATTTTGCGCAAAAATTAACTGATATTGTCGCACAAATATTATTCAGTTATTTGACAACAGTGATACCAAACTCGTAGACATCAAAATGGTAGACAACATACAATATTAAAATACTACAAGATGTTAATACACTTTAAGTAACAGTTATACAAATGAAAATGGGGAGGCCCCCATTGGTCACATTTATTTAGTACGTACTGGTTTTTTATTTTCAAATATTTACTATTGATCACAATACGATGCAAATACACACAAAGACGCAAAATACATACTGTACATGATACAAAACTTTACTGAAGCATGTGCTCAAAATGCTTCCCCTCTGCTGCAATGCAAATTTGTAGTCACCGTTCGAATGATTTGCGAACGGCTGCGAGGGTATCACGTGAGATATCAGCGCACGTTTCGATGATACGTTGATTCATACCGTCTAGCGCAGTTGGTATTTGAGCACATATTTTATGTTTGATTTCTCCCCAGAGAAAAAAATCAAGAGGTGTCAAATCAGGAGACAGGGCTGGCCACTTCATTCAGCACGTCGTCCTATCAAACAACCCGGGATAACAGCTCTGTAGCCACACGGGAAGAGTGAGCAGGACAGCCGTCATGTTGCAACCACATGCACTGACGCGTAGTTACTGATACCTCTTCCAGCAAAATAGGCAGAACGTTTCGCACTAACTGTGCATAGCTATTGCCATTCAGTACACCCGGAATGACATACTACCCCACAATGACATTTCCGACGATGCCGCACCACACGTTGACACTCCACGGTTGCTGTCGAAGCCAATGAGGGTTCTCTATTGACCAGTAAATGCAAATTCACTTTACCGTGGTTGGTGAAAGTCGCTTCCTCAGTAAAAAGCACCCAATGAAAAAACGTTGGATCATCTTGTAGGCGCTGCAGAGCAAACTGGCAAAATTCCTGGCGCCATTCGAAATGATGTAATGAAACGGGTGAAATCTATGCCGGTGCAATATACGTAAAACACTTTAATGACTTATATCACATTTCGAGGTGATACGTCGCGACGAAACAGTAGGGTCGTTATGCGCCAACGCTAGAACGCCCTCTTCATGTACCTCGCCAGTTGCAGTTTTCTGCCTTGTCTTCTGTATGGCGTTCCATGATCCCGATTCAAGTAGTTTCTTGCAAATACGTGCAAGAAACTTAGGACGCTCACGATCAGGATACAGCACTCCATATCGCTTTATTGCTCTAACAGCATTTCTTCTGCTTTCACCATACACTAGAAGCATATCTAACTTTTCTTCGTTGGTGTACACGCTTGCACCAGGAAACTGTGACGGAAATGTAATGTCCCATTACCGCAGCAGCACATTTATACCCTTCTCTCCAGCTACCTCGTGCGTCACCTTGCGACGTTATCGAGAAGCAGGAAAACAACGCCTTCCCTGTTAAGTTCCACAGTGGTCAACAGGAAAAGTCGCATTGGACAACGCCGCTTTGAAGGACGAATACGATACGGGAACATATCTATGTATCAAAAACTATTCACCTAAATATGATGATATACAAACATTGTTACGCTAAAATATAACATATGGTTCCATTCAAAAAAAAAAAGGAAAAAAAGAAAAAAAATAGATGGCCTCATATCTCTATAGAAAAACACAGCACAAACAGAAGGTAAACGATGTCAAAGTCAGCGTAAGGAGGGCTATGCGTGAAGCGTTCAGTGAATTCGAAAGTAAAATTCTATATGCCGACTTGACAGAAAATCCTAGGAAGTTCTGATCTTACGTTAAATCAGTAAGTGGATCGAAACAGCGTTTACAGACACTCTGGGATGATAATGGCATTGAAACAGAGGATGACACGCGTAAAGCTGGAATACTAAACACCTTTTTCCAAATCTGTTTCACCGAGGAAGACCGCACTGCAGTTCCTCCTCTAAACCCTCGCACGAACGAAAAAATGGCTGACATCGAAATAAGCGTCCAGGGAATAGAATAGCAACTGAAATCACTCAACAGAGAAAAGTCCACTGGACCTGACGGGATACCAATTCGATTCTACACAGAGTACGCGAAAGAACTTTTCCCCCTTTGAAACAGCCGTGTACCGCAAGCCCCTAGAGGAACGGAAGGTTTCAAATGATTGGAAAAGAGCACAGGCAGTTCCAGTTTTCAAGAAGGGTCGTCCAGCAGATGCTCAAAACTATAAGCCTATATCTCTGACATCGATTTGTTGTAGAATTTTAGAAATTGTTTTTTGCTCGCGTATCATGTCATTTCTGGAAACCCAGAATCTTCTCTGTAGGAATCAACATGGATTCCGGAAACAGCGATCGTGTGAGAACCAACTCGCTTTATTTGTTCTGGACACCCAGAGAATATTAGATACAGGCTCCCAGGTACATGCCATTTTCCTTGACTTCCGAAAGGCTTTCGATACAGTTCCGCACTGTCGTCTGATAAACAAAGTAAGAGCCTACAGAATATCAGACCAGCTGTGTGGTTGGATTGAAGAGTTTTTAGCAAACAAAACACAGCATGTTGTTCTCAATGGAGAGACGTCTACAGACGTTAAAGTAACTTCTGGCGTGCCACAGGGGAGTGTTATGGGACCATTGCTTTTCACAATATATATAAATGACCTAGTAGATAGTGTTGGAAGTTCCATGCATCTTTTCGCGGATGTTGCTGTAGTATACAGAGAAGTTGTAGAATTAGAAAATTGCTTCGAAATGCATGAATATCTGCAGCGGATAGGCACTTGGTGCAGGGAATGGCAACTGACCCTTAACGTAGACAAATGTAACGTATTGCGAATACATAGAAAGAAGAATCCTTTATTGTATGATTACATGATAGCAGAACAAACACTGGTAGCAGTTACTTCTGTAAAATACCTGGGAGTATGCGTACGGAACGATTTGAAGTGGAATAATCATATAAAATTAATTGTTGGTAGGGCGGGTGCCAGGCTGAGTTTCATTGGGAGAGTCCTTAGAAAATGTAGTCCATCAACGAAGGAGGTGGCTTACAAAACACTCGTTCGACCTATACTTGAGTATTGCTCATCAGTGTGGGATCGGTACCAAGTCGGGTTGACGGAAGAGATAGAGAAGATCCAAAGAAGAGTGGCGCGTTTCGTCACAGGGTTATTTGGTAAGCGTGTTAGCGTTACGGAAATGTTTAGCAAACTCAAGTGGCAAAATCTGCAAGAGACGCGCTCTGCATGCGGTGTAGCTTGCTGGCCAGGTTTCGAGAGGGTGCGTTTCTGGATGAGGTATGGAATATATTGCTTCCCCCAACTTATACCTCCCTAGGAGATGACGAATGTAATATTAGAGAGATTCGATCGCGCACGGAGTCTTTCCGGCAGTCGTTCTTCCCGCGAACCATAGGCGACTGGAACAGGATAGGGAGGTAATGACAGTGGCACGTAAAGTGCCCTCCGCCACATATCGTTGGGTGGCTTGCGGAGTATAAATGTAGATGTAGATGTAGATGTAGAAATGTGATGTATTCAAGTAGCCCTGTCCCTGCAACCCACTGTCCAAACGGCATCTTTGTATCATTTTATTTTGACATAATCGATTTCGAGTAAAAGATGACTACATTAATATTTTATTTACAAGATAGCAGTTCTGTAGTTTATTCAGATGATGTTTTAGAAAATCGTAAATAGAAAAAAACTTGATCAGAAAGGTATAGCCGGCCGGTGTGGTCGAGCGGTTATAGGCGCTTCCGTCTGGAACCCCGCGGCCGCTACGGTGGCAGGTTCGAATCCTGCCACGGGCATGGGTATGTGTGATGTCTTTAGGTTAGTTAGGTTTACGTAGTTCTAAGTTCTAGGGGACTGATAACCTCAGATGTTGAGTCCGATAGTAGGTGAGTCTGAAGAAAGGTATAATTATCTCTGTTTGTGATAGATTTCTGTACAGAGAACAACAAAGAGTCTAATGTGACTTGTTTGGATTCGCACGTGATCCTGTTCTGACATTTTTGCTGTTTATCCTACTTCTTTATAGCTGCACATAAGCTGTAAAATGTCTTTCAATAAGACCAGAGATCTCGTTTTCCAGTTTTGTCTTCTGCACCTAGGTGGCACCTCAGAACCAGATTTTAACCAGTGTTTGAATTATTTATTGTGTTTTTTGTTCCTGGATTTCAAGTAATTGAATACATTATTGGTGCTTGAACCGTGAATTTACTTTCAGAATCTTTTCTTAAAGAATTACTTTATTTACTGGCGATTCATCAAGAGCATTGACACATTTAATCACACTATGTGAGGGTGGAAGTAGTTGCCATGAAGTAACTGATAGAAAATTACCTTTAACAAATGTGAATTTATTCCTAAAAGCTTTTTCTAAACAGATTTAAAATTATAAGCAGAAAAGCACACTCGAAATATCAAGTCACAATTTAACAAATGTGAATTTTATTCCTAAAAGCCCTTTCAAAACAGACTTAAAATTATAAGCAGAAAACCACCTTCGAAATATCAAGTTACAGTTTTATTTAGAGGCAAGAACAACATTAAGAGTAGGAGCCTTCGGGCTGAGAAGCTTGCCTGCTCCCTCTCAACGCAGCCGTAGTCATGACCGCTCACAACAACCTCTGAAAGAGTACACTGGTGCAAATCTGCAACACACCAGATTACTTTAAACTAAAAATTTTAAAAACTCACACAAACACATTAACTATGCACCCCGTAAGAGGGATGGAGATGGTATAAACACTCACACTAAGAAATTATTTGCCACCAAAGTGCAATTTGTTTTTACGGTGGAAGGGTGGCAACTTTATAAAAATGAGTATTTAAATAAAACCCATGAAATTCAGACTTACATAAGGTGTGCAACATGCTCTACATTACATTACATATACCGCCCTGCAAGATGATAGGCAAGATAAAAACATATTTCAGGAATTCGGCCTTTACCTTAATTCTATAAATTCGTTAACACCGAAGCCGACAAACATGGCAAAGGCAGCTATTAACGTACGGCAGACCAACAGATAGACAGACACTAACTGCCTAACAAATGCGGACGAGAGACAGACGGGCAAGCTGGGGACGAGAGACTGACCAAGAACACAAGTAGAATTTAACAAGTAAATGAAACAGCATATGAGCAATCACTTAACTTCTAATAAACGGCGATTTCTGGCGAAGACCTGGCGCAGCACTCGCAAAACGCTCTGCAGAACCGTCCGCTGGCAGCCGCTTCAACGGGCGCAGGAAGGCGCGCCGATCTCCCGTCTCACGGTGTCGCAGCTCGCCCCGGCCAGCCGATGTCATGGGTTTAACTCCTGTTGCTCTCGTGTCGGCCGCGAAGCCACTACCCCTCGCTATACGGCGCGGCCGCTGGACTCACGTGGCGACCTCACTTGCGCCGACGCTCCAGGCGGACAAGTCATCTTGTGTCCCAGTGCGCGACCGACCAACCGATCGATCCAACAGCCAATGCCCATTGCCAGAGCAAACTCGAGCAGACTGGCGGCCTAGCACATACTAGCACTCCGGACGACAGATAGACACTAACCGCCTCATCAATGCGGACGAGAGACAGACCCAGACTAACTTGGCGGACCAACTGACCTGACTCGTCCAGACTGACAGACTCAGACTGACCCCTGCCGAGCTCATAGCGCCCCTTAAATGCACGTGAACAGGCAACCTTTCCCATTTGCCACCAGAGGGAGACACCAAAGCTGCGATTGCCACAGCGGCGCCACCGCCAGAAATGGAGGACGACTGCTTCACATTACGCGCTGCGGCGCGCTCTTCAAAACAGCAAATTTTACCACGGCCAAGCGACAAAGACGCCATTCTCAACACTTTACTGAGTTTCTACAAGATCGTGTAAAAGGACGACGAGAAGCTGTCTGTTTCTTGTGCGATACTGCGTAAAGACTTGGAAGAAATGTAGCCACAGTTCACTGTTTCTGGCAGTGGTGGCCACGAGAAGGTACGGTCACAAGGAGACTCTGGACGGCCACGTGACAATACCGAGACGGTCGTTTTCGGAGTTGGACTCTGGCGCATAGTACTGCATCTGCAGCAGAAATTTGAGGAGCATTTGACTCCACAGTGACACAACGAACTGTTACAGATCAGTTACTTCAAGGACAGCATCGAGCCAGACGCCCTGCAGCGTGCATTCCACTGACCCAAAACCACCCCCATTTGCAGCATCAGTGGTGTCAAGTGACAGCTGCTGGAGGAAAGACTGGAGGTGTTTCCTGATGAAAGCTGGTTCTGCCTCGGTGCCAGTGATGGCCGTGTGTTGGTTAGGAGGAGACCAGTTGAGGGCCAGGAAACAATCTGTCTCTGTGCTAGACGAACTGGACCTACACCAGGAGCTATGGTCTGGGGTACGATTTCGTATAACAGCAAGGGCACGCTCGTGGCTGTCCCACTCAGACTGACTGCAAAAGTGTACGTCAGTCTAGTGGTTCGACCGGGTGTGCTGCCATTCATGAACAGCACTCAGGGGGTAGTTTTCCAACACGATAAGGCCCGTCCATATCCCACTGTCGTAACCGAACGTGCTATGCAGAGTGTCGACGTGCTGCCTTGGCCCGGTCGATCACCAAATTCTTCTCCAATCCAGCATACCTGTATATGGGACATCATGGAACAACAACTTGAACATCATCTACACTCAGCATCAACTGTCGCTATACTGGACAAATGCTACGGGCATGGAACTCCATCCTACAAACTGACATTCCGAACTTTTACAACACAATGCATGAATGTCTGCAAGCTTGCATTCAACATTCTGGTGCCTACATCTTTTATTCTTGTACCACTATTTCACATCTGCAGTGGCTTATCTCGCGCTTGCATTATCTGTCAACTTGGTGGAAGTCGAAAATCACGCCAGTCTGTGTGTGGTGGGAAGGATAGCATATATCGGACATCATGGAACAACAACTTGAACATCATCTACACCCAGCATCAACCGTCGCTATACTGGACAAATGCTACGGGCATGGAACTCCATCATACAAACTGACATTCCGAACTTTTACAACACAATGCATGAATGTCTGCAAGCTTGCATTCAACATTCTGGTGCCTACATCTTTTATTCTTGTACCACTATTTCACATCTGCAATGGCTTATCTCGCGCTTGCATTATCTGTCAACTTGGTGGAAGTTGAAAATCACGCCAGTCTGTGTGTGGTGGGAAGGATAGCATATATGGGACATCATGGAACAACAACTTGAACATCATCTACACCCAGCATCTACCGTCGCTATACTGGACAAATGCTACGGGCATGGAACTCCATCCTACAAACTGACATTCCGAACTTTTACAACACAATGCATGAATGTCTGCAAGCTTGCATTCAACATTCTGGTGCCTACATCTTTTATTCTTGTACCACTATTTCACATCTGCAGTGGCTTATCTCGCGCTTGCATTATCTGTCAACTTGGTGGAAGTCGAAAATCACGCCAGTCTGTGTGTGGTGGGAAGGATAGCATATATGGGACATCATGGAACAACAACTTGAACATCATCTACACTCAGCATCAACTGTCGCTATACTGGAGAAATGCAACGGTCATGGAACTCCATCCTACAAACTGACATTCCGAACTTTTACAACACAATGCATGAATGTCTGCAAGCTTGCATTCAACATTCTGGTGCCTACATCTTTTATTCTTGTACCACTATTTCACATCTGCAGTGGCTTATCTCGCGCTTGCATTATCTGTCAACTTGGTGGAAGTCGAAAATCACGCCAGTCTGTGTGTGGTGGGAAGGATAGCATATATGGGACATCATGGAACAACAACTTGAACATCATCTACACCCAGCATCAACCGTCGCTATACTGGACAAATGCTACGGGCATGGAACTCCATCATACAAACTGACATTCCGAACTTTTACAACACAATGCATGAATGTCTGCAAGCTTGCATTCAACATTCTGGTGCCTACATCTTTTATTCTTGTACCATTATTTCACATCTGCAATGGCTTATCTCGCGCTTGCATTATCTGTCAACTTGGTGGAAGTTGAAAATCACGCCAGTCTGTGTGTGGTGGGAAGGATAGCATATATGGGACATCATGGAACAACAACTTGAACATCATCTACACCCAGCATCTACCGTCGCTATACTGGACAAATGCTACGGGCATGGAACTCCATCCTACAAACTGACATTCCGAACTTTTACAACACAATGCATGAATGTCTGCAAGCTTGCATTCAACATTATGGTGGCTACATCTTTTATTCTTGCACCACTATTTCACATCTGCAATGGCTTATCTCGCGCTTGCATTAACCTGTCAACTTGGTGGAAGTCAAAAATCACGCCAGTCTGTGTGTGGTGGGAAGGACAGGGTCAAAGGGAAACTGAATGTCATTTGTGCTGTGAACTTTCTCTTTATTTTAACAGAGCACAGAAAGTTAGATTTATTAAACATCTGCTGAAAAACACTTCGAACGGTATTGACTACTGAGAAACAAAATAATTTACAAACAGAAAACAGTACCAGACTGATTCAAAGCAAACAGGTTAATTAAAATAACAAAAAATTTAGCAGTACATTTAAAAATCAAAATAAAAGATATTTCTGGAAGAAAGTTTAAGATTTACAATCCAGAGTAGCAGTAGACTCCACGAACACGAACTGTATAAGAAAATTACTATACCGCCGGAATACGGAGGTGCGAAAGAAATAACCATACAAAACGTATGTTAAATATTGTGTTCGAAATGGAACAACCTTCGTGAATTTAGCAGATCTGAAGTTTCCTTGAGTTTGGCCAGTCCAGAAACCAACAGTGCATACAAGGGGTACCATTAATAACCATTCAGTTGGCCCAGGCGTACTTGCATAAACACATTTAAGTAAATAAATCAAGTAATTACTCAATTGGCAAATTAGCTCGTTAACACTTCAAAAATTTACATAAACTAGAAAAAAAAATTATGGGAGAGCTGCTTTAGGCTCGCAATAATAAGACACAAATAGATACATCAACCATCAACGTGGTATACAACCCCACTTTGGCAACGCGTAGCGGGCTGGGACAGATGAAGTGGTGCAGCATCACATGCATCCGGCTGGCCTTTGGGTCGGGCGCGGACTTGGCTCCACTTTCGGACGCTGCACCTGCTCTCTCAGTGAGGCAGATTTGACCCAAGTCCCACCAAAGAAAACACAAATGGTAGCTTAATAAACAAAGAAATACAGAATTTAGTACAGGAACTGTGTCAAGCACCTGCTATTGACCAAACGTCATCGCACGACAGTCAAAATTACTACAACAAGAAAAACAAGTAAATAATTATTCAGTGAGTGAAGGGAGTCAAATCAGGACCACCCATAAGGCGGGCGAAATCTAGATACAATTACGGAGCAGTAAGTTCGGCTGCCAACCACATATTGTACCCATCTCGCTCCGCATGGGCGAGGGGTAAACAAGGGCCGCCATGCGGAGTGGTGCATTAAGGCCAAAGCTTTCGCGTTCGTTTGGCTAACGAAACCCTGTCTAATAGCAGATAGAACATATAAGGGAGTCATGACCAACGCAAAATAATGTTCTCACTGAGGGAGACCTAATTAAGTTTAACAGGCCGCTCCCTGACAAACCACAAGGGATACCACAGTCAGACTCGGTGGTATAAACACCCAATAACACAACAGATGAAGTTGTGCGTTCTAATAATATTAGATGTGTGACATGATACCTGTACATGAAATAAACCCGCTTAATACATAATTCCGCTCCACCACAAGTCCGATGGCTTACACCCAATAACACTTAGATTGGGGCATTAAATGAAAAACAAATTCAGTGGTTTTACAGGAGTACAAACACAACTTTCCTGCCTAGAGACACAAGCGGGATCAATAACCAGAAATCTGGTATGGAACCGGACGCGAACCTTGAATAAAGTACAGTCTCAGTACTTGTTGTTGTTTGTTGTGGTCTTCAGTCCTGAGACTGGTTTGATGCAGCTCTCCATGCTACTCTGTCCTGTGCAAGCTTCTTCATCTCCCACTACCTACTGCAACCTACATCCTTCTGAATCTGCTTAGTGTATTCATCTCTTGGTCTCCCTCTATGATTTTTACCCTCCACGCTGCCCTCCAATACTAAATTGGTGGTCCCTTGATGCCTCAGAACATGTCCTACCAACCGGTCCCGTCTTCTGGTCAAGTTGTGCCACAAACCTCTCTTCTCCCCAATCCTATTCCAGTACTTCCTCATTAGTTATGTGATCTACCCATCTAATCTTCAGCATTCTTCTGTAGCACCACATTTCAAAAGCTTCTATTCTCTTCTTGTCCAAACTATTTATCGTCCATGTTTCACTTCCATACATGGCTACACTCCATACAAATACTTTCAGAAACGACTTCCTGACACTTAAATCTACTCGATGTTAACAAATTTCTCTTCTTCAGAAACGCTTTCCTTGCCATTGCCAGTCTACATTTTATATCCTCTCTACGTCGACCATCATCAGTTATTTTGCTCCCCAAATAGCAAAACTCCTTTACTACTTTAAGTGTCTCATTTCCTAATCTAATTCCCTCAGCATCACCCGACTTAATTCGACTACATTCCATTCTCCTCGTTTTGCTTTTGTTGATGTTCATCTTATATCCTCCTTTCAAGACACTGTTCATTCCATTCAACTGCTCTTCCAAGTCCTTTGCTGTCTCAGACAGAATTACAATGTCATCGGCGAACCTCAAAGTTTTTATTTCTTGTCCATGGATTTTAACACCGACTCCGAATTTTTCTTTGTTTCCTTTACTGGTTGCTCAATATACAGATTGAATAACATCAGGGAGAGGCTACAACCCTGTCTTACTCCCTTCCCAACCACTGCTTCCCTTTCATGTCCCTCGACTCTTATAACTGCCATCTGGTTTCTGTACAAATTGTAAATAGCCTTCCACTCCCTGTATTTTACCCCTGCCACCTTAAGAATTTGAAAGAGAGTATTCCTGTCAACATTGTCAAAAGCTTTCTCTAAGTCTACAAATGCTAGAAACGTAGGTTTGCCTTTCCTTAATCTTTCTTCTAAGATAAGTCGTAAGGTCAGTATTGCCTCACGTGTTCCAGTGTTTCTACGGAATCCAAACTGATCTTCCCCGAGGTTGGCTTCTACTAGTTTTTCCATTCGTCTGTAAAGAATTCGTGTTAGTATTTTGCAGCTGTGACTTATTAAACTGATAGTTCGGTAATTTTCACATGTGTCAACACCTGCTTTCTTTGGGATTGGAATTATTATATTCTTCTTGAAGTCTGAGGGTATTTCGCCTGTTTCATACATCTTGCTCACCAGATGGTAGAGTTTTGTCAGGACTGGCTCTCCCAAGGCCGTCAGTAGTTCCAATGGAATGTTGTCTACTCCGGGAGCCTTGTTTCGACTCAGGTCTTTCAGTGCTCTATCAAACTCTTTACGCAGTATCGTATTTCCCATTTCATCTTCATCTACATCCTCTTCCATTTCCATAATATTGTCCTCAAGTACATCGCCCTTGTATAGACCCTCTATCTACTCCTTCCACTTTTCTGCTTTCCCTTCCTTGCTTAGAACTGGGTTTCCATCTGAGCTCTTGATATTCATACAAGTCGTTCTCTTATCTCCAAAGGTCTCTTTAATTTTCCTGTAGGCAGTATCTATCTTACCCCTAGTGAGATAAGCCTCTACATCCTTACATTAGTCCTCTAGCCATCCCTGCTTAGCCATTTTGCACTTCCTGTCGATCTCATTTTTGAGACGTTTGTATTCCTTTTTGCCTGGTTCATTCACTGCATTTTTATATTTTCTCCTTTCATCAATTAAATTCAATATTTCTTCCGTTACAGAAGGATTTCTACTAGACCTCGTCTTTTTACCTACTTGATCCTCTGCTGCCTTCACTATTCCATCCCTCAAAGCTACCTATTCTTCTTCTACTGTATTTCTTTCCCCCATTCCTGTCAATTGTTCCCTTATGCTCTCCCTGAAACTCTGTACAACCTCTGGTTCTTTCAGTTTATTCAGGTCCCATCTCATTAAATTCCCACCTTTTTGCAGTTTCTTCAGTTTTAATCTACAGGTCATAACCAATAGATTGTGGTCAGAGTCCACATCTGCCCCTGGAAATGTGTTACAATTTAAAACCTGGTTCCTAAATCTCTGTCTTACCATTATATAATCTATCTGATACCTTTTAGTATCTCCAGGGTTCTTCCATGTATACAACCTTCTTTCATGATTCTTAAGCCAAGTGTTAGCTATGATTAAGTTATGCTCTGTGCAAAATTCTACCAGGCGGCTTCCTCTTTCATTTCTTAGCCCCAATCCATATTCACCTACTGCGTTTCCTTCTCTCCCTTTTCCTACACTCGAATTCCAGTCACCCATGACTATTAAATTTTCGTCTCCCTTCACTATCTGAATAATTTCTTTTATTTCATCATACATTTCTTCGATTTCTTCGTCATCTGCAGAGCTTGTTGGCATATAAACTTGTACTACTGTAGTAGGTGTGGACTTCGTATCTATCTTGGCCACAATAATGCGTTCACCATGCTGTTTGTAGTAGCTTACCCGCATTCCTATTTTCCTATTCATTATTAAACCTACTCCTGCATTACCCCTATTTGATTTTGTGTTTATAACCCTGTAGTCACCTGACCAGAAGTCTTGTTCCTCCTGCCACCGAACTTCACTAATTCCCACTATATCTAACTTTAACCTACCCATTTCCCTTTTTAAATTTTCTAACCTACCTGCCCGATTAAGGGCAGTACTAGCACAGGAAATGGCAATTATAGTTGTTTTCATTGCCGATGCTCGGCTCACTTGCATCCGATAAACGAAATAGGAAGCTCACCAAACATATCCGTACAGTGATGCAGCAATGACGGCCTGGAGCCGACACACAACTTCAATACAGCGGCGGCCTGCCGTCCATCTTCAGGTCCGGTCGTTTGCTGAAGCACACATCACGCTCCTTCCCACGGTAGGCGGCCCACACGTTCAAAGGTTTGCACCGGCTGGAACTGAGGTAATAATGGTTCGCAGTCCAGGAACCCTCCTGAGGGCCTCTTCCTCATATCGCTGCTACACTGACAGCCTGTGCCTGTAAACCGCCGAAATTGTGGTGGTAGCTATCAACTGCAGGCACACTATTCGCCTCGCCGCCAGGTCCCAAGCCACCTCACACGGAGAAAACAGTTTCGCCTTCCAGATCTCACTCTCACGACCCTCACGCCTCTGATATTCGTGCAAATCAAGCCCTCCTAAGGCAAAAATGTTCTGATAGTGACTGCATCATGACCTATAGATAGCACAACAATTAACCGATTAAATATATTACATAGAGAAATGCATTCCCGAAATTTCATTACATCAGTCAGTTTTTTGAGTTGCTGTTTTTCCTGCAGTGTATTTCCGTTGATGCCAACAGGGTGCAGCACCTACCGTAAGGAGGTCTTCTGACGAAAAATGTTGTCAAGAACAAACAAAATAGAAGTTTATGTGCCAGAACGTAACATTACGTTAAAAAAAAGGTGGATGCCAGCTAAATCAGCGTAATATCGCGTCAAAACTTGCGGTCGATAATTTTACGGAGAACGATTTTTGGTAATGGGGCTGGATATAGAAATGTATATGGGGAGATAATATTGAACTTTGCAGAAACACGCGAACTAGACACCGCGAACACCTACTTCAAGAAGAGTATGTCCCACCTTTGGACTTACTATAGTTGTAACAGCACGAGCCAGGTAGATTTAATTCTTGTACAGCGACGCGACCTAAACTTCGTTTTGGATGCAAAACCTATTCTATACGAAACAGTTGCTACACAACACCGCCCGCTAGTTGTCAAATTGGGCGTCAAACCTCCAAATCAAAGGAAGAGAGAATGAAATGGCCCAGTGCGTGCTAAATGGTGGCGACTCAAAGAAGCAGAAAGAGAGATTATTTCATACATTACTCTTCCCTCTATTACTGACGTAGGAACAATATGGGATGCCCTGAAAGACCGTGTCATAACAGCGGACCAGGAAAAATTAGGCACCACAAAACCAGGCCGACGTAGTCGATCGCCAAACATCGCTCTGGACTGAGGAGGCGAAGAAGGCTGCGCACTTTAAAATGCAGATATACCAAAAGTTCCTCGCCTCTAAGACAGATGAAAACTGGAAGGATTACCGTGAAGCTAGGAATGCAGCAAAGAAGGCAGTTGCGGTAGCCAAATCAGCCCACTCAGTGAAGTCTCCTGGAGAACGAGAAATTTATCGACTGGCGATAAATAAACAAACTGCAGACACCGAAAAATTCTATGGAATCAATGATGAAGAAGGCAAACTTACCACCAACAGAAAGAAATTAGCAGAGCGATGGTGGAAATAGTTTGTGGAAGTTTGGGATGAGGAGTTTCCACATGCTCCAATTCCAGTGTTAACTCCAGTTGAGGGACCCATCGCACCAGGCACCAAGGATGAGGTTGTTGAAGCATTACGGAAAATGAAAAACGGAAAATGGAAAACGGAAAGCCAAAGGGGCCAGATGATCTTCCTGCGGACTTGTGGAAATCAAAACACTGGGATTCAGGTGAATGGTTGACGGATTACTTTAATAAGATCATTGAGGAGGGAAAGATTCCAGGTAATTGGACTTGTAGCACAACAGCTCCAACTTGGACTTGTAGCACAACAGCTCCAACTTGGAAGCAGAAGGGAAGTCCAGTTGAATGTAACAACTACGATGGAGGAAATAGTTTGTGGAAGTTTGGGATGAGGAGTTTCCACATGCTCCAATTCCAGTGTTAACTCCAGTTGAGGGACCCATCGCACCAGGCACCAAGGATGAGGTTGTCGAAGCATTACGGAAAATGAAAAACGGAAAATGGAAAACGGAAAGCCAAAGGGGCCAGATGATCTTCCTGCGGACTTGTGGAAATCAAAACACTGGGATTCAGGTGAATGGTTGACGGATTACTTTAATAAGATCATTGAGGAGGGAAAGATTCCAGGTAATTGGACTTGTAGCACAACAGCTCCAACTTGGACTTGTAGCACAACAGCTCCAACTTGGAAGCAGAAGGGAAGTCCAGTTGAATGTAACAACTATCGCTCAATGCGCCTTCTGTCACACACCATGAAAGTATTCGAGCACATCATCGATAAAAGGATCCGACAATTTATCAATCTGTCCATCAACCAATGTGGATTCGTGAATGTCTGTGGGACGACAGATGCTATTCATGCAGCTCGCCTGCTTATCGAAAAGCATCGTGAGAAGTCAAAACATCTACGCTTTACCTTTCTTGAACTCGAAAAGGCCTTTGACCGAGTGCCACACGAGTTAATTTGGCTGCCCTGCGAGAGCATGGAGTACCAGAAGAGGTGGGTAAGACTGCTCTACCAGAACCCGAAGAGCCGAATACAGTCAGCTGAGGGACTATCTGACGACTTCCCTATTTCCGTGGGAGTTCATCAGGGACCTGCTCTCTCGCCGCTTCTATTTATCACTGTTATGGATACCGTCACAAGAAACCTGCAGAAAACCTCACCCTGGACGTTTCTGCATGCTGATGATGTGCTACTGGCCAGTGAAGATACGAATAATCCACAACTTCACGTCTAGACCTGAAATGACCGCCTTGCAGATGTAGGACTGCAGCTCAATGTGTGTTGAAAACATATTACCTTTCAACAGATTTAAATGACTGTGTAACCATCACAATCGGTGGTATTGACCTCCTAACAGCGAGGACTTTTAAGCACCTGTGCTCAACAATTACTGCCGATGGAAATCTCAGTGCAGAAATCTCCAACCACCTAATCAGCGCATTGCTCAAATGGCGTTCCGTTACTGGAGTACTATGCGAAAAGAAAATTCCAAACAGACTCAAATCAAAAGTATACCGATCGGTAATCCGTCCAGTTGCACTGTATGGAGCTGAATGCCGTCTTTCAACAAAGGAAGTAGAGCAAAGATTTGATGATACGGAGACGAAAATGCTTAGGTGGACTTCTGGACTAACATTGCATGACCACGTCAGAATTAATGAAGTTCGCAGGTTATACGGTGTTGCACCATAGTATACAAAACGGTAGAAAGCCGCCTACGTTGCTACGGACATGTCCTTAGAGCAGACGAGACGTGGCAAAGACTGGTTTCAACCTAAATGTAAATGGGGACGGCCAGCAGGACGACCAAGGCAGCAATGGGTTGACACCCTGGATTAAGACCCAAGATCTGAGGCCTTCATCCTGATTAGGCACACGATAGCAAGAAGTTCGACAACGAGCCAAAACAGCGGACCCCGCCAGCACGCGGGGCAACCGCAAAGCAAGAAGAAGAGCGCAGTGTATCGAAGCAGGTGAACGAAACCTGTTGCTGCCAGCAGGAGGGTGAGGGACCCTAAAGCAGCATCGTGACAAACGGCTGTGGAACGACAGACCTTCCCCGACGTCCTACCTGGCGGTAGTGCGTGGCGGTGGCACACCGCATCGCTCTGCCCACCTCTGTGGCAGGCACGTCCCTAGCCCGCGTCGGCGGGCCCCTGCACTCCGTGCCTTTGATTAACGAGGCCTTTGTAGTGGCACTCGCTGCTGCGTCCCTCGACACTGCTGGAGGCTATGGAGCTAGCTGAACAGCACACCCACCCCACCAAGCAAGAGCTTCACAGCGACAGGGGTAAAGGAAAGCGAAGCCATTTGGGCACGACACTTACCTCTGATTGCCTTTTGGCGTCTCGTCTACACGATCGCAAGTGAGTCATTCAATGATGGAAAATTAACGCCTCTCAAAACGTCAAGCAAATATATCGTAACTGCATCATACCCTTTATATACTGTCTTTCCGTATTGATGATTCATTATCCTTTTCAGACCAGAATTTTCATGCAGGAAAGAACATTTTTGTTTATGTGGTAATGCCCTTAGGCGATTTTTTAATAATTTTAAATGCAAGACTTATACAAAGATATCTACGCATTTTCAAAACATACTTTGTTCACTTGGCTTCATTTTGTGGACTTACAATTTTAATTCATATTGTGTTTATACTGGTGGCTGGTGTGGAGGAAAGTTAGTTATTAGTATTTTATTAATGATCTCATTCATAAGCAGCCATATCACAGTCATCACAGTCTCTCAAGAAAGTTATAATTAAGCTTTACTTGTTTAATCAGAATCGGAAGGTGGCTCTCCTTGTCCGCAGTCTCGATGATTCGAAGCGATCTGCAATCCTGTGTAAATAAAATCTCTTGGTTTTCTTGTGTTGCGTAGTCAGTCGGGAAACCTCAGGTCAAGCGGAAAGTTTGCTTTGATAGAGTTTAATTATCCGATGAAATAATGGAGCTCTTGGATCTAATAATTGCAGGTTCGTTTCCAATTCATCGGAAGTTCCCTTCTGATTACCAACGAAACGACACCTCTGTGCAAATTTCCAATTAGAGAATACATATACACTCCTGGAAATGGAAAAAAGAACACATTGACACCGGTGTGTCAGACCCACCATACTTGCTCCGGACACTGCGAGAGGGCTGTACAAGCAATGATCACACGCACGGCACAGCGGACACACCAGGAACCCCGGTGTTGGCCGTCGAATGGCGCTAGCTGCGCAGCATTTGTGCACCGCCGCCGTCAGTGTCAGCCAGTTTGCCGTGGCATACGGAGCTCCATCGCAGTCTTTAACACTGGTAGCATGCCGCGACAGCGTGGACGTGAACCGTATGTGCAGTTGACGGACTTTGAGCGAGGGCGTATAGTGGGCATGCGGGAGGCCGGGTGGAAGTACCGCCGAATTGCTCAACACGTGGGGCGTGAGGTCTCCACAGTACATCGATGTTGTCGCCAGTGGTCGGCGGAAGGTGCACGTGCCCGTCGACCTGGGACCGGACCGCAGCGACGCACGGATGCACGCCAAGACCGTAGGATCCTACGCAGTGCCGTAGGGGACCGCACCGCCACTTCCCAGCAAATTAGGGACACTGTTGCTCCTGGGGTATCGGCGAGGACCATTCGCAACCGTCTCCATGAAGCTGGGCTACGGTCCCGCACACCGTTAGGCCGTCTTCCGCTCACGCCCCAACATCGTGCAGCCCGCCTCCAGTGGTGTCGCGACAGGCGTGAATGGAGGGACGAATGGAGACGTGTCGTCTTCAGCGATGAGAGTCGCTTCTGCCTTGGTGCCAATGATGGTCGTATGCGTGTTTGGCGCCGTGCAGATGAGCGCCACAATCAGGACTGCATATGACCGAGGCACACAGGGCCAACACCCGGCATCATGGTGTGGGGAGCGATCTCCTACACTGGCCGTACACCACTGGTGATCGTCGAGGGGACACTGAATAGTGCACGGTACATCCAAACCGTCATCGAACCCATCGTTCTACTATTTCTAGACCGGCAAGGGAACTTGCTGTTCCAACAGGACAATGCACGTCCGCATGTATCCCATGCCACCCAACGTGCTCTAGAAGGTGTACGTCAACTACCCTGGCCAGCAAGATCTCCGGATCTGTCCCCCATTGAGCATGTTTGGGACTGGATGAAGCGTCGTCTCACGCGGTCTGCACGTCCAGCGCGAACGCTGCTCCAACTGAGGCGCCAGGTGGAAATGGCATGGCAAGCCGTTCCACAGAACTACATCCAGCATCTCTACGATCGCCTCCATGGGAGAATAGCAGCCTGCATTGCTGCGAAAGGTGGATATACACTGTACTAGTGCCGACATTGTGCATGCTCTGTTGCCTGTGTCTATGTGCCTGTGGTTCTGTCAGTGTGATCATGTGATGTATCTGACCCCAGGAATGTGTCAATAAAGTTTCCCCTTCCTGGGACAATGAATTCACGGTGTTCTTATTTCAATTTCCAGGAGTGTATAATGAAATTCCTTATACACCTTTGATGTAAATGCCCATTATATATTTTCTTGAGTAGCATACAATATATTTTCAATATGTTTCTTCCAGTAATCTCGATAGCAAAATGACAAGTATCCAATGCGGGTATTCGGCTCGGAGAAGATCCTAGAAGTCCTCTCATCACACCAGAGAGAATATTACAAAGAGTAATTATGCGCTCATGGAATAGTAATAGTACTGTACTACTTTGTGCATCGATTCTGCGAGTATATAGATGGTCAAGTAGGAAACGTAATTCACTCATAGAATTGTGCCGGGATAATTAGTAGAATATAAAGAGATATTACAGACTAAAATAACTAATTACCAAATACTCTCCAGTGTAATAACTAGTAAAATGATCATTCAGTAATTACCATGCAAAATAAAAATAACAATATTGAATTTATTTTTAGTCATCAGTATTCCGACTTGTTTAATGCGGCTCGCCACGAATTTCTCTCCTGTGCCAAGCTCTACATTTCAGAGTAGCACTTGCAACCTACGTCCTCAATTAGCTGCTGGATGAATTCCAATATCTGTCTTCCTCTATAATTTTTGGCGCCTGCAGCTTCCATAGTAACATGGAAGTCAGTCCCCGATGTCGTGACAGATGTACCATTGTCCTGTCCTTTCTCCTTGTCAGTGTTTTTCACATATTCTTTTTCCTCTATGTTTCTGCGCTGAACCTCCTCGTTCCTTACCTCATGAGTCCACCTAATTTCCAACTTTCTACTGTAGCACCACATCTCAAATGCTTTGATTCTTTTCTGTTCCGGTTTTTCCACAGTCCATGTTTCACTACCAAGCAATTCTGTGCTCCAAACATATATTCTCAGAAATTTCTTCCTCAAATTAGCCCTATGTTTGATACTATTAGACTTCTCCTCGCCAGGAATGCTCTTTTTACAAGTGCCAGTCTGCTTTTAAAGTCTTCCTTGCTCCGTCAGTCCTTGATTATTTTGCTACCTAGGTAGCAGAATTTCTTAACTTCATCTACTTCGTGAGCATCAGTCCTGATATTAAATTACTTGCAAATATTTTCATAGTGATGCCCAACAGTTGGCAGCACTTGCACGTGATAAAAGGTAGAACATTCAAAAGTTTGTACCTCAGCTTGCCACTAGAAAAAATACTTCTGTTGCAACTAAGACACGGTAAACGTTGACGTACACAATTGTAGTCAGAGCGTCTGATAAGAAATCGCATCTTCAGAGTGCGAATGTGGGGAATAGGCACGGGCAGGTGCGAATTAATACTAGGAGAGAGCAGAAGTAACCCCTCTCTTATTTTGTTCTACGCTTCTAAGCCCAGCACAGGACTACATTCTGAACATGTCGTCCTTTTTTCTGCGCAGTCACCAACTCAAAATTTCCATAGTTTATAATTGTTAATTATTAAGATGTTTCAGAAGTATACGGACGTGATTAATCCTGAGTTTGGCCATTAAATTCAATACCACCCACAAAAATTTAAGTCTTAAACAAATTTCACATCAACTGAAATCTGAAGAAAGAAGCTACAATTTTGATGACATACATAGTTTAGGGTCAAGTCGATGTATAGAAATTTCTGTAGAGTTTTGGTAGATTGTTTCCCAGTTATTAATGGATTACTGAAATTGCACTCGCGCAGAATGAAAATTGTAATAGAGGAACTGTTTTAGCCTGAAAATTCCTACGGAAATAACTATAGCAATACGATGCAAATCACGTAACTAATGAGGAGATACTGAATAGAATTGGTGATAACAGAAATTTCTAGCAAAACCTGACTAGAGGAATGGATTGGTTGATAGGACAAATTCTGAGATATCAAGGATCACGAATTTAGTATTGGAGGGAAGTGTGAGTTGTAAAAATCTTAGAGACCGACAAGCAGTAAGAATATTCACAAGGATGTAGATTTCAGTTATTATTTGGAGATGAAGAGGCTTGCACAGAATAGAGTACCATGGAAAGCTGCTTCAAACCGGATTGCATAAAACGACAGGGGTAGGTCACATGATTCACGCTGTAGGTTTGATTCTCCGTGTGGACCTAGAGACCAGTTCGTTATATGGTTGTTTGCAGTGAACGCTTTCGAATCCGGTGATCGGATCTGGGAGTCTTTCGGAATCAGTTGGTTTGCTACAGACCAATGATCTGCGGTATAGTGATAGTGCCAACTGGAGCAAGGCGAGGTTGGTGACTCCTATGAAGTCTGACAGTGTGTCTGTAACGACGCAGATAATTAAAGTTTCCGATTAAATCTGGTAAGGTATATCTCCATACTTAGCTTTGCTGACTCGAAGTAAATCCTTGATCATATGACGATTGACACCGTGCCTCCGTAAAAAGTTCGCACACTTCACCACAATGTCCATTACTTGACGAAGTTCCCCAATATTAGGACACATGGTCTTGTGATGAATGAAATAGGGTATATTGCAGATGTCCTTTCGAAACTCACCTATTAAGATTATTTTTTATTCGAGACAAAAGTTTTCTGACACTCAGTCATTAGTGGCGCACCGCCCGGGGCCATAGAATGCATAATATCGACACTCACACACGGCTTCAAAAATATCGAGCCTTGTTGCGTAATTCAGTGATACTATATCTAGCAGCCACTCTGGACCTCGCAGGTGCATGTCCATAGCATGTACAGAAACAGCAAGTTGACCACTATCGGATCTATCTGTATTTCATCGAATCAAAATGCTGAGAAACCTCTGGCTTTATTCTTTATTTGTACCTGTAAATTAGCTCCCATGTCGAGAATTCGACGGAAAACCTTCAGGAGTTGTTAATTCTGTTGGAACTTTACTTTCTGCTTCTGCAAGATTTTACGAGAGGTCCCAAAGAGAACCGTTTGCCAGCCAGTACTATGACGTCAGCCACTTTATACCTTGAGCGAATTACACCTTCATTTAGGTTGACTTCTGCAGCATTCAGATGAAATGAATAAACGTATTGCAAGTTTGTACTGTTCTAAAAAATCCACGATCACAATACAGTTCGTTGCGAACTCACATTTCTGTTAGATTACAGTGTACCGTGGCAAGGCGATTGTACTGATGCTATATTTCTTTGCAGAAACAAGCGTTTTGCGACATATCAGGCACTGTGGACGTACTATTCTGTCACCGAAGAAGCATGCACTGGGCTTCCGAAACTAGACACTTCTGCTGCCGTCGTAACCAATCATTCGCCATGAGGCGCCTCTGTATAAAATTAGGTGAAAGAAATCATGAGCTACCACCTAATATCATGTCCGACATACTTTTGCCCTGCATAGTGGAACATCTAGATGAGGCATGGACTCAACATTCTGCTCTTATACCCGTCCATAATTGCCCGCGCAAGATTTTGTGCACTAACTGACTTCTCGATATGTCCCATAAATGTTCGATGAGATTTATCTCGGGTGAAATGGGTACCCAAATCATTCGCTCGAGTTGTATAGACTATCCTTCAATCGAATCGCTAAAAACTGTGGCTTGGTGACATGACGCATTGTCGTCCATACAATTTTCATCGTTGTTTGGGAACACGAACACCATGAAGGGCTGCAAAAAGGTTCCACCTAGCTGAACATAGCCATTTCAAGGCAATGATCTAGTCCACGTAATGTAAACACAGACTACAATAAAATGGATCCACCTCCAGGTCGCACAGTGCTGTTGATAACTTGGTACCACGGCTCGAACAATACCATCAGCTCTTACCAAAAGAAGTCGGGACTCATCTGAACAGACCACGGTTTTCCAGTCGTCTAGGGTCCAACCGATATGGTCATGAACCCAGGAAAGTACCTAGAGTACGCGATACTACCGACATCCGTATACGTATATATCGTTATTACTTTTGTCACCTTTGTGTAATAGTGCCCGCAGGCTACCAAGGCGCTTGATGTCAGTTCACTCACCATCGCAGAGCCGAACTGAGACCGAGATGACTCGTGAGTGCTCATGTCCGCGGGACCCATGTAGGTACCGCTAATTTCGAAACTTTCTTCGTGATCAGCCATTGTGTACTGTAGCTCTGAGTCTTAGGCTTTCACTCTCTTAGCTATGTACTCTTATGACGCCAGTGTCACCACGGTAGTGTATCTCTGAGATTTCCCAAGTAATAGCTGCTTGGTCGGCAACTCGTTCAACAGATTTTAACGTATTTGCATTTTTCATGTGGGATAATGTGTAAAAGCCTTGTGTACGGGAAGTGTGTCAAGGGTGTGACTTCATTCGAACATCGTTAAGTTTTGTCGGTTACCAACAAACATTTTACTGCATAACTACTTGGAGCCGGCAGCAGTGGCCGAGCGGTTCTAGGCGCTTCAGTTTGGAACCGCGCGACCACTACGGTCGCAGGTTCGAATCCTGCCTCGGGCATGGATATGTGTTATGTCGTTAGGTTAGTTAGGTTTAAGTAGTTCTAAGTTCTAGGGGACTGATGACCTCAGCTGTTAAGTCCCATAGTGCTCAGAGCCATTTGAACCATTTGAACTACTTGGAAGCTAGAGGACGCAAGTTTGAAGAAACATGAGTGTAGCGGCAAGCACAGGCTGTGCATATATCCTAAATACGTCTACGTAGATTTTTACCAACGTCGAAGACCAATTACAAATTGGAAACTCCCTCATTTTGGATAAAGACATTCGGCTGAGTCATCCCCATATTAGAGTTCGCTTTCGCTGTAAGACACATTTATCCCTTCTACATGAACGCAAAAAATTAGCATGTTTGTCACAGAAACACACTCTAGAAGACAGTAAAGCTATATGTAAGTGTGGAAGTGCTGTGCTACGAGAGAAACCACTTACTATAGATAAATGCCACACAATCGTAATACATTGACTTGCAGAGAGAGTTGTCTGTTTCGCACGTTGACTAGGTCAGGACATGTCAGTTACCACGGTGAATGAGGTAGCAAGGTGGAAGGAATTCCGGGAGTTTTGTCAGAGCTTTCATGGAGGCAGTTTGAATGTTTGTCGGTTCAAGTCACGATGTTTTAGCAGAAGAGAGCTCGAAGAGAGAAAATATTTGTTCCTCGTTTGATCACTGGACAGCTCACTAATGACTGAAAGTTAACGATGACAAAAAGCTGATGCAGTAGATGTTGAAGCCAGTGTTTAGGTACGGATAATACAAGGGACAAAAGTATACTCATCACAATGATCTGGCAAAGAAATCACAAGTCTGAAGCCGACGTCAAAGTAAAATTTATAGTGTTACCCATGGAAAAGGTATTGCGAATTTACAGTTTTTGTCTTGACTACAGTTTTTAAACGGTTGTGCGAACAAATTTTGATTAAAAAAAAATACTGCGTGGGGCAAATAAAAGTGGCCAAGACGAAACCATTTCTGGCACCATTAGCAGTGGAGGAAAAGTCCTACAGCTACTTTCAACAGGATGGAGTGACTGTCCATACAACAGGCCGAGCCTTGGAATATATTTACACAATCTTCACGCCTGAGACAGTTGTTAGCAGAGGTCAATCTGGACGCGGCCGTAGCTGGTCACCCAGGCCACCCCATCTCTGAGTGTGTGGTTAGTTTGTGTAGGGAGCCCTCACGTCTAAGGTGTATCGCAACAACCCTTACAGTCTTCAAGAACTGCGCCGGCCGGGGTGGTCTCGTGGTTCTAGGCGCTTTAGTCTGGAACCGCGCGACCACTACGGTCGCAGGTTCGACTCCTGCCTCGGGCATGGATGTGTGTGATGTCCTTAGGTTAGTTAGGTTTAAGTAGTTCTAAGTTCTAGGGGACTGATGACCACAGCAGTTGAGTCCCATAGTGCTCAGAGCCATTTGAACCATTTTTCAAGAACTGCAACAGAATATTTAGGATGAAATTACAGCAATTCCAGTAGTACAGCTCTGATCCTCCTTCAGCAACAGGGCTCAGAAGTGCCAAGAGATGAACGGTGGTCACTTTCAGCATCTGCTGTTGTTAGTTGAGTACTGTATTTCGTTTCCTCTGCTATGTTTCTTTGTACCCTTGAACTCAGTTCTCCACTTTTATTTGCCCCACCGTGTACGATGTGGTCTCATTCGTGGTTCTTTCTCCCTGACAATGCATCTAACTACTCAGATGTGTCAGTTCACTAATTTCGTGCCATCAGTCAGATGAATATCCATTTCAGTCAGAAGACTCACCATATCTCACTCCAGGTGAATTGTTGTTTCGAGAAATTGAAATGAGCGTTGTAAAGAGCACAGTACATCACTTATGATGTAATTAGAACGTCGATTTGGGTACTGGACAGAACAAGAAATACATGAAATGTGTCAGCAGTTGCGAATACGGACAACGATGAGCTGTGTAATGAAATGGCGAGAAAGAAAATATGTGCCGGACCGGAGCTTGAATTTATATTTCCCACATATCGCGACCTGTCCCCTACCATTGGGATATCTGAACACACATTATGGACAGACCGACACATCTGTATGTTGTCAATCGTGTATCTGCAACCTGCACTAGTACATCCATTACCCATGTTCCCATGCAGGGCAGGCATTCTAATTGAAATTCGGTTCTCCGATGTCGACGGATAAATAAAATATTCCAGTGCCTCTGTTGTTCAGAATGACGATGCAATGTGCATGTTCGAAGGAGTATTATATCGTACTTCTGAACAACACAGGCACTGAAATTACGTATATAAGAGTAACAGAAGGAGGTTACCAGGATTCCGTAGCGAACAGGGAACAACACAAAGACAGTCATGTGACTAGAGGAATGGACAATTACGAAGGCTTGGACTGAACGTTAGGAAATTTGACACGAATATTAAAATCGAGTTCTGTTACTTTTGCAATGGACCTCATATATGAGTGCGTGTAGGTTGATGGAAATTATGATGTTATAATCCCCCATGCAGCTGAAATGACTTAGTAATTTAATTAATAAATGAGCAAATTTTTAGACGGAACTTTTTTCCGCGCAATAATAGCAACAAGTTTGCGAATTGAAATATAGTAACATCTCGTTGGTCATCTCCTGCTGGAATATAGATTGCTTGGTACATTGAGTGGCAGATGGTCATTCTGTCGGTTAGCAGCAAGTACAGTTCACTGTAAATAGTGTAGTGGCGTTTCCGTTTGCCTATTTTCTCATATTTATCTACGATACGTGATATCCCCCACCCATCTACTGTAATACCAGGTGATTAAAAAGTCAGTATAAATTTGAAAACTGAATAAATCACGGAATTATGTAGATAGAGAGGTACAAATTGACACACATGCTTGGAATGACATGGGGTTGTATTAAAACCAAAAAAATACAAAAGTTCAAAAAATGTCCGGCAGATGGAGCTTCATCTGATCAGAATAGCAATTATTAGCATAACAAAGTAAGACAAGTCAAAGATGATGTTCTTTACAAGAAATTCTCAATATGTCCACCATCATTCCTCAACAATAGCTGTAGTCGAGGAATAACGTTGTGAACAGCAGTGTAAAGCTTGTCCGGAGTTACGGAGAGGCATTGGCGTCGGATGTTGTCTTTCAGCGTCCCTAGAGATGTCGGTCGATCACGATACACTTGCGACTTCAGGTAACCCCAAAGCCAATAATCGCACGAACTGAGGTCTGGAGAGCTGGGAGGCCACCATGACGAAAGTGGCTGCTGAGCACATGATCATCACCAAACGACGCGCGTAAGAGATCTTTCACGCGTCTAGCTATATGGGGTGGTTCTGATAAAACCCCATGTCATTCCAAGCATGTGAGTCAATTTTTACCTCTCTATCTACATTATTCCGTGGTTTATTAAGTTTTCAAATTTATACTGACTTTCTGATCACCCGGTATACACAAGGAGACTAAAAAGATGGACCTGGGTAGACTATTAGGAAAACAGGGAGTTGACAACCCATATTTGGGAAGTCCCCTAAAACATTACCGAACGAGATACAACTCAGCAAGCCAACGTAAAATTCTGTCAAGAGCAAACTTAGTTATCGGTTCACAGTACGGATCTGACGCTCCAAAGATAGCTTTCACTCCTTCGATATGTTCTGAATGGCATCCGTTCTGCTGGAGAGAGCTGCAGTGAAAGGCCCGTCTGAAGAGGGAGACAAAGGGAAGAGGTATTCCGGCTTCAGTTGGAGAGCGCAGCATTTTCTGCCTCTCTCTCATGTGCTCCTCATCCCGTTAACTTGATTTCACGGTAAAGTGAGTTTGTCAGTTCCAGCGCAGCAGTGGTGCCTCCAGTGGCGGAGAAAATTCAGCGTCCCAATGAAGGGCCGGCGGAAGCTCCCGCCTCGCATTGTCTCGGAGCCCCGGTGGGCGATGGCGGCGGGCATTATCTGCAGGACCTGGCGTGCCGCGGCATTCGCCTGGGCTCGCTGCCTGTCTGCTGTCTTCTGAATGCTCCCACCTCCAGCTCCCGTACCGTCAGCCGCACTGCACTGCCATTACCGTCGCGATCTGCAAGTACTTAAGTGTCCAGCAGTCAAAGTAATCAGGGCACACGAGAAAAGGTAGAAAGAGAATTACTGTCGGCAGACTGTATCTGCGTTCATTAACAGCAAACCTCTGTCATCTCCGAGGGTATTTTCTGCTCGAATATATAATGTGGTTCAGCTGCCTACCGATGTCGTTTTATGCAACCCGCAATGTTATATCTGCCATTCATAAACCACGAGCGAGGTTTTCATATTTTCTCACTTGTTATGGGTAAACTGTTAGCCCTGTAGAAATAGGAACACAATCCATTTGTGGGAATGAATTTTAATGTAGTTATATTTTGTACCAAGATACGTTTCTGCTGAAGGCCGCGATTTTGGTGGAAGAAAAAGTACAAAAGTAACCTTCAAACGCACCTCGACACCCCAAGACTCATGCCCTGTCTGTCGTGATGTCGAGCATGTTGCTCGTGGCACTTTTTCCTACTACTGTACAAAAATATTGGACTACGCGAACTGCTGCCGATATTCGACCTTTTTTAGTCTTAATTGGTTCAAAATGGTTCAAATGGCTCTGAGCACTATGGGACTTAACTTCTGAGGTCATCAGTCCCCTAGACTAAGAATTACTTGAAACTAACAAACCTAAGGACACCACACACATCCATGCCCGTTGCAGGATTCGAACCTGCGACCGTAGCGGCAGCGCGGTTCCAGACTGTAGCGCCTAGAACCGCTCGGTCACCGTGGCCGGCTTAGTCTTAATTGATTGGGCTATTGCACCACCAGCATAGTTGGCTATTTCATTAATTTTATTTTCCTTGAAGGAAGAACTACTGTGGGTAACGCTAAATCCAAATATGTTGAAAATTCGATCCTTATAAGAGAGGTAGATTCGTAGTCACAAGATCTGACTAATGTGATGATGTAATTGTTTATTTGGTGCTGTTAAAATTTACAAAAATATTACGTAAAATTTACACAAACCTAAATTTTACAAAGTTCCCGAGAAGCCGGTTGTAATCCCTGACACAGTACTCGTTAAAGCCTGTGCTATGGTAAGTGAGCGGGATTCACCTTATAAGAAAGGATTTTCGCATAGATATCGACGGCGTGTACCTGAATGGCGGCAAATCAGACTTACATCCACTCTGTAATAACAATGATCCGTCAAGTAAGTTCGAAATGCAATTACACGTCAGGATGGATCAAAAGCAACCCAGAAGATGCTACCAATGCGATAATAATACGGTCTCCAGCCTAATTAGGCATTAACTGAGTTTCGTCGCTGTACAAGTTGGTATATATTCATGCAAAACAACAAAGTTGTAACACTGCATAATATAGTAGAATTTTATAAACAGAAAATCTATTGAACTGATAGTTTCACGTTCTGTACTGATATGGAAAACCATGAATACATAACACTACACTATAATGTTTACTACAAAACTTTATACTGTCTATTAATCTGATTAAAATCTGGCATAGGTTACCCTAGAAATTGTACTTTCATGCCACACACAAAATGTCAGTTTTGATAAAGATAAAACACTGATAAATTTTGACTTTTATGACTTTAACTTTTGCTGGTCAGACCAATTTAGAACACTTCAGAATTTAAGTGAATTTGGGAGGGGGGGGGGGGGCACCCTGAAACTGTTATGATCGCTGTATTAAAAAAAATTATTACTGAATTTATTATTCGTTCAAGATTTCCAGTATATAAGTTACTTTTCATCTTATTTACTGCTCATTTAAATGCCTTTAAATCTGTCTCGAAATAATAAACTTCATAACTATATCAATCCTAAAGTTATCTTTCGACTTCGTTAGACCTTCGCTATTCATTTACTGGTTCTTTAACAAAACATTTCTTTATACACCATTTAATATAACTAGTTCGGCAAATAATTATTATTAACACAATTTTTAATTTTCATTTCGGAACACTCGGATTGCACAACGTTTGGAAATGACCCTATCTAGGTTAGTTCTGAGGATAATTAAATGATGGAAAAGTTCTGGTAAAATTTAGGTTATTATTGCACCAAACAAACACAGTTCACTCTCTGATCCATATGAATACCGTACTAAAAGTTTCAACCTGCTAGAATCGATGCGGCGGTTGGCGGGCGGCAAGATGGCGAGGCACAGAGCACACATACAACCACAGCTATGGCTCTTGACGTATTGGCACTTTAATTCTTCTTAGCGTCGCAATACTTTTCCATTTAGTGCCTATGGAATTCTGTCATGCTGTGTGGGCGTTGGAACGGCATACCCGAGGCTCAGTGAAGCTATGTCTTCCAGGAGAGCCTCCTCGCTCCAGAAGGTGTTGCACCGGTATGGTGCAGCCACTCTCGCAACGAGGCATTGTGGGTACAACCGGTGGGTGAGTGACTCAAGAGTCCGTCAAACGTAGACGAATTATTGATACATCGAGCTAGGGCAGGCATAGATGCGTGCCCCCACCTCCGGTAGGTGGAACCCGGCGTCGCCCGACAGTGTATTCGAACCTACTGTAGCAGAGGCACGTGTGTCTGAGGAACACGCACGTTGGTAGCAAGCGGCATACCAGGACCGTTCAATATAAAATGCAACGCATTTTTTATGAAAGCAACGACGACGTCGGAGGCAGCGTCTTGCTCCATCAGTACCCCACAATCATCCAAACACTGCTTACCGCAGAATCCTTCCTTCATTGGCCAAAAAGACGGAAGATGGAAGGTGCAGTATCTAGGCTGCAGGGCGAATAAGGAAGAACAATCCAAAGAAGCTTTGTGAGTTCTTATCGAGTGCGTTGTCTTGGGGAGCGAGTCCCAGAAGACCGTCGTCATAACTTAGTGGCAGCTTTGAGTTTCTTCTTTGGGGGACACGTGGTGTGGCAGCACAGCATAGATTGCTGATTTGTTTACGGATCGAAAAGGTGAACACACGATATTCGACAAAAATTGTCACGATCGACCTCGTAACGCGCGAGCAATTCCGCACAGATGGTCCTCCGTTTCTCTTGTTAAAGTGTCAGGATTGGCGAGGAAGGGAAAGCAGTGGGTACCCGTTGAGATGAAGAAGTTAAACATAAGAGCATGGTGATTTAATGCAGTAAAAAGGACAGGCCTAGAGAAGCCACCGAAACTGAATGGGCTGCTGCCCAAGAGAGCAGGAGAGGAGAGCATCTAGTCGGATCGGAAGCTGCCAGCAGCAGAGAGCGTCTCCACCCCCACGTGAATGCCAGCCCTTGTGGCCGAGCGGTTCTAGGCGCTTCAGTCCGGAACCGCGTTGCTGCTGCGGTCGCAGGTTCGAATCCTGCCTCGGGCATGGATGTTTGTGCTGTCATTAGGTTAGTTAGGTTTAAGTAGTTCTAAGTCTAGGAGACTGATGACCTCAGATGTTAAGTCCCATAGTGCTCAGAGCCATTTTTGACCCCACGTGACCTCCTCCTGCCGTCCCTATTGGACAGCCAAATTGTAGACGTGCTGTTCAGTAGCATTACCTCGCCTCAACATGTGAGTTTAGCTACTGATGGTTCAACACGTGAGTTTCAAAGTGGTTCTGTCCGGTTTCACGCAACGTGACTTACACACTGAAACTAGCCGCCAGGCAGAAGCCACTGGCGACCATCAAGTGAAAAATAAAAAATTAAATTTTTATAATATTAAATCCATTCAATAACGGTCCCCACCGCACAGTCTTCATCGTCTTCTGTTAGGCGGACACACACCTCTGAATACCTCAACTGACGGACGAGTGTGTCAGCACTACCAATAGAGAGGTGCAGTTTTGCCGTGAGGTGTTTGTGATCCGTCGATCACCTCGAGAATGGCCACAAGCTCCGGCATTGCAGGACTCACAGCTGTATGCGACTGGCCGGCACGCTAGAGATCGGACAGGTTGGCGCGACCTTGTTGCCATGATGATAGACTCCTCATTTGACGACTCACTGCGCTTTTGTTAACTACCCGACCCCCGTAGACACTCTACCTATGAAGAACTGCAACGCTGTGGTTTTCTGCCACAACAAAAGTGGAACCCACCTCGGTTACAAACGCCATTTCGAAGGCCACGTATAGTGCCTCCACCTATCGGAATTTCCTGAAATTATAGGGGCTGAAGCGGGAATGTTCCGCAACGTCCCACAACAAATTCTTCATATTTTCAACCGAAATTGATCGAGAAAAAAAGTGTTGCATTATTTATTGATCAATCCTCGTACTTACGGTGCTCTGCGATGGCGGTGAGCACAGTGCTCTTACGGACAGGAGCTTAGTGGCGACTTGGCGAAGACCAGCCGGGATCACAGAACTCCTAGGACAGCACGGCAGTGTCGAACTTCGAACCGCAAACAGCGTGGACGCTGTCTGTCTGGCTCGAAATATTGATTTGGTGAGCTAAGTCGTTCAACAGTGCTTCTCACTCTGCCGTTTAAGTGTCCCGACTCTGGGCTGTTTTGATGTCTGGCGGCGAAGACGTCCACCGGAGCCTAAAGTAATTCTGTATCACTGCCAGTTAAAGGATTCTTGCCACACTTTGCCATAACGCCGGGGTATTTAACAGATCAGATTAGTAGTCTCTCGCGTGTCTTTGAGGCCACTTCCGTGACTCAACCTCTCTCTGCGCCGTGGTATTCCGTCTGCTTCATGATAATTCAAAGGCTCTACACTTAATATTAGATCTTCAAACATTTAAGCACTCTTTCGCTGGATAATCATGACTAAGTTAAGATTCTTCTTTTATTTCGTGAGGCAATTCCTGTGACCATTCATGCTGCTCGTTTGTGTATACGCTCAATATCTCTTCAATCCTTTTTACTATGGGCACTACACACTTCCCCAACTTCGTGTATACTCTGCAAACCGTCTTATAGTTTATGACGGTGCGTGTCATTGTCACTTCCTGCCTTTTCTGTTGCAGTCTCGAAACAACGATCGTCCGTAATACGTTATGCAAGCTTGAATCTCTCGAATTTTGCCTTCATGGTCTCTTCGGAAAATGTAAGTAGGTGGATGCAAAATATTGACTGACACCTCTAGGAAAGTAAGCTTCCCTAATTTTAGTAGAAGTGTGCACATCGCCACTGGAGTTGGGAGAGCATCTCCTTGATGCTCTTGTGCATACTAGTCAAAACTGTGATTAAATGCGCTGCTCTTCTTTCGAAATTGTATGTGTTCTCTATCAATCCTGTCTGGTAAGGATAGCGGACTGACAAGCATTACTCAAGCGTCGGACGAACGGGGGTTCCTTAATCTACTTCTGCAGTCAATAGGCTTCCCTTCCTGAGGATTCAGCCAGTGAGTCCGTCTGGCTTTTACTTTTCCTATGAGTAGTCAAGCGGTCGTCCCACATTAAGTTGCTCCGCTTGCATAATGACAGATATTTAATAGATATGACTGTTCCAATTATATTTTGAATCGAGCAATCTTCAGAGTAGCACGAACGTTTTGTAAGCACGTTTTTCTCTCTGACTGCATTTTACCATTATCCTACTATTCAACTAATGTATGCCACATGTTTAACTCATATCCTAACAAATTGTTAGACTCAGGTATTTTCAGAAATTGATAGACACCAAATATGACTCGTTGTTGTTGTTGTATAGGTCACTGTCTCCCTGTTTCTGGTGATGTGCAGCATTTTATATTTCTGTACGTTTAAAGTTAGTTACCAATAATTCACTATGAAAACTTGTCAGGATCTCTCTGGCACGACTTAGTGTCAGGTATTACTTCATTACAGATAATTGTATCATCTCATAAAGTTATACAAATAATGTCTGCTCATTATTAATATACAACATGAATATCAAAGGTCTCAGTGCATTTCTCTCGGGCTCCCTTGACATTACTTATATGTCTGTCGATGATCCTCCTTGAAATATAATATATTCGACATTTATATGTGGTGTTCTTACACTATACGTCTTTTACAAAAGCTGTGCATTGGGTTTTGTATACATTCTTTGTACAGAGGTGAGACGTGGGCGATACACTGTTCAAGCATGAAGAGAATATAAGCTGTTAAGTCTGCTGCTACTGAAGAATGCTTCAGATCTGACGGTACATCGATTACTAACTAAGAGATACTGCACCAAACTTTGGGAAAAGGATTCAATATACTCACTGCGGATGGCGCACTGGCGCCATGATTTAAACTGTCGAAAGAGCACCAGGGTACTTACTATACCCAACTAAATCGCAAGTTGCGAAAGATAAATTTGTGGCAAAAGTTGAAAGAAAAATGGGTTCGGCTGATACTACGCTTCCTCAGGTACCAAGAAATCTTCATTTTTGCAATGGAATGAATTGTTGGGTGTAAAATCTAAGAAGACAGACCCAGGCTTCAGTGCAGCAAAGCAAATTCAAGTGGATGAAGACTAAAGGACTAATGCGGAGATCAAGTTGTACAAAATAGGTTGGCACAAAGATCTCTACAAAAACACAAAAGCTGAGCAGCACTAATAACTGAAGAAAAGAATAAACGCTGCATCCGCACAACATAGAAATTTCCAGTCCTATCACAAGTTTCGTTTGATATCTCATACGACCGTACTGTCAATAATACACATTGTTATGCCACTCAGTCAAATTCTTTTTAGAAGTCAACAGATACTGCATCCATCTGAATTCCTTGATCCATTGCTTTCAGTATCACATGTGAGAAAAGCGTCAGTTGAGTCTCTTATCAACGATGTTTTCGAAATTCACACCGGCTGACATGTAGGATGACTTTCATTTGCGATAAATTAATGTCAAGTTTAGAATAATTTCTGAAATTCTACGACAAATGAATGTCAACGATTTTGGACAGTGTTGTGCATATTACGCCCTTTCTATAATCAAAGTGAAAATGAAGATGATTTATAGTTGCTAAAATTCTCTGGCGACCTACCAGTTCACGCCAACAATAGAATGGAAGCGAGTTACATGATAAAAATACCTGACGATATCGTACCCCAAATTGGTCTCCATACTTAATATGTTAAAACTCTGTAGATGGAAAGAACGTTTTGGTTTACACGGAATTAATGCAACAAAATCTTTATATCCCGGCACACTACATCATAAATATAAAATCATAAGCGTTATACGCCTTGGAAATCTTGATAACTTGAAGTAGATCGTTAATCGAAGGCATAAAGAACAATAGTTCTAAGGGAGGTCATTACATAGGAGGAATTTGGACGAAACTGAAATCTCAGGAGAGGCATTAATATTCCTACATTTTGAGGAGGAAACGACTGAAATTTTTCGCACGCGAATCTCTGATCGTGCCATCCGCAGCTGTGGTAGTTCATTACGTAGCAAAATCTCCAGAAACAGCTGTATTCTGAGCCAATTATATTGAGCCATTACCGGTGTCGTGCTGTGGTCGAGCGGATCTATACGCTTCAGTCTGGGACCGCGCTGCTGCTACGGTCGCAGGTTCGAATCCTGCCTCGAGCATGGATGTGTGTGATGTCCTTAGGTTAGTTAAGTTTTAGTGGTTCTAAGTCTAGGGGAATTGATGACCTCAGATGTTAAGTCCCATAGTGCTTAGAGCCATTTGAACCGGTGTCATGGCATTTAGCCACATTATTAGATGCATATGTTCCTTAAAACATGGTAAGCCGGCCGAAGTGGCCGTGCGGTTAAAGGCGCTGCAGTCTGGAACCGCAGGACCACTACGGTCGCAGGTTCGAATCCTGCCTCGGGCATGGATGTTTGTGATGTCCTTAGGTTAGTTAGGTTTAACTAGTTCTAAGTTCTAGGGGACTAATGACCTCAGCAGTTGAGTCTCATAGTGCTCAGAGCCATTTTTAAAACATGGTAAACAACATGGCGACGTTTATAGAACAGTCAACCTTCTTAGTTGAATTATAATGTCTCTAGGTCGAATAGTCTATGAATAAGAGGTTTGAGGATGGAAAAATCTGCACATAGTCGTCAACATTAAAGCATGGTGAACAACATGCCGAAAAATATAGAAAGCCTAACCATAAAACCATGATGTCCACTGGCCAGATAGTCAATGAATATAATACTGGGAGAGGGGAAACATCTGCATGTAAGCGTTAAAACGTGGTGAAGAATATAGAATGCCCAGCCTGCCTATTTAAAACAATAATGTCCTTAGCGCAGATAGTCAGTGCATAAAAGGTTGGGCGACGGAAAACACCAATGCCAAGTGACAAGGAAGCACCATCAAGTCAGCGGCCGGTGGTTTCAGCGAATACTCACCTGAGTGGTTTTGCGTTGAGCTGAGCAATTATCATAATTTTTTTTCATCTGAATGGCAGGTCAGAACAAAAGGTTTATCGAAACTGGAGGAGATCCTCAGGAAACTGACATCTCAGATAAAATGTTTTTGGACTGATCTGCACTTAGAACATTCGCCACGAATCGTTGTCTTGAAGTCCGTAGATGGCTTTGTTAGCACCGCGGCCTCTGCATAGCGTGCTCACGGGTTCAATTCCCAGTGGTGTCGAAGATTTTATTTGCTCGAGAATTGGGTGTTTGTGTTATCCTAATCATTTCTTCTCATCAAAAAGGCCAAATGGCGTGGAACAGATAGACTTGAAACAGGCTGCCAAATAACCCCAAATGAAGTCTTTCACCCGATAACGCCACACTGTCATTCATTTTATCAATTAGAAGACAATCCGAGGACTGCAACCAACAGAACATGTACAGAAGAATCGAAGAGAAACTTAAACTAGGAGATGAAGATACATTTAAATCAGAAGGAAGTAGAATCACCAGTTCTTCAATCACCTAGCTGAGAGTTTTTTGAGTATTACTGTCTGTATTAGGCACAGTTCTCACTGCTGTGATATGATACGCGGTACGACACGTGATGCGGCTCGTAATGTAATGCAGAAGGAACCCATATTGGTGGTGTACGTAGAAACGTATATTAAGCAAGGGTACAATGGGACAAAAGCTATATGAAACTGATACGATTCTCTGACGCAACGCTCATTGAAACTCGTAGTGCTGGTTGCCTTAAGCAGCTGTATCGTATGATACACAGGCCATTTGTTGTGCGTCAAGAAATATAGTTTGTTGTACATGAGGCAATGCAACATCCGTCTCTGTAGTTAATTACTTAAGAGGGAGTAAACTCCCCACCGCACCCCACTAAGATTTAGTGGTAAAATGGGATAATGGATAGTCCGATAAAAACTGGTTTCACAGTACAGAGCGAATCAGGTTATAGCTGTAGAAAGGTGCAAAAATCAGTTACTGTCAGTTGCACAAAACATACGAACTTTATTTTTCCAAAACACATAATCACACATGCCTTAAAAGCATTCAAAACAATACGACTGAAGGCCCAAACACAAGTTATTAAAATTGTCTTAATAAATACGCACAGCTGACGGCCTTAGTTACAAAATTTTACATAAAAAATCGGCTTAAGTCCACACACTGGAGATAGTAGAACTGAGTGTTTAAGGCCTGGACAACAAGAATTTCACATAGAGAAGAAAATTTTAAAAGGTTTTAAGCAAGTGACTTTTTTAATTTTAATTTGAGACGGCTGAAGGCCTTATCTTAAAATATCTCACATCAAGTTCGGCTGAAGGCCACAGACTGAACATAGAACAACTCAAGGCTTAAGGGCTAGATTATAAGAATTCCAGATAGAGAAAATTATTTACAAAGTTTTAAACAAGTGGTTCTTGTAATTTTAATTTATGATGGCTGAAGTCCTTACCTTAAAATATTGCACATAAAGTTTGGCTGAAGTCCACTTACTGAACATAAAACAATTCCCCACCGCACCCCCTCAGATTGAGTGGTAAAATGGCCCAATGGATATTCTGACAAAAACTGATTTCAAACGACAGAGGGAATCAGGTTATTCTTGAGGATCACACATTCCCTTAAAAGCATCCAAGCTAGGCTTAAGGCCTAGATTATAAGAATTCCAGATGGAGAAAATTATTTGCAAAGTTTTAAACAAGTGATTCTTGTAATTTTAATTTAAGATGGCTGAAGGCCTTACCTTAAAATATTGCACATAAAGTGTGGCTGAAGTCTACTTACTGAACATAAAACAATTCCCCACAGCACCCCCTCAGGTTGAGTGGTAAAATGGCCCAATGGATATTCTGACAAAAACTGGTTTCAAAGGACAGAGGGAATCAGGTTATTCTTGAGGGACACACATTCCCTTAAAAGGATTCAAAACAAAACCACTGATGGCCCAAACACAAGTTATTAAAATATCCTTAAGGAATACACACGGCCGACGGCCTTAGTTACAATATTTTATATAAGAACTCTGCTGAAGCCCACACACTGGAGTTACAAGAACTGAGTGCTTAAAGCATGGATAGCAAGAATTTCAGATAGAGAAGAATGTTTTAAAAGGCTTTAAGCAAGTGACCTTTCAAATGTTAATTTGAGACGGCTGAAGGCCTTATCTTAAAATGTATCACAAAAAGTTCGGCTGAAGGCCACAGACTGAACATAGAACAACCCAAGGTTTAAGGCCTGAATAACAAAAATTTCAGATACAGAAAAATATTAGCAAAGTTTTAAGCAAGTGATTTTTTAAATTTTAAATTAATTTGGCTGAAGGCCTTATCTTAAAATATTACACATAAAGTTTGGCTGAAGGCCACATACTGAACATAAACATCTCCCCATCGCCCCCCCCCCCCCCCCCCTCAGATTGAGCGGTAAAATGGCCCAATGTATAGTCCGATAAAAACTGGTTTCAGAGTACAGAGCGAATCAGGTTATAGTTGTAGAAAGGTGCAAAAGTCAGTTACTGTCAGTTGCACAAAACACACAATTTTATTTTCCTAAAACACTTAATCACACATGCCCTAAAATCAAATGGTTCAAATGGCTCTGAGCACTATGCGACTTAACTTCTGAGGTCATCAGTCGCTTAGAACTTAGAACTAATTAAACCTATCCAACCTAAGGACATCACACACATCCGTGTCGCATTCAAAGCAATACGACTGAAGGCCGAAACGCTAGTTATTAAAATAGCCTTAAGGAATCCACACGGCAGATGGCCTTAGTTACAAAATTTTACATACAAACTCGGCTGAAGTCCACACACTGGAGATAGGAGAACCGAGTGCTTAAAGCCTGGATAAAAGAATTTCAGATAGACAAGAAAATTTTAAAAGGTTTTAAGCAAGTGACTTTTCAAATTATAATTGAAGACGGCTGAAGGCCTTATCTTAAAATATTTCACATAAAGTTCAGCTGAAGGCCACAGACTGAACGTAGAACAACTCAAGGCTTAACGCCCGGATAACAAGAATTTCAGATAGAGAAAAATATATGCAAAGTTTTAAGCGAGTGATTTTTTAATTTTAATTTAAGATGGCTGAAGGCCTTATCTTAAAATATTGCACCTGAAGTTTGGCTGAAGGTCACATATTGAAGATGCACCCCCCCCACCCCCTCTGATTTAGCGGTAAAATAGCCCAGTGGATAGAGCGACAAAAACTGATTTCACAGGTCAGAGCGAATCAGGTTATCGTTTTGGAAAGGGGCCAAAAATAGTTACTGTCAGTTGCACATAACATACAAACTTTATTTTCCTAAAACACTTAATCACACATGCTCTTAAATGCATTCAAAACAATACAACTGAAGGCCCAAACACAAGTTATTAAAACAGCCTTAAAGAATACACACAGCTGAAAGCCTTAGTTAATAAATTTTACATAAAATCTCGGGTGAATTCCACACAGTGGAGATGGAAGAACTGAATGCTTAATGCCTGGATAACAGGAATTTCAGATAGAGAAGAAAATTTTAAGAGGTTTTGAGCAAGTGACTTTTAAAAATTTTAATTTAAGATGGCTGAAGGCCTTATCTTAAAGTATTTCACATAAAGTTTAGCTGAAGGCCACATATTGAACATTAAACAACCCAAGGCTTAAGGCCTGCATAAAATAACTAATCAATTGAGCAAAATTCCCCTTTAAAAAATTTGTTTATGCAAGAATCTTCAAAGTTTTAATTTAAGACCGCTGAAGGGTCTATAATAACATTAAAATAAACTAAATTAATAGACAGCTGAAGGCCTCGCACCTTACTTGAGACTAAACGAAAATCACAATCTAAAACAACAGAACTGTGGCACTCAAAATTGCTCCAGTGTTCGGCCTGAGGAGGTAAGTCTAACGTAAGTTTATGTGAGGCAGGCAGCCAAGCGTGATATTAAATAATCGGGCGGCAGCACGACCTAGGGACGGCAGAAGGACCGAACAACAGCATGACAATGGAAACATCAGCGAGGACGAAGATACCAGCAGCACTACGTCTTTAAAATTGGCGTCTAAATACAGTGAAGACACAATAACCACTCAACAATATGAACAACACCAAATTCTGTCAATCCGCACGCCGTGATAGACAGCATCTTTTCGGTGAGGAAAGGAACACTGCCAGAAAACTAGGCTAACGACCAGGGCGGGTATTGGAACGTTAACAGCCACAAGGCAGAAGATACCGCTGGTGCACTTTACTAATAAGTATCAACCAATTCATTTGTTAAACACGATACAGGATGATGGCTGCAACATTTTGCCTACTCCAAGACACCATATGTTGCTGCTTGCGGGAACAGCCCAGAACACAACAACCAGCAATGAACGAAGAGATGTCACAACAGTTGACGTTTCATAACAGGTTAACTGATCACTCAACTTCAGTATTCAGGTTCTGTGAGCGACGAACTTCTTAGCTCTCGCAGGTAGCGCCTCACAAATCCGACTGCACGTGCAGACCAGTGGCTCCAGCCGCAGAGACTTCCTCACTGCGACAGACTGCCACATACACCACACACGGAAATATAGAGGTCACACCAAATATGGCGCAGCAGTACTAGTATCGATAAGCGCTGCTGCTGCCACTGATGGAGGCAAGTCAGCAACTCGTTACGGCAGTAACTCAGCGAGAAATAAGACGCCAGTCAATTGTGACAAATGCCAAAGAACAAGACATCCCAACGCGAGCCGGCCACGACTCAACCTCCCCTCATACAGCAACCCTGGTAGGGGGGTAACTTAACAATAGGACTAACCAAATTTAACTTGGCTAAGGTGGACCCGGTACTGCTTACCGGTGTGGTTATCGTTAAGCAGCAGATTCACCGGGCCTAAAATACGCACAATGGGGCAATGGTCCGAAAAATGGGGAGCAAATTTACTAAGATCTCCGACAGCACCTGCCTACCGGGAAAATTACGGGCATAGATCTGATCTCTTGGCCTTCCCCTGAAGGCTCGCCAATTACGATTCTAACGCGCAGCTTGTTTATTGTGGGCCATGAGTATATAATGTCTGGCACTGTTTCGGTTTTTCTTGACGACTTAAGCGGTAATATCCGCCGCAATTAGATAGTTTGAAAGAGGGGAATTAACAGGATAGGCCAGGATCAAGGAGGCGGGAGTAGCTTTTAAGTCCTCATGACTGGCGGTTTTGAAATCAAAACTAAGCAAGGGAAGACTAGAATCCCAGTTACTGGGCGTTTTCTGATGATAAACAATCAAAGTGGATTTAAGATTTCGATTGACACTCTCCGCAAAAGTTCCCTGCGGATAATACGGCGTAGTAGTGATATGCTTAATACCGTTCTGAAAACAGAAGGCCTTGAAGGGAGCCGAAAGGTGGGCGCATTACCACTAACATTTAGTTAGAGGGGTGGGGGGGTCCAAAAACATTTAAAACATTAGTTAAATGCGAAATAGTGGTGGTAGCAGTCACGTTACAACTCGGAAGGACCCAGGTAAATCTCTAAAACGCACTAATAATAACCAATACGTACCGGTGACCTCTCTTAGCACGAGGTAAGGGCTTACATAATCGATATTGAGTTTCTGCATAGGATAGGATTCACGCTCAGAACTCATCAGACCCTGTTGAAGAGCATTCTTGGGTTTGGCTACATTACACAACCGACATCGAGAAACCATCTCTCTCACGTCACGGTCCATGGAGGGCCAAGTCAAATGCTCCTTAATTTTTTGCAAGGTCTTATAAGTTCTTAAATGCCCACACACCAACGAATCATGAAAGTAACGAAAAACTGCCGGCCGCGGTGGTCTAGCGGTTCTAGGCGCTCAGTCCGGAACCGCGGGACTGCTACGGTCGCAGGTTCGAATCCTGCCTCGGGCATGGATGTGTGTGATGTCCTTAGGTTAGTTAGGTTTAAGTAGTTCTAAGTTCTAGGGGACTGATGACCACAGATGTTAAGTCCCATAGTGCTCAGAGCCATTTGAAACATTTTTTGAAAAACTGGGCGCACCCCAGCTAATGGCAAACAGATTTTGAATTTAGTAGCACGTCCCACCCATTTACACAAAATGCCCTTCTTAACAACGTACTCATCCGACAGTTTCCCGGCCAAAAGGCGTTGCTTAACATGTGCCCAAGCAGGGTCCTGATCCTGATGCTGGGCAACATCATCAAATACATGGTACAACTAAGACTGCCTCCATCTGTCTTCTGGGGGCCGTCAGAAAGTGTAGATTCAGTGAACATCCGGGTGAGGACATCCTCAAGGACATTTTCAGTGCCTTTCACGTGTTCAACTTCAAATTGACATGCAGAAATGCATACTGCCCACCTGGCAATACGGTTTTATGTGGCCTGGCTCACACACAGCTCAATGGCTAATTGTCGGTTTCTAGCTGAAATACCCGGTGCTCAAGATAGAAGCGGAGCTTATCCAGTGCGAACAAAACGGCCAACGCCTCGCACTCAGAATATTTAGGTTCGGCACCAGTTAACCGACGAGACTCGTACGCTAATGGTTGCCTCTGACCTTGGAATTCCTGGAGGAGGATAGCCGAAATACCGACATTAGATGCGTCAGTTTTGACAATAAACTTCTTATTAAAGTCGGGTACTCCGAGAACGGGAGGGTTCGCTATAGCTGCCTTAATGAGCTCAAAGGCGGCCTCTTCGGAGGGTCCCCATTCAAAACGCACTCCTTTCCCGCGCAATTCATTTAAGAGCGCCGCCAACTGGGAAAAATTAGGGACAAAACGCCTAAAATAGTTCGCCATGCCTATGAACCTAGCAATTCCACGTTTATCAGTAGGCGGGGCCAGAGCTCATAATGCATTAGTTCGTTCTTGCTCGATGAGGATAATCTGACCTGACACTAGGTGACCTAAGAAGGACACCTGCTGCCTGGCTAACGTCAGGTTACTGGGTTTAACAGTTAACCAGGCTAACTGCAATCTCAAAAATCCTTGGAGGATATGGTCCAAATGGTCCTGAAATGAACGGCTATAAATAACTAAGTCGTACAAATAATTATACACACACACTAATTTCTAGTTCGCAAGGATATTATCCAGCAAACTTGTCAGAACTGCTGCGCCAGTAGCCAAACCAAAGGGAACCCTGTAAACTCATACAGATTCCAATCAGTACAAAATGCAGTAATATGTTTACTTTCTTCAGCTAATGGAATCTGATAATAGGCTTGGTTCCAATCAAGTACAGTAAACCAATGAGCACCGGCAAACCAAGTAAAAGAGTTATGAAGATCAGGGAGAGGGACAGACCCAAGGACAGCCTTAGCTTTCAGGCGAAGGTAGTTAACAACAAATCTGAAAACCCGCCCCTGATCGTAAGGGACAAGGAAAATGGGGGAACCATAGGCGTATGTTGAAGGCCTAATAACCCCTTGCTCAAGCATTTGGGACATTTTAGCACTCAGTATCATCACCTTAGGGGGTGAGAGAGGATATGGGGACTGACTAACAGGAATATCGTCAGATAGATGGATATGGTAATTAAGAACATTAGTCACCGGGAACCTCTGTAGCAAATCCTGAAACTGAGAGGCCTGATGTGGGGAGAGATGGCCGAGATCGAACTCAACAGCCAGGATGCCAGCATGCACAGTACGTTTAGCGCACTCACAGAAACCAAACTTCTCCGCAGGAGCGAACTTAAAGCAGAAAGTGTGCCCAGAATAATCTAAGACTAACCGAGTTTTACTGATGAAATCGCACCCCAATATTAAATCAACCAGCAGCTTCTTGGCCAAGGCTAATGATTAAGGCCAGGAGAAATCCCTAACCGATATACTCCCCCTGACCCAACCATGCAGAGGCAACACCTGGCCATTGGCCACCTAACATCTCTGCACCAGAGAAGGCACCGATTAAAATTCTGTAAGATGACCAAATTCAAAAAACCGTTCGAAGCTTAATAGTGAAAGTGAGCTTCCAGAATGCAAACGAGCTCCAATCGGTTCCCCACCTACTCAAGAATAAAGTTCGGCAGAAGGTCACGCACAGTACTTGAGATTAGAATAAAATCACAATCTAAAACAACAGAACAGTGGTGCCCAGAAACGCTCCTAGGGTCGGTGTGAGGAGGTAACTCTAACATAAATTTAGATGAGACAGGCAGCCAAGCGTAATACTAAGTAATCGGATGGCAACCCGACCCAGGGACAGCTGAAGGACCGACCAACAACCTAATTAATTCCCTTCCGCCTGACCAACTGCACAGCAACGAAAAAGCCAGCGAGGACGAAGATACCAGCAGCGCTACGTCTTGAAAATTGGCGTTTGAGTAATATCAAGACACAATTAGCAGGATCGCAAGAGATGAAAAAGAACCACTGTGGTACAACAACCGAGTTAGAAAATTGCTGCGGAAGCATAAACATAGCCAAAGCCTTGCAGACAAACAAAAATTACACGAAGCGAAATGTAATGTGATGAGGGCTATGCGAGAGGCGTTCAATGAATTCGAAAGTAAAGTTCTATGTACTGACTTGGCAGAAAGTCCTAAGAAATTTTGGTCTTATGTCAAAGCGGTAGGTGGATAGTAACAAAATGTCCAGGCACTCAGTGACCAAAATGGTGCCGGCCGGAGTGGCCGTGCGGTTCTGGGCGCTACAGTCTGGAACCGAGCGACCGCAACGGTCGCAGGTTCGAATCCTGCCTCGGGCATGGATGTGTGTGATGTCCTTAGGTTAGTTAAGTTTAATTAGTCCTAAGTTCTAGGCGACTGATGACCTCTGAAGTTAAGTCGCATAGTGCTCAGTGCCATTTCAACCATTTGAACCAAAATGGTACTGAAACAGATGATGACAGACTAAAGGCCGAAATACTAAATGCCTTTTTCCAAAGCTGTTTCACAGAGGAAGACTGCACTGTAGATCCTTCTCTAGATTATCGCACAGATGACAAAATTGTAGATATCGAAATAGATGACAGAGGGATAGAGAAACAAAATCGCTCAAAAGAGGAAAGGCCGCTGGACCTGATGGGATACCAGTTCTATTTTACACAGAGTACGCTAAGGAACTTGTCCCCCTTCTTGCTGCGGTATACCGTAGGTCTCTAGAAGAGCGTAGCCTTCCAAAGGATTGGAAATGGGCACTGGTTGTCTCCGTTTTCAAGAAGGGAGGGCGAAGAGATGTGCAGAACTATAGACCTATTTCTCTAACGTCGATCAGGTGTAGAATTTTGGAACACGTATTATGTTCGAGTATAATGACTATTCTGATGACTAGAAATCTACTCTGTAGGAATCAGCATGGGTTTCGAAAAAGACGATCGTGTGAAACCCAGCTCGCGCTATTCGCCCACGAGACTCAGAGGGCCATAGACACGGGTTCCCAGGTAGATGCCGTGTTTCTTGACTTCCGCAAGGCATTTGATACAGTTCCTCACAGTCGTTTAATGAACAAAGTAAGAGCGACGATTAGACCAATTGTGTGTTGGATTGAGGAGTTCCTAGAAAACAGAACGCAGCATGTCATTCTCAATGGAGAGAAGTCTACCAAAGTATGAGTGATTTCAGGTGTGCCGCAGGCGAGTCTCGTAGGACCGTTGCTATTCACAATATACATCGGAGGTGATGGTATCATCTGGAGTGCCCCAGGGAAGTGTGTTGGTCCGCTGTTGTTTTCTATCTACATGAAAGATCTTTTGGATAGGATGGATAGCAATGTGCCGCTGTTTGCTGATGATGCTGTGGTGTACGGGAAGGTGGCGTCGTTGAGTGACAGTAGGAGGATACAAGATGATTTGGACTGGATTTGTAATTAGTGTAAAGAATGTCAGCTAACTCTAAATATAGATAAATGTAAATTAATGCAGATGAATAGGAAAAAGAATCCTGTAATGTTTGAATACTCCATTAGTAGTGTAGCGCTTGACACAGTCACGTCGATTAAATATTTGGGCGTAACATTGCAGAGCGATATGAAGTGGGACAAGCATGTAATGACAGTTGTGGGGAAGGCAGATAGTCGTCTTCGGTTCATTGGTAAAATTTTGGGAAGATGTCGTTCATATGTGAAGGAGACCGCTTATAAAACACAAATACGACCTATTCATGAGTACTGCTCGAGCGTTTGGGATCGCTATCAGGTCGGATTGAGGAAGGACATAGAAGCAACTCAGAGGTGGGCTGCTAGATTTTTTGCTGGTAGGTTTTATCATCACGCGGGTGTTACGGAAATGCTTCAGGAACTCGGGTGGAAGTCTCTTGAGGAGAGGAGGCGTTCTTTTTGTGAATCGCTACTGAGGAAATTTAGAGAACCAGCATTTGAGGCTGACTGCAGTACAATTTTACTGCCACCAACTTACATTTCGCGGAAAGAACACAAAGATAAGAGAGATTAGGGCTCGTAAAGAGGCATATAGGCAGTAATTTTTCCCTCGTTCTGTTTGGGAGTGGATCAGGGAGAGAAAATGCTAGTTGCGGTACGAGGTACCCTCCGCCACGCACCCTATGGCGGATTGCGGAGTATGTATGTACGTATATATGAAATGACCTTGTGGATAACATCGGAAGTTCACTGAGTCTTTCTGCGGATAATGCTGTAGTATATCGAGAGGTTCTAACAATGGAAAATTGTACTGAAATACAGGAGGATCTGCAACGAATTGACGCATGGTGCAGGGAATGGCAATTGAATCTCAATGTAGACAAGTGTAATGTGCTGCGAGTACATAGGAAGATCCTTTATCATTTAGCTACAATACAGCAGGTCTGCAACTGGAAGCAATTAATTCCATTAATTATCTGGGAATAGGCATTAGGAGTGATTGAAAATGGAATGACCATAAAAAATTAATCGTCGGTAAAGCAGAATCAAATGGTTCAAATGGCTCTGAGCACTATGGGACTCAACTGCTGAGGTCATTAGTCCCCTAGAACTTAGAACTAGTTAAACCTAACTAACCTAAGGACATCACAAACATCCATGCCCGAGGCAGGATTCGAACCTGCGACCGTAGCGGTCTTGCGGTTCCAGACTGCAGCGCCTTTAACCGCACGGCCACTTCGGCCGGCTAAAGCAGAATCCTAAGGAAATGCAATCCGAAAACAAACTAAGTGGGTTACAGTACACTTGTTCGCCCACTGCTTGAATACTGCTCACCGGCATTGGATCCGTACCAGATAGGGTTGATAGAAGAGATACAGAAGATCCAACGGAGAGCTTCGTTACAGAATCATTTAGTAACGGCGAAAGCGTTACTGAGATAATAGATAAACTCCAGTGGAAGACTCTGCAAGAGGGACGCTCAGTAGCTCGTTATGGGCTTTTGTTAAAGTTTCGGGAACATACCTTCACCGAGGAGTCAAGAAGTATATTGCTCCCTCCTCCGTATATCTCGCGAAGAGACCATGATGATAAAATTACAGAGATTAGAGCCCACACAGAGGCACACCGACAATCTTCCTTTCCACGAACAGTATGAGACTGGAATAGAAGAGAGAACCAACAGAGGTACTCAAAGTACCCTCCGCCACACACCGCAGGTGGCTTGTGGAGTATGGACGTAGATGTAGATAACCACTAAAAATATGAACAACACCAAAGGCTGTCAAACTACACGTCCTCCTGGACAGCATCAACATGGTGAGGAAAAACGCACTGCCAGAAAACTACACTAACGACTAGGGTAGGTAACTGGAACGTTAACTGCCACCGCTGGTGCACTTTACTAATAAGTATCAACCAACTCAATAGTTAAACACCATACAGAAAGACGGCTGCAACGTTTTGCCGACTCCAACCATCCATACGTTGCTGCTTGCAGGAATGACCCAGAACGGAACAACCGGCAATGAACGAAAATATATCACAGTAGTTGAGGTTTCATAACAGGTTAACTGATCATTCAACTGCAGTCTCTTGATTCGGTGGGCGACGAACTTTGTAGCTCCCACAGCTAGCGCCCACAAATCCGACCGCACGTGCATGCCGCCTGCGGCCCCGGTCTGACCAGTGCCATTGAGAATTCCTTGCTGCGACCGACTGCCAGAAACACCAAACACAGAACTATAGTAGTCACACCAAAGACGGTACAGACAGTACAGGAGTTCCAGTATCGATAAGCGCTGCTGCTGCTCTTGATGGAGGCAAGTCAGCAACTCGTTATGGCAGTAACTGAGGGATAAATAAGACGCCACTCGATTGTGATAAATGCCAAAGAGCAAGACATCAATGCGAGCCAGCCACGGCTCAGATGCTCAGATATCTTACTGCTAAATCTCGGGAGGGGGAGGGGGGGGGGAGATGGAGAGTTTTCATTTCCTAGTAAGTTGAGCTCTTACTCTTGACATAAAAAATTTAAAACTTCAGCTTTGGTATTCATGTATGGTCTCCGCTAAATTTCTCGTTTGATTTTGAGAAATCTATTCGGTAAAACGTGTTGTATCACATATTCTATCGTTTCACTGACAATCACTCCTTACACTACAGTTTACTCTACAGCTCTCTCTAATCGAATGCAAGTTATGCCCTGATCTCTTGATATATGTCTTATCATCTGTCCTTCTTCATGTGCTTCCTCATCTTTTTTTCTGTGGAGCACCTTCTTATTTCTTTTCTTATCAGTGCACAACATTTTTAATATTATTTTTGTAGCACCAGTTCCCTTAGACTCTCTTCTTTTACAGTTCTACATCTACATCCACACTCCACAAGCCACCTGACGGTGTGTGGCAGAGGGTACTTTGAGTACCTCTATCGGTTCTCCCTTCTGTTCCAGTCTCGTATTGTTCGTGGAAGGAAACATTGGCGGTATGCCTCTGTGTGGGCTCTAATCTCACTGATTTTATCATCACGGTCTCTTCGCGAGATATACGTAGGAGGGAGCAATATGCTGCTTGACTCCTCGATGAAGGAATGTTCTCAAAACTTCAACAAAAGCCCATACTGATCTACTGAGCGTCTCTCTTGCAAAGTCTTCCACTGGAGTTTATCCATCATCTCCGTAACGCTTTCGCGGTTACTAAATGATCCTGTAACGAAGCGCGCTGCTCTCCGTTGGAGTTTCTCTATCTCTTCTATCAACCCTATCTAGTACGGATCCCACACCGGTGAGCAATATTTTCCCACATTCCATCATTAAAGACTATTCAAGGTTGCACACATTAAACGTACGTTCTCAGACATTTCTTCCTGAAATTAGTGCAGGTGTTTGACACTAGCAGATTTTTTTTCTGGACGGAAAAACCGCTCTTTGACTGTGCACCTCTAACTTTATGTTCTCCATGTTTCGTCCGCCATGTGTCATGTTGCTTTCCAGGTAGCAGAATTCCTTAACTTCGTCTTCTTATTGGTCCCCAGTTTTCATGCTGAGTTCATTTCTGCCACCCTTTATTATTTTCGTATTTCTTCAGTTTACTCTCACTTCGTAATCTGTGATCATTAAAAGAGAATTATCTCTTTGTTTTAATTCAGCTACCAGTTTCATAACGGTAACTCGTTCTCCATTGTTTCTCCTGTTTGGTAACGGCGAATGACGGTATTGTCCCTTTGAAAGGACAGAGCCGAATCATTTCCACATCTGTTCCTGTATGAATTAGTGGTGCATCCCTAACGACTCGTCTTCGACTAATCGGTAGAGTCACACTTTCATTTCCCTGTGCAGACATGGACCTGATGATGAAATTCCTGGAAGCGTACATAGGCTATACTTTTGAAACAGTTTTAAACTCTATTGCATTTTTATATACAGCTTTCAGTCATAAGCCAGGGGAATATTCTTGCTACTGTTACGATCCATCGCAGTTGTCTGCCTATTCTTTCAAAGGCCTTAATAAAGTCTACAACAGATATGTAGATTTAACAGTTATTTTCTCTTACTTTCTGACTCACTTCTTTACAATGTACACGTTGTTGGCGCAAGAACTTCCCTCAGTAAACGATTCTGTTTCTCCGAAAGGGGGGCATCATTTGTTGTTAGTACTCTTTTACTGATCATCCCGATACATATTTCGTATACTATATACGTCACAATTATACCCCTGTAATTTCCTCATTCCATTCTATTTAATTTTTAGACTTGAGACACAACAAAGACACTCCTATATTCATCTGGGAATGTCCTCTGTAATCAACATATTTTATTCAGAATCTTAAGCCACAGAAATATGTCACTGTATTTCATGAGCTTTAATGTTCTCCTGTAGACTTTGTCTATTCGCTGATGATCAGTTAACTTTTCATGTTGAAGAAAATGAAATGAAAATATTGCTCACAAGCTGACTTTATTAAGGCCAGAACGTAATATGAAGTAATCTGAAGACAGGTAACAGCATGAATAGTCGACTATACAAAATCAAAAAAGCCTGTCCTGTAAATCAAAGAACATCTTTCTATACGCACATCACTAAAAGTTTTGGATCACTCCGGTTCCCAGAACTCCTGAAGGTAGACGTTGACCGTCGATATTGTATCACGGACACAGTCCCTTTGACTGTTCAGAGATGCCACAAAACCCGCCCAAAGATGTAAACAACTATGGATGGGCAGCACCTATTAGACGGAGGGCGTCCGACAGCCGATCACGTCCAATCATTCCACGAGGAAGGAGGTACACGGATCCTGTTGTCAGTAGTTCAACCATGCCTAGATGGTCAATACGGCGGTTCGATCGCTCCTCATTGTTACTTTGTGGCGGGGAGGGCACTCAACAAGTGAAGTGTCCCCGCGTCTCGGAGTGAACCAAAGCGATGTTTTTTGGACATGGAGGAGATACAGAGAGACAGGAACGGTCGATGACATGACATTATGCCGATAAACGTTTCTGGCCATGTGGAATGCACTTGACAATGAAGGTTACTGCTACAAGTCAAGAAATTGGTATCGCGTGGAAGAACAACTCTTGGAGGCCATTAGAAGAGGTTGCCTGAATATAAATGATCCACGAGGAAGGAATAAATGCCATGCCTAATGCCTGAAAGTGAACATGATGTTGACGATGATTAGATGCGAGGGTCACATCAAGCCTGCAGTAATCGAAAAATTTCTGTTACATACGCTGCAATATGACATAAAAATATCAGCCTCGTCTCTCAATAACAATACAGATCAGCATTTTATTAGGCATACTTGTTCGTTTCATGTAATCAAGACTTATTCATAGTTACACGCCGGAACAGATTTCTGCGTGAAATAGTCAATGGAGACTGCCGACATACCTTTTTCATGAGTAGCAGTCTTTTTCTGTTTTTTACAAACGGCTACTGATTCACCGCAGTGTAACAGCCCTTAGACAGTTGATCCGTAGCGGCACCGATGACTGCGTCGTGTTTTATAACCTCTTCGCTTAGGGCAATAACGTAAAAAGCCCCCAACGACCGTAGGCCATTTTCCAACAAATTTATGGAAGAGTAAAACGAGATGGACACTTGGCGCGTCCGTAAATCGGAAGCCCATGAATACGCTCTTGCTATCCATCACGCTAATTCGCAACGCAATTAAATTCTTTCTGCATCAACCAATTACGATTTCGGCAGTGACGGTCCGTCATAAAATTTAACGGCACGTCCACGGCCCGTCTGGCTCCCTAAGTGGATGAATGGCTGGCGGAATCAATTTACGTGACTCGAGTACTTATCGGCCGCATACGGGATGGGCAGAGCGTATTAAGTGAAGTGTTTGACTTCTGTCGTCATGCAGAAATTTCACTGTCGACACGCCACTAATATGATCTCAGTTAATCTGTAGCTCTGATCCTACCTTTAGCATTCTCGAAAAGCTGATGTGTTGTAAAATTGTGTATAACTCAGCACTGGGTAGACGCATTTGGAACCTTGAGCCAGCTATACTGTTCTAGTGGACTGCATAGCCGTCGTTTGGTAAATCGTATAAAATTTTTTTGATTCTTCTTACTACAAAAGAATTGATAGAAGGTCTAATATTTTATCGACCTTCAGCAACTGTGATTGCATGTACCGAAATAAACAGTAAACAGTTACATAAAAGAAATACCCCATTAACCATTTTTAGGAACTTAGTAGCCTTCTTCAGAAACCAGTTAATAAATTGAAATTTCTTTTATGTAGCTGGTTACTGGTTAAAAATGGCTCTGAGCACTATGGGACTCAACTTCTGAGGTCATTAGTCCCCTAGAACTTAGAACTAGTTAAACCTAACTAACCTAAGGACATCACAAACATCCATGCCCGAGGCAGGATTGGAACCTGCGACCGTAGCGGTCTTGCGGTTCCAGACTGCAGCGCCTTTAACCGCACGGCCACTTCGGCCGGCAGGTTACTGGTTAGTTCGATATAAGTTTTTCCGGTAGCTATGTGTTTATTTACCAATAGTCATATTCATTTGTAGTTCACTATTGACATTTGAGTTCCCACATTGTCATTTTGTAATTTGTGGATAGTGAGCGGAGCTGTGGACGCTAAATATGGAGTGCGAAGTGGAAAAATCTGAACATTTCCGACATATTCTTCTGCTTAAATTTAATAGAGGAGTGACAGCAGGGCAGGAATCCAAAAACATTTCGGCCTTGACTGTGGATAATGCCACTGAACAGAGCAAGGAAAGAAAATGGTTTTCAATGGTTTTCTCGTTTCAGGGAGGATCGTATTGTTACTACTGACTCTCCACATTCAGAAAGAGCGTTGAGGTTTGATAAAGATGGATTGTAACGACATGCCACTTATTGTAACGTTTCTGTTAATTTATCCTCGCTGAGGTTGTTGTTCAAGAAATCAATTTAGATTGTTTTCAACACAAATGAGGAAGTTAATAGAATGCTATAGAATAGAAGAAAATAGAGCTCGAGATGAAACAGATTGAAAGACTTCACGAAATAGACACGATTCTCACTTACGGTAGTGGTTCTACGGATACGTCAGTGACACGAAACATAATGTCCATGCTCTATGAATGTAGAGCTTAACGCTGTAGCGATTCAATAACCACATTACTTGGAATCATGAAAGTCACTTGCGTTCGTCCCTCATGCTATGACTGTGTATTAGTTCATGTTGCAAGACCGCTTTCCGTTTTAATTCTTTCCACATATATCGGTCCATGGGCATAGACGACAGATCTCTAACTGAACACTGGAACGCTTTGGGCTACTATATTTTCGAATTTTCAGACTTTGGCAACACGTGGGAGACTAACGATCGACTAGGAACATCAAATCTTGACTCAAGTTAGTGATAATTTCTTATTAAGAAGAAAAGCCGGTGTTGCAATTGCCACTAACAAGTGCACAGATTTTCCACAATCATAACTTGTAAACTCTGAAGGCAGTATTGAATATCACAAGTACGCATCACAGGGGGATTCTTTGATAAAAATTTTGTCTGTTTTTCAGCATAGTGAAAACAACACTCTACGTTCGTTATCTCGCACACACCTAAATTTACATTCAGTTTATTGCGTGAACGATGATATGCATAAAGTTAAATTTAAGTTAGTAATACAAGGTGACTTTAAGCTGAAAAGCTAAGAACTAAGTTAGTAACTCACAGTGATTTTGTGCTATTCCAGCAGGGTTGTGCTTCGTCCGGTTGCTCTTAACTCTACCCCTTAATGGCTCCTCTCTGTAGTAAAGAGCAGATGAGCCGCATTCCACAGTTCCACCCTCACTGACACAAAAACGGCAGTAATTAAGGTACCTAATCGAGAAAGGTGTTCTCAGACAGAAGAACGCCATCTGGGAAGGGATGTCGCCGGATACAGTCGGCAAGCAGCTGCCACATTCCGGTCCGTTCAAAAGCTGAACAATAGCCGCTACTATCTCGAGAACAATCTGGCTTGATACAATGCCGGGAGAGGTATAAATGAAGTCCAGCAAACCTACGTTTTCTATGTCAGATCAGAAATAGGGTACAACTTAATAACAGGCGTGTTGGAAAACTACTAGAAATATTGGGTGCTATATCTTACGAAATTTTATCAGGAATGTTTTGCTATGAGGGCAAAATGAGACTATAAATATTTGATTACGTATCGAGAACTTCTTCCCCTTGATGTTGCAAATCACAGCTTAGAACTAATTTTCAGTAAAGTTAATGTTTTCACTTACCTAATTAGAGACTTAAGAGATACATGAAACGATTCTTGGCCAAGCGACAGTAGCGATATATCCGAACACTTCTTAAATAAGGAGATAATTCAGAGGCTTCCTTTACCAGGATACAGGTTGGCTGGCAGCTTTTCTAGGAGCCCTTTGCGATGTGGGGGAGTAGCCATGTATGTGAGAAACGGTATCCCATTTGAGTCAACTGATGTTTCAAAGTACTGCACTGAAAAGGTGTCTGAATGTTGTGCAGGTGTGGTTAAATTTAGTGGAGTTAAACTTCTAACTGTTGTTATTTATAGATCCCCAGACCCTGATTTCACAACATTTTTGCTAAAGCTAGAGGAGGTTCTTGGTTCACTTTATAGGAAATACAAAAAGTTAGTTACATGTGCTGACTTCAATATTAATTGTATATGTGATTGTGCAAGAAAAAGGATGCTGGTAGACCTCCTTAATTCATATAATCTTATGCAAACCGTATTCTGTCCAACGAGAGTGCAAGGGAACAGTGCAACAACCATAGACAACATTTTTGATCATTCTCCATTACTAGAAGGGCATTCTGTTAGCAAAAAGGTGAATGGCCTTTCAGATCATGATGCACAAGTTGTAACTCTAAAAGATTTTTTGTGCTGCAACTCATATTAAATATAGTTATCTACTTTTTAGGAAAGCTGATCCAGTTGCTGTAGAGACCTTTGTAAACCTTATCAAGGAACAAGAGTAGCAAGATGTTTATAGTGCTGATATAGTAGACGATAAATATAATGTTTTTCTTCAAGACTTTTCTCGTGCTCTTTGAAAGTTGATTTCCGTTAGAACGTTCAAAACAGGGTACTAGCACAAACAGGCAGCCTGGGTGGCTGACTAGAGGGATGAGAATATCCTGTAGAACAAAGTGGCAGTTATATCAAAACGTTAGAAACAGTCAGAATCTAAATGCAGCAGCCCATTACAAACAGTATTGTAAGGTGCTTAAAAAAGTTATTAGGAAGGTAAAAAGTATGTGGTATGCAAATAGAATAGCTAAGTCTCAGGATAAAATTAAAACCATATGGTCAGTCGTAAAGGAAGTGGCTGGTCTGCAGAGACAGGTTGAGGATATAGAATCAGTGCGTAGTGGGAATGTCCGTGTTACTGATAAGTCGCATATAGGTACAGTATTTAATAATCACTTTCTGAATGTAGCAGGTGAACTAAATATAAACCTAGTCCCAACAGGGAATCATATAGCGCTCTTAGAAAAAAGTGTTCCGAGACTGTTACCTGAAATGCTCCTCCATGATACTGAAAAGAGATTGAGTTAATAATTAAATCACTAAAGACCAAGAACTCTCATGGATATGACAGGGTATCTAGCAGAATACTGAAGTATTCTTCTATGTATGTTAGCCCAGTACTTAGCCATATGTGTAACTTTTCCTTTAGGATTGGTCGGTTTCCTGACCGATTAAAGTACTCGGTAGAGAAGCCACTTTATAAAAAGGGAGACAGGGATAATGTTGACAATTATAGACCTATTTCTATGCCATCAGTGTTTGCTAAAGTTATTGAGAAGGTTGTATATACAAGGTTACTGGAGCATTAAAATTCAGATAATTTGCTGTCAAATGTACAGTTTGGTTTTAGAAATGGTTTAACAACTGAAAATCCTATATTCTCTTTTCTCTGTGAGGGTTTGGACGGATTAAATAAAAGGTTGCGAACGCTAGGTGTTTTCTTTGATTTAACGAAGCCTTTTGACTGTGTTGACCACAAAATATTACTGCAGAAGTTGGACCATTATGGAGTAAGGGGAGTAGCTCACAACTGGTTCGCCTCTTACTTTAAGAACAGAAAGCAGAAGGTAATTCTCCGCAATATTGAGAGTGGTAGTGATGTTCAGTCCCAATGGGGCACTGTTAAGTGGGGCGTTCCCCAAGGGTCGGTGCTGGGGCCACTGCTGTTTCTTATTTATATAAATGATATGCCTTCTAGTATTACAGGTGATTCAAAAATATTTCTGTTTGCTGGTGACACCGCGGTGGTAGTGAAGGATCTTGTGTGTAATATTGAAACAGTATCAAGTAATGTAGTTCATGAAATAAGTCCGTGGCTTGTGGAAAATAATTTGATGCAAAATCACAGTAAGACTCAGTTTATACAGTTTATAACTCACAATTCAACAAGAACCGATATTTTGATCAGACAGAATGGGCTTATAAGCGAGACGGAACAGTTCAAGTTCCTAGGCGTTCGGATAGATAGTAAGCTGCTGTGGAAAGCCCATGTCCAGGATCTTGTTCAGAAACTAAATGCAGCTTTATTTACCATTAGAACAGTACCTGAAGTAAGTGACGGTTCAACACGAAAATCAGTCTACTTCGCATATTTTCATACGCTTAGGCCATATGGAATTATTTTTTGGGGTAATTCTTCTGATTCAAAAAGGGTATTTTTGGCTCAAAAACGGGCTGTTGGAGCTATATGTGGTGTAAGTTCGTGAACCTCTTGTCGACCCCTATTCAATAGTCTGGGAATTCTGACATTGCCCTCACAGTATATATATATTTTCTTTAATGTCGTTTGTTGTTAGCAATATTAGCTTATTCCCTAGAGTTAGCAGCTTTCATTCAGTTAATACAAGGCAGAAATCAAATCTGCATGTGCAATGCACTTCCTTGATTCTTGTGCAGAAAGGAGAGCACTATTCTGATGCATCCATTTTCAATAAGCTACCACAAGAACTCAAAAATCTTAGCAGTAGCCCAAACGCTTTTAATTCTAAACTGAAGAGTTTCCTCATGTCTCACTCCTTCTATTCTGTCGAGGAGCTCCTGGAAGAGCTGAAAAATTAAGCATATTCCAGTGTTACATTGTTGATTCTGTTTATTTAAACTTACGAATTGTCACCTGAATACGTTTGTTGTATTTCATTTTATCTGTTTCTACTATCGTGCTATAATTTCATGTATTGACTCGTTCCATGACCATGGAGACCATGGAGACTTCTCCTTAATTTGGTCCCACGGAACAATTATTAAAAAAAAAAAAAGTGTGAACCCCTGTAGTTTCACCGTCGTAGTCGGCGACGCTTCGAACGTCAACGTGTTAACACGTGCGAGAAAAAGGCCAGAGATTAGAAGTTCATGAGCGAGGTGAAAAGGTGTTAATGATAGCTGACAGGTGCAAAATTTTAACGCACTTCTGTGCACGTCCCACTTCATGGGAAGGCCACCACAGTGCTCTTATCCACATTTATATTTTTTTAAAATGTTCCACTGCAATGTTTGTGATACTACACGTGCGAGTTCTGTTCAAAAAAACTCCGGAACATTCGTCATTTCGCCAATGGAACGAAATGCGGTTGGCATCTCTGCCCACACCTGTGTTTATTGTCTAAGTGTCAAAAGTGTCACTGTTGTATGTCTGTTATTGTTCATGGCTGTACTGAGTACAATGTTGTGTCGCACAGTTTGCGAATATCGAGATGGCAGAGTGACAGAGTTAGAGGAGCAACGCGTCTGCATTAAATGTTGCGTAAAACTGAAAAAAAAACCTTTACAGAGACACACCAAATAATGAGGGAAGGCTACGGTGATGATTGCTTAAGCCGTACTCGTTTTTACGAAGGGTTCACACGATTTACAAATGGCCGGGTGGAAGTTAAAGACGACCGTCTTTCACGACGGCCTTCGATGCCCACCGATGACACATATGTCAGGAACGGCAACGAAATTGTGCGTGCCCATCGGGGACCGACTGTTTGAGAGTTGCAGAAGAACCGAACATTTTAGTTATATCATGTCATGATATCCTGACACAGCATCTTCGAATGCATATGTTGTCGCCAAATTCGTCCGAACGGTAATGAGCCAAGACCAGAATGATCTTCACATCGCAATCTGAAAACAGTTTTGGATCGCGCGAATGAGAACGAGACGTTCCTTAAGAGAATCATAAATGGAATCACAAATGGTGATGAGACGGGGTCTACGATTATGACTTTGAGAGCAAGGTTTAGTCTTCACAGTAGGTCAGGAAGGGTTCTCAAAAACCAAAGCTCGTCAGGTATAATATAAAAGTCATGCTTACTGTTTTCCTCGACATTTAAGGATTAATTCCTTATGCATTCATGCCATAGGGACAAATCTGTTGATCGATGGTACTACTGGGACATGTTGAGACGCCTGCGAGAAAAAGTGAGATGGAAACGGTCTGTAATGTGGGGAGATATTTCTCGCACCCGCACATTCGTCCCTGTTGGTGCCTGACTATTGCACAAAAAACGAAATCACTGTCCTGCCTCATCCTCCGTATTCTCCAGAACTGGCCCTGGCCGACTTTTTTTATTTCCAAAGTTGACAACACTGTTGAAAGAGCAAAGATTTGCGACGATAGACGAGATAAAATAAAATATGCAGACAGCGGATCGCGCGGTCTCGCTAGAGGCAATACTGCTTCCGAAAGTGGAAACGGCGTTGGGAGTGGTGTACCAATTGTGAAGGAGAGTATTTCGAAGGAAACCATGCACAATAAGTAAAAGGTAAGCGTAGCAAAATTTTGTGGACCAAGTCGCGGAATTCTTTGAATAGACTTCCTGGTGGTCCATTGATCGTGACCGGGCCAAATACCTCACGAAATAAGCGTCAAACAAAAAAACTACAGAAAACGAAACTTGTAAACTTGAAGAGGGAAACCAGATGGCACTATGGTTGGCCCGCTAGATAGCGCTGCCATAGGTCAAACGGATATCAACTGCGCTTTTTTTTAAAAATTAGGAACACCCATATTTTATTACATATTCGTGTAGTACGTAAAGAAATATGAATGTCGTAGTTGGACCACTTTTTCGCTTCGTGACAGATGGCGCTGTAATAGTCACAAACATATGGTTCACAATTTTAGTTGGTTACAGGTAGGTTTTTTAAATTAAAATACAGAACGTAGGTACGTTTGAACATTTTATTTCGGTAGTTCCAGTGTCATACATCTACCTTTGTGAACTTATCATTTCTGAGAACGCATGCTGTTACAGCGTGATTACCTATAAATACCACATTATGCAATAAATGCTCAAAATGATGTCCGTCAACCTCAATACCTTTGGCAATACGTGTAACGACATTCCTCTCAACAGCGAGTAGTTCGCCGCCCGTAATATTCGCACATGCATTGACGCATGTTGTCAGGCGCTGTCGGTGGATCACGTTAGCAAATATCCTTCAACTTTCCCCACAGAAAGAAATCCGGGGACGTCAGATCCGGTGAACGTGCGGACTATGGTGCTTTGACGACCAATCCCCTTTGTCAAGAAATATGCTATTCAATACCGCTTCAACCGCACGCGAGCTATGTGCCGGACATCCATCATGTTAGAAGTACACCGGCATTCTGTCATACAGTGAAACATCTTGTAGTAACATCGGTAGAACATTACATAGGAAATCAGTATACATTGCACCATTTAGATTGCCATCGACAAAATGGAGGCCATTTATCCTTCCTCCCATAATGTCGCACAATAAATTAACCCGCCAAGGTAGCTGGTGTTCCACTTGTGGCAGCCATCGTGGATTTTCCGTTACCCAATAGTGCATATTATGCCGGTTTACGTTACCGCTGTTGGTGAATGACACTTCGTCGTTAAATAGAACGCGTGCAAGAAATCTGTCATCGTCCCGTAATTTGTAGTGTACCCAGTGGCAGAACTGTACACGACGTTTAAAGTCGTCGCCATGCAATTCCTGGTGCATAGAAATTTGGTACGGGTGCAATCGATGTTGTTGTAGCATTCTCAACACCGACATTTTTGAGATTCCCGATTCTAGCGCAATTTGTCTGCTACTGATGTGCGGATTATCCGCGGCAGCAGCAAAAACACCTACTTGGGTATCATCATTTGTTGCTGGTCGTTGTTGACGTTTCACATGTGGCTGAACACTTCCTGTTTCCTTAAATAACGTAACTATCCGGCGAACGGTCCGGACACTTGGATGATGTCGTCCAGGATACCGAGCAGCAGCCGCTCGGGATTAGCCGAGCGGTCTTAGGCGCTGCAGTCATGGACTATGCGGTTGGTCCCGGCGGAGGTTCGAGTCCTCCCTCGGGCATGGGTGTGTGTGTTTGTCCGTAGGATAATTTAGGTTAAGTAGTGTGTAAGCTTAGGGACTGATGACCTTAGCAGTTAAGTCCCATAAGATTTCACACACATCTGAACATTTGAACATACCGAGCAGCATACATAGCACACGCGCGTTGGGCATTTTGATCACAATAGCGATACGTCAACACTATATCGATCTTTTCCGCTGTTGGTAAACGGTCCATTTTAACGCGGGTAATGTATCTCGAAGCAAATACCGTCCGCACTGGCGGAATGTTACGTGATACCACGTACATATACGTTTGTGACCATTACAGCGCCATCTATCAGAAAGCGAAAAAAGTGATCCAACTTAAACATTCACATTTCTTTACGTTCTACATGAATACGTAATTTTAAAAAAAGAGGGTTCCTATTTAAAAAACGCAGTTGATTTCCGCTTGACCTATGGCAGCGCCATCTTGCGGGCCAACCATAGCGCCATCTGGTTTCCACATTCAAAGGGTTTCGTTCTGTGTAGTTTTTTCGTTTGATGCTTATTTTGTGAGATATTCGGCCCGGTCACTATCAAAGGACCACTCTATATATATATATATATATATATATATATATATATATATATATATATATATATATGTGTGTGTGTGTGTGTGAAGTGTAGAGTAATGTTTGGTTTGTATTGTGATGATAAGAGAAACTAGGGTGAATCCTGGTGCCGAGACATAGCCTACGCCTCGCGAGCAACACCAAGGGGGCCGCCGAGCTTAATGTCCCCATCCGATGGACCGATCACCATTAACTGTGTCACATGTCCTTACTCCGTGATACACCGCGGAGACGTTGGGTACTCAAACGAGGGTATCGGCGCAAATTCTGGTGATCAGGAACTTCACGCCACCACCTCTCCATTTGTACTCAAATGCTGCCAGTGAAAATTTTACCACCACCAGCACACGAACCGGCTTAAATCAGAGTCTAGTGCCACCTAGAAGTGTGCGTTAATGGCCTCGCCCACGGAGGCGTGTTTTACCCACATATCACCATTTCTTTTGAGTTTCCGCGCTCGAAGCCGTAACTCCGACACCCACTTTTGAAATCAAGAGATTTCTTTATGGGAGGCCGAGGAAAACATTTCATACACACCGTTGCTCAGACTTGACACGAAAATGTCATAGGGGGTGGCGTAACCACCCCTTCCCATGTGGCTTGGATTTCCACACATTTCACGGTCGAAAACTACAGTTCGCAGTCACGATGACGTTCTTTGACAATCCTTGTAACTGCTGAACCCCCTCCCCCACACTCTTAGAGATTAGACCCTACTTTAACGACATGGTGGGCCAGGAACCCCACGGAACGTAATCACCCTTTGGAGTGAACTGCGACCGAGTTTTTCCCGTGGTTTAATACCATTCGACGAGATTTGAGTGCTATCCGAAGCAGTAAAGCGTGCTTGTGCTTTATCTACCCTTTTGTTTGCCACCCTTCTGTAACGTGATCAGGGAGGGGTGCGACAATGATGTATCAACCCAAGAGTGAATAAAACGGCAGTGTCCCTCTGAGACCTCCCAGTTTGGTAACAATGATCTGTGTCACCTGGCCAGGTTCGTTTTGCACTTTAAAAGTGTAGCTGTACAGAAACAAACTGTAACAACACTAGGAACCTGGAGGCGGTGTACACTGGTGCTCTAGCACTTGGTAACAGGCATGCGCAATGCGAAGGGCGTCAAGGGATTGCCTGTATGCAACCACCTAGGGCTCCGTCACAGCTTGTCTATGTATAGATAAATTTTTAAGTTTCGAGAAGGTGTGTATGTGTGGGGGGGAGGGGGAGGGGCACTGAGGGTGTTGATGAAGTGGTGCATCTTAGAAGGACTCTTTGCCATTTCGTTCACCGGAGCAGAGGAGAATCAGAGCATTTGAGATGTGGTGCTACAGTAGAATGTTGAAAATTATGTGCATTGATGTAACATAAAGGACGAGAAGGTTCTTCGAAGAATTGGTGAGGAAAGGAATATATGCAAACATTGTTAAGAAAAGGTGACAGGAGATCTGTTACGACATCAGGCATAACTTCCATGCTACTAGACGGAGCTGTAGAGGGTAAAAACTATACTGGAAGACAAAGATTGGAATACAACCAGCAGATAATTGAGGATGTAGGTTGTAAATACTCTTCTCAGATGAAGAGGTTGGCACAGGAGAGGCGGGCATCATGAAACCAGTCAGATGACTGATGACTCAATAAATAAAATCTGTCATTACCGGATCCTTTCATGGTCACATCACAGGAGGGCGTTTAACAAGAGTGCTAAAAAGCCACAAGCTCCCTTTCCTGGTTTATATCATATTCGAATTCCGTCGAATGGCTTTGAACGGTCATATCGGTTCCATCATGTACGTTAGAGCAAAGATTGAGGTTACACAGCAATTCAAAGAGTTTGGATCACGTTCAGTGGTACTGCTGACCCGCAATGTCCTTAGAAGCTGGTTGAATCGTCCGGGAGGGGGCGGGGAGGGCTGGGTGGTGCAGGGAGTCGGCGGTATCAAAGGCTGTGTCCGCAACCCGTGGTCAAGTGGCTAGCGTTGCTGCCTCTGCATCACGGGGTCTTTGGTTCGATTCCCGGCCAGGTTGGGATTTTTCTCTGCCTATGGACTGGGTGTATGCGTGGTCCTTATCATTTCATCATTCGTGAATGTGGCGAGATTGGACTGTGTAAAGATTGGGACTCTGTACGGGCTCTGATAACCGCACAGATGAGCGACCCGCAAACCAAACATCATCATCATCAAAGGCTGTCAAAAAGCTTCGTCCTGCGAGCTGTCGTTTTTGACTGCGAAGTGTCTGATGTTTGGGAATCAACGCCTCAAAAGAAGAGGTGATTTCATTAACGCCCGTTAAGATACCCCCTGAGGCCTTTTCGTGTCTTATGAGCGACGATGTGCCTGAAACGTTAATTTGGTCACATACAAGAAAACCTCGTAATTCCTACAATGGGCATTGAGGTTCTGACCTCCATCGCAATGCGTCAAAAGAAGCGGTGGAATGATAGTAAGAGGAGGTGTGACGACCTTCACATTGTGTCACTCGTCCATGGCGGCATTGGGCTGAATTCTGGTGCAATTTGGTGCCCATAATACAGCATTAACCTACTTTACGCTTCACTCGGACTTCTGGTCTCTGGCCTTTTTTTCGCATGTGTCAATAGCTCGATAACTGAAGTGTCACCGAACGCGAGGGTGATTTCAAATTAATGCTTTCCAATAAAAGACAAATACGAGGCTTCGAAAGAAAATGTTGCTTTCAGTTGTGTTGCGTAGTATATTTTCAGATTATCTTGGAAATGCTATTATCTGTCTTTCTTGAGAGGAACGCTGTTAACAGACTATTTATTGAACGTTAAAGACAATAATGACACCCTTGAGATACTACAACGAACTATTAAGCTAAATATATAATTAAATTACATATATAGGCTCAGAAAATAACTCTGTGCTATTGGGGTTCGTGCGAATATTAAATGACACAACAGAAGGAGCGTTAGGGGAGGAGACAGAGAAGCGAGGGTAGAGAAAGACAGTACAGGCTTTGATGGGATACAGCATTATAAAAACCAAGAAATTTTGTTTTATGTTGCACTGAATGTCGGCGTTTTGTTAGAAAATCACTGTACGCCTCGTGTAAGAAGCGTCCGCCAGCAAGAGTCGGAATTTTACAATAGCCTATCGAGAATGCGGTTAACCGTTCTGCAGTAATGCTGCTCACGTTGGTCGAAACCCCGTGGCTATAAAGTATCTATGTATGCGATCATGGTGGTGATACCCAGCGCCACGCGAGATTTCAGTGGCAACACACAGCTAACACCAAAGAGAACAGAGACATCGCTCGCTCGGCCCAACACATGGGTTTACAGCCACATCTCATACCTTGAGTCAACGGATAGGGTTTTTGACGTCAAGACAAGTAAATACAGATAAAATTCGACGACCACTAGCAGTCACGTACTCTCGCTACGGTACCAGTTGTTGCAGCTTCCCTCGACCAATCGCTCTGCAAATAGCATCACGTTGGAGTTATCTGTATTTGGAGAAGGACGAGCCTCGCCAAATAGCATGTAATATGATCAAAGGAGCCCAGCACCTTGCGTTATCGTATGGGGTGCCTTTGGATACACAACACGACCTCTTCCGGATCGTACAGCGGGCAACTGGAGAGCAGGCGTGATAAGGCCAATGATTGTGACCCACATTGATATTGTCTTTCTAGAAGATAACGCAGAGTCGCATGTATTCCGTGCTGTCTCGAACTGCTTCTAAACAGTGGGTTATTGTCTGTTGCGCTGGTCACCTCGTTTTCCAAATCCGTCACCCTATGGATGCACCTGATCGTCGTTGCTTAGAACTAGTAAACTACCACTCACTACCCACGTATTATGCGACTTCACCTGTGCTCCTTGCGACTAGTCGCCTTGCGGATGTACTTGTCTCGCACGGAAGTAGAGGCAAGTGTCTCATCGTCTGGCATGGGCAAACTCCTGTACATGCGACTGGTTGCTCGTGCGTACAGTTCTGAAGCAAACGTGACTTTGCACTGCTGCATGCGTCACGTCGCCTCTTCGTGCAACGGCCGTACGCGCCTAGTGCGCAGAGGAAGTCGCTCAGGTGTAAGACTGATGATATCTGGTACAACAGAGAAGTGGCATGAAATGATGTACACATCAACGCGTAATAGAAATATTTTCGATCTGGTAGCCACGAACAGACTACACGTCATCGACAGTGTCAGTGTTGAGACAGGGATTAGTGATCATGATGTTGTCATTACGACTATGGTTACGAAAGTTAAAAAGTCGGTCAACAAGGCTAGGAGAGTATTCTTACTAGAAAGAGCAGAGAAGCAGTTGTTAGCATCCCACTTAGTAAATGAATCGACTTCATTTACTTCCGGTACGATGGACGTGGAAGAATTATGGGCAAATTTTAAACAAATTGTAAATCAAGCATTGGACAAGTATGTGCCGAAAAAGTGGGTTACGGACGGAAAAGACCCACCATGGTTTAACAGCGCAATTCGGAGGATGCTCAGGAAGTAAAGTCAGTTGCACTCGCGGTACAAGAAAGATCGGGTGAATGAGGACAGGCAAAAGTTAGTAGAGATTCGTGCTGCCGTAAAAAGAGCGATGCACGAAGCATACAACCACTACCACCCTCATTCCATAGCAAAAGATATTGCTGAAAACCCAAGGAAATTCTGGTCTTACGTAAAATCGGTAAGCGGGTCGAAGGCTTCCATCCAGTCACTCACTGATCAGTCTGGCCTGGCAACGGAAGACAGCAAAACGAAAGCTGAAATTTTAAATTTAGCATTTGAGAAATCTCTCACGCAGGAGGATCGTACAAACATACCGCCATTTGAGTCTCGTACGGATTCCTGTATGGAGGACATAGTGATAGACATCCCTGAGGTTGTGAAGCAACTGAATGGATTGAAAATAAATAAATCGCCAGGTCCTGATGGGATTCCACTTCGGTTTCACAGAGAGTACTCTACTACACAGGCTCCTTACTTAGCTTTCATTTATCGCGAATCTCTTACCCAACGTAAAGTCCCGAGCGAAGGGTAGAAGGGCGGATCCTCAAAATTACAGACCAATATCCTTAACATCGGTTTCTTGCGAACCATGGATGAAGGCTATCAGACGGATGCGATATTCCTTGAGTTCCGGAAAGCGTTTGACTCGGTGCCCCACTGCAGACTCCTAGCTAAGGTACGAGCATATGGGACTGGGTCCCAAATATGTGAGTGGCTCGAAGACTTCTTAAGTAACAGAACCCAGTACGTTGTCCTCGATGGTGAGTGTTCATCGGTGGTGAGGGTATCATTTGGAGTGCCCCAGGGAAGTGTAGTAGGTCCGCTGTTGTTTTCTATCTACATAAATGATCTCTTGGATAGGGTGGATAGCAATGTGCGGCTGTTTGCTGATAATGCTGTGGTCTACGGGAAGGTGTCGTCGTTGAGTGACTGTAGGAGGATACAAGATAACTTGGACAGGATTTGTGACTGGTGTAAAGAATGGCAGCTAACTATAAATATAGATAAATGTAAATTAATGCAGATGAATAGGGAAAAGAATCCTGTAATGTTTGAGTACTCCATTAGTAGTGTAGCGCTTGACACAGTCACGTCGATTAAACATTTGGGCGTAACATTGCAGAGCGATATGAAGTGGGACAAGCATGTAATGGCAGTTGTGGGGAAGGCGGATAGTCGTCTTCGGTTCATTGGTAGAATTTTGGGAAGATATAGTTCATCCGTAAAGGAGATCGCCTATAAAACACTAATACGACCTATTCTTGAGTACTGCTCGAGTGTTTAAGATGCTATCAGGTCGGATTGAGGGAGGACATAGAAGCAATTCAGAGGCGGGCTGCTAGATTTGTTACTGGTAGGTTTGATCATCACGCGAGTGTTACGGAAATGCTTCAGGAACTCGGGTGGGAGTCTCTAGAGGAAAGGAGGCGTTCTTTTCGTGAATCGCTACTGAGGAAATTTAGAGAACCAGCATTTGAAGCTGACTGCAGTACAATTTTACTGCCGCCAACTTACATTTCGCGGAAAGACCACAAAGATAAGATAAGAGAGATTAGGGCTCGTACAGAGGTATATAGGCAGTGGAGCGGAACAGGGAGAGAAAATACTATTTGTGGTACGAGGTACCCTCCGCCACGCACAGTATGGTGGATTGCGGAGTATGTATGTAGATGTAGATCTAGATGTAGATCATCCAAATTATCTTCGTGTCGATGCCCAGCCGTGTTAGAGCTGTTGTTGCTGTGAGATGCTGGAGACCTGTGTACCGCGTTTCACTTAATTTAAAATCCCAAACAACCTACAATGTTCATAGAATGAAGGGTTTCACGAGTGGATGATACAGCTGCTGATAAACGTTTCGGCATGTGACGTCGTGGTCCCAAAAAATCTTCTGAACTCTTCTGTTCCTAACGTTCCGTCCAGGACGTTTCGTCGGAAAGACTCAGCGGAAGAGCGCCTCTGAGGATGGTTACATGACCTCACATCCCGGAAGGTTCACCTGTAGCTAACCTACAATGTGTTCTTTCAACTATACCATATATTACTAGTTCATTTGATGTGGTTGCCACAACCACAAATTTATTGGTTCGTTATCAAACCACGCTATTATAAAATCACTGTCATTTATACTACGATCAGCTGATGTTGACTGGCCATTCTGCTATGTCCGTGAGTGGGAAAGGCTTTCAACAGTTGTATAAAGGGACAGGGCCCTAGAGCTTAGAACTACTTAAACCTAACTAACCTAAGGACATCACACACATCCATGCCCGAGGCAGGATTCGAAACTGCGACCGTAGCGATCGCGCGGTTCCAGACTGAAGCGCCTAGAACCGCTCGGCCACCAACGGCCGGCGTAAATAAAAGAAAGACGAAACTTGTACATATTTTATATTACCCATCTCTCCCTATAGATTACCAATATTTTTCTCAGAATTTCGAACATCTTGCACTATTTTACATTGTCGACCGCTTTTTGCAGGTTGACAAATCCTATGAACAGGCCTTGATTTTTCTTTAGTCTTACTTCCATTATCAACCCTAACGTCAAAATTGCCTCTCTGGTTCCTTTACCTTTCCCAAAGCTAAACTGATCGTCATCCAACATATCCTCAATTTTATTCTAAATTCTTCTGTATATTATTCTTGTAGCATCCTGGATGCATGAGCTGAATCTGGTTGTGCGATATTTCTCGACTTTTCAGCTCTTGTAATCTTCGCAATTGTGTGGATGAAATTTTTCCCTAAATCAGATGGTATGCCGCCAGATTCCTAATGTATAGACACCCACGTCAACAGTCGATTTGTTGCCATTTCCCCCAATGATTTTATAAATTATGATGGAGTGTTATATGTCCCTTCTACTTTATTTGATCTTAAGTCCTCAAAAGCTCTCTTAAATTCTGATTCTAACAATGGATCCCCTATCTCTTCCAAATCGACTCCTTTTTCTTCTTCTATCACAGAAGACAAATCTTCCCCTCGTAGGAACCTTCAATGTACTCTTTCTAGCTACCCGTTCTCACTTCTGCTTTTAACAGTGGAATTCCCGTCCCACTCTTAACGTTACGGCCCTGGCTTTTAATTTCATCGTAGGTTATTTCGGCTTTCCTATATGTTGGGTCAGTCCTTCCGAAAATCATTTCTTTTTCGATTTCTTCATAAATTTCAAGTAGCTACTTCGTCTGAGCTTCCCTACACTTCCTATTTATTTTAGTCCCCAGCAAATTGTGTTTCTGTATTCCTGTATTTATGTGAACATTTTTGTACTTCCTTCTTTCATCGATCGGCTGAAGTATTTCCTCTGTTACCCACGGTTTCTTCACAGTTACCTTCTTTGTGCCTATGTTTTCCTTTCCAACTTCTATGATTGCCCTATTTAGTGATGACAATTCCTCTTCAGCTGTACTGCCCACTGAGCTATTCCTTATTGCTATATCTGTCCTTCCTGGGTACTTCTGTATCCCACTTGTTCGCATATTGATTCTTCCTGACTAATGTCTAGAACTTCAGCCCACTCTTTATCACTACTAAATTGTGCTATGTGTCCATATTTGCTTGTGGGTAAGCCTTACAATTCCGTATCTGATTTCGGAATCTCTGATCATAATTTAATGTGTCATCTTCCCATATCAAACCTCATTTTGTGACTCTTGAACAGAGTTTCGCTATTACTTGCTGAAATTAGTTACAGAACTCAAATAACCTTTCTCCTCTCTCAATCTTTATCCCCAGCCCATTCTCTCCTGTAATCTTTTCTTCTACCACTTCTCCAGCAACCACATTCCAATCACCCATGGCTATATGATTTTCATCTTCCTTTACGTACTGTATTACCCTTTCAATATCCTCATGTACCTTCTCTTTCTTCCATCTTCATCTCTTGATGTCGTCATGTATACCTGAACATAGTTGTCTATATTGGTTTGCTGTCGATTCTGGTATGAACAACCTCCTATCGCTGCACTGTTCACAGTAACACACTCTCTGCCTTGCTTTCCTGCTCATAAAAAGCCTATTCCCGTTATACCATTTTCTGCTGCTGTCGATGTTACGCTATACTTATCTGACCAGAAATCCTTGTCTTCTTTCTATTTCACTTCACTGACTGCTACTATATCTAAACTGAGCCGTTGCATTTCTCATTTCAGATTTTCTAGCTTCCCTATCACTTTTAAGCTTCTGACATTCCACGCCCTGACTTGTAGAACGTTTCCCTTCATTGATTATTCAATCTTTTTCTCATGGGAACCTCACACTTGGTAGTCCCCTCCCAGAGATCCGAATGGGGGACTATTCCGTAATCTTTTTCCAATGTAAAGATCATTATAACACTTTCTCAATTAGAAGCCACATGTCCTGTGGATACAGGCTACGCGTCTTTAATGCTTTGGTTTCCATTGCCTTCTGAATCCTCATGCCGTTGATCATTGCTTATTCTTCCGCGTTTAGGATCTGTTTCCCACCCCAAGAACAAGAGAGTGTTCTGATCCTTTGTCTGCTCCTCCGCTATCCTTGACAATGCTGTTGGCAGAAAGAGGGTGACTTCTTATGCCGGAAGTCTTCGGCCGCCAGTGCTGATAATTAATCAAAATTCAAGGCGTGGTGTGTTGAAAACCCATGTATCAGGACTTTTTGATTACTATCAAAGAAGCTATCAATTTTTTCCCCTCATTACTGTTCGTTTAATTTGTTCAGGGTGGACATCCGATGAAACCTGTTAAAGTTCATCGTTGACTCAGTGACCCAGTTTTTTGTTACAAAGAGCAGCTAACTCTCTGAGCGGACACACTGAAGTACCGTGCCGGCTGTCCCTAGACCACAGGTGCAGATAGACGGCATATATTGACTTACAGGGACAGCCAAGAATTTAGTAGGATGATTGTAAGCAATCACGTGAAATCAGCAGAAGTAAACAGTCTTTCGTTTCAAAGCGTTCACAATCCAACTAGAAGAATGACTGAAATGGGAGTCACATATTTGGAGAATAATGGCTGGCCGGCTGAAGTGGCCGAGTGGTTCTAGGCGCTACAGTCTGGAACCGTGCGACCGCTACGGTTGCAGGTTCGAATCCTGCCTCGGGCATGGATGTGTGTGATATCCTTAGGATAGTTAGGTTTAAGTAGTTCTAAGTTCTAGGGGACTGATGAGCTCAGAAGTTAAGTCCCATAGTTCTCAGAGCCAGTAATGGCTGCTTTCATAAGCAGTAGATTATGTTCAGCGACACATGCGGTTGTGTAAAGAGCGATGCTGGTATACGGTGGATGACTCGAAGCAAAAAGAGCAAAAGACGCTGTACCCTCTGGGAATCGCAAGGAAAGAACTGACTTCGGTGAAAACCCGGAGAACTTTACCTTCCTTCATGTGTAGTGCCAGAAGTGAGATATGGAGTAATTGGTGTTACCATATAATGGTGTTTTTTGTGGCTTTGATATCGTTATTGCGCTTAAAAATGGTTCGAATGGCTCTGAGCACTATGCGACTTAGTCCCCTAGAGCTCAGAACTACTTAAACTTATCTAACCTAATGACATCACACACATCCATGCCCGAAGCAGGATTCGAACCTGGGACCGTAACAGTCGCGCGGTTCCGGACTGAAGCGCCTAGAACAGCTCGGCCACAGCGGCCGGCTATTGCGCTTAAGAAATTGCTAATTGCGGAAATCTATGCTCACATTTTGCAACATTTTATGCTGTGTGCAGTAGCAGAACAGTACGAAAACGATGACTTTTTTATCAGCATGACAATGCACCATGTCATAAAGCAGCAGCTGTGAGGCAGTGGTTTGTGGAAAATAATATGGCTGAAATGAACATGTCTGCCCAGAGGCCAAACCTGAATCCAATAGAACACCTTCTGGGTGAGTTACAACGTCGACTTGGTTCCAAAGCCCAGCATGACCAATAGTACCACTGAGTAGCGATACTACCTTCGATACGTGCCGGGTGCTCACTGTCTCACTATTATATATCTGTTGTCGTGTACAAAATCCTCATGCGTGTTATCCACGTCGTGCACAGAAATATGCCCATGTTTATGCCGGTCACATATGCGGTTCAAGAGAAATAGGGGAACACAGTGTTGGCGGCCATATGGGTCCCGTCATTGTCCATGATCGCGTTACCTCCAGGCAGTACTTCGGACAGATCCTGCTGGACCATGTAGTGGATGCTGCATGTGGTGGTAGCCCTGAATTCCTTTTACTGTCAAGACTCATGTGGTGGGCTCTGCAGGGATGTCTTGCGAAGCTTGGATATCGAAATACTGGAAAGGCCAGCGGCAAGTCCCTGTCTGAACCCTCGCGCAAATGTGAGTCATGCTTAACAGACACGTTCGTAGTCATCGTGTTCCACTGCTGATTCTCCAAAACGTCTCACGGCCTGCAATTGAAGAAAGGGAACGGAAACAACAGGGTGACCTACGTAGACTCACACTGAGGTGACAAAAGTCAAAAGTCAGGGATAGTGATAAGCACATATACCGACTGAGATACACAAGGTGTAAAATGGCAGTGCATCGGCGGAGCTGTCATTTGTACTCAGGCGATTCATGTGATTAGGTTTTCCACTTGATTATGGTTGGATCTACAAGCATGGGGCATTCCATTTCCGAAATCGTTAGGGGAGTCAGTATTCGGAGATCCACGGTGTCAAGAACATCACATTACAGGCATTATCTCTCGCCACGGACAAGGTAGTGGTCGCCGGTCTTCACTTAACGATAGAGAACAGCGGCGTTTGTCTAGAGTTGTCAGTATTAACAGACAATTAACACAGCGTGAGGTAACCGCAGAGATTAGTGTGAGACGCACGACGAACGTATCTGTTAGGGTAGTGCGATGAAAGTTGGTCTCAATGGGCTATGGCAGAAGTGGCGCCTAGAGCCGCTCGGCCACAGCGGCCGGCGGCTATGGCCACAGAAGACCGACGAGAGTACCTTTGCTCACATCACGACATCGCCTGCTGCGCCTCTCCTGCTCTCACGACCTTATCGGTTGGATCCTAGACGAAACCATGGCTCGTCCGTTGAGATGCGATTTCAGTTGGTAAGAGCTGATTGTATGGAACGAGTGTGGCACAGACCCCCACAAAGCCGTGGTCCCAAGTCGACAACAAGGCACTGTGTAAGCTGGTGGGGGCTCCACAGCGGTGTGGGCTGTGTTCACAGGAAATAGACTGGGTCCTCTGGTCCCACTGAACATATAATTCACTGGAAATGGTTATGTTCGGCTACTTGGAGACTGTTTGCTGCCGTTCATGGACGTTATGTTCCCAAGCAACAATGGAATTTTTGTGAATGACAATGCGTCATGTTACGTAGGCATGAATGTTCGCGATTGGTTTGAAGGTTATTCTGGACAGTTTGAGGGAATGAATTGGCCACGAATATCACCGAAAACAAACCCCATCGAACATTTCTGAGACATAATCGTAGGTTAGTGCATGCACAAAATCCTGCACCGGCAACTGTTTTGCATTTGTGGACGGCTATAGAGGCAGCATGGCTGAATATTTCTGTAGGGAACTTCTACCGATTTATAGTGTTCAGCCACGTCGATATCTGCACTAGGCCGAGTAAAAGGAGGTCAGACACGATATTAGGACAAATCCCGAAGCTTTTATCACCCCAGTATATGCGGATCATGCCACGTGCTCGGGCAGTGCTCACGGAGAGCATCCATGTTATCGAAGCTCTCAAAAGTCTAATGAAAGACATTCAAGATAACGGGATGAATGATTTTTTCCACTTCGCTTTCGATGCCTGTCGGACATTCCAATTCTTTTTATGTAAACGATTGAGTTTGGAATGATGTTTCGCTGGGAACTTAATTTTCGGAAGATAAAGGGTATAATTTGACAATAGATCCACTCCTAAATTACTGCTCAATGGAGTATGGCCGTCGCCCAAATTCAGGATCTCCTAATTCTTTGAGCGGTGTAGTAAGCCAGTTTATGAAATGAATTCAGAATAGCAGGCCGCTGTGACCGAGCGGTTCTAGGTGCTACAGTCCGGAACCTCGTTGCTGCTACTGTCGCAGGTTCGAATCCTGCCTCGGGCATGGATCTGGGTTATGTCCTTAAGTTAGTTATGTTTAAGTAGGTCTAGGGGACTGATGACCTCAGATGTTAAGTTCCATAGTAATGATTGGCAAGCACTGCTGTACAATAAAGTCATGAGATGTTCAACTGATTCTTTTATTAGAACATGTTACGCGTTTCTGGATTACATCCATCTTGAGACATTTGTTACAAAAAAAGTACATAACATAAGTGAACAGCACGCTCAACACGTCTCAACGTTACAGAAAATGAGATCGGGTTATATGAGTTACATACCCCAAACCTCAACGTCTTCCTAACCAACCAGTCGTACAGCCCTGACAACTCAAAGAAAGTGTCCAATAACATATGACTGCAACACAAGCAGTCTTGAAGCAGAGCGTTTATTGACGCTAAACAAGTCAACTAGCAGCGAAGCACCCTCGGTATCGGGCGCTGCATGGTCATGTGCTCCATGTGTTCACATGTAATTTGATAATAATATACTCGGCATATAACATCTAACAGGATGTAATTACGACCAGCAATCTGAATAGTACTTCCGTACACGTTAACACTAAAGGATTTTTTTAAAAAAAATTAAAACTAGATTTTTTTTTACATTGCCATACTATGCGTATAGCCAGTAGTGGCACTAAGCACAACTCAAAGTATATGTAAATATAAAATAAATAATGGGGGGGGGGGGAGTTCCTTCATGAATAAACCATTCAACTTTGTTTTTTTTTTTTTCTTTATTGTTATTTTAACACCTTATACAAAGGCGGGCTGTCAGCAGCACAATACGCCGCTCTTCAGCCTTGAGTTTGGCAACAAGTAGTACAGAAAGGTGGCACAGAGCAGACAGTAAAAACGGTGGTCAAAAAATGTTTTTTACCATTCAACCTCGCAAATCTCTAAAAGAACACCACCAAATTAAATATAATTCTCTGCCTCGTGATGACTGGGTGTTGTGTGATGTCCTTAGGTTAGTTAGGTTTAAGTAGTTCTAAGTTCTAGGGGACTGATGACCATAGATGTTAAGTCCCATAGTGCTCAGAGCCATTTTTTGAAATTAAATATAACCAACATTATCCGTCATATACTAAAACCCTGTGATCAGCTCGCGTACGTAAACGTCTTAGGCGCTATCTGTTAAAGGTAACGGCAACCACATCGGCAGTAGCCATCCATCGATCGAATTAACAGCCAAGTGATATTCATGGGCCATGAGTGCTTAAATAGAAGCCTTCAAACAACAACTTACACCTCTCTACCTCATGGAAAAAGTTTAGTGGTGAGAGGAAGAGCATTTTCACAAAATCCCAAAACACACCCGTGGGTTATACGTCATACATTCCTTATATAAACTAGTGGAACGACAATTTACCGAGTCCTACCTATGCTATTCGGATGCCGGAGAGCTCTAGATTAAAAAAAAAAAAAAAATAAAATAAGAAATAAAAATAAAAAAAAGGCTAAAGTGTTAAAACTATAAGCCTAAAATCAATAAAATAAACTATTGTCACCAAGGACCACCCAAAGGGTAAGGTGGTGAACAAATCGGTATATTCCAACCTATCTATCCATCTAACTTTCCCCGTATGACGTTAAACTAGCCAACCACTCAGCAAAAAATCTTGCCTATCATAACAGTACGTGCACAGAACACCACAAGCTCCTATAAAATATACTATCATACTTCTTATGAGGGAATAATAGACCCCAAGTTGAAAATAGTATCCGTTCAAACAAGCCAAAAAACCATTTGTTCCCACCGGAAGCCTGTTCATTAAAGACCAGGTGGGCAGCGTGCTGTATACGCGCATAGATCTCCAGATCTTCTACGTTACCTAAAATCTTCCTTTTTGGGTTCTAAATTCAGAATCCTTAGGTTATCTTCTATCGGGGACAGTTTGTGGCCAGTCTCCCTCATATGGCACCACAGCCCACTATTATCACTATAGTTATGTTCTCTAAACCATGTGGCAAAATCCCTACCCGTCTGGTCAATGTATGTCGCAGCAGATTCTCCAATTTCATATGCACCGGATTGCTTAAAGTTATCTGTTTTCCCTTCTTCCTTATGTCCCACAGGGCTTAGGGCCGTTTGAACCATTTCTGAATTCAGAATTCTATTATATTCTATTTGACAGTGTAAATTTTGGAGTATAGAAATACTCAGGTGAACATGGCGAATAGCGATATTAGCTTATCCTAGTGTTAGTGGCAGTAACAACCGTGGCTGAAAATGTAATTCTCCTTCAGTATGTTAGATACGTACAGTAAGTAAAATTTCTTTATCTCCCGTCCTTTCTGGAGCTGAGGAGTGTTGAGTGCCAGAGCGGCAGCTCGCGCTGCCGCTAGTGGGCCAGGCTAAGAGAGACGTCAGTGACACGAGCGTCGCCGCAGAGGGGCAGCGCGTGTGTCGCGGCCCGCACAGTGCCTGTGGATGATTTACCATACAGAGCGGCCGTGGCTCGTAAATCAGGCGCGCCCGGCCGGCCGTGAGGTTTACAGCGGCCGGTTATGAGGGGCGCCGATTGGAGCCGGACAGCGGACAGCGGGCTGCGGCAGTGGGCAGGCAGCCCCTCTGGTTTACGAGCCGCCGCGCCGCCAGGAGACGAGCGGAGGACGGCCTGCCGGGGACAACACGGAGGCGCCGGCTGTCCGGGCCCAACAGGCCACAGGCACGCCCTCATACCCACGCCGCACTCTTCGTTCCGCTTCAGTTACTGCCACTCAATCTCCATACCTATGTTGTCATGTGTCAGGGATCGGCACAGTGCGTGTTGTCCGTCGGCATCATAGAATACATTTTTTTTTTTCTGTGCCGCGAGGGATTAACCGAGCGGTCTAAGGCGCTGCAGTCGTGGACTGTGCGGCTGATCCCGGCTGAGGTTCGAGTCCTCCCTTGGGAACGGGTGTGTGTGTTTTTCCTTACAATAATTCAGGTTAAGTAGTGTGTAAGCTTAGGGACTGATGACCTTAGCAGTTAAGTACCATAACATTTCACACACATTTGAACATTTTTTTATTTCCATCCACCGAATTCTTTACAGACGAATGGAAAAACTGGTAGAAGCCAACCTCGGGGAAGATCAGTTTGGATTCCGTAGAAATGTTGGAACACGTGGGGCAATACTGACCTTACGATTATCTTAGAAGAAAGATTAAGGAAAGGAAAACCTACGTTTCTAGCATTTGTAGATTTAGAGAAAGCTTTTGACAATGTGGACTGGAATATTCTCTTTCAAATTCTAAAGGTGGCAGGGGTAAAATACAGGGAGCGAAAGGCTATTTACAATTTGCACAGAAACCAGATGGCAGTTATGAGAGTCAAGGGGCTTGAAAGGGAAGTAATGGTTGGGAAGTGAGTGAGACAGGATTACAGCCTCTCCCCGATGTTATTCAATCTGTATATTGAGCAAGCAGTAAATCCATGGAGAAGAAATAAAAACTTTGAGGTTGGTGGATGACATTGTAATTCTGTCAGAGACAGCAAAGGACCCGGAAGAGCAGCTGAACGGAATGGACAGTGTCTTGAAAGGGGGATGTAAGATGAACATCAAAAAAAGCAAAACGAGGATAATGGAATGTAGTCGAATTAAGTCTGGCGATGCTTAGGGTATTAGATTAGGAAATGAGACACTTACAGTAGTAAAGGAGGTTTGCTATTTGGGGAGCAAAATAACTGATGATGGTCGAAGTAGAGAGGATATAAAATGTAGAATGGCAATGGCAAGGAAAGCGTTTCTGAAGAAGAGAAATTTGTTAACATCCAGTATAGATTTAAGTGTCAGGAAGTCGTATCTGAAAGTATTTGTATGGAATGTAGCCAGGTATGGAAGTGAAACATGGGCGATAAATAGTATGGACAAGAAGAGAATAGAAGCTTTCGAAATGTGGTGCTACAGAAGAATGCTGAAGGTTAGATGGGTAGATCACATAACTAATGAGGAGGTATTGAATAGAATTGGGGAGAAGAGGAATTTGTTGGATAACTTGACTACAAGAAGTGATCGGTTGGTAGAACATGTTCTGAACCATCAAGGGATCACCAATTTACTATTGGAGGGCAGCGTGGAGGGTAAAAATTGTGGAGGGAGACCAAGAGATGAATACACTAAGCAGATTCAGAAAGATGTAGGTGGGAGGTGAAGAAGCTGGCACATGATAGAGTAGCATGGAGAGCTGCATCAAACCAGTCTCTGGACTGAAGACCACAACAACAACAACATGGAAACTAAATTGGTAGGTTCTTAGACTGGCAGTTTCTGCCAGCGATGACCATCTTCAGATCGCATTTAAAACATTTCCTATGGCTTAATTATATTAGGATATGTTTTGAAACAGATCTGAAGATGGTGACCGCTGACCCAAATCGCTAGTGTACGGACCTAACAATTTTGGGCGCAAAGACGAAAATAAAAGAAATTTATTCCACACTTTCTGGATCACTGTTCTGTTCATGAGCATGTCGCACTTCGGAGTCTGTATCATAATTAAGAGCGAAAAGTTACGCGGGCGACAGTGTACCGCAACAGAAGTCAAAAGATCTGAGTAAACAAGCGTCCTCAAACGAGGCGTTTATGAGACAACTGAGGAAGTCTGTTTACCGGGCGCGTCAGACCGCAGAATAATTCATTTATTGTTTATTTAGTCTGACTACATTAGTGCCATAAGGCTGTCTCCCTCAGAAGACCAGTTAAGAACGTTCCAAAAAAATACAACATAATTCTCTAGTTGGGTTACGTGCATCCGGCAAATTATTTCATGAAAAGCTATGTTAGATTGGAGCATAAGTTCGTAGCGTTTTCGATTTGCGTTTTGTTACTCCGGTTACTGTGGGTTTATTTATCGTTTGTCATTTTTTATCTGCAGTTCACTATTACTGATTGAATTCACATTTTATAGTTTTTGTCATTTTTATCAATTGGAGATAATAGTGGAGCTATAGATGCTAGAAAATAAAGTTGGAGAAATCGAAACATTTCTGACATATTCCTCTATTTGAGTTCAGTAGAGGGGTGATAGCAGCGGTGGCAGCCATAAACATTTGCGCCGTGTATGGATGGAGATAATACCATTGGACAGAGTACGACAAGAAAATGGTTTTCCGTTTTAGGGAAGATCGCTTTAACCTTCTGGATTCGATGAACACCGTATAAAAACATTAATTCAGTATGGTCCATTTCAGTATACTCGGGAACTGGTAGCTGTGATGAACTGTGATCATTCCACCATCGTGCAACAATTGCAAGCTTTGGAGGAGGTTCAAAATCGGTTGTTTGCTTAACGCATGATCGAAACCATAATCACAAAAATTTGCGAGTTGTCATATGTTCTTTTCTGCTAGCTCGTCAGAAACTGGCTCGTGAACAACATCGACCATCCCCATTCTGCATCATTACTGGTGACGCGTAAGGAATGCTTGAGCCAAAACTATAGCAAGACTGTACAAGGACTGCGCGCATCCACAAAGCGTAAAGTCATGTTGAAAGGTGGCTAAACTGAGCCACAGCGCCAGAGATTGCGCCAGAGAGTATTATTCCACCGCCTCCACTGGCAGTGCTTGTTGAGAAGTAGGTGTAGTCGGTCGCTGTTGAGATGTGGTGGTAGTTAGTGCTTTGGAGAGAGGATGTTGATACCTGTACTATTTGAGGCCATGTTGTGTGCAGATGTTTTGATGGGCTAGACACCAGATGCTGTTCGAATGGAGATATTGTAATGATCAGAGTATTTTTCGTCAAGATATATAAAGGTAAAAGAAAATTTGCTTATTTTTTTTATTTCAAATGTGTTAAACAATAATGCCCCTTGGTCACAGGTTCAGTCAACAAAGCATTTGGCTCGTGTTCTTGTATTATACTGTATTTCTGGTTTCGATGTGCAATTATAGTATTTATGTTTATTTTTTTTAATTTCTTCATGGTAAATGGCTTGCGTATTGAGGAAGAACCGTGCCAGATGTGTACGTTGAATCACACTTCCACACACAGAACAGCTACACTTGTGTTTTGTTGCTTCGTAGGTTTTATAGTTGCTGGGGACTTAATTAATTAATTGTGTTAACGGAAGTTTTCTTTCATTCTTTGTTGTTATTCTATGCAGTCAGATTGCGTACTAATATCAGTCAGGGCCAACCGGTTACGAGACTTCGTAATCGGACAGACAGCTACTAAAAAAATTAAAAGTATTTGCATATTGTATAATTAAGCCCCCATGCACGTGGCGACCGCTGCTTCGGATCGTCCCTTGGAATTCTTCTGATTGTAAAAATAGCAGACAGTAGTATTGTTGTAGTAATTTGTAGTTTAGTAATTGTAGTCTTTATTGCATGTGTAGATTTGGTAATTGTCATAATTCTAATGGTATTTTTATTTGCAGAATTTAATTTTTGTTGTCTTGTCGACGGGTTTGACAATTTAGTGCAATTATTTCAATTGTTCGTTAATCGTGTTTGAGGGAAACATTTCGTGTGAATGGTATTGTTGGAGTATAGTGTCATTGTGTGTAATTTTCGTATAGTATGTTTTGTAAATGATTACGCGATCAATGAAAAAGGCGAAAATGATAGTGGGAATGACGAAATTGTTAACATGGCGAACTCGCCAACGCAGGAGAACAGTGTGATGATTAATGAAGTCTAAAACAATTTAATAAGTCGGGAAAATAGTCCGGAACCATTTCAAAACTTTTCACAATCAAAAGATTTTCAGAATACGAGATTAACGACAGAAGATTCTGGAATAGTATCGAACACAGATAGCTTTACAGCTTTGACGGAAGAAGATGGTTTTGCGGGAAATGTTAGGGGCGAAAAGAATTTTGAACCAGTTAATATGGAGCAGTTGATGGGTGTAATATTAAATTTGGGATCTGAATTAAAAACACGATTAGACTCACAAATAGGAACAATTAGAACTGGTATGGGAACAATGGAAACACGGTTAGACTCACTGGGATCACAAATAGGAACAATTAGAACCGAGATGGGAACAATGGAAACACGGTTAGACTCACTGGGATCACAGTTAGGATCTGAATTAAAAACAGAGATGGGAACTTTGGCAACACGGTTAGAAACTGATATGGGAACAATGGAAACACGGTTAGACTCACGAATAGGGACATGTTTCAAAAATATGAAAGATGAATTAAAGAAAGAAATCAGAGAAGAAGTACAACCGATTTTGAATGCTCACAATAATAGATTAATTGCAGTAGAGATTAGACAAAAGGAACAGGATAGAGAACAGGAAGAAAGAGATCGCGTGATAGTACAAAATTTTTCGGAGTTAAATTTACAACGTACACACGATAAGGAAGAAATATTTGAAAGAATCGAGGAATCCGTACCAAATGACAGATTAAATAACCTAACACAACAATATGAACAGTTAACTACCAAATGTGTCAATACTGAAACCCGAGTCGCGACACTTACGGAAGACGTAAATAAACAGAAAGAAAAAATAGGTGACTTATCGGAAAGAGTTGAGGAGATTTCAGATAAATTGACAAGTCTTAGTTTAAATGGGGACAGAGATTCGGATGACACAGTTCCATTACCATTTGCAGAAACCGAAGAGTACCAGAACATAAATAAGCATGTTGAAAATCAGGGAAAATTTAATGAACGCGTTAAAAGGGAATTGGAGGCATTACAAAAGCGAGTCAAACAAATTGAAGGCGAAATCGTAGGAAAGGACAGCAAAAGAAATTTAGAATCACAGATAGCAGAGGGGTTTGAAGAAAGTAATTTGTTTCATTTACGGGATGCAACAAGAGAGCGCCAGGCGCGCGAACTTGACAATAATCGACATTGGGACTGGGATAGACGCGGTAGGTCTTTGTCGCCACGAGTTGAAAACTTTGACTATAAACACTTTTTGACTGTTCGGAAATTTAAGATCTTTCGCAATTCTAAGAATGACATACATCCATGTTCATGGTTAGATCAATTTATGTACGCACTTCCACCAAATTGGCCACTAAGTCACAAACTGGAATTTATGTGTGGATATTCAGAAAACGAACCGGCGATGCGGATGCGCGCACTTATTAGAGATTGTAATAATCTAAATGATTTTTATCATGCATTTCTATCGGCATATTGGTCCGAAAACACGCAAGACAGAGTCAAACATAGTCTTATTATGCAGCGTAATTTCAGACAGTCTGAGTTCCACACGCCAGCAGAATATTTTGAAGACATGATTCGAAAGAATCAGTTCCTTTCCAACCCTTATAGCCCGACTGAATTAATTCGCATTTGTTTAACTAAGCTGCCACAATCCATAAGACAAATTGCTTTAGCTGGAAGATGTAAAGACGACATTGAGACTTTTAAGACTTTGCTACAAGAACTTGAGTATGACAACGACGACGGGACTTCTTGTAATTTTTTCAGTAACAGTAATTACAATAGATTTTCAGAGAAAAGGGATAGTGATCGGAACGGGCGTTATATGGGTAATTTTGAGAATGACAGACGAAACAGACAGGACAATAGATACCAGCCTTATGACAATAACAGACGTTCTAACAGAAATTACACAGACAATTATAATAACGGTAATTCCTACCGGAATGATCAATCATACGGAAACAGTAATCGGTATCATCAAGACAGAAATGATTCATACAGTAATAGAAATTCTTACTACAGAAATAACCAGGGTAGTAGATACAACAATAATTTCAGAAGTGACAGTCGAAATTACACAAGAAGTAGTCACGCAGACAGACAGGAAAATAGAAATTTTAATAACAGACACAACCAAGAATTTGCATCTAACAGACAGGAGGGACCTAATTGGCATCCTCCACGTGACAGAACTTCAGAGAGACAAGTGCAAATCGTAGAAATTGATCTGCGAGATGACGCGAATAATCAAAGACGTGACGCAAGCAATCGACAATGACTTGTAGCTTCAGCTTCTGGCAGCAATATAGACGGTTCAGAAAGTAATGACACAACAACTTTACACTACGTACGTTTGGAAGACATGAGAGACATATTGCTAGACGAAAAGGAAAATAATGTAGACGCATTTTTACATCTTGTTATTGAAGTATGTGTGGGTAAGAATAAGTTCACTGCAGTTTTAGATTCTGGGAGCCCATTGAATGTTATTAGTGAATCAGTTTTTCGTATATGTGTAAGAACTAGTGCTTGTCCTGTGTTACCTGTTTCTAAAACTACAATTCGAGGCGCTATTTCTGGAAAATGTGTGGAAGTTAAACAACAGACCAACCTAAATTTCATTTGTCAAGGATACGAATTTTCTGCTAATTTTATTATTGTTCCATTACTCAGTACACAAATTATATTAGGTATGGAGTTTCTTAACACACATAAGGCAATTTTGAACTTTAAAGAAGGAAGTGTGGATTTGACTGTTGCCGGAATGCCGAAATGTTTGAAATTTTTCGAGTGTTTAACAAGATCTGAATCAGATACAAAATGTTTAAGGTCTCTTACTTCTGATGTTTTCGTTGAGCATTATGACGACAGTGTGTTAATTCATGACAACGACAATAGATACAGAGACGCGATGGATTATATAATTAATAGTGAAGAATTAATTAATGAAAAGGTTAAGAATGCTGACGTGCCAGATGACGTTGCAAGAGAAGAACTGCACCAAATTTTGACTTCACATGCTACAGTATTTAGTCATCACACAGGAACTATACAAGGCTTACAATATTTATTTAAAGTAAAAGAACACACACCATTTCGGGGGAAAACGTACGCTATTCCTTTGGCTTACAGAGACAAGGTTAAGAGTGAACTTCAATATATGTTAGATCAAGGCATTATTGAGCCAGCAGTCAGTCCTTATACCAGCCCATTACACGTCGTTCTTAAAAAGGATGGGTCAATTCGTTTGGTTCTGGATTCCAGACAGATGAATAATATCATCATTCCTGAAACTGACTGTCCACAAAATTTAGATGAACTTCTTCAACATTTCCATGGAATTAAAGTTTTATCCACGATTGATATGCGCGCAAGTTTTTGGCAAATAGAACTCCACCCTGATTGTAGAAAATACACTGCCTTTTTGGCCTTTGGAAACTGTTACCAGTTTCGGAAATTACCGTTTGGACTTACTGTACCTTCAGCAGCATTCATTCGTAGTTTAAACGAAATTTTACCTGTTTATCTTCGTGACAATATTACTTCATATGTTGACGATATTCTTATTGCTAAACGTTCTTGGACTGAGCATAACAAAATTTTGGATTCATTATTACGTATCTTTGCAAGAGTTGGCATTACAGTGAACTTGGAAAAATCTGAATTTGATCGTTCTCAGGTGAAATTTCTCGGTCACATTATTTCTACAGAAGGTATTCTTCCTGATCCAGAGAAACTAGACGCTATTCATAATTATGCTGTTCCTACCACAAAACGTGATGTTCGTAGTTTCCTTGGTGTCTGTAATTTTCTTAGACGCTTTGTTAGATTGGACAATTTGGCCACACCTCGTTTATGTGAACTATCTGGAAAGAATTCTAATTGGTGTTGGGATGAGGAAGCTCAATCAGAATTTGAACAACTTTGTGATGCTTTAGTTGCTGCTCCACTTCTTTCACATCCGGATTTAACTAAAGATTTTTGTTTGGGGACGGACTCATCATACAAAGCCCTAGGTGCACACTTACTTCAAGAGATAGAAGATAACGGCGTTGTAGTGCAGAAAACTATTGCCGATCTGTTCTTGCCAAACGCAAATTATGTCAAAAGGCTAAGCCGCCAACTATTTCTCACAGAGCACCGTTGTTTCCAGCGAAATTAAGAGAGATGGCTGCAGTCGATTTGTTCGGTCCAGTGGTTCGTTCTACTAATGGTTTTGCGTACATTTTGGTAGCAGTGGAACTGACATCAAAATATGTGTGTTTTACACCTTTACGCAAAGCAACAGCTCGTTCAGTATCTAACGCTTTCATCAAACATTTTCTTAAAGAAGTGGGTCACGTTGATAAGGTTATATGAGATAATGGATCACAGTTTCGCTCTAAAATTTGGCTTCGTACTCTACGGCGTCGTAAGATTAAACCAATTTTCATTTCACTTTTTCACCCTCAATCTAACGCTTCAGAGAAATGGATGAAGGAAATCAATAAATTGTGCCGTCTTTATTGTCATCAGAATCACAGAACATGGGATCAGTATGTTCATATTTTTCAAAACATTCTGAATGAACTCCCTAATGATTCAACTTCTTTACCGCCTATATTGATATTAAAAAATAAAGAACCGCCATATCGCATTTCTGAAATCGTTCCTTTTCCGCCTTCACGAAAACTCCGGCATTCTGAAGTTGTGAACCTGGTTCAGCAAAATATTGCATCTGCGGCTGATAGAAGAGAGAAATCAGCTTAACGTCCTGGTCGTTTAAAAATCTTGTCAGTTGGTCAAAAGGTGTTAATTAAGTCTCATCGTTTGTCTCACAAAGGAAAAGGCTTGTGTCGCAAATTTTTTCTGCTTTATAACGGTCCATATAGAGTTCGCAAAATTATTCATGATAACACTGTCGAAGTAGAAACTCTCAAATCTCGGCACTCTAAGGGAATACATCATATATCTAACGTTAAAATTTTTGTGGAATGACATACTTTTGAGACATCAGCAGTTATACGTAAACACACGGAGAGTATAAGGATACCGCACCGTGTTCTGGCGGCGGCACATACTCAAAGCAACAGTCAAGTCTACGCGCCGCACAAGGCAGTTGTTGACCGCAAACAATTACTTCCTACGTCACGCGTACCTTCAGCTGATCGAGCGCTCAGTGCGAATGCACTGACAGCCGTAAACAAATACACAGCCTAAATTCTCCGACTAAATTCAGTATAAAGCTATTGTGACTTGATAAATTATGTTATTAACGTTTAGTATTTTTCAGGATGCGGTCGTATAATATATTTAAGAACTTCAGGTAAATTCTGTGTGTGTCCGACGTTAAGAGGACTTGCTATCGAGAAATTTTCAGGAAGAATGTAATTTCGAAGAAGAAACTAATAAACTAAAAAGGTAACTGTTAATTGAGTTTATTTTTCAGGTAACATATTTCCACTTAAGTACGTACTTTAGACGTAATTTGCTGCTCGCGATTACGTGATTCATACTTTGTGCTAAATTTCATGTTCTTTGAATTTACTTGTGAAGCGACGTGCTTGTGTACATTAACTGATTTTGGCAATGATTGATTAACGAACAGGGTTGTTACTTGTGTATATTATGCATCGCTTGGCTGCACTGCTTTTTCATTGATGTCACATTTTTTTTTATTATGTGCCTGCTGTGCTTATTTATTTAAATTATAATTGTCACCTGATTAATTGTGCTGACTGTGGTTATGTATGTAAGTTATACTTTGTGATTTATCTGCTTGCGCCTTCATGTTTACTTATTAAGATTACGTATGAACATTTATTTGCTTATGCTGATATGATGATAATGACCTGTTTATTATGTAAGATACCTATTTGCTGCTTTGCGTATGGATTGCATATTAACACGTTTCTGTTTTTTTTTTGTCATAATTAATCTTTAATTTAGTATATAGAAATGCTGATATACTGTGTACGAACATGGAGTTTAGGTCACACTATGGTATTAATTATAGATTGTTTGCTTGGCAGAGCCTCGTTGTAGGAATTGTGCTGCATCCACTTGCTGACATTCTGTTCTATACTGGTATATTTACTAACTATTGCATGTTTTGCTTACGCTCAGTGCCTTATATTTTTAAGATAAGAAAATGAACTGCTATAGTTCTACGAACGACGTTGGTACAAGAAACTTCATTGAAGTCACATGAGCTGGAGGTTTTATGGAAGCTGTATAAATTTACGCTAATAGGAAGGAAGCTAACGATATGACATACCAACACTAGGTTTAGACCCATGACAGTTATTACACTGCATTCTTCGTGAGCAATTGAAATAGTAAGTGACACTTGACACAAGAAATACTCCACATGTTTGCTTCTGTTTTGCCATGATTCTTGTAGTGGTGTACACACTGTGAAATATTACGATGTATTCATTCAAAGTCTTATGTGATCTTTCATACTATGTACTCGCACCTACTTACTGAAAGTTATTCAAACTGAAGGCTGTTAGAGGTCATGTATGCATTTCTTTTATATAATGATGAGCAAGGTAACCAAAATGTATTTTATAATTCATAATGAGTAGAAGATTTGGGTCAGATGGATTACACAGAGGTTGTGTGTGGACATTGTGTCTTCGGATTGTATGGGATGATGAATTGAAGTTTGCACTAGAATTTTATCTGTACTTGTTCGAGGAGACTGACTAGAGGAAAGAGTTGGTATGGAAGTGAAATGGTATTGGCGAAAGGGTTTATATGTATCGACGTATTGAAGAGGTATTATTGAGGTATTGAGATTGTGTGAAGTTGATGATTATTGGAGTTTTGGTGGACAAGAGGTAAGGTAAATGATATTGATGATAAGGTTTATATGTATCGACGTAAGGGGTATTATTGAAGTATTGAGATTATGTGATGCTGATGATTATTGGAGTTTTGGTGGATAAGAGGTAAAGTAAGTGAGGAGCATATTTTTTTTTTTTTGTTGGTTTATATGGAACAAGGAGGATGAAGATGGCAGACTAGAACACTCAAGTGGAAGGAAGATTGTCTACACACACACTTTGTTAAATCACTAAGCAGTATATACTTTTTATTGGAGAGAGGAAGTAATTGCATATCTTGCCACACTGACAGTTGTTCAGCAACCGTACATTTGATTTCGCTTCGCAAACATTGGTCTTGACATGATGACTATGACGTTGACTGACTAGTATCGACTGTTTTACATTGCTGCCACTACTACTTGATACACAAGTTGAACATAAAATTTTGACAGAATTGCATTTACACAGTTAACACTATTCAATTACACAGTAGTACTTAATGTGGATGAAAGATGAGTGAGTGTGTTTTGTGTGTTTTCCTTTCCTAATCCCAGATAATTGGTACCGTCCTATCTCCTAAATATTATTTTACTTGTTTGTTGTGGCTTGCACTGACACCCATAAATATTATAGGTTCACTGATATTTGTGTGTTGTAATAGTTAATATGACAATTATCTGATATCATTTGTGTGTTTATTATAATTTGTATGTTTAGTGTAAGAGCATTGATAATAATTTTGTAAAAGCAATTGTGAGTGCCTTCAAACTGTTGTACGTACCTCCACTTTTTCAACATGATGGGTGCCACTTAGAAATGTTTAATTTATGCTAATGAACTGTCTAATTAGTAATAGTGAATATTATGGACTGTTACCTGCACTTGTTCAACATGATGGGTGCCACTAGGATATGTTTAATTTGTGCTAATGAACTCTGATGAACTATTTAATTAATGATAGTGAATATTATGGACTGTTGCCTGCACTTGTTCAACATGATGGGTGCCACTAGGAGAGGTTTAATTTGTGCTAATGAACTGTGATGAACTGTCTAATTAGTGATAGTGAATATTATGGACTGTTTCCTGCACCTGCTCAACATTACTGGGTGCCACTGATGGAACTGCTTCTACTGAAATGATGTCACTTGTTGCTGTCTGCACCTGTTCAACATTACTGGGTGCCACTGATGGAACTGCATCTACTGAAATGATGTCACTTGTTGCTGTCTGCACCTGTTCAACATTACTGGGTGCCACTGATGGAACTGCTTCTACTGACATAATTTTACTTGTTGGTGTCTGCACCTGTTCAACATTACTGGGTGCCACTGATGGAACTGCTTCTATTGAAATGATGTCACTTGTTGCTGTCTGCACCTTTTCAACATTGCTGGGTGCCACTGATGGAACTGCTTCTACTGAAATAATGTCACTCGTTTGTGTTTGCACCTGCTGACCATTGCTGGGAGCTACTGCTGGAACTGTCAACTACTTGTTTATTGAACCAGTGAAAGCATTTTATGTGAATATTTGTATAAACTGATTTTTTTTGTGTATTTACTGTTTGTGAAATGTTATGAGACTCTTACCTACACCTATTCGTCATTGCTGGTGCCATTGATTGAATTATACTTGTGTAAACTATTATGTAAAATCACATGTTAGAAAGCATTTGTATTCCTTACTGTATTTTATATATTAGGTTATTGAAAGGTCAGTGCATAGCCAAAATTTATCTAATTACGTGATATTTACTTATTAATATTATCTTTTATTTTTGTGTGATTTTTTTTTTTTGACGAATTTGGTGGTACTTTCACCACCAATGCTGGCAAAAATACCATCAAATTCTGGCCCGTGGAGGAGGGGCATATGAAAGGTGGCTACACTGAGCCACAGCGCCAGAGAGTAGTATTCCGCCCCCTCCACTGGCAGTGCTTGTTGAGAAGTAGGTGTAGTCGGTCGTTGTTGAGATGTGGTGGTAGTTAGTGCTTTGGAGAGAGGATGTTGATACCTGTACTATTTGAGGCCATGTTGTGTGCAGATGTTTTGATGGGCTAGACACCAGATACTGTTCGAATGGAGATATTGTAATGATCAGAGTACTTTTCGTCAAGATGTATAAAGGTAAAAGAAAATTTCCTTATTTTTTTATTTCAAATGTGTTAAACAATAATGCCCCTTGGTCACAGGTTCAGTCAACAAATCATTTGGCTCGTGTTCTTGTATTATACTGTATTTCTGGTTTCGATGTGCAATTATAGTATTTATGTTTATTTTTTTTTAATTTCTTCATGGTAAATGGCTTGTCGTATTGAGGAAGAACCGTGCCAGATGTGTACGTTGAATCACACTTCCACACACAGAACAGGTACACTTGTGCTTTGGTTTCGTAGGTTTTATAGTTGCTGGGGACTTAATTAATTAATTGTGTTAACGGAAATTTCCTTTCATTCCTTGTTGTTGTTCTATGCAGTCAGATTGCGTAATAATACTAGTCAGGGCCAACCGTTTACGAGACTTCGTAATCGGACGGACAATTACTAAAAATTAAAATTATTTGCATTCTAAACAATTAAGCCCCCATGCAATGTATCTGGTGGGACAGTGACTGTGTGGTGTTCTACGATCTGCTTCAATGGGGTATAACCATCATTGCTAACATTTATTGTCAGCAACTGAGACGTCTTGCAGACTCAGTGCAAGAGCGGTGACCAGGAACACTGCGTGAAGTTTTGCTACTCCACGATAACGTCCGAATGCATTTTGCTAGACTTACCAAAAACACTAACAGGAGCTGGGTTGGGAGTTCATTCCGCACCCATCTTATTCACCTGATCTCGTGCCTTCAGCGTATCACCTTTTGCACTCTCTATCAACAACGTTCAAGGAAGTTCCTTGTCGGACGAAAATTCTCTCCTAACATGGGTCGACGAGTTCTTCACCTCAAAACAACATGATTTCTATGGCCAGGGAATCTAAAAGTTACCCGAGTGTGGCGGGACTATTGGTATTAGCGGAAGAGTGTATATTATTTATGACTACCGTTTCTGTTATGAGTATTTGTTGTGCTTATTAAACTTATGGAAAAAGGCTACGAACTTATGCACCAAACCAATCATTATTAACACAGTTAATAAGAATAAAAAATGAAACTATAGTTCCAGACACTTTTCCAAGGCTCAAATAACTGTAATGTACTTATGCACACTGAGTGACGAATGAAAATTTGTACAAAGGTTGGGATTCGAACACAGGATCCCTGTTCAATGGGAAATGCACTAACCACCATGCCATCCTGGCGTAGTGGCTTTGCATTACTACATGGACTAACCGAGTGCGCCTCCCTCTTCAGCCTAAATTTCCATTCACGTCTTACAATTTTTTGGGACTATCAGGAATATCAAGTTGAATTTGGAACAAGTATTGTGTTAAAGTATAATGACTTTTCTGGAGACTAGAAATCTACTCTGTATGAATCAGCATGGGTTTCGAAAAAGACGATCGTGTGAAACCCAGCTCGCGCTATTCGTCCAAGACTCAGAGGGCTATAGACACGCGTTCCCAAGTACATGCCGTGTTTCTTGACTTCCGCAAGGCGTTCGATACAGTTCCTCGCAGTCGTTTAAAGAACAGAGTGAGAGCATATGGACTATCAGACCAATTGTGTGATGGATTGAAGAGTTCCTAGATAACAGAACGCAGCATGTCATTCTCAATGGAGAGAAGTTTTCCGAAGTAAGAGTGATTTTAAGTGTGCCGCAGGGCAGTGTCATATGGCCGTTGTTACTTGCAATGTACATAAATGACCTTGTGGATAATATCGCAAGTTCACTGAGGCTTTTTGCGGAAGATGCTGCAGTATAACGAGAGGTTGCAACAATGGAAAATTGTACTGAAATGCGGAAGGACATGGGACGAATTGACTAACGGTACAGGGAATGGCAATTGAATCTCCATGTAGACAAGTGTAATGTGCTGCGAATACGTAGAAAGAAAGATCATTTATCATTTAGCTACAATATAGCAGGTCAGAAACTGGAAGCAGTTAATTTCATAAATTATCTGGGAGTAGGCATTAGGAGTGATTTAAAGTGGTATGATCATATAAAGTTGATCCTCGGTAAAGCAGATGCCAGACTGAGATTCATTGGAAGAATCCTAAGCCAATGCAATCCGAAAACAAAGGAGGTAGGTTACAGTACACTTGTTCGCCCACTGCTTGAATATTGCTCACGAGTGTGGTATCCGTACCAAATAGGGTTGATAGAAGAGGTACATAAGATCCAACGGAGAGCAGAGCGCTTCGTTACACGATCATATAGTAATCGCGAAAGCGTTACGGAGATGATAGATTAACTCCAGTGGAGACTCTGCGGGAGAAACCCTCAGTAGCTCGGTACGGGCTTTTGTTGAAGTTTTGAGGACACACCTTCACCGAGGAGTCAAGCAGTATATTGCTCCCTCTTACGTATATCTCGCGAGGAGATAATGAGGATAAAATCAGAGAGATTAGAGCCCACACAGAGGCATACCGACAATCTTTCTTTCCACGAACAGTACGAGACTGCAATAGAAAGGAGAACCGATAGAGGTACTCAAAGAACCCTCCTCCACACACCGTCAGGTGGCTTGCGGAGTATGGATGTAGATGTAGATGATGGCTAAGATATGAATGGGAATTCGGACTGAGGATCGAAGCGTGCTAAAGTATTTTGTGCACTTGTGCAAAGCTACTAAGTGAAGGTGCCACGATGTTTAGCGCATCTGCCTAGTGGGCAGAATACCAGCTTCTCATTTGGCTTTCGTACAAATTTTCATTCGTCCCTTCAGTATTAAATTTTTTTTTTTTTGAGTCATCATTCTTCTTACTCTTCTGACGCGGCAAGTCACGAATTCCTGTCCTCTGTCCTGTGTGAGCCTCTTCATCTCAGAGTAGTAACCTTCATCCTGAACTATTTTACGGAGGTATTCCAATTTCTGTTGCCACCTGCAGTTTTTACCCTCTACAGCTCCCGATAGTACCACGTAAGTTACTCTCTGATGCCTTAACAGATGTCCTACAGTACTTTCCCTTCTTCTTGTCAATGGTTTCCATATATTCATTTCCTCGCTGATTGTCCAGAGACCTTTTCCTTCCGTACCTTATCAGTCCACCTAATATTCAACATTATTCTGTAGCACCACATGTAAAAATCTTAGAATCTTTTCTTTTTCGGATTTCCCAAAGTCCTTGCTTTACTAGCATACAACGCTGTGCTATTATTACAAATATCTTTCTTAAATTATGAGCTATGGTTGATACCAGTAAACTTCTCCTGGCCAGGAACACTCTTATTGCAAGTGTTAGTAAGCCGTTTAACTCATCCTTAGTCCCACCGTCATGAGTTATTTTGCTGCACATGTAGCAGAATCACGTAACTTCATCTACTTCGTGATCACCAATTATGATGTTATGTTTCTCGCCATTCTCATTCCTCCTGCTTCACATTACTTTCGACTTTCTTCTATATACTCTGAATCCTTATTATCTATTCATTATACTGTTCATTCCATTCAACAGATCCCGCAATTTTTCTTCACTTTCACTCGGAATAGCAATGTCATCAACGAACCGTATGATTGATATCCCTCCCCCTTGAATTTTAGTTCCATTCCTGAACCTCTCTTATTTCCATCATTGCTTCTTCGATGCACAGATTGAACAGTAGGGGCGAAAGACTACATCCCTGCCTTACACCCTTTTTAATCTGAGCACTTCCTTCTTGACTGTACATTCTTATTATTTCCTATTGGCTCTTGTATATGTTTTGTATTATACGTCTTTACATACAGGTTACCACTGTTTGCCTACAGTTTCGAATATCTTCCACCATTTGCCGAAGTCGAGCGCTTTTTCTAGGTCGACAAATCCTATGAACGTGTCTTGATTTTTCTTTAGTCTTGCTAGTATAATGAACCCCAACGTCAGAATTGCCACTCTGCTTTCTTTACCTTCTCTAAAGCCAAACTGATCGTCACCTGACACATCCTCAATTTGGTTTTCCATTCTTCTGTGTATTATTCTTGTTAGCAACTTGTGTGTATGAGCTGTTAAGCTGATCGTGAGATAGTTCTCGCTCTTCTGAGCTTTTGCAATCTTCGAAATTGTGCGGATGATGTAATTCAGAAATTCAAGTGGTATATCGCCATTTTCGTACATTCTACACATCAACGTGAATAGTCGTTGCCACTTCTCCCTATGATTTGAGCTATTTTGTTCCTATTTATTACCTTATCAGTCCACATTATTTTCAACATTCCTCTGTAGCGCCGCTTCTCAAATGCTTCGATCCCTTCTGTTCTAGTTTTCCCATAGTTCATGTTTCATTACCACCAAATGCTGAGCTCCAAACGTATATTCTCATAAATATCTTCTTGAAATTAAAGCCTATGTTAGATACTAGTAGACTTCTCTTGGTCAAGATTGCTGTTATTCCCATTGCTAGTTTTCTTTTTAAGTGCTCCGTGCTCCGCCCACTATGGTATAGCTTCCTCATTGTTCTTATTTCTGCCACTTCTGATTGTTTTCCTCCTTGCTCAATTTACTCTCAAACCATATTCTGTTCGTTGTATCCAACAGGTCCCGCAATCCTTCTTCCCTCTCAGTAGGGATACCAATATCATCACTGAAACTTATTACTGACATCCTTTCACTGTGAATTTTTATCCCATTCCACCCTTTTACTTCCGTCATTCCTTCTTCGATGCGTCGACTGAGCAGTAGTGGCGGAACATTACGTCCCGAGCACTTCGTTCTTGGTCTAATAGTTCGCACTTGATTCTTGTATATATTGTATCTGAACCTTGTTTCTCTATAGATTATTTTTTTTCAGAATTTCGTATATGTTGCACCATTTTACACTTTGTCCAAGTCACAAAGCCTAATAACTTGACTTTTCTCCAGCCTCGCTTCCATTATCCACCGCAATGTCAGAGAACTGCCTTTCTGGAGACTTTATCTTTCTTAAGGATAACAAACAATGTATTTACCTTGATAGTCATATTATATATAGCAGTTCATGACAGTCTTACAAATTTCAAAACTCCGCCATCTCTCTCCCCACATCCATCGCTGCTGGCGGCTCACCTCCAACTGCAACGCTACGCGCTGTTAACAGCCAACAGCCCAACACTACAATGGTTGAGTATTACAACAATGCAAAGCAGCCACAGACTGCACACAGCACAGCCAGTGATTTTTTTATACAGAGGTGGCGTTACCAATTAAAAAACCTAAACAGCCTACTTACATCTTCTCAGTAAATTGGATGCATGAGCTGTTAAACTGACCGTACTGTAACTCTAAGACTTGTCGAGTCTTGCTTTACCGAAAGTCGGATGGTATATCGCCAGCGTCATACGTTCTACATACCAGTGTGAATAATCGTTTTGTTGCCACTTCCCCCCTTGTTTTAGAAATTCCGATGGAGTATTATCCATCCCTTCTTGCTGTAAAATGGCACCAAAACTTTGTGTGTAGGTTAAATTTATAATAGAATATGAAGTTTCGAAGTTGTAACGTCTTTCATATAACACTCTATATTTCTCAGGTTGGTGTCTGTGTTTCGTAAACTCCTTCTTTCCACAAGAGACTTTGAGACTCGCTTTTCCATCCATTTCACGCAAGATCTCCAGTATTCTTTGCGCATCTCCCTGTTTTCAATTAAAAGCGCAAGATCATCGTAAAAATTGAATACTTGATTTCCAAGGTCTTAATTGCCACCCAAGCTATATTCGACTTCCAACATCAGATCTTCTTTCCGGGTTTCCATTATTTTCTCCTGCACAATATTGACGAGAAGTGCCAATAATCCATCTCCTTATCTGACCTCCATCTGTATATTAAAGACCTCAGTGATTTCTCAAAAAGAGAAAAAAATGTCCTAAATTTTGTGATAGCCTCTGTCAGGGTTTGTTTTACGACTCCCTTGTACTCCTGTCAGTTCCGAATTCCTTTGAACCGCCAAATAAACTTCGTCTGTCAATTGATTCGTATCCTTATTTGATGTTGACAAAAATTGCTAGTGTGTTATGGTCTCTTATTGCTTCTCACTCTGTTGCAACAGCTCTCAATACTTCACGGTATACGTAAACATATCACTTATTGTGGTGGGCCGCATCAAATCAGTCAGAAATCCGATTTGAACCGAAACCACTAACATGGAGTTCCAAACGTTAAATTTCAGAGGAGGAGAGAAAAAAAAAAGATTTGAAAGAATTAAGAGGTTCCGGGAAGAGAGGGAAAGAAAGGCCAAAAATTTGATATTCTCCGTGGTTCATATTTGGCCAAATACAGAAGCAAGGTAATGAGGAATTAGGTTATCTCATCAAATAGTTCTTCAAAAATGGTTCAAATGGCTGTGAGCACTATGGGACTTAAACCTGAGGACTAACCTGAGGACATCACACACATCCTTGCCCGACCCAGGATTCGAAACTGCGACCGCAGCAGCAGCGCGGTTCCAGACTAATGCGCCTAGAACCGCTCGGCCACAGCGACCGGCTAAATAGTCCTCAACAGGATTCTACTTGTAGCTCAATTTGCCTGAGCATTTATACTACCAACAAGGCTATGCATAGAATTCGTGAAAAAGCCAGAATCTTTACCAGCAACAAGACGCGTAGAATTTGTAGAAAGGTCAGAATATTTACTTGCATAAGTGTACTGCACGTATCGTGGAAGTCATAGACTTTACTGTGTATTCCATAAATAAATACTCTTTAACCGTTATAAATTTTTCATACCCTGATTTCGACCAAGGGTTCTGGAAAGTTTCCATTGGCTATATGACAAAAGATGTGTTAGCAGTTTATCCATCCTCAGCAACTGTACTGGTACTTAACGAAATAATAAAGAACCAGTAGAGTAAAGGAAATATAATTTCAAAAAAATGGTTCAAATGGCTCTGAGCCTATGGGACTTAACATCTGTGGTCATCAGTCCCCTAGAACTTAGAACTACTTAAACCTAACTTACCTAAGGACATCACACACATCCATGCCCGAGGCAGGATTCGAGCCTGCGACCGTAGCAGTTGCGCGGTTCCGGACTGAGCCCCTAGAACGGCTAGACCACCGCGGCCGGCAAATTTAATTTCTTCGCCGTTTTCGTACACTTAGTGCCCTTCTTCAGAAGGTTATACCTATCGCATTATTTGTGAACGCGAACAATAAGATGCATACAGCAAAATGCCATGGTCCCCACTCACAAGCATCGAGTGAGGTGGCGCAGTGGGTAGACACTGGACTCGCATTCGGGAGGACGACGGTTCAATCCCGCGTCCGGCCATCCTGATTTAGGTTTTCCGTGATTTTCCTAACTCGCTCCAGGCAAATGCCGGGATGGTTCCTTTGAAAGGGCACGGCCGACTTCCTTCCCCATCCTTCCCTAATCCGATGAGACCGATGACCTCGCTGACCTCGCTGTCTGGTCTCCTTCCCCAAACCAACCAACCAACCAACCAACCCACTCACAAGCCCAAGACCCACGACCCGCCAGAGCCGGGATGCCTTAAAACGAAAATAAATTAAATTTATTTTGTGCAACTGGTTGGTTATTACCAACTGGTTGGTTATTATTTCGTTATGCAGATGACGTACCTAGATATCCCTTTCCAAACAGTACCAATTAGGAGCCGTATGACTCACTACGAACTAGACTTTTTTATTTACTTTTTTCATTGCTGAAAAGTCCGTGATTCCCCAATGGATTATAACGTAAACTGGTTACTGTTCGTTTACAGGTACGGAATGACCAGTACCAGACGATTATAACTGATTTGCACCTGGTGGCCAAAAATGGAATAATTTTTTTTCCAGTGTGAGTCGGTTACGCCTTAATGCATTAGCATATCTACTAAGTTTCACTGCCATGTTATTATTACAGCCCGTACCTGACCTCTGTGAGTAGCTACACTTCAATTGTAACCAGCCGATGCTGAAAACGAAATCACACCTAACGGTTTGTGAACTGAAGTCTGACAGAAATAAGTGTGCCCGTCTCGTGTTTGCCATAGGCACATTAAGACGATTCACACAATAACACCCCCATGGAGACAGGACCTGTTAATAAGTGGCAGGGTACGATTATACTTCTATGCCACTCGGCGTTTAAATCAGAACCTCTCAGATTCATATATTTTACAACTGTTTTTAAGCTGACTACTGTCACGTACAAACTTGGAAAAATTTAGAGATGAACAGAGAAAGTTCAAATTTCTACAAACAAATCCTTTTCGATATAATACAAGACAAAACTGAGTTACGTAACTAACAGTAATAGGCATTGTCGCCAGTATTTAAACTGAAATAAAACTAAATGAACTACAAGTGTCCACTTTAGTACTTCATTATTTTACTCAATAGACCGCATGCTGGTAGATCTTGGAGAGTCGTATGCAGTTGTGTGGTTGCATCGATTAATAAAGCCGCTCCTTAATCTCCTTATCTCACTATACTGCAGCGGTAGCAAGTGTACACCACCTTAGCAGATAATAGCCATACTGTGAATGCAGCGATAGTGAGTGTACACCACCTTAGAAGACAACAGTTATACAGTGAATATCCTTTCGTAGGAAACTTCCTGGCATGAGACTCAAGAAGCTCCTTCGTACCTTAAAACCCTCGCCGAACCTGTTCGAGCAAAGAAATAGTTTTTCTAACCTTTTTTCGGAGCTCTCCATCCTGGCATCAATGTCGACGAAAACTGATGGTACGGTCCGTTCCTCCAATTACCTGAACCTTCCAATTAGCCGAATTCGCTGGCGCCAGTTATCCGGGCCGGATATTTGACGGAGTAACGAGGAGGGATCGGACGGCGAACGCTAATGAAGGTCGGACGCTTCTAACGAGAAGCGACTGATGGCAGTAACACCTGCTGTTACCTTTTCGTCCCACACTATGCGAACGGGTTCGTCCTTTGGCTCTTACGTATCATGTATTGTGAAATGTCTTTATCGGTAGAGAATTTTCGAAACGACAATAAGAAATATAGAATTACTCAGGAATATAATTACTTTTGGTAACTTTATATAAGTTGAAACGTAACTGTCTAATGGTTACGAATTAATTTGAAATTATTGCAGGAATTTTCCACTGTCTAATGGTTACGAATTAATTTAAAATTATTGCAGTAATTTTCAAATGAATCTCAGTTGTTCTTTCTAGTTTAATAACTGCACTGGCCTTTTGGTAGGCCAAGTGAGTACTTGCCAAAGTAATTAATTCAAAAGATTAAGCACAGGAAGCGCGTAACAATTGGTTATTGTAAATAGGAATTCCTTGTAGGTTCACCTTGAGCATAGCACATGTTTGCGCTGTTTTTATTAAATTTAAAATACCTAAACGAATAATTGAACAAGTATACGCCCCTCTGACTATAGAAATAATATCACCATTGTTTTGTCCACATCACAAAGGGAATTTAGAGAGTTGATACATTACTGGCTGCCTCATCACCTCGTCAGCCCCCTATCCCTCCCCAGGCCTCGATTGAATTCCTCTGTTCTCACAAAGTTTTGTAACACTAGTGGTCCCAGCTTGTTGAGTTTCTCTTAACGAAGCAGAATTTTTTTAAAAAGAAACATTGCTTTGCTGCTGTGCAATGTTTTAATAGATAGAAGGCTGCGTGATAAAAGAATACCGGTAACAGATAGTGAGGATATGTTACTAAGATTCCGGGGATATCACTCGTGATGCCGAAATTAATTTTCAAACATTTAAACAAGAAATTACGTGTTTTGGCACAACTGCTGCTCTCGCTTAACAGCAAAGGAAATTGTATAATTTATACGAGGTAGTTCCAAATTCACAACATAAGCAAAACTCAATCTCACACATTGAAATGGCAAAGAGGTTAAGAAAACTTATTTCAGTGATAAGCTCCTGTGAACATTCTAAGTAAATTATTTATTCATTTATTTTATTTATTTAGCGTATGCTAATGGACATGATTTCATGCTTCTTAGAAATGTTTAAACAAAGATATACATAGAAAACACAATAAAATATGCTATATAAAAAGTATAAAACATACAGATAATGGACAATACAATTAAATACAAACATCAAGATTATATATGGTCAATACAATTAAATACAGACATCAAGATTATGTATAAAGTCTTTTGCTGCGTCTATTGCGGCCGGCCGAAGTGGCCGTGCGGTTAAAGGCGCTGCAGTCTGGAACCGCAAGACCGCTACGGTCGCAGGTTCGAATCCTGCCTCGGGCATGGATGTTTGTGATGTCCTTAGGTTAGTTAGGTTTAACTAGTTCTAAGTTCTAGGGGACTAATGACCTCAGCAGTTGAGTCCCATAGTGCTCAGAGCCATTTGAACCATTTTTTTGCGTCTATTGCCATCATAAAATCACTGAACCTGCCACTGTATGCTCTTCATTCGCACTCTTGGACGATATGGCGGGTGGTCTGTCTGTTGGCTCTGCAGTCACAGTTGGGATTTGGTGTTTTTTCCCATTTGTAAAGAGTACCTGCACATCTTCCGTCATATGTGCGTGTTCTATTAAGGGATGACTATATTTTACGTGATAGCTCATATCTGGGCGGTCTCTCAGTGATGTAGGGGAGGGCTTGACAATGTTCAGGACACACCTCCCCCCATTGTTTCCTACAGGTCTTTATTGGATTAAAGCTTATACTTTGCAGTTCCTTGGCTGTTATCATTGTTGGACGTCTAGACCGAAGTCTGTTTCTTTCCAGGTCAGGCATGTCGCAGTGTATAGTTCGAGTTCTTCCTATATTCCCGCAGAAGAGCTTTATTCCGACGTAGGTCCGCAGGTGGTGTGTGGCACATAATTAGCAGCCAACGTGTTGTGGTTGATCTCATGACTCCGCTGATAGTTCGAATCGTGTTATTCAGCGTGTTAGCCTGTCAGCCCAGGAGCCTCAAGTAGAGGCGCACATCATCTGGAGAATATTATTCCTAGTCTTTAGTTTGGCTGCAGTATTTTCCAGATGTCGTGTACAAGTGAACGCTCTATCCAAAATGACTCCAAGGTACCTTGGATGCTCATTAGATCGGAGCCAAATTTCCTTCGAGACTAATGGCAAGTTGTTTGCTTGTTAATTTATTACTGAGATGGAAACATGTAGTTTCGGTTTTTGTAGGATTTGGCTGTAACCTCCATTTACGAAAGTATGCACTTAATGTCTCCAAGTCAGATGTCAGGGATGTTTCCATGACCTCAAAGTCCTTGTGTTGTGTTGCCAAGACCCAATTGTCTGCGTAACCAAACTTCCTAGATGATGTGGATGGCATATCGACAATATACTAGCTGAACAGTAGTGGAGCCAGCACGAAGCCCTGTGATAGGCCGTTGTTCAGGGTTATTTTAATTATTTAGAGGCACAACACAGATATCTTGTTTACAGCATTTTTCAATTAGTGTTGATCATCTAATGACTGTACAAAGCTGTAAATGACAGCATCATCTGTAAACAGTCTAGGAGGGCTGCTCAGGTTATCTACTAAGTCGTTTATGTAGATCATGAGCAACAGAGGACCTGTAACACTTCCTTGGAGAACGCCAGATATTACTTATGTTTTACTCGATGACTATCAATTATTACGAACGGTGAACTTTCTGACACGAAATCACGAATCCAGCCAAACAGCTAAGAGGATACTCTATAAGCACACAATTTGATTAGAGGTAGCTTGTGAGGAACGGTGTCAAACGCCTTCTGAAACTGTAAAAGTATGGAAACGTTTGACATCCGCTGTCGATAACACTCATTACTTCGTGAGAATAATGAGGTTTTGTGTTTCACAAAAATGATATTTTCAGAATCGATGCTGATGTTTGGCAATAAATCGTTTTCGTCGAGGTAGCTCAAAATTTTCGAATACAGTATGTTTTCCAAAATCCTACCGCAAATCGGCGTTAGTGATATGGATCTGTAATTCAGTGTAGTACTCCTTATTTCCTTTCTTGGGTACTGGCGTGATTTGTGCAACTTTGCAGTCTACAGTTACGGGTCTTTCGACGAGTGAGCGGTTGTATTTGATGGCTAAGTATGGAGTTACTCTATCAAAATACTCTGAAAGGAAACTGGCTGGTTTACAATGTGGACCGTGGGCCTTGCCTTCATTAAGAGATTTAATCTGCTTCGCTGCACCGCGGATACCTACTTCTAAGTTATTCGTGTTGGCAGTTATTCTAGATTCGAATTCTAGAGTATTTAATTCGTCTTCTTTTCTGAAGGAATTGCGGAAAATCGTATTTAAAACACTGCGTTAGTCTCACTGTCACCAGTAACATCATCATTGTTATCGCGGAGTGAAGGAGATTGATTGCGTTTTCCGATGCTGTACTTTGAATATGACCTGAATCTTTTTTCCTGTTTCTGCCCCATTTCGAGACAAAGCTTCGTTGAGGAAACTATTAAAAGTATCTCGCGTCGAAGTTTGCGCTAAGGTCTTGGGGACTTTGTGTTCTTGTAAATTTGGCACCCCTTTTCCATTAGACAGATAGGAAGGAGTGGGGACTGTCTCTTAAAAAGTCATCAATCAAATTTTGCCATTAATTTTTTAAATAGGTGTACTTCGCGTATATTTTTGATGGTTTTGGATGTTACGGGATTCAGTCTCGTTATAACAACCTTGTAGTCACTAACCCCTGTATCTGTCATTATGTCCCTATTTGCTAAGTAAGAAGTCAAGTATATTTTCGCAACCATAAGAGAAGTACGTGCGAAAATGCTATACATCTAGATTTGTAGTGCATGTACTTACACACATTGTACTCATCAGTTGGTAAAAATGTTTACTCTGCTCTAACATGATCGTACATGAAGTACTTCCCGGCCTTGGCCAGATTCCCTTTAAAATGGTCGCAGGCATGAATATTTCCTGGAACAACCATCATGCCGAACCACCAGATCTCCTTACCTACTGCTGAGGTGAAATTATGCCCTATCATTCTGCTCAATAGCATTTCATATGATTTAGCATTTAGCATGAACCAGTTGTCCGCTGACAAAATTTGTGAGGTTCTTCAGTGGTATTTTGCGAGCATTTCAGTATAACGAACCGTGGTTTCCAGTGTATCGCTACAGATTAATAATGTAGTTATGCTTTATTCGTTTCGATACTGGAATTAGCTATTATTATGCGGACTAAATCGTAGGACAATGTGGACTATGGCAATCAGGAAAGTTTGGGTTGCCCCTATCGTGTCCAGCTAACACATCTGCTTACTGTTTTCTGTAGGTCCTTTGTAAAGACTTATCTTAAGAATGAGTATCTGTTACCTGATCATCAGTTTGGCTTTAGAAACGGTATCAGCACCAAGAGATGATACTGACACTTCCCTTTATACTGGAAGCAAGACTTATGAAAAATCAGTACACTTGCATGGGATTCATTTTCTGGTCTAGAAATGGTTTTCACCACTTCAACCAGTAGTGGATATTTGAAATTATCAAGACGCTCCATATAAGCTATGGGAAAATATAAGTAGTCTGTAAAATATAAAACAGGTTATAATTAAATGTAACTACTCACTGTGGTCCAGTGTGGGCTGTAATTATGGGATGGTAGCGAAACTTGGTAGATATGCCACAGGAGTATCAACACTGTGGAGTTAACAAAAAAACCCCTAGCAGGAGTGGTGATACCGTCAAAACGTGTTTTTTCCCAAAACGTGTTTTTCTTTTGGGCTGACTTTCGGGCTGCCTTGCAAGACAGGCATTTTGTGCAGTAGCAATATCAGCATGCCAAATAAACGTGCTTTTCAGTGCAGCCTATGTGTCAGGGGCAAGAAACACTTTGCTGGGTTTCTACATATATGTTGTCTTGCTGTGTGACAGGAATGTTGTGTAGGAGTAGTATATGTCTGCTTTATCGACATACTTTACATGGTGGCCTGTACATCAGGAGCAAAGAAACGACTTTCAAGTCCCTGATGTTTAGCCTGCCGTAGGTGATGGACATATTGTGAGAGTTGTATTAGCCTGCGTTATTGAAATGTATTGCAGGGTCTACAAATTCCAATGATCATGGGTGCGGACAGGTTGAGATGGATAACGGTGTGCACAATGTGATCGGGAGGAGAAAATGGTCAGAGAGGGAAGAAGAGGAGATGATGAAGAGAGAGAGAGAGTAGGGAGAAGGAGACAGACACATAGAAGTGAGAGGATGAGGTCGGCAGACAGAGGGACGAACAAGTGGACACAGAGAGGGTAAAGAGGAGGGATGTTGAATATAAATGTCATACCAATACGTAGGCGAAGCCACAGGGAAAAGACTAGTGTAAAATTTATACAAGAATCTAGAAGGAAAAATAAGAATGGAAGCGCAAGAACGAAGTGCTCGGATTAACGAGGTTGTAAGAGAGTGCTGTAGTCTTCTGCCGCTACTGTTCACTGTATGGCGTAGTCTTCAGTGAATATGCAGTGATGAAGAAAAAAAAATTAAGGAGCGGGATTAAAATTCAGACGCAAAGGATAAAACTCGCTCAAGACCTTTCTATCTTCAGTGAAAGTGATGGAGATTCGTGGGATCTTTAGAATGGAATAAATACCCTAACGCTCAGGCGACGAAAGGCGATAGTAATGAGTGGTACCAGAAATGAGATTAGCGATAAACTTAAAAACTGGAGATAAGGAAGTTAAGGGCTTCTGCTACATTCGAAGCAAAATAACATATCACAGAGGAAGTAAGCGAACGTAAAAAGCAGACTAGTACAGGCAAAGATGGCATTCCTGGCCAAAGTATTTTATTTTCACATATTCGCCTTACTTTAGGAAAGAATTATTGAGAGTAAATGTTTGGAGTACAGCACTTATGGATCTAATATGTGGACTGTGTGAAAACCGGAAAAGTAGAGGGACGAAGTGTTTCACATGTGGTGTCATGGAAATACCTTAAAAATTAGGTATTTTGATGAAATACTCGTAAGGAATTTGGAGGTACTCTACAGTATCAGCGAGCAGTGTAACATATGAAAACACTGAAGCATAAAGAAAGGAGAATATCACAGGGAATATGGTGAAACATGAAAGAATAATTTTCATGATACTTGAGGGAGAGGTGCAGGGTAAATACTGTAGAGAATGGTATATTTCCAACAAATAATTGAGGGCTTTGGCTGAAGAAAGGTAGAGCAGAGTACCTCGTGACAGATCACAGGTAAAATAATCATATTCCTGAAGACCATATGCATGTTATCACCCTCGCTCTGTCGCCTCAGCAAAATAAATGGAAGTTAACGTTTAAATTACATATTTCATAATTAACATTTTTTATTGCTTTAGTATCGTTCACTTCATTTGCTTCTTGATCCCCAATATCTAAATTAACATGACATTCCTGCCAGCCGAAGGTGTACAATAAGAAACTAATTTAAGGGTAATTTGTTAGTAAATAACTTCCTAGATGAAGCCTGAAGAATAGTGTTAATACTTCGTCTCCAGAAAGTAGTACGATCCTCGTATTATATACATTTATTTTAGTCAGCCATCTGCTGTTCAAAACCTGTTTCTTTGGTTTTGCCGGCCGAAGTGGCCGTGCGGTTAAAGGCGCTGCAGTCTGGAACCGCAAGACCGCTACGGTCGCAGGTTCGAATCCTGCCTCGGGCATGGATGTTTGTGATGTCCTTAGGTTAGTTAGGTTTAACTAGTTCTAAGTTCTAGGGGACTAATGACCTCAGCAGTTGAGTCCCATAGTGCTCAGAGCCATTTGAACCATTTTCTTTGGTTTTAGTTGTTCTGACGGTATCTGCTTTAGAAACGTCACTGCTGGTCTCCCGAGCGTGATTTCTGGTTAAGGATGGAAGGGACGTTAAATTTTAACGCCCCACCGGTATCGACGCCATTAGAGACGTAACGCTCCCTCGGTTAGCTCTAGAATTACAAAAGGCGTCGGTCGCGGGTCTCTTCAGGGATCTTGGCCCCGGACTGGTGCATTTATTTACTGAAGCCACAGAAAACTTAAATCAGGTTTTAAGACTGTGACCTAAGCCACGCTTCTACGTAATCCAACATCGTTTCGTTTTCCCAAGAAACCTCCGAGTATTCCCATTGTGGGTAACAGGGACCACAGGCGAGTATAAATCTCAATTTTGAATCCGTGCACTATGACGCTGAAAGCGATGTCTTCAGACGGATCTTGGCTCGAGATTTTTGAAGTCGTTCATTGAATTTATTGCAAGGGAAAAGAATGGAATAACAATAGCTAAAGACGGCCTGACTCCTTCTATTTGGAAATGCAGTACCGTTCAACTGGAACAACTACGTAACTGTTCACCCTCTTTTACCTAGTGTAGAAGATATTCATAAAATGACACTTTAAGACAGAGAGAGAGAGATGTATTTTAGTTAAGGGAGGGAACGACCCAGTTGCAGTGTTAAAAGTGAATATAACACAGAGCGCGTTTCCAAGTCATGAATAGAGTTGTAGAAGCGAGTATAAAGTAGACTACAGCTTCGTTTGAGTTTCACAGTTTTTGACTGACTGACTGAAACAAAATCTGAATTGAGAACTATTAAGAAGACAAGAAGACCTACGTTGTGACACGAATACAAACATCACCACTATAACTTCGATTATTAGTTACATGTGTTAGTGGAACATACGTCAATCACTTTCATTCACTGTACCACTTCTAATGTTTGTCTCAACTGCAAATAAACTTTCATAGTGAATGGAATACTTTAACAGTGGAAGTGTGACGAAAGACCTGGGTATCACTTACGAGACACTGAAGTCACAGTTCCACTTGATGAGTTATTTTTATTTTATGCAGTTATATACGTGTGGATGAGGAACAAAAGAAAGATATCTGTCTAAAATGGAATGCTTGCAATCAGGGGGACCAGTTTCGTCATACGACACGTGGGTCTGTACATGGAGCTTGGGAACATTAAATGCCTGATGGAAATAGCTAGGATAGAGAGGTATGCAAACAATGGTGCATAGAACAGATGAAGTGCGTGAAGAAAAAGAAAAAAAAAGATTAAGGGTTATTGGGCCAACTGAATCTTACGGCACCACTTTTAATTTGGTGAAATTTGTTTCGATTTCAAATGTACTGCACACAACACATGATCTTTACCTAAGTACGCGCTACACAGGAGTATTTTAGAGCCACGCATGTTTCGTATTCCTCTTTTGTAAACTACGAAAGCATCATTTGGGTTGCAGTGGTACAGAGCGTCATGAAAACAAAGTCATCCTACTACTTTCACTTTGAAAAGCAATCGAAAAAGTAATTTAGCGGTGAATTTGTATCCGTAAAGGCTAATTTGCTTTCATGTTATTCATACAATTTGCACCAAATGCTGCGCTTACGATATATCCACAATCTACACTGCCTGAGTTCGACATCAACGTGCGATAATCATTTACAGGCGGTAAGTGGCAGCACTAGCAGCGGAGGGAACATAAAGCGCCTCAGGGGTGGCGGGGAGGATGGGGGGCAGGGTGGACGCAGAAAATAGTGTGTCATTGCCGTAATGTGAAAACGGAGTGATATAGTACAATTACGAAAGGGCATTATCATTAGATTTCGGGCCAAGGATGAAAGCGTTTCCGAAATGGCTAAGTTTTTAAGCTGATCGCATGCCACTACGCATGCCAAAACCGGCGCCGAAGCAAATGTGGTGCACCAGGGGCCATATATGGTACGGGGCAACGACGGCTGCGGAGATGTGTACGGGTGAACAAACGTCCAACTGTTAAGCAACCGACTGCCCAAATGAACCAAAGGGCTACCTAAAGTCTGTACTCAACGACCGTTCAGAGGACGCTGCTGCGTGTGATCCTTCGCAGCAAGCCCCTGGTTCATGCACTCATGCTGGCTGCTGTTCACCTACGACTGGAATTTGCACACCAGTATCGCACTGGGCATAGACTGAATGACGACATTTGGCCTTATGAGACAAAATATGTTTTATATGCTCCATCGGACTGAATACCGTTGGCATTTACAGCATAAAACAAACACCTTCCATCAATCTTCGGAAGGGTCTTGGCCGGACGAGGAAGCTTTGTGGTCTGTGGAATGTTTTCGTAACATTGATCTCGTCATTATGTGATCTCGTCATTCTGTAAGAAACATTTGATAAAACTCAAGAATGCATGAATCCTTGGGGACCATGACCACCATGTTTGTCGTTGGTTTTTCCTCAGGGCGATAGCATCCACCAGCAGGACCATGTAACGTGTCACACGGCTCACAGTACACGTGCGTGGTTCGAAGAGCACCAGCATGCATTTATCGTATTCCACTGGACACCACCCACAGCAGATGTAAATACAATTGAGGATTTTTTCGCATTACCTCTAACAGGCTGTTCACACCATGGATCCTCAACCGAGAAACTTAGCACATCCGGCCATGGCAAAGGTGTTGACATTGCTCCACATGCTTGTCAGTACATTACAGAAATGAGTGACTCTCGTCCTAGACGTCTCACAGAGGTTCGCACTGCGAAATGTGGTCATTCCGGCATTCGACAGGCGGTCACGTTAATGTGACTGGGTAGTGTGTAAGTCATGCCAAAATGTAATTTATTACTAATTAGGTAAGTAGCCAATATTTCATTCAGAGAACAATGTTAACTTCATCAGAAACTATTTCAATTGCCACAAACCCGTAGTATTCCCAAATGTAAAGAAAGCTTTCATTCTCACATTTTTCTAGCCATAACAATACACATATTTTACTTATGCCATCACTTCTTTCAAAAATTTGTTTTAGTACCATAATTAATTTGAGAAAGAGATTTCCAAAATATTCTAGTGGGAAGGCTAAAGGCATGCCAAAGATTTGCTTCGACTTTTGCACTGGAATAAGCCACTTCATGGTTGACATGTTTCTGTAAGAAGTTCGCACTTAGGGTCTCTTTTTCTATCTAAAATGGCGCGCGAATGAAATTATTTGAGCGGATGAAAACATGTTATAGTTACAATTACATTTTAGGCAGAAACATCAAAGCTGTTGAAGAAAAAAGAACTGTTAAATTTTTAAATATGATAACTGATCGTGAAGAATAACTGACAAAAAGTAGCGAAACGTATGTGAAATAAATAAAATAATTAATATCCAACAACAGCGTCTTTTCCTGCTAGCATGAACCGAGTTATCTTTCGTACCACCCAGACAAAGGCTGCCACATTTCATCAACGACATAAAAGGATGCGTATCTACTTCGTTCTTGTATTTATTACATGAATTATAAATGACTTCGTTTTGAGACTTATGTACGAATTAGAAATACGAAAACATCCGGTAAAAAAAACATGGTTTACTGAAAAGAGCGTATTTTCTTTACGTCAAACAGAAAGAGAGTAACTTCAAGTGGAAGAAGCAACTATGTCATGAAATTTAACTAGGTGTAGAAAAGACGTTTAATCAGGTAGAACAGTGGTGGTTGACTGAATGTATTTCTATGTTGAATTCCAAAATATAAGAACAGTATTTCGATCTCTTTTATCCCCTACAGTTTAACCTTCTACAGCTTCCTCTAGCACAATGGAAGTTATTCCGCGATGTCTTAAGAGATGTTCTACCATACTACCCCTTTTTCTTGCCAGTGTTTTCCACATACTCCTTTCATCATCGACTCTAAGGAGAACCTCCATATTCCTTACCTTATCTGTACACGCACTTTTCAACGTTGTTCTGTTGCACTACATCCCAAATCCTTCGATTCTCTTCTTTTCCGGTTTCCCCAAATCCCATGTATTACTACTGCACAATGATGTGCTCCAAACGTACGCTATGTGAACAAAAGTATCCGGACACCTGGCTGAAAATGACTTACCAGTTCGTGGCACCCTTCATCGTTAATGCTGGAATTCAAAAATGCTGTTGGCCCAACCTTAGCCTTGATGACAGCGTCCACTCTCGCAGGCACCCTTTCAGTCAGGTGTTGGAAGGTTTCTTGGGGAATGGCAGCCCATTCTTCACGGAGTGCTGCACTGAGGAGAGGTATCGATGCCGGTCGGTGAGGTCTGGCACGAAATCGGCATTCCAAAACATCCCAGGCGTGTTCTACATTTTTCAGGTGAGGACTCTGTGCAGGCCAGTCCATAACTGGGATTTTACTGTCGTGTAACCACTGCGCAATATGAACAGGTGATCGATCGTGTTGAAAGATACAGTCGCCATCCCTGAATTCCTCATGTACAGTGTGAAGCAAGAAGGTGCTTAAAACATCAGTGTAGGTCAGTGCTGTGATAGTGCACGCAAAACAACAAGAAGTGGAAGCCCCCTCCATGAAAAACACTACCACACCATAACACCACCGTTCACTTGGCATTCGCCATACCCACGGCCCGAAATCGGATCGCCACATTGTGTACCGTGATTCGTCACTCCACACAAAGTTTTTCCATTGTTCAATCGTCCAATGTTTACGCTTCATACACCAAGCGATGTGTCGTTTCGCATGTACCGGCGTGATGTGTGGCAGCCGCTCGATCATGAAATCCAAGTTTTCTCACCTCCCGCCTAACTGTCATAGTACTTGCCGTGGATCCTGATGCGGTTTGGAATTCCTGTGTGATGATCTGGATAGATGTCTGCTTATTACACATTACGACCCTTTTCAGTTGTCGGCGGTCTCTGTCGGTCAACAGAGAAGGTCGGACTGTATGCTTTTGTGCTGTACGTGCCCTTCATTTTTTTCACTTCAATATCACTTCGAAAACAGTGAAACTAGGGATGCTTAGGAGTGTGGAAATCTCACGTACTAACATATGACACAAGTGACACCGAATCACTTGACCACATTCGAAGTCCGTTAGTTTCGCGAAGCGCCCCAATCTGTACTCTCACGATGTCTAACGACTACTGAAGTCGCTATTATGGAGTACCTGGCAGTAGGTGGCAGTACAATGCACCTAGTATGAAAAACATTTGATTTTGGGGGTGTCCTGGTACTTTTGATAACATAGTGTACGTTATCCGAAATTTCTTCCTCAAACTAAGGACTATGTTTGATACTAGTAGATTTCTCTTGTACACGAATGCCCTTCTGCCTGTGCTATTCTGCTGTTTATCTCCTCTTTCTTTCGTCCGCCATGGGTTATTTTGTTGCCCATGTAGCAGAAACCCTTATCTTCAGCTACTTCGTGACCCCCCATTGTAATTAAAAGTTTGACAGAGTTCTCATTTCTGCTATTTCTCATTATTTTCGTGTTTCTTTGCTTTACCCTCAGACAACATTCTTTACTCGTTAGACTGTTAATTCCATTGAACAAATCCTGCAGTTCTTCTTCACTTTCACTGGGTACAGCAATGTCACCAGCGAATCTTCTCATTGAAATCCTTTCACGCTGAATTTTTTTCCCGCTCTTGTCTCTTTCTCTTCTTTCCCTCACTGCTTCTTCGATGTATCGATTAAACAGTAGGGACGGAACAATACAACCCCGTCTTACCCCCTTTTTAATCCGACTACTTCGTTCTTAACCTTTGAGTCTTATTGTTCCCTCTTGGCTGTTGTACTTTGTCTATAACCCGTATGTCCCTATAGCCCCTGCTTTTCTCAGACTGTACATTTTACAAGGTCAAACATTTTTTTCAGGTCGACAAAGCCCACGAAGGTGTTTTGATTTTTCTTTAGCCTTGCTTCGGTTATCGACGCAACGTCAAAACTGCCTGTCTGTTGCCTTTACGTTTTCTAAAGCGAAACTGGTCGTCCTCTAACACATCCTCAACTATCTTTTACATTCTTCTCTATGTTATTCTTGTCAGCAACTTGGATGTCTGAACTGTTAAGCTGATCGTAAGATAGTTCTCCCTCTAGAGGGATGTCAAATCAAACAGCTTTCTGCCGTCGAATTTCCGAACTGTTATTTTATTTGGCTTTCAGATTAGGTGATTTAGTACGCCATATTCAGGTCCCTTGATCGACGTGTAGGAAGATTTCAACCTCAGTTCCTGTCAAAACAGGGGCCAGCCTTCTAATACTTACATCTGTCGACTTTTGCTTGATACAGCGATCACTTCAACCATCATGTGCCGACCAGTCAGTCAACGAGACAGCCGAGTCTCGCATGCATCCCTCAAAAGGTGGATATACTCAGTTCTCTCACTTGTCAACTACTGAAATATTCGAAATTGCATCAATGATGTTTTTCCGAAAGTCAGGTCGTATATTGCCAGACTACACACTAAAATGAGAAATCGTTTTGTGGCCACTTCCCCCAATGATTTTAGTAAAGCTTGAGGACCGTTTTCTAGCCCTTCAGTCTTATTCGTTCGTAAGTCTTCCTTTCAAACTCTGATTTTAATACTGGATCGCCCATCCCTTCTATGTCGCCTCCAGTTTCTTCTTCTGTCACGTCATCAACAATTCTAATCCCTGATAGAGGCCTTCAATGTACTCCTTCCTCCTACACGCTCTCTCCTCCGCATTTAATAGTAGAATTCCCATTGTGCTCTTAACCTGGATACGCCTTATAGTCCCATTTCTGATTTTGGAATCTCTCCCTGACTATGATGTAATCTAAGTGAATATTTTCCGGCCTTTTCCAAGTACATCTACTTCTCTTGTGGTACTTGAACTGAGTATTTGCGATTAGTAGCTGACATTTATTACAGAACTCAATTAGTCTCCTCTCCCATTCACAGTACCAAGCCCATATTCTCCCGAAACCCTTTCTTCTACCCCTCTCCCTACAACCGCATTCCAATCCCCCATTACCATCATATTTGTATCTCCCTTTACGCATTGAATTCCATCTCATTCTGGGCACAATACAACTCCCTGGTGATTCGTGGCTACCGCGCAGGATAGGAAGCGTTCAGTCGACTGGAGTCTGGCGGCCCAGAGTCGACTGTGCCCAAGGTCGGCAGTTCTGCTGCGCTGTGGAAGGTCGGGCGGTGACTGACCTGCCCCTTGCTGCCGCCTCTCTGCCCTCTTCTCTTCCTCCCTGCCTGTTCTCTCCTTCCTCTTCTGTCCTGCTTATCATCTTTCCCCACAAACCGGCCCCTGTGTGTGCGAGTGCCAAAGAAACATGAACGAGCCGCTTTGCCTGTTGACGACTCTGCGCCAACGCGGGACAAAAACCGCACGTACATGACACACACGCCTCCTACTGAGAGGAGACAGCAAGGGAGATAAAAAGAGGCGGACGAAAGAGAGGAGTGGAGCATATGAGGCTTCCGGCCAAGTTACAGGTTCCTGGAACGCGTCCAACGCCACGGACACAGATTCAACAGCCAGCGCTTGTCGCAACGAGAGGGACTCTATCCCGGAGGAAGCCAATCTCGCAGTTAATCTGCCCGCTCGCGAATTCATTCATTTCATACCGATTCCTATCAGTGTGACAAACGCGGTCTGGTTCTTGCATGAATATGCTGACAGCTATTGACACGGGTACTGCTAACTCAACTGGTGGAAAGCTAAAGCCGTTTCTCCCTTTGACTTAATTTTAAATCCAAACAGTACAAAAAATCAGAAACTGTAACTAACAGGCCAGACTTACAGTAGAATGCAGCTGTTTACGAATTAAAGTATTTCCATTGGATTTTCCTAGTTTGTTTCGTATTCTGAACGACCTGCATAAACAGAAACTGTTCAGGAACAACCAGAACAAGTTTCGAGTTAGCTTGTATCAGGGCCACAAAATTTATGTGTGTAGGGTTTTACGTGAGTCAGACTTCCATATGCCGGAAAACACGTTGTTAAGTATCTGTCGTGTTGACCACATCGACAACGAGAGCATTTCGAAACGAAACTGTTTGGGAACTTTCTCACAAATTAAAACCGAGCGCCACACCATTTTTAGAATACGAATGCCATTCACTTGCCAAATGAAACTGTTTACCCTGTTGTTTCCACTAGACAGCACCTAATTCCTATCAACCACACATTTTAGAAACTCCGATTAATGCCTAACTGGACAAGCACACGTAGGAGAAATATTTCTATAGGTAACTCCTTAGCCACAAGGGGTCCACCAAGAATGTTGACTAACAATACACTGTGCCCTGTTGTGAGAAAGAGAGACGATCTGTCAATAAAGATGTAGAGTCGACAAAACATGTGACTCAAAATGTGAAAGTACCAGAATTGCTGTGCGATTGTTTGTGCTGTAAAACTTGAGTGCCAAATTCGGCTCGATGTAGTGGGCCAATATGTGGGCACAGCGCGCAATATGGTTATTATGATAGCGAAGACAGTTATCATCAACAATTTCCATCTCTACGCCTAACTTCTAATCAGATGTTAACCAATGCGTTTTGTAGCGTGTTTAAGTTACTAGTGCCCCCACCTGCTAATGCTTGGTTACCATCACTATTGTATCCGTGCTAATATGAGTGCTACTCACATTGTTGACAGCAGGAGATGAGTTGAAAGCCAGTTTTGAAACCTAATTTGACATTTGTCAATCAACAGAAGGGAAGAATGAATGTAAAAACGACTATTTACCATATCTTAAGGCGGTAATCCTCTTCGAAAAGTTTAATTTTAACAAGACGATTTCTGCAAAAGTGTCACCGGAAAACACTGACAACAGAAAAAAAAAATCGACATCGCAGCCATTGAGGTAGCATGTAATTTCAACGATAACCTAATGGTCATTACGGAAATTATGGACGTACTTTGTGATTGGCTCAGCCTGTTACAACTCCTGCACAACGGATGACAGAAGCTGCCACAGAGGCACGCAATACCGCCGTAGCCTTGAAGAAGATGGTAGAGGACCTCCATTCGGATCTGGAAGGATTGCTGTGTGGTCCAGGGATCGCTGCCTGCCGGAGTGGCCGAGCGGTTCTAGGCGCTACAGTCTGGATCCGCTCGACCGCTACGGTCGCAGGCTCAAATCCTGCCTCGGGCATGGATGTGTGTGATGTGTTCCCAATTAGAATAAAAGAACTCCAACGCAGACATGAGCTGTAACAACAATATTTATTCAAAAAGTGACAGTTCCTTTACGCTTACAGAATGTCATATAGACACGATTTCTTACAACAAATGTTACATACTTTACTTCACTTTGAACAAGATCGTTTTTCTCCGGTTCATCACCGGCTATTTGTAATCCAACATAAAAATGGTTAGTTCCTTGAAATAATTTGTTTTTACATTTACATTGATTTTCCAATTCACCCCAATTTCTTACTTTTGTTATGTCTGCACTTGTTTCAGAAGTTAAGTCCCATAGTTCTCAGAGCCATTCGAACCATTTGATCCAGGGATTGCTGGGTATACATATGTTAGTTACAAAAATGTAACATAAAACTGAAAACGCGTTTTTCTCGATACTTCATTTTTCAGATTGGCGGGGAACATTACCTGAGAGCGGAATATACGATTTTGATCGCAATTTGATGCAGGAATTCTAAATAGAATTCTCTGTCAGCACACGTAGCCGTTCTGCAATGAAGTCCGTTTTCAATGCACGCTTTGTCTCGATTTTACTGTGGAAGAAAATGATATTCGTTCCTTCACGTCGCCATGTTTTTTTAATATTCCTATGTATGCTAATAGAAAATATACTGAAAATGACTTACACAAAATTATTTTGTAACCTGTCGAATCGTACGGCTTCGGGAATTCTCGCCGATGACCAATGTTTGGCCTGCGATGCGTCTTTCCATCTGGTGCAGCGGGTACGTGGAGCAGCGGATGTGGAAAGCAAAATGATTTCTTGAACACGAATATATAAGAAATGAAACTACAGCACCACATTTATCATTACTTTTTATTTTTCTTGAAAATGAAATAGGGCTACCACCTTAGATAGTGGTATTCAAGTTTTTGATAGTAACTAAATTTTTCAAACTCAACTGCCTTGCTTCCACATTGATGTAAAATACGTAAAATTTTAGTAACTGTTGTATTAATGTCACATTATCTTTCATGAGAAATGCCACTGAAAGTACTCTGTGACCAAAATGTGCTGTGGTGCAGAAATAATTCTTGACCTTATACAAAACACATTCACCCGTAAGCGAACACATTATTCCACAGGACATTTATTTTAAATTGTTAGCAACACGTTAATTCAATGGCTGGGCTCTGAGCAATATGGGACTTAACTTCTAAGGTCATCAGTCCCCTAGAACTTAGAACTACTTAAACCTAAGTAACCTAAGGACATCACACACATCCATGCTCGAGGCAGGATTCGAACCTGCGACCGTAGCGGTCACGCGTTTCCAGACTGTAGCGCCTTTAACCGCTTGGCCACCCCGGCCGGCCTTAATTCAATGAAAAAAAGACTTCAGTGTATTATAATTACATATTCTGCTTTGTGGGTAACACGAACATAGTTTTTTTTTTTTTTTAAACATAGTTTCGATTTATGGAAACTTCTTCTTTGGTCCACTACCACTATCAGTCTTTTATGCCTTTACCCACATTTAACTGTTTACATTACCGCCGCGAAATAAGAAAGCAATACTGTGTAAGTAAATTAAAAGAAAGCTAACTACCTCAAGAGGTGGCACATATAGAATAGCTGCAGCGGGTTCACATTATGTGCTTCCGTTAGCTTTGGTTTACAAATTTAACAGAACGTAATGATGACAGATATGTGGTATACATAAGGCGAGAACTGTGCAGTGATCAAAAGTGAGATGAATAAAAATCTGCAGAGAAAGGATATGAGGAGGAGAGAGGGGGAGGGGGGAGGGTGGCAGGCGGAAGCCCAACCTGCTGAAATTAATTGTAACATGCAGGAAAATTACTTACATAATACAAATATGCTAATACACTTCTTTTTTGTGCATGTAGTTTGCTCTCTCCTTGATTTGTGTCTTGCCTATGTCTGGTTGTATGCGAAACCAAAGTTTTAATGACCAGCTTGACTAAATAAATTATGTAATTAATGTTTTTTATAAGAAGCATATTTTTAAAGTTGTAATGTACACTGTAATTCCCTAGTCACAGTAACGTAGCACTCCGATACAAGACGCACAACAAGATTAGGCAGTCCACTGAAAAGTTGAGTATGTTCGCGGTAATTCTCTCTGGCTGCAACAGCAGTATAGCTGACGCAGAGTAGTCCAGATGACTTCTTTAATCTCTGGATTGGCTTGATGCAGAAGCAATGCTTCTGTTACTCCGAAAACGAATTATCGTACGGTTTTCCATTTGTATCGGTGGACAGCACATTCCTGTCACGGCTCCTTTACCTGCTACTGCAAACAAACAAAAATTAATTACGTAACACGTCGTAACTGTCCCTATCTCCTCATTAGTTTCACCAGAAATCTAGAAGGGCAGGGTTGAAAATTCTCAGCTGGCAATACCGCCGAACGTTTCTCTGTGATCTGACAGAATCACTTTGCGACGAAATGGTCCGTTAAACAACGCCATGGCTGGTTTCATTCTTTGTTGTATTATCCCACGCGGGCTTATATTCTGTCTACAGTTGTTTTGCGAAGCACGCCAGCCCAAATACTCTGTCGACGACTTCTCATTTTACTGTTTCAGCCAACGCGTGGAAAGAATATAACTTCCGATGTAACGCGAGAAACTGCAGAGCTGGCACTTCATATCCCTCCGAAATTCCTCAAAAGTGAAAAAATAAAACGCTTATGTCGCACTGCCTTTACTGGGCCGCTCTGAATGACCACGAAAGTGATGTCCAATTTGTCTGATGCCACAGGATCAGAGAAAGAGTCATAATATTGATAGGGTGTATTACGCGGGGCAGTAAACGCCGGAGTGAACTTCCGTCGCTTTTTTGCAGCCATCGTAACTGCTGCCGTCATCTGCTGCCAGGGCCGTGACTGAACCTTACGTCAGTCGAGGGGGAGAGTTGGGGGAGGGGAGGGCTCCGTGTGGGTGTATGGAGTTATAAATGCGGCCTTATCGGACAGCGCTGGAGCCAGGCCCGCCGTATAAGTCTGCGACCCCTCGCGGATGGCCCCGTAAAGTTTATCGGCTCAGTACGGAGCGGCCAGCGGACTGTGTCGCAGCTAATTTCCCCACGGGCTCCAAACACCCCACATCCCACGTTCCCTCACAAATATAGTCTAATTTCGGACGCCGCAAAAACATACAGGAAAAAAACTAGGCTATTGAATTTAAATCGTTGTTCCTTTCCCGTCATGTATTCCTCCTTTCCCTCTTTTTTCGGCGGAAAAGGAAATGCAACGTATTTTTTTCTTCGACAGTTCCATTGGAAAAACTCAGGCTATGTTGTGGGACTTCGAGGAATTTTCCAGCTTCAGCCCCTGCAGTTTTATGAAGTTCCGCTTGATGTCAGCGAGTAGCCTTCAAAATGGTGTCTATAATGGAATATCATTCCAATCAGTATCTTTTGACAGAAAACCAGAGCATCGTAGATATTCATAGGTGCTTGCTGAATGTCTACGAAGATCTCTCAGTGAAAAAAAGCACGGTGAGTTGTTGGGCGAGGCGTCTGTCATCACCACGACAAGGTCGCACAAACTTCTCCTACCCCCGCGTGCACGCCGACAGGACACAGCTCTGACACGAGAGGACACTCTAATTCGTGGTCATCGACGTATCACAACCAAACACCTTAATGCACAACTAGACGTCTCTGTCCGCAGTGTTGACAAACGTCCACCGTTTGGGGTAACCAAAGATGTGTGATTGCTGGGTTCCTCGCCGTCTAACAGAAGTGACGAAGGATCATCTGTACGGAATTACTTGAGAGTTACGAAGCTGACGGTGACAAGTTTTTACGGAACATCGTCAAGGCGATGAAACATTGGTTCATCCATTTGAACCGGAAACAAAACAGGAGTGGGTACTACACCTCCTCTCCTCGGAAGCAAAATGAGCCGTGGCTGGCTCGCATAAAGCCTTGTTTTCGTACCATTGGTTGAAGTCCAGTGGTGTCTTATTTCTTCTTCGGTTGCCGGCATAACGTTGCTGTCTTCTCTCCGTGAGTGGCAGCAGCAACGTGTATCGATACTAATACTGCTTGTAATAATATCGGGATTTCCGTCGTACGAAAGCTGTGAATATCCTTGGAAAGGCATTCACCTACCTGTATATTAAATGATCAACTTATGAGATGAGACCTATTCTTTGCAAGACATTTGTTTTATATAATTTACGTAACTGTAAAGATGCACATCTAGCGCGGACGCTAATACATCGATTGCGCAGTCAAAGAAACATTTTAACAGAAGCTGAACTGAACGTTCCGCTTCGATCTAAATAAAAGATGACAGAAAAAACTTTCGTAGATCTTCAGATTTTATCGTACTTTTGTTTGTAATATGAAAGCGTAAAGGTCGCCTTTAAGCGATAAAAGTGAGCGATCTTGCCAGCGTGCAGACAACACTATTAATTAATAAAATTCGAGTAATTTATGTTCTAGACTGTAAACCGCCAAGTTATTGTTATGAAAGTGTTGAACGGTGCAAGAATTGAAACTTCCTGACATATCAAAACTGTGTGCCGGATCGAGACTCGAACTCGGGACCTTTGCCTTTCGCGGGCAAAGGTCCCGAGTTCGAGTCTCGGTCCGGCACACAGATTTGATCTGCCAGGAAGTTTCATATTAACGCACACTCCGTTGCAGAGTGAAAATCTCATTCTGTTGCAAGAATTGTCTTGAAGGAAGGAGAAAAGCAATGTCTGTAATTCGTGACAGAACCGTGAACCAAGGAGCTAGCACAGGACAGGCTGAAATCTCATCGCACCATACAGTTAAAAAGTACTTATGTAAGTTATACTGTTTATAAATAAGCCCTAATTGCTTGTGAGAATTGTTTGAATGTATTTAGTGTTTACCAGATTTCTTATTCTATTCATTTCCTTTATATTTTTTTTTACCTCCATGTCATATTATTTTTGTAAATTTCAAACAGCCTTTACTACAGCAGAGAATACTGCGGCATTTTGGTCGTTGACAGAAGGCCCCTCCTTGTCTTCTGTACAACTCATAACTGCCCCATTTATTAATGATTTCATTTGCAACAGCAATTTTTTCATTGTTCATTGTTAAAGGTCTCTTAGGTGATTATAAATTTCATACTGATTACGTAAAGAAATCCGGGGTGTTCTTTTCCAAATAATAGAAGTCTTTGCGTAATCAAAAACTAGCCTCCTTCTGACAACGATCAGGAGGAGCCGACCAGAAGACGAACGTCTTCGACCGCCTTCGTGTTTCCTGTAGCAAGGCTGTGCCAAATTGGGAACACGACATTCTAGTATGAAAATAATTATCAGATTAAAATAGAAAAAGAATTTAAATATATTTAACCTATTTGTTTTTTTTTCTTTTATCATACTAGATGCTGTACTATCTTTGGTGTGGCGGATATATTTTCCGGTTGTGCTGTGAGTGGCAGTCGGTCGGTTGCGGGAGAGCAGCGAGGACGTCTCCGTGGCGCGTTGTCAGGCCGAATCCGCTAGTGGCGTGCAAGCTCGGTTAGAGTTGTGACGCGCTTCTTCCGAGGGCTACGAAAATCGTCGCCCACCAATCCTGAAAAGTCGAGTGCTCACTTAACCTACTATCAGACATCAAATGCTATCACATCTCTTCGTTTGATCCTGGTTGTCGCTTTCTAGGAGATTCCCGCGAGCAACAACGTGTGTGCATTGAAGTCGGCTAGAATTGCAGCCGTCTTCCTGTGTGGTGTTTAACTTAATTTAATTCATTCCTTCATTAATGAGGTGTACCAGCGGTATCTTCTGCCTTATGGCCGTTGACACTCCGGTGACCTGCCCCGGCTGTTGACGTAGTTTTTGGCAGTGTATTGCCGGCCGGGGTGGACGAGCGGTTCTAGGCGCTACAGTCTGGAACAGCGCGATCGCTTCGGTCGCAGGTTCGAATCCTGTCTCGGGCATGGATGTGTGTGATGTCCTTAAGTTAGTTAGGTTTAAGTAGTTCTAAGTTCTAGGGGACTGATGAACTCAGAAGTTTAGTCCCATAGTGCTCAGAACCATTTGAAGCAATTTTTTGGCAGTGTATTTCATTGTCGTGTTGATGCTGTCCAGCACAGGGTGTAGTTCGACAGTTGAGGTGTTGTTGGTAGTTTTGGCTGTTTATTCTGACTCGGCTGGATTGGGTACCAGTATCCAGAACGTTGTGCTATTGACATCTTGTTGTCGCTTTGCTGGTCGGGTGAAGCAGAACTGATCTTGTTGTTTGGTTCGTTGGCTGGCTTTCGGTTGAGTTGCCTTCCGATTAAGAGGTTGTCGGTCTGGCTGCCTGTCTCCCCCAAACGTGCGTTAGTGTTACCTTCCCTGGCCGATTCTTGGAACCTCCTGAGCGCTGCTCCTTGTGTTTTACATAGTGATCCTTTCAGTCTTAAGTACTCTGTGTGGCCTTCAGTGGAGTTTCCGCTTATTAAAATTGCAAGGCTGTTCTACTTACTCCTTTAGCCGTAAAAAAAATTTTGTTTCTTGTTTGGTATGTGGCCTTCAGCCGAGTTTCAGCTTTCAAAATTAAAATTAAAAATTCTTTGTGCTTAGGCGTTAAGCCTTAAATTGGTTTCAAGTTGGTATGTGGCCTTCAGCCGAGTTTTCAGCCTTTTCAAATCAAAAGTTGAAAAATTTTGTCTAGGCTTCAGGCTGTAAGAAATATTTTTTAGTTTTTATGTGGCCTTCAGCCGAGTTTTCCAGCTTAAATTAAAATTTTCTTTGTCTGGGCTTCAATCCGTGAGATTGTTTGGGTTTCATAAGTGGCCTTCAGCCGAGAGTTATGAGAAGCGTTTTAGGATAAAGCCTTTAGCCTACTTTAGTTGAAATTTAGAAGCTCTTCCCTTATGCCTCACGCCGTAAAATTGTTTTCTGCATAGTGTGTGGCCTTCAGCCGTGTTTTAATCTCTCTTAAATTAAAAATTAAAAATCCTTGTCTTGCCATTAAGTCATTAGATTGTTATTCTTCAGTATGAGGCCTTCAGCTGAGTTTTAAACGAAATATTTTAAAATAAGACCTTCAGCCTTTTCAAATTGAAAGCTCTTCTTCCTAGGCCTTAAGCCTTTAAATTGTTTTGTTGATATGCGGCCTTCAACAGTTTTTTCAGCCTATTTACTCTGAAGATAAAATTTGTTTTTCCTAAAGAAGTGATACTTCCAGAAGTACTCGTTGCTTAGGCCTTGTGCCTTGGATTTTCGATGTGACCTTCAGCCGATGTAAATTAAATCATTAAACTTTAACAGTTTTGATTCTTGCTTGTGTGATTGTGTGTTTTAAGAAATAAAGTTTATATGTTGAGTGCAACTGACAGTAGCTTATTTGGACCCCTTTCCGCAAATATAACTGCATCCGCTCTGTCCTGCTAGCCCAGGGATTTCAAAAAAGTTGAAAGCCGCACCATCTACCGGTAAAATCATGGCGATTGTGTTCTAGGACTATGCAGGCGTTATTCTGTGCGACGCCCTCTCTCAATGTGCAACGATCAACATTGAAGTGTATTAGGCTACTCTTAGGAAGATAAAGAAAGTCTTCAGCGTGTTCATCGCCACAAATACTTCTCCTTCTGCATGACAACGCAAGGCCTCAGAAAAGCTAGCGCACCACACAGAAATTCACAGAACTTCACTGGACTGCTGTTCTTCACCCACCGTACAGACCGGATCTCGGACCTTCCAATTTCCATTTGTTCGGCTCAACGAAGGTTGAATGAAGGTTGCTCTCCGTGGGAAGCACTACGTCGATGGAGGGGAGGTTATTGATGCAGCAAACAGTAAAGTGGTACCATGAGGGCATACAGACCCTCCCAGTAAGGTGGTGTAAGGCACTGTCTGGTGATTATGTTGAAAATGGGGTTTCTGTAGCCAAAGGCTTTTGGCTACAAAACCCCACTATCAACATCATCTCCAGTCTATGTGACAGGCAGTTTAATTTCTATCTCTGCTTGCAACTCTGGCCAAATAGCGATCATTATTACTGTTGAAACCCAGCAACTTACGTGGTGATTCTTCGACTGTGGGATGTGTTCCGTTATTTCTTAGATGATTCCAGAGCAGTTGGGTAACTTTAAAACTTCCTATTCCGGTCAGTATATACACTCCTGGAAATTGAAATAAGAACACCGTGAATTCATTGTCCCAGGAAGGGGAAACTTTATTGACACATTCCTGGGGTCAGATACATCACATGATCACACTGACAGAACCACAGGCACATAGACACAGGCAACAGAGCATGCACAATGTCGGCACTAGTACAGTGTATATCCACCTTTCGCAGCAATGCAGGCTGCTATTCTCCCATGGAGACGATCGTAGAGATGCTGGATGTAGTCCTGTGGAACGGCTTGCCATGCCATTTCCACCTTGCGCCTCAGTTGGACCAGCGTTCGTGCTGGACGTGCAGACCGCGTGAGACGACGCTTCATCCAGTCCCAAACATGCTCAATGGGGGACAGATCCGGAGATCTCGCTGGTCAGGGTAGTTCACTTACACCTTCTAGAGCACGTTGGGTGGCACGGGATACATGCGGACGTGCATTGTCCTGTTGGAACAGCAAGTTCCCTTGCCGGTCTAGGAATGGTAGAACGATGGGTTCGATGACGGTTTGGATGTACCGTGCACTACTCAGTGTCCCTCGACGATCACCAGTGGTGTACGGCCAGTGTAGGAGATCGCTCCCCACACCATGATGCCGGGTGTTGGCCCTGTGTGCCTCGGTCGTATGCAGTCCTGATTGTGGCGCTCACCTGCACGGCGCCAAACACGCATACGACCATCATTGGCACCAAGGCAGAAGCGACTCTCATCGCTGAAGACGACACGTCTCCATTCGTCCCTCCATTCACGCCTGTCGCGACACCACTGGAGGCGGGCTGCACGATGTTGGGGCGTGAGCGGAAGACGGCCTAACGGTGTGCGGGACCGTAGCCCAGCTTCATGGAGACGGTTGCGAATGGTCCTCGCCGATACCCCAGGAGCAACAGTGTCCCTAATTTGCTGGGAAGTGGCGGTGCGGTCCCCTACGGCAGTGCGTAGGATCCTACGGTCTTGGCGTGCATCCGTGCGTCGCTGCGGTCCGGTCCCAGGTCGACGGGCACGTGCACCTTCCGCCGACCACTGGCGACAACATCGATGTACCGTGGAGACCTCACGCCCCACTTGTTGAGCAATTCGGCGGTACGTCCACCCGGCCTCCCGCATGCCCACTATACGCCCTCGCTCAAAGTCCGTCAACTGCACATACGGTTCACGTCCACGCTGTCGCGGCATGCTACCAGTGTTAAAGACTGCGATGGAGCTCCGTATGCCACGGCAAACTGGCTGACACTGACGGCGGCGGTGCACAAATGCTGCGCAGCTAGCGTCATTCGACGGCCAACACCGCGGTTCCTGGTGTGTCCGCTGTGCCGTGCGTGTGATCATTGCTTGTACAGCCCCCTCGCAGTGTCCGGAGCAAGTATGGTGGGTCTGACACACCGGTGTCAATGTGTTCTTTTTTCCATTTGCAGGAGTGTAGTTTATCCGTGTTCATTTTACATTTACTGAAATAAAAATTGACTTGTGTTCATCAATTTGATTAAATACATACAGACAGCGTCAGGCACTCCTGTTGTACGAGTAAGCATATACAATCTGAGACAAAAGAAGGACACATCACAAAGGAATTTTCCAAATGTTACGGAGATTTATAGATGCGATGTACACATGTACATAAGAAATAACAAATTATTATAGTTTCAGAAAATTTGGTAGATGCATTCATGACGAAGAGCTACGCAAATTGAGCACGCGAGAAACACATGGGTCATTTACTGGCTCTTACACAATCAATTATTCGTCTTTCCTCGTACACTGACTGATAGAGCTGTTGGATGTCCTCCTGATGGATACCGTGCCTAATTCCGTCGAACTGGCGAGTTATATCGTCAAAATACCGAGGTGGTTGCAAGGTCCTACCCATAATACTCCACACGTTCGCAATGGTGGTGGGAGCCGGCAACCTTGCTGGCCACGATAGGGCTTCACAAGCACGAAGACAATCAGTAGAAGCTCTCTCAGTGTGCGGGAATGTTATTAACCTGTTGAAATATGAAATCTCGCACTCCGTGAGAGGGCATTATCCTGGTGAAATACAGTACTGGCCTTTAAACTTGCTACACCAAGAAGAAATGCAGACGATAAACGGGTATTCATTGCACAAATATATTATACTAGAACTGACATGTGATTACATTTTCACGCAATGTGGGTGCATAGATCCTGAGAAATCAGTATCCAGAACAACCACCTCTGGCCGTAATAACGGCCTTGATACGCCTGGGCATTAGGTCAAACAGAGCTTGGATGGCGTGTACAGGTACAGCGTGCCATGCAGCTTCAACACGATACCATAGTTCATCAAGAGTAGTGACTGGCGTATTGTGACGAGCCAGTTGCTCGGTCACCATTGACCAGACGTTTTCAGTTGGTCAGAGATCTGGAGAATGTGCTGTCCAGGGCAGCAGTCGAACATTTTCTGTTTCCAGAAAGGCCCGTACAGGACCTGAAACATGCGATCGTGCAATATCCTGCTGAAATGTAGGGTTTCGCAAGGATCGAATGAGGGGTAGAGCCACGTGTCGTAACACATCTGAAATGTAACGTCCACTGTTCATAGCACCATCAAAGCGAACAAGAGGTGACCGAGACGTGTAACCAATGGCACCTCATAGCATCACGCCGGGTGATACGCCAGTATGGCGATGACGAATACAAGCTTCCAATGTGCGTTCACCGCGATGTCGCCACACACGGGTGCGACCATCATGATGCCGTAAACAGAACCTGGATTCATCTGATAAAATGACGTTTTGCCATCCGTGAAAGCAGGCTCGTTGTTGAGTACACCATCGCAGGCGCTCCTGTCTGTGATGCAGCGTCAAGAGTAACCGCAGCCATGGCCTCAGAGCTGATAGTCTATGCTGCTGTAAATGTCGTCGAACTGTTCGTGCAGATGGTTGTTGTCTTGCAAACGTCCCCATCTGTTGACTCAGGGATCGAGATGTGGCTGCACGATCCGTTACAACCATGCGGATAAGATGCCTATCGTCTCGTCTGCTAGAGATTCGAGGCCGTTGGGATCCAGCACGGCGTTCCATATTTCCCCCACCGATTCCATATTCTGCTAACAGTCATTGGATCTCGACCAACGCGAGCAGCAGTGTCGCGATACGATAAACCGCAATCGCGATAGGCTACAATCCGACATTTATCAAAGTCGGAAACGTGATGGTACGCATTTCTCCTCCTTACACGAGGCATCACAACAGCCTTTCACCACGCAACCCCGGTCAACTGCTGTTTGAGAAATCGGTTGGAAAGTTTTCTCATGTGAGCACGTTGTAGGTGTCGCCACCGGCGCCAACCTTGTGTGAATGCTCTGAAAAGCTAATCATTTGCATACCACAGCATCTTCTTCTTGTCGGTTAAATTTCGCGTCTGTAGCACGTCATCTTCGTGGTGTAGCAGTTTTAATGGCCAGTAGTGTAGTTTGTTCGGACAGTAAGGAGTTTCACATGCGATGGCAACCCACACCATAACACCAGGAGTAGCACTTCTGTGCCTCTCCACAACACTGGAAGAATCGGATCTCTCCCCAGGTCGCTGCTATGATGGCGACGACGGTTACCCAGAGTAGTGCATTATTGTAATTCATCTCTGATCACAATTTGACGCCATTCATAACAATTGTGTTTCCCGTTAACCTTGCCACTCAGACGCCGCCGTTTGTGTTGTAGTGTTAATGGGCGCTGCTAGTCGCTGACAAATGGCGTGCGGGACACAGAGTATTTCATGGAGTCCATTACTGTCGTCGGATTGTTGGCGTACGAGAGAAGAGGTTGCGATATGCTCGGTGTGCTATATGGCAGTCCTCGCTGGTGGACGTCAGACGTGCTCGATGAGACCTCTGATGACGATTATGCCTGTCGTCAATTCCCCATATCGTCCAAAATCGAGCCTAAGTCACATGTGGATGCCCCACAAACACTTTTTGGTTATGTTCATTTAAATTTTTGGCTTGTCGTCGGCACAGGATACATATACGTTTTATTTTATCTATTATTACTCTTCTGTTATAATTTCATATACCGACTCGTTCCATGGCCATGGAGACTTGTTCCTTAATTTGGTCCTATGGAGCATGATACATAAAATAAAATTTTAAAAAATTCTGCATAAGGTAGGATTCGATCAGCCTTGGAGGCAGAGGCGCACAACGAGACCCCATTCAAACAGTTTCAGTTGCTGATAACGCTGTATCACACTAGTACGCGGCTTCTCCGTGTTCTACATAAGGATCACTAAACGTGTCACCCTGTTCACTAACGCTTTATACCATACCAGATAACAACAATAAATATGGGCAACACAAATAGGCACCGGAATCCATTCTTCCTGTTACAGAGAATTGCGACTCTATAATTTACGTATCTGCCGATGGTGTCCCAGAAACGGGCAGGCCACTCCGTTCTGGTTGTACTAACATGCTAAAGGACCGGTTTCATGGAAACAGGTCGATCATCTCGCGACTTATCATCCATTAAGATGAAATTGTCAACAAAATGTTGTAGAATCTCGTTTATGTATCATAGAGCAGTGAAATTGCCTTTAATAAACATGGGAGGTGTACGATGGTCCCCTGTCATGCCATCTGAGAACATCAATCAACCACCACCTTCTTGCCCACGTCGAACACAGTGTCGAGGTGTTCGATATTACATGGTTGTCTCTAATAAGGTGGTTTGCGATTATCAGGGTGCAAAGGGATCTGAGTTTCGTCCGTAAAAGCCACCCAAGCCAATAGCGGAGCGTCCATTCTGCATGGTTTCTTTCAAGTCTGTAACGGAGTCCATGGTGTTGTGGTATGCGATGTGGTGCACGCTATGGTCGTAAGATTCGCATCATGCAGTTGTCTCCTAATACATAACGCGAATGACAGTTAAAAATCAAATGTGGTAAAATAGTCTTTATTAAACTAAGTGAAATTCCAATTGGGTTGGGGTTTTCCCAGTATGACGTCCGGTTTCACCCTCAGGAGGAATGTCTTCTGGTCATATAAAACGAACACTTCATGTGCCACGACCTCCCAGGTGAAAGTGTGCATAAAAACATACCACTCATAGGTAAAACCATGGATAAACCGGCAGATGGTCATCCGATCCCATCAGACGTGGACCGTCATGTGCTATCCTGGCGCGTCTTTGATAGAGTTTTGGAGATGTTTTAATAATCATGAACGGTTCGTACATTTTATAGTTTTAATATGACCTGAAGATATGCCGTCGTCAATCAGGGAAACGTACAGTAAACAGCTATTGCGAATTCGGACTTTCATACAGTTTAATACAAATTATTTTATCATTTTTACTTTAATTGTTTGATTGTCCTTCACATAATGTACAATTTCTTAGCAGTGGTTGTACGACCTATAAGATTATTTGTGCCTCCTAATAGCCTGATACCATATATGACGTACTGTAATCTTTTCGTACGCCGAATTCAGTTCTGGAGCATTCAGCCCATGGTTTTTGGACTTGCCAATTACAACCCATTCCATGCCTGAACCGCAACAGTTTGAGTCCAGTGTGCACGTAGAAAAGCTACCATGGTTGACGAATGTTCCGTGCGTAACGTGATGATATGCACTCAATCACTGGCAGTCGTCAGTCGTGGCATGATGAATGTTTACTCTACTGTTCCACAGACGTCTCTAATTCGTCCCTACTGGTGTTTACTATCGACTGAAATGCTGCAATCCATTTGAATTTGGCTTTCTACACTTACGTATTACTGATGCTGGGTGTATGTTTACAGACAACGTCAGGTTGACGTTCAGCTCGGTACAGAAACAGCAACAATAGCAACACACATTCGCAACATATCGAAGTGATGCAGAATTACTTTCAAAAAATAATATAGCAAATCTGCGCAGCTATATTGTACTTAAATTTACGTCTTTCAAGAAGTCAAATGGTTCAAATGGCTCAGAGCACTATGGGACTCAACTGCTGAGGTCATTAGTCCCCTAGAACTTAGAACTAGTTGAACCTAACTAACCTAAGGACATCACAAACATCCATGCCCGAGGCAGGATTCGAACCTGCGACCGTAGCGGTCTCGCGGTTCCAGACTGCAGCGCCTTTAACCGCACGGCCACTTCGGCCGGCAAGAAGTCATTGTACGAGATACCGCACTAATTAAACAAAATGACCAATTTGTGACTGATACTTCAGGTATTACGAGTGGTTTTAACAACCACTTTCTAAATGTACCAGCAAAAATAAGGCTAAATAGTTTAGCTGAAGAAGCAAGAGAGTATATTAAAAAGTCATCCACAATACTTTGAGCAACTGGATGTACCATCGACATCATTCACTGAATTAATAGAATTATAAAATTTCTAAAAAAGAAAAGCACATTTTCTGTTAATAGAATTTCAAACAGATTTCAGAAAGTTTTTTCAAACCTATTAACCAATGTTCTTAGTGATATACGTATTGAATCACTGGCACAAGATATTTTTTATAGAAAGGTTAATGCAATTGTTAAGTTAAACATATTCATAAGAAAGGTGACAACAAAAACTTAAACAATTATCGTGCAATTTCGTTATGGTGTTTTCTCCAAAATATTCGAAAAACTGATGTACTCACGAGGCGTCTCACACTTGAATAGAAACAATTAACTTAGCACATCACAGTTTGAATTCCTGAAGGGTTACTTGACTGAATACAACACGATATTAAAAAATTTAAATAACAAAATATCACCATTTGGTATTTTTTGTGATCGATCCAAGCCGTCTGCCGGCCTGTGTGGCCGAGCGGTTCTAGGCGCTACACTCTGGAACCGCGCGACCGCTGCGGTCGCAGGTTCGAATCCTGCCTCGGGCATGGATGTGTGTGATGTCCTTAGGTTACTTAGGTTTAAGTAGTTCTAACGTCTAGGGGACTGATGACCTCAGAATTTAAGTCCCATAGTGCTTAGAGCCATTTGAACCGAGCCGTCTGATCGTTTACTTAACGTTAATCTTTTAGAGGAAGTTACGTCTTACGGAATTATTGGCTTTACACTTAACGCATTTGAATCGCACTTGACGAACAGAATGAAAAAAAAATCTGTGCTGAATAATTCAAACTATGCTGTAACGGCATAAAATTGTTGTAACTGGGGAGAAATCACGAAGAGAATTCCACAGGGTTTAATTTTGCGTCCAGTCCTATTTCTTATACCATATGTGTTAATGACCTTCCACTTAATATTCATTAGACGGAATTGGTATTTTTTTGCACACGGTACTGGTGTTGTGGTAAAACCAATTAGAGAGAAAGCAGCAGAAGCTTTTCTTGAAGTTTTTCAAAGAATTATTTAATACTTACCTCTCCATAAATTCTGAGATAACACACTATATTCAGTTCTGTACAACAAGCAGTGTCGTATGAACAAATGATATAGCACATTAACTGGACACTGTAAATAGGGCAGAAAGCTCCAAATTTTTTGGTGTACATACTGATGAAAACTTGAACAGGAAGAAAAATATTACTGAGTTGCTCAAGCAATTAAATAAAGCGACATTCGCTCTTCCTATAAATGCTGATTATGGAAACAGACGGTTTCAGCCTTCTGACATATTTTGCGTATTCACTAAATAAGCTTTTGTGGAGTAATTTATGGATAATTCGATATTTAGAAAGGAATTGCTGACTGCACTAAAGCGAACAGCAAGGGTAATATGTGGTATTCACCCGCAGTCGTCGTGTAAAAGGTCTTTATGAAGTTGCATTCCAGCGTCATCACCGCAGTACAAATATTCCCTAACGAAATCATCAGTAATCCATGACAAAGATAGTGATTATTGGAGGAATGAATGATCTTTGTTACCTATTACTGAAGTTGTCAGTGGCTCAGAAAGGAGTTCAGTATGCAGCAATAAAAAGTTTTGATCATTTTCCTAGTAAGTGATCATTTTCCTAATAACATCTGACAGGGAAAAAACACGTTTTCAGTCTAATCTAAAATTCCGTCTCCTGAACAAGTCCTTCTAGGCCGTGAACAATTTTTAACAATAAATTGGTAGCCCACACAAATGTTATCACTAATAATGAGTACATAACCTGAAAAAGGACTCGTTCCACATTAGTTCCATAAAGGAATCGTTCAAGTGAGCTATGGAATTAACTAACTAATGAACTAATAAGCACCATAGGAACGCCCCACTGCGAGTGTATTCCAGAAATTGACGGCAGTAACTCGTGGAGCACTATCTGAAACTGTTGGAGTGTCTTTACTTGCTTCTACAGCTTTGTATGCACCACAACATACTGCGCTCTCGAATGTAATTACTGTTGCAACGTGATGCGTTACTACCCACTGCCTGTAGGACTTCTCCGGAAGAAGTCACATTCTGCCGCTCGAAATGCTCCTCTTCATATTGAAAGAGAGAGAGCAGCGAGGAAATGACAAATCAAATCGAGAACATCTGAAGCTAACAACTGTTTGGTTATCTGCATGCATGCTCATGACTGAGAGAGAGAGAGCTCCCCTAACGTAATCGAGCCCTCACAGGGCCTCAATATTGAGTTAGACTTTAAACGTGGCGTTTTGGAATGCTGCATCTTGACACATTGATAACACCTAAGTAGGCGGAAGCGTGATCCACCAGGAAGCCACTCAGGAAATTCTGATCTGATGCCTCAAGGCGCAAAACTGAGCCTCAGAGCTTGCAGTATGGAGTCTCTATTTAGTGAACGCTGCTCTTAATTGACGTAATATCACTCTTTTTTTGTGTTGCTCATATCCTGATTTTCACTCACAGACGGGGCAGCAAAAACTGTAAATTAGTTTTCAAATTCTGGTCTGCAGCTGCGTAATATTTAAAACGTCTTTATTTTCCTGTTAGTTAAGCCACGCATGTTTATGTTTCATGATTTGACTTGGCTCTGCACCCGGGTGACAAATAATTACATCAGACAAATTACGTTCCTTCTAAAGCTGCCCACGTTGGCTGTTAGTGATGTGGAAACACGATAGAACAACAACAGCGAAAAAATGACCAAGCAGACTTCACGGATTAACGGCATTGCGGAGGGTCTTGTAAAGGTCGTACGAAATCAGCGGAAGGAGTCAGTTGTGAGTTCCAAAGCACTATGCGCTGTCCACCTATCACAGCGACTGACAAGGGAACCTCCCCATCGCACCCCCCTCAGATTTAGTTATAAGTTGGCACAGGGATAGGCCATGAAAAACTGAACACAGATCAATCGAGAAAACAGGAAGAAGTTGTATGGAACTACGAAAAAATAAGCAAAATATACAAACTGAGTAGTCCGTGTGCAAGATATGTCACATTAAGGTACCTGTTCACTGAAGGCCAACGTGGTCCCGTGGTTACCGTGAGCAGCTGCGGAACGGAAGGTCCGTGGTTCAACCCTACCTCGAGTGATTTATTTTCAGACAATTATCAAAGTTCATGCACTCAGACATGATCAACTTTGCTCTCCAAAATTCCAGGACATGTTCAGATTTGCTTGGACACATGCAGGATTTGACGGTCTACACACGGAAAAACTTGAAAACGTTAAAAACGTTTGTTTTGACAGAGCACAGGGAAAACTGTGCGACTGTGAAACTGTTGCATTCATTTGTTGCCGTTTATGCGACAAACTCAATGTTTTCATCACTGTTTTGGGAGTGATTATCACATCCACAAGAAAACCTAAATCGGGCAAGGTAGAAGAATCTTTCTACCCATTCGCCAAGTGTGCAAGTTAGGTGGGTCGACAACATATTCCTGTAATGTGACGCACATGCCGTCACCAGTGTCGTATAGAATATTTCAGACGTGTTTTCCTGTGGAGGAATCGGTTGACCTATGAATTTGCGATCAAATGTTTTCGGTTCCTATTGGAGAGGCACGTCCTTTCGTCTACTAATCGCACGGTTTTGTGGTGCGGTCGCAAAACACAGACACTAAACTTATTACAGTGAACAGAGACGTCAATGAATGAACGGTCAGATCGTAACTTTGCGAAAATAAAGTAAGTAAAATTTTTGCTCGAGGGAGGACTCGTACCTAGGACCTCTCGTTTCGCAGTTGTTCACTCTAACCACGGGACCACGGCGCTCGTCATATTACGTACTCCTAGATGTTGGATATGTTGCACTTGGACTACTCAGTTTGTATATTTTGTTTATTTTTTCATAGTTCCACACAACTTCTTCCTGTTTTCTCGATTGATCTGTGTTTAGTTTTTCAAGGCCTATCCACTGTGTCAATTTATAACTAAATCTGAGGGGGGTGCGATGGGGAGGTTCCCTTGTGAGTATAGGTTGCTAAAAAGGCATAGCGGTGGGGCACCTCCACATAAGGGAAACATTTCTGTTCAAATGGCTCTGAGCACTATGGGACTTAACATCCATGGTCATCAGTCCCCTAGAACTTAGAACTACTTAAACCTAACTAACGTAAGGACATCACACAATAGCCAGAAACATTTCTGTAGTCAAGAAACGTATCATTTCAGCTGTATAGCTGAGGGTAGCCGGCCGAAGTGGCCGTGCGGTTAAAGGCGCTGCAGTCTGGAACCGCAAGACCGCTACGGTCGCAGGTTCGAATCCTGCCTCGGGCATGGATGTTTGTGATGTCCTTAGGTTAGTTAGGTTTAACTAGTTCTAAGTTCTAGGGGACTAATGACCTCAGCAGTTGAGTCCCATAGTGCTCAGAGCCATTTTTGAGCTGAGGGTAATATTTGTTAACCATTCATTGCAGAGTTAATGTATTACCCTGTCGTCATACTGTATCACTAGCAGCCCACGAATGGAGTACTGTGTTCGTTAAATCGGATTACTCAAGCTGAGGCCAAATAAAGAGAGGCGACGACGCCACAGCACTATCTTTACTTAAGTAGGCAGCCAGTGCTATATTATGTGCGCCACCATTAAGGTTACTGTAAGCAGTTTGACAGCATAACACAACTACTGACAACCTGAACCATTATCATCACGCAGTTGTGACTCGCAGTGATTACAAGTTGCTGATGTTTTTGTCAAGAATAGCGGAAAGCGCCTGTGAAGTTCCATTTGCATTACGACTAGAACGGAGAGAATCCTAAATAACAGTAACAGGTCACCCAGCGAAGAGAAGAGTCCACTTATTGTCTCAAGTTCTTGCAGTTTGATATTAATGCAGTTCCCGATGGTTTCACACTAACGGGTTCTTTTGGCTATCGAAATACCCATATGGGAATTATAAAAGTGTAATTGCTAGAACGCTCAAGTACCTTAATAACACCTCATTGTGGATTGAATACGACTCGGGAAACGACGTTAATTTGACGTTTCCATCCATCACCTGGCGTCTTACTGAATGAAGTCTGAAGTGCACGCACGGTTGTGTTGCCTGCCGCATGGATTCTGTGAAGTGTTGTGGCAGCTGGCAGTCACTGCTGAATACATACATGTGCAAATATCCCCGATGCTCTAGGGGAACTAGTCTTTGTTGCATTTTTTCCATACCGTAATTAGCACAATAACACAGGGCTTATTCTGCTGAACAACTTGATGCCCACAAGTCTTTAAGTAAGAATCTCGTAGCGGGAGTAATGCATGAAAGGAAACAGACTGTTGGACAAAAGAATGGACAGCTCCCTGCTTATGCGCTCCCGATAGCGCCTAAAATAAGAATCTGGTGTCATATTATGCTTCACAACCCATTCATTTGCGAGAAGGTTCCCATTTTCTTGGGATTTAAATAAAGTGGACATTTCATCCCTGTTAATATTCTGATGACTAATGTCATGATACCCGTTGCAATTGCTCCATGGCACCTGTGAGTAGAGTCTCACGTTGGTTACTATAAGAACACGCAGGCAGTGATATTCGCTCATTGCAGTCAGAGCCAAGGTGATTTCTTTCTGTTTATGGCGAAGCGTCTGCTGCAGTGTCCACGCTCAGCCAACATAAACAAATCGCGGCGGCATTGGGCACTGCTAATCGCTGCACTTGTCGCGAGCCTCGACAACAAGAGCGCACTGTCTCTGCTAACGATACTGTGGAGTTAATACATCTTACTTAACGTAATATTCAGGAAGTGGGTTGGGTAAATATTCAGTTTGTTACTTCCCATCGCATTAAAATACTTTAGTCATATTTGATGCAATATTTATTGTTGGTTGTCACTCTAATGTTAATAGTATTGATTCAGACTGTACGTGAACACGAAAACACACACATACGCACGCGCGCGCGCGCACACACACACACACACACACACACACACACACATACACACACACATACACGCGCGTGCGCGCGCGCCAATAGTCATTGTTTCCAGTGAGGGTGACAACTACTGTGTGTAGAACAACACATGCACCAGTCAATTCCTCAGCTGGCGTTGAGTGGATGAGATTTTTCAATTATCTTGCATTGCAAGAATTGTAAGGAGGAGACTGAAAGTAAATGGACTTGTATACTAAAGAGCTGCGACAAAGCAAAGCTTGGCCGATTATCAGATAATTGTCCAGAGGGGTTTCGCGGACGAGTATACTTTAGTAACCAACCCACCCACGATCATTACGTAAGATTTCTCGAAGGCGTAGGGCCATTGATTTCATGAAGTTTTCGACAGTGTAGCGTGATGGTTTACTTCCCACAGTACATTTTCTATATTCGTCCAAAGGTCGCTTGCATTTGTAGGTCCGCATGGCAATGAACTTGTCACCTCTGCCCAAATGATCTCTATCTGGTTGATGTTCGGTGATCGTGGAACAAACGGCAACAGCTTTATCCTCTCTTGGCCCTGAAACCAATCTCGTACTGCTCTGCTATGATGGATGGGGCTCTGCTCCTGTAAATAAACTGTTATCTCGTTAGTTCATATATTAATATTTAAATAACGTTTTTGTAATTTTTTGTAATTTTTTGTAATTTTTTTATTATTTTCCACAGTGTTTAAGAATTCAGGCCCTGTCATAGATAAGTGATCAAGATTCAACGGTTCGATTAAGAATGTGAATTACCCAGCCTATGATATGATGAGAGTCGTAGCCGGATATCCACATTAAGACTGACTGGCTGAATCCGATTAGAACGATCTGGTATCAAAATGAAATTACAGAAATCGGATAATTTAAACGGCTGTATTGCAACAATGCTGCGCACATAAATTCCTATGATGGAGTAACAGGTAGCAACTGTCTAAGAAAATATGAGAAATATGTCTACTAGCGGCAATGAACGTAATTATAACCCATATGTATGTGATGGAAATATTGAATCGAACAATACACATCTATTTCAGTGGTGGGAAGATACACCATTTCGGATTTGCTGATGGCATAATGACAACAACAACAATAATAATAATAATAATAATAATAATCCCGTGTGGCGGGTAGGGGAAACCCTACCCCATATGGGTGGTACCGAGGAAATCAAGTACTGCCGGCCGGGGTGGCCGAGCGGTTCTATGCGCTACAGTCTGGAACCGCGCAACCAATTCGGTCGCAGGTTCGAATCCTGCCTCATGCATGGATGTGTGTGATGTCCTTAGTTTAGTTAGGTTTAAGTAGTTCTAAGTTCTAGGGGACTGATGAACTTAGAAGTAAAGTCCCATACGGCTCAGAGCCATTTGAACCATTTTGAAATCAAATACTTGGGGTCAACCAAATACTAACACAATCCTGAACGGCTACTCAATCCGCTGAGCCCAATATCCAGACACGTCAGAGTGAAAATCACCGGTTCTCTGTTAGCTCAATCATCTCGGCTGAAAACATTTGCTTCCAAAGGCTTTAACACCCGCTGGTCCTGTGCGGTCCTGGTATCACCGAAGCCAAATCAATGAAACACAAGCAAACATCAACTATGCAAGCAAAGTCAGCTTTACCCTAGGTGGTACACAACCCGGCTGTCGACAGGCGGAAGTTGGATTTTCGGATTCTGGGGAGTCCAGGTCATCACGGCAGAGAATATCGAAGAGCTCTGGTAAACTTCCCTACAAGCAGAAAACATGCATCTGAAAACTAAACATCGATACGTTGACCCAAACACGAAAACTAAATAATTTAACAAAAGAAATCGACCTACAAAAAATTCTCATCCTTGCTCTTCAAGAACCACGACTGACTGACAATGAAACCTTGCATTACGGAAATCATTGTATCTTCAAGAGCAAAATACAGCAAAAGCTAGCGAAAAGCGGACCAATCTTCGGCATTGCATTTCTCGAAAACAGATGTATCATCAACTCTGTCAAAGAAATCACACCCATCAACAATCGACGTATGACTATGCTCATACACTCATCAATACAGATTCCCCCACCAACATCGAAAATAAGAAAAACACCGAAAATGTCGAAAAATTCTGGAACACACTCGAAAATACTATGAGCAAAACTCACCAAGATGACGTGATAATACTAATGGGAGGCTTCAACTCTATATTTGGGACAGAAAAAGCCTATAGAAAAATCATTGCTGCAAATTCAACACGCCGAATCGCTTAGACCAACGGCACACGTCTGACTGACATCCGCCAATAATTCAACCACAAAAGGATATCTTCTCACTTTAGGAAAAATCCAGTTCCCAGCTAACATGCTTGGCTGCCAGGTGCAAGCTGCTTTCGTTCGCCTTTCGAGACTCGCTGAAGGCCAGATTTTTACTTCTTTTGTAGCAGAGCTACAAGCCGGCAGATACAAACTCAGTAAGGGAATCATAAGAAAACGCTCGAGCAAAATTAGTCTTCCTACTTTCAGTAATCCTTAGTGTCAGAGCGAAAACCGTACGCTACTGCCAAATTCATAATGTCAAAAAAATGGTTCAAATGGCTCTGAGCACTATGGGACTTAACTTCTGAGTTCATCAGTCCCCTAGAACTGAGAACTACTTAAACCTAACTAACCTAAGGACATCACACACATCCAAGCCCGAGGCAGGATTCGAACCTGCGACCGTAGTGGTCATGCGGTTCCAGACTGTAGCGCCTAGAACCGCTCGGCCACTTCGGCCGGCTCATAATGTCACTTTTGTGTTCTGCCGACATATTTTTTGTTGTTGTGAATACGTAATTTATCTATGAAATGCCACATTTTCATAATACTTGCGAATGATACAGGAAATTAAGTAAATACAAATCTTTACGAAGTCAAAAGTCGGTAATATCCTACTAATTCCCTGCCGCCGTTGGATAAGCAGCTGCAGCAGCAAGTCGTATACTCCTAGCTCACTCATTTCTTACATAGTTTAATTCTTAATTTCTTTGCGTGTTTTTGGTACTTGCATTGTTTGATACATAAATTTCGGGCGTATTATAGTATTTGAGAGTTGTAGCATCGCGTTTTAGTACCTGAATAGTGTAAATTCGCGTAGTCGTTTGTCTTCTGTTTTTGTTTTGAACGGCCAGTGTCGGTTGGTCACAGTCAGTGTGCCCCCTGCCGCCGTTGGATAAGCAGCTGCAGCAGCAAGTCGTATACTCCTAGCTCACTCATTTCTTACATAGTTTAATTCTTAATTTCTTTGCGTGTTTTTGGTACTTGCATTGTTTGATACATAAATTTCGGGCGTATTATAGTATTTGAGAGTTGTAGTATCGCGTTTTAGTACCTGAATAGTGTAAAATTGCGTAGTCTCCTTCCGCTGTCGAGCAGTGTGTCAGCAGTGCGGTAGTAGCAGCATTACTGCATTTACTAGGCAATCTTGTATTTTAATAACCGTTTAAATTTTGTCGATTTGTTTGCGCTCTCTGTAGATTAGTTCAGACGTTCTTTGCAAAACAGTTTTTAGCATGGATAGGGACTGCAACTGCTGTGTTCGGATGCAGGCTGAGTTGGCATCCCTTCGCTCCCAGCTTCAGGCAGTGTTTGCTTCGGTCACAGAGCTTGAGGCTGTTGCCAATGGGCATCACTGTGGGGGTCTGGATGGGGGTTTGTCGGGGACGGCCAGCTCGTCCCACGCATCCCCCGATCGGACTACGACTGTGGTTGCCCGGGATACTGCCCGCATTGAGGCTGATCCCTCACCTGTGGTAGAGTGGGAGGTCGCCTCAAGGTGTGGCAGGGGGCGAAAGACATTCCGGAGGGCTGAACGGAAGGCCTCTCCAGTTTGTCTGACGAACCGGTTTCAGGCTCTGTCTCCGGCTGATACTGATCTTCGGCCGGACACGGCTGCTTGTCCTCTTCCAGAGGTTGCCCCTCAGTCTGCAAGATCCGGGCGGTCGCAGAGGGTGGGCTTACTGGTAGTTGGGAGCTCCAACGTCAGGCGCGTAATGGGGCCCCTTAGGGAAATGGCAGCAAGAGAGGGGAAGAAAACCAATGTGCACTCCGTGTGCATACCGGGGGGAGTCATTCCAGATGTGGAAAGGGTCCTTCCGGATGCCATGAAGGGTACAGGGTGCACCCATCTGCAGGTGGTCGCTCATGTCGGCACCAATGATGTGTGTCGCTATGGATCGGAGGAAATCCTCTCTGGCTTCCGGCGGCTATCTGATTTGGTGAAGACTGCCAGTCTCGCTAGCGGGATGAAAGCAGAGCTCACCATCTGCAGCATCGTCGACAGGACTGACTGCGGACCTTTGGTACAGAGCCGAGTGGAGGGTCTGAATCAGAGGCTGAGACGGTTCTGCGACCATGTGGGCTGCAGGTTCCTCGACTTGCGCCATAGGGTGGTGGGGTTTCGGGTTCCGCTGGATAGGTCAGGAGTCCACTACACGCAACAAGCGGCTGCACGGGTAGCAGGGGTTGTGTGGCGTGGGCTGGGCGGTTTTTTAGGTTAGATGGCCTTGGGCAAGTACAGAAAGGGCAACAGCCTCAACGGGTGCGGGGCAAAGTCAGGACATGCGGGGACCAAGCAGCAATCGGTATTGTAATTGTCAACTGTCGAAGCTGCGTTGGTAAAGTACCGGAACTTCAAGCGCTGATAGAAAGCACCGAAGCTGAAATCGTTATAGGTACAGAAAGCTGGCTTAAGCCAGAGATAAATTCTGCCGAAATTTTTACAAAGGTACAGACGGTGTTTAGGAAGGATGGATTGCATGCAACCGGTGGTGGAGTGTTCGTCGCTGTTAGTAGTAGTTTATCCTGTAGTGAAGTAGAAGTGGATAGTTCCTGTGAATTATTATGGGTGGAGGTTACACTCAACAACCGAGCTAGGTTAATAATTGGCTCCTTTTACCGACCTCCCGACTCAGCAGCGTTAGTGGCAGAACAACTGAGAGAAAATTTGGAATACATTTCACATAAATTTCCTCAGCAAGTTATAGTCTTAGGTGGAGATTTCAATTTACCAGATATAGACTGGGACACTCAGATGTTTAGGACGGGTGGTAGGGACAGAGCATCGATTGACATTATACTGAGTGCACTATCCGAAAATTACCTCGAGCAATTAAACAGAGAACCGACTCGTGGAGATAACATCTTGGACCTACTGATAACAAACAGACCCGAACTTTTCGACTCTGTAAGTGCAGAACAGGGAATCAGTGATCATAAGGCCGTTGCAGCATCCATGAATATGGAAGTTAATAGGAATATAAAAAAAGGGAGGAAGTTTATCTGTTTAGCAAGAGTAATAGAAGGCAGATTTCAGACTACCTAACAGATCAAAACGAAAATTTCTGTTCCGACACTGACAATGTTGAGTGTTTATGGAAAAAGTTCAAGGCAATCGTAAAATGCGTTTTAGACAGGCACGTGCCGAGTAAAACTGTGAGGGACGGGAAAAACCCACCGTGGTACAACAACGAAGTTAGGAAACTACTGCGACAGCAAAGAGAGCTTCACTCCAAGTTTAAACGCTGCCAAATCCTCTCAGACAAACAGAAGCTAAGCGATGTCAAAGTTAGCGTAAGGAGGGCTATGCGAGAAGCGTTCAGTGAATTCGAAAGTAAAATTCTATGTACCGACTTGACAGAAAATCCTAGGAAGTTCTGGTCTTACTTTAAATCAGTAAGTGGCTCGAAACAGCATATTCAGACACTCCGGGATGATGATGGCATTGAAACAGAGAATGACACGCGTAAAGCTGAAATACTAAACACCTTTTTCCAAAGCTGTTTCACATAGGAAGACCGCACTGTAGTTCCTTCTCTAAATCCTCGCACAAACGAAAAAATGGCTGACATCGAAATAAGTGTCCAAGGAATAGAAAAGCAACTGGAATCACTCAACAGAGGAAAGTCCACTGGACCTGACGGGATACCAATTCGATTCTACACAGAGTTCGCGAAAGAACTTGCCCCCCTTCTAACAGCCGTGTACCGCAAGTCTCTAGAGGAACGGAGGGTTCCAAATGATTGGAAAAGAGCACAGGTAGTCCCAGTCTTCAAGAAGGGTCGTCGAGCAGATGCGCAAATCTATAGACCTATATCTCTGACGTCGATCTGTTGTAGAATTTTAGAACATGTCTTTTGCTCGAGTATCATGTCGTTTTTGGAAACCCAGAATCTGCTATGTAGGAATCAACATGGATTCCGGAAACAGCGATCGTGTGAGACCCAACTCGCGTTATTTGTTCATGAGACCCAGAAAATATTAGATACCGGCTCCCAGGTAGATGCTATTTTTCTTGACTTCCGGAAGGCGTTCGATACAGTTCCGCACTGTCGCCTGATAAACAAAGTAAGAGCCTACGGAATATCAGACCAGCTGTGTGGCTGGATTCAAGAATTTTTAGCAAACAGAACACAGCATGTTGTTATCAATGGAGAGACATCTACAGACGTTAAAGTAACCTCTGGCGTGCCACAGGGGAGTGTTATGGGACCATTGGTTTTCACAATATATATAAATGACCTAGTAGATAGTGTCGGAAGTTCCATGCGGCTTTTCGCGGATGATGCTGTAGTATACAGAGAAGTTGCAGCATTAGAAAATTGTAGCGAAATGCAGGAAGATCTGCAGCGGATAGGCACTTGGTGCAGGGAGTGGCAACTGTCCCTTAACATAGACAAATGTAATGTATTGCGAATACATAGAAAGAAGGATCCTTTATTGTATGATTATATGATAGCGGAACAAACACTGGTAGCAGTTACTTCTGTAAAATATCTGGGAGTATGCGTGCGGAACGATTTGAAGTGGAATGATAATATAAAATTAATTGTTGGTAAGGCGGGTACCAGGTTGAGATTCATTGGGAGAGTGCTTAGAAAATGTAGTCCATCAACAAAGGAGGTGGCTTACAAAACACTCGTTCGACCTATAATTGAGTATTGCTCATCAGTGTGGGATCCGTACCAGATCGGGTTGACGGAGGATATAGAGAAGATCCAAAGAAGAGCGGCGCGTTTCGTCACAGCGTTATTTGGTAACCGTGATAGCGTTACGGAGATGTTTAATAAACTCAAGTGGCAGACTCTGCAAGAGAGGCGCTCTGCATCGCGGTGTAGCTTGCTCGCCAGGTTTCGAGAGGGTGCGTTTCTGGATGAGGTATCGAATATATTGCTTCCCCCTACTTATACCTCCCGAGGAGATCACGAATGTAAAATTAGAGAGATTAGAGCGCGCACGGAGGCTTTCAGACAGTCGTTCTTCCCGCGAACCATACGCGACTGGAACAGGAAAGGGAGGTAATGACAGTGGCACGTAAAGTGCCCTCCGCCACACACCGTTGGGTGGCTTGCGGAGTATAAATGTAGATGTAGATGTAGATGTAGATGTAAAATAGGCTCAATCATCTTACAGACACTTAACGCTTTATTAAGATAGACTGCTGTCGTGATGTTTCTGTAGTAAGCTTATTTTAATTTGTATTAGTACAGTGAATATTTTAGTTGGTTTTTCCATTAGTTTACTAAACGCAACAGTAATCATCAAAGTGAAATAAGTCAGTAGCAGCATTTTCTTTCACGATATCTAAACTAATCTGACAATGCTAAAGTTGTTTTAAAAAAAATGGTTCAAATGGCTCTGAGCATTATGGGACTCAACTGCTGAGGTCATTAGTCCCCTAGAACTTAGAACTAGTTAAACCTAACTAACCTAAGGACATCACAAACATCCATGCCCGAGGCAGGATTCGAACCTGCGACCGTAGCGGTCTTGCGGTTCCAGGCTGCAGCGCCTTTAACCGCACTGCCACTTCGGCCGGCTGTTTTTTTCAAATTCTACGCCTGTAGAACTCCACTTGTTCTAACAATGTCATTAAACCAGTCTAGTTTTTAGAGTATTTTCGTCTAGAAATGAATGGCCTCGACGGATGATCGAGCAAGTGCGGTAAAGGTAAAATTTTACGAATATATGACGAGAGGGACAAGTGCTTGAGAGAGGACTTCCCTGTCTACTCAAGTGCCTGAGAGACGACTTTTGTATCAATTCCCTGGATGTTGTGGGCAACAAATTCCGGCTGTGTTGCACACACCCCTTGGGGCTGAATTCGTAGCCCAAAACACACGTTTGGAGCTATCAGATGTAAAATATTATGTTCACACTACAGTTTGTTCGAGTTTACGTCCTTTGGTGGGGCTCAGCCTTTCATTTCTTCTTAGGAAATTAACGATAAAGGTATCATAACACGCCACCAGTAACAGTACTGCATAGGAATGCTCAATGAGCGATCTGATGACGTTCAATAATAATTACTCCGTTGATTTTTGTTGTTTCGAATTAGAGCATGCAGTACTCCTACACCAGACTTCTGAACTTTGCCTGTTGAATGCAAATGTCGCATGATGGTAAAATCGTAATCTATCACATATGTCAGTAGTCGAGACTTCCTTAATGTGGAAATTCATTCATGCCAGAACGGACTTTGGCGTATTTTCCCAAAAGCACTCGCTCCGAACACAGTTCAAATCTTTCTAGCTGCCTCCTCAGCGTACATCCCTCTGTTATACCAAAAGTAAACGTTGGTTGCACATGTTACACCTTTTGCCACTTGCGACTCAATTTTACAATGGTTAACTGTAGTTCATGATTTTCAAATATGCAAAATCCAATGCTTAACTGCAAGATGATAATTAGAACTTCAAATTCGAAAATGACAGTTGATACATACAGTGACAGCGTCGCGCCACATTCACCTGGGTGGCGCCGGATTTCAGGCGGCGGGTGGCGTCTGGCCGGTGGCCGGTAGCCGCTGCAGCACGAGGAAACGCTCGAGCGTAAGCTGTTATGATCGCGACGCAGCCACGAGCTGTCCTGCGGAATTGTTTCTGCAATACTTGTTATTGCTGGTGGGTAGAATGTCAAGCGAAGTATCTTCCATGTTCAATCATACTCCTAACTTTAGACCGACATGTGGTAAAAAAAAAAAATACACTGGACGCGAACATGCGACTACAAGTTTAGAATGCACGACGATTACCACTAGACCACGGGCTGACCCAGTCCGGGAACAACTCGGAAGTAGATAACACTTCCTCCTAACACTTCCAGATTGTGCAGATAGTCGTACTTGGAGTTGTCAGGGGCGGTCAGTTTTATTGGCCACCTTAAGTGAAGGACTCGGACTTAGTCTCTGTGGCGGCCGGCCGGCGGCCATTTTTGATGTCTAAGACTGTACCTGATTCAAAGTCTTTGTCGGCAGGTGGAACTATACTAAAATTTACAACGCTTATTCCACTTTTCGACGTTAATTAAACAATTATACAACCCTGATGACATTGACAATACCTAGCGCTGTACGAAAGTATCAGATTTAATACATTGCTGAAAAGTGCACAACCATTAAAAATTAAACTCTGTCCGTTGACTACAATTTGAATTGTATACAGCTGATAGCCACAAGAAAAGGTATGTAAATCACATTGCCGGGGAAAAAACTTAGTACATTGGAAAGATTACGCCGTTTTTGATCCGACGACGGCATATGCCATCTGGGTAATAATGGTTTCAGCTTTGTCCGCCAACAGACAGTGTAGTGGCATAGCTACCAGATGCCATTTGTGTCTACTCTTTAATGCTGATTGCTACAACCAGAAGACTCACTGTGGTGCAAACGTGTGAAATCGAAAGCAACCATGACACAGGGATGTATCCGCGCTTCCTGCAGCCATTTGAGCGAATTTGAAACGGGGCAATTATGGCCTTCCAAGTGATGGGATAGTCCTTTCACAGAACTGCCACAAAGGTTGGAAGTCCTGCGTCAGCTGTGCAACCATGCTGGCATCAGTGTCACTTGAACATTCTCACACTCGTAGATGAGTTTCTGGACGTCCATGCTACACAGACGCCCAACGGGATCGTCTTATTGCAACGGTTAATCGTACAGCTACCATAGAGGGCTTGTGAGACCACATGTGTCAACATGAACTGGTACGAACCAGTTATTATGAGTTGTACTATTGGCTCGCACACCTCTAGTCTGTCTTCCAATCATGCCACATCATCTACGATCACAACTCGACTGATACCGTGAGAGGATCATTTGGAAGACGCAATGGCGCGCCGTGGCCTTCAGTGATGAAACCAGATTCTGTCTGCACGCAAGTGATGGCCGTTTGCGCGAATGACGTATACGTGATGAGTGCAGTCTCGTAGAGCACATTCTTCCAAGACAGACTGGCCCCTACGCAGGCACTATGTCCTGGGGTGCGATAACTACCACTCTCGTTCCTCTTTGGTGCCTTAGTTTTCTGGAGGGGACGCTAACCAGCGCTCGGTACGTGAATAATGTTGCCAGACCTGTTACTTTGCCGTTCCTGCAACAGCAAGGTGATGTGTTGTTCCAACAGGATAACTACATTGTCCGTGAACCTCAACGTGATGTGCAAGACATGCAGCAACTTCCCTGGCCTGAACGATCTCTGGAATTGTCTCCAATCGAGCACGTGTGGTGTAATATGGGACAAAAAATGACTCGTCCGACACTTACAAGGGGAGGCCGCCAATTGTAAAATTCAAATTCGGTTCATACTGCGCATAATAAAAGCTCATGGCCAGAGGTGTAAGGTGGCCAAGCACCAAGATGAACTTCTCAGCCGTTGTCGAGAAAATCGACAGTTAAAAGAAACCGTTGCGGTGAAATACTCTCTACGATTAATAATTCTCTACAGCGTCGTGGCGCAGGGTAAGCGCTCGCGTTCGTAATCCGAAGGTCGCCGGATCGAATCTCGCGCCATGCAATTTTTTTTTATTATTAGTTTTTCGTAATTCATATATATATATATATATATATATATATATATATATATATATATATATATATATATATATATATATATCGGAGTTTATATTTCATACCTGCCGCAGCAAATTTGTGTTCGTGGGGTCTCTATTCTATTTCGAACGCTATACGTATTCGTTTCGGAATACCGTTTCTACGTCTTCCATTAACTATACGTGGTTAACATTATGAACACAATTAATAACATTTGTGAAATACAACTTTGTTTGCGGAAAACATAAGGATGTTCGAAGTCGCCAGTTTTTCCACGACAAACGACTTTCAACAACTTATTATACGCATAATTGTTGCAACTGATTGCCGGGAATTATATATATATATATATATATATATATATATATATATATATGAATTACAAAAAACAAATACAAAAAAGAAACGTTGCATGGCGCGAGATTCGATCCGGCGACCTTCGGATTACGAACCCAAGTGCTTACCGCTGCGCCACGACGCTGTAGAAAATTATTAATCGTAGAGAGTATTTCACCGCAATGGTTTCTTTTAACTGTCGATTTTCTCGACAACGGCTGAGAAGTGCATCTTGGTGCTTTGCCACATCACACCTCTGGCCATGAGCTTTTATTATGTGCAGTATGAATCGAATCTGAATTTCACAATTGGCGGCCTCCCCTTGTTAGACTAATAACTCTTATCGATTATCTTAAACAGTTGGAGCAGACATTGAGTACCGTATCCCAGGACAGTATTGTTATCTGTACGATCGACTGAATGCCAGAGGCAGCGCCTGCATTGCCACCTGTAGAGGCTACACCATGTATCGATATGGGTGTTTCAGCGTGGCTCGATGCCTGGCACCTCAGACCCGATGGTGCTATTGATCTGTAAATGTAATAAATAAACTCTATTGGACTGTTGCAATTATAGTCACTTGTAAACTTCTAAAACATTAGACTATTATGTTATATAGGTTATTATTTTATGCAGGTTTTGTAAGGCCCTAACTGACACGGTCAATCTTTTTGTTGCTAACTGAGGAGAGCCCGGAAGATGTAACAAACAGCTTCTTCAGCCGGCCGCGGTGGCCGAGTGGTTCTAGGCGCTTCAGTCCGGAACCGCGCTGCTGCTACGGTCGCATTTTCGAATCCTGCCTCGGGCATGGATGTGTGTGATGTCCTTAGGTTAGTTAAGTAGTTCTAAATCTAGGTGACTCATGACCTCAGATGTTAAGTCCCATAGTGCTTAGAGACATTTGAACGAAACAGCTTCTTTATTACCTTGCAAATAAGAAATTAACTCCAACTTTTCAGCGGTTCCAACTAAATACAATTCTGGGATATAGGCTCCAACCAACTCCCGGGAGCCGGATTAAAACGGGAAAATGAAGCACTCGAAGAACTGTTCCCCGCAACGAAATCTAACTTCTCGGCTTGACACAGTCTTTTCCAGTGGCACGTCGACGGTAACTGAAGTGGTGGACAACAAGCACTCGGCGCATTACCCGGCCAGCTCTCATCGATTGTAACTGCTCGCAGTGCTTCCTGATTTGGCTTAAATAGTCATTCTTCAGGAAGAGATGTGCTGCCCCCTAGTCACTAGTGACCGGACAGAGGCGTTGTCTTGTGGTGCAGCCAGCGACTTATTGGTGGTGCCTCGCGAGGTCCCCTGTGGTCCATAGCTCTCGGTGCGCCGCCAGGCGGTCTGGGTTCATACTTTATATTCCGACATGGTCGCTACGGAGCATGCGAGCTTCAATTATACTGAACCGCGCATTGGAACTGTCGGGAGGTTTGCGGCTGGTGCCCCTGGTCACCATGGCAAGTAATTTGTGTTACTTTGAAACATTCCCTACCAGCTGGAACGCAATACCTTCGTCTGGCTGTCTGTGGTGGGAAGGACAGGGTCAAAGGGAGAGTGAACATTATTCATAGTGTGAACTTTCTTTTTATTTTTGTTTAGATTTATGAAACATTCATTGAAAAAACACCACTAGAATTATCAACTACTAAGAAGCAGAATACGTTACAATCATCTAACTGTACCTGGTTGATTAACAGCGTACAGATTCAATAAACCAATAAAAAATGTTGTTTGTTGTTGTGGTCTTCAGTCCTGAGACTGGTTTGGTGCAGCTCTCCATGCTACTCTATCCTGTGCAAGCTTCTTCATCTCCCAGTACCTACTGCAACCTACATCCTTCTGAATCTGCTTAGTGTATTGATCTCTTGGTCTCCCTCTACGATTTTTACCCTCCACGCTGCCCTCCAATGCTTAATTTGTGATCCCTTGATGCCTCAAAACATGTCCTACCAACCGATCCCTTCTTCTAGTCAAGTTGTGCCACAAACTTCTCTTCTCCCCAATCCTATTCAATACCTCCTCATTAGTTACGAGATCTACCCACCTCATCTTCAGTATTCTTCTGTAGCACCACATCTCTAAAGCTTCTATTCTCTTCTTGTCCAAACTGGGTATCGTCCATATTTCACTTCCATACATGGCTACACTCCATACAAATACTTTCAGAAACGACTTCCTGACACTTAAATCTATACTAGATGTTAACAAATTTCTCTTCTTCAGAAACGATTTCCTTGCCATTGCCAGTCTACATTTTATATCCCCTCTACTTCGACGGTCATCAGTTATTTTACTCCCTAAATAGCAAAACTCCTTTACTACTTTAAGTGTCTCATTTCCCAATCTAATCCCCTCAGCATCACCCGATATAATTTGACTACATTCCATTATCCTCGTTTTGCTTTTGTTGATGTTCATCTTATATCCTCCTTCCAAGACATTGTCCATTCCGTTCAACTGCTCTTCCAAGTCCTTTGCTGTCTCTGACAGAATTACAATGTCATCGGCGAGCCTCAAAGTTTTTATTTCTTCTCCATGAATTTTAATACCTACTCCGAATTTTTCTTTTGTTTCCTTTACTGCTTGCTCAATATACAGATTGAATAACATCGGGGAGAGGCTACAACCCTGTCTCACTCCTTTCCCAACCACTGCTTCCCTTTCATGCCCCTCGACTCTTATAACTGCCGTCTGGTTTCTGTACAAATTGTAAATAGCCTTTCGCACCTTGTATTTTACCCCTGCCAAACTCTTCACGCAGTATCTTATCTCCAATTTCATCTTCATCTACATCCTCTTCCATTTCCATAATATTGTCCTCAAGTACATCGCCCTTGTATAAACCCTCTATATACTCCTTCCACCTTTCTGTCTTCCCTTCTTTGCTTAGAACTGGGTTGCCATCTGAGCTCTTGATATTCATACAAGTGGTTCTCTTCTCTCCAAAGGTCTCTTTAATTTTCCTGTAGGCAGTATCTATCTTACCCCTAGTGAGACAAGCCTCTACATCCTTACATTTGTCCTCTAGCCATCCCTGCTTATCCATTTTGCACTTCCTGTCGATCTCATTTTTGAGACGTTTGTATTCCTTTTTGCCTGCTTCATTTACTGCATTTTTATATTTTCTCCTTTCATCAATTAAATTCAATATTTCTTCTGTTACCCAAGGATTTCTATTAGTCCTCGTCTTTTTACCTACTTGATCCTCTGTTACCTTCACTACTTCATCCCTCAGAGCTACCCATTCTTCTTCTACTGGATTTCTGGCCGTTCGATCGAGCTCGGACTTAGCTCTGGTTTCGGAAGCTGCGCCTGCTCTACCAACTAGGCAGATTTCATCCAAGTCCCAACAAAGGAAAGAAAAATGTTAGATTAATTAAGAGAGGAATACAGAATTTAGCACAGGCAATGGTGCAGGCTGCTACTATAGAGCGAACGCCGTCGCACGACCGTCAAAATCACAGTGACAAGAAAAACGTGTAGATTATTTTTCATTGAGTTAACAGAGTCAAATCAATGAAACTTGTAAGGCGACCAAAATCTTAACATAGTTTCCAATACAGCTACCGACCATGAAATTCGATGCTAACCAAAATATTGCACAAACTTGCGAGAAGTAAACAAGCAACTGCGGTTCGGAGTGGAGCACTAAACGCCAAGCTAATGCGTTCAGTCGGCTAACGAACTGCTGACTGACAGCAGATAGCGCACAACTTTTTGCATAACATTAGAGCCACATTTTAGACAGTAGAGAAAACAAAATATGACGTCCTTCCTGAGAATGACGTAATAATTAAGATTAAGAGGGCCCACACTTACAAACAGAATCAAGCAACCTGGAAAGAACTATTGCGCTGGCACACAAAAGGAACCTGGTTGTACTCGTATAAATTCCAGCCGGCACACAAAAGCTGTAGCCGCCTTGTACACTTCAGCCAAAGGAATTTGGTAGTGACCCTGATTCAAATGAAAAGCCGAAAAGTAACGAGCACCCGAAAACCGAGAAAAACTGTCATGCATATTGGGAAGGAGAATGGACTCCAAGACGACCTTTTGATTAAGAATACGGTAGTCCACAACCGACTGAAATCCCCCTCCATAATCCTTCGCGTACGAAAAATAATGGCGTGGGATATGGCGAGGTGGACGGCCATATAACCCCCTCCGCGAACATTCTGTTAACCTACGCTCGTAGCACTTTCACTTCAGGTGGGGCCAACCGATACGGTGACTGTCTGACCGGAACCTGATCAGACAAGAAAATACGGTATTCAATACGATTGGTAACACCTTATCTGTCAGTCAACCTTGGGATAACTACACAACATATCTAACAATACCTCAGCTTAACTCGGAGGCAGGTGGGCCACATCGAAGTCGGTACTATAAATATGGTTATTACACAGTCTCACCCACGTAGAATGTTGGCGCAAACTGAACTTCACTTCAGGGAGAAATCCAAAATAAAATAGTCGGTACGCGTAATCTAACAAGAGGTCGGTTCGACCAACAAAATCGCTTCCCAGTAAGGTCGGTACTGAGATCCACCGCCCAAAAAACCTCTGTAGGCCAATAAAACTGGCCATTTCGACAAGAAATGTATACACCGCCAATGAGGGGAAAAGCTTGACCATTAATTGTGTGCAAGATATGTCTACGGGGTTTCAAATTGGGTAGCTTACAAAGGTGCCGGTATCAGGAATAGCACCGACGACTTATTAGCGAAACACTACTACCCCAGTCCAGCAAACTACACAAGAACTCATGATTAAATAAGAGTAAACGAAAGGAGATAATTATTCCTCACCTCTTTAACTTTATTATAATGTCACGGAAAGGCTGAAACGGTACCACGCCGTGCCCTCTTCTGGCGTCAGCTGTTATGAATTTCCTTGCTGCTGGACTCACATTGGCGAGCAAAATGTCCCTGCCGACCACGACGGTAGCAACGACCTTTCATAACCGTCGCCTTATTAGCGGAACCCGCTCCTGGACTAGGGTTGGCAAAAGCTTGAGACGACGCCCTCTTGCAGACTCGCCTTTGATCGGCTTGCACAACCCCGTCCAGAAGAATAACTAGTCCTTCCAGGTCACGATAGGTCACAGGTCTCTCAGCACATAGAACCTTCTAACGATCCCCCGGAATATTATCTTGCAAAACAGTGTTAACCACCTCATACTCAGGCAGCTGTATGTCAAAAGCTACGGCTGCCGCGCTATTCCATCAGTAGAGATGGAAAGAGACTTCTGAGCAGCTGGGGCAAGTGTTGATGGAAAGATATAAGGAGCATAACAGTGCACTGCTTTTCTCTGAGCAATTAAGTGTACTTGTGTAATTTCTATGAGACCTAATAAGTCATGAAAGATTTTTGCATACAGAACATGAAAAATTAAGGCGGATACGTATCAAATGACGCTGAGTGACGAGACAAACTATTGTTGTTACAGGGAACCTATCAAAAGGGTCTAGGACTAGATCCTTTCCGTATCGACTTAAAACCGGAAATGTCTAGGACGGTGCACGCAATTCCGTCTGGAATCTCCATGTAGCTGGCAGGCTCGCACCATCATTTCAAGAGGTAAATGTTTCGCCTGGGGTAAGAAATCGACAAAATGTGTTTGCAGGGAATAAAAAGTGACTTAACTGTGAGTGTAGTGGGCAACTGCAAAGTGCAGCCAGCCACGGAATGGTAGGGGCGCTGTGAACCATCCGGCGTTTTATGGGAGTAACGCTAGGAGTGCTATGTAACAGCAGTATCCTGAGAGTAATGGTAAGGGTGGTCTGGGAGATAATAATCGCCCTTTAAAATCAAAAGCGAATCTCAAAACCGCTGAAAAGAGTTCATAGTAAAAGCAAATTCAATAAATACGAATGCAGAGCGAGAATGTGCCGTAATGAGTGTATTAGATAATAAGAAGAATGAACTTTTCCCAGGAGCTCATGTGTCGGTGACCTAGTACCTAGAGGCAATGAAACCCACAACATTATAATTAACGTGGGACAGGGTATAACTATAAACGGCCACAGGGGTCAATAATGGTGAAGTTAGAATTCTGAATTGGAGACAACCAAGTTTAGGCAGTGCATGAAAGTGATGTCTCATGTAAGCGTGGGCTACAGATGATCCTATGGTTAAGCTTTCTGCATCAGAATGATACCATAACTGACCTTCGAGACCGTATGGTGGAATTTAATGGGAAGACATTTCGACTAGGGGAAGCAGTAGTCAAAGCTGATCCGTCGCATTGAGTGTCTGTTGAACAAGCCAATCCAGTTAAACCGCAAGTAATGAAATTAAGGCTTGATTCGCATGACTGTGTGTGAAGAGGCACCATGAATTTGCTGTGGTTGGATGTTTAGCTTGACTTACGAGTTGATGTGCTGTGTACAGTGGAACAACTTGAGGATACTGATGCATTAGATGCAGAACCTTGTTTGACCAGACAAAGGATTAGTACACATACAGGAAAGGAACGGAGACGAGGTAATACCTGTCGATGTGGATAATTTTGACCTTCAAGAGGTTAAGTTGTTAAAGCAAACATTAAGGGCAACATCAGAAGTGACAGAAGAGGAAGATTGCTGCACAGGTGATGTAAGCTATGAAAACGAATGGGATGTCACTAAGACTACATTTTGTGATTAGCATAAGCATTTGAGCAGAACAGAGGGGGCACAGATGGAAGAACTGTTGATTCCATAGGGTCCATTGACAGTAACGTCCCTGATGCAACAGAGGATTCCTATCGGGAATGTAGTGGCAATGTACCAGAGGCCGTATACAATTAATTCAGCAACCAGTTTTAGAACAGTTTATCAATCATCAGGTAGATGATGGCATTATAGAAGGCGCCTTGATTCTCTTGTTTACCGGTTTTCAAGCTGTCCATGATTCACTAGCATTCAATGTTGTGCTCCAAATGAACATTTTTGGAAATTGCTTCCTTAGATTAAGGCCTCTTTTCGATAGCAGTAGACTCCTCTGGCTGGCAATGCCTTCATGGGTTATTCTGCTTCCAGCGTCCATGTCTTACTCCATCACTTTGTTCTTGGTCTTCTAATCCTATTGTTCAGTCTTCGTTCTTGTACATATTGTGTATTACCCGTTTATCCCTATAGCTTACCTCTTACTTATCACAGACTTTCCAAAACCTTGCACCATTTAACACTGTCGAACGCATTTTCTAGGTCGACAAAACCTATGAACGTGTCTTCATTTTATTTCGGTATTGCTTCCATTGTTGCGCAGCATCATAGCTCCCTCTCTGGTGCCTTTACCTTTCCTAAAGCCAAACTCACCGTCATATAACACATCCCCAATATCTATTCCAATCTTCTGTATGTAAGTCTTTACAGCATCTTGGATGCGTCAGCTGTCAAGCTGACTGTGTGCGGTGGGTCCAGCACTTATCTGCCTTGCTATCTTCGGAGCTGTGTGGATGATATTTTTCCTAATGTCTGATGGTACTTCGCCATTCACTTAGGTTCTACACACAAACCTGAATAGTCTTTTAGTTGCCACTCTCCCCAAAGATTTTAGAAATACGATGGAATTTTATCCATTACTTCTATCTTATCGGATATCAAGTCTTCCCAAGCTCTTCTAAATTCTGTCTCTAATACCGTCACCCCTCTATCTCCTATGTTATTCTATTTCATCACACTGGACTCGCATTCGGGAGGACGACGGTTCAATCCCGTCTCCGGCCATCCTGATTTAGGTTTTCCGTGATTTCCCTAAATCGTTTCAGGCAAATGCCGGGATGGTTCCTTTGAAAGGGCATGGCCGATTTCCTTCCCAATCCTTCCCTAACCCGAGCTTGCGCTCCGTCTCTAATGACCTCGTTGTCGACGGGACGTTAAACGCTAACAACCACCACCATCTATTTCATCAGACAAGTCTTTTCCCTCATAGACGCCTTCAATGCACTCTTTCCTTCTATCCATTCTCTCCTTTGCGTTTAACAGTGCAGTTCGCATTGCACCCATAATGTTAACACACTTACCTTTAATTTTATTTTGACTTTTCCATATGATAGGTCAGTCCTTAAGACGGTCATGTCTTTATAGATTTCTTCAGGTGATTCCTGTAGCGCTTCAGTCTGGAACCGCGCGATCGCTACAGTCGCAGGTTCGAATCCTGCTTCGGGCATGGATGTGTGTGATGTCCTTAGGTTACTTAGGTTTAAGTAGTTCTAAGTCTATGGGACTTATGACCTCCGATGTTAAGTCCCATAGTGCTTAGAGCCACTTGAACCATTTTTTTAACAATCTGGTGTCTCATTGGGAGACATGTGTTCGTCGCCAGGGAGATTATGTTGAGAAATAAATACGTAGACTTGAAGAATTACCATGTAGAATGTTAATAACATTTGTTTTACTTAAAATTCCTTATGAGTGTTCACACAAAGAAATTTGAGTCATTACTTTTTACTACGACCTCACATATTACTTTATTCCTTTCTATCGCTGGTCTTCTGTAATTCCATCGTTCATCACTCAATTTAAGCAATTCTTCCGTTACCCAAAGGTACTTCGCAACTACGGTCCTTTCGAACGCCATTTTTACAGACGTCCACTCCTCCTGAAATAAACTACCCACTCTGGTATATCTTATCACTGTTAGCGAACTTCAAAGGCGTCTGATCAATCATCAGGAATTCAGTATCCCACTTCCTTCCACGATGATTCTTCGAGACGATTCTCTTCAACTTCAGTGTAGTCTTCATCATTACAAAATTGTGATCATAGACCATAACTGTTCTTGAAGACGCCTAACAGTTCAATTTCTGATATCGGAATATGATTATGAGAGACGTCAGATCAACAAGAATTTGACAGTTCTGAATGGCCTAAGTCGAAACAAGGCTCCACGACTACACGAATTTCCCTCAGTATTGTTGAGATTATTGTGAGAGCAGCCACCCCAAAATTACTCTGGTTCACAAGACAGACGAAACAGGTGATATGCCCTCAGGCATCAAGAAGAATTATTACTTCGGATTGGAAGTAGACAGGGTTTGACACATGTGAATACAGCTGAGCCGTTATTGTGAAAGATCATGTTTCGAAACTACTAATACTAATCAATTAAAAAAGCATGGAGTAACGTTTGCAAAACGATTTGTAGGGTTTCGGAGGAAGGTAGGAATAAGTGCGCAATACTGACTTTACGACTTGCCTTACACAGAAGAAACGGTTACCTAAATTACCCTGGTATGCTGACTTATAGAAACATTTCAACTGTGTTGATTGGAAGAGCTATTTAAAAATTCAGAAAGTAGCAGAGATAAACTGAATAAAGGTAAAACAAGCATAGTGGAATTCAGCCGAATTAAATCTTGTGATGCTCAGAGCACTAGATGCCGAAACGAGCTACTAAAATAGCAGATGAATTTTTAATATTTAAAATAAATGCCAACCGAAAATACCTACAAGAGCGTTTCCGAAAAAGAGAACTTCGTTAACATCGAATATAAATTTTGGCGTTACAAAGAATTTCTTAAAGTAGTTCTCTGAAGTGTATCCTTGTACGGAAGAGGAACGTGGACTATAAAAAGTACAGAAGAGAAAATAGCATTTTTACCGTGATAGTAAGGATGATTGCTGGAGATGGGTAGATCGAATAACAAATGAAGAGGCACCGGAAACAAGAAAGAGAAAAGAAATTGATGGCACAAGTTAACTAACAGAAGACATCCTGAAGCAGTAAGGAAACGTCAGTTTAGTAATGAAGTGGTGTGTGGGAATACAAAAATTGTAGAGGGAGACCAAGAATTTATTACAGTCCACAGATTCACATGGATTAATTCGTAGGTTGCAGTAGAGATAGAGAAATGGAGAGACGTGACTGAGGTAGACTAATGTGGAGAGCTGTCACAACGACAGATAGACAGAAATATATGCTCGGTATGATACGATATTCCATTTAGAAGTTGTGGAGGATAACTGTTTCAGACAGCGAACTGCAATTGTTGAGCATGATATTTACATTTATGGTCGAGTGGGAAAACGGACGGAGTGTTTATTCAGTTATGGACGTTAATCAAATGAATTGAAAACCTCTGTGCCACGCTGGCGCTGAGTTCTAGATTTGACTCTCAAAGTTACTGATCTATTATTTCTTAGCACTTTAATTGTTTAATTCAGAATTGCGGTAAAGTGAATTATGCATATGATGTCCTGTGCACTGTAAGGTTGATATATCACACTTCAACAAATTAACTCCAATAATTCAAGTTGATAGTTCGTTATTAACGATACATTTTCATTAAACTGCACTTGTGAAATGCCGTTTAAGAATAACACTGGTCTGAATATTTGCAAAGGCCTCAGTTTGCCTATGACACGGGCAAATATCACCTATCGATGAAGTCCGATTACTTACTGCACTTTAAAATACATTTTTGCTTTATATATTTCATTTCGTGCTATCCCTCATGAAATATGTATTCGCTAGATTGACATGCAGCTGAAAAATGAGTTGTCAATCCAATATTTTGCTCTCATAATTACACCTGGCTCTACATATGGTAACAACATCCTCAGGTTTCGTATCAATTAAAAGATTGTCAACTGTATATACAGTACGAAATACAACAGGAAAACTTGCTTTAAAAGACTACGTTGATTACAGTCTTCTACTTCATTATGATTTGATCCTACATATTTTTTTGGCATCATTGCTATCACTTCGCCAGGATAGCGCTAATCTAATTAAGACTTAAGTCAGTACGCAATACGTATTTAAAAACTGAAAGGATGTTTCTGCTTACACGTTACCGGCGACTCGAGGAGTAATACATATGACGAATCGATCCTCATTTTCCCTTTACTGAACACATGTGCACTTTACACGAAACGCTTAATGGTTTAGATGGCACTTTGTATTGCGAATCTATCTTCCTATAATTTTCCATAACGATATATATATATATATATATATATATATATATATATATATATATATATATATATATACCTTATTTGTTATTATTATACTGCATAGCATTGTTTTTTGACGCCTGTCTGTCTTTCACTGGTTTGATGCGGCCCGCCATGAAATGAATTCCTCTCCTGTGCCACCATGTACATCTCGGAGTAGCGCTTGCAACCTATGTTCTCAGTTGTTTCCTGGGTGCATTTCAGTCTCTGTCTTCCTCTACAGTATTTACTCTCTACAGTTCCCTCTAGTACCACGGAAGCTATTCCCTGACAACAGTTGTCATCCTATACTCTTTTCCTGTCACCGTTTTCCATATATTCCATGCCTCCCCAATTCTCAGCAGAACCTCCTCATCCCTTACCCTATCAAATCACCTACTTTTCAACATTACTCAGTAACAGACAATCCCAAATGCTTCGATTCTCTTCTCTTCCGGTTTTCCACACAGTCCATGCTTCACTACCGTACAATGCTATGCTCCAAACGTACATTCTCAGAAATTTCTGCTCCAAATTGAGACCTATGTTTGATACTAGTAGACTTCTCATGGCCAGGAATGCCCTTTATTCCAGTGCTAGTCTGCTTTTTAAGTCCTCCTTACTCCGTCCATTAAAGGTTATTTTGCTGCCTAAGTAGCAGAATTCCTTAACTTCATCTAATTAGTGGCTATTAATTGTGATGTTATGTTTCTCACTGTTCTCATATCTGCTACTTCTCATTACTTTCGTGTTTCTTCGATTTACTCTCAGTCCATATTCTGTACTCATGTTCATTCCATTCAGAAGATCGTGCAAATCTTCTTCACTTTCACTGAAGATACCAATGGCGTCAGCGAACCTTATCACTGTTACCCTTTGACCTTGAATTTTAATTCCGCACTTGAGTCTTTCTTTGATTTGCATCATTGCTTGTTTATTCAAGAATAGGGGCAGGAGACTGCAGCCTTGTCTTTACACTTATTAATCCGAGCACTTCGTTCTTGTTTTTTCCCACCTATTAGTCCCTCTTGGCTCCTGTACATACTGTACGAGTATACTGGCCGTCTCTCCCTATAACGTACCCCTATCTTCCTCAGAAGTTCGAACATCTGACTCCATTTGTCATGGTGTTCGAACGCTGTTTTCCAGTCGACAAATCCCATGAACGTGTCTTGATTTTTATTTAGTCTTGCTTCTGTTATCAACGGCAACGACAGAACTGCCTTCTAGTGCCTTTAGTTTTTCTAAAACCAAACTGATCGTCCTCTAACACATCCTCATTTTCCTTTCCATTCTTCTGTGTAATTGTTGTCAATAACTTGGATGCATGAAATGTTAAACTGGTTACACGATAATTCTCACACTTGTCAGCTTTTGCGGTCTTCGGTATTGTCTGGATGATATTTTGCTGAAAGGCAGATGGTATATCGTACACGGCAACGTGAATAGTCGTCCTATTGCCACTTCCCCCATTGATTTCAGAAATTCTAATGTGATCACATTTTGATTACTAATCAAGCGCGCTACCTTTAGACTACGGGTGCTCACATACTGCGTGTTACCTGATTTGTTTATCCACTTTGCAGAGATTATGGACAGGTCATAACTGGATACGACTGGAGACCAATGTAATTACAGCCTTATATTTTACGTTAGTGGTCTAGGGGTAGCGTCTTTGATTCATAATCAAAACGCCTTCAGCCCTGGGTTCGAATCCCGCCACTCCTTCGATTTTGGTCAATTAATAATCAGCATTGGCAGCCGAAGACTTCCGTCATAAGAAGTCACCCACATTCTGCCAACGGCCTTGTCAAAGAGGGCGGAGGAGCGGACAGAGGTTCAGGGCACTCTCTTGTCCTACGGGTGGGAAACTTCCCTTAAAGGCGGAAGAATCAGCAATGATCAACGGCATGAGGATACAGAAGGCAATGGAAACTACTGCGTTAAAGACACGCAGCGTGTATCGACAGGACATGTGGCCTGTAATGGAAGAAGTGTCATGATGATCTATCCATTAGCAAAAGATTCCGGAATAGTCCCCCATTATGATCTCCTGGAAGGGCTGCCAAGGGGGAGGTTGGCATGAGAAAAAGATTGAATACGTTCTAGGAGTCGGGGTGTGGAATGTCAGAAGCGTGAACTTGGTAGGAAAACTAGAGAACCTGAGAAGGGAAATTCAAAGACTCAATCTAGATATAGTAGGGGGTCAGCGAAGTGAAGTGGGAAAAAGACAAGGATTTCTGGTCAGACGAGTGAGTATAGGGTAATATCAACAGCAGCAGAAAATGGTATAACTTGGTTCAAATGGCTCTGAGCACTATGGGACTTAACATCTGAGGCCATCAGTGCCCTAGAACTTAGAACTACTTAAACCTAACTAACCTAAGGACATCACACACATCCATTCCCGAGGCAGGATACGAACCTGCGACCGTAGCGGTCGCGCGGTTCCATACTGAAACGGTATAACTGTAGTAGAATTCGTTATGAATAGGGCAGAGAGTGTGTTACTGTGAACAGTTCAGTGACAGGAGTGTTCTTATCAGAATCGACAGCAAACCAACACAGACAACTATAATTGAGCTATACATGCCGACGTCGAAAGCTAAAGATGAAGAGACAGGGATAGTGTACGAGGACATTTCAAAAGTAAGACAATATGTAAATTTGAATGGAAATCTAATACTCAAGGGCGGCTGGAATGCAGTTTTTGAGGAAGAAGTAGAAGAAAAGGTTACAGGAGAATATGGGATTGGGACAAGGAATGAGAAAGGAGAAAGACAAACTGAGTTCTGCAACTACTTTCAGCTAGTAATAGCGAATACTCTGTTCAAGAATCACAAGAGGAGGAGGTATACTTGGAAAAGGCAGAGTGATACGGGAAGATTTCCATTAGATTACATCATGGTCAGTTCGATATTCCGAAATCAGATACTGAATTTTAAGACGTATCCAGGAGCAGATATAGACTCAGATCACAACACAGTAGTGATGAAAAGTAGGCTGAAGTTTAAGACATTTGTCAGGAAGAATCAATACGCAAAGAAGTGGGATACAGAAGTGCTAAGGAATGACGAACTACGGTTTAAGTTCTCCAAGGCTATAAATACAGCAATAAAGAATAGCGCAGTAGGCAGTGCAGTTGAATTGGAATGGGCATCTCTGAAAAGGACAATCATGGAAGTTAGGGAGGAAAACGTAAGTACAGAGTTGGTAACTGCGAAGAAACCATAGGTAACAGAAGAAATACTTCAACTGATTGATGAAAGGAGGGAGTACATAAATGTTCCGGGAACCTTAGGAATACAGAAATACAAGTCGCTGAGGAATGAAATAGATAGGATGTGCATGGAAGCTAAGACGAATTGGCTGCAGGAATAATGTGAAGACATCGAAAAAGAAATGATTGTCGGAAGGACAGCCTCAGCATACAGGAAAATCAAAACAACCTCCGGTGACATTCAAAGCAATGGTGATAAAATTATAGAGCGCAACGGGAATTCCACTGTTATATACAGAGGAGAGAGCGGATAGATGGAAAGAATACATTGAAAGCCTCTATGAGGGGGATGATTTCGCTGATGTGACAGAAGAAGAAGCATTATTCGATTTAGAAGGCACAGGGAGTCCAGTATTAGAATCAGAATTTAAAAGAGCTTTGGAGGACCTAAGGTCAAATAAGGCAGATGAGATGGATAACATTCCATCAGAATTTCTAAAATCAATTGGGAAGTGGCAACAAAACGACTATTCACGTTGGTTTGTAGAATATATGAGTCTGGCGATATACCATCTGACTTTCGAAAAGCATCATCCACACAATTCCGAAGACAGCACGAGCTGACAAGTGCGAGAATTATCGCACAATCAGCTTAACAGCTCATGCATCAAAGTTGATTACAAGAAAAATACATAAAAGTCGTCGTATCTTAGGAGTCCCTGGTTTGTCAGTTATAGGTGGGACTCCGTCACCTCCAAAGGTCCGAGGCATTTTCCTCTGATTGTTGCCAGCATCATATTTAAAGTACCAGGGAAGCGGTTGCTAGCCTTACTTGCCCCGAGCCCCATCGGGTTTTACCTCTAACGGCTGAGGGACTAACCGGTGGATTTGGTAGTCTTTGCCGTATGAGCACAACGGTGACCACGACTCAGAATATGTCCGAGATGCCCAGCCTTATTCCAAAGTAACTGGTTTCCCGACTGTCGGGACAACTTACTTGGCCACTCAAACGTTGCCCGTGGTTCATGAGCTAGGACATGACTACAGGAACCCACACCATGAACCATGAGTGGAAAAGAAAATTGAGGATGTCCTAGATGACGATCAGGTTGGCTTTAGGAAAGGTAAAGGCGCGAGAGAGGCAATTCTGACGTTGTGGTTAATAATGGCTGTAAGAGTAAAGAAAAATCACGACACATTCATAGGATTTGTCGACCTGGAGAAAGCGTTCGAGGCCGGCCGAAGTGGCCGTGCGGTTAAAGGCGCTGCAGTCTGGAACCGCAAGACCGCTACGGTCGCAGGTTCGAATCCTGCCTCGGGCATGGATGTTTGTGATGTCCTTAGGTTAGTTAGGTTTAACTAGTTCTAAGTTCTAGGGGACTAATGACCTCAGCAGTTGAGTCCCATAGTACTCAGAGCCATTTGAACCATTTGAAAGCGTTCGACAGTGTAAAATGGTACAAGTTGTTGGAAATTCTGAAAAAGTTAGGGGTAAGCTATAAGGAGAGACGGGTCATATACAATACGTATAACAGCCAAGAGGGAATAATACGAGCGGACGACCAAGAAAGAAGTGTTCGTATTAAAAAGGGTGTAAGACAAGGTTGTATCCTTTCGCGACCCCCTCCCCCCCCCACACACACACACTATTCAATCTGTACATCGAGGATGCAGTGGTGGAAATAAAAGAAAGATTCACGAGTGGAATTAAAATTCAGCGTGAAAGGATATCAATGATACAATTCTCTGATGGCATTGCTATCCGTAGTGAAAGTGAAGAAGAATTACATGATCTGCTGAACGGAATGAACAGTCTAATGAGTGCAGAGTATGGATTGAGAGTAAATCGAAGAAAGACGAAGGTAATGACAAGTAGTAGAAATGAGAACAGCGAGAAACTTCTCAGGGTTGATGGTCACGAAGTAGATGAAGTTAAGGAACTCTGCTTCCTAGGTAGGAAAATAACCAATGACGGATGGAGCATGGAGGACACGGAAAGTAGACTAGTAATGGCAGGAACGGTATTTCTGGCCAAAAGAAGTCTTCTAATATCAAATATCGGCCTGAATTTGAGGAAGAAATTTCTAAGAATGTACGTCTGGAGTACAGCTTGTATGGTAGTGAAACATGGGCTGTGGGAAAACCGGAACAGAAGAGTAACGAGCCATTGCAGATGTGGTGCTACAGTCGAATGTTGAAAATTAGGTGGATTGATAAGGTAAGGAATGAGGAGGTTCTGCTCAGAATCGGAGAGGAATGGAATGTGTGGAAAACACTGATAAGGAGAAGGGACAGGGCGATAGGACTCTGTTAAGACTACTAGAGGAAGTTGTAGAGGGCAAAACCTGTTAAGTAAGACAGAGATTCGAATACATCCAGCAAATAATTGAGGATGTAGGTTGCAAATGCTACTCTGAGATGAAGAGTTTAGCACTGGTTACGAATTCGTGGCGGGTCGCATCAAACCAGTTAGAGGACTGATGACAAAAAAATGATGCTTGTATTATGACAAGAAGCAGGTGAACACGAGAAAAAGATGGAGAAACCAAGGAAGAGATGATGTTCTACGGGTCGGAGAATGCAATGTCAGAATTCTGAATTCAGTAGGAAAGCTAGGAAGTCTGCAAAGGGAAATTTAAAGGCTCTGTCTAGGTATGGTGTGGATTAGTAAAGTTAAATGGAAAAAATATAAGAAGCCTTAGTCAGCAGAAACTCAACAGCATCAGAAAATGGTCTAACAGGGGTAGGATTCGTTAAACAGAAAGTAGGGTACAGAGAGTGAGCTACAAGCAACAACTCAGTGATAAGATCGTTCTCATCAGATTCGACAGCAAAGCTACCTCAACAACCATATACTGCCAATTTTAAAAGCAGTATTTGAAGGTACTGAGCAGATAATTCAGTATGTAAACAATTATTGGGGAAACAATAGAAATAAGCATCGCGGGAGAATATCGGCTTGGCAGTAGCAATGAGAATGGGGAAAGACGGTCTTTTGCCACTAATTAATAATATTGTCCTCAAGTTCCTTTCCCTTTTGTACTCATTTTATATGTTCCTTCAACTTTCAGCTTACCTTTCTTGTCATTTAGGGTCTTTATTTCCATACAGCTGCTCCCCTCATTTCTAATCTTTAATTTTTCTGTTGGTGGCGTCTGTCTTTCCCACAGCCATGTGCAATTTTTGAGCCAATGCATTTTTATATTTTTTAATTTGATACCACCTTTGTTATCCAAGAATTTTTATTGGACTGTCCTTTTGTCTCTACTACGTTCACTGTTTCTTGTCTTAAAGCCACACTTTCGTCTTCAGCTGTATTGTTTGCCACTCTTTTACTCAGTCGTTGCCTATTACGCCGTTTGAAATCCTCAACAAGCACTGCTTCTTTCAATTTGTATACTTCACTTTTAATCTGCACTAACCAATAAATTTTGGTCATAGGTCACATCTTCCCCTGGAAATACTATGCGGTTTACAATCTCTTTCTCACTGATAAATAATAAGCCTTCTACATAGGGGACTGATGACCTCAGTTGTTAAGTCCTATAGTGCTTAGAGCCATTTGAACCATTTCAGCCTTCTACATATACACCCACATACCGGGGACTGAAATATGCAGTTCACGATGAAAAATACTTCGTTCCATTGCTAATCATTTCCTCCCCTGTTCCAAACGCAAACGACTCTGTGTTCAAGACCTCACATAGAAGTTGTTCGGAAATTCCCTTTACACACTTCTAGGACCGGTAGATGGAATGAGTAAACATGTTGGTAAAGCAACCACTTTTACACTTAATTACCATTAGTTTCACAGTTCCACTCATTAACAGGCGTATAAATTGCACGCGTACTCGTTGACGGATTCTCTTCAGCATGATGCAGTACAGCCTATTCCAGTTCTGGTGTGCAGTGCGTCTTTGGAGCACCACAGTCACGCCTGCTGACGGTAAAGATACCCTTTCTCGAAGCCGTTGCAAAACTGTGGCGATAAATGTATGCGATGGAGTCGGTGGTTGTGGAGAACGACTTTCATGAAAGCGACGAACAGCTCTTCCATTACCGTGAGCTTCGCCATTCAGGATGATAGTGTCTGTGTATTCTGCAAACGTATACTCCACCATGTTGCTCTAAACTCACAGACGCGTAAATGAGGCTGGAATCAGGTTAGAGAGCAAGAATAAAAGTACAATTGTAGCACAGAAACCGTACGTTTCAGGACGTGAGTTCCTATTCCAATTATTATTTACTCTCTCCCCTTTACAAGTCCTAGAAGTTTGTAACGGAAATTTTTGAATGTTAAGCTAACGTGAGCCTATCATATTAGGCAACAGCATCATTTTGCAAAAAAAAAAAAAAAAAAAAATAGTTCAAATGTGTGTGAAATCTTACGGGTCTGAACAGCTAAGGTCATCAGTCCCTTAGCTTACACACTACTTAACCTAAATTATCCTAAGGACAAACACACACACCCATGCCAGAGGGAGGATTCGAACCTCCGGGGGACCAGCCGCAGAGTCCATGACTGTAGCGCCCTAGACCGCTTGGCTAATCCAATCATTTTTCAGTGAATCGAAAAATGCACATCCTCTAACCCTTCTCCACAGAATTTTGCGAAATGTTTTCTTTCCTCCGAGGACTCCTGTTACACTCCTCTCTCATTTTCCGGCATACAATAGCAGTCTAAGGGATGCTCCCCGTATTTGTCAGATAGTTTATGCGTGTATGGAGAGAGAGAGAGGTATTCCGTAGGGGAATCCTGACCTTTTCTATGGGAGTAAGATCGTATGTGACACTGTGCCTGAGAGTTTGTCAAAACAGGAGCATATGTCTATAGCCCTGGGAGTGGGAAGAAAGATATAAAAAGGGCTCCACTTGATCACCGAGAATGATAAACAGCTTGGTTCATGTTCACGGTAGGCTCAAAGGTAAACCCAATTCATGACACGATAAAAACATCCTCAAAGCAGCACAGAACTACCTCCCGCCACGCCAATGAAGGTGAAACTTATTACTGGGCTGGCGGCGGACGCGACGTTTGGCACTGTCGGAAAAGTGGAAGAACAGAGAGTCGTCGATCAAAACTACACTTCTCCGGTTTTCACATTATTTGCGCCCCTGAAGACATGCAGTTTTATTTGTCGCTGTGAGAAATGGCCTTCAGCACTAAACTGCTCGTTGCATATAGTTTTCTTCGCAGTGATTCTCGGAAACTGAAAGGGACTTGTTTTCCATTACAGACGCTATTGTTCTCGGGATTTTTCAAGGCCGGTTCCTGACGGTTACCATCTTTTTACAACTACAGTGCTCCATGATAATTGGGTGCTAGTGATACACCAGTCGTCGTTGATTAGTTGGACGGTTAGCATTGGTGCACAAACAAATCAAGCAACTTTTCTCACGATATGGTGATCGGTATGTTCGTGTGCGATACCTGCTTCCTGATAGTATGTTACACTCCCTATAGAATCACTACTTACGTATAGTATTCAACTGGGTGACACATAGATCCCACTTCATTGCCACGAACTGTGTCAGTAGGGTGGCCCTATGCCCACCTGGTATTAAGTCCACAGTATCTACAGCGGAAACGACCAAGAACTCTGCTCGTGGGGTGCTTGTGCAGGCCTGTCACTCTCGCTTGCTCAAGTGCACAATCCCCTTTCACACCACGCTATTCTTTCAACAACGTACATCATAAAAAACATATTTTTGATATTATTTAATTATTTATGGCGCGCAGAACTGATAACAAAATTTATATCTGGCACAAACTGTCGACATATGGACATATTCAGTCAATTTCACACATTTTCCCACGTAACCTAGGCCTATCTGGTTTCATAATCGAAAAAGCCTTTCACATTCATATGTTGATCGAAACATTGATATTGCGTTTGCAACGCAATTATGGAGACGTAGAATCTTCCCGAGGAAAACCACTTCTATCTCCAGGACAGTTTCAAAGTAAAAGAGTTTGTCTTTCAAACAGAAATTTCATTTCAGATCGGGCAGTTTCAGTGTTACAATGAATTGTTCGAATTCGCGCATTACCGCCAGTGAGCTTAGGAAATAGACTTTGTTGGTTCTCAGAAATCTGTTGCAACTAACAATGTAATTATGGGTGCAAGTTTACTACTGACGCTATGAATCCTATCATGTGTTCTACTCTTGCACATTTAACACAAAGTGCTTCTTGAAGCACGTAACAATGAACCATATAAACCTTCCATCGATCGTTATAATTTCTAGCTGCCCCGAGAGCCGAGCGGTCCAACGCACGGCTTTCCGGAGTGGTAAGGAGCGCCTGGTCCCCGGCATGAATCCACCCGGCGGACTTGTGTCGAGGTCCGGTGATGCGGCCAGTCTGTTGATGGTTTTTAGGCGGAGAATGTAGGCTGGTTCCCCTTATTCTGCCTCAGGGGCACTATGTCGGCGATTGCTGCGCAAACAAGTTCTCTGCGTACGCGTACACCACAATTACTCTACCACGCAAACATAGGGGTTATACTCGTCTGGTGTGAGACGTTCCCTGGGAGGGGGTGGAGTTGGGGGTGAAGAGGACTGCGGTAGTCGTCGTGGGGTTGTGGACCACTGCGGCTACCGCTGGGACGGAGCCTCTCCGTAGTTTCTTAACATGCTATACAATAAAATACAAGTCCCTAAATTACTCCTTCATGGTGTTGTAGTGCTTTTTAACAGTAAACGTGAGATATCCATCCACTATGCGACTACGTAATAAATAGTAGTCTCTCATCCTTCTCCACTGAGATACCCATTCATGTTTAAAAGATTGCTTCCTTTTTGCACAAACAGCCACTGAGTCTGTGAATTTCTTTTATCCCACAAACAAATACCGAAATATTAACGGCGCTTAACTTTAACATTCTGTCGAACTGAAGAAAGTAGTGCTGAGCGAAATAAGCATCATTAAATGGTGAAAGAAATTGTCGCATTGCACCGCTAAATGAGATGTCACGTTATACCGAGAAGGACCGAGCAAATCCGAGATGTACAAGCACTGGCGTGACTGGCCGACCCTTGTACCACCACATAGTGGACGCGTGAAGTTTTGCACACAATGGCCGACCCTGATCTACAGCGCACATATCACGGCTTGAGTAATACACTACTGGCCATTAAAATTGCTACATCAAGAACAAATGCATATGATAAACGGGTATTCATTGCACAAATATATTATAATAGAACTGACATGTGATTACATTTTCACGCAATTTGGGTGCATAGATCCTGAGAAATCAGTACCCAGAAGGACCACCTCTGACCGTAATAACGGCCTTGATACGCCGGGGCATTTAGTCAAACAGAGCTTGGATGACGTGTACAGGTACAGCTGCCCATGCAGCTTCAACACGATACCACACTTCATGAAGAGTAGTGACTGGCGTATTGTGACGGGCCAGTTGCTCGGCCACCATTGACCACACGTTTTCAGTTGGTGAGACATCGGGAGAATGTGCTGGCCAGGGCAGCAGTCGAACATTTTCTATATCCAGAAAGGCCCGTACAGGACCTGCAACATGCGTTCGTGCATTATCCTGCTGAAATGTAGGGTTTAACAGGGATCGAATAAAGGGTAGAGCCACGGGTCGTAACACATCTGAAATGTAACATCAACTGCTCTAAGTGCCGTAAATGCGAACAAGCGGTGACAGAGACGTGTCACCAATGACACCCAATACCATCACGCCGGGTGATACGCCAGTATGGCGATGACGAATACACGCATCCAATAGGCGTCCACCGGGATGTCGCCAAACACGGATGCGACCATCATGATGCTGTAAACAGAACCTGGATTCGTCCGAAAACATGACGTTTTGCCATTCGTGCACCCAGGTTCGTCGTTGAGTACACCATCGCAGGCGCTCCTGTCTGTGATGCAGCATCAAGGGTAACCGCAGTCATGGTCTCCGAGCTGATAGTCCATGCTGCTGCAAACGTCGGCGAACTGTTCGTGCAGATGGTTGCTGTCTCGCAAACGTCCCCATCTGTTGACTCAGGGATCGAGACGTGGCTGCACGATCCGTTACAGCCATGCGGATAAGATGCCTATCATCTCGACTGCTAGTGATACGAGGCCGTTGGGATCCAGCAGGGTGTTCTGTATTCTCTCCTGAACCCACCGATTCCATATTCTGCTAACAGTCATTGGATCTCGACCAACGCGAGCAGCTATGTCGCGATACGATCAACCGCAATCGCGATAGGCTACAATCCGACCTTTATCAAAGTCGGAAGCGTGATGGTACGCATTTTTCCTCCTTACACGAGGCATCACAATAACGTTTCACCAGGCAACGCCTATCAACTGCTGTTTGTGTATGAGAAATCGGTTGGAAACTTTCCTCATGTCAGCACGTTGGGGTGTCGCCACCGGCGCCAACCTTGTGTGAATGCTCTGAAAAGCTAATCATTTGCATATCGCAGCATCTTCTTCTTGTCGGTTAAATTTCGCGTCTGTATCACGTCATATTTGTGGTGTAGCAATTTTAATTAGTGTAGTTTGCCCGGTGAGACTGTGAAAGACGATCTGCACCGCCGTTAACAACAGAGCTGCATTTGCTGCGGAGCTACGCTTCGGGGCAGCGCGGGGAATTGTGTGCGTCAGAGCGCCCCTGCCGGTTAGGCATCCGCGCGATGCGGCCCAGTGCCCGTCACACGCCACCTGCCAGGCCAGCTGTGACAGCTGCAATTGGAGCGCGCGTGAAAGTGTACGTTTGACAGCGTGCGCTAATTAATACCTCAGGGACTAACTGAGCGTGATTATTGCGCAACTGCGACAAACTGCACGTTCTGTGAATGACGTAATAACATTTTATCTGTGTTTTTTTGTATGCCACATGAACATTTCAACGTTACATTATTTCGTTTAATGTACACAGAAAATTTAATTTTGACATACAACCATAGAAACGGATGGACGCTTCGGGTAATGTAGGTAACAAAAATTTAATTTCATGAGCAGTTATCCAAAGGAACATATCTGCAGGACAATAATGAAATATGTTACTTTTGCTGTAAATTTAATCATAACATTTTATAATGTTATGTGGTCTGATGTGAATTTAAGCGTATTTTTTGAATTGACATGTACTGTCATCTGATGTCACGTATGATGCGATTAGGGAAACAATGCCGCCACAAAGTACACTATTTCCGTAACTCAGCCTGAAACTTCTCTCGTCCCCTGTCAAGAGACAATCGCAACAGAATGTGATTTTCTGTAAGCATGGATTGAAATTAACAAAATTTGTTGAAGCACATTAAAAGACATAAAAAACTAAATCCGATGTTATGCTGTGAGAAAGGTATGTACAAGTATTTTACTCAGGATATATTTGTAGAAGATATCAACATATCGAAAGTGCAAACACAAATGTTTCGAGTGAGCCGACGAATCTGTGAGATGTGCTCAGAAATACGTTGAATAACTTTATTAGTAGCAAAGTAATAAGCTTTCATGGAGCTTTATGTAATCTCCTTCAAAGTACACTCCTCGGCTAGCACTCTACTTATCCCAATGTTAAATCCTTGACTGGAAGCATTTTCGGAGGGCTTCTTTTGGTAGGACATTTATCAGCTCTACTGGAATCATCTCAATGTATGGAATCCTGTCAAAATGGTATGCTTTAAGCACGGTTTTAAGTTTTTGGTAGAGCCAGAGGTCGCATGGTGATAAGTCTGGTGTGTAAAACGGATGTGGACAGAAAGGAACACTTTTGTCATATCATCAATAAACACTTCCGGGCTAAGTTGCCGTGGTCGATCTGTAAAACTTCTTCTCCCTAACGTTTCGTTCTCAACTACGGAGAACATCTTCGGAGGTGAGTCAACGTCTGGCAACAGTCGTTGACTCACCTCCGAAGATGTTCTCCGTAGTTGAGAACGAAACGTTAGGGAGAAGAAGTTTTACAGATCGACCACGGCAACTTAGCCCGGAAGTGTTTATTGACGAAGACGCCGGCCGTGAAAGCCTACATGGAATGACTTTTGTCATATTTTTCTGGTCTTTCTTCGTACATCACCCTTGTGAAATCTGGCCTTTACAGTTGTTCCCCTCAGAACTAAATCTTCACAATGACCTCCATTTAGAAAATAAAGAGTATGAGTTCGACTTTCGATTTTAATCGATATGCATTTTAGGGCTAGGAGATTCACTGGCTTTTCATTGGGAACTCTAAATATTAGCCTCAGAGTCGTATCCAAACACGCAAGTTTCATCTCCAGTTACACTTTTCGACCTTAAGTCCAGACCTGAATGAAGACGATTCTACAACTCCTTACAAAATGACACAGGGTTTTCCTTCCGTTCACCACTCAAATGTCTGGCAACAAATTTTGCGCTCACTCGCATCATTTGCAAGTTGTCGGTTTCAATGCTTTTCTAGGGCCAGTAGGAGATGCTGGGTTCATCGGTAAGCTCTCAAACCAACTATTCACACGTTTTAAAGAACAATTTTTGCCACTTTTGGCACATTTTCTTCTGTTTTTGCTGTTAATGGACGTTCCAAAATATATCTACTCATTTCCACTTTTAAATTCCTTATACCACTTCTAAATAATCCTCGGAGATACACTGTGATTCACATGCATCTATTTATATATTTCGTGAGTTTCTTTGGCACTTTTTTGCAACTTGAAGCTGAACTTAATGTTCATTCGTTATTCGAAATCCAGGATGTGCGACAGACACTTTAACTACAATCTCACTATAGAGCTCTGGACCTGATCGGCAAGTCAGAGCGTTATCCGGTTTGGCACTGTCTGTCTCAACGGATCTGGCTATCGGACAGATTACGTCATATGATTAGTTGTTGCTGAAAAAAATTCATTCGCCGTATGTTTTGGTCACACCTGGTACACTGCTGGCCAATAAAACTGTAACACCATGAAGGTGACATATAACAAACCTCTAATTAACATCAAGTATACTACATACTTCGATATGCAGATGATTAGCATTTCACGGTACCATATAACGTAGCTATGAGCAAAATCATAAACATTCTTACGTCCTGTGGCATCATTTACATCTCAGAGGTGCACTTGCACCCTACGTCCTCAATTACTAAGCGGATGTCTTCCTTCTGATGTTTTCCATGGAAGCTATTTGCTGATGTATTAATACTTGTCCTGTCAGCCTATACCCTCATGTTTTCTGTGTTACCCATATGTTCCTTTGTCCATCTATTGCATGGCGCACCCTATCATTTCTTATCTTATTACTGCACCTACTTTTCGACATCTATCTGTAGTACCACATCTCAAACACTTCGATTCTCTTCTTTTCACCGAACAAAGCTCTAAACCATATCAACATTCTCAGAAATTTATTTCTCCAATTGAGATGGATATTTAACACTAACAGACTTCCATGTATTAGTCTGCTTTTCATGTCCTATTAGTTTCGTCCGACATGTGTTATTTTGCATCCAAGGTCGCAGAAGTCCTTCACATCTTCTACTTCGTGATTCTCAGTTCTGAAATTAATTTTCTCAATAATGTCATATCCGTTACTCATAATTAACTGGTCATTCTTCTTTTTGTTCTCAATCCATATTTTGTGTTCAGTGTTCCTTCATTCCATACCGTTTGTCCAGTAAATCTTCCTCGCTTTCACTGAGTACAGCAATATCACCAGCGGATCTTGTGATTGATATCTTTTCACTCCAAATTTCAGTTCCACACCAGAATCTTGATTTAATTCCGCCATTGCCTCCTCTATGAACAGATAGAATAGTAGGGGCGAAAGAGTGCTTTCCTGTCTTCCCTTGTCTTTCACAGTTTTCAGCCAGACCACTATGGTCTTGGTCTTCCGTTATAATTGTTATTGTTATTTTACGTTTAGTATGTTACCCGTCATTCCGTATAACTTACACTTACTTTTCTGAGAATTTCGAACACTTTTTGCATCGTTTATTATTGTCGAATGATGCCAACAATACTGCTGAACGTGTTTAATGTTTTTTTCAGTTAAGGAGACCATATGACATATGTCACAATGCACATGTGGATTACATGGATGATATTTGGTCTGGTATGATGGTATGCCTCCAGTCTCATAGGTTTATTCTGGCTTATGTGATCTCAGGTCTTCCAAAGTTCTGTTAAACTCTGACTGTTATACTTGATCTCTTACGTCTTCTATTCGCAGTGATGCTGTTCACTGGTGCATGTGAGGTCGCGCTGTGCCTACGTTGTCAAGAGGACATTATACTGATTTCCTTTTAGCCCAGTTTACATGTGTATGGTGAACGAATTACAGATCGTACATGGCTGCGGCTGGTAATTGTATGATATGAAAGCTCATTGCTCAGTCCTGGTAAAGAAGTGATTTTTTTTTTGTATGAGGTGCATTCAAGTTCTAAGACCTCCGATTTTTTGTCTCCAGACTGGAAAGAAATAGAAACATTCGCATTGTTTTAAAATGAGGCTGTGTTCATTGTCAATACGTCCCAGAGATGGCAGCACCGTACGGCAGATGGAATTTTACCGCCAGCTGCGAGAATGAGAACTGTTTCAAATACTTAAAATGGCGACGTTATCCTTACTTGAACAGCGTGCAATCATTCGTTTTCTGAATTTGTGTCGTGTGAAACCAATTGAAATTCATCGACAGTTGAAGGAGACATGTGGTGATGGAGTTATGGATGTGTCGAAAGTGCGTTCGTGGGTGCGACAGTTTAATGAAGGCAGAACATCGTGTGACAACAAACCGAAACAACCTCGGGCTCGCACAAGCCGGTCTGACTACATGATCGAGAAAGTGGAGAGAATTGTTTTGGGGGATCGCCGAATGACTGTTGAACAGATCGCCTCCAGAGTTGGCATTTCTGTGGGATCTGTCCACACAATCCTGCATGACGACCTGAAAATGCGAAAAGTGTCATCCAGGTGGGTGCCACGAATGCTGACGGACGACCACATGGCTGCCCGTGTGGCATGTTGCCAAGCAATGTTGACGCGCAATGACAGCATGAATGGGACTTTCTTTTCGTCGGTTGTGACAATGGATGAGACGTGGATGCCATTTTTCAATCCAGAAACAAAGCGCCAGTCAGCTCAATGGAAGCACACAGATTCACCGCCACCAAAAAAATTTCGGGTAACCGCCAGTGCTGAAAAAATGATGGTGTCCATGTTCTGGGACATCAAGGGCGTAATTCTCACCCATTGCGTTCCAAAGGGCACTACGGTAACAGGTACATCCTACGAAAATGTTTTGAAGAACAAATTCCTTCCTGCACTGCAACAAAAACGACCGAGAAGGGCTTCGCGTGTGCTGTTTCACCAAGACAACGCACCCGCTCATCGAGCTAACGTTACGCAACAGTTTCTTCGTGATAACAACTTTGAAGTGATTCCTCATGCTCCCTACTCACCTGACCTGGCTCCTAGTGACTTTTGGCTATTTCCAACAATGAAAGACACTCTCCGTGGCCGCACATTCACCAGCCGTGCTGCTATTGCCTCAGCGATTTTCCAGTGGTCAAAACAGACTCCTAAAGAAGCCTTCGCCGCTGCCATGGAATCATGGCGTCAGCGTTGTGAAAAATGTGTACGTCTGCAGGGCGATTACGTCGAGAAGTAACGCCAGTTTCATCGATTTCGGGTGAGTAGTTAATTAAAAAAAAAAAATCGGAGGCCTTAGAACTTGAATGCACCTCGTACTAATCTGTAGGAACGTCTTTATACCTAAATGGAATACCACATTTTTCATACAAGTCGGAAATTCCAATGGTAAGTCGAATACCTTCACAATTCTAAATCTGTATTCAGAATGCCTCTTGGAGGACCATCAGTATATCGAAATTTCCAAGTTCCATCCTTTCTCCGTAACCCGTCTTTCACAAAAGACTCGTTGTTGATTTTCATGAACAGAAAATTTGACTTAAAATCCATTTTTGGACAGCTAGGTTATTACAACCTTGTATTTGACGCATTTACCTCAGCTGAAAATTACTGTAAATAGCTCAAATGGCAAACAAATATTAATGCCTTTTTCTCCGTTATTTTAGCGTTTAACCTGAAGGTGGTCTAATTCGATCTAAACATTTACTAACAACAAAACATGAGCTATAGTGTTATGACCGTAACATAACAAAACAGGTCACTCACTTCTCCTGTAACAAAAGACCGTCTTTCTATTTAGAAAGAAAATTTCTGGACAGGACGACTCGGCCTAGCGATCCTTGTGACATTTATCTTCGAGTGAAAAATGAAACGAGCGTCGTTGGCGGAAGAAAGAGGCACCGACTTCGCGCGCTGTTTGTGTGGGCGGGTACTCGTAATTAATGCCGCCTTTCCCGAGGGTTGCCCAGTTCATACGTGGTCCGCTACGCGTCGCCACCGCAGCAGTCTTGCACGGGCAGTGGCCACCGTGAAACATGGGATCCCCTGCCGCGCAGCTATATAGCGGTGCAGTGCAGCCAACCCAAACGTAATTTCCTGTTTTGCATACAAAGCATCCCATATACTGGACTCTGGCGGCAGTTAGTTTTTCTCGTTTCTATTTGTTCTACCGTGGCGCGCAACTCTACCGAGGCTACTCCACTGATAATGCCACTGCTGGGCGCAACAGGGAAAAAGAATTTACAATGGAAGCTGGGTAGAATCCTTTCATTTCTTGCTGCATCTTGTTTCAACTGCAGTGCTCGTGCTTTTATAAAGCGCATTTGTTGTGGAATAAATACTGAATGGGTACTGTTTCATTTGTTTTCCTTCCTGTTCTAGTTCCAGAGGAAGTTTCACTTAATATATACGTATGTATTTTTCTGCAGATCATAGCCGGACCTCCATACTGAATTTAAACAAAATCTTCTCTTCATAGTTTAACTGTCCCGGACATTAATAGTTTGGTCAGACTCATTTAGAAATATACGCAAACACAAAAAAGCGATGCACCACATAGAAATTTTCTGAATGGAATGTAAATCAGTAGATGCGAGTACATATAGAGAAAAAAAATGATTCTCAGTTCGGAAAAATTAGATCATTTATTCCAAATTAAGAGTTTCACAAATTGAACAAATCAGTAACCCGTTGGTTCAGCTCTGGCTCTTATGCAAGTTATTCGGCTTGTTCAAAAAATGTGTGTGAAATCTTATGGGACTTAAATGCTAAGGTCATCAGTCCCTAAGCTTACACGCTACTTAACCAAAATTACCCTAAGGGCAAACAAACACACCCATACCCGAGGGAGGACTTGAACCTCCGCCCGAACCAGCCGCACTATTCGGCTTGGCATTGGTTTTTAATGTATGTATTTTTCTGCAGAAAATACCCGGAACTCCGTACTGAATTTAAACACCTTCTTGCCCTTGATAGTTTGACTGTCCCGGATAACTAGTAATAGTTTGGTCAGAGTTATTTAGAAATATACACAAACACAAAAAAAGCGATGCACCACGACGAAATTTTCTGAATGAAATGCAAATCAGTGGATGCGAGTACACGCTGAGAAAAGTAAATGATTCTCAGTTCGGAAAAATTAGATGATTTACTCCAAAGAAAGAGTTTCACAAATTGAATATATCACTAATCCGTTGGTCCAACTCTGGCTCTTATTCAAGTTACTCGGCTTGGCATTGGTTGGTAAAGTTGTTGGATATCCTCCTCAGGGTTGTCGTGCCAAATTCTCCGTAACTGCAGAGTTACAGCGTCAGACTATCGAGGTGATTGGAGGAACCGTCCCATAATGCTCCAAACTTTCTCAGTTATGGAGAGATCCAGCGAACTTGCTGGCCAAGATAGGGTTTGGCAAGCACAAAGACAAGCAGCAGCAGAAACTCTCGCCGTGTGCAGGCGGGCGTTATCTTGCTGAATTGTAAGCCCAGGATGCCTTGACATGAAGGACAAAAAAGGGGGCGTAGAATATCATCGAATTACCGCTGTGCTGTAAAGTTGCCGCGGATGCTATGAAAATAAATGGCACCTGAGACCATCACTCCTGGTTGCTGGGCACCAGTGTGGTTGGTATATCACGGGTATCCGGGCCTTCTCAAGAGATATCTTCACCGGTCACTGGGGTTCAGTTAGAAGCGAGACTCCACACTAAAGACCATTCTGCACCATTAAGTAAGATTCCAGGCCGAAGACGCTGACCGTTTATTAAAGGACAATTAAGAATCTGTTAGGTAATGATGAGTTTAGCTGTAGGGAAGGTAGAGGCACCAGAGAGGGAGTTTTGACGTTGTGACTGACAATGGAAGCAGGACTGAAGAAAAATCAAGACACGTTCACAGAATCTGTAGACCTGGAAAAAGCGTTCAAGAATTTCTAGTGGTGCAAGACGTTCGAAATTCTGAAAAAAACCACGCGCAAAAATGTGTACAAAAGCCCAGAAGGAACGATATGACTAGAAGACCAAGAACGAAGTGGTCGGAGTGAAGAGGGTGTCAAACAGGAATGTAATCTTACTCTACATTCTATAAATCTAAGAACCATTGAGGGAAATAAGATAAATTATTAAGGCCTGGTTTAAAATTCGAATGAAAACGATATTAATGATAAGATTCGCTGAAGACTTTGCTGTCCAGTAAAAGTGTAGAATATGAACTGATGGTAAATCGAAGAAAGATTAAAGTAATGAAAATAAAGAAAAGAGGATCAGAAGAGAACTGAAGCGTTTTGGATGTGGTGTTACAGACGAATGTTGAGAGTTGGCTGGAATGATTACGTAAGGAATGAGGACGTTCCTCACACAATTGTCGAGGAAGGAATATATGGAAACCGTTGATAGGAAGTAGGAACAGAGTGATAGGACGTCTTCTAAGACATCAGGGAATAACGTCCTTGGTATTAGAGGGGGCTTCAGAGAATAAAAACTGCAGAGGAAGACAGAGATTGCAATACATTCGGCAAATATTTGGGCACGTAGTTTGTTGAAACTAGTGTGAGATGAAAAAGTTAACACAGGAGAGGAATTCATAGCGAACCGCATCACACCAGTTAGAAGACGACGACAGACATAATTTGTTGAGTTTCTACGAATGTAATTATACTGATGATAAAAACATTATGACCACCTGCTTAAAAATTTGTTACTTCCTGGCAGACAAAAACTGTGTGCCGGACCGAGACTCGAACTCGGGACCTAGGAAAAGGTCCTGAGTTCGAATCTCGGTCCGGCACACAGTTCTAATCTGCCAGGAAGTTTCATATCAGCGCACACTTAGCTGCAGACTGAAAATATCATTCTGGTAACAATAAGTTGGACCACGTTTGGAACTGAGTACGGTAGCGATTCCGCATGGAAAGTGCTTGGTAGTTTTCTAAGGTATGTCGCACCAATTGATTACGCACAGGTCATAGCACTCCACTACATTACAGTCTCATGGTGTGTGTGCCCGGCGTTGGCTTCCATTAATCACTGGAATCAAATCAGGCAAATGCAAGACATCAGCACAGGTTCACTATCATGCTAATGAAACCACTGTAGCACGATAATGGCTTTGTGACACGGACACAAATGCTGCTGGAAGATGCAATATCCGTCTTGGAAGACATCAAGCAAGAAGTGATGCAGGTGGTCTCCAATGGTGCTCACGCGGTCAATAGCTACCTTTCAAATGGTTCAAATGGGTCTAAGCACTATGGGACCTAACACCTGAGGTCATCAATCCCCAATAGCTACCGTAGTGTCTCCGATAAGTACCAGAAGTTCCTTGGAAGCCCAGATAGATAACCTCTACAGAATATTACTGTCCTCAACGGTCAGCGTCCGTAGTGCGATGGATGTTTGGAGCAGGCGAAGGGCTGGATGGCCGCGTATCCGTGTACGAGCATCGGCTGGTGAGGCAAGAAACGTGATTCATTCGACCAAGGCATATGTTTCAATCGATCCACGGTCCAATACCGATAATTCCGTGCCCAATGAGGTATTTGAAGATGTCGCGGGCAACATGGGGACACGTATGTATTGTCTTCTGGGTGGCCGCTTGCTTAACAAGGTACACTGAAAGCTGTGCTCCGCAATACTTTTGCCTACACCAGCAGTGTCCTCAGATCTCCGAAATATCACATCTTTCAGACCGGGCGAGCATCCGGCTTCCGAGTCTTTTGATAAGAAATGGATATCTAATCCTTTGTCACGTACTCGTAGTTTTATCACGCTTCAGTCACTATAGAGCAAGTTAATAGACGACCAGCTTCTCCCTTTGCAACATGCTCGTTCCCAGGTGCCAGGCTATAACAATCTGCCATCCTTCCGAGTCCCTTACGTCGCTGGATTTCCCCATTCGCTGTCCGTATTGTCTTCGGGATGGATCCCCATCCGTTTTGCTCTCTTATGACTTTCCTTCACATTTCGTCACGCGCTCCAACGTCATCATGTAGCATTTAGTCTCGGGATGGGCAGTGGTCATAATGTGTTGCAGTTTCACGAGTATATAATAGTTATTGTTTGGAAATGTTTTAACCAAAGTTATCCTTCTCTTTCACATCCAGTTTCTATGAAAACTGAAGATACAAGCTTTGTGCAGAACAACGGTTACAAATTCTGCTTTGCACATTCATCAACTCGGCTACCACTCTGTGAGATCCTTTACTAAAACGCATCATGAGTTTAACACCCCCATAACTCCTGTGTTTCACTATGACTTATTCTTACGTTTTTCTGAGACGGATGCTATCCATAGCCACTTTATGTCTAGTGTGAGAATTCCGCCATTTCGTGGTGACGTACCACACTGTTCTGTGTCGTTACATTGCTCACCAAGCGTTAATTGACCTTCACGACGTGAGCTGGAACCTGATCTAATATTTCACTTACAAGGCGATATTTGGTGCTTCATCAGAGCAGTTCCAAAATATACTAACTTTGCCTGAAATTTGCAGTAGGAACAGAATACTGCCATGCTTATTTTAAAGTACTTAGAGTGTCGTAATTGCTGTTAAAGTTACACAGCAAGTAAACTAAATCTAAACTATTGTACGTATTGGCTCTGAGCACTATGGGACTTAACATCTCAGGTCATCAGTCCCCTAGTACTTAGAACTACTTAAACCTAACTAACCTAAGGACATCACACACATCCATGCCCGAGGCAGGATTCGAACCTGCGACCGTAGCGGTCGCGCGGTTCCAGCCTGAAGTGCCTAGAACCGCTCGGCCACCAGCGGCCGGCTTATTGTACGTATTAAGCGGTCGTCTAACATGTGATGTTTAATGGATAAAATGTGATTTGGTGAACTTACTTAACACGGTACTGTCACTGGTATGTTTTGTGTGTTCTGAAATAGAATTTTAGACCGCGTATGTAGCTCGATGGTTAACGTCGCTGGCTTCGGTGCTGATGGAACTTGGTTCGATTCCCGATAACTTATCACATACGTAGTGAAGTTGATAACAGGGTTCAATCAATCTCATGTGAGGCCAAATTAGGTGCACACTTCCGGCGAAGGTGCACTCTTGTCGGTGGTTGTATCTCAATGCTGTCATCACACTGAGAACCCGAGAGCTTTTTATCAGTAGTATACATTAGGAAATCCATATTTGTACATTTAAGATTTCTAAAATTAAAATCTAGAGAGATAGAGTGCTATGGAAGTAGGTCTAATTTTGTTTCGTTTTGGAGCACAACAATGTGTGCGGAGTTGAGTGAGTTTTGTTAAAGTACATGCAAGTTTACCGCCTGTTGCTTGCCTTTTAAGAATATTGAATGCCTGCTCATTGACAGGCGTGCTCCTGACGTTACTGCACATTGTGTGCCATGGTTGACAACTCGACTTTATTTTACTGAACAGGCCCGATGAGCTTTTTAGTGTATGGGTCAATGTGTACCCTCAACAAAATTGCCGTAGATTCCTCTTTATCTAGTATTAATATTCGTTATTTAATTTACATAGAACTTGGGAAGTAGTAATGCCAACAATAGTAATTATCGGGTAAAATTATTTCTCTAGATTGGCTGAGGGGTAGTAGCAATGAAAAAGTTTTACTTTAACTGAGATTCAGATTTATTTTAAACTCAAGCAAATAAAGCACTAAACTGGCAATTTGTCTCAACATTTGAGTCCACATAGGACGGCTAGCAATCTCACCTCTTTACGAACCTAGCTGTCATCGCACATGATTTACTGGTGGAAGAGGAGGTGTATATGAATATTATACTAATGAATACAGCAAGCATGCCACTTCACATTCATGGGCTAGTGGATAATACAGTTTAGGGCGTGAACCACAAACGATGCAAAGTAGTGAGCAATTTAAGCAAAGCTTTGACCTCGGCTCTCTACGGCCAAAAACCACGTTTTATTTAATTCTTATCTGGTCACAAAGTTGTGTAAAAGTACTGCAGGGACTATTTGAAACTGATTGAATCTCGTTCGCTAGTTTACGTAAATCCGCATAATCTTCTCATTCTCTCAGTAAATTCGGTAGCAATCCGAAGGTACACAGTGAAGCCTATTCACATGGAAGCAGATCTGATGCTGGTGGACAGAGAGTGGAGTGGATTAATATACATTAAAGCTTTGCATTTATTTGAATTTAGATGGAATATAACAGCATTAATCATGATTCCGTCATCACTTCTAAATACAGGTTGGATGCTAATGGTGAGAACGATGGTCAACTGAACCCACAATTAAATCACAACAAAAATTATTAAACTTCCTACACTCCAACGAGAATAGTTAACACTGGATATCGGGAGCTGAGCAAAATCATGATGTATCACAAGGGATCCCTCATCTTGAATGTAGTGAGCAAAATGCACACGTAGGTGGACACTAAACGCGAAAGGAAACCGCAAAAAGAAACAAAATTTCCCCACAAAATTTGTATCAGTGCACTCATGTGTCTGCTGATTAATTTGTAAAGCAAGTAGTTCGTAACAAAATGCCATGGTGGACGGTTTCATCTAAGATACGGCTGAAAGCACGGCCATGTGTCGGACACGATCCACAAAGAAACACAATATCACTGAATAAAATTCTCACACGAAAGGTCATTGAATTTATTTATAATCTTTTACTTCATTTTGGAGTTCTTGAAATATCACGGGAGGACAGTAATAAAATAGGTTTAATCTATCAGATAGCCACTGGCGTAATCACACGGCAGAGTACAATTTACAAAGGAAACGACACAAATTAAGTAAAATTTCCCGACAAATCGGTTATTTCCTGAAAGATATCGAACTGAATAAGCTTCTATCGTAATATAATTATTTTAAAACCTAAGCTGAACTAAGTTAGGAAATCACAAGGTGCATCGAGCGAACACACAAGTCACAAAGAAACACCAAGAATCCAATAAAACCACACTACACAATCTGTTCAGTTGGAATCATGTTCATTTAGTTGATTATAGAACACAATAAAAAGCACATTACACTGAGGTTTAGGGTCAGCTAAGCAGGCTCGCAACAAATAGCGCCAACATGTGACCAAGTATTGGATACAAAGAAAATTCTGAATTTACTAACGAAATAAAACAAAATTAAACCGTTTAGGCAACAGAATTTTTTACACTGACTGAAACACTGAGAAACTGCCCTGCAATTGAAATGAGAGCGCGAACTGATGGTTTGTACCAGACATGGTCTCACCATTAAGTCCACTACTTTTAGCATCTAATACCGTAAAATAATAATATTCAAAACAGTGCTAAGAGTGACTCTGCCTGAACAGATCATGAAACAAACACTATTAGCGTTCTGCGCGGCAAAGTGAAACATTATAATACTTTCCTTTTCATAATGACATGAAGAGCTCCACACAGCTACATTCGTATCGTTCGCCAACTGGTCCTAGTCTGGCTACCATCATCGAAATGCATAGACAACCACACTGGATTCAAACCTAGCGTAGAGGGTGAGCCTCCCCCTTCAGTAGTGACCATTCTGACAAGCTGCACTCTGCAAACTTGGTTTACCTTCGGTTCAAGCTTCCGTTTGTTAAATTTAATCACAAGGTTAAGTTGGTACAAACCTTCTCTACTACAATTATCCCTGGTTAACCCTGATCTCGCTAATTTACTCCATACAAACTTCCATGCACTCAGGCACCCTAAGATGGAATTGGAGGAACGTAAAAAGAGTGTGACCCGTAAATCAAACATAAGAGTTTTCACATTTTCAATCACCAGGCGTAGTACGTTAGTAACAGGAGATAAAGGTTAGTGATACCGAAATTAACGATATATATATAAGATATATATATATAAGATGAAAAACTTCATAGTTTTCGAATCTATTTTACGCTGAAAGTTATTAGACCCACCAGGATGGAAATTACACCATGTACAGAGAGCAAAATTCAACTGTATGCTAATGAAATGAGGTTTTTCTTTTTTATATTACTTGGTGTCAAATTGTAGCAATTGGGCAACTTCAGTCTGAAGGGGCTTGACAGAGGTGCTAACTATGCAGGGTAGCCCAAATGGGTTGCATGTCACCGAGGGTTAGGTCTGTAAACGGTGTCTTCTGGCTAATAAATTGATAATGGTAGCTACATTTTAAGGTATTTTTGATCATACATTCGTAAATATAACAATGGCTTGGAAAATACGAATAACCACAGTACTGTTGCTTGTCTTGGGATCTGCTAGATCCAATTAATCACCGAAGTCTATGATGGTGTGAATGTAGAAACTCTACTTGCTCGAATGACGGCAGAAGTAATGATGTCGCGTAATTCCCAGATAGAGCTGTAATCGAGACAAAGTGTATGAATTTTATAGTTTATTCAGCGTAATTGACACACTGTTATTTGTTGCTTTTAAGGTGGATTAAAGAATGTATTTATTTTTTTAGGCATAGTGTTTCGTTTGTTAGAGGTTAATAAGGGTGAAAATTTGGCGAACTGCTTCGTACAAGATGGGCTCAGTGAAACAAAGACGGAAAGTGGGTGGTCTAGCAAATCAGATGATCAGAGTCCCACATTCTTCAACAGTAATAAAACAACTCAAAGGGGTCATAAGTAATTATATTATTTTGCGACTAAAATGTTTATTTCGTAAAAAATCTCTCAGGGGATGGTTTGCCAAAAAAATCCATTTCGTTAAGGCAATGTATAATACATTTTTATATGCGGTAGAAGTTCAAACCTACGAGGTAAATTCATGTCTCATTCGATTAACTGGATGAAGAGCGTGGAAAGAATCGAGATATCTCTAGTGCTGGCCATTAAAATTGGCACACTATGAAGGCGGCGTGCAACAAGTGTCAAATTGATATCACGTGTACTGCATGCTTGGGTACGCAAATGATTAGCATTTCAACACGACCCCAGGAAGTGTTAGTAGAATGCAACCACAGTTCCGTATTTAAGAATCTATTACTCGAGGCGTTTTCCATTCAGAAATCGTATTTGAAAGTTATTAGACTTTGGTAGGGTTCTTTTAAGCCTGATAGCAGACAGAAACGTCCACGAACGCGTTTCGGATTTCGTCTATGGTAGGATGGTGGCCTATCGAGGGCGAAAAGGGTTCAGATGTGGGAGGAACTGCTGAAGTGTTTAACTCCCATGTGACCACACCACAAACATGTCATCAACATGCCTGAAAAAGCACGCAGGCTACAGTACAGCCGTTTCAAGAGCTTCCCTCCATAAACAAGGTCCACCCTAGTACCAGATCTACATCTACATCTACATCTATACTCCGCGAGCCACCTTACGGTGTGTGGCGGAGGGTACTTATTGTACCACTATCTGATCCCCCCTTCCCTGTTCCATTCACGAATTGTGCGTGGGAAGAACGACTGCTTGTAAGTCTCCGTATTTGCTCTAATTTCTCGGATCTTTTCGTTGTGATCATTACGCGAGATATATGTGGGCGGTAGTAATATGTTGCCCATCTCTTCCCGGAATGTGCTCTCTCGTAATTTCGATAATAAACCTCTCCGTATTGCGTAACGCCTTTCTTGAAGTGTCTGCCACTGGAGCTTGTTCAGCATCTCCGTAACGCTCTCGCGCTGACTAAATGTCCCCATTGACCATGAAGATGGAAGAGAGTGGCGAATCTCCTTTTGGGATGTCTTAGTCAAGCGCAGAACGGACGGCAGTAGTATAGGACACAGTGTGTACTGGAATGCCAGCCACACTGATTAGTAACTCCGCGCTGTCAGCTGTCATCCTTGAGCGACGTAACATAGAATACGTTTTCCGTTCAGCTCCGAAAACGCTTGCACTATTACGTACGGTGGTAGATGACTTGGGGGTTCGTAAAGCAGGTGTATACCGTATTCCATGTAAATGCGGTAAGGGGTATATAGGGCACACTGTACGGACAATCAAAGGGGGTGGAACACAGAAGACACGCAGAACTTAAGCAACGAACAACATTTGCGGTTACATAATGTTGTTTGACTACAGGGGACTCATGGTGTATGAAGAAACGGAAGTGCTGACAGACCTCGTCGAGCCGGCCGCGGTGGCCGTGCAGTTCTAGCGCTGCAGTCCGGAACCGCGGGGCTGCTACGGTCGCAGGTTCGAATCCTGCCTCGGGCATGGATGTGTGTGATGTCCTTAGGTTAGTTAGGTTTAAGTAGTTCTAAGTTCTAGGGGACTGATGCCCTAAGATGTTAAGTCCCATAGTGCTCAGAGCCATTTAGACCTCGTCGTTTTGAAACTGTGTACTGAAAGAGAATACTGACGTGCTGATGAACAGAGGAACTGGGTTCGCTCTCAGAGCTTGGGACCCAGCGCTCAGTCATCTAAAATCACAGCTTCGATGGAGCGCGATTTGTGCGCCCAACGCTGGCCATACCAGTATTAAGGGACCACAGTTCGTTTCCGGCATCCAGTGGCGGCGGCCCACCTTCCCCTCCCCCCTCCCTAGTCCTCCAAGCGCCGTAACTTCCGACCGGCAGTGGAGGAAGGGGTCTGGAGCGATCAGAACGAAAAGGAGAAGGGATGTAGCAAACACTTGGCTCTACACCCAACAACAATGCAACAACCTGATTCGCCGAGAAAGCCGAAGATAACATAGTACAGTTATTTAAGATCCTCCCTTGTGTTGCAGAGTTAATAGCCAGTAATGTTATTCGAAATCGGAAGTCTCAGCGTCTGCTACAAAAAGTTTAGAAGCTAAGAATTTCATTATCTTCGATCTAAACAATAATTTCTTCCACTAACACTATACAGCGTGTTTCCGTAAAAGGGTGCAAAAATTTAACAGGACATAGAGGATGCTCCGCTGAACTATTTGAGGTAGGGAACCTTGGATCGGAGAAGCCAGCTTAAGGAGATAATAGGAATAAAATCGCATTACTGTCTGTTTTTCTGTTTACTTTAGTTACAGTTAACTGCAAATACCATTACTGACACGGTACCATTTGTACTGTACCTCACAAAATGTGCTGGAACTGACGATCATCAACCTCACTGCAAGCATGACTTCGGCCAACAAGTTTCTGATGCAATCTAACAAATATCCCTGGTGCCTTTCGAAACGAAGCCCAGGCAGCTACAATTCTGCAACTAATTCCTCCTCCTTACACCTGGGACCCACACACAAGTGACTTTTAGTACTTGCAATAGGGTCCGCTGCAATACGTTCCAGCACATCCTCTTGAAAATCTAGTGTGCGAGTGTTTCTCATGTTGCCAGCTCCCTTGTTTCTTCTTTCAGTGAATCAGTCGATAGAAAGAAATAAACACTCGTCGTGACGGATGATACCTGTTACGAAATCGTTCCCTGTACTGCCTTTGATCAGCGAGAGCGTTGCAATGTACTTTCCCATACACAAGGTACATGTCAGTGAGTTCTGTGAAACTGAACCGGTAAAGCCCCATCGTATGGCACTAAATGTCTCTCGACAGCACTGAGTTACGAATAAGTCTGTCGTTGATTCATACAGGGTCTGTCTGTAATTACGATACAACAGAGCCACCTTATTGACAAAATAAGTAAACAAAGCCTGTATCATGACTTCCTAGTAATCAGGCTAGAACTCCTTGTTTCCTTGCAGGAAATAAAGGCTATACATGTAAATAAACAGTGCAGAACGTGCAGATTAGTAGGCATGTTAGTTGTAAATTAGCTGGAAAGCAGTAATGTCAGAGAAAGCGGTAGATAAGTTTACTTACATGTCTCCTCAAGATGGATTCTCCGACCCCGGGTTCCCTGCCTCAAATTGTTCAGTGGAGCATTCTCTATGTCCTGTTATATTTTTGCACACTATTACAGAAAGACCCTGTATTAGTAAAAGAAATATATTTCCTGCTGGTCGAGGCCGCTATCATAGTGGATACTTTGTGAATAAAGCCGTGCAGATCGCTTAATATAAAATTCCTAATACACTGAAAAGCCAAAAAACTGGTATACCTGCCTAATACCCCCTGCCTAATATTCCTCCCCCCCCCCCCCCCCCCCCGAGCACGCCGAAGTGGCGCAAAAAGACGTGGCGTGGACTCGACTAATGTCTTAAGTAGTGCTGGAGAGAATTGACGTCATGAAACCTTCAGGGCTGTCAATAAATCCGTAATAGCACGAGGGAGTCGATTTCTATTCTGAACAGAGTGTTGCAAGGCATCACAGATATCCTCAACAATGTTCATGTCTGGGGAGTTTGGTACCCATCGGAAGTGTTTAATTTCATAAGGGTGGTGCTCCTGGAGCAACTCTGTAGCAATTCAGGACGTATGGGGTGTGACATTGTCCTGCTGGAATTGCTCAAGTCCGTCGGAATGCACGATGCACATGAATGGATGCAGGTGATTAGACAGGATGCCTACGTACGACTCACCTGTCAAAGCCGTATCTAGACGTATCACTCCATATTACTGCAACTGCACGCGCCCCGTACCATTACAGACCTTCCATCAGCTTGATCAGCCCCTGCTGACATGATGGGTCCATGGATTCACAAGGCTGTTTCCGTAACCGTACACGTCCATCCTCTCGATCAATTTGAAACGAAACTCGTCCGACTAGTCAACATGTTTCCAGTGACCAACAGTCTAATGTCGTTGTTGAAGGGCCCAGGTGAGGCGCAAAACATTGTGTCGTTCAGTCATCAAGGGTACAAGAGTGAGCCTTCGGCTTCGAAAGCTCATGTCGGTGATGTTTCGTTGAATAATTCGGACACTGACATCTATTGATGGCCCAGCATTGAAATCTGGAGTGGTTTGCGAAAGGGTTGCACTTCTGTCACATTGAACGATTCTCTTCAGTCGTCGTTTGTCCCGTTTTTGCAGGATCCTTTTCCGGCCGCTACGAAGTCAGAGGTTTGATGTTTTACCGGATTCTTGATATTAACGGTACACTCGTGAAATGGTCGTACCGGAAGACCTCCACTTCATCTCTACCTCGGGGAAGTTACGTCCCATCTCTCTTGCACCGACTATAACCCCACGTTCAAACTCACTTAAATCTTCTTAACCTGCCGTTGTAGCAGGAGTAACCGATCTAACAGCTGCACCCGACACTTGCAGTTTTATATGGGCGTTGTCGACCGCAGCGCCGTATTCTACCTGCTTACGTATATCTGCATTTGAATACGCATGCGTACACCAGCTTCTTTGGCGTTTCAGTGTATATCACAGCGTATAAGCTACTTTTGTCATCAGATATGTAGTTAAGATAAAAGGAACATAAGAATGTTTCTATTCATTAGATGTATTCATTGTATGTATGAGGCCGTTTGAAAAGTCCGTGCAGAAAGGAAAACTACTTACGTGTTTGGGGTAAACCTGTTTTTTATTTTTCGACATCGTCTCCTTTTAGACTAATACACTTCGTCGAAGGCGTTCTAATTTGTTGATTCCTTCCGAATAACAGGAATTGTCCAAGTCTGCAAAATAGCAACTAATTGTTGCAATCACCTCCTCGTTTGAATAAAACCCTTGTCCCACCAGCCATTTCTTCAAATTGGGGAACAAATAGTAGTCCAAAGGAGCCAAGTCTCAAGAACAGCGGGGATGTGAAACGAGTTGGAATACTTTTTCCATTAATTTTGCGACCACGACTTCTGAGGTGTTTGCTGGTGCATTGTCGTGATGGAAAAGTACTTTTTTGAGGTCCAATCACAGGCATTTTTCTTGCAGCCCGCTTTTCAAACGGTGCAATAACGATGAATAATATGCACCTGTAATAGTTTTACCCTCTTCCAGATAGTCGATGAGGATTATCCCTTGCGAATCCCAAAAGACAGTCGCCACAGCCTTTCCGGCCTAAGGACTGGTCTTCGCCTTTTTTAGTGCATATCCTCCCTTGGTGACCCGTTTAGATTGTTGTTTGGTCTCAGGAGTATAGTAATGTATCCATCTTTCATCCAAACTGACGAAACGACGCTTAAAGTCCTGTGGATACTTCCTAAACAGCTGCAAACCATCCTTGCAACACTTCTCACGATTCCGTTTTTGGTCAAGCGTGAGCAGTCGCGGAACCCATCTTGCGGACAGCTTTCTCATGTCCAAATGTTTATGCAAAATATTATGTATCCGCGCATTCGAGATGCTCACATCACTAGCAATATGACGTACCTTAATTCTTTTGTCATCCATCACCATATCATGGATTTTATCAATGATTTCTGGAGTCCTAAGCTCCACAAGGCGTCCAGAACATTCAGCATCACTTGTGCCATATGGCCACTCCGAAAATTTTGAAACCACTTATAAACTGTTCTAATCGAAGGTGCAGAGTCACGGTAATGTTTATCAAGCTTCTACTTAGTCTCATGAGACGTTTTGCCTTTCATAAAAAAATGTTTAATCACCACACGAAATTCTTCTTTGTCCATTTTTTGACAATCACTCGACTTCCGTGATTCACACGAATGTAAAACACAAATAAATAGACCAATATGGCTGAAACTTGGTGTGCCCTCTTTACAAAGATGCTACTAACTAAACATGACCTGATACGCGCCGGTGGTGTCATCTCACGAACTTTGCACTGACTTTTCAAACGCCCCTCGTATCAGTATGCAGAATAATATTTTTCGTGCTTTCGTATAGTCCTTCAACAGATCTTCCGCCATTTTTGCAGTTAGTCGCTTATTGAGAACCGTACATGAGCTGTATCTTCTTACTGCCGGCGGGGGGAGTCGACGACAGCGTCCCTGGCGGCGACGGTGCGAACCACCCCACCCAGGCGACCGGGCCGCGCGGCGTAGATAAGTCTGCTGTCGTTACAGCTCGTAAGCCGTAATGAAATTCTAACCGGGCCCTCAGCGCGGGATAAGGCTCGCCTCGCGTGCCTCGCCCGCCTTATGATCGCGCCTGGTTGGCTGGACGCTAGGCGGCTTGCTACGCCTAGCCGGCCTCCTTATCGCGCCGTGTCGCCCACCGGCCACGCCTCGCTTAAAACACACATTACCAGAGCACGAAGGAGCACCGAGGGGACACCACAGTTGAGTGGCAGCCGCCAATACGTCTACTGTAGTACGACGCTTAGTCACAGTATTTTACTTATGTTCAGGTGTTACATTAGCCGACGCCATTTACTAAATTAGTAAATTTCGAACTTCTCTTAGAATTTCTGAGTACAACGCATCAGTAACTGGTGTTAAACGGGATCGAGTGGGTACCGTTTTCTTCATGTTTTATTGCGCAGATTTTGCTAGAACACGTTATGCAGGTTGTTCCAGAAATATTCATCCGATCTCACAAGACTATACCCTCCACACGCGTCCACGGTAAGTTACGAATGGCGCAAAAAAATTCGTATTGTTAAATTAACTATTTGATCATGCAGGGGTATATCTCTCGTATGATTTGACATATGTTGTTGTTGTGGTCTTCAGTCCTGAGACTGGTTTGATGCAGCTCTCCATGCTACTCTACCCTGTGCAAGCTTCTTCATCTCCCAGTACCTACTGCAACCTACATCCTTCTGAATCTGCTTAGTGTATTCATCTCTTGGTCTCCCTCTACGATTTTTACCCTCCATGCTGACCTCCAATACTAAATTGGTGATCCCTTGATGCCTCAACACATGTCCTACCAACCGATCCCTTCCTCTAGTCAAGTTGTGCCACAAACTTCTCTTCTCCCCAATCCTATTCAATACTTCCTCATTAGTTATGAGATCTACCCATCTAATCTTCAGCATTCTTCTGTAGCACCACATTTCAAAAGCTTCTATTCTCTTCTTGTCCAAACTGTTTATCGTCCATGTTTCACTTCCATACATGGCTACACTCCATACAAATACTTTCAGAAATGACTTCCTGACACTTATATCTACACTCGGTGTTAACAAATTTCTCTTCTTCAGAAACGCTTTCCTTGCCATTGCCAGTCTACATTTTATATCCTCTCGACTTCGACCAAATAGCAAAATTCCTTTACTACTTGAAGTGTTTCATTTCCTAATCTAATTCCATTTCCCAAATGCTAGTATCCCCCCCTGTACATGCACCACAAACATTCATTTCACAGCCCCCCCTCCACCCCCCCCCCACCCACAAAAAAAAAAACATTTTACAGTTTTGGATGAATGTCTGGAACTACCCCATTCAACCGTATACGGCGTTACAGTTCACTCACAATAAAGTAAGAAAGGAAGAGTAGCGTTTAACGTCGCGTGGATAACGAGATCATTTGAGACCAGTAGAAGCTCACGGAAGGACAGAGAATGAAATGGACACAGCCGTGCCCTTCTCAAGGGAACAATCCCGACATTTGCTTTAAGTGATGTAGGAGTAATGGGGAAACCTTGGAGCCCTAAAATCACCAGTAAGAATTTTAGTGGAAAGTTGAGACCCTGGAGTTTGGATTATCGTTCACCATTTATTGCACACAAAATGACTTATTCATACAAGGTTTCAGAATTTTAAAAAGCGATAAACTTTACATGAAAATACAAAGGTCTTTTAAACTCAGAATTTAATTTAATCTCAAGGAGCTTGAAAGTTTATTTAGATACCTTTAACAACAACCACTTAGGAGACAAGAGATCATTGAGTAACACTTCATTTCATATGAACCAATTAACAATAATTTTAATGATTAACAACTAGTTAAATTAATAATGACAGTTTCTAACATTTATTTACAACAAATAACGACCCCCAAGGGGCGGAAAAATACTGATAATAATTCGTCCGGAGAAGGAACAATATGATGGGAATAAGGGGCAAGAGCTCGATCTACGAAAAAGCGCGGATCACAGCCCCTGCTCATTAAAATAGTTTAGGACAATATGTGATAATCGCTCTTAGCGGGAACTAGAAACCCCTGTACTCTTAGCACACACCACGGGCGAAATTCTTCATGTCCACCAACATTTGCAGAAAAGCATTGAAATATGATCTTTTTTTCTTTTAGAAATATAAAAATAGTACAATGGTAAAAAATATTCCCAGCCCAATATACGACCAGAAGCTATGGTACTATACAAAATTAAAACCCTTTTCTTTAACACAGAACTTAGTGACGGCTAGGACAGCACAAGTTATTAAGTCAGAGACATTGAGGAGTAGTTCAAAACAAATACGAGGACTCCGGTAACACCGTCTCACACAGTTTTACACATAGTCAATTCCGCTCAACAGCCAACGGAAGAACAAACAGTGTACTGATAGAATATGGGCGTGCGAAACACGAATCACAAGCCCCAACCAAGCTCGAACGCTCACCCCGCACATAGTAGAACAAGGCCCACAAGCAATCAAGTTTAGTGTAGACGCTTGGAGTACGGAGCATAGTTTAATAAGTATTAAATTAGGTGCACACGAAACTAAATTAACACAACTAAGCCCAGAATACCACAACAAACTTCTAAGTGTAGTGACGTAATTTCATCTGAATGTACAAAATATAAATTGCAAACACGTGGAAGGTACAGCATATCAAGTGAACAAGCCAAGGATATTTAAATACCTTAAAATGCTTAGGTCAAAACCACATGAAAATTGTCATAAATCTAGTTCACAAAATTATAAATCTGCATTAGAGTCTGAGCCGTAACGTATTTCTGGAGCAGTTAGTGTGTTGGCTCTTTCTTATGCCCGAGCTTTGCTGCGGTGCGAAAAGTCGCGATTGCCTATTTAGGAGCCCTTGGAAAGATTGGAAGGACCCTCCACCTTTACACCCTTCATCTCCTTTCCCCAGGTGGCTTCCATCAACTCCCCCCTCCCGGTGATGCCATTTTTTTGATACTCGTTGGTTATGTGCCCGCAACGCCACCGTGCAGCGTTCAATGTCGCAATAAACAGTGGTTTCTCGGTTCATCAGCGTCACTCTGCATAGGTGTCGGTGCATAGATTAGTGTAAAAGCAGAAAGCTATTTTAGTTATTTCTGGTACTCCGATCCGTTAGCTTTTTCGCTGAACATTCGTCCTGTGAGAGTTAAGTGAAGCTACTGAACATCATTCTTTACTTTTTCTCACTAACCGATGTATAACGGGTGTTAAATAGTACAAATCACATTATTCTTACGCGCTATTCTTCATTTTGACACCGACGTCTATTCAAGATGCGAACTCGTGTTAGATGTTCCATCAGTATACTATTGGGAAGCTTCGTCGGAGATGTCTCTGATCAAGGCGAAAGACTTCGGAGGTCGCCGTCCTTTTAGAATACGCGGAAGCGCGCTATAATCGGTTTAAGCTTCCCGGCTGCCAACTTAACAGACCGACGGCGGAGGTGTAACAGTCGAAATCAAGACAGCATTGATAAAGTTTATTTCTTCCTCGCGGAGTTTGTTAAAGTCAGGCAACGTGGCGTGACGGTAACGGCTATAACTTCTGCTTTGGAAAATACGGCGCTTCTGGGAACTTTATTGCGGCCGACTTGTGGCAGAAAGTACGCGGCTTCTGATTGGAAGATGGAAGCGTGCTCTTTATCTCGGTGCGGGGTCACTGGTCGCGGGCCGCCGTAAACCCGCCCCCTGCGCGGCGGCACTCACTGCTGCGATACTATGGAGTTAACTACTGCCGTTGACCCGCGCGGCTGCGTGCCGCGACTAGCTAACGCCCCGCCTAGTGCTAGCTCAGACAGGTTTTATGCCCGCTGTCCGGGCCGGCGGGGGCGGAGGAAGCGGCCCTCATAAAACAAACATGAGCGTTGCTAGGGAAATGTCTGGCCGAGTACATAAAAGTCGTGAGTGGAGCACCGAGCTACTCTAGCGGCGTGTTATGACTTTCCGGAGGGGGCGCCACTGTCTAGAACTGCACGACAGGTGCCGCTCGTACGTTACACAGTAGTCATGGCGCAAGTGATTCTATACAAGCAGTGTCATATAGGGCTGGGGAGTCGGGGGTTTGTAGTTACTGGTAGCGCATTTCGTGGAGGCTACGTAACCTCGCAAGCATGTCCCAGATTCTACCATAGTCGAACATATATAGTGACGACACACAATGCTACGGAAACTGTTACCGTCCAACAGTTGACAATACACTAGCGCCTATTGCGACAAGGAAATCGTTCGCCACTAAATACCACATGTACTATAAGATTACTCTTTCTCTTTAGGACTTTTTTACTTAATTCACTTAATAGTTATTACATTTCAGCTTCCCATGTATTAGCAGAATTTGTAAAGAGACGTTATAACAGTAACATTGAAATGTCCCCTTAGAAAAATTATACTTGACTGTGCTTAAACTGACACACAATATTTCGCTACAATATTTTTAGCGCAACGCAATCTGACTTTCAATAATCCCTACAAAAGAATGGCCCTGACTAACATTAAACTATACCTTTCACAAATCACTTACCTCACAAAAATCTTCGCTACTCAAGCTACTCCAATACAGCGAGCGCCACTACTGCCAGCTAAATAAAAGATTCAAACTACTGAAGGCACTAACTACTGATAGGCATAGTTAGCAAATGAAAGATTTTAATAGAGAACAAACAATGTATTTACCTTAATAATGTTGAAGACTCATAATATACATAGCAGTTCATGACATCCAATTTTAAAAATTTCAAAACTCCGCCATCTCTCTCCCCACATCCACCACTGCTGGCGGCTCACCACCAACTGCGCAACGCTACGCGCTGTTCACATCCAGCTGCCGCTGCCCAACACTACAATGGCAGACAACAATGCAAACTAGCCACAGACTGCACACAGCACAGCCAGTGATTTTCATACAGAGCGCTACGTAACGTTGCCAATAAGAAAACATAAACAGCCTACTTACATAGCCCCCATGCTCCCCACAAAAGATTTTACAAATTGTTTTGGGCACTGGCCTATAATGATTTGAAAAAATTTTTCATGAGTACAATAACAAAGATATCAAATGCACACACTTATTGATACAATGTTGGTCAAAAGGTAAAATTTTCTCACAGTCCATAAAGACAGTCCTGATCATTCATCATAGTAAAATTGCAGGTTTTTTTTTCAAAGTCTGAGCAGTAAAAGAAAATGCACACGGAAGTAGTGGATTTCCATGCTGTCTTGAAGAAGTAGTGTTGTCCTTCCAACGAAAAGACAGTGCTGACTCTTGACATGCAGACAGGTAATGGGCCACAACAGAGCAAACCCACCACAGAGTCAGTCGAAGTTTTGAAGAATATTGGTAGGTAGGTCATCACAGAGTAGACCCACAATAGTCCTGGTAGAGATTACGGTATTGGTGGGCCACCAGAGGTGCAGACCCACTGTAGTCCTGGTAGAGATTGTGGTATTGGTGGGCCACCAGAGGTGCAGACCCACTGCAGTCCTAGTAGAAATAATGGTACTGGTGAGTCAGCAATGGTGTAGACCCACTGTAGTCCTTGTAGAAATAATGGTATTGGTGGGTCATCAAAGATGCAGAGCCACTGTAGTCCTTGTAGAGACGGCCAACAGCCATCTGTTGCGACTGTGCAGGTGCACAATCACCATCGAAGAGTCTTGCGGAGAATATAGCAAGTCCATGAACCACCACTTGTGCACTCACAAAAAATTTTTTTGAAATGTCCTTAAAACCAGCAATGCTGTTATCCAGTCCCTTGCTGAATTATTAACACACGTGCAAACACTATCAATCCCTACTTCTCACATATTGTCCATATACTACGACCAACAAAAACGTGTGCAGTGAAATGTAACTTACAAGTTACTTAATTTGATGAAATGGTGTCAATTACAATTTTATAACATAAGAATACAATAACAAAGGTACAAAATACATCATTAAAGAACATAACAATACAGATAACATTTGTAGTAAAACAGGCTTTACAAAAGAATCGAAATAAACATATACATCAATGTTACAGGAATTATGACATGAGTACATACATAAAGATCAGAATAACTTTTGAAACATCACCTTCACATATGAGCAACAAAACAGAATAAATAATGTCTAAACATCTTTCCAAAGTAAATAACATAGTATTAGAAAAATTCTACAACATAGCTCTCATCAGCTAAACACATAAAGACAGGAAAAACACAAATACACAAGGGTACACAAACACGTAGAGGGATGACACAAAAGGAAATGACAGGGTTTGTTTTACTGCAGTATTTTGCATGAAGATCTCCCTTCGTTCATCATTATTCCCAAAAATCCTATCTATACCTGCTTTCTGTACTTTTTTCGTTTAACTTCTCAATGCATTTCTTCCAATTCATCGCAACTCATTCTCTTATATAGTCTACCCCCTCTTAAGCTAACATAAATCTACTGAGCTCATATGCTAAACTAAGGGACGAGGCAATGCAGCAGCACAAAACAAATAACACAAACAGCAATGACAAAAAAATGGACATTGGCAAATCAATTGCAATATTACGACTAATATAAGGCAATGAGCAGCAAAGAAGAAAAATAAATCAGTAGTAAACTGGCTTAGCAGAGTAACACAAAGTCAAATTCAGTAACACTATGCCTGGCAAACAGCAGCTTATACCTAAACATGACAAAGCTCAAGCAGAAAAAAATATTACACTAAAGACAACTAGACAGATAAGGGAAATGTCTATTCACATCTTAATGTCTATGCAATTAAAGTGGTGCATCACAAAAACTAATTCTACAAAAAATTACCAAGTACTTGAAAAGAAAATTATATATGCAGTTACTGTTATTAGTCCCTTCTTATTGTTCTTTCCATTCCAAGAGCTCCTTTTTTCGAAGAATGTGGATCATAAAATAATTATTTAATAGATCTTAATAATGTTGAAAACTCATAATATACATAGCAGTTCATGACATCCAATTTTAAAAATTTCAAAACTCCGCCATCTCTCTCCCCACATCCACCACTGCTGGCGGCTCACCACCAACTGCGCAACGCTACGCGCTGTTCACATCCAGCTGCCGCTGCCCAACACTACAATGGCAGACAACAATGCAAAGTAGCCACAGACTGCACACAGCACAGCCAGTGATTTTCATACAGAGCGCTACGTAACGTTGCCAATAAGAAAACATAAACAGCCTACTTACAACATGAAAGTAAACCGAGCCAAACCTCATGGATGCAGTGACATCAGCGGCAACTTCTTTTCACGAAGAAGTACACTGGAAATGGTAACTTGTCCCACTGAAACCAAGACTTCTTCGTGAAAAGAAGTTGCCGCTGATGTCACTGCATCCATGAGGTTTGGCTCGGTTTACTTTCATGTTGTAAGTAGGCTGTTTATGTTTTCTTATTGGCAACGTTACGTAGCGCTCTGTATGAAAATCACTGGCTGTGCTGTGTGCAGTCTGTGGCTACTTTGCATTGTTGTCTGCCATTGTAGTGTTGGGCAGCGGCAGCTGGATGTGAACAGCGCGTAGCGTTGCGCAGTTGGTGGTGAGCCGCCAGCAGTGGTGGATGTGGGGAGAGAGATGGCGGAGTTTTGAAATTTTTAAAATTGGATGTCATGAACTGCTATGTATATTATGAGTTTTCAACATTATTAAGATCTATTAAATAATTATTTTATGATCCACATTCTTCGAAAAAAGGAGCTCTTGGAATGGAAAGAACAATAAGAAGGGACTAATAACAGTAACTGCATATATAATTTTCTTTTCAAGTACTTGGTAATTTTTTGTAGAATTAGTTTTTGTGATGCACCACTTTAATTGCATAGACATTAAGATGTGAATAGACATTTCCCTTATCTGTCTAGTTGTCTTTAGTGTAATATTTTTTTCTGCTTGAGCTTTGTCATGTTTAGGTATAAGCTGCTGTTTGCCAGGCATAGTGTTACTGAATTTGACTTTGTGTTACTCTGCTAAGCCAGTTTACTACTGATTTATTTTTCTTCTTTGCTGCTCATTGCCTTATATTAGTCGTAATATTGCAATTGATTTGCCAATGTCCATTTTTTTGTCATTGCTGTTTGTGTTATTTGTTTTGTGCTGCTGCATTGCCTCGTCCCTTAGTTTAGCATATGAGCTCAGTAGATTTATGTTAGCTTAAGAGGGGGTAGACTATATAAGAGAATGAGTTGCGATGAATTGGAAGAAATGCATTGAGAAGTTAAACGAAAAAAGTACAGAAAGCAGGTATAGATAGGATTTTTGGGAATAATGATGAACGAAGGGAGATCTTCATGCAAAATACTGCAGTAAAACAAACCCTGTCATTTCCTTTTGTGTCATCCCTCTACGTGTTTGTGTACCCTTGTGTATTTGTGTTTTTCCTGTCTTTATGTGTTTAGCTGATGAGAGCTATGTTGTAGAATTTTTCTAATACTATGTTATTTACTTTGGAAAGATGTTTAGACATTATTTATTCTGTTTTGTTGCTCATATGTGAAGGTGATGTTTCAAAAGTTATTCTGATCTTTATGTATGTACTCATGTCATAATTCCTGTAACATTGATGTATATGTTTATTTCGATTCTTTTGTAAAGCCTGTTTTACTACAAATGTTATCTGTATTGTTATGTTCTTTAATGATGTATTTTGTACCTTTGTTATTGTATTCTTATGTTATAAAATTGTAATTGACACCAGTTCATCAAATTAAGTAACTTGTAAGTTACATTTCACTGCACACGTTTTTGTTGGTCGTAGTATATGGACAATATGTGAGAAGTAGGGATTGATAGTGTTTGCACGTGTGTTAATAATTCAGCAAGGGACTGGATAACAGCATTGCTGGTTTTAAGGACATTTCAAAAAAATTTTTTGTGAGTGCACAAGTGGTGGTTCATGGACTTGCTATATTCTCCGCAAGACTCTTCGATGGTGATTGTGCACCTGCACAGTCGCAACAGATGGCTGTTGGCCGTCTCTACAAGGACTACAGTGGCTCTGCATCTTTGATGACCCACCAATACCATTATTTCTACAAGGACTACAGTGGGTCTACACCATTGCTGACTCACCAGTACCATTATTTCTACTAGGACTGCAGTGGGTCTGCACCTCTGGTGGCCCACCAATACCACAATCTCTACCAGGACTACAGTGGGTCTGCACCTCTGGTGGCCCACCAATACCGTAATCTCTACCAGGACTATTGTGGGTCTACTCTGTGATGACCTACCTACCAATATTCTTCAAAACTTCGACTGACTCTGTGGTGGGTTTGCTCTGTTGTGGCCCATTACCTGTCTGCATGTCAAGAGTCAGCACTGTCTTTTCGTTGGAAGGACAACACTACTTCTTCAAGACAGCATGGAAATCCACTACTTCCGTGTGCATTTTCTTTTACTGCTCAGACTTTGAAAAAAAAAACTGCAATTTTACTATGATGAATGATCAGGACTGTCTTTATGGACTGTGAGAAAATTTTACCTTTTGACCAACATTGTATCAATAAGTGTGTGCATTTGATATCTTTGTTATTGTACTCATGAAAAATTTTTTCAAATCATTATAGGCCAGTGCCCAAAACAATTTGTAAAATCTTTTGTGGGGAGCATGGGGGCTATGTAAGTAGGCTGTTTATGTTTTCTTATTGGCAACGTTACGTAGCGCTCTGTATGAAAATCACTGGCTGTGCTGTGTGCAGTCTGTGGCTAGTTTGCATTGTTGTCTGCCATTGTAGTGTTGGGCAGCGGCAGCTGGATGTGAACAGCGCGTAGCGTTGCGCAGTTGGTGGTGAGCCGCCAGCAGTGGTGGATGTGGGGAGAGAGATGGCGGAGTTTTGAAATTTTTAAAATTGGATGTCATGAACTGCTATGTATATTATGAGTCTTCAACATTATTAAGGTAAATACATTGTTTGTTCTCTATTAAAATCTTTCATTTGCTAACTATGCCTATCAGTAGTTAGTGCCTTCAGTAGTTTGAATCTTTTATTTAGCTGGCAGTAGTGGCGCTCGCTGTATTGGAGTAGCTTGAGTAGCGAAGATTTTTGTGAGGTAAGTGATTTGTGAAAGGTATAGTTTAATGTTAGTCAGGGCCATTCTTTTGTAGGGATTATTGAAAGTCAGATTGCGTTGCGCTAAAAATATTGTAGCGAAATATTGTGTGTCAGTTTAAGCACAGTCAAGTATAATTTTTCTAAGGGGACATTTCAATGTTACTGTTATAACGTCTCTTTACAAATTCTGCTAATACATGGGAAGCTGAAATGTAATAACTATTAAGTGAATTAAGTAAAAAAGTCCTAAAGAGAAAGAGTAATCTTATAGTACATGTGGTATTTAGTGGCGAACGATTTCCTTGTCGCAATAGGCGCTAGTGTATTGTCAACTGTTGGACGGTAACAGTTTCCGTAGCATTGTGTGTCGTCACTATATATGTTCGACTATGGTAGAATCTGGGACATGCTTGCGAGGTTACGTAGCCTCCACGAAATGCGCTACCAGTAACTACAAACCCCCGACTCCCCAGCCCTATATGACACTGCTTGTATAGAATCACTTGCGCCATGACTACTGTGTAACGTACGAGCGGCACCTGTCGTGCAGTTCTAGACAGTGGCGCCCCCTCCGGAAAGTCATAATACGCCGCTAGAGTAGCTCGGTGCTCCACTCACGACTTTTATGTACTCGGCCAGACATTTCCCTAGCAACGCTCATGTTTGTTTTATGAGGGCCGCTTCCTCCGCCCCCGCCGGCCCGGACAGCGGGCATAAAACCTGTCTGAGCTAGCACTAGGCGGGGCGTTAGCTAGTCGCGGCACGCAGCCGCGCGGGTCAACGGCAGTAGTTAACTCCATAGTATCGCAGCAGTGAGTGCCGCCGCGCAGGGGGCGGGTTTACGGCGGCCCGCGACCAGTGACCCCGCACCGAGATAAAGAGCACGCTTCCATCTTCCAATCAGAAGCCGCGTACTTTCTGCCACAAGTCGGCCGCAATAAAGTTCCCAGAAGCGCCGTATTTTCCAAAGCAGAAGTTATAGCCGTTACCGTCACGCCACGTTGCCTGACTTTAACAAACTCCGCGAGGAAGAAATAAACTTTATCAATGCTGTCTTGATTTCGACTGTTACACCTCCGTCGTCGGTCTGTTAAGTTGGCAGCCGGGCAGCTTAAACCGATTATGGCGCGCTTCCGCGTATTCTAAAGGGACGGCGACCTCCGAAGTCTTTCGCCTTGATCAGAGACATCTCCGACGAAGCTTCGCAATAGTATACTGATGGAACATCTAACACGAGTTCGCATCTTGAATAGACGTCGGTGTCAAAATGAAGAATAGCGCGTAAGAATAATGTGATTTGTACTATTTAACACCCGTTATACATCGGTTAGTAAGAAAAAGGTAAAGAATGATGTTCAGTAGCTTCACTTAACTCTCACAGGACGAATGTTCAGCGAAAAAGCTAACGGATCGGAGTACCAGAAATACCTAAAATAGCTTTCTGCTTTTACACTAATCTATGCAACGACACCTATGCAGAGTGACGCTGATGAACCGAGGAACCACTGTTTATTGCGACATTGAACGCTGCATGGTGGCGTTGCGGGCACATAACCAACGAGTATCAAAAAAATGGCTCTGAGCACTATGGGTCTCAACTGCTGTGGTCATCAGTCCCCTAGAACTGAGAACTAATTAAACCTAACTAACCTAAGGACATAACACACATCCATGCCCGAGGCAGGATTCGAACCTGCGACCGTAGCAGTCGCACGGTTCCGGACTGCGCGCCTAGAACCGCGAGACCACCGCGGCCGGCAACGAGTATCACGGAAGTGGCAAAGCTAGTAAGCTGCTCCGGTGCTACTATACTGAACGTTTTAGGAAATCTGCTGAAAAACAACGGGTAGGCGGAAAGGTGGTGGATGTTCAACCCTCTTCACTAAACGCAAAGATCGGAAGCGTGTTTTCTCCGCAAAGTGGGGTAGGCGGCGACCTGTGGGAACTCGGGCAACAGTGTGTACACTGCTGGAGAAGGATGGGTGTTCTGAGTGCCCTGTTGGCCACACTTCGCTGAACATGATTAGCGGCAGACGAGCTCCGCTCGTTCTTCTTCCACCACGTGTTCCTTTCTTCATCGATTTTTCGGAGAACTTCCAAGTTGCTTCTCAGTCCACCCAATTTTCAACACCCTTCCACAGCATGACATGTTAACCTTTCGTTTCTCTTCTTTCCTTATTTCCCACGGACCATCATTAACGACCATACAATATGCACCTCCAGATGTACATTCTCAGAAATTCCTTCCTAAAATTAAGGCCTATAGTCCATAGTAGCAGACTTCTCTTGATCGAGAATGCCCTTTATGTTTGAGTTAATCCTTTTATATTCTCCTTGATTCGTCCGTCACATGCTGTTTTGTTTCAAAGCCAGAAAATTTTTTCGTCTACTTCACCTTCATCTGCTTTTAAATTTATAGTTAATCTCATTTCTGGTATTTCTCGTTACTTTCGTTACTTTCTTCGGTTTACTCTCAATCCAAATTCTGTACTCATCACACTGTTTATTCCATTCCGTATCCCGTAATTCTTCATCCCCTTCTGTGTGGATAGCAATGTAATCAGCGAATCGAATTATTGTTTTCACCCTCAATTTTAATGTCACTCATTATTTCCGTCATTGTTTATTCGATATATATATATATATATATATATATATATATATATATATATATATATATATATATATATATATATATATATATATATATATACTTAACAACAGTGGCGGAAGAATGTATGATGGTCTTACGCCTTCTTTAATCGGAGTGTTTCGTTCTTGATATTACAATCTTTATTGCTCCCTCCTGATTTCTGCACTTTTAGTACATCACCCGTCGTTTTTTATAGCTTACTCTTTTATTTCTCAGAATTTAGTGCATCTTACACCAAAATACATTGTCGAAAGCTTTTTCTAAGTTGAAAGCATATACAGATTTTTCTTAAGTAATTCTTCCGCAAATAATGGCAACGTCAAACATACCCCTCTGGTGCCCTTAACTTTCAGAAAGCCAAACTGGTTGTCGTGTAAGAGATCTTCCGTTTACTTTGCTATGCTTCTTTACTTTATCCTTCTCAGTAACTTGGATGAGTGAATGGTTAAGCAGACTGTGCTGCAGCTTCCACAGTTATCTGGCCTTGATATCTTCGGAACAGTGGAAACGACATTTTCTCGAAAGTTTGAAAGTATGCATCCAGTCTCACAGGTTCTACACACCAACTTAAATAATCGTTCGGCTATCAAAATCTCTTGCAAATCGACTTCCAGTTCTTGTATCACGTCAGCAGACAATTCTTGCCCCTCGTAGAGGCCTTCAGTTCTTTCCCAGTACCCGCTTCCTCTACATTCAGCAGCGGAATTCCTCCACCACCATAATGCTGGCACCTGCTACACCGATTGGTAGTGGAAATGACTACCTAATATTTATCAATCAAGTGTTACAAATTATGGGAGTCAAAATTAAATAACTTCATGCCAAAACAGATGCCAAATACATAGCGTGACTTGACACATTACACTAAAAATAGTGAGTAGTTGCCTTCACTTCTTGGAAATGAACGTCGCTCCGCAGCTCACGGGTAGCCATTTACATATGGTCCCTGTTGACCACCCACTTGAATACTACGTACAAAGGACACGCTGCTCACCTGAAGAAAGGTCGCATTACAATTTGACCAGTCTGTGAGCTACCATGCTCTGACGCGTGGGGCAATGAAATTCTTTCCCACTGCACATTGAAGATAGGTAATATTTTAACAACGCACTTCCAACTCGGAGATAAAACTTAAACAAATATGATTGTGAATAAGCCTGAGTTAACGTTTCATAAAATAACTAAAATGTTCTCCATAACGTAACTTTCAAACAGCAGGACAACCACATCTATCATTCAATTAATTAATTAATAATAATAAAATTCTTGCTTGAAAATATTTATAACAGATACATTAACACTTTCTGCCCACCCATGAAGTACAAAGATAGGTGCGTGTATCATAGAAAGCACCTGGGTTAACTCGTGCCCAGTACACAACTCCATACAAATGGACAATTTACCACTCACACTCGACATCCACAGTGTTCCATCGTACAACTACTTCCAGAGCTTAACTAACTACGTTCGCAGTGACTGTAACCAACATGGGGTGGCGCCACAACGAGCTCTGTTCTAGGCTACTCGTACAGACAAACACTGTGAGTCAAGAAACAGACCCGCGACCACCCCGACAAAGTCTGAGAGCCTTGAAAAGTAGACGTGCCAGAAACACAGTCTGCAATTAAGAAACCGTCGTTAGAGAAACGTCTCAAAAATGAAATCGACAGGAAGTGCAAAATGGCATGGCTAGAGGACAAATGTAAGGATGTAGAGGCTTATCGCACTAGGGGTAAGATAGATACAGCCTACAGGAAAATTCAAGAGACCTTTGGAGGAAAGAGAACCACTTGCATGAATATCAAAAGCTCAGATGGAAACCCAGTTCTAAGCAGAGAAGGGAAAGCAGAAAGGTGGAAGGAGTATATAGAGGGTCTATACAAGGGCGATGTACTTGAGGACAATATTATGGAAATGGAAGAGGATGTTAGTGAAGATGAAATGAAGAGTTTGACAGAGCACTGAAAGACCTGAGTCGAAACTAAGCCCCGGGAGTAGACAACATTCCATTAGAACTACTGACAGCCTAGGGAGGGCCAGTCCTGACGAAACTCCACCATGTGGTGAGCAAGATGTATGAAACAGGCGAAATACCCTCAGACTTCAAGAAGAATATAATAATTCCAATCCCAAAGAAAGCAGGTGTTGACAGATGTGAAAATTACCAATCTATCAGTTTAATAAGTCACGGCTGCAAAATACTAACGCGAATTCTTTACAGACGAATGGAAAAACTGCTAGAAGCCGACCTCGGGGAAGATCAGTTTGGATTCCGTAGAAATGTTGGAACACGTGAGGCAATACTGACAATACAAATTACCTTAGAAGCTAGATTAAGAAAAGGCAAACCTACGTTTCTAGCATTTGTAGACTTGGAGAAAGCTTTTGACAATGTTGACTGGAATACCCCCTTCAAATTCTGAAGGTGGCAGGGGTAAAATACAGGGAGCGAAAGGCTATTTACAATTTGTACAGAAACCAGATAGCAGTTATAAGGGACATGAAAGGGAAGCAGTGGTGGGGAAGTGAGTGAGGCAGGTTTGTAGCCTCTCCCCGATGTTATTCAATCTGTATATTGAGCATGCAGTGAAGGAAACAAAGGAAAATTCGGAGTAGGTATTAAAATCCATGGAGAAGAAATAAAAACTTTGAGGTTCGCCGATGACATTGTAATTCTGTCAGAGACAGCAAAGGACTTGGAAGATCAGTTGAATGGAATGGATAGTGTCTTGAAAGGAGGGTATAAGATGAACATCAACAAAAGCAAAACGAGGATAATGGAATGTAGTCGAATTAAGTCGGGTGATGCTGAGGGAATTAGATTAGGAAATGAGACAAAGCAGTAAAGGAATTTTTCTATTTGGGGAGAAAAATAACTGATGATGGTCGAAGTAGAGAGGATATAAAATGTAGACTGGCAATGGCAAGGAAATCGTTTCTGAAGAAGAGAAATTTGTTAACATCGAGTATAGATTTAAGTGTCAGGAAGTCATTTCTGAAAGTATTTGTATGGAGTGTAGCCATGAATGGAAGTGAAACATGGACGATAAATAGTTTGGACTAGAAGAGAATAGAAGCATTTGAAATGTGGTGCTACAGAAGAATGCTGAAGATTAGATGGGTAGATCACATAACTAATGAGGAAGTATTGAATAGGATTGGGGAGAAGAGAAGTTTGTGGCACAACTTGACTAGAAGAAGGGATCGGTTTGTAAGACATGTGTTGAGGCATCAAGGGATCACCAATTTAATATTGGAGGGCCGTGTGGAGGGTAAAAATCGTCGAGGGAGACCAAGAGATGAATACACTAAGCAAATTCAGAAGGATGTAGGTTGCAGTAGGTACTGGGAGATGAAGAAGCTTGCATAGGATATAGTAGCATGGAGAGCTGCATCAAACCATTCTCAGGACTGAAGACCACAACAACAACAACAACAGTTAGAGAACAATCAGAATGTATCATTTGCATTCCGTATGTGGCTGAATGGAGTGAATCAGACCATGACATATTCCCTCCTGCAAATTGCACTCTCTATAACAGATTAATCATGGTTTTAGTTCAGAGACGTCGTTTCGTACATCCACAGCTTAGTGGGCTTCGCCATATACCAGAGCACGTGATATCAAACGGCGTGCTGCAGGTGATACCGCAATCAGTAACACCACTACGCCATCTCTCTTCCCATTTTGTATAACTGATACCTGAGCTGTCACTCTCTTTCCGACTCCAGCAGTCGGCTTACTATCCCGCCAGGCAACCTTCCCGTTGGGAGACTCAAAGCAGGCCATACTGCCGGTCATTCTAGCCTTTCGCCTCATCTTCGCCACGAATGTGGCGCCACGGCTTGAAGCCAAATATACCAAACTGCTCCCGACAACGAAAATGTGTCACGAAACGGCATACACCTTTGCTTTTTATATTATCGAAAATTTTTCCGACTTTTCTGTATACTGAATAAGTCCTTCCGACAAGCATTTCGTTTTAGATTTCTTTTCACTTTTCCTGTAGCCATTTCAACTTAGCTTCCCTGCGTTTCTTGTTTATCATATTCCTAAATGCTTAACATTGTTTTATTGCTGTACTTCTTGAGCATTTCTGTACTTCCTTCCAAGCTTTTCTCGCATTTAACCTCCTTTTCCTTACGTTTTTTCTTCCCTACGTTCTTGCGCTTTTTAGAGATCTCCACTCCCCTTCCAATGAACTGCTTACTGAAATATTCAAACTGCTTATTGAACTATTCACTATCCCATAATCTACAGCCACAGAGAACATCAAACGCGTCTTTTCATTCTTTATTATACCCGTAACCCACCTTTTGCGCATTCATTCTTCATGCCTACTTAAATTTCAGCCCACTCTTCATTATTTTTAAAATGTGATCTAAATCTGTATCTGCCCCTGGGTACGCCCTACAATCCGATTTCGGAATCTCTATCTCATCATGATGTAATCTAACTAAAGTTTTCCTGTATCTTGATCATTACTCCTCTCCCATTCCTAGTACCGAGCCCACATACTCCTGTTACGCCATCTTTAAATACTTCCCGTACGACAATTCTCCAATCCTCTGTGATAACTAGATTATCATCTCCCTTTATCTACTGAGGTATCCGTTCAATGGCCCCAAATACTCTTAAACATATAACTGACTAAAATCCTTCTCTAACTACTTCACTACCGTAAGCGTAATATATTTCCAGCATTCAGCTTCATTGTTTTCTGCGTCTTGTTGCTGTATCACTGAGAGCATGAGTTGTAAAATGCCTCTGTTTATCACGCTCGGGCATCATACGTCTACAGTACCTGAGAAACACATTGAAATTCAAATAAAACCCACACACAATTTTAATTTTCGTGTGCATAATGAATATCTGATTTGTTTTCGGTGTTACAGCAGAGGTGTTATTAAGGCGAAAAAAGATTTTTCTGACGCTCTTGGGCCGTGTGTGCGATACTGCCGCTCAAGTAGCGCAGTATTTCGACAAGGCGTCTACTCACCGTCATTTGAAACTGTCTGTTGTTCAAGGTTATCACAGTAAACATCCCTTTAACGACTTGGGCATTACAGATCGAGTGCAATAGAGGATACTGAAAGGAAAACCAACAGTTTTTCTTAACAGATTTAGAGAAAAAGGAAAAGAAAACCTACATCAGGACAGGCGGACGAAGATTCGGATTCTGCTCCATTGGAATACAAGACCTCAGTGCTGATCGCTGTATGCTGTTTGTTCTACTACTTCTCTCACTCAACAAAGATTGATTTGACACCTAAGGTAGAACTCTAATTTACGTTACATTTCCAGCAGAATAAAGCAATGCAACAACACATTTAGAAAATTTTGTTCTCACTTTCGATAATTTAGTCCTGTTTCCATCTCTTATACAATCCACATCTCGTTCTGTAGCGAAAAACTTGGGACATTCGTCAAAAGCACTTTTAATCTTCTCTGTATATTCGCTCTGTCCACTAGCCCAAGTGTGATAATAGCACACAGTATTTTCTTAATGTTCAACTAACTATATCGTTTATCTGCTGTAATGTTAAATTCTTCAGTAAAGTTTATTTGCTGCTTGGCAAAATCGAGTTGACACTCTAAACAGGCATCCTAAATTGAAAAGCTTGTTCAATTCTTATTCTCGCGTTGGTGTCTCCCACTGCACATGTGCAAGTACGCAGATGTCAATCAGAAAAAATAAGAAGAAGAAACAATTTCGTACGGTGCTTTTTAATGTTTCATGAGTGTATAATTATATTATCGTAATAATCTTGTCTGGATAGCTTTTTTTTTCTTGTCGTCTACTACCCTCCGTTACAGGTTATCTAGCAAAATGCTGCAGTACTATACGACACTGTCAGTTCAATACAGGAGATAAACTTGTGAATGAATGTTAAACATTAATAGCATTTATATAGTTTCCTGCAAAGCAAACGCCAAAATCTCTTCGTCCTGTCACTAACAGTCTGTCACGATTCTAGTGTCCATCCATATGGGAAAACAATATCTCTTTGTGGTAGGAGGAAGCGTCTACCCGCACCCATAAAACATTTCGAGGTTTCTCAACATAGCAATCCATACTGACACCTGCCCGTGCGGACTAACAACCCGTACTATAATAGTGGATCGACAGACAGTGATATATTTGCCCTTTGCTCAGGCCCACTAACTAAAATTAATCATGAACTTAGCATTATGGAAACACAAGCAACAGGCCCAATCTGTTAACTGCAAAGAACAACCAGGTTATTCGAATTCTGTGAGATCAGAGCACCATGCAAGGAAGGAATGAGATATCCAAACCTAAAACCGCATGTATACTTAATTATTCCGATTATTCCTAGAGGCAAATCCATTTATTTTCTTTCTGCGAACGTTAATATTACTCTGTAAACTAAACTGACCTATTTGAAATAAAATGTGATTAAGAAACATAAATAACTGCTACTGGGAAAAATAAACCGAGATTCGAATATTTCATGGCTTCAAAGAACACACAACACTACGAAATACGAAATTCAGGTCCTATGATTTCAGTATGGGTGTTATACACTTCAATAATTCGTTTCTATTACCTAAGTAGAAATGCAGACATGCGTATTGTAGCTGGCAGCACATCTGGGAAGTCAAAGTTATTAATATCTAAGTACAGCTCTATCTGTGCATTGTTTACTGCACTAATTACAGCGCTCCATTAATCGAAGCAATTTTAAAGTTATTACAGTCGTATCTACACTGTTTCCAGAGAACATCAAAAGCTATTAATCTCTTAGGCAAGCAGTTTAGTGTAAGAGTAAATTTCATATGAAATGAACATTTCTGGTTTAACTGCTATGTGGCTATGCTATTTCTGCTAATTTTCTATAACTTTAGAGTACTTCTGTATTTAAAATCAATACTGTTGATCATAGATACGGTATAGCAACTTTCATTCACATTCAGAAGGCCATTTGGCGCTGTGAAAAACGAGTTCACTTTGCAAGAAATAAGGAATACTGGATAGCATAACATTTATTTATCGCATTAAAGAGTAATCATAATTCATAAAACATGAAATCTGAGCAATCACTGCTAAACAGCTCTTGCGGCAAACGCTAGCAAAGGTTCGAAAGCGTGTCCTAAGTTTGAAAACTCACAACTATCCTGGGAAGGAACGTGCCTGTTAGAGGAGAAATCCTCTCATTTTAAGAATTTCTCTATTTTTAGTTCGAGGCACTTAGCTCAACGTTTCATCCACCGAGAAAAATTCAACATTGACTTGCAAGTCCTATAAGTCTGCAAAATAGGCGCCTAGAGCTTGTTATCACTTCACTGAACAACTTATACTGTCTCATATTTTCTAAATTTAGTATGATTAATGCATCTAGTGAACAGAGTGAATTTGCCTACAGTAGGCACTTAATGTGTCTGTCAGATTCCCCAACAGTTAAGCATCGCTGCAGAAAGGTGCGTTGGACTGATGAAAGACGTGTTATTTTGTGTATTTAAGAAAGATTTTCGAAGAAGTACATAAACTTGGTACTACTTTTCTCTTTTTAAGACTGGTAACACTATATTTGTCAAGACTCTGAAGCAACAATACTATCTTTTAATGGACCGAATTAATTTAATGAACAGTGTTTGACAGCTTTTGAAACGTAAAGTTATTTTACGTCCATTTTTGCTAGCAGACAGTATTCGGGCACGCAACAGAACAGTACAACACTGAAATACGAAATGATTTGTTACAATTCGACATCTGGAACAAACAAAGAAGCTACTATATCCCTTCTTCATAAAGAGATGGTGTTTAAAGTAGTTTCCAGTACTGCCTGAAAACCTCACAAGAAGTTTGCAGCAGGAGTCTTCCCAGGCTAGAAAAAACGTGTTTGTTGTGCAACTTACTAGAAAGTAAGCTAAAATCAGAATTTTACACGAACGTCTAGTTACTAAGGAATAAAATTATCACAAAGTGCTGTTCGTAATATTCTCACAATCGGTTATCTAGGAGGAAAGATGGGATAAAAGAAATAAATCGGAACTAAAAGCATTCGCCAAATAATTATCGTAACCACGTTGATGACATCTATAGCAATGTACGACAGTCTCTGTATCCAACGAAAGTCAGACAGGCGGGTCCAAGAATAATATTGAGTTGCAGTCCAAAATTCTGATTCCAGCCGTGAAGCACACAAATGCGTCAGAGCTTTTTTAAAGTTGCATATTGTTTTCAAGCCTGAGAAACACTATGTAATTGAAGGAATACTCAAAATTGGACTATTGTTCACTGACTGAAAGAAAAGATGCACTCAGGTTTAAAATTATAGTTTTTCAAACACTTTTAGCTCCTAGGAGGACAAGTATCTTAGCTCTAGTGGCCTGAATACAAAGGAACGTTATGTGAAGACTGAGAACAAAGAGTGCAGCCTCTCCGTGGCTTTACGGTTTCCCAAAAATTCATGTGTCTATGTGACCAATAGTGAGTAACACAGGTTCTCCAAATTATGAATGTGCCTAACAGTTAACCTCATTATTAAGACATTTCACGGGAAAATGTGCACTTCATATTCGTAATTCCGTGGACTTTAGCGACAAACATAAATCACTCAGACTGGAAATTAGCGATTTATTAGTTAGCTCGACATGTTTTCCTTATTCACGTAGATTACCATTTCAGAATCTTTATCTCTTACTGGCAAAAGTTTACTTAAAGACAATACAGCTTCGTTCAAAGACTTTTGACCTTGACTTAATTTTTCATATTAGTGAAATATTCGAGCAAACTCACAGTGCCGCCTCAGGTAGTCCCTTTCCACTCTTGGCGACGAATATTTTTTTTAATGTACAACTTCGAGGAAAAGACAGTGGAATTGGCAATTTAAAACCAACCGTTTTTTTAAGACAGTTGGTTGACTCGCTTGTAGTCTGACCCAAAAGTGGAGACAAATTGCAGGAAGTTGCACCATGGGAATATTCAATTTACAATGGAAACTGAAAATCAAAGATCTCTTCCATTTTTTGAATGTTTTGGTTCAGCCAAAAGGTGGCAACCCGGGAGGGTAGTTTACTCAACTCATACCGACTTCTGTATTTATATATAAACAGCCGCCACCAACCTTCGTAGGAAGTGGTTATTCTCAATACTTTGTTTCATAAAGCACACAGAGTTGCTGCTGAGTGTAGTCTGCAAGATAAACTTCTAAACTTAAAACGAGGTTTTGAAGCAAATGGATTCTGTCCATAGCCGACACTTAAGCCGGTACGAGAAACACCTAATTTTGACAAAGGAACAAGGACTAAGACGTAGTTTTAAATCCACAGCTTTTCTGCTAAACGTGGGAAGCCTGTCGTCAAAAAGACGTCTGATCCTCGTCAGAAACAAGCGAGAGTGTTTTGTCGTCGTCAAGCAAAGACAGTAGCTATATCAGGTTCCGTGAAATGACTTAATGCTCCGCTACGTTGAGACGCGTGAGATTATGACAAGCGAAGGTGTTTTGTAGTCCTCAACCGAAGACGAAAGCTTTTGCAGTTTCTTTCAAAGATGACTTAATGCTCCACTACGTTGGGACTTACAAGCTCCCCTGTGGGTATGGTCTTTCATATGTCACACAGACGACGCATACAGTCCATGAAAGGCGCATGGAACAACTAATTATTCAGCTGTGGCGAAGCACGCTGATCACTGCCGTATGACAATGTTCCAATGTTCAAATTAAACTGCTGGCCATTAAAATTGCTGCACCAAGGAGAAATGCATATGATAAACGGATATTCATTGGATAAATATATTATACTAGAACTGACATGTGATTACATTTTCACGCACTTTGGGTGCATAGATCCTGAGATATCAGTACCCAGAACAAACACCTCTGGCCGTAACAACGGCCTAGATACGCCTGGGCATTGAGTCAAACAGAGTTTCGATGGTGTGTACAGGTACAGCTGCCCAAGCAGATTCAACGCGATACCACAGTTCATCAAGAGTAGTGACTGGCGTATTGTGACGAGCCAGTTGCTCGGCCACCATTGACCAGACGTTTTCAGTTGGTAAGGGATCTGGAGAATGTGCTGGCCAGGGTAGCAGTCGAACATTTTCTGTATCCAGAAAGGCCCGTACAGGACCTGCAACATGCGGTCGTGCATTATCTTGCTGAAATGTACGGTTTCGCAGGGACCGATTGAAGGGTAGAGCCACGGGTCTTAACGACTGAAATGTAGCGTCCACTGGTCAAAGTGCCGTCAATGTGAACAACAGCTGACCGTGACGTGTAACCAATGGCACCCCGTGCCATCACGCCGGGTATACGCCAGTATGGCGATGACGAATACACGCTTCCGATGTGCGTTCACTGCGATGTCGCCAAACACGGATGCGACCATCATGATGCTGTAAACAGAACCTGGATTCATCCGAAAAAATGACGTTTCGCCATTCGTGCACCCAGGTTCGTCGTTGAGTACACCACCGCAGGCGGTCCTGTCTGTGATGCAACGTCAAGAGTAACCGCAGTCATGGTCTCCGAGCTGATAGTCCATGCTGCTGCAAACGTCGTCGAACTGTTTGTGCAGATGGTTGTTGTCTTGTAAACGTCCCCATCTGTTGACTCAGGGATCGAGACGTGGTTGCATGATCCGTTACAGCGATGCACATAAGATGCCTGTCATCTCGACTGCTGGTGATACGAGGCCGTTGGGATCCAGCACGGCGTTCCGTATTACCCTCCTGAAGCCACCGATTCTATATTCTGCTGTCATTGGATCTCGACCAACGCGAGCAGCATTGTCGCGATACGATAAGTCGCAATCGCGATAGGCTACAATCCGACCTTTATCAAAGTCAGAAACGTGATGGTACGCATTTCTCACCTTACACGAGGCACCACAACAACTTTTCACCAGGCAACGTCGGTCAACTGCTGTTTGTGTCGGAGAAATCGGTTGTAAACTTTCCTCTTGTCAGCACGTTGTAGGTGTCGCCACCGGCGCCAACCTTGTGTGAATGCTCTGAAAAGATAATCATTTGCATATCTCAGCATCTTCTTCCTGTCGGTTAAATTTCACGTCTGTAGGACGTCATCTTCATGGTGTAGCAAGTTTAATGGCCAGTAGTGTACAACCTCAACGTCAGCTCTCTGGAATTTGGTGCTGAAGGTAGCAATAAATATTCGTTTGGCGAAGAATTTTATCGACACAGTTACCGGTTTCAGTCTGTACAAAACACGGAATTTGACACCTTCTTTAATAGACTTTCGAAGGGTTCACTACAGTGCAGCAGGTATTGACACATCTATATTTCAGCATGGATCGACCGGCTGATAACAGATTCAGTTTGTACAACGCTTTATGCTCCAGAGCAGTGTAGTGAGGCAGTCCGCGAGTTTAAAAGCCGGAGCGAAAGAACACCATTGCTTCGCCGTCCGAAAGATATACGGCCGAATTAGCAAGAGAAGAAATAGCGTTTCAGCGATTACATGTCGACCCGCTATGAGATCGATTATTGTTGTGTAGTCGCGTAATGTCCCTTCTTCCTGTACGTGCGGGAAGTAACTGACGTGTGCGTATTACGTATGTGCGGGACTGCATGTTACATTCACCACGCAACCATAGTGACACGAGCTTCCAGCACATGTCATTCTTTATGAGCTACGAGCTGCTGACGTCAGATTTAGGTGGCGATCATAAAAATTGGAGTCGGTTGTGATTTTGCTGAGTTATGGATGGTACTACGTAGCTTATGGTGGTAACATGTTGCAGCGTCGAAAGCGCGCACGCTCGTTTGTATGTGTATGTGTATGTGTGTGTGTGTGTATGTTTGTGTCTGTGTGTGTGTCTGTCTGCAGGAGGTATATCTAATCGTGATAGAAAACGAGCAATATGAACGCAAAGCGCGGCGCGGCAGGAAACTTTTTGAGGCCCCTAATGGCAGCCGTTTGGATGACAGAGTGCGCGACGCCGGCGCTGGAGTGACTCCGCCCTGGAGTCGCAGCGGCCGTGTGTAGCTGTGTGCGGCCCGCCGGCTCTGCGGGCAGCGCTCTGCATGCATTCGGGTGAAATGCGGCGGGAAATGCGCGTGTTTACGGTTATGGCTGCGGCGGCCGCTCCGCTGGGGACACAGCGCGAGGACACATCTGCTGCGGCTGCGGCTGCGGCGCCGACTTGCGGGCCTCTGCCATCCACGGCTTGAAACCATCCACGACTACTGGTTATTAAAATCATCCGTATACAGTACAAGATGCAACAAATTGTTGGGTCGTATTCCTGACTGGAAATGGAGGTAACAGGTCATATGTACATCTGTCGGGAAGCGAACGGTGTGCGTGCAATGACGTTCAAATGTGTGTGAAATCTTATGGGACTTAACTGCTAAGGTCATCAGTCCCTAAGCTTACACACTACTTAACTTAAAGTACCCTAAGGACAAACACACGCACCCATGCCCGACGGAGGACTCGAACCTCCGCCGGGACCAGCCGCACAGTCCATGACTGCAGCGCGTTAGACCTAAGATCACCCAAACGTCCAAAAAAAGAGCTTGAAACATTGCGTGAGTAACGACTCAGCGCCCGCGGCCCACCTGTCTGGCCTGTTGGTGTGACTTATTGGCAAAACAGTAATAGAAGTGACGCAGTCTTATGGCTATGAACTGTAGTGAAACATTTTAAGTTTTACAAGGCCAATATCTGGCAAGTTTTAATTTAATTTTATATTGTAAAATTTCTGATGAATGCTACATTATTAAAGCCGAAACCTTGGTAAAGTTTCTTTGCTTATGCAACTGGAGGCCGAAATTTAATATACAGGGTGGCACACGAAATGTTACCAACTGTTTCTATCACAATTTACGACGCACATTAGATAGGTTGGTTGTGTTGGGGAAGGAGACCAGACAGCGAGGTCATCGGTCTCATCGGATTAGGGAAGGACAGGGAAGGAAGTCGGCCGTGCCCTTTGAAAGGAACCATCCCGGCATTTGCCTGGAGCGATTTAGGGAAATCACGGAAAACCTAAATCAGGATGGCCGGACGCGGGATTGAACCGTCGTCCTCCCGAATGCGAGTCCAGTGTCTAACCACTGCGCCACCTCGCTCGGTGCACATTAGATACCCCGCTGGGATCTCTACAGCAGCACCAGCAGAGCTTGTAAAAACAAATGAGTTACGAAATGACCGGTAATTCACGACACTGCCGCTAGGAGACTAGTAAGCAGCAATGGCTGACAATGTAAGACTGACGACACAGCAACGATCGGCAACTCTGTTACTTTTTCATGAAACGAAAAGCCTTGTTGTGACTCAGAGGCGTTTTCAAAAATGGTTGAAATGGCTCTGAGCACTATGGGACTTAACATCTGTGGTCATCAGTCCCCTAGAACGTAGAACTACTTAAACCTAACTAACCTAAGGACATCACTCACATCCAAACCCGAGGCAGGATTCGAACCTGCGACCGTAGTGGTCACGCGGTTCCAGACTGAAGCGCCTAGAACCGCACGGCCACACCGGCAGGCTCAGAGGCGTTTTCGACAACAGTTTAACACACGATGGGTCCCTTGCAAGAAGACCATCCACAGGTTCTCCGATAAATTTGTACAGGAAGGAACTGTATTGGAAGCGAAGCGACCTCGGCCTACGCCTGTTTGTTCGCCGGAGAATATTGAAACGGTACAAGTTGCTGTACAGAGAAATCCCGGGAAATCGTGTAGAAAGGCAGCAGTGCAACTGGGAATGTCCAGACGCTCCGTTCAACGCATTCTTAAAAGTGACCTCCATATGTACCCATACAAGATGACCTGTGCACAGAAGCTCACTGAAGAACACAAGCAGCAGAGACTACTGTTTGCTCACTGGTCGGAGGATAAGGAAGAAACTCTCAACAACTTTTGGTTTTCAGACGAGGCGCATTTTCATTTACATGGTGTGGTTAACAAACAAAATGTACGCTTTTGGGCCACTGAAAACCCACAAGTGCTTCATGAACGACAACATTATGCTCCGAGGATTACAGCGTGGGCAGCAATTTCCAGTCACGGACTTAATGGACCCTTTTTCTTTGAAGAAACTGTGAACAGCGAGCGTTATTTGAGCATGCTTCGCAATAGTTTCATTCCACAGCTTCTTGCTGCAGCCTTGCCCTTGTACACGCAGTGGTTCATGCAAGATGGAGGAAGGCCACATACTGCAAACACTGTGTTGGAGTTTTTACACGAGCATTTCGACATGCGGATCATTTCACTCAGGTGTCCAGGTCGCTTCAATGACGGACAAAATTGGCCCTCCAATAGTCCAGACCATGTAACTCTTTTCTTTGGGGGTACCTAAAGGAAAAAATTTTCCCGAAACGTCCATGTGATTTAATGGAGCTCAGAAGACTTATTTTTCAAGCTTGCAGTGAAATTACGGAAGACATCTGACGTAGGGTAGTTACTAACTTCAGTGTTCGTTTCAAGGAAGTTAGGAAACTAAATGGTGGACATATTCAGCATGTGCTGAGTTAGAACAAATCTCCATGGACGGCTCTTCATTGTAGAATATGTTCCTTTCAGATTTTATTGACAATAAAGGTTATACTAAAGAACAAAATGTGTATGTTCTCCCGGGCGCTAGTTGCGCGGTATCTTTGAGACCCTACATGGCGTTGCGTATGTCCCTCTTGAACACCTCCATCCTATATTTGCATGGCGGACATGGGATCCTAATACCAGCAATGTCGAGGAACAATAAACGACAGTTTAGATAGGCCACAAAACTGCTTGTTGAAATCCCTCACGTGCAAAGTAGGTTTTTCTCCTTCTTACAGTAAGCACAACACCGTCTTATCACAAGCAACGGACATTCAGAAGCTATTTCTGAATGAATAGCGAGCTCTGTAATCTTCCCTCTCATACAGAATGTAGACGGTGTTACTCTTAAATGTTTCATGCGGTTGCGCTAAAACGCTGGTCATTTGCATGTCAAAACTTGTACTCGTAGAACACTTCATACCAGTTTAACGTCTCGTACATACCGTCTTCATTGAACTGTAATACTAATGGCGAGCAGTATATTCAATACCTCAGGCTGGAAAGTCAAATTTCAATCGATAGTCAAACAAGGACATTACCATTTGCTTCGCTCTTCTTTGTACATTACTGAAGTACTTTAACAAGCAACATCAAATATCTATCGTTTAACTTTCTTGTAGCTGGGCTAATCCATGAATCCTAACTTCCGTTTTCCTTATTGTTAAGTGATCGCTAGTGATCCTTCCATTCCCTATCTCTAGACCGTGCTACTCCCAAACATTTCTACAACGTGATTGAAGCCACTTGTAACTCGTTTATGCACGCCCAAGGGGTACCACTTTTTACGTTTCGTGAAGTTTACATCTTTCTGTTTCTCTGCATGAAGAGTAAAACTGCCACTTTTTGCATCAGGTTGACGTCTTCTCGAGATGTATGTGGATATTGCTACAGCTTTTAATAGTTGTAACATATCCTCATAGGTAATACCCCGTGAGATTGCAACTACTCCTGCTAAATTATTAATCCATAACATTAAAGCAACGGTCCTACTGCAAACCCTTGAGGCACACTAGAAATTAATCCAGTGTATTTAGGTTAATGTCCGTCAACAACATCATGCTGATTGCTACTCGGTAGGAAAATTTCGATCCAGTCATAAAGCTGTCTAGAAGTCCCAAAAGAAGGTAGTTCCTTGTCTTCGACGTGGTACTCAAACAAGAGGCTTTTGAAAGTCTAGAAGCGCCAAATGAGATAGTATTCTTTTTCCATAGGTCTGGGGATATTATGTGTGAAGAGCTTGAGTTGAGTTTCGCACAACTGACCTTTGCGGAACCAAGAGATAAAGATTATTTTCTTTCAGATTATGATGTTTAAACTCTGATATCCTACTGGAATATAATGAAACTGATATGAGACGGTAGTTTTTTCAAATAGTTCTACTTATTTTTATTGTATAAACGTAAGATCTTAAGTCTTTTCCAGTCGTGAGAAATTTATCTCTGCCCAATGGATCTGTGGTGGATTATGCTCTCAATCGTAGCTAATTCATTCTTAAATTCCCAACTTCATTTCCGACGCCGCTAGTAGAGATTATACTGTCTTATTAGAAAATTCAGTACCATTCTAGTCACATAAGCAACTAGAAAGGCTATGAGATCAGGTCGCTGGAGGAACGGTATCGTATTTCTCATCTGCATATACATCTACATGATTTCTCTGAAATCGACAATCAAGCGCCTCGAAGAATGTTCTCCCAACCACCTTGAGCAATTTTTCTAATATTCCACTATCTAGTAGTGTGCGTGGAATAGGCAGTCAGAGTAGTACATTTGTTGCATTTTCTGTGTTTTCTACCAATAAATGGCAGTCTCAGGTTTCGTACCCTATAACATTATCTATGTGATCGTTTCAATGTAAGCTATTCATAATTGTAATCCCTAAGTATTTAGTTGAATTTAGAGCCTTTAGATTTGTTTGATTTAACGTGCAACAGCAATGTAGGGGATTCCTTTTAGTACTCATGTGGATCACTTCACAGTTTTCATTATGTAGAGTCAATTGTACCATACAGATATCTTGTCTAAATCGTTTTGTAATTGGTTTTGACATCCTGGTGACTTAACTAGTCGATAAATGACAGCATCATCTGCAAAAAATCTAACAGGGGCTGCACAGATTGTCTCCTACGTCCTTTATGTAGATCGGAAACAGCAGAGCGCCTGTAACACTTTCTTGGGGATTTTGATTTACTCGCTGGCTTTCCATCACTTACTACGAACTGTGACCTTTCTGACAGGAAATCACGAACCCAGTCACACAACTGAGACGGTACTCCATATGCACGCAATTTGAATAGTGGCTCGCGAGAAACGGTGTCAAAAGCCGTCTGTAAATTTAAAAATATGCAATGAGTTCGACATCCTCTATCGATATATCTCTTTATATCATTAGAATAAAGAGCTAGTTCTGTTTCACAAGAGCGATATTTTCTGAATCTAACTTGGCTATTTGTCAATAAATCGTTTTCTTCGAGGCATAAGTAGTGTTCGAACATAGCATATTGTAGGGAAGCAGCCTACTCATGCCGTAGTAAATTCACATCAGTCTTTCCATTGTGTGCCAGCCAGTCCGCTGTAACTAGCTCTGACGTCACAAATGTTGCGCAATACTTTAAAAATCAAGCAAATAACCTAAAACATTTCTAGCATGTCAGGAGTAATACTAAATTAATGTGTGTTGAATATCAGTTCGATAACTTTAGCCATTTTCGAAATTTGGATGTTTTCTGTAAAAATCATTGGCGCAACAGAAAAGAGCTAGAGAATTCAAAATTTATAATTAGATTCATTTTTCATAATTATTTAATAAAAACAGTACTTTGGATTTCACAAATTAAAATTTTAGTGGAAATTCATGATTTTCTGGTTTTAGTCTCAAAACTTAAGGAAGCAAGATAGATTAAGTAGGCTAATAAAAAAGGCTAGGATGTTCATATTTAAGTAGGTTGGAGATCCGCTATAACTATAAAGATGTGAAAAGGTTCATTTGAATACCTATAAAACTATAGCGATAGCGTATCTCCAAAGAGCCAGTTCAGAGCTCGTCTACTGCGTGCAGTGTAATTAAATTAATTCTCTCGCCCAAAATATTTAACTTAGCCACGTCAAAATTTTATTATCAATACTTACCTGCGTGCTGAATGCACATTTAAATTAAGAGCTTCATCGGCCATCAGCAAGAGAAGCTATGATTTATTCGGTAACTTAATGTGGTGCATTACTAGCCCAGCGGCTAGTCGGGAGAGCCGATTTGATCAGGTGTTCCCTTAGCCGTCCGCACCGCAGCTATATATATATAAGAACGCTGCGCGAGGAAGCAAGGCCCCAGTTCTCTCCAGACGCTGAATAGCACGTCATCTGTGTCGGGAGTCGCGTCGCGTCGGTATCATTGCTACAAACTGCCTCGGATGCCGTATAAAGTTACTCGGGATACGCGTAACCATGAAATCATTTTCAAGTGAAGTGTTAATTCTGGGATGATTTTAATTATCTAGCTTCAGTTTGCGTATGTCGTATTTTTCACGTGCCGCCGCGGGACAGACATTCTACCAATTATTTAGCGTGGCGTTTGATGAAACTAATCATCAAATTATGGCGAGCATTCATTTAAATATTCAATTTGGACAATTATAGTTGCATCAGCGCATTAGACTCTGAACTGCTCTGTTAGTTAGGTTGTGTGGATTCTTTTGTTTTTCATCTGTGACTTTCAGAATATACTCAACTATTTTAGAAAATCGTTTTTGATTATAAATCCCGGACAATCTCCTAATTCCTCAGAGTTATAAGCTGTAACTATAAGTGTATTCTCAGATGAAGTGGGCACTAGGAATTCTAATTACAGGCTTCACGTTTTGATAATCACTTTCTGGTAGCCAATATTGTAGTTAGAGAGCCAGCGTTGAGAACGGCAAACAACAGCAAAAATAATAGGAACATTTTTAAGAACAATAATTTCACCCGCCGCCGCACATATGGTTAATCGGCCGGGAAGTGTTTCAACATTCAAACATTTATACAACAGTAAATATTCCTACCAGCCGCCCCACAATATGTTCCAAAATCCTCCCACAACTCGACTTTAGTGATACTGATCTGTAGTTCAGCGGATTTCTCCTAATTCCCTTCTTGGGTTATGGTGTGACTTGGGCAACTTTCCAACCTTTTGATACGGATCTTTCTACGATCGAGCAGTCGTATATGATTTCTAAGTATAGAGATATTGTATAAGCATATTCTGAAAGGAACCTGAGTAGTATGTTGTCTGGACCGGAGGCCTCCCCTTTATTAAGAGGTTAAAGCGGCTTCGTTACACTGAGAATATTTTGTTCTAAGCAATTCATGCTGCAGTTGTTCCTCAATCGAATTTTGCAATACTTACTTCGTTTTCTTTCGTGAAGAAATTTCAGAAAACCCTGTTTAGTAATTCTGCTATAGTGGAAGTGTCATCAGTAACATCACCGTTGTTATCGCACAGTGAAGGTATTGATTCGTCTTGTACTGGTGTACTTTACGTGAGACCAGAGGTAAACGGAAAGAGACCTAAGAGCGAAACACACATACCTAAGAGTGAAGGGGGTGATATGTCGCCGTTGGTGAGTAATATTAATGCAAGTATTTACCCATATGGTCTGACAATGTTACACACGTTCCGTGCGGCGGCGTCCTCAGTACTATACATCGCGGAGATGATTCCATTGGAGACTTAGTGGCAGTGAAAATAGCGACACAAGGAAGGAACAAAATTTCATATGGTCTCGTGGACCATATCCCATAGCTCGTGCTAGATCACAAGACATTTTTTTCCTCAGTTCCTTTGCAGTCAGTGCTAGAGATCCATCACTAGTGACAGCCAAGTCTAAGATATATTGATAATCTTAAAGTGAAGCATGAAGTTTAGTAACTTTACCTGCGTGGGTGTTACTGAATTCTGGACCGTTCAATGTGGAAGTAAAAGAACCTTTTGACATTCCTACCCGTCCACCTAAAGGGCCGGTATCTCCTGCAGTACATGCAGGTTGTATCTGCGATCAGCCTGCATCGGGCGTCACTTGCGACTACACCCCAACTTTTCCTACAGCCACTATAACGTCTTCCAACTACATATTAAATTAACTGCAGATTAGCTCTAAAATGCACAAACTGCTACAGTTCCATCACTACATCAGTAAAGCCACTCTCTTCGCATTGTACACTTAGCAATGACCTAAGTCGGGATACAGCTTTGTCAGCATCATATAACTGCTCCTTCTGAAATGAACTCGTCTTGTGTTGGCTGTACTCTGTTAATAAAAATCTCTAAAATGCTTTGCGTTGCATAGCTCATCATGACATAAACTGGTAAAATATAGCTGGGGCAATACACCAATGACTATAAGGGCACTCGCATGGGTGAAGAGATTAAGGAAGTACCAAAGGATTGAAGGAATTAAGAGATATACTCCAACGAGTTGAAGGGTGTAAGCGTATTGTTTCTTTTTCTTTTCAAATTTACAAACTGCATGAAAGAATATCAGTGCAAATGGCTTTGTCATACAGGATTATCCATGCAGTGCACATGCGAGTGCAATCTGTCTAACATGCATTTTGTATTTATTGGAAAGCAAACAAGATGGAGCGATACGCAATTGCATGTCAATTACAGATATATTAATTCAAGATTTGAAGAGAGACAAATTGACTGGCTCAAGAAGATGTAATTCTTGTGGTGACTGGATGTACTGCTCGTTTATTCACTGTGAATTACTGATTACCAAGACACTTAACTACGTAGCTACTAATACAAGACATCTCGAAAGGGAAGCATAGTTAAAATGGTTCATACGCACAACTGAAGCTGCTGAAGGTTTATGGAAGCATGGGATACATATTAAGTGACGATATTTATTTTAGTCTCACTATAATTAGTTGGCACCACCTTGCAAGCCAGTCTGACACAAAAGCAAAAGTCACAAATTAAGTATACACAAAAATCCAACAAGAGGATGTGTATATTGGCGAACAACGGAGATACTGAATGGTAACAACTTTCGTTATTCGTAACACGTCCGCCCAGTATGGAAGAATCCCCACAGTTGCTAAATTCGACCCTTTGAAATTTTCCTATGCAAGGTGTGATTGATCACCACTACAAAGGACTCGACGAGACGTTAGTATCGCTCTTTCCTACACTGCCGGGTAAAAATTACTACACACATTTAGAGGTTTCCAGTTCATCAAGATTTATTGTTGTAACAGCGCATTAGAAGTACATGAAAGACTGTATTATGCTATATGGACCGGAGGACTCGCCTTTATTAAGAGATTTAAGCTGCTTCGCTGCACCGAGGATATTTAGTTCTAAGTTCTCTTGTTGGCAAATTAACAGCACAAGCGGTTCTGAGGTACAAGATACGAACCCATGCTGAAACATCCATATTGGTACATGGAGTAGTCTGTAGTGCCGGTAGTGCACGCGCTGTCTTTGGCATCCAGTCGATCGTACAGATGACGATTACTGTAGTAGGATAGATTTCGCCGCGCCTGCTCAACATAATCACGTAGTTCTGTAAGAGTTTTTAATTGAAGATATGCATGGCTTTCTCGTCCCATCATATTCTTCACACATACTCGATTGCAGGTAGGTCCGGAGATCGTGGTGGCTGTTGCCTCATATCTTCCAAAAAAATGGCTCTGAGCACTATGGGACTCAACTGCTGAGGTCATTAGTCCCCTAGAACTTAGAACTAGTTAAACCTAACTAACCTAAGGACATCACAAACATCCATGCCCGAGGCAGGATTCGAACCTGCGACCGTAGCGGTCCTGCGGTTCCAGACTGCAGCGCCTTTAACCGCACGGCCACTTCGGCCGGCTCATATCTTCCAGAGCGCGCCGAGTTTCACGGGCAAATTTGTGGACGAGTGGTATCCTGTTGGAACAACGCAACACCTTCCTGCTACAAGAACAGCGAAAGTTCGGATATAGCCAGATTCTGTGCTAGGGTAGTGAGTTCCCATAGTCGAACTGCTAATAAACGGTTCACAGAAGTTCATGTTTACACGTCTTATCTCACAAGCCCTCTTATTTCTGCTGTGGTAGTTGCACGATATGCCAATGTTACCCCCAGAAGCTCATCTTACGGGCGTAGGATGTTTACGTGACCCGTGATGCCGGAACCGCTGCCGAACTGAAGCAGTAAGTCCAAATCGTGTGGCAATTCTCAGAAAGGACGAACCTGCCATTCGGAAGGCCATAACTTGAGTTGCTCACTTGGCTGTAGGAGGCGCTTGTGCGTCTCAAAGCATGGTTGCCTGCTTGCTCCACGTTTTCACTAAAATGAGCGTTCTGGTTTTGAGCACTCCTTATTAAAGAGAAGACACAGACGGCGCTCTGGTAGCTATGTCACTACACTATCTGTTCACGGGCGAGGGGTTGGGTTGATTTGGGGGAGGAGATCAAACTGCGAGGTCATCGGTCTCATCGGATTAGGGAAGGATGGGGAAGGAAGTCGGCCGTGCCCTTTCAAGGGAACCATCCTGGTATTAGCCTGAAGCGAATTAGGGAAATCACGGAAAACCTAAATGAGGATGGCCGGACGTAGGACTGAACCGTCGTCCTACCGAATGCGAGACCAGTGTGCTAACCACTGCGCCACCTCGCTCGGTTTGACGGGCGACGTTGAAATTAATATCAGCATATCTACTGTCACCCAGGTGGCATATGCCGTAACTGGATCAAAATCTTCGTCTTCCATTTGTGCTAATTTCTCTTCCAGCAGGCTATGTTGAAAGGTCTCTGTTGGATTCCTTTTATGTTAATTTCTTAAATCTGTTGTAATTACGGCATAAATTCCTCTTCTAAATTTACTGTGGTGTTTCTGACTCTATCTGGGAGGAGACTGATAAGTGGAAAGTGTTACTTTTACACATAAGCAAGAACGATCTGTCACACTACTACACTTCAAAACACAGTTTATATGTAATTCATGTCACACAGTGTCATACGGAATCTACATCCGCTTTCTTTTATATACTGTATATGATAAGATGCTGTCATCCCCTTTCCCTTCTCTGTGAAAGGATGAATCAGCAAATGTATTTCTAGTTACATGCTTGATGGTAGCAGACAAGCCTGTCTGCTGGAGAACAGTAGGACCAACTTCGGAACAGGTAGCCACTCTTTCTAAAAGCAAAGAGGTTTCTATTCTTAGTATGGTCCTGTCCATCCCTTGTCATGTTGGTATAGGAAGCTAAGCACCCTCGGTAGGGGCCCACGGCAGTCGGTCCTCGGCGAGCGTCTGAAGTGGTAAGACCTCCAGCTAAGAGCGTCTCTGCTAAGTCCGTAGGACAATGGATTACTTAAGTTCAGCCTAACTGAAAACTTAATCACCTTTATTTCAGGTTTAGATCTAAAATATGTAATGTTATCTTAAGTTGCAACGCAGTGTAATTCGAGTGTGAAGTTCAGAATATCTTCCGGTAGTTGCTTTGTCACTACTTTGTGAGTAAAGTGGAGTTACGTGTTGATGATCCGTAACTCTAACTAACATCATCAATCTTCAATGCGAATGTGCGTGAGATTATAATGTCTCGTCTTGACAATATTTTTCAATATAGCAACTTTTCTTTATGTTCAACCCACGTGGGGTGTACTTCGTGAGACCAGTACCACGTGCTTATACAATTGTTTGACCCATCAGGTTAATAGTAAGACGATAGTAACCAGTTCGAGGTTTTTCTTTTGTAAATTGCGTTTCGATGTAATTTATTTTAATTATCAAAATTATTGTGGAGTTACACTCTTTGTGTAAACCAAGTTGACCACGTGAAGCATGTGGTGTAATCATCAAAGTAGCCCTCAGCTATTCTTTTCGGGAAGATTTCACAGAGAGTTAGTATGAATTTAGTATACCAGTGTGTGGTAATTTCATGACAGAAAGGATTGCGCTACGAACGTAGCTTCTTTGGGTGAAAATTGAATCGGTTGGTTGTGGTTAATTTCCTCTTGCATATGTTTCAACGTTCTTCGTGTGTTATTTTATGAATGCAGTGTTGTATGCAGTCTCCCAATCTTGGCTCCATATTTGATGTGTTCCGTAAGATTACAAACTCACATTTTCACAATCCTGAATAAGGCAACAGTTTAGTTATGAATCAAGTTTAATATGCTGAAATTTTAACGGAACAATGATGAATCTTAAAATAAATGTCCAAATATAAACTGATTTATTTCTTTTTATTCAAATTCTCTCTCTCTCTCTCTCTCTCTCTCTCTCTCTCTCTCTATATATATATATATATATATATATATCACCGGTTGTCGTAAGATGACTATTAAAAGATTATAATTAATGTTAGTCTGGTTGGGAATTTGGTAAGATAGACTGGATACCTGGTGAAACAGTTGCTCAGTAAAGCAGGGTTAACTTCCCCAGATACCTCACAGCTTTTAACCCGCTTTTATTGTCTTGAATATCAGCACCGCATCAACTTTACAATGTCAGGCCGAAAGATGCCTTCCAAGCACATACGCAAGCATCTTTGCGTGCAACAGCTTACAGTAAACAATGAAACGAGGCGGAACTGCATTCATGTTTCAAGGGCTAATAGTATGGCTTGATCGACTGCACACTGGATTACTAGACCTCGAACACGAAATAAATGTTGTTGCCATTCAGGCTGGCTGGCTCTGAGCACTATGGGACTCAACTGCTGTGGTTATCAGTCCCCTAGAACTTAGAACTACTTAAACCTAACTAACCTAAGGACATCACACACATCCATGCCCGAGGCAGGATTCGAACCTGCGACCGTAGCAGTCGCACGGTTCCGGACTGCGCGCCTAGAACCACGAGACCACCGCGGCCGGCTGGCCATTCAGGCATTCAGCGGCACAGGCCGGATGCAGAGTGCGAAGCTGAGTAGCCGGGGGAGCTGTAGTGGGGTGGAAAAGGGTGCCGAGGAAGCGACCTGGCGTGGGGTGCCATCGGTCTTGGTGCGGCGGAGGCAAAAAGGCGGCAGCCATCAGCAGCGCGGGGGCGGGCGAAAGGGCGGCGGAGGCGGCGGCGGGTCCTGCGGGCGGCCATTGCTTTCCGATAGGATACCACTTGACCGCGGCTCACACCACGCCCGCCTCATGGTTCAGTCGACCGGCCCGGATATACGGCGGGGGCGGTCCGGCGAACGCGAGAAAGATCGCCGCCTGCTTCGTCCTGCGGCTGACTGGGCTCCGCAAAAAATCGCTCTCCCGCTGCCAACTGCGAAATATGTCCGTGCAGAAATCCGGAGAGAAACTTTTGTCACAGTCATCCACATAGAAGCAACACTTCTACACGTCAACAGAGGAGTTCACGCAATTCATCACCTACAAGTATATGAATATATTACTAATTGATAGTACACAGTTTTTTTCGAATAGTTGGTGCATCAAGAAGATTAAACCAAATTATAAGACCGTACCTTCAACACGAATTAATATGGAGCCACAGGGTTAATTTTAACTTATAGTGTTACTAAGCATTTAGCTTCAGAAAGCCACCCGATTTTACAAGGGTATGTCATGTGCGTGCATTCACATACAGCCTACATGTAGAGGAATGGCTTGTATCTTGGTATATTTCTCAGGCTTTCACCTGTAGCCAGCCCTGCAATAGTTCAATATACTTTCTGATTTCGCTTTTAAATCATGGCTTTAATTTTTTATGTGCTGCTGTCTATTTCTGAAATTAAAACAATTATTCTGGAAAAGTAAGGTTTTTCCAAATGTGGAAACATATTCGAAGGTACGACGTTATCATGTAAATGTCTGCCCCCGGTAGCTGAGTGGTCAGCGTGACAGAATGTCATTCCTAAGGGCCATGGTTCGATTCCCGGCTGGGTCGGAGATTTTCTCCGCTCAGGGACTGGCTGTTGTGTTGTCCCACTCATCATCATTTCATCCCCATCGACGTGCAAGTCGCCGAAGTGGCGTCAAATCGAAGGACTTGCACCCGGCAAACTGTCAACCCGACGGGAGCCCCAGTCACAAGACATTTACATTTATCATGCACATCGGATCAGCTATTCAACTGAAATTTAAATGCATGAAAACAACCATAGCTTCATAAGGGAATGACGACAGTGGAAATATTTACCATGTCGAGACTCGAACCTGGATTTATTGCTTTAGGCGAGCGGTGGCCGTAATCGCTTTGGCCATTTGCACACGACCTATGTCAACTTAAATATGGCGTCGTTTGCGCGTCGTAGCCTGTACTCGTACACAGACTATCGTACACAGGTTGTATAATTTCCGTACAGCTGACGACATTTTAAGTGAAAGTAACTGCTTGGTCTCGTCGGACAAATAGATATTGCAGTGCCTATGTTGTTCAGAAAAACGATGCAACGTTGTCCCCTGTACAGGAATTACATAATTTCTGTACGAGTGCAGATTGTGACGCAGGAACGCCGACATGTCGAAGTATGTCTTTGGCAGTGAGTCGTGCACGGATGGCCGAAGTTGTCAGCACGGTAGTTCAGCGTGTTCGGTCATAGGGCATTTATACACTGCCAGGAATTTAGAATACTATTGTATTTTCACTTGCAAACTTCCCGTTATGACCCCTAAATAAGAAGATTTGAATCAGTAGTTAAGTTTTGCAACGTAAACTGACTAAAAAAACTTTTAGACAGAGACCGCTTACATTTGATGCGCATTAGTTTATTGTGAGAAAATAGGGAATTGAATTCAAGTGAACATCAGGATTCTTATCAGCTACCTTGTGGGGCGGCGGTGTGTATTACGAGACCCTGAAAACTATTACTATGGTCAGCCAGAAAGAGACTATTGTTTCCAGTCTGCAAGTCGACATTCTTGTCCAACCCACTGAAAGAAATATCTTTATTCTCTGTTTACTCTGCGGGATCAGGTACTATGATTATTAATGAAGATTTAGATTTCTAATTGACAGATACATTTGACCAACTTTCACACGCACAACATAGTAATATTTCTTACGGTAATACTAATAATAAATGTCTCTATCCTAAACAGCACTATGAGCAGTTGAGAGGCGACCTCTACGGTAAGTTCCCATTAAATGGTCTTTCGCCATGACTTCTGATAATCAAAATAATTGCTCGTCACAAAAGTGGAAAATAATTATCACCACTAACCACGCGGTGTTATTAGCGTTACGGACGGCACACAAACAGTTACTTCAGAGAAATCTAAGCGTTCCAGGACGGTGTAAAGTCCTTGCGAGATCACTTCCTGTTTCTACCTAAAACAGGCGTTTAGTAACAGCCTGTCTGTGACATCATCCGAGACACCGCGTGCGTCGGCGTTTGACTGACGCGGACCGCACGGTAGGTGGGTGCAAAGTGAAGTCTATTTTCAGGATGTTTAAACTATCCAGGACTGTGAACAGTCCTCGCGAGTTAACTTTTTATTGTTACTAAAAACATGCGTTTCGTAGTAGCCAGGTTGTGACGTCACCCTAGGCAGCGCGTAAGCCGGCGTTTGACTGACGCGGACAGTCCGGTAGCTGTGTGCGAAGTGAAGTAACTGCCTCTCAGGCCGTTTTCATATATGGACACAGCGGACTGCTAAGGGAACACCTGCTGTCATCCGCTCTATGTCCCCGGTAGTAGCCTCTTAATGGCAGCTTTCTCGGACACTGTCATGAATCAGTTTAGAATCTCCGTAATTTTTGTATGAATGGAGTTACGTAGGCTTTAATCACAGAAAAACTGTTAGCTCACCTGCTTTGAAACTTTGCCGTCTAAAATTTTTAGAACGGAACTGACAGTAGAAAATTACCCCTGAACTACTTTAGGAGACCTTGTATTGAATGTTAGAGCTCTATTATTTAATGTGTTCAATCACGTGCTGTAATCAGAGCTGTCTAGCATTATTGTAGCTGTTACTTAATCTACTACTAATAAGGGCGTTTTTCGTTGCAAATTTAGTTTTCAGTAAATTACTCGAAAACTATTGGAGGTAACTTAATGTGGTCACGTAGTTACTTTTTTGTACGCCAGTCTAAAGCTTCATTTAAATTCTTGGCTTCCTAGCTTTGTTGTTTAGTCACTTGCTTTTTTTATTAAAATGATGTAGTTAGGGAAAGATATTTATCCCGCTACGGTCGCATGGATGTGTGTGATGTCCTTAGGTTAGTTAGGTTTAAGTAGTTTTACGTTCTAGGGGACTAATGACCTCAGAAGTTGAGTCCCATCGTGCTCAGAGCCATTTTTTGACATTTATCTGATCACTCTGAGATTTGACATTGAAACATTAATATACTGAAGCATATGTTCACAAAATTTGGAAAAGCTACTTTTATTTTTAATGTCATTCTTAAATTATGGTGCAGTACTTCTGTGCTAAGCTCTATGGTGATATGGCTCTAGCAGCAGTGAATTGGGGTAAGTCCCGGCACACACGCCCGCATCTGTATCTCTCAAATGACACAGCGCTTGTTTCGCCAGAACCTCCTCAAGCATAAACTGTTTAAGAAACGTGGTTTATAGCCTATTGTAATGCCATAGGGATGTAAGTAAAAAGCTGTACAGTAACACACAAACAAACCGAGATGGCATAAGCCCTGGGATACCTCTTAATATCGTATCGGACATCCTTTTACCAGGTGTAATGCAGCAACTCGAAGTGGTTTGGACTCAACAATCTGTTGGAAGTACCCTACAGAAATATGGAGCCTAGCTGCCTCTGAAGTCTCCATGATTGTGGAACTGTTACAGGTGCAGGATTTTGTGCACGAACTGACCAGACTATTACGTCCCTTAGATATTCGATGGGATTCATGTCGGATGATCTGGGTGGCCAAATCACTCACTCGAATTTCTATAATGTTCTTCAAACAAATTGCGAACAATTGCGGTGCTGTGAATGGCGCACTCTCATCCATGAAAAATTCATTGTTATTTGTCAAAATGGCGTCTCCAAGTGGTCGATTATCCAGAGCACCCAGTCAAGCACAAGTAAATACAGCCCACACTGTTATGGAGCCACCATCAGCTTGCACAGTGCCCTGTTGACAAGTTGGGTCTGTGGCTTGGTGCGGTCTGTACTCTACCATGTGCTCTTACGAACAGAAATCGGGACTCACCTGACCAGGTCACGGATTTTCAGTTGTCTAGGGTCCAACCGAAGCCCAGGAGAGGCGCCTCATGCGATGTGCTGTTTATACCACTTCCGTCTGATGCTGCTATACCATAACCTTAAAGTAGGAAGCAGATCGTAAAATGGAACTATATTGTTAAAGTAATTATGGTGTAAAGCAACAGAACAGTGTTACCCTCTCAGAGGAATTTTGTTATGTTGACCGTGTTGTACGTAACGGAGGTGGCTTATCGGAAGTGAAAGTCAGAATTACGTAAATATTCAAACAGTAACAAACAATAATTTACTTATCCATATTGTTCAAAGAATAAAAGAAAAACGGTCGCCAGCCTAATTAGGCATGAGAATGATTAACATTATTATTTAAGAAAGTAGGTATGAGTAACTTTAACGGATAGACACAACCTATATTTTGCCACACGCGAATGCAATGAACTCAGACACCTGCATATGTTAACGTTAAGTTTGGAGCTGACAGCTAGAGCAGAACAAACTATTTGCATAAATATAACAGATAACGATACACACTACTATCTTCTGGGCTTACTCAAACTGTGTGGTTTCAATAATATTACTATTACGGTGCACTTTAGAATCAAAATTTGGACATAGGTTCAATATTACTTTTCAAACAAATTCCTATCTGACATGAAATACAGATATGGTGTACTGCAAAATTAATTATTGGGCATAGGTTAAGTCTCTCACTACTAAACACCTTCTTATTTAGAATGAAAATTAAATGGAATTCACTAACAGATTACTTTTCACTGTCTTTTGAATAAAGAAGTTACTGTTTTCATAGATAGTTGTCTTTTTATTAATCGTTATGTAGCACGAGCACAATAGACAAACTATGAATCCTGTTACAACATTAATATGCACTTTTAATACACAAGAGGAACCCAATATTGTACATGCTTTCACTTGAATAGCAAGAGTAATTGAACCTTGTTATAGTCCGCAGCTCGTGGTCGTGCGGTAGCGTTCTCGCTTCCCGCGCCCGGGTTCCCGGGTTCGATTCCCGGCGGGGTCAGGGATTTTCTCTGCCTCCTGATGACTGGGTGTTGTGTGATGTCCTTAGGTTAGTTAGGTTTAAGTAGTTCTAAGTCCCATAGTGCTCAGAGCCATTTGAAACTTGTTATAATTAAGTAACTTTGTGCATTGGAACTACCTTCATTGGAGGGGGGCCCTTAATCTTGACCACTGTAGCAAAACACACTTTCAATACACTAAAGAAACAAGCCCTTTACAAGTATGAACATGTAACCTTCAACATTATTAGTTCTCAACTCTTACTGCAGTAGATCACAACTTGACATATCTGTAAGAAACTGACTCACTTTTTGAGATTTGCAACAGGCAGCAATGAGATCATTTACTAAGCAAAACTTTACAATCCTCAGTTCTAAGTACCTTTAATTTTGAAGTTGGCAATAACATATTAGTAAGCTGTTTTAATAGAAAAATTATTTTCAGCAAGCATCATGTACTTCAGCTCATTCCCTTGACACATTAACTTTAACTTTCTTTTTACTTTGTTCAAGAGGCATTAATTAGTGAAACACTGGGCTTTAACGTTCTTTCAGTAAGGACACTCGGTACTCACCTGAGTTCAAACGGAGAGGAACCTGAGAGGTGTTATGATAAGGAAAAAAATCAAGGTAGGTACATAAATTCAGTTATAAATTACCTTATATTTGAGCACACTAACACATCCAATAAGCTGATCCTTCACTGTACATTACTATAGTGTTCCATTACAGTGATTGCGCAATGTGGTGGTGATTGCATGTTGGTAGGTGGAATTGTAGGTAGAATTGCTGGACTCTGTCATTTCTTGGTGGCGATGATAGATACCAATTTCAGAATAATTCCAGTTCTTTATCCATCCACCCGAGGCATTGGAAAGCGTCACGGAAAGCCTCTCTCGGAACCAGCACAATACACAACTTTTACATGAGCAGTTGATAGTTTGGTAGCTCGTCCCCGTCTAACTCTTGGTTCCACATTTTCTACCTAGGCCAACCACAATTTGCGCGCGCTACACAGTTCCGTTCCCGAGGGGAACCACAACACCTTTTACATGCAAAATAACGAAGAACCCTAAGTGAAGGTCAGCAGTTTACATAACAGCAAACGAACATTTTAAATAAAACAGAACCTTTGCACATATTGACATTTCTATAAAAAATTATTTAAACAAAATTATTCATCCTCAAAGATAACTAAAGAGATTACGTATGAAAGACAAAATTTGAAACTTCCTGGCAGATTAAAACTGTGTGCCCGACCGAGACTCGAACTCGGGACCTTTGCCTTTCGCGGGCAAGTGCTCTACCAACTGAGCTACCGAAGCACGACTCACGCCCGGTACTCACAGCTGTACTTCTGCCAGTATCTCGTCTCCTACCTTCCAAACTTTACAGAAGCTCTCCTGCGAAACTTGCAGAGCTAGCACTCCTGAAAGAAAGGATATAGTGGAGACATGGCTTAGCCACAGCCTGGGGGATGTTTCCAGAATGAGATTTTCACTCTGCAGCGGAGTGTGCGCTGATATGAAACTTCCTGGCAGATTAAAACTGTGTGCCCGACTGAGACTCGAACTAGGGACCTTTGCCTTTCGCGGGAAAGTGCTCTACCAACTGAGCTACCGAAGCACGACTCACGCCCGGTACTCACAGCTTTACTTCTGCCAGTATCTCGTCTCCTACCTTCTGTAAAGTTTGGAAGGTAGGAGACGAGATACTGGCAGAAGTAAAGTTGTGAGTACCGGGCGTGAGTCGTGCTTCGGTAGCTCAGTTGGTAGAGCACTTGCCCGCGAAAGGCAAAGGTCCCGAGTTCGAGTCTCGGTCGGGCACACAGTTTTAATCTGCCAGGAAGTTTCAAAGCATAACGTGTCTGCGACGTGCACCAACTTATGTGCTGAAAACCTGTCAAAGATCCAGATGTATAACATTCATTTGATGTGAACTGCAGTAAGAAACTGGTGTAAACGTCACCAACTGCTGAAGGCATTTACTTTATTTCGTACAGTGCAATCTTACATGGGCTGCAGAGTGAAAGTGACTAATTCTTCCAACAGGAAAATGAGCACGTGAAACAAGGTATTACACGTGCTATTAGTACTAAAGAAGAGTGGGACACAGAGTTCCGACTTCAACCAGAAAAGGTTCAATGTAAACCGTTACGCATTTACAATGATTAACTGGTAGAGAGAACGACTAGGATGGCAGCACTGAGGTCAAGAGGTGTTGATAGCATGCAGATTACGCACGAGCCTCTCGCTTCACGAAGACACAAGGAACCGATGTGCGCTTGACGGAAGCGTGTCAGACACATGAGAGTTACAGCAATTTCGTGACTTGCACTAACAAGGGAACCTCCCCATCGCACCCCCCTCAGATTTAGTTATAAGTTGGCACAGTGGATAGGCCTTGACAAACTGAACAGAGATCAATCGAGAAAACAGGAAGAAGTTCTGTGGAACTATGAAAAAATAAGCAAAATATACAAACTGAGTAGTCCATGTTGAAGATAAGCAACATGAAGGACAGTTTAAACTTAGCAATGCCGTGGTCCCGTGGTTAGCGTGAGCAACTGCGGAGCGAAATGTCCTTGGTTCAAACCTTCCCTCGATTGAAAAATTTACTTTTTTATTTTCAATTTATGTCACAAACTCTTATGTTTTCATTACTTTTTTGGGAGTGATTATCACATTAGATATTATTTTGGTATTGATTATTTTTCTTTTAGTTTGATTTTGCTTAGTTTTTGAATTTGTTCTTTAATAAGAACCAGGGCAAGGTAGAAGAATATTTTTACCCATTCGCCAAGTGTACAAGTTAGGTGGGTCGACAACATATTCCTGTCATGTGACGCACATGCCGTCACCAGTGTCGTATAGAATATATCAGACGTGTTTTTCTCTGGAGGAATCGGTTGACTATGGCCTTGCGATCAACTGTTTTCGGTTCCCATTGGAGAGGCACGTCCTTTCGTCTACTAATCGCACGGTTTTGCGGTGCGGTCGCAAAACACAGGCACTAAACTTATTACAGTGAACAGAGACGTCAGTGAACAAACGGACAGATCACAACTTTGCGAAAATAAAGAAAATAGATTTTTCGCTCGAGGGAAGACTTGAACCAAGAACCTCTTGTTTTGCATCTGCTCTCGCTAACCACGGGACCACGGCACTGTTCAACTTACAGTGTCCTTGATGTTGCCTATCTTATTTTTCCGTAGTTCCACACAACTTCTCCCTGTTTTCTCGATTGATCTGTGTTCGGTTTTTCAAACCCTATCCACTGTGCCAACTTATAACTAAATCTGAAGGGGGTGCGATGGGGAGGTTCCCTTGTAAGAAATTATTTAAAAATAGACCACACGTTCGTCGAGAAATTTCATCAAAATCGTACAGCAAGTATCCATGCGGATTAGGAACATCTGACAATATCACCGACCAAAGGCCTGAAACCTGTAGAACTCTACCGCTAATACGTCCTTTCCCTAAAAAGTGGAAGACAGCAGTGTCTCTATGCAAAAGCCCCAGCGTCCCTAGCGCCGCGATTAGCAATATGATTGTCCCGCTCTTACAGATATCAAAAACAAACTTCCCGTTTACTTCACAGACTACCTACAGCTAATCAAGTTATTTGCGATCGATATCGAGTACAGAATAGCATCACGCCGTTGAGCTGGTAAAAGCAGTGTGCTTTTAAGTTGTACGGTATACATAGCCTGACGCCAGTTCCAGCTACACATGGGTGGCTTTTCGTGTACTTTTTCTGCCACTGAGAGTAGTCCAAAGTCGTCAGCGTTCGCCATTGGTTTCATTCCTGGAAGGCGAGTGCGTGAAACGCCGAGAAAGAATTTATGAGCGCTTAGACGCTGGAGGGGCAGGACCATCAATATTTACGTTATATTTATCCGAAAACACCGGAAAATTAAAGTCATCTGCATTAGCACTATTCATAAGTAACCTTTCTGCTTTTTTGTTGTGTAATTCGAGCTTGCGCATTATGAAAACTTCACCATACCACGCCCCTTGACAGTAATCCAGCGAAAGGAAGCAACAGTGCACTAATAAAACTTTTTCGTCCTTTGCAAATCTACATTCTCAGAAGCTTTTTCCTCAAATTAAGGCCTATGTTGGAAATTAGCAGATTTATTTTGGCCAGGAATTCCATCACCTGTACTAGTTCTGATTTTCATGTTGTCTTTGATTGTCCTTTGTTATGTTGCTTCTAAGATAGCTGAAATCCTAAACTCTGTCAACCACGTGCTCATCAATATCGATGCTCTTTTCTTTTCAATTTCGAATTCGGCCAGCTGTGTTGCACAGGAGACTATTAGTTTCTGGTTAATCCTTTCTTCTCCTCCCAGAATGTGTTCATTATTCGCTGAGGTTCCTCCTCATTTCCTGTGTCGAGAGGTTCTTGGTCCTTGTACTTTTAATTCCTGGAACTCCTACAATTTCCCAAACTTCATTCGAAATTCCTCTTTATCGCTGTTCTCTATGTCATTGATCCCAACATCCCCTACGTCCGTTATTTCCTCAATCTCTCTATGTATGTCAAATTTTTCGTTTTGGATCTTCATTCAGTCATTCTGAAGACAGGGCCATAAAACTACAGCCTTCTCTTTCGTATAGTGTCTGTCATCTTCATCTGCATATGCAGATCATCATTCTTCGTCTTCTCCAATTTACTAACGTTTCTTTTATGTGCTCCGATAATCTACCTTAAAGTTTTTCTTCTCTAGTTCTTGCATTTCTCGTTTCTTATTCGCTCATTCTTATATGTAAATTGCTTCTAGATAAACAGCTGTAGTTTAGTGACTAATCTTGGAATTGCAGGACATTGTTCTTTTGTTGTATTTATTCTTGTGGCGTTGTCCATAGAGTGGGAGGCCAAAGAAGGTTTGGCCCCTCGCAACGAAACCACAGTCGGGTATCGTCGCTGCATGAAGTACAGACGACTGAACTGTGTCATCGTAGCCAAGTCTCCTAGAGCGTCTCCATGCCACCACAGCTGCTCGTCTATCTACAGCTGAGGAGAGGAAAGTTCGGCCTTGCAATCAGCGATAAAGACGACACCATGGTCTGAGATAGGTATTCAGTTTGGTAGACAGAACGTTAATGTAAACTGTTCTACAAATGAAGAATCTTGTGAAATTGGCTGAATTGTCTAGATCAAGAGATAATTCTAAAAAAAAAAAAAAAGGGAGAGAGAGAGATCCGTCACGTAGGAATTAACCAAATGGAAAGGAAATCAGTACATGTGATGTACAACAAATGACTGCAATTTCAGAAGAATTGGATGATTGGTTCAAGATACAGAGCTTCACAAATTCAGCAAGTCAATAACCTAGTGGTTCACCTCTGGCCAGTACGCAAGCTGTTATTCGGCTTGACATTGATTGTTAAAGACGTTACATATCTTCCTGAGGGATATATTACCAAATACTGTCCAGTCAGCCCGTTAGATCGTCAAAATCCCGATTTGTTGGAGGGTCATGCCTGTAATGCTCCAAACATTCTCAACTGTTTAGAGATCTGGCGACGTTGCTGGACAAGGTATGATTTGGAAACCACGAAGGCAAACAGTAAAATACCTCGAAGTGTGGGGGCGGGCCATGAAGGGCAACAAAACTGGGCGTAGAATATTGTTGACGTACAGTTTTTCTGTAAGGGTGCCGCGGATCACAGTCAACGGGATCCTACTATGAAATGAAATGGCACCCGACACCATTAATCCTGGTAGTCGGACTATATGGTGGGCTACAGTCACATTCGTATCACACCGTTCTCTGCACGCCTCATTGCCTGAGGATAATTGTCTTGGGTGGTCAGTCCCACTTCGATGAGCACTGAAGACGTGTCTAGCGACGCCACGGACAGCTGTGGCATACCAGCGTGACTGTCGCCAGCCATACGGTACAACAAGCCAGAGTGATGGTCTGGGATACCATTTCACTTCACAGCAGGACCTCTTCTCATTCGTGACGCACTTACAGCACAAAGCTATGCAGACGATACTCTACGTCCTCTTTTATCGCCCTTCATACAAGCCACCCGTACGGTTGGATTTAAGCGAGATCATAGCCGCCCACACATGGGGAGAGTTTCCACTGCCTGCCTTGGTGCTTTCGAGATCCTGCCTAGGCCAGCAAGATCACCGAATTCATCCCAAACTGTCTGCAGGCCTCTGCAACTAGATCGTGACTTTGACGATCGAAGATGCGTTAGCGTTGGGTACTGTAACCCACAGAGTGATATCCAAAAACTGTGTGAATCATTCCCAAGCTGAAAGCTGCTTGCGGAAGGTCAGAGATGGACCAAAGCCTTACTGACATGCTCAATTTGTGAAGCTCTTTTTCTTGAACTAATCATTAAATTTTTCTGAAATTATAATCATTTGTTTGCCTGTACATCTATAGTACATCTACCGATTTACGTCCCATTCGCGTAATACCTTCATGATATGTTCTGTCGCTTTTTTTGTCTCAGAGCGTACTTTAATATTCAAGATACTGTTTTAAATACTCAACACATTTCCAGTGGAAATGGACTGTAGAAAGTCAATCAGCTCTTCATATCTCTAGTGTAGCAAAGTGAACTAATATTTTATATGTTGAAGACCATTATGTCTCCTCCCGAAACATACCAAGAAACCATCGTTGAGCCGGCGAATGCATTTTCGTAGAGCACAACACGTGTGCTAGTTTCATTTTTCTGGCCCCTCCCTTGTTTACTTCTTTGTGAAGTCCATTCCGTGAAATCTATTCTCCAAAATAATTTTATCTGTTCCCTTCGTAATTTGCAAACCCTGTATTCAGATGAGTTTCACCGGTTTGCACTCTATATCTTGTATTTCTTTTTCTTTGTCGTACGAGATCACGAGTTATTTCTTTCTGCTCTCTCTTGTAATTTTTCGGCCATTATTGGACCTTCCTCTTCGTCGTGGCTAACAGCTGAACTTCCCCCTTCCTAATCGGCCTACTTGATTGCGGTATAACAGACCGTTATCGCGTATGCCTAATGAAATTTTACAGTGAGTAAGGCTATCGCTACTGAAGGAAAATAACACAAGTAAGTAGAAGGAGAGTGCGCAACAGACCATCCAGAAGGAAAAATCTATTTTAAACATAATCTAAATACTTACGACAATTTTGAAATGGGTGGAATATAGTGGAATGGTTCACGAACCACACAAGGAGGAAAAGTGTAGCACATAATATTTTTAATACAAAAAATACTAAAAAAAGGGGGACAATTAAATGGTCGCCAGCCCGATAGGACAATGAATCTCCACAAGCCTAAGAAAGCTAGTGGAAAAGAAATTTAAGCAAATAATCAGTGGTCTGGCAATAGAAGGTTGTTACTCTTTTTCACAACAAAACAGTTCACGAGAAAATAAATGGAGCAGAAAGCAGTGAATTGGCAGTCACTTTCACTGAAATACTAAATTTTGAAAGTAAAGTTAAATGAGGTTACGGTTAAATAAATGACAGTCTGTTACTTAAACTTTGTTTCGTAAAAATATGACTTTCACTAACCTCTGCATAATATGATACAAAATTTGGAAAAGGCCATGCACCTTTCATTTGATTATTGAAGGACTGAACTGAATTTACTGTAAGCAAATGAGAGACTGATTTTACTTTTAATATAACATTAATAAAATACATAGCAAGCCAGCAGAAGTCACTAGCTAATCTTATTACTGATTAAATAAAATGGTTCACACTTAATTTGTGCTGTATCTTTAGTTATTAGTTTTGCAAGTGAAATCTTACATTGTTTTAAGTGAACAAAGGTAATACCCAAAACTGCAAATTAATTAAGCTTCTGTGAAGCAATACAATAATGAACAGTTACTGAGGCAGAAAAAAATTTTGACTGAAACTCTCATTAGTAAAGACACAAAACTGTCAGTAAATAGTTAATTTTCATATTTTTACGACACTAGGTGATTGCACGGGAAGGAGAGGGACCCTGCTTGATAATAATGTATGAGGGCAGTGACAACACATGTTCCCTACAAGTTTCAACTATTTCAGATTATTATTCAAGTTAGTCATACATCGTGAAAGAAATGTCACTGAGTAATGCCTCTACAAGATTATAATTTTTCACTTAACAGTCTTACAGTGTTGTAGCTGTGCCGTGGACGAAGAATGTAGCTGACGAGAATGCTGAGCTGCTGCTGTTGCTCCATTTGTCTCCAGAGCCACAGATAATTATGGGACAGGCAATAGTTAGAGCTGCAGCTTCCTACGCCTGTTCCTTTCAGTACACACGGGTTAGCGATTTAGGTGCGCATACACTGGCGCGATCATAGCTGCACACAGCGTCTGCGGGAGGGTCCAACAAATACCTCCGCACTCTTTCATCACTCTAGCTGTTCTGCTTCCTCTCTGCTCACAGCGCGACAGAGACGCTCCGTAAGCAACGATGAACAATGGCACAGCTACTGTCATTTCGTCGTTGGTATCCATGCATTTAAATAAATTTCCCTTGGCTGTAACCCAGCAATTTACTATGTTTGCATTCCAGTTACAATCAATTATATACTGTCATAATTAAATACACAATTACAATCAATTATATATGTATTCATAAATAAATACACTGTTGAATCCATTACATATTAAATCTAGTTTCTGTAATCAATGTTACACATTCAGAATTAGCGGTACAGTACAAGTTCTTAATGGGATATTAAATGGCGAGAAGTTCTGGGTGGTGCAGCAGGTATTTTATCTGCATTTTCGGTGTTACACAGTGTCACAAATCATCAGCGAATGCTAGGCACTTCACCATCAAAATCTGCTTTCTTAGACCTGAACTGATTCATTGTGCTCTCTCTTTCGTGGCTTCCCTCCATGCCCTCATTATCTTTTTCTGGAGGATGTTGGACAAAATGACAGTCCATATCCCTACCTAGCTCTTATGTTAATAATGTTAATGGGTTTTAAGTGGCCCCACCAAATTTTACTGCGGAGATGGTACCCGTCACCATTTAATTTAAAATTACCCTAGTTCTTCCATTCATTCTGAATTCTTCCAAAACAGTCAAATACTTTTTCAAACTCGACGAACTCAAATGTAGGTTTTCTATCTCTTTTTACTCTTAACCTGAGGATATTTTCCAGACATAAAATCGGTTGCACAAAAGATCGTCCATTCCTGAAGCCTCTTCAGTATTCATCTACACTCCTGGAAATGGAAAAAAGAACACATTGACACCGGTGTGTCAGACCCACCATACTTGCTCCGGACACTGCGAGAGGGCTGTACAAGCAATGATCACACGCACGGCACAGCGGACACACCAGGAACCGCGGCGTTGGCCGTCGAATGGCGCTAGCAGCGCAGCATTTGTGCACCGCCGCCGTCAGTGTCAGCCAGTTTGCCGTGGCATACGGAGCTCCATCGCAGTCTTTAACACTGGTAGCATGCCGTGACAGCGTGGACGTGAACCGTATGTGCAGTTGACGGACTTTGAGCGAGGGCGTATAGTGGGCATGCGGGAGGCCGGGTGGGCGTACAGCCGAATTGCTCAACACGTGGGGCGTGAGGTCTCCACAGTACATCGATGTTGTCGCCAGTGCCCGTCGACCTGGGACCGGACCGCAGCGACGCACGGATGCACACCAAGACCGTAGGATCCTACGCAGTGCCGTAGGGGACCGCACCGCCACTTCCCAGCAAATTAGGGACACTGTTGCTCCTGGGGTATCGGCGAGGACCATTCGCAACCGTCTCCACGAAGCTGGGCTACGGTCCCGCACACCGTTAGGCCGTCTTCCGCTCACGCCCCAACATCGTGCAGCCCGCCTCCAGTGGTGTCGCGACAGGCGTGAATGGAGGGACGAATGGAGACGTGTCGTCTTCAGCGATGAGAGTCGCTTCTGCCTTGGTGCCAATGATGGTCGTATGCGTGTTTGGCGCCGTGCAGGTGAGCGCCACAATCAGGACTGCATACGACCGAGGCACACAGGGCCAACACCCGGCATCATGGTGTGGGGAGCGATCTCCTACAGCCTGCATTGCTGCGAAAGGTGGATATACACTGTACTAGTGCCGACATTGTGCATGCTCTGTTGCCTGTGTCTATGTGCCTGTGGTTCTGTCAGTGTGATCATGTGATGTATCTGACCCCAGGAATGTGTCAATAAAGTTTCCCCTTCCTGGGACAATGAGTTCACGGTGTTCTTATTTTAATTTCCAGGAGTGTATTTGAAGAGCCTTTTGTCCTTTTATTTTAATTAACGAAATTAAAAATTTCTGTAGTCACCTGTTAACTGTCAGGAGTGTATGTCCATCTTACCTAAAATCCCAAGTTGATGTCAGAATGTGGTTATGTTGCATTCCACGTTCTGCCATTGACACTTACGGTACATGAAAGTGATAAGAGAAATATGCATTTTTTTAAACCAGCAAATGCTATAATTTTTCACACACATCTATTGATGTTTATGGTAAACTGAACTGGAATAAACCGCAAAAACTGTGATGATTTATTAACGGCCAGTTTCGCTACGGTAAAGCAGCATCTTTGGATTGTTTGTAGTGTCACACAGATAAGGACACGATTACACCTCCAACGTTCTTTGGCACATAATCCAAACCCATGAAGAGGGGATCTTGTCGACAAATAATAAGAGGCAGAGCATTGACACGATTAGTGCAGGACATAAGGAACCTGTACTTGGTTGTCGGAAGGGTAAAGCAGACCGCCTCCAGTGCTTTACCATTCCGATAACCAATTACAGGTGCCTCACGCCCTGCTCCATTCGTCCTAATGCTCTGCCACTTATTATTTGTTGACGAATTCCCTTCGTCATGGGGTTGGATTATATGACAACGAACACTAGGAGCACCTCCACTTCCTTATCTATGTGACACTACTAACAACCTGTAGATGCTCCTTTCAAATGGTTCAAATGGCTCTGAGCACTATGCGACTTAACAGCTGTGGTCATCAGTCCCCTAGAACTTAGAACTACTTAAACCTAACTAACCTAAGGACATCACACACATCCATGCCCGAGGCAGGATTCGAACCTGCACCGTAGCGGTCGCGCGGATCCAGACTGTAGCGCCTAGAACCGCTCGGCCACCCCGGCCGGCAGATGCTGCTTTAACACAGCGAAACCGGTCGTTCATAAATCATCAATTACCGTTTGTCGTTTATTCAATTTAAGTTTACCATCTTATGCTCTTTCTTGGATAACCGAAGCCGGTCAAAATAAATATTATGCAGTCGGCAAATAAAAGTGCATTTCTGAAAATGATAAATAAAGCTTTAAAAAGACTTTCGTAAGCTATTGTCATTGGAGGTAAAAATCTGCTATGTTTTTCGTCCGCATCGTGTCCCTCTTCCAGGACAATGTTCAGCTAACCAATACACTAGAATACTCTGAAGATGATGATAGCAAATAGGTCGAAACGTTAATCGTGCAGAAGAAATTATAGACAAACTTCAGACGCCGTAACAACGCAGAAGATTTTACCTTCAGTATCTACAGTCCTCGGTAGCTATCTGGATCTGTGCGGACTCCATTCTTACGTAGTTGGTGTATATGGGCATATTACCAGTTACGGGTCATTGTTTTTTTCCAGATATCATGAATTACATGATGTAAGTTTTCTACTGTCTTTTGTTCTCCAAATTTAAGCATCTCGGATACTATTCTGCCCTCCACAGGCACATTATTGTTTTTAAGTTCTTTGATAAATTTATTATTGCCTTTAATTTCTGTGGTTTTATAATCCTTTGTTTCGTGAGATTTAGTGTCTCCAGAGGTTTCTCAGTTTAGAAGAGTTCTGAAATGGTCAGCTAAGGGTTGGCAATTCTCCTTGTTACTTAATACTAAAATACGATCCCGCCTTTTGAAACACAGACTTTCTTCTTTGAATATTCTCTAAAATCCCCTAATGTCTTCCTCCAAAATTTTCTAAACGACTTCTGATGTTCACTTTACCGGTAACCTAATTTCTGCTACTCATTACTTTCGTCTTTTTTTCTTTTAACTCATAGTCTACAGCGTGTACTCATTAGACTGTTCATTTCATTCAAGACACCCTGTAATGCTACATGATATTCATTGAAGATGTCAACATTATCAGCGAATTTTTTCCTTGATACCATTTTACCTTCAATTTTAATCGCTCTCTTGAGCCTTTCATTTGTTCCCGTCATCGATTCTTCGATGTATAAATTGAACAATCGTAGCGAGAGACTGCACCCCCGTCTTACACCCTTTTTAGTTCGAATGCTTGTTTTTTTAGTCTTCCATTCTTGTTGTTCCCTTTTGTTTCCTGTACGTATTGCATATTACCAGTGTTTCCCTGTAGCCTCCTTCCTTTTTCCTCAGAACTTCGAATGTCTTGTACCGTTTTGCAGTGCGAAAAACTCTTTTTAGGTTGACAAATCCGATGGATGTGTCTTGATTTTTCTTAAGTCTTGCTTCCACTCCAGTCGCAACATCAGGATTCTGTCTCTGGCACCTTTGCATTTCTGAAAGCCAAAATAGACGGCTCTATAGGTGTTCGCAAAACGAGTCTGACTGCCACCTGTGTGTTTTTAGTGCGTTCGGTGTAACACATTCAACATTTGTGAAAGGTAAAAGAAAATTTGGTAATTGGTGGTAAGGTCTTATGGGATCAAAACTGCTGAGGCCATCTGTCCCTAAGCTTATGCACTACTTAATGCAACTCAAACTAACTTACGCCAAGGACAATACCCATGCCCCTAGGGAGGGACCGTGACAATACGCCGGCTACCCCGCCCAGCGTAAATAAAAACGTATGTCAAGGTAGTTATGCGCTATTAAAATGGGTTTTTTGAAATTAAACCTTAGTAGTCCTATGTGCAAGCCAAGATTCGCCCCAAGCTTCTATCCTCATTCATGTACAAAACGTTATCTTGTGAAATCGATCTTTTTGGCGTAGTCAGTAGTGCTCGTGAAAACCAGTTGGATGAATGTAGAATTTCTCAAGATGAGTTGTATTGGTCCTTCTCACAGTTGTAAGTACTGGCCCCGAAGTTCTGAAAAGAATAGTTTTCAGTTGAAGCAGTAAACAAGTAAACAGTGGACGTATCACTGTTAAAGTGAGTCAGAAAGTGCAACGAAGTTATGCATTAGGTGTTTTCGAATGTCCTTGGATGCGACAAACACTAGGTGCTTCGAAATGTCCTAGGATACGACGAATAAGGTTGCAACTGCTTGACGTAAGAGTGCTGCTAATGCAGTAAGTTTAGCACTGGCAACGGGATTTTTTAAAACAGATTGTGGAAACGACATTTAACTTTTCTCTTACATCTAATGGCCATGAAATGATAAGACGTCATTGCGGTGACGGTAAAAATATATTTGTGTGCTAAAAATGCTAGTTCCGACCACGAAAATTACTGCTGTATTTATGAGTCAGTGGACATCAGTGTAGCTTTGTGGGAGCATGAAATAGTAACTTATGTGATGCTTTATAGCTCTCCTCACAAAGACGTAAGGTTATGTGGCAGAACGAATTCCCCGTCTTCATCAGCTAGATGCATAAGTAAGCGGATCTGTGATGGCCGATTATTCCTATGCCGTTGACACTGCCTTCCACGATCTATATAATACTGTCCAGTGAGCTGTCTAGGAACGACTCAGCTTCACACACACACAAAAAAAAAAAAATAAAAATAAAAATAAAAAAAATGCTTCAAATGGCTCTGAGGACTATGGGACTTAACTGCTGAGGTCATTAGTCCCCTAGAACTTAGAACTACTTAAACCTAACTAACCTAAGGACATCAGACACATCCATGCCCGGGGCAGGATTCGAACCTGCTATCGTAGCGGTCGCGCGGTTCCAGACTGTAGCGCCTAGAACCGCTCGGCCACACCGGCCGGCTCAGCTTCACAGCTTTGATAAGGATCTGAGGTAAGGCACTCTTTTAAAGCACACAGTTTTAATAGGTCAGGATATTTCAAAACGGTGTAATTACTGTTGCAGAGTGATATATTAACTCTAGGTAACACGTTTTCCCTGTGTCATTTTGTGCAAAGAAGGAGAGAAACAAAAATAAAATAATATCATATGAGTACATTGTCTTGGCAACGGCCTTGCCACAGTGGATACACCGGTTCCCGTGCGATCACCGAAGTTAAGCACTGTCGGGTGTGGCCGGCGCTTGGATGGGTGACCATCCTGCCGCCATGCGCTGTTGCCATTTTTCGGGGTGCACTCAGCCTCGTGATGCCAATTGAGGAGCTACTCGACCGATTAGTAGCGGCTCCGGTCAATGAAAACCGTCTTAACGACCGGGAGAGCGGTGTGCTGACCCCATGCCCCTCCTATCCGCATCCTCGCCTGTGGATGATACGGCGGTCGGATGGTCCCGATGGGTCGCTTGCGGCCTGTAGACGGAGTTAGTTAGTTTTTAGTTTTAGTTATGAGTACATTGTCTTACATTTGTACTTAAACTAAAAAAAATCATAAATTAAGGAACACAACCATGTTTCAAGAAAAATATGTCCCACAAAATAATTTATTTTCGTAGCACCTCCCGGTCGGTTTACACGAAGTTCTTGTTGGAGAATTTGATGGACCCACGAATAAACGAGCAATACGTTTTTTCCTTGGAAGTCTTTTTGGAGACTCATTAACTGCCTGCGTAAATAACTTTCTCCTGTAACTCAAACTTTGTACACTCGGAGTCTGAAATTCAATTACGCTAAAGTTTAAGTGTGATTACGTTATCTTACATTTTTTAAATTCTCTAATAAGACGTGACCAAGAGCAAAGTAAAGTTCTGGGGAACAATAAGTTCGCCTCTACCGTTAATCGACTGACTATTTCACTGTCAGAAATTTTAAGCAGATATACTGCCTGACTTTCAGAGCTTATAAAACTCTGTGATCAATGTCTTTTGAAAAATAATCTGTATTTTGCAGCATCACGCAATGTACAGTCCGAGGACTACTGGTGATACAATCATAACACTTTAATTTTAAATATGTTCATACCGCACAAGTATACCGAAATTTGGGAAATGACAATCGAGTAACCTGCTTTGTTTCTCAACATTAAGAGTCGTCTTGAAAATGGACTGGTACTGGGAGCTGTTGCCTCGTGCCAAGGGTTGTGGCACAGTGATTGTGCTACATTATGCTACATTGGATGTCTGGATCCTATCCGGTACGATTCCGGGTAGGAAAATGCTCTCTTCTTGCCACTAGTGTAGCCAAGACTTTGCAACGTCGTAGGCATTACTTGGCAACTCTGTCGCCAGAACAGTGATTTGCGGATACCGCTAAATACGCTTGACTTTTTCTTGGTATCTCGCTGAAATATTCTGAATAATTCCCACCTATTATATCGCATTGGGCTTGTAAAGTAATTGTCTCGATTTCAAAACTATAAACTTAATCTTTAGCCTTATTAATGTCTATCACGTTAGTATAGTACAATACTCATGAAACAAGCACAGGTCATCTGCTTCCGTTTTATCCAGCGTGAAATGCAAATCGTAGACATTTTTTTGTCGAGTATCTCTCAAAAAGCTTTTGCGCCCTTCAAAGCGTTGAGCGGCAGCTGACGCTTTCAACAAAGTGAGTGGGAGTGGAATGCCGCCGTGGCAGCTACTGCCGGGCGGCAGTTAGTGGACCCCGAGCGAGCTCTGATGAATGTGGCGTTCAGAGGCAGAATTTTTCAAGAAACCTGTCGCAAAACTGTTTTTGGACTGAACTTTTATGACCACTGTGTCTAATGTAAGTTGTAGCTGTGCTATCATTACAGAAAAGACTTCAACAATCAGAGGAAAGGCGCTATAAACATTTAGGCAACCAGCGATATTGAATGCGAGATGTTGCACTCAGACCGTGCTCTATTTACCTCTAGTCCATGGCAGGAAGCGTAGCGTAGCACCTCGAACAGAATTTTAGCCTTCCTGTAGGAACTGCCGCAGCCTACAGTGTTGCAGATTGTGCAGATACTCATCACCATAGTGGCCACTTTGTTTGACCCATGTTGCGATCGCCACAGACTTACACATAGTGCGTCCAGCCGGCGGCCAGGTTTTATGTCAAACAGTGTACTTGTGGGTCTAGGCTGCGCTTCACCTTGTGGCTGTGACTATTTCAAGTCTGTCTTCTTTGACGGGTCTCCCTTTAGAGAGTTGTTACCATCGTTCTCACTAAATGCTCTACAAATTGGTCATACACATTGTTTTGATGGCCTTTAAAAAATCTGAGGAAGTCAGATGAAACACATTATTTGCAATAAAAATAACTGGGTAACCGAGACTGTCTCTATATACAGGGTGAGTCACCTAACGTTACCGCTGGATATATTTCGTAAACCACATCAAATACTGACGAACCGATTCCACAGACCGAACGTGAAGAGAGGGGCGATTGTAATTGTTTAATACAAACCATACAAAAATGCACGGAAGTATGTTTTTTAACACAAACCTACGTTTTTTTAAATGGAACTACGTTAGTTTTGTTAGCACATCTGAACATATAAACAAATACGTAATCAGTGCCGTTTGTTGCATTGTAAAATGTTAATTACATCCGGAGATATTGTAACCTAAAGTTGAAGCTTGAAACATTGTCCTCACTTCATTGCAGGGGCCCAAACAGTTGCAGCATACTTCGCGTTTCTACAGAATGATCTGCCAACGTTACTCGAAAATGTCCCACTGGAAACGCGTCGACGTATGTGGTATAAGCATGATGGTGCACCTGCACATTCCGCAATTAACACTAGGCTGACCCTTGACAGGATGTTCGACGGGCGTTTCATAGGACGAGGAGGACGCATAAATTGGCCAGCCCGTTCTCCTGATCTTACACCTTTGGACGTCTTTCTGTGGGATACGTTAAAGTAGAATGTGTACCGTGATGTGCCTACAACCCCAGAGGATATGAAACAACGTATTGTGGCAGCCTGCGGCGACATTACACCAGATGTACTGCGGCGTGTACGACATTCATTACGCCAGAGATTGCAAATGATGGCCACTACATTGAACATCTATTGGCCTCACATGTCGGGACACACTCTATTCCACTCCGTAATTGAAAACGAAAGCACGTGTGTATGTGTACCTCACCCCACATTGTAATGTACAAGTGTGTCAGTGAAAAAGACCAATAAAAAGGTGTTAGCATGTGGACATAATGTGCTGTTCCAGTTTCTTCTGTACCTAAGGTCCATCACGGTTCTCTTTGGATCCCTACGTAATTCGGTACTCTCCGATACACACGATCGAACAGCGGAGGAGTGGTACTGAAGTGTCAAGTTTAGGTTACAATATCTCCGGATGTAATTAACATTTTACAATGCAACAAAAGGCACTCATTACGTATTTGTTTATATGTTCAAATGTGCTAACAAAACTAACGGGGTTCCATTGAAAAAAACGTAGGTTTGTGTTAAAAAACATACTTCCGTGCATTTTTTTATGGTTTGTAGTAACCAATTACACTAGCCCCTTTCCTCACGTTCGGTCCGTGGAATCGATTCGTCAGTATTTGATGTGGTTTACGAAATACAATCAGCGGTAATGTTAGGTGACTCACCCTGCATAATTATGAGAACTGATGGCTACACCAATCAACCTATTACAGAATGACGTAAGCTGTATAATGAACTGCTCTATCAGACATGCAAGTGGTCAGCACCTACATTAAGGAAATACAAGACTAAGATAATGAAGACCGCGATGAATATATGCTTCAACAAACAATGTTTTCCGGAAAAACTAGCCGGCCAGTGTGGCCGAGCGGTTCTAGGCGCTTCAGTATGGAACCGCGAGACCGCTACGGTCGCAGTTTCGAATCCTGCCTCGGGCATGGATGTGTGTGGTGTCCTTAGGTTAGTTAGGTTTAAGTAGTTCTAAGTTCTAGGGGACTGATGACCTCAGATGTAAAGTCCCATAGTGCTCAGAGCCATTTGAACCGGAAAAACTTACTCCACTCCACCTATAAGCAAATTTAAGTACATGCAAGAATCAACTTCCGCGTAAAAAGCTTGCTTAAGTGTAGCAGACTTCTCATTTCAAGCTGCATTAGTCGTCTACACAAAGAAACAGATACTCGTACTCTTCTTTCGTACCATACTTACTTTTCTGCTATCAAACAGCTCTTACGTGACCAACTGAATGTTTTGGTGAAAGTAATTCATTAAACCGTTTGCAATACATGACAACTGATCCCGAGGATCCATGCGCATTTATTAAATAGAATATTTACTGCCCCTAACCTAACAAAGGAGATGCCAACACTGAAGGTCATTTCACGTTCGCTGGCAGAGGGCTTAATCTCACTAGAATGATTTTCGATCAGCAAGAAATGCAACTGCTAAATAATGGTTCGAAACACTGCAGCTAACCGATATTAGATGGACGATGTAAATAGCTGTTAACGCTTCTTCTTGCACTAGGGATCACAAGCTCAAAATCACTTGTAGACTTACTGAGCTCATAGTAAAAGCCTCTTATAAGAAATCTAAAAAAATTGATTACTTATCATTGCAAACTATTAATGATAAATTACAATCGGAAGAGTCTATTTTATCGTTCTTCTTAACAACACAGGCACTGCAATACCCTAAATTTATTATGTATTTTCAGTGGACCAAGGGAAGACGCGGAATTGTTAGTAGAAGACTTCAGTAAAGTGCATCCCAGAATGAAATTCACCAACGAATTGATGAATAGAGGTAATATACTTGACTATTTAAAAATCCAGGTCCGATTCAATGGACAGCTGATATTTATCGAAAACCAACTACGAGTGACACGATGATACACGCTTCCGCTTGTTACCTGTTCCGCTACAAATTTACTTTCTTATGGGCTATGAACCATCATATCTGTGGGCTGCCATTGTTTCCAGCTTTCATAGGGAAAGATCTGTCTAATCTGAAATACATTGGAATTTGTAGCTGCTATAACCAGTTGACAGTTGACGTTTCGTACAGAAACAAAACTACGCCAAATGAGAACATCGCCCTCAAATCTCCAGCTGCTGTCTCCAAATTGGTGAAAACCATCTTCGTGGGGAACTCTCGTACGCCTTAGCCAAACTCTTTCAAAAACAAGACAATAATTTTATACATTTATCATTTAACAAACTGCAGAATCGTTATGTTTGTAATGAACAATCATACGGGGACAAATTTAGTCGTTCGGGGGTATACATAAGTAACAGCAGTCTTTGCAATGTATCGTACGTTGCACAAATAGGGTGGATCTTGAAGACAAGATTCCGCGAACGTTTTCGAACAAAAAAGGTAGATCATACAAAAATGGTGCAAATGGCTCTGAGCGCTATGGGACTTAACTTCTGTGGTCATCAGTCCCCTAGAACTTAGAACTACTTAAACCTAACTAACCTAAGGACATCACACACATCCATGCCCGAGGCAGGACTGTTTACAACCTGCACCACGCAAGTAACAAGCAGCCCTTAGTGGTTCGCCATAACAGATATTTTATCTTAAATATCTTTTTGACTAATGCCCTTTTGGCATATTTATTATTTTATAAATGATATATAAGTACTGCCAGTCTTTCACGATAATTCCGTACTTACAATTTGTATCATACGTTTTCTGTCATAATTCTGTGACCATGTTATAGACCATTCTTTGGTTTAAAATCTGAGGAAGACACTCCTAGCAGTGTTGAAACCCGGTTAATTCGTTAAAAATTGTTGACCGAGGCCTGTTTTCTTTTAATTGATCACAGAGTATAAGTTAGGGAATTCTGCTACCTAGGCAGCAAAATAACCCCTGACAGGCGGAAGGAAGGACATAAGAAGCAGACTAACACTGGAAGAAAGGGCATTCCTAACCAAGAAAAGTCAACTAGCATCAAACACCGGTCTTAATTTAAAGAAGAACTTCCTGGGAATGTACATCTTGACGCAACATTGTCTGGTAGTGAAACATTGACTGTGGAAAACAGGAAGAGGAAAGGATCGAAGCATTTGAAATGTGGTCCTACAGAAAAAAAATTGAATATTAGGCGGATATGTGAATGGTGGTGATGATGGTTGGTTTGTGGGGTGCTCAACTGCACGGTGATCAGCGCCCGTACAAAGTCCCAATTTTTTCATAGTCCAGTATTTTACACAGTCCAATCTCGCCACTGTCAAGAATGATGATGCTAATGCTGAAATGATGAGGACAACTCAAAAACCCAGTCCCCAGAAGAGAAAATCTCTAACCCATTCGGGAGTCGTACCCGGGACCCTGTTGGATATGTGGAAAATAGTGACAAGAAGAAGGGACAGTATGGTACGACATCTCTTAAGGCATCAGGAATGCCTTACATTGTACTGTAGGGATAAATAATGTAGAGGAAGACAGAGATTGGAATACATTTAACAAATAATTGAGGATTTAGGTTGCAAGTGCTACTCTGAAATGAAAAGTTAACACTGGAAAGGAAATTATGGCGGGCAGTTTCATATCAGTAGAAAATTGATGACAAAAAAGTAAGTTGTCAGATGATCAAATGTAATTGCAAAAGGATATTTGATATCTGTGTTGTGCGGAAAATGGCAACTGACTGTAAATACTGAAAACTGTAAAATCATCCACATGAATGCTTAAAGGAAGCCAAAAAGTTTAGATTGAACGATAAAGCACACCTAACTAAAGGCATAGAATTCGCGTATATACTTAGTGATTGGTATACACGTAGTGTTTACAGTTATGATGACATAGATGATATCGTGGGGACAGTGGAGCACTTAGAAACTGAAAAACGTGTCCGCATCTGTAGCGTAGCGGTAGCGTTTCCGCCTACCACGTAAGGGGCACGGGTTCGAGTCCTGGCAGGGGACTGGGTGATGTGTGTCCTTCATCATCATTTTCCTCCTCATTGACCAGCAAGTCGCCGAAGTGGCGTCAACTAAAAAGCACTTGCAATACGGCGTCCGAATTCCCCCCCACCCCACCCCTCCATGGGGCCTCCTAGCCAACAATGCCTTACGACCATTCCATATTTTTGTCTACACTATGATTGTCCGTCATCTTCTAGATTTTTACTGTCGCGGGTGTGGGATTTATATCAGAGAGGACTGTCGGAGTATATCGAGAAAGCTCAAAGAAGGGCAGCCCCGTTTTGTATTATCGCGAAATAGGGGTGACAATGATACGGATATGATACGTGAATCACGCTGGTAATCATTATAACAATGGCGTTTTTCGTTGCAGCATTACCTTTTCACGAAATTTCAATCACCGACTTTCTACTACGAATGCGAAAATATTTTGTTCGTGATCATCTATATAGGAAGGAATGATCATTGTAATAAAATGAGACATCGGAGCTCGAACGGAGCAACAGAGGTGTTAATTTTAACGTGCACTCTTCGATAGTGGAGTGGGAGAGAAACAACTTGGAGGTGGTTCGATGAACCCTATCCCAGGCACTTAATTGTGAAAAGTAGTCATGTAGCTGTAGAGATATTTTAAACAATAAATTGCAGAATGTGCAAATGATTGTACATTCACATGGATGCGCACAGGTTAATACAAACATATCCGTTTCCATATCTTACACAACGAACTTGAATATTAAGTAAGTCTAATGAGGCCTTATTTCAACGATTTAAAATATAAGATTCCCCACCAAACCTCACAGTTGGAAGTGTAATGATATTCATTATATAATAAGTCATACCATGCGTACTGCCGACCCACCAGTCTAACGCCAGTGTACAAGCATCCATTCACCTACTGTAGTGTAAAAGATGTCCCATGTTCACAGAGTCGTTGTAGGATTTACGTCAGAGCCGGCCGATGTGGCCAAGCGGTTCTAGGTGCCTCACTCCGAAACCACGCTGCTGCTATGGTCGCGGGTTCGAATCCTGCCTCGGTCATGGATGTTAATTAGCTACGTTTAAGTAGTTCTATGTCTAGCGGACTGATGACTTCAGATGTTATGTCCCATATTGCTTAGAGCCATTTAAACCATTTTTGTTTACGTCAATTGAAAGAAAAAAAGGCTTCACCCGGATTTTTCCCTGTTCTGTGAACTATTGAGCTTGTTCTCAGTTTTGATGACCTGTAAGTCGACTATGAAAGTAAACATCTCTGCTTCTCGTCTTCCTCAATCTGGTGACAACTGTGCACTTCCTTAACGACTATTTCACTGAGATCCCCATAGTTTCAGACGCGAACTAGGAAATGCGTTCATTCTGTTAACGTTTGAGCACTCTGGTGACCGAAATATGATTGCTGCAAAACTAGTGGGACTCTTGTAAGTGCATTAAAACAGGAAAGACATTCTTTTCAAAAGTTTTGGACTTTTATCTAATGTCAGCGAGTTGTATCACCAAGCTGCCGCTTACAACGCAAGTCAACCAGTATATGAGCTGTTTTCTTAGATTTTCTCTTCTTTTTTTTACTATTATAATTTTCTGATGAGATGTTATCTACCATGAATATGTTGCGGTATAAGAATAAGCGTTGTTGAGTGGCATTATAATACACTGTAAAATTGTAAGTGTCCATCGTTAACGTCATTTACGACATCTAATCTAACTGTAAATTGAGGGGAGGGGGGGGGGGGGGATTCATGAAGGGTGTCCTTTTGGATCCAAAGCACATATACTGAAAAACAAACGACAGACATTTTGCATGGTGCTCATGGTTTAATTGCTCCCCCATAAGTTCGATTGATTTAAATTTGCACACTTCGCAAGTTTACCGAAAAACTTTCCTATATTGTATCAGAGAGACATAATTATTGTTCATCTTTTCATTTGGACACTGAATCCTATGGCTCTGCTTAAAATATCCTTCGTTTGTATTTAATCTGCAACCAGTAACTTCTACACAACCGTCATGTAATCTTAGAAGTTCAAGACTTAAACTGACGACCTGGTTGTAGTTTCCGTACGAAGCATCCACTAAAGAATAACTCATATGTGGCGATATTCACCTGAAGTTCTAAAGGAATCTGACAGAAAACCCGTTTTGAGAAAACAGTTTTAAATTTAGAAACGGTCATAAATTTCTCTACTCGTGGAGCTGCAATGGTACTTTGCGTGAATGTTTTACACCAGGTCAAAGTTACAGAAACAATGCTTATCCTGCGGGAGATGTACTGTCAGATGACAAAACAGTGAAATTAGAGAATGCTTAAACGACGTTGAGCTATCTGTTAAACGACTCCAGTGCGACCTGTAAAGGACTTTAATTTCATAATGCGTCAGTGCACATTCATTAACGCATTTCCCCCCAATAACAACTAAATTTAGTATGAGGTATAATGAACTGCTCGTTGCGTCCTTTAATGGGGGTAGGACGTCAAACGGGCCCACTTGGAGCAGGAGAGGCACCACAGGACATTTTAATTTCCACTGTTTATACTTTTACATATAAATTCATAAAACTTTGTCAGCATGACCAGGAAGGATTCAGAATTCACACTCATAGCAGTGGAATTTCGAAAACATAACGAAATAATTTTCTTTTCATGTGAGATTTCATAATTTTTTCACTTACTAATGGCAGCATTTGTTGCTATAGGTATACTTCTCTTCATAATTAATAGACATTCTTCGATGAATTTTGCACAGCATACAAACCATACTTAAAGGTGTATGAAACTCTAGAACCTTCCACATCTGTTAAAAACTGTGGTAAAAATTTAGGTAATTAACTATAAAATTTGTGTTTTTTCTAAACATCAAGTTTAAAATATAACAGCTCATTCGTTTTTTCATAAATTAAATAAATTCTAGAGTTTCATACACCTGTAAGTATGGTATGTTTTCGAAATTCCACTGAAGTAAGTGTGAATCCTGAATCCTTCCTGGTGATGCTGACTTTATTTGTAAAAGTATAGACACTGGAAATTAAAATGTCCTGTGATGCCTCTTCTGCTCCAGGTCGGCCCGTTTGACGTCCTACCCCCCTTAAAGGTAGCGCATTGACCCCAAAAGGAAGACATATTTTCATAAGTTAGGTACAACAAGTAATAACATGTCATTTCTTTTACATTATATTCAATAAATATTAATAAAAATTCTAAAATCCTCACAATATACGAATTTTGTCCAAAATTTGGATCCCATACAGTTAAACAATGGAATGAGATGAAACCTTAATACCTAGATCAATGAAAAGTACCCTCTGACATGGGTGACAGTGTTTTTGAGAGTGTGGGTTCAGCTGAACCCACCATTTCCATTAAGGAAAGTTGCAGTACTACAAAAGTAAATTTATATATTGCCGCTGTTTGTGATAATTACCTTTGAAAACGTAGACGAAGAAAGTGTAAACACAGTGCCGATGCCGAACTAAAACTACCGAAAAGTCGATACAGACAAAACTGTTTAAATTTAAAATTTCTCTCTCGTCCTCACGAGACAAAACTGACTAAATTTAAAGTTTCTCTCACGTCCTCAAGAGAAATAAGGAAGTTTGTCAGACCACTCGGAAGTAAAAAGTTAAGATCTGAAAGATAAACTAAGTGTAATCCTATAATAGGTAATGATGAACGCATCTAAAATATGTCACCATTCTTAGTTTAAAGCATGCCACCGCTAGACCAGATCGACCAGACTCTACATTTTCGTCATTTTCCAAACAATGTAACCGTTTGTAGAATATGTTGTTATATTTCTACAATTTGCTGCTAAGGCTAATATTCACTATTAATACCTTTAAGAGTGAAAAGATGATTACAGGGGATAATTTAAATCAATCATTTTCAAGTTCACAAATTCGTTAATACTACAGTGTACAAATAAGTGCATGTACGTTAGAGACGGTCTGTATTACTGAATACGTTAACTCTTTAGTGTTCAACGAAAGCCCGCTCCCGTGGTTGGTAGAGCGAAAGTAGCGAGGAACACCCCGCAGGTAAGTTTTGTTTGTGGAAGGTTCTCGAGACGCAGAAGTTATTCCATTTGCATAGTAAGGCCATATCGTTCCATGCCACGGCTCCAAGGCTCTCGTATGAGCAGCGATTTCAACTTAGCGCATTGCAGTACCCTGCCTTTCTGAAGATTACCGTCGCATCAGCATTTTCTAAGACTTTTCCAGAAATTTCATTTTCTTCGTTGCACGAGTAGCGACTATGAAATATCAAATAAATTTATAGTGTTTCTTGTTCGTTCTTAATTTTAATAACTGTTTAATGATCCTCGTCGTTTCGAAAGTAGTCCCACTATCAGCATCCGTTCAAACGAATGTTACACGTATCAAGCAAATGTCAACGTAGTTGATTACTAGTATCCACGTCTTTCAACTATGAATACCATATCCAGCCAGATAAATGAAGACTTTATGCAATACATTGTGAAACGAACAGCTCCTGTCATAACGAAAAGTGAATGGGGAGTGGAGAGTGTATTTACGCAGACTTATAAAGCTCAATATTTCCTGTCCTCTTACCTTTTCATATACCGTGTGTTTCAGGTACGGTGTGAAAGGGATATTTATTTAGCCAACTAAACGTAAATACGGATACTCCTTTTGCGGAGTTAAGAACACTGTTTAGTTACCGAGAGTTACAGCAATGACTAATAATTTTATAATGGAATACTTCACTATCACGTAAATGATGTATATGAACCAGCTGAGTACAAACTAATGTAATAAGAATTTAAATCAAATCTTTACTTCCGCAACAGGGCACCAAAGAGAAGCATACTACACCATGGAGGGCAGGCCTGTCGGCTCTTAGATTTTGGAGTTCACTGTATCTCCCGGAATTCTTGTCGCCTTTCAGAAAATCAGCTCGGTATACAGAATGATATGCTTTTGGTTCTCGTTGGCGAAGCCATTTACTCGCGCAATATGACTTCACTGTACTAACTGTTATAAGGAATTCACGTGTTATTAATCAGTACTCCATTTGGTTCTCGCTGACATCGCACTTTACACGGATATGGAAAACTAACATAGCAACTACGCGCTGCAGACAAAAGGGAGGACTCATAGCCAGAGCGGCTTGGAAACGTCTAATGGAAACTCCGCTGGACGCCATAGCATTCCACCTTTGCATCAAACAACACTTTCCAATGCGATTTGGCCTACAGTGTCACATTCAAAAAAAGAGAAAAATAGGTCACCGCCAAATTAATGTCCAAATAATTTCCTCCATTAACATTTGTCGCTACTGCTTCAAAAATCCAGGTACAGTGATGAGCCCTGTCTTTCGCCAGTTGCAATAGTAGTCCCTCTATATTGACCTAAATGTGTGTGGGACGTCGGGTTCTGGTATTTCTTTGCATTTTTAACACAATAAATCCTTAGTGTTTGAAAGTATGGTTCATTATTCTTAATGGACAGCCTTGTGTCAATTCGCCAATGATCTCAAAACAACTTTTCATACCTTCTCCTTGTGATGCCTCTATACCTCACTACAAGTTGTTTACATCTCCCTACTAAGTACTAAATGGTAATCTGCATTACACACTGCCTATTCTAGTATACATCAGTGAAGTCAGATTACACAAGTGTTTGAAATTACATGTGTCAGGTGATTACGGTGCCGTTTTGTAACACTCTGCACGTCAGTGTTCAAATGGGCTTCTATGTTGTAAATTAATCACTTAAAGAACAAATGTACTGTTGTACAGCTCAATGTAACCATTAGATTGGCATAAATGGCTTGATCAGATAAATTTGTTTCTCCTCGTAACTGAACCTGTAATGCTATGTTCCGCTATCAGTTCCATGTATTGTCAGAAACACACTATTCGACAGTGTTGGTACAGATCCATAATCATTAATCTCCCACTGAATTCAAATTTTTCAGTGACGTGTGGAAAGATAATGTGAGAGAATGGCTGGCTCTGAACACTATGGGACTTAACATCTATGGTCATCAGTCCCCTAGAACTTAGAACTACTTAAACCTAACTAACCTAAGGACAGCACACAACACCCAGTCATCACGTAATGTGAGAGAAGAAACAGAATTTGTCGTAATTATAGAAACCATCATTCATGCATTAGATCCTTTGTCTTGTTTAACCTTAATATTTTATCTTCACCTTTGGTATTTAACCTTTTCATATTTCATAAGCCCCCAATTCTGTTCTTAGTCACTGATTTCGCCGAATATTTCTCACTCTTTGGTTCTGGTGTTATCGAAATTTTGTTATTTACGACATACACTTTGAGTGGTGCAGATGGTCGTTTCGTATTCTGTACTTTTTCGATAGGTATATCTAACTGAAAAATGAAGTAGCATTTCCAAAGTCTGATTTCGACTATTTTTTCCCATGGTGTTAGCGGCCCTTCCGTGAACCACGGACCTTGCCGATGTTGGGTAATGTGCTTGCCTCAACGGTACAGGTAGTAACCACAGCGGATGTGTATCTACGGAGAGGCCACAGCGATCTATGGTTCCTTTTCAGTAGTTAATCACTAATGTGCCCTTATAACATTAGACAACAAGGCCTTGCTGTGCTGGTACTGGCCGGCCGAGGTGACCGAGCATTTCTAGGCGCTGCAGTCTGGAACCGCGTGACCGCTACGGTCGCAGGTTCGAATCCTGCCTCGGGCATGGATGTGTGTGATGTCCTTAGGTTAGTTAGCTTTAAGTAGTTCTAAGTTCTAGGAGACTGATGACCTCAGAAGTTAAGTCCCACAGTGCTCAGAGCCATTTGAAACATTTTTTGCTGGTACTGCAAACGACTGAAAGCAAAGGGAAACTACATCCGGTGTTTTTCCAGAGTACATGCGTCTCAATTCTGTGGCTTAAATAATGATGGCATCCTCTTTGGTAAAATAATCTGAAAGCAAAATAGTTTCCCATCGTACCTCCTGGCGGAGACTACTCAGAAAAAAGAACTGGCAGTCTACAATTCGAAACATGAGATGTTGGATCTATTAATTGGAAAGGTCTGCTAGAGAATTTAAAAGGGGAAATTGACAAGACGAAGTTGGATATAGTGGGAATTAGTGAAGAGCGGTGGCATGAGGAACAGGACTTCTCGACAAGTGAGTACAAGATTAACACAAAATCAAACAGTGGCAATACAAAAGTAGTTCTAATAGTGAATGAGAAGATAGTTAATGAGAAGATAAGAGTGTTCGTAAGCTTCTGTGAATTACATAGTGAACGGATTATCGTACCCAAGATAGACACAATGAAAACAACCATCACAATAGTGCAAATAGGTTCAGCACTGAGTCTGCGATACACTGGATCAAGTAGTAAACACTGCATGTTTTGAACATAATTCTGCTTGTGCAACACAACCGTAGCTTTGTCCTAGTTCGTGGGTAAGATGTCATCATCAGCATCCACGCTGAGTAAACGCAAACCAGCCCTCTCGACTGCTGTGCTATTACTCTTGGTTTTAGAGCGAGCCTTGCGCTGTTGACCAACAGTGAGTCGAGTGAGTGATGAAAACAACGTAGTGACCCATTAGTCTACGGCACCTCCAATAGGACTGGTAGTATTCTACGGTAAGACGGCGCGAATTGTGCTTTTCGGAAATCACCTGAGAATAGCGTCCTTTTAGGGTAGGATGATTTGCGTTTGCCTAAGATGGGAGTCTGCCGTGCCCCTTGCAATTGTGGTATGTTATACGTAGTCAGACCAAAAGGACCTTGGGGAACAAGTGTATAAGCACTGTGTATTAGCGTCATACAAGCTTATAACAGCCCAGAAAAGCATTTGTTGTAGAACACTGTCATAGTATCGGTCATCCTACAAAATATAACATCACAGAGATTGTAGTGTGTAGTTTCGTTGGGACAGTGTTATTAAGAAAGCACTTGAAATTAATTTAGCAAGTTACCATAGAAATAGAGGTGGAATCCTGCTCGCTTGCTGGACATACAATCCATAGACAGAGTTAATGCTTCTTGCTCGCTCACAGATAATTAATATTCAGTAGCGATAACTTCTGACGTTGGTCATCTTTGGTTGTGTGTGTGTGTGTGTGTGTGTGTGTGTGTGTGTGTGTGTGTATGTGTATGTGTGTGGTGTGTGTTGGTGGCACAGATCCACATACGGAGGCTTTAAATTCGCTTGCACGGTGTCTCTCATTACTTTTGTGCTTTGAAAATGACAGGATGTGTATCTGCGCGTCCGCAGCTCGTGGTCGTGCGGTAGCGTTCTCGCTTCCCGCGCCCGGGTTCGATTCCCGGCGGGGTCAGGGATTTTCTCTGCCTCGTGATGACTGGGTGTTGTGTGATGTCCTTAGGTTAGTTAGGTTTAACTAGTTCTACGTTCTAGGGGACTGATGACCTAAGATGTTGAGTCCCAAAGTATTCAGAGCCATTTGAACCATTTTTGAAACTCAGGTTCACCTTTTTTTATGTTAGAGTTTCCAGTTCACACACAGGAGTGCCGTATTCGGTAACAGAATACATAGCCCATTCTGCCACTCCAGTCAGCGGTCGAGTGTAGGATGCAGACTGAGAATGAATTGTGCTCTATAAATGTCGATATCAAATTTGTGTCGCCGAGCTTTTACTGAGGTTAGTACAGAGTCTCCGTTGCTTACAGTATGTGTTGAGCTTACCTAGATCTTCAGAACGGGCTTTCTTCTTCTGTTTCTAGAGAAATATAATCTTCTTAGATAACTTCTGAGATGCTGTTGCCGGACGGTGTGTGAGCTGAACAAACGGGGAGTCAACAGTGAGCCCCCGTACATTTAATTTTTTATTTATAGGGTTTATTCGAACATCTTTATAGAGTGAGTCTCGAACACTGACTTTCGCCATGATCTCCAGTAGTTTAGTTATCACAGTGTTGGCTTCATTTCAGTTTGAGCATTAGTCCGTCTAGCCTTATGGTAGGCTACAGTTAATTTAACAAAAGCGACAGAGGTTTTCCGGCCCTCTTGTAACCTCGTTTCGATAAACAGAGTTACAGCTGAAACGTACCTTTCGTCCGTCCTCAGAGTAAGCGTGGTGTGGCGTCAAGTGCCACTCATGATCATAATCCACATATTGCTGGCGATAAGAGTGTTACACAGGTAGGAGGAAGTCCTACGCGTCAGTTCGCAAATGTAATCCAAGAAATATTTACCTATTTCGTGCAGTCTCAGGGGAAAAGTTCCGCTCATTATGTACAGCTCTTGTGCCACCTTGTATGGACTCTTGGCTATTTTGACAATGACGACGTGCTGGAAAGCGCCGACAATCCTGGGAAAACAGCACGTCCTCGAAATAAGCATCTTAATCCGAGACCACAACCCATTTACAAAAAAATACAAGCAGCCCATTATCTAAAGGCGGTTCAAGGCCGAACGCTACTGATATGACTAGGAAATGTTCACAACTCCAGTTTGACGTGAATCAAGCATGCTCTGTGGAGAGGGGCGTGGGAGGAGAGGGGTTTTTTACATGCCCTCAGTAATCGTATACAGGAGGTGGAGAAAAATCATGTGAACACCAGGAGAAATGCATGGTCGAACGTAAACGCAGGTGCTAGCCAAACATGCAGGTTGCGCTGTTGAATGTTACCACGAGCGGGACCTGTGCGGTGTCTTGAATACCTTGCAAGTGTCTGTCGTGATCAAAACAGTGTTCTGTGTAGTTGTGAGTGCATTACCTTGGAGCTAAAGGAATTGGAACGTGAGAAAAACGTTGGTGCTCGTATGGTAAGTACTTCCATAACAAAGGTAGCCAAAGTGTTTAGTGTTTCAAGAAGCACCGCATCGAAGATTTATACCGCACTTAGGGAAAGCGGAAGAAACATCATCGGCGGAGTGATCGTGACAGGCGACCGTTGAAGAGGATTGTGACGAAAAATAAGATTACAGTTGAAAAAGTCACTACCGTACAAAAAGTCGCCCTCGCGGACCCTGTCAGCTCCAAACAGAGAACTGCATCCGCGCGTGTTAGGCGCGCGTTCTTAGGCGTCTTGTTACGGTCCGCGCGGCTTTCCCCGTCGGAGATTCGATTCCTCCCTCATGGGTTTGTGTGTAGTCCTTAGCGTAAGTTACTTTAAGTTAGATTAAGTTGTTTGTAAGCTTAGGGACCGATGACCTCAGCAGTTTGGTCCCGTAAGACTTTACTACAAATTTCCAGTTTTTCCAGAGAACTGCCGGGCGAATACCTAAACGACTCATCAGTGCAACTGCTTTACAGGAAAGTGCGGTGCCGAAGTCATAAAACCTGGACTGTGTAGCAATGGAAGAATGTCATTTGGATGGATGTATTTTGTTTCACGCAGTTTCCAGCTTCTGATTGCGTTTACGTCCCAAGAGTGAAATATGATTTGAGCGGACATATCGTCGCATTTCATGAACCCCAGGGTTACTGCCAAGGATTATGTGAACATCTTGTCTAATAACGTCCATCCTATAGTGCAATGTTTCTTCCCCAATGATTACTGTGTTCCACGACAATGGAGTCCCCGTTCGCTCAACTCGTCAAATCCAGGGCTGAATTTGTGAGTACGAGGATGAACTGCCTCAACTCCCTGGACACTTCGGTCACCAGATCTCAATATTAGAGAACCTTTGTGGTGTATTTTGGAGATAAGGGTGCGTCATCGCTATTCACCTATCTCATCGTTACGTGAACTTGCCCCTAGTTTGCAGGAAGAAAGGTGTAAGACGCCATTGAAGACCAAGCAGAACCTATATTTACGCATTCCGAAACGACAGAAATCTGTTTTAAATGCCAACGGGTACCCTACATCTCTTTAAGCATGGTAATATGTTCTTAATGTTTGCATATTTTTGTCCACCTCTTAAATATTCTGTTGTAAATTACGCTAGGCAATAATTTTCAACATACATTGGCCAATGTCATGAGACTCTGAGTTTGTGGGTCTTTGCTATATTTCCATGCAGTATTTACTACTGTCTGAGAAATGTGAAAATGATGCGAAATTGTCTCCTATTAGAAACTATGGCAACGGAATGGCTACAGTCACCTACTAGCTATTAGGCCTTATTTCTGATAAATTCTGAACTAATTCCATTATTTCCCGCCGCGTTCCTCAGTTACTAATTTATTTAACTTGCCTTCAGGAAAGAACGCCTAAATAAATATTTCTTTAGTTTTCTCTCGATGTGTTTCACTTCGTGCTTAAGGCTTTCTGAAAGTTGATCCATCTTTTAGCCGGCCGGGGTGGCCGAGAGGTTGTAGGCGCTACAGTCTGGAACTGCGCGGCCGCTATGGTAGCAAGTTCCAATCCTGCCTCGGGCATGGACATGTGTCATGTGCTTAGGTTAGTTAGGTTTAAGTTGTTGTAAGTTATAGGGGACTGATGACCTTAGAAGTTAAGTCCCATAGTGCTCAGAGCCATTTGAACCATTTTTTTATCCTTCTTTTTCTGGCCACAGCGATGTCAGAGGTTTGATGTTTTACCGGATTCCTGATATTAACCGCACACTCGTGAAATGGTCGTACCAGAAGATCCCCACTTCATCGCTACCTCGGAGATGCTGTGTCCCATCGCTCGTGCGCCGACTAGTCAACGTCACGTTCAGACTCACTCAAATCTTGATACCCTGCCATTGTAGCAGAAGTAACTGATCTAACAACTGTGCCAGACGTTTGCTGTTTTGTATAGGCGTCGCAGACCGCAGCGCCGTATTCTCCCTGTTTATATATCTCTGTATTTGAATACGCATGCCTGTATCAGTTTCTTTGGCGCTTCAGTATATATTGTGTATACAGGGTGTTACAAAATGGTACGGCCAAACTTTCAGGAAACATTCCTCACACACAAATAAAGAAAAGATGTGATGTGGACATGTGTAGGGAAACGCTTAATTTCCATGTTAGAGCTCATTTTAGTTTCGTCAGTATGTACTCCAACGTGATCAAATTGTAAATTTTCACAATCAACAAGTGTGGGCTAACGAGAATCCGCACACAATTGTGCAATCACGTCATCAACACACATTTTCTGTGAACGTTTGGGCAGGCATTGTTGGCGATGTCTTGATTGGGCACCATGTTCTTCCACCTACGCTCAATGGAGCACGTTATCATGATTTCATACACCTGTGCTGCTAGATCATGTGCCTTTACAAGTACGACACAACATGTGGTTCATGCACGTTGGAGCTCCTGCGCATTTCAGTCGAAGTGTTCGTATGCTTCTCAACAACAGATTCGGTGACCGATGGATTGGTAGAGGCGGACCAATTCCATGGCCTCCACGCTCTGCTGACCTCAACCCTCTAGACTTTCATTTATGGGGGCATTTGAAAGCCCTTGTCTACGCAACCCCGGTACCAAATGTAGAGACTCTTCGTGCTCGTATTGTGGACGGCTGTGATACAATACGCCACTCTCCTGGGCTGCATCAGCGCATCAGGGGTTCCATGCGACGGAGGATGGATGCATGTATCCTCGCTAACGGAGGACATTTTGAACATTTCCTGTAACAAAGTGTTTGAAGTCACGCTGGTACGTTGTTTTGCTGTGTGTTTCCATTCCATGATTAATGTGATTTGAAGAGAAGTAATAAAATGAGCTCTAACATGGAAAGTAAGCGTTTCCGGACACATGTCCACATAACATATTTTCTTTCTTTGTGTGTGAAGAATGTTTCCTGAAAGTTTGGCCGTACCTTTTTGTAACACCCTGTATATCACACATTTCCGACAGCTGTTGCGTAACATTCCTGGTACTGATAACATGGGGTTTCTTATTAAAAGTCATCTTAGACAGATTTTTGATGTGATCGCGAACTCGAGTTTACTCTGTGACATTTAAAAAGTATACTTGTACCGGAACAGCGTTGCCCTTACATCCCATGTAGTGTGTTGTCGATATTTCAAATACGAGGGGAAGTCAAAAAGTGAAACGACTCTCGCAGTTTCTCGGCGTATGGCGCGGTAACGTTGCTAGGACCGAAGTTTTATCGCCTGTAACAAGTCTTCATAACGTGTCACTCTTATTCCCACCTTATTGCTTCTATTGTAGCAGACCGTGAAACATGGCAGCTCCATTGGCGATTTGCACCAAGGAGGAAATGGGGACAGTGGTTCGCCTTTTATTTGCGAAAGGTGTTAAAACTGCGGAAATTATTCCTCGAATGCCAGCCCAGTATGATGACAGCTGTTTATAGCAAAGCAAGATCTACGAGTGGAGGGAACCCCGCAAACAGAGAAAAACGTCTCTATGTGACGAAAGGCGGGGTAACAATTGAGGACGTCGTTGAGAGTATGGTGATCGAAAGCAGAGGAATCACAGCGGACAAAATGGCCTGCACTTTACATATCAGTCATCGTTCAGCGTATTCCATCTTACACGACAGGCTAAACTTTCGTAAAGTGTGTGGAAGGTGCGTACCGAAAGAATTGTCAGCGCAGCGTAAGGCGCAGAGAATAGACATCTCTCATAAACATATGTCCAGCTATCATCGCTAGAGACATGGATTTTTATAGCAAATTGTTACTGAAGGCGAAACGTCTGTGCATCATCACCGAAAAGTAAGGCTGCGAGCATGGTTTGGAAACACCCTTCAACACCAGAAGTTGAGAAATTTAAACGTCTACCATCAGCTGGTAAGATTGTGCTATAACTATTATGGGACATGGAAGGCGTGGAAGCCGTTCATTTCACCCCAAGAGGCGAAAATGTGGGAAATATTGTGACGTGTTGGTAACTAATCTGAAATCTGCAATCAGATCCAAATGTCGCGGAAAATTGAGAAAATGTGTCATCCTGCAGCAAGATACCGCTCGGCTACATTCTGCCAAAGGAACCGCCGAAACAAGGAAGGAGTTGGGTTTCGAATTTTTGGGACACCCACCGTATAGTCGGGACCTGACTCCAAGCGATTTCCATACGTTTGGATCATTAAAGGAAGCGCTTAGGGGAAGAAGATTTGCAACCGATGCAAAAGTCATTGATGTGGAGCGAAGCTGGTCACAGGTGCAACCAAAAAACCTTTCGGCGACGACATCAAAATTCTTGTGAAATGTGCGTTGAAGTGCAGGGAGGTTATGCAGAACAATAAGGTACGTTTCAGGTTTCTGTTCTTAGAATAAATATTCCTTTTCTGAAAAGTGCCTTTACTTTTTGACTTTCCCTCATATTTTTGTAATGATTATTTAGTGATGATTATGGCGGTAGAAATGTTATCAGGAAATTGTAAAAGCAAATTGTGACAAGTAACTGCAGTTTGATATCATTGTTACATGCTTAATGGTTTAAAACGATCGTATGTGTAAGTAATTGGCAACCAATGCTGTACAATCGCAATGAAGTTATGAGATATTAAATTGACTGTTTTATTAGAAGATGTTACGCGTTTCGGGATTACACCCATCTTCAGACATCTGTTACGAATAGGTACAAAGTATAAGTGAACAGCACACAACACGTCAACGTTACAAAAAATGAGATTTGGTTATATAAGTTATATACCACAAACTTGAACTCCTTCCGAACCAACCAGGCGTACAGCCCTGACAACTCAAAGAAAGTGTCGAATAACATATGACTATAGCTGCAACACAAGCAGTCTTGAAGAAGAGCGTTTATTGACGCTAAACAAGTCAACTAGCAGCGAAGCTCCCTCGCTAGGGGTCGCTGCATGGTCATGTGCTCCATGCGTTCACATGCAATTTACTAACGTACTCAGCATATAACAAATAACAGGGTGTAATTCCGACTAGCAACCGGAATGGTACTTCCGTACACGTTAACTCTAAAGGATGTTCTATTTTTTTTTATAAAATCCAAATTTTTTTACATTGCCATACTATACCTATAGCCTGTAGTGTCACTAAGCACAACTCAAACCACATGTTAGTATAAAATGAATAATAGAGGGGGGGGGGGAGTTCCTTCATGAATAAACTTTTCAGCTTCTCAGATCTCTAATAGAATACCACCAAATTAAACATAACCAACATTGTCCGTCATTAACTAAAACCGTGTGGGCAGCTAGAGTACACAAACGTCTTAGGCGCCATATGTTAAAGCCAACGGCAACCACATCGGCTGCAGCCACCTGCCTATCGAATTACGGCCAAGTGATATTCATGGGTCATGATTGCCCAAATAGAAGCCTTCAAACCACAACTTACACCTTTCTACCACATGGAAAAAAGTTTAATGGTGAGAGGAAGATCATTTACATAAAATTCCAAAACACACACGTGGGTTATACGTCATACATTCCTTATATAAACTATTGGCACGACAATTGCCCGAGTCCTACCTGTGGTACCCGGATACCGGAGAGCTCTTGATTTTAAAAAAACAAAAAACAACATTAAAAGTGTTAAAACTTTACACTATAAAATCAATAAAATAAACCATTGTGTCACCAAGGACCACCCAAGTGTACGGTGGTGACAAATCCGTATATGCCAAACTACACTCCTGGAAATGGAAAAAAGAACACATTGACACCGGTGTGTCAGACCCACCATACTTGCAATGATCACACGCACGGCACAGCGGACACACCAGGAACCGCGGTGTTGGCCGTCGAATGGCGCTAGCTGCGCAGCATTTGTGCACCGCCGCCGTCAGTGTCAGCCAGTTTGCCGTGGCATACGGAGCTCCATCGCAGTCTTTAACACTGGTAGCATGCCGCGACAGCGTGGACGTGAACCGTATGTGCAGTTGACGGACTTTGAGCGAGGGCGTATAGTGGGCATGCGGGAGGCCGGGTGGACGTACCGCCGAATTGCTCAACACGTGGGGCGTGAGGTCTCCACAGTACATCGATGTTGTCGCCAGTGGTCGGCGGAAGGTGCACGTGCCCGTCGACCTGGGACCGGACCGCAGCGACGCACGGATGCACGCCAAGACCGTAGGATCCTACGCAGTGCCGTAGGGGACCGCACCGCCACTTCCCAGCAAATTAGGGACACTGTTGCTCCTGGGGTATCGGCGAGGACCATTCGCAACCGTCTCCATGAAGCTGGGCTACGGTCCCGCACACCGTTAGGCCGTCTTCCGCTCACGCCCCAACATCGTGCAGCCCGCCTCCAGTGGTGTCGCGACAGGCGTGAATGGAGGGACGAATGGAGACGTGTCGTCTTCAGCGATGAGAGTCGCTTCTGCCTTGGTGCCAATGATGGTCGTATGCGTGTTTGGCGCCGTGCAGGTGAGCGCCACAATCAGGACTGCATACGACCGAGGCACACAGGGCCAACACCCGGCATCATGGTGTGGGGAGCGATCTCCTACACTGGCCGTACACCACTGGTGATCGTCGAGGGGACACTGAATAGTGCACGGTACATCCAAACCGTCATCGAACCCATCGTTCTACCATTCCTAGACCGGCAAGGGAACTTGCTGTTCCAACAGGACAATGCACGTCCGCATGTATCCCGTGCCACCCAACGTGCTCTAGAAGGTGTAAGTCAACTACCCTGGCCAGCAAGATCTCCGGATCTGTCCCCCATTGAGCATGTGTGGGACTGGATGAAGCGTCGTCTCACGCGGTCTGCACGTCCAGCAGGAACGCTGGTCCAACTGAGGCGCCAGGTGGAAATGGCATGGCAAGCCGTTCCACAGGACTACATCCAGCATCTCTACGATCGTCTCCATGGGAGAATAGCAGGCTGCATTGCTGCGAAAGGTGGATATACACTGTACTAGTGCCGACATTGTGCATGCTCTGTTGCCTATGTCTATGTGCCTATGGTTCTGTCAGTGTGATCATGTGATGTATCTGACCCCAGGAATGTGTCAATAAAGTTTCCCCTTCCTGGGACAATGAATTCACGGTGTTCTTATTTCAATTTCCAGGAGTGTATTTACCCATCTAACGTTTCCCATATGGCGTTAAACTAGCGAACCACTCAGCAAAAAACCTAGACTATCGTAACGGTACGTGCACAGAAGACCATCAGCTCCTATAGAATACAGTATCATACTTCTTATGAGGGGATATTAGACACCAAGTTCAAAACAGTATCCGTTCAAACAAGCCAAAAAACCAGTTGTTCCCACCGGAAGCCTGTTCATTAAAGACTGGGTGGACAGCGTGCTGTATACGCACATAGATCTCCAGGCCTTCGTGAAGAAAAAATAAGCAGCCTATCTGCTGCAAAATGCAAGGTTTATTTAAATCCCTTGACAATGGCGTCAACCTTTATAACTGTGTTGTTCAGAAGGATATTAGTGACTGGTACGCTATAAAGGAGCTGAAAGGCGTTAGTAAAACGTAGAATTTACTTATTATTTCTCCACAGTTGCTGCTCTACCTCTTCCTTAGCATATTTTTATCATTGCTAAAAGGGTATCATTCTACCAAAGAAATGAGAAGGTCATTAGGCCTGAGGGCGGCCAACTATTTCCCCTGTTGTTCGTTTCGTGAATTCCCTTTCGACGAATGAAAATGCGCCATAGTTTGACTCAGTGGACTGTGTCTAGGTTGGTTTGCCGGATGTGTCTTGTCGTTTTGTGAATACCTCTCATGTGGAACGAAGTATACCGCAGACACACTGGACTGCGGAGAGAAGCCGCTGAGCAATGGTTGAGTGAGATAATGTATGGTGTGCTCGTCGAAATACTAAATATTTTATGTTAACGTTGGTGCAGTTTATATAAGAAGGTGATAATTAGCACTTCTACAGTAGTAAGTCGTCTCACTTAAATTATTGCCGTGGATGCAAAATATTTCCAGAAAAAAACATGCTGTTGCAAGAATTACATCATGTTACTTCAAGAATGCTTATCAGTGGTAGCCTGTCTAATTAATAAGAGACTTGAAGAACATGCGGAAGTATTTTTTCCCAACATTCTCAACAGCACTGCTTCTAAAAAGGAAAACTTTAAACATTTTATTTCATAATTGATGTACAAAGAGCAAGACTCGTCTTACATAAACAGCGATGAAAAGCACGTTCAGTTCGATGTATTGACATGAGTTACTCTTATATTTCAAGTACTTATCATTCATTTTATTTAAATATGATCTTAAAATTAGCGTGTTGCAGTACATGGCTAAATTCCATTTCTTTAAATTCATTTAGTAAAAGTCTCAAGGTTAAACTAAGAGTGTAATGACAAATACTAACTTCGTACTGTTTTTGAAAAATTTGTAAATAAATGTTTGAAAAGAATATCATTTAAATCTTGTGAGTTTTGTTCGGGTGCAAAAAAAAATCTATAATGTCTGGGGTTATAAACGCACCATCTGTTTCAAAATGAATAAACAAACTTTTAATATTTGTTCATTAAGATCGAGGCGACTGATTTTAGCAAGTAGAATTTGTGATTAGCTGGAGTAAATTTTTCTGTGTGGGGTAGTATTGATTCCTAATCCATTGTTAGAGGCTGACACAGATATTTAATGGGAAACTTTAAATATCAGAACGATAACTGCAGATAGTAGTAAGTGAACAGTTTATGTGTTTTGTTTCTGGCTACGACGATACCTTAAATTCCTCAGGAAGAGGTACGGTAGTCTATTTAATATTCAGACAGGTACAAGTGCTGTTAACCTTAAAGTGTTAAGTATTCTCTAAAATATTGGTCGAAGTGTTAATACTGTTGTTTTTAGCTCCGAGTGCGAAGTTACACGTCACAATAGAAAGACAAGTTTCTAGCATGGTAACGTTGTTTAACAGATGTGACCACACTCGTAATAAAAGATAAAAAGAGAACATTATAATTACGAAAGGAAAGTAAGGTGAAAATTCGTTAAATATGCTTTAATTACTTTATGTATTTCAGAGGTCACCGTGAAGCATTTCAGTACTTCAAACTATTGCATAATTATCTGCAGCAAGAAAATAGGGTGAAGGGTTCCTGTACACCCTTTCATAACTTTCTATAATTCAAAGGTCGTCGTGACACATTTCAGAACTTGCAACTGTTACATAATTATCTGCTGGAATTAGTATGTAGATTGTATCTTTAGACAAGAGCCAAGCAATTGCAAAGTTAACTGAATGCGAATAACGAGGTAGTTGGAGACGCTACTTGCAGCAGTGTCGTTAACTCAGTAACTGGGCGACGATGCATCCACCGGTGTCAGACGCCGGCAAGCAGTACTGCTCCTTCCGGAAGCTCCCCCTCTACCGCCACTTCCCCTCTGAATGAGGCCGCCAGGGGCCGCCGCAACTTCTCCGAGAGACGTCCGCAAACTTGGTTTTGTTCTCCGCAGCAAGTACCACGTGCCAACAACTTAGTTGCCCGCCTGCTGCGCCACGTCCTGATTGGATCCATCACAGCGGACCCGAGTTCTGCTAACTCGGACTTACTGAGGATCAACTTGGTACTGGTAGGTTCCCCACAAACCTTCTCAAGCTTTAGCAAGCAATTAGTATACGAGGGTGTTGTCCATGTAAGAAGGTCGGTGACACCACGTTATTCACACAAGCAATTGACGTTCTGTTATCGAGCTAGGTATATTATTAATTAGTGAGTCTTGACTGGATTAGTGTCACCAAATACATTTTGTTGTATCTCTGACTGATCTTCGTATCTTCTAAAGATCGTTTCATATCTATCCCACATCCCTACAACACTCAACATAACTGATTATTAGCTTGACCGAATTCCAATCGCCGCTTTTCCGTTACAGCGCGGCTCCCCCCGACGGAAGTTCGAGTCATTCCTCGGGCATGGGTGTGTGTGTGTGTGTGTGTGTGTGTGTGTGTTTTGGTCTTAGTGTAAGTTTAAGTTAGGTTAAGTAGTGTGTAAGCTTAGGGACCGATGACCTCAGCGGTTTGGTCCCATAAGACTTTGCCACAAATCTCCAGATTTCCATTGTTACATCTTTCTTCTCAATATGTTGGTCTATCACATTATTTGTAAAGGTCCGTCCTGATGACATACGTTTTACAATTCACTATTAGCTTTTTCGGTTACTACCATCTTCAGGTTATAAAATATTCTAATGAAGGCGTCAACGTCAAAATCTATACAAGTCATTTTTTCGTTTTCCCTCGTTCCGCAGTTGCTTCAAAATTCATGGAGGTATGTTCCGTTAACGGAACTACATGAGAGGCAGTTCGTTTTTTTTTCATAAACGTTTCACTTCTTTGCTTATGAAGCATCTTCAGCGGCCTGTAATACATGTTTCTTTTTGTACATATAATAAATGTATTAAATAGTAAATATGTTACTTAGTTACAATTTGTAGTGCTTTTCTATTATTTTTCAGATTAGAAACAACTTCTATTGCAGAAATTACGTGAGGTTAAATTTTGTTTGGTTTTACTTAAGACTTTCGGTGTTATTAGGACGGCACATACGGATTAACAACACTGCATAGACGGAACATACCTCCATGAATCTATACATGTATAGATTTTGACGTTGATATATACATCAGAAAATGTTATGATCTAAAGATGGCAGCAGCCGAAGCTGGTAATAGTGAATTGTAAAATTCTTGTGTTCAAGACGGATCTTTACAAATAAAGTGCGTCAGTATGACCGCGGACTCCTTCACATACTATATGTCTTGAATTGATACATTGTTTTGTGGTGAGAGTTCAGTCACAAAAATATCTACCTCAGTTTCAAAAAAGCCATGTGGAGCTTCCTCATCGTTCATCCAGCAGTAACTGAAATAGTTTTTTGCAAACACACTTCACCTATACACACTGTTTGACTACTTACAAGAACTGAGATATTGTTGGACGAAAACAATCACAGGCAACGATAGACGACATGAAACACAGTACATACATACTAGAGGTGTAGCCGTATATTTATAACAAAAATGGCATAAATTTCGCCTTCTTAGGTACAGAGTGAAGCATGATTCTAGATAGAAGAAGCTATACTTAACTCAAAGGCACCGCCATACCTCCTTTGTAATTACTTGTGTGGTATGTTACATGGCACCCTTTATACTTGAAAACAGCCGCCATGTTGTAAAAGTAGCCCCTTAGGTTGTCTCTCTCGCCTTTTTTGCGACATACTTAATCAAAGTTTACAGAACGGACTTCTGCGTGAAACTGCAGAACGGTCCTACTGTCGCAAATGTACATCCCACATAAGAACCTCGAAGACAACAAAATCACTACTCATACAGCAACATACTGACAACCGATTTTCCCTCACTGCAGTTACGAGTGGAACAGGAAATCGAATGACTAGCAGTTGTACAAGCTATTAAACACCTTGCATCGTACGGTGGGTGCAAGTATTAGTAGTAGAAAAACACTGTCTGAAAAAAAATTAGTAGATCCTCTTAGATGTTTCCAGTTCACTCAAGGGGTAGCGTCTTTGATTAGTAATCAAAAAGTTCTTGGTTCCGTGTTGGTGCCCCACAACCGCTTAAATTTTGACTAAAAATCATCATACTATGACGGTCGAAGGATTCTGGCGTAAGAAGTCACCTTCATTCAACAAACGACCTTGCCAAAAACAAAGGGGAGGATCGGATAGATGTTAAGGGCACTCTCTTGCCATGGAGATGGGAAATTCTTCTTAAAGGCAGTTGAATCAGCAATGATCCACAGCATGAGGATGCAGAAGGCAATGGCAGTCGCTGAATTAAAGACATATAACGTGTATCCATAGGACATGCGGCCTGTAATTGATAAAATGTCATAATGATCTCTCCATTGGCAACAGATACCGGACTACTACCTCATTTGGAAATCTGGGAGGGGACTGCCAAGGATAATGACAAAAATATTGAATAATCAACGAAATAATAACTCTCTACTAGTCGGGGCGTGGAATGTCAAGCTTCAACGTGGTAGGGAAGATAGAAAAAGTGGAAAGGGAAATGCCGAGGATCAGTCTAGTGTACTGAAATGGACAGAAGACAAGGATTTCTGGCCAGAAGACCAATATCAAAAGCAGCAGAAAATTATATAACGAGAATAGGATTCGTTATGAATAGGAAGTTAGCGCACAGAGTGATTTTTTGTGAACAGTTGAATGATAGGATTGTTTTAATCCGAATCGATTGCAAACAAACTCTGATGTTCGGGTACGCATGCCGACGTCGTAGGCCGAAGATGAAGAGATAGACGAAGCGTATGAGGATATTGAATGGGTAGTTCAGTACGTAGAGCGAGATGAAAATCTAAAAGTCATGGAGGACTGGAATGGGATGTAGACCTAGGAGTAGAAGAACGGGTTGCTGGAGAATATGGTATCAGAAACTAGAGAGCAGAAAGACTAATTGAGGTTAGCATTAAATTTCAACTAGTAGTAGAGAATGTTCAAGAATCACAAGAGTAGGAGGTATATCTGGAAAAAGGCCGGGTATATGGGAAGATATATCTTAGTTAGGTTAGGCAGATATTTCGGAATCAGATACTGGATTGAAATGCGTACCCAGAGCAGATATGGACTGACAATTCAGTAGTATTGGAGAGCAGGCTGAAGTTTAAGAGACTAGACTAGTCTGCAAGAATGAATGAGCTAAGAAGTGGGACACGGATGCTCCAAGGAATGAACAGATACGCTTGAAGTTCGCTGAGGCTACAAATACTGCGATAAGGAATAGACTAGTACGCAGTATAGTTAAAGTGGGATGGACATCTCCAAAAAGGGCAAGCTGGAAAGAAAAATGTAGTTACAAAGAAACTACGGAGAAACCATGGTTAACATGAGAAATATTTCAGTTGATCAATGAAAGAAGGAAGTACAAAAGTTTTCAGGGACATTCAGGAATACAGGAATATAAGTCAATTGCGAACGAAATAAATATGAAGTACAGGAAAGCAAAGGCAAATTGGCTGCATGAAAAACATGAAGAAATCGAGAAAGAAATTACTGTCGGGAGGACCGACTCAGCCTATAGAAAGGTCGAAACAACCTTCGGAGAAAGTAAAAGCAATGGCGGTAACGTTTGGAGTGTAGTTGGAATTCCTCTGTTAAACGCAGAGGAGAGAGCGGATGGATGGAAAGACTACATTTAAGGTGTCCATGAAAGGGAAGACTTGTCTAATGAAGTGATAGATGAAGATACAGGGATCTATATAGAAGAGGTAGGGGATCCAGTATTAGAATCAGCTTTGGAAGACTTAAGATTGAATAAGGATAGATAACATTCCATCAGATATTCTAAAGCCGTTTGGGGAAGTGGCAACAAAACGACTATTCTCATCGGTGTGAAGATCGCTATAGACTGGCCGCATATCATGTGACATTCGGAAAGACATCATTCACTCAATTCTGAAGCTTGCAAGAGACGACGAGTGCGAGAAATGTCTCACAATCGGCTTAACGACTCGTGCGTCCATTTTGCTGGCAGTAATAATATACAACTTCCCCCATGAACCATGGACCTTGCCGTTGGTGGGGAGGCTTGCGTGCCTCAGCGATACAGATGGCCGTACCATAGGTGCAACCACAACGGAGGGGTATCTGTTGAGAGGCCAGACAAACATGTGGTTCCTGAAGAGGGGAAGCAGCCTTTTCAGTAGTTGCAGGAGCAACAGTCTGGATGATTGACTGATCTGGCCTTGTAACATTAACCAAAACGGCCTTGCTGTGCTGGTACTGCGAACGGCTGAAAGCAAGGGGAAACTACAGCCGTAATTTTTCCCGAGGACATGCAGCTTTACTGTATGATTAAATGATGATGGCGTCCGCTTGGGTAAAATATTCCGGAGCTAAAATAGTCCCCCATTCGGATCTCCGGGCGGGGACTACTCAAGAGGATGTCGTTATCAGGAGAAAGAAAACTGGCATTGTACGGATCGGAGCGTGGAATGTCAGATCCCTTAATCGGGCAGGTAGGTTAGAAAATTTAAAAAGGGAAATGGATAGGTTAAAGTTAGATATAGTGGGAATTAGTGAAGTTCGGTGGCAGGAGGAACAAGACTTTTGGTCAGGTGATTACAGGGTTATAAATACAAAATCCAATAGGGGTAATGCAGGAGTAGGTTTAATAATGAATAAAAAAATAGGAGTGCGGGTTAGCTACTACAAACAGCATAGTGAACGCATTATTGTGTCCAAGATAGACACAAAGCCCATGCCAACTACAGTAGTACAAGTTTATATGCCAACTAGCTCTGCAGATGATGAAGAAATTGATGAAATGTATGACGAGATAAAAGAAATTATTCAGGTAGTGAAGGGAGACGAAAATTTAATAGTCATGGGTGACTGGAATTCGTCAGTAGGAAAATGGAGAGAAGGAAGCATAGTAGGTGAATATGGATTGGGGGGAAGAAATGAAAGAGGAAGCCGCCTTGTAGAATTTTGCACAGAGCATAACTTTATCATAGCTAACACTTGGTTCAAGAATCATAAAAGAAGGTTGTATACCTGGAAGAATCCTGGAGATACTAGTAGGTATCAGATAGATTATATAATGGTAAGACAGAGATTTAGGAACCAGGTTTTAAATTGTAAGACATTTCCAGGGGCAGATGTGGATTCTGACCACAATCTATTGGTTATGAACTGCAAATTGAAACTGAAGAAACTGCAAAAAGGTGGGAATTTAAGGAGATGGGACCTGGAAAAACTGAAAGAACCAGAGGTTGTAGAGAGTTTCAGGGAGAGCATAAGGGAAAAATTGACAGGAATGGGGGAAAGAAATACAGTAGAAGACGAATGGGTAGCTCTGAGGGATGATGTAGTGAAGGCAGCAGAGGATCAAGTAGGTAAAAAGACGAGGGCTAATAGAAATCCTTGGGTAACAGAAGAAATATTGAATTTAATTGATGAAAGGAGAAAATATAAAAATGCAGTAAATGAAGCAGGCAAAAGGAAATACAAACGTCTCAAAAATGAGATCGACAGAAAGTGCAAAATGGCTAAGCAGGGATGGCTAGAGGACAAATGTAAGGATGTAGAGGCTTGTCTCACTAGGGGTAAGATAGATACTGCCTACAGGAAAATTAAAGAGACATTTGGAGAGAAGAGAACCACTTGTATGAATATCAAGAGCTCAGATGGCAACCCAGTTCTAAGCAAGGAAGGGAAGGCAGAAAGGTGGAAGGAGTATATAGAGGGTTTATACAAGGGCGATGTACTTGAGGACAATATTATGGAAATGGAAGAGGATGTAGATGAAGATGAAATTGGAGATAAGATACTGCGTGAAGAGTTTGACAGAGCACTGAAAGACCTGAGTCGAAACAAGGCCCCGGGAGTAGACAACATTCCATTAGAACTACTGATGGCCTTGGGAGAGTCAGTCATGACAAAACTCTACCATCTGGTGAGCAAGATGTATGAGACAGGCGAAATACCCACAGACTTCAAGAAGAATATAATAATTGCAATCCCAAAGAAAGCAGGTGTTGACAGATGTGAAAATTACCGAACTATCAGTTTAATAAGTCACAGCTGCAAAATACTAACGCGAATTCTTTACAGACGAATGGAAAAACTGGTAGAAGCGGACCTCGGGGAAGATCAGTTTGGATTCCGTGGAAATGTTGGAACACGTGAGGCAATACTAACCTTACGACTTATCTTAGAAGAAAGATTAAGAAAAGGCAAACCTACGTTTCTAGCATTTGTAGACTTAGAGAAAGCTTTTGACAACGTTAACTGGAATACTCTCTTTCAAATTCTGAAGGTGGCAGGGATAAAATACAGGGAGCGAAAGGCTATTTACAATTTGTACAGAAACCAGATGGCAGTTATAAGAGTCGAGGGGCATGAAAGGGAAGCAGTGGTTGGGAAAGGAGTGAGACAGGGTTGTAGCCTCTCCCAGATGTTATTCAATCTGTATATGGAGCAAGCAGTAAAGGAAACAAAAGAAAAATTCGGAGTAGGTATTAAAATTCATGGAGAAGAAGTAAAAACTTTGAGGTTCGCCGATGACATTGTAATTCTGTCAGAGACAGCAAAGGACTTGGAAGAGCAGTTGAACGGAATGGACAGTGTCTTGAAAGGAGGATATAAGATGAACATCAACAAAAGCAAAACGAGGATAATGGAATGTAGTCAAATTAAATCGGGTGATGCTGAGGGGATTAGATTAGGAAATGAGACACTTAAAGTAGTAAAGGAGTTTTGCTATTTAGGGAGCAAAATAACTGATGATGGTCGAAGTAGCGAGGATATAAAATGTAGACTGGCAATGGCAAGGAAATCGTTTCTGAAGAAGAGAAATTTGTTAACATCGAGTATAGATTTAAGTGTCAGGAAGTCGTTTCTGAAAGTATTTGTATGGAGTGTAGCCATGTATGGAAGTGAAACATGGACGATAACCAGTTTGGACAAGAAGAGAATAGAAGCTTTCGAAATGTGGTGCTACAGAAGAATGCTGAAGATAAGGTGGGTAGATCACGTAACTAATGAGGAGGTATTGAATAGGATTGGGGAGAAGTTTGTGGCACAACTTGACTAGAAGAAGGGATCGGTTGGTAGGACATGTTTTGAGGCATTAAGGGATCACAAATTTAGCATTGGAGGGCAGCGTGGCGGGTAAAAATCGTAGAGGGAGACCAAGAGATCAATACACTAAGCAGATTCAGAAGGATGTAGGTTGCAGTAGGTACTGGGAGATGAAGAAGCTTGCACAGGATAGAGTAGTATGGAGAGCTGCATCAAACCAGTCTCAGGACTGAAGACCACAACAACAACAATAATATACAAAAGAATTGAAAAAAAAATAAAACTTGAGGATGTGTCAGATGTCAACCAGTTTTGCTTTAGAAAAGGTAAACGCTCCAAAGGGGAAATTCTGACGTTGTGGTTGACAACTGAAGCAAGAATAAAGAAAAATGAAGACACGTTCATAGCATTTGTCGACCTGTAAAAAGCATTCGACAATGTCAGATGTGAAAGCTGTTCGAAATTCCGAGAAAAATGGGGGTAATCTATAGGGAAAGACTGGTAATACACACTACGCTCAATAAACAAGAAGAAAAAATAAGAGTGGAAGACTAAGTGCTCAGATTAAGAAGGGTGTAAGACATGGATGTAGTCTTTCACAACCTGCTGTTCAATCTACACATCGAAGAATCAGTGACTGAAATAATAGAAATGATTTAGGGGGAAATTAAAATTCAAGGTGAACGAATTCCTGATGACATTGCTGTAATCAGTGAAAGTGAAGAAAAATTACAGGATCTGCTGAATGGAATAAGCAGTCTAATAAGTACAGAATAGGGACTGACAATAATCGAGGAAAGACGAAAGTAATGAGAAGTAACAGAAACGAAAACAGCGAGAAACTTCTCATCAGGATTGTAGAACACGAACTAGATGAAGATAAGGAATTCTGCTACCTAGGCAGCAAAATAACCCTCGACGGAGCGAGCAAGGAGGGCATCAGAAGCAGACTAGTACAGGTAAAGAAGGCATTCCCGGCCAAGAGATGTCTGCTAATATCAAACATAGGTCTTAGTCTGAGGAAGGAAATTTTGCGAACGTACGTTTGGAGAACAGCATTTTGTGGTAGCGAAGCATGGACTGTGAGGAAACCGGAACAGAATAGAATCGAAGCATTTGAGATGTGCTGCTACAGAATGTTGAAAATTAGGTGGGCTGATTACGTAAAGAATGAGGAGGTTCTCCGCAGAATCGGCGAGGAAACTAATGTATGGAAAAAAACAAGAAGAACGGATAGGATGAGAGGACATTTGTTAAGACATCAGGAAATAACTTCAGTGGTACTAGAGGGAGCTGTAGAGGATAAAAACTGTAGGAGAAGACAGAGACTTCAATATATACATCTAATAATTGAGGACGTAGGTTGCATGTGCTACTCTGAGGTGGGCAGTGTCGAACCATTCAGAAGACTGACGACTAAAAACTACATTCACTCAAGATTTATTGCTGTAAAAGTTCTCGTGGAGTACATTGAATGATTACATGCAGATTAATAGCAGGAGCGGTTCTTAGGTGCCAACTATTGACCCATGCTGGAACACTCATAGTACGTGATGTAGCGTCCATTGGGTGCCAGTACAGGCGTTGACTCGTACAGGTGGCGAGTATTGTCCTGGGATACGTTATTCTCTGCTCGACCTGTTCACGTAGTTTTGCAAGAATTACTGGTTGACGTGTTGCACGGGTCACTTCTCGGTCCATCATATCCCAAAAGTGCTCCATTGGAGACAAGTACGAAGATCGTGCTGGCTAGGAAAATTGCTGTACAACTTGGCATGTTGAGTTTTACGGGCAGTGTGTGGGTGAGCATTATTCTGTTGGGACAATGCATCACTTTCCTGTTGGATGCATGGCAAAAGAACGGGTCTTATAACATTCTGCACATAACGAGCACTGCTTAGTGTGGCCTGCAGAATCACCAAAGATGATAGAGAGTTACAGCTTATGGCACGCCAGTCCGTGAGACCTGGGATGGGGCATGTGTTTCTTGGACGAAGTCTATTCCCATGTCTAAGTCGTACGCGCGAATGACCATTACTTGCATACAGGCAGAATCTGCTTTCATCACTGAAGACCACGGCGTGCCATTGCACCTGATTCTCTGACGGCATGAGTCCAGTCGTGAATATCGATGACGTGGCTTCAGCGTGTACCACTGTTAATAACAGATTCGTAAAAGTTTGTGTTGATACATCTGAGCTCACAAGTCCTCTCATATGAGCTGTTGTAGCTGTGAGGTCTGCACTTCTGCCCTTACAATACAGCGATCTTGGCTCGCGTCTGTGCTGCCTGGACGTCCACAACCTCGTTTCTAACCTAACACAATCAGCTTGTGTGGCAGTTCTCCGAAAGGACCAACCCGTCACTCGGAAGTCCACGATTTGACACCTTTTAGACTCACTCAGTATACCGTAGGAGCATGAGTGCGTCTCCGTGGCATGATTGCCTTCTTGCTTCAAACTTCTGCGGAACACTTAGTTTTCTGGCTTCCTTTGGTTTTCGTTTTGTGTGTGTATGTCTGAGGGGGGGGGGGGGACGAAGCGCTACCTATTTAGTGACTGAACTTCCTTTATGTATGGTCAAAGTGGAACTCTATCTTTATAGCAGTCTTCATAAGGGCACTGGGTTTTGTGTCGTTTGGCTCTCACGCCATGTAGGTGAAAGCTGGGGTCGATGGTTAGTGTGGGACTTCGAGACTCGCCCGGGGCACCCGTACCCGGTGTCAACGCTCCGGAGCTACTTATCCAGTGTGCTCTAGGAGACGTGAAGTGAGTCTTACGGCTTACCGGGAGGGACAAATAAAATACGACTGGCCTGGAGAAAAGAGTTCCAGAGTACAAAGAAACGCAACAGACGAAAGTACAGTACTAACCCGACTGTAGCAGATGTTGAAAGTGACCACCATTCATCTCTTGGGAGTTTTGCACGTTTTGGAACGTTTTTTGACCTGCTCGGGCAGATTCTGTCTGACGCAATTCCAGAGTAAATGTTGCTGGAACTTTGACACTGTTAAACTACTCATCAAACAACTCACCACATCGTTTCCAGAACTTTTCACAAGGGACACCCATTGCCCCACTGTGACTACCATCGTCCCCTTTGCACTGATTCACTTACAGTGACACAGCCCATACTACGCTCTGAAGCAGTGTGGATCACATGGCGCGCTTATACGTGGCGTGAGCATCACTGGATGTTGTTATATGCAAACATTCACATCCAATCGTATCCACTCGGCGGGCTAGTTTAATTTGTCCGACACTGTATTTTGTCCATGAGCTTGTGTATGTGTTGGATGACGCTTTCCTTGATCGTTGGTTAAGCTCTTCATGTAGGTCACGGTTTCTTGCTCACCTGCGCGCCCCAAAAATGAGTCGAAGATATCGACTTCGCAAAGTCTTAATGGTATTCAAATTAGAGGAGCTGGTTGACCCAAAAGTAGCTGGGACGAGTATTGCTCTGTAAAGGCGAAGTTTTGTAATGACATTCATCTGCTTGCTGGCCATTAGGGGATACAGCTGGCTAGTGAGTTGTAAAATCTTGATTACCTTACCCGCACATACACCTTAAAAAATAAATTATTGTCGAATGTCACCCCTAGGTATTTGACCTGATTGCTCCATGGAATTACCTGAAGTTGAAAAATAAGCCAGTCTTGGTGGTACTGTATGTGAGTATGAGAGTCTCCATTTCGTCATCTCACACTTCCTGCCTATGTTCAACAACTCGAAAATCACGAGGCAATTTCTCCATTTCTCTGCGGACTTCAGTGTCATGGTAGCTTTGCCATTGCCTGCCATATCTATTTTTGAGAGACTTGAGATGCTACAAGAGTGGGGAAAAGGTTTCATACTCGTAAGAGTATGTGTCGCTCTGACTGACGCCTGCCAGAACATTGTTTTGATCTTACAAGTCACTGTTGATATGGTGTCATCGATTGACGCTGTGGTCCATACATCTTCTGTCAGTCGAACGTTGTCATTCAATCAGGAACTGATCTGATGGCAGTTAGTGATGCTGGTTGCTGGGTGGCGTAAGTGGTCTAGTGACTCTCTAGTGCAGTCGACGACAAGGTTGTGATTCGATGATAAGTTCACAACTGTGGTGAGATGGACATCAGTACGGATATTCTTCAGCAAGGCGATGTCATGGACTTAGGAGCTGTGGTTACGACTCTCTGGAATGTGCATCGCATCTTCAGTTCCAAGAGTGATTGCCTCAACGCGTCCCTCTAAGTCATTCAGTCTCTCACGTCGAGAGTTATTACGTCGGTAATTCTAGACGTTGTGTTTGGAATTAAGATCGCCACACAGGAGGACGTCTTGCCCAAGGCGTCTGATATGTCTGTTCTGACTTAAGTATGGTGAGATCAGGGGGGTGACGCCCTAAGATGTAGAGATATTTACCGCCATTACCTCAAGGGAAATAAGCGATGGGAGAGTAAGAAGAAAGTCAGTCATATTTTTGTTGATGAAGATGGCTGTACCTCCCTCTGGCCATTGGGTCAATCTATCCGATGCCTCGTTGTTGTTGTTGTTGTGGTCTTCAGTCCTGAGACTGGTTTGATGCAGCTCTCCATGCTACTCTATCCTGTGCAAGCTTCTTCATCTCCCAGTACCTACTGCAACCTACATCCTTCTGAATCTGCTTAGTGTATTGATCTCTTGGTCTCCCTCTACGATTTTTACCCTACACGCTGCCCTCCAATGCTAAATTTGTGATCCCCTGATGCCTCAAAACATGTCCTACCAGCCTATCCCTTCTTCTAGTCAAGTTGTGCCACAAACTTCTCTTCTCCCCAATCCTATTCAATACCTCCTCATTAGTTACGTGATCTACCCACCTTATCTTCAGCATTCTTCTGTAGCACCACATTTCGAAAGCTTCTATTCTCTTCTTGTCCAAACTGGTTGTCGTCTATGTTTCACTTCCATACATGGCTACACTCCATACAAATACTTTCAGAAACGACTTCCTGACACTTAAATCTATACTCGATGTTAACAAATTTCTCTTCATCAGAAACGATTTCCTTGCCATTGCCAGTCTACATTTTATATCCTCTCTACTTCGACCATCATCAGTTATTTTACTCCCTAAATAGCAAAACTCCTTTACTACTTTAAGTGTCTCATTTCCTAATCTAATCCCCTCAGCATCACCCGATTTAATTTGACTACATTCCATTATCCTCGTTTTGCTTTTGTTGATGTTCATCTTATATCCTCCTTTCAAGACACTGTCCATTCCGTTCAACTGCTCTTCCAAGTCCTTTGCTGTCTCTGACAGAATTACAATGTCATCGGCGAACCTCAAAGTTTTTACTTCTTCACCATGAATTTTAATACCTACTCCGAATTTTTCTTTTGTTTCCTTTACTGCTTGCTCAATATACAGATTGAATAACATCGCGGAGAGGCTACAACCCTGTCTCACTCCTTTCCGAACCACTGCTTCCCTTTCATGCCCCTCGACTCTTATAACTGCCATCTGGTTTCTGTACAAATTGTAAATAGCCTTTCGCTCCCTGTATTTTACCCCTGCCACCTTCAGAATTTGAAAGAGAGTATTCCAGTTAACGTTGTCAAAAGCTTTCTCCAAGTCTACAAATGTTAGTAACGTAGGTTTGCCTTTTCTTAATCTTTCTTCTAAGATAAGTCGTAAGGTTAGTATTGCCTCACGTGTTCCAACATTTCTACGGAATCCAAACTGATCTTCCCCGAGGTCCGCTTCTACCAGTCTTTCCATTCGTCTGTAAAGAATTCGCGTTAGTATTTTGCAGCTGTGACTTATTAAACTGATAGTTGGGTAATTTTCACATCTGTCAACACCTGCTTTCTTTGGTATTGGAATTATTATATTCTTCTTGAAGTCTGTGGGTATTTCGCCTGTCTCATACAACTTGCTCACCAGATGGTAGAGTTTTGTCATGACTGGCTCTGCCAAGGCCATCAGTAGTTCTAATGGAATGTTGTCTACTCCCGGGGCCTTGTTTCGACTCAGGTCTTTCAGTGCTCTGTCAAACTCTTCACGCAGTATCTTATCTCCCATTTCATCTTCATCTACATCCTCTTCCGTTTCCATAACATTGTCCTCGAGTACATTGCCCTTGTATAAACCCTCATCATGTTCATAAGTTTATATGACTGTGTCGTCACCAGAGGTGGTCCTTGAGTCTGATCCATCATATGCGGAGCGGCCGATGGGGCCGCCGGTCGGGCAAGAACCGCCGGACAGCGACCAGCCGACATCCATGCGTCTGAGGCTGCTACGTCTTTGGCGCGCGCAGTACGATCCACTCGCTTATGCACTGCGCACTCGACTCTGGGGGTGCACTAAACGTTCTGGCTATGAGCATTCCCTATTAAAGGGTAGGTGTAGATCGCACCCTGGCAACTACGCCACTACGCTATCTGGCAAAATTTTGAAATATAATCTAATGTTTATTGAACTATTCTTCATTGTGTGGTCAGGACCTTTCTGTATTTCTAAGTTGTGCCAAATCTGAATGGTCGCCTACCTCTATGATGGATGTGTTTCTCCATAAAGTATGTGTTGGCGGACAACGCTGAAACCATTATTAGTTTATCTACTTTCCGTCGGGTAGAATATGCCGTCATCGGATCAAAACCGGCGTTGACTTTATCCAGGTGTACTACTTTTTTCCGGCAGCGTAGTAGTAGTAACAGGTCTTTGCGCTGGCAGTCTGTTAGGTCCTTGGAAGCGCTCCAATGGAAAGCAGCAGTTCATTAGTCATTAAAGCACATGTCACGTTGTGCTGTTGTACAATATACGACGGACCGTGACAAACACCTGGTCCAGGCACTGTAATTCTGTTACCGCCAGTAGCCTGAGCCCCTAGCAGCCTTTCCATCAGCCTGTAAACAGCTAGAAGTAATTAATTCCAAATCCTTTAATACGGCGTAAGTTTACCAAGATTTTGGAAGAATCAGAGTGGTTTACTTCCATGTCAAAAAGAAGTGAAAGGAAGTGAGTGCTTATAATCCTTCAAAATACTTCTAGCAACAAGTTCGGATTGTTCTAGCAACTCAATAAAATTTCAGGTTTCTTTTCTTCAAACGTTAGATTCCATCCAAACGTTCACAACAAAGTGCCTTGCCGCTGGTATTAGACCATGAGGTTGGCAATTTTAGGTTAATTTTAAATGGCGCTGCGAACTAAAGAAATGTGCTAGGAGCATTAATATTGCATGATTTAAGAATGGATAGTGAGTGTGATACGAGAATAAAAGTGTACTATAGTACACTCCTGGAAATTGAAATAAGAACACCGTGAATTCATTGTCCCAGGAAGGGGAAACTTTATTGACACATTCCTGGGGTCAGATACATCACATGATCACACTGACAGAACCACAGGCACATAGACACAGGCAACAGAGCATGCACAATGTCGGCACTAGTACAGTGTATATCCACATTTCGCAGCAATGCAGGCTGCTATTCTCCCATGGAGACGATCGTAGAGATGCTGGATGTAGTCCTGTGGAACGGCTTGCCATGCCATTTCCACCTGGCGCCTCAGTTGGACCAGCGTTCGTGCTGGACGTGCAGACCGCGTGAGACGACGCTTCATCCAGTCCCAAACATGCTCAATGGGGGACAGATCCGGAGATCTTGCTGGCCAGGGTAGTTGACTTACACCTTCTAGAGCACGTTGGGTGGCACGGGATACATGCGGACGTGCATTGTCCTGTTGGAACAGCAAGTTCCCTTGCCGGTCTAGGAATGGTAGAACGATGGGTTCGATGACGGTTTGGATGTACCGTGCACTATTCAGTGTCCCCTCGACGATCACCAGTGGTGTACGGCCAGTGTAGGAGATCGCTCCCCACACCATGATGCCGGGTGTTGGCCCTGTGTGCCTCGGTCGTATGCAGTCCTGATTGTGGCGCTCACCTGCACGGCGCCAAACACGCATACGACCATCATTGGCACCAAGGCAGAAGCGACTCTCATCGCTGAAGACGACACGTCTCCATTCGTCCCTCCATTCACGCCTGTCGCGACACCACTGGAGGCGGGCTGCACGATGTTGGGGCGTGAGCGGAAGATGGCCTAACGGTGTGCGGGACCGTAGCCCAGCTTCATGGAGACGGTTGCGAATGGTCCTCGCCGATACCCCAGGAGCAACAGTGTCCTTAATTTGCTGGGAAGTGGCGGTGCGGTCCCCTACGGCACTGCGTAGGATCCTACGGTCTTGGCGTGCATCCGTGCGTCGCTGCGGTCCGGTCCCAGCTCGACGGGCACGTGCCCCTTCCGCCGACCACTGGCGACAACATCGATGTACTGTGGAGACCTCACGCCCCACGTGTTGAGCAATTCGGCGGTACGTCCACCCGGCCTCCCGCATGCCCACTATACGCCCTCGCTCAAAGTCCGTCAACTGCACATACGGTTCACGTCCACGCTGTCGCGGCATGCTACCAGTGTTAAAGACTGCGATGGAGCTCTGTATGCCACGGCAAAGTGGCTGACACTGACGGCGGCGGTGCACAAATGCTGCGCAGCTAGCGCCATTCGACGGCCAACACCGCGGTTCCTGGTGTGTCCGCTGTGCCGTGCGTGTGATCATTGCTTGTACAGCCCTCTCGCAGTGTCCGGAGCAAGTATGGTGGGTCTGGCACACCGGTGTCAATGTGTTCTTTTTTCCATTTCCAGGAGTGTATTTTCAAATGGGCGATATAATTAGCAAAAAAAGCGACAGTTGGTCATGAAGAAATTAATTTTTACGTGCTCTCTCTTTTGAACAGCGCAATTATTATTTTGTCTGCGTTCATTATAACATTACAGATATGTCATAATCTGACTGAAGCTGAGAATGTTTTTATTACTGGAATGTAAGTTATTTTGATGTAGTAGTCCGAGAAGAAGTGTAGTGTGAAAAGACGAAAGTTGCAAACTCCACCGTCTAGTAACATATCTGATGCGTTTATTTTCCCACAGAACAAACTTTTAAATAACGATTTGTATTCACCTCGTTTCCAGTAGCTCACATATGTAAAAAGTAGTTCTGACAAGCAATAACTTGCATATAATCTCACTGCAGACAACGTGTGCCATATAGAGTTTATCTTTATAATTCTTTCTCTTTCACAGTCGAAAATATATTACTATTGAACCGATTCGTTTCGCAATTGACGTGTAGAATTAAGTGTCAAAAATGAGAAAAATAAAGTCTTCACCGTTGGCAAAAGGGTTTGAGTCATTCCCCCTTCCGCCTGGAGTATCGGTAGTTGTACCTCTTCGGTTACTTCCAGTAAATTCTGCTCACTTTCTACTTCTACACCTAGATACATAATCCGATAGCCAGAATACGGTGCATGCCGGAGGGTAGCTTGCACTACTGCTAGCCATTTCCTTTCCTGCTCCACTCGCAAATGGAGTGAACGGAAAACAACTGTCTGTATCCTTCGTACCACCACTCATCTCTCTTGTCTTGTTTTCGCGGTCCTTACGTAGGATGTACGTTGGTCGCATTACAATATTTCTACAGTCTGAAGCAAAAGTCAGTTTGCCAAACCTCGTCAATAGCGTTTCACATGAAGAAACTCGTCTTCCGTAGAGGGATATCCATTAGGGATTCCCAACCCGTATGTGTTGGCGGAGCATCTCGGTAATACTTCGGCGCTGATTGAACCTAATGGTAATAAACCTTCAGCACGCCTCTCAATTGCTTCCATGTATTCCTTTAAAGCGATCTGGCACGGATCCCAAGAACTTTAACAGTACTCAAGAATGGGTCGCACAAGTATTTACCGTCGCCTTTTTAGATGAGATACACTTATACTGAACTGCGTAGAATCATACCCATAATCCGAAGTCGAACATTCGCCTTCCCCATTAACGACCTTACGCGCTCGTTCTGTTTAAATTAGCTTTACAACGTTACGTCTAGATATTTAAAACGTGACATTAACAACCAGCACACCACTAACACTGTAATAGAACATCACAGGATTGTTTTTTCCTTGTCACAAGCCTTCATTTACTTTTTTTCACATTTAGATCGAGCTGCCATTGATCACACCAAACGGAAATTTTGTCTAAGTCATCCTGTATCCTCCTACAGTCACGTAACAATGCCACCTTCCCGTCCAACAGAGCACTATCAGCAGACAGTCGCGGATTTTTGCTCGCCTTATCCAGCAGATCGTTTACGCATGTAGGGAACGACTTCGAGCATATCACACATCCCTGGGGCAATCCTGGCGATACCTGCACCTCTGCTCCAAAACGTGCCCGCTTACGGTCTATCCGATGACATATGCTGTTGGATGGAAAGTTTTCTAACAGGGAGCAGTATGTCGTCCTGAATGGGGTGACGTCAACAGAAACAAGCGTAACTTCAGATGTGTCCGGGGCAGCGTAATAGGTCCGCTGCTTTTTTGCGATTTACATAAACGATCTGGTTGATGATACTGACAGCGGCATTACACTGTTGGCCGATGATGCTGTAGTCTACAGGAAAGTATTATCACACGAAAGTTGTGAACAAATCAATGAAGATAAATGCGTGCTGTAATGACTGGCAGTTATCTCTCAATATTAGTAAGTGTGACCTAAGCGTATAAGGCGAAAATCCGCATTAATGTAAGAGTACAAAAAAATGCCCTGTCTTTGGAAGCGGTAACATCCGTCAAGTATCTGTGTGTGTCTATTCGAAATTATCTCAAATGCAATGATCAGATTACACAAGTAACGGGCAAGGCGAACTCTAGATTGCGGTTTATTGGTAGAATCCTGAAGCGATGCAGTCCTTCAACAAAGGAAATTGCTTACAGTGCGTTAGTTCGTCCAGTCTTAAGAGTATTCTTCGTCTGTATGGGACCCTTACCAGTTGGGTCTGATTCAAGAGATTGAGAAGGTCCAAAGAAGAGCAGCAAGATTCGTGACTGGTACATTTAGCCATCGCGAGAGCGTTACAAACCTCATAGAAAGTTTGAAGTGGGATATACTTGCGGAGAGACGACGGGCTAAACGGAAGGGGCTGCTCACTAAATTCCGAAATCCGATCTTCGCCGAGGATGTAGGACGTTCGAGGTTCTATTATTTAAAAGGTCTACCAGCCACTTACATACCTGACAGTTCCTTCCGCATCCTCAGACCTACCTCAGTAGTCTGCAGTGTGGCAGTGTGACCGGAAATCCATAAGGAGCAATAAAATGAATACCGAATAGACGCCAAACGGGACCAAGGGATGGTTCCACTCAAAAATCATCACATACGTTAAGACATTTATCCCACTGGGAGACGAGACGATCAATTTCTGGTTTGTAGAACGCGGTCAGCCACTGACGGATCCCCAGCCGTAGCCACCCTTGCACTTTCCCATCTGACCGAAACCGACGTCTACGTATGTCTTTCTTCAGGTCACAAAAGATGTGAAAATCACACTGAAAGATCTGGGCTGCACGGAAAACTTTGCAGTGTTTCCCAACCAAACCACTTAAGTGTGGCCCTCGGCGTTTCTTCAGGTCGCCAGAGGTGTGAGAATCACACGGTGAAAGATCCAAGCTGGACGGAGAAAGTTGCAGTGTTTCCCGACCAAATCGCTGAAGCGTAGCCTTCGACAGGTCGGCAGTGTGCGGCTGGAAGTTGTCCTGCAAGCGGATTATTCTGTCAGAAAGCATTCCTGGGAGTATTAACTTCATGGCGCGTCGCAGTTCCTGCTAGGTGTCTTCATAATTCCCTACATTGATTGTGGTTCAAAGCTCGAGGAACTCTACCTCAAATTTCTCGACCTCCGCTATCGGGTGGAGAAATGTAGGGTCCCCCTGAATAGATCAGGCGTGCACTACACGCCGGAAGCGGCTACAAGGGTAGCGGAGTACGTGTGGAGTGCACATGGGGGTTTTAGGTTAGAGAATTCCCTTCCTAGGCCTGACAAGACGTCTCCTGAGACGTGGCAAGGTAGGAGTAGGCAAAATGTGACAGAGAATAACAATATTAATGTGCTAATAGTAAACTGCAGGAGCGTCTATAGAAAGGTCCCAGAACTGCTCTCATTAACAAACGGTCACAACGCCCATATAGTACTAGGGACAGAAAGTTGGCTGAAACCAGACGTAAACAGTAATGAAATCCTAAACTCAGATTGGAATGTATACCGCAGAGACAGGCTGGACAGTGAAGGGGGAGGCGTGTTTATAGCGATTAGAGGTGCAATAGTATCGAAGGAAATTGACGGAGATCCGAAATTTGAAATAATTCGGGTGAAGGTCATGGTTAAAGCAGGCTCAGACATGGTAATTGGATGTCTCTATAGGCCCCCCTGGATCAGCAGCTGTTGTGGCTGAGCATCTGAAGGATAATTTGGAAAATATTTCGAGTAGATTTCCCCACCATGTTATAGTTCTGGGTAGAGATTTTAATTTGCCGGATATAGACTGGAAGACTCAAACGCTCATAACGGGTGGCAGGGACAAAGAATCCAGTGAAATTTTTTTAAGTGCTTTATCTGAAAACTACCTTGAGCAGTCAAACAGAGAACCGACTAGTGGCGATAGCATATTAGACCTTCTGGTGACAAAAAGACCCGAACTGTTTGAAACAGTTAACGCAGAACAGGGGATCAGCGATCATAAAGCGGTTACTGCATCGATGATTTTAGCTGTAAATAGAAATATTAAAAAAGGTAGGAAGATTTTTCTGTTTCGCAAAAGTGACAAAAAGCAGATTACAGAGTACCTGACGGCTCAACACAAAAGTTTTGTCTCAAGTACAGATAGTGTTGAGGATCAGTGGGCCAAGTTCAAAACCATCGTACAATATGCGTTAGATGAGTATGTGCCAAGCAAGATCGTAAGAGATGCAATTGAGCCACCGTGGTACAACAACCGAGTTAGAAAACTGCTGCGGAAGCAAAGGGAACTTCACGCGACCGCTACGGTCGCAGGTTCGAATCCTGCCTCGGGCATGGATGTGTGTGATGTCCTTAGGTTAGTTAGGTTTAATTAGTTCTAAGTTCTAGGAGACTCATGACCTCAGCAGTTAAGTCCCATAGTGCTCAGAGCCATTTGAACCATTTTTTGGAACTTCACAGCAAACATAAACATAGCCAAAGCCTTGCAGACAAACAAAAATTACGAGAAGCGAAATGTAGTGTGAGGAGGGCTATGCGAGAGGCGTTCAATGAATTCGAAAGTAAAGTTCTATGTACTGACTTGGCAGTAAATCCTAAGAAATTTTGGTCTTATTTCAAAGCGGTAGGTGGATCAAAACAAAATGTCCAGACACTCTGTGACCAAAATGATACTGAAACAGAGGATGACAGACTAAAGGCCGAAATACTAAATGTCTTTTTCCACAGCTGTTTCACAGAGGAAGACTGCACTGCAGTTCCTTCTCCATATTGTCGCACACATGAAAAAATGGTAGATATCGAAATAGACGACAGAGGGATAGAGAAACAATTAAATCGCTCAAAAGAGGAAAGGCCGCTGGACCTGATGGGATACCAGTTAGATTTTACACAGAGTACGCGAAGGAACTTGCCCCCCTTCTTGCAGCGGTGTACCATAGGTCTCTAGAAGAGCGTAGCGTTCCAAAGGATTGGAAAAGGGCACAGGTCATCCCCGTTTTCAAGAAGGGACGTCGAACAGATGTGCAGAACTATAGACCTATATCTCTAACGTCGATCAGCTGTAGAATTTTGGAACAGGTTTTATGTTAGACTATAATGACTTTTCTGGAGACTAGAAATCTACTCTGTAGGAATCAGCATGGGTTTCGAAAAAGACGGTCGTGTGAAACCCAGCTCGCGCTATTCGTCGACGAGACTCAGAGGGCCGTAGACACGGGTTCACAGGTAGATGCCGTGTTTCTTGACTTCCGCAAGGCGTTCGATACAGTTCCCCACAGTCGTTTAATGAACAAAGTAAGAGCATATGGCCTATCAGACCAATTGTGAGATTGGATTGAAGAGATCCTAGATAACAGAACGCAGGATGTCATTCTCAATGGAGAGAAGTCTTCCGAAGTAAGAGTGATTTCAGGTGTGCCGCAGGGGAGTGTCATAGGACCGTTGCTATTCACACTATACATAAATGACCTTGTGGATGACATCGGAAGTTCACTGAGGTTTTTGCAGATGATGCTGTGGTGTATCGAGAAGTTGTAACAATGGAAAATTGTACTGAAATGCAGGAGGATCTGCAGCGAATTGACGCATGGTGCAGGGAATCGCAATTGAATCTCAATGTAGACAAGTGTAATGTGCTGCGAATACATACAAAGTTAGATCCCTCATCATTTAGCTACAACATAGCAGGTCAGCAACTGGAAGCAGTTAATTCCATAAATTATCTGGGAGTACGCATTTGGAGTGATTTAAAATGATCATATAAAGTTGATCGTCGGTAAAGCAGATGCCAGACAAAGATTCATTGGAAGAATCCTAAGGAAATGCAATCCGAAAACAAAGGAAGTAGGTTACAGTAAGCTTGTTCGCCCATTGCTTGAATACTGCTCAGCAGTGTGGGATCCGTACCAGATAGGGTTGATAGAAGAGATAGAGAAGATCCAACGGAGAGCAGCGCGCTTCGTTACAGGATCATTTAGTAATTGCGAAAGCGTTACGGAGATGATAGATAAATTCCAGTGGAAGACTCTGCAGGAGAGACGCTCAGTAGCTCGGTAAAGGCTTTTGTTAAAGTTTCGGGAACATACCTTCACCGAAGAGTCAAGCAGTATATTGCTCCCTCCCACGTATATCCCGCGAAGAGACCATGAGGATAAAATGAGAGAGATTAGAGCCCACACAGAAGCATACCTACAATCCTTCTTTCCACGAACAATACGAGACTGGAATAGAAGGGAGAACCGGTAGAGGTACTCAGGGTACCCTCCGCCACACACCGTCAGGTGGCTTGCGGAGTAAGGATGTTGATGTAGATATAGATGTACCTCAGGAGGCCATTGCGTTAGAAGAAGAAGGTCATTATGAACTTACAGGAGTTTGTGTGAAAAGCTTTGGGTTCCTTCAGAAAGCACGATGTAGGATGTTTCCACTGTTGGCTTAGCCTTTTGCCCTAGTGCTCGAAATTCTGGCAGTACGTAAAGTGATGAAGGCTTCTTTCTTTGACTGCAGAGGCCCCTCGGTTGATCGAGCTCCTCGAGCGTGGAACCACAACGAATGAGCAAAGCTATGAAGCCATTTTGCATAAATCCTAAACGATCAGGAATGCTATCGGGCGGAATCATCCTCTCTGCACGATAACGCCTGTCTACACACTGCCAATCGGACGAATATACACTTCAGCTATTTGGATTGTCAAACACTGCAACATCCTTTGTACAGCTTGATCGTTCACCTTTGGCGACATGAAGAAAGATATAGCTGGTCGTCGGTTTCAATCAGTCGAGGAAGTGGAAGAGCAGGTGCGGTTGTGGATCTGCCAGCTGCCAACCGCGTTCAACGAAACAGCAATTGGTCGTCTCGTCTCCCACTGGGACAAATGTCTTAACGTGTTTGGTGATTACTTTTGAACTGAACAATTCCACGGTCCCGTTGCTTCGGATGTTCGTTTCTCATTTGACTACTTCTCACATGAATACGGCCTGTTGCTGTTCATACATAGTTCGCAGTAAACGGTGCGAGAAAAATAAAAAATGGTTCAAATGGCTCTGAGCACTATGGGACTCAACTGCTGAGGTCATTAGTCCCCTAGAACTTAGAACTAGTTAAACCTAACTAACCTAAGGACATCACAAACATCCATGCCCGAGGCAGGATTCGAACCTGCGACAGTAGCGGTCTTGCGGTTCCAGACTGCAGCGCCTTTAACCGCACGGCCACTTCGGCCGGCGAGAAAAATAATGGACAATTTTTGCACGAGCAGTGTGCTGGTTTGTTGTCACAATCTTGTTATATTGAAATGTAGTGTGTGCTAATTATTTCAGCAGCAAACCGACGATAAGGGTATTGAGTTATTTTGAGGATTCTTCGATTGTGCAGATAATCTGGTTCTACAGACGGTGACTGGCATGTATAGTCGTTAGACATATATGGAAACAAAATCATGAACACTGCTCGTAGTACAAAATGCGAGCGTAATCTTCTTGTTTTAAAGGCAACTGAAACACAGCGACGTTTACCATCACTCGTCCTTTCGTCTGGAAAATAACGATCTTCTTCGTCTGCACCTTCTATTTTCAGTCCTGGATCATCGTATAAAATATCCACCAATTTGGACTCCGCCAGCTAACTACATCTACCGTCATACTCTGCAAACGTCAAGTGAATGATATTATACTAGCTTTTGAGGGCTTTTTTCCGCTGCATTCAGATAAGGAGCGCAGGAAGCTGTTTCCAGACCGTGAACTACAAAAGTCTTTTTCTTTGCAGCTCTCTGGATCGCCCCCACACTGAGATTCTCAGTAAGTGCAACTGCCTGGCAATATTAAAAGAAAGTCAGCGATGTTCGAGACAATACGACACCCACACGTCGCTAAACACCGGCGGCAGGGACACAGGCACCCGACGGGATGTAGGCGCCGTCAAAAACATCAGGCCACTTACGTCCATCTGGGGTATTGGCATGGTATTTCAAGCGCGACAGAAAAAATTAATCTAAATTAAATACTTTTACATTAGGATTGTGCATAAGCTCTTAGCTTCTCTGCGTAATTTTAATAAACACAACAGATAAACAAAAGCGAGAATTTGTCTTGAAAAATACATTCTCCTTCACTGTTTACAGCAGTCTGTCAACGCAGGAGTAACTTCTCTATTCCGTGATCGAAGAAATCATGTGGTTTTGAGACGAAGCACTTGTGCAGCCATGCGCGGAGCGCATTTTGACGCGGAGAGGAAGTTCGATTGAGAGTGGGAAAGTGAAAATCTAAGGATGCAAGTGAGTATGGTGGGTGCGGAAACGACTTCCAACCCAACTCCTGTATAGTGTTTTTTTTTTTTTTTGTCAGTCTAGCAGAGTACAGGCGGGCGTTATCATGGAGTACACTACTTCTCACAGTAATCCTGGCTTGTATCCTTCAATTGCGTCTGCAGTGATGGTTAGACCTCGGGGAAGCAATTCGTAGTACACCATACCGTCGCTGTTCCATCAGATACATAACATCATCTTTTGTGTATGCATGCAGGTCGTTTTGCGGGGAGTTGCTGGTTTGTTTGGACTCAACATTCCTTTCTTTTCCTTCTGATACCATTTTTTACACCAGTAACAATACAGGATAGCAATGGTCGGTACTATTCACGAGCCAATTGATGACGAGTAAGCAGAGACCCACTGATTTTTATGACTTTAGTTTAGAGCAGGGGCGGCCAACCTTCTCGGCATGCGGGGCAAGTTTCTGAGGAGAGATATCGCCGCCGGGCACATTACCGATTTTCTTTTTGTGAACCACACAAGTAAGAAAGATTAATTTATTTTTTAAGGAAAATGAAACAAATCTAAGGCACGAATGTTTATGAGTTTGCAGTAAAATTAAATGTGGAATGTATGGCTATGTGTGGCACTCGTGTGATTCGCACATCGCGAGAAACGTGTCCGGTTGCGCGATCCACATCACTGATGATTGTTGGTTGCATATAGTCAAGCGAACTATGATTTCTTCAATATGGCGCGCGGGCTCTCCAAACAGAAATATAGACTAAAATCTGACAATAGTTGTGTCACTGAACTGAGATACTCCGGTTGTAATTGGATGTGATGCAAAAACTTGTCTTTTGGGCGTTTTACGTGAGCTAAAAGTTAAATTTTCCTTTCATGTGAAACAGCTCCGCTGGCCAAAAATTGGAGCCCCGCGGGGTGCACATGACCCGCAGGCCGCGGCTTGGTCACCCCTGGCTTGTAGCATGCCGAACGATGAATGCAAACGTCGCACGATGGTGGGTGATCACCGTCCATCACACCTGTCAATTCCGAAGTACATTGACGTCAGTCACTGTACAATCTTCGTCAAACCCGAAGGTCTTCCAGAAAATGTTCAGTCACTAATATCATAACGACCCTTCTTAAAATAAGAAAACCATTTTTTTACCGTGCTGTTTGTCCTAAGGCATTATCCCCATACACGGCCGCCTTCGCTACTGTCACCCATCCAATGAAATCAAAGAGAAGAGTATGTTGCAAGTGTTACAATTTCTCCACTTGACAGAGTTCTGTAAGAATCGTGGACATCCAAGCATTTAGCGTCTCGTTGTAGTTTCACTGTCCTAAATCTTTCTGTAGATGCTCACGAGGGTAGTGTGGTGTCACCGCCAGAAACCACACTTGCTAAGTGGTAGCCTTTAAATCGGCCGCTGTCCGTTAGTATACGTCGGACACGCGTGTCGCCACTATCAGTGGTTGCAGACCGAGCGCAGCCACACGGCAGGTCTAGTCGAGAGAGACTCCCTAGCAATCGCCCCAGTTGTACAGCCGACTTTAGTAGCGGTGGTTCACTGTCTACATACACTCTCATTGCAGAGAGGACAGTTTAGCATAGCCTTCAGGTACGTCATTTGCTTCGACCTAGCAAGGCGCCATATCCTGTTACTATAATTACTATCTTCAAGAATGTATTATGAACAGATAATATTGTGAATCATGTACCGTCAAGAGCGACGTTCATCATTAATGGATTAAAGTTAAGTATCAAACTAATTACGTACGCTTTCTGAATTCTCATTCCTTGTCATGTTCCAGACCTCACGTCAGTATAGGTCTTCCCTCCTCACGCCAGCTTGCGTGAGCTAAAACGCGTGCATTTCGGCCTCCACTCGTAACACGGTGTTGGCTCTTCTGCTAACACAAAAGGTAGCAAGTGAACAATGGAACAGCTTCGCCGTTTACGATAGACTCGTTCACAGTCTATGCGTAATAACAATCTGTCACTCGTCTCAATAGCTTTGCCCATTTGCATTCCATATCTCCGCGTCGCTAGTGCTCTGCCTGAGTCATGGTGTCACTGAATTAGTGGACTGTTCTGTCTGGCGCCACAGGCTCATGTGTTGTATCGACTACGCCTTTTGCGGCCCCATTGTCAATATCTATGAGGACGAGCTGGTATCTGTGGGTTGTGTCTTTAGGTCTTTGCTTGCCGATATATATGCGTGGTTCGCTGGCCCGAGACGGAGGCACCAATTCGGGGATTGGCGGTAGCGTCGCGACAAGAGGTGGTCACGTGGTCCGAGCGGCCGAAGCCACGAGCTGCGCGAGGAGGGCGTGCGCAGTGCGAAGATTCCGGAGTACATCACCGGGCTCAGCGTCGACTACAAGCAGCAGGCCGACGTCCCGTTTGCTGGTTGGCAAAATTCGTGTCGGACGACGCTCGTGGTCTGGCTGCCCTCTTCTACCTGGGTTTCATCGGCACCACTCAGTAACCGCCGCGACGCACCGTGGATCCGTGGAACTGCTTGCTGATAAAGGGTTGTATCATTCTGTAACCCTCGTGGTGATTTGTGTCATTGTCTACCTGCTCTCCTAACTATTTTCTGGTTTGTACCCGATCCTCAGAGTTTTGCTCTGCCGTAAATATGGGCCGTAGTATTGCACTAAGACACTAGTTGTCGTTTGAAAATTTCTCCCGCTATTATATTACCTTCCCTTGCTGATTTATACTCCGATCATTACTGTTCTAACGAATCGGCTCCTGGTCGTAAATACAGCCAGAACAATTGTACTAAGACAAAGGTTGCCGTTAAACAAAACAGTGGTCGTGTGGTTCGATTTAGATTTGATTGTAATTGCATTAGTTATAAACTGAGCAACCTATCGTACTAAACTGTGAGTTGCTGTCTTTTGCTGTCTTTGAAAGACCGGGTCATTATTGGTGTATTTTTAGCTGGATCTTATGGTTCCGCTGAGTCAGGTCTCTTCAAGTAAGTATTCACAAGTGTTTTAAGACGTTCCTTCATAGCGGTCTTAGTAACTGACAATCAGATTAACTTTGACAATATTAACAGCCAACTGTCATCAGGGCTTTAGTCAAAATAAGACTGTCATCAGGGACGGATTGGGATCCAGTCACACCCTGGTTGCCGACTGAAATTAGGAGGTTGGTTGCTTTAAAGTAAGCCTTATCATTGTCATATTGTTTGCTAATCTATTCAACCTTAAAGCACAGGTGCGCATCTTAGACCACAACCTCTTGACATACAGCTTTCAAATTAAATGTTATGTTATTTGTTTTGAGTAAGCCGGCCGTTATGGCCGAGCGGTTCTAGGCGCGTCAGTCCGGAACCGCGCTACTTCTACGGTCGCATGTTTGAATCCTGCCTCGGGCATGGATGTGTTGATGTCCTTAGGTTAGTTAGGTTTAAATAGTTCTAAGTCCTAGGGGACTGATGACCTCAGATGTTAAGTCCCATAGTGCTCAGAGTCATTTGAACCATTTTTGTTTTGTTTTGAGTAATTGAATCGCTCTTGTCATCAATTGTGCTTATATAGTTTCCATGTGTTGCAGAAGGGCATTTAATAAGAGGAACTGTGTTTAGCCGCGCGGGATTAGCAGAGCGGTCTAGGGTGCTCCAGTTATGGACGGTGTGGCTGGTCCCGGCGGAGGTTCGAGTCCTCCCTTGGGCATTGGTGTGTGTGTTTGACCTTAGGATAATTTAGGTTAAGTAGTGTGTAAGCTTAGGGACTGATGACCTTAGCATTTCAGTCCCTTAATATTTCACACAAAAAAGAAAAAAAAACTGTGTTTAGCGCAGTGGTAAACACCGCTGTTTCACCCGGTAACGGGCGGGCTGCATGTCCGTCCGTCTTGTAATTATTGTCATATTGTTTGCTGTTTTCATTTCTCTTGCAAAAGCTTATTCATTCTGGAAATTTGTTCATTTCGTAAAACAAAAAAACAAAATTTGTGGTTATACATTGTTAAATAAACAGGTTGTGTGATAAGAAAGTTATCTTCCTTTCCACGTTTTCCTTAATTCCAGCCCGCATCTCGTGGTCGTGCGGTAGCGTTCTCGCTTCCCACGCCCGGGTTCCCGGGTTCGATTCCCGGTGGGGTCAGGGATTTTCTCTGCCTCGTCATGGCTGGGTGTTGTGTGCTGTCCTTAGGTTAGTTAGGTTTAAGTAGTTCTAAGTTCTAGGGGACTTATGACCACAGCAGTTGAGTCCCATAGTGCTCAGAGAGCCTTAATTCCAGTACCACTTTTCACTGTCCGTGTCTGCTCCGCTTGCATACCTTACAAGAGAACCTCCCCATCGCACCCCCCTCAGATTGAGTTATAAGTTGGCACAGTGGATAGGCCTTGAAAAAATGAACACAGATCAATCGAGAAAACAGGACGAAGTTGTGTGGAAGTATAAAAAAAAATAAGCAAAATATACTAACTGACTAGTCCATGTGTAAGATATACAACATCAAGGGTAATGTGAGCTAAGGAGCACCGTGGTCCCGTGGTTAGCGTGAGCAGCTGCGGAACCAGGGGTCCTTTATTCAAGTCTTCCCCCGAGTGAAAAGTTTTAATTTTTTATTTTCAGACAATTATCAAAGTTCAGGCACTCACACATAATCAACTTCGCTCTCCAAAATTCCAGGACATGTTCAGATTTGCTTGGACATATGCAGGATTCGACGGTCTACACACGGAAAAATTTGAAAGCGTTAAAAACATATGTTTTGACAAAGCACAAGGAAAACTGCGCGACTGTGAAACTGTTGTAGTCATTTGTTTCAGTTTATGTGAGAAACTCTTATGTTTTCATCACTTTTTTGGGACTGATTATCACATCCACAAGAAAACCTAAATCGGGCAAGGTAGAAGAATCTTTTTACCCATTCGCCAAGTGTACAAGTTAGGTGGGTCGACAACATATTCCTGTCATGTGACGCACATGCCGTCACCAGTGTCGTATAGAATATATCAGACGTGTTTTCCTGTGGAGGAATCGGTTGACCTATGACCTTGCGATCAAATGTTTTCGGTTCCCATTGGAGAGGCGCGTCATTTCGTCTACAAATCGCACGGTTTTGCGGTGCGGTCGCAAAACATAGACACTAAACTTATTACAGTGAACAGAGACGTCAATGAACGAACAGACTGATCATAACTTGGCGAAAATAAAGAAGGTAAACTTTTCACTCGAGGGAGGACTTGAACCAAGGACTTCTCGTTCCGCAGCTGCTCGCGCTAATCACGGGACCACGGCGCTCCTCAGATCGCATGATCCCTATCTTACGCATGGACTACTCAGTATATTTTGCTTATTTTTTTCATAGTTTCACACGATTTCTTCCTGTTGTCTCGATTGATCTGTGTTCAGTTTCTCAAGGCCTATCCACTGTGCCAACTTATAACGAAATCTGAGGGGGATGCGATGGGGAGGTTCCCTTGTTAGTAACTGCGCCGCCACTAAGCGGCATTCAGCATCGCGGTTGGCAGTGGTCATACTGTTTTAGCTTGTGAGTGTAGTAAACAGGTTTCTTTTATATGAGTAGTAATTAAGTATGCTGAAAGAATGTATTAAAGAAGGAAAAATAATTACTTGCATATTAGAGTCCTTAGTAGACGTGATTATTGTGGTCCTTGCTCCTACCTAGTTGCGCTGCTAATTACCGTGGATGTTAAATGAGTTACAGATGCGAGTAAATAGCAGTTGTGAACAATTGTGGTAGGAAAGAATCAAAGGAAACTGAAATTCTCTTTACAAATTACGAATCAAATGTACCGTATTATCTGTTTAACGATGAGCCGTCAGTTAGGGACATCTGCCAGCCGTGTTGTGCATGCGCTGTCTGCTACACTTACGGCACATCTCTCCAGCCAACTGATTTCCAACATGTTTTTTAGAAAGTACTTTCAGTGTACGTTAGCAGCTAAGATTTTGACATTGTTTTTCTTTCAGTGTATTTCACCTGTATAAAAAATTTCAGGGCAAGTTATAACACTACCGTGCGCTACTGTTATACTATATCCTCAAAGCTGGAGGCAGTTTGTATAGTGAAATTATTTTTATTCAAGCAATTATAGTATAAAGAAGCAGAGCAGTGTTACCCTCTGAGAGGAATTTTATTATGTTGACCGTGTTGTACCTAACGGAGGTGGCTTATCGGAAGTGAAAGTCGAAATTACGTAAATATTTAAAAAGTAAAAAACAATGTTTTACCTCTCTACACTGATCGAAGAATAAAGAAAACGGTCGCCAGCCTAATTAGGTAAGAGAATGAGTTACATTCTTATTCAAGAAATGAAAATAAGTAACTTCAATGGGCAAACACAGCCTATACTTTTGTCACTCGAGAGTGCAATGATCTCGCATATGTTCACGGTAAGGTAGGATCTGAATGAGCAGAACAAACTATTTGCAAAAATATAACAGATAACCATACACACTATTACTTTCAGGGCTTATTCAGACTGAATGGTCTTTATAACATTACTATTAACATTCACTAGGATCGTAAATTGGACATAGGTTAAGTATTACTTTTCAAACATTTTCCTATCTGACAGAAAATTGTAAATGTAATTAACTGCATTATTATGAACTGGTCGTAGGTTAAGTCTCTCTCAGCTAAATACTTTTCTATGTAGAATGAAAGTTACATTTATTTCACTAACAAACAATTTCTCACTGAATTGTGAATAAAAAAATTACTGTTTTCATAGATAGTGGTCTTTCTAGTAACTGCTATTTATCATGAGCTAAAGGATAAACTGTGGATCCTATTACATTATTAATATGCACTTCCAATACACAAGAGGAACCCAATATTGTACAGGACTTGAAAAGCAAGAGTAATTAAAACTTTCTATAATTAAGTAACTTTGTGCATTTGAACTACTTTCAAAGGAGGGGGCCTCTTAATCTTGACCACGGTAGCAGAGCAAACTAAACACACTGCCAATACACTAGAGAAAAAAGTACTTAGCAAGCATGAACATATAACTCTCAACAGTTGCTGTTCTGGACTTTTACTGCAGTTAGACACACATTTGAGATATTTGTAAGATCCTTTCAACAAACAATATTAATTTTAGCGAACACTAATGATATATTAATTTTAATATTCCTCGGTAAACATTTTAGCGAGGGAGGGACCTTAAGTGGATATGTAACTGAGGATAAATCACGGTAGGTACAAAATATCAGTCAAATTTTATCTTATATTTGTGTACACTATAACATCCTGTGAGCTGATCCTTCACTATACATTACTATAGTGTTTCAGTACAGTGATTGCACAATGTGGTGGCGATTGCATGTTGGTAGATGGAATTGCAGGTAGAATTGCTGGACTCTGTCATTTCTTGGTGGCGATGATAGATACCAATTTCAGAATAATTCCAGCTCTTTATCCATCCATCCGAGGCATTGGAAAGTGTCAGGCACAGCCTCTCTCGGAACCAGCACAATACACAACTTTTACATGTGCAGTTGATAGTTTGGTAGCTCATCACCGACTGCCTCTTGGTTCCACCTTTTCTACCTAGGCCAACAATAATTTGCGCGCGCTACACAGTTCCGTTCCCGAGGGGAACCACAACACCTTTTATATACAAAATAACTAAGAACCCTAAGTGTAGGTCAGCAGTTTACATAACAGCAAACAAACATTTAAATTAAAACAGAACATTTGCATATATTGGTAGTTCTACACAAAATTATTTAAACATAATTATTTACTTTTAAAGATAACCAAACATACACTCCTGGAAATGGAAAAAAGAACACATTGACACCGGTGTGTCAGACCCACCATACTTGCTCCGGACACTGCGAGAGGGCTGTACAAGCAATGATCACACGCACCGTCGAATGGCGGTAGCTGCGCAGCATTTGTGCACCGCCGCCGTCAGTGTCAGCCAGTTTGCCGTGGCATACGGAGCGCCATCGCAGTCTTTAACACTGGTAGCATGCCGCGACAGCGTGGACGTGAACCGTATGTGCAGTTGACGGACTTTGAGCGAGGGTGTATAGTGGGCATGCGGGAGGCCGGGTGGACGTACCGCCGAATTGCTCAACACGTGGGGCGTGAGGTCTCCACAGTACATCGATGTTGTCGCCAGTGGTCGGCGGAAGGTGCACGTGCCCGTCGACCTGGGACCGGACCGCAGCGACGCACGGATGCACGCCAAGACCGTAGGATCCTACGCAGTGCCGTAGGGGACCGCACCGCCACTTCCCAGCAAATTAGGGACACTGTTGCTCCTGGGGTATCGGCGAGGACCATTCGCAACCGTCTCCATGAAGCTGGGCTACGGTCCCGCACACCGTTAGGCCGTCTTCTGCTCACGCCCCAACATCGTGCAGCCCGCCTCCAGTGGTGTCATGACAGGCGTGAATGGAGGGACGAATGGAGACGTGTCATCTTCAGCGATGAGAGTCGCTTCTGCATTGGTGCCAATGATGGTCGTATGCGTGTTTGGCGCCGTGCAGGTGAGCGCCACAATCAGGACTGCATACGACCAATGCACACAGGGCCAACACCCGGCATCATGGTGTGGGGAGCGATCTCCTACACTGGCCGTACACCACTGGTGATCGTCGAGGGGACACTGAATAGTGCACGGTACATCCAAACCGTCATCGAACCCATCGTTCTACCATTCCTAGACCGGCAAGGAAACTTGCTGTTCCAACAGGACAATGCACGTCCGCATGTATCCCGTGCCACCCAACGTGCTCTAGAAGGTGTAAGTCAACTACCCTGGCCAGCAAGATCTCCGGATCTGTCCCCCATTGAGCATGTTTGGGACTGGATGAAGCGTCGTCTCACGCGGTCTGCACGTCCAGCACGAACGCTGGTCCAACTGAGGCGCCAGGTGGAAATGGCATGGCAAGCCGTTCCACAGGACTACATCCAGCATCTCTACGATCGTCTCCATGGGAGAATAGCAGCCTGCATTGCTGCGAAATGTGGATATACACTGTACTAGTGCCGACATTGTGCATGCTCTGTTGCCTGTGTCTATGTGCCTGTGGTTCTGTCAGTGTGATCATGTGATGTATCTGACCCCAGGAATGTGTCAATAAAGTTTCCCCTTCCTGGGACAATGAATTCACGGTTTTCTTATTTCAATTTCCAGGAGTGTATTATATGAGGAAGAGAAAAGATCATTTGCTCATATTGTGCATATTACAGAGATTACACTTCATTACAGTATCGAATTAATCGTAAACTAATTACAGAAGTTCAACGATGGAATGTTGAACAAAATAGAAACCTAAATGAATCAACAAAGACTATGTAGTGTGTAAGCTATGGGCCGGCCGAAGTGGCCGCGCGGTTCTGGCGCTGCAGTCTGGAACCGCGAGACCGCTACGGTCGCAGGTTCGAATCCTGCCTCGGGCATGGATGTGTGTGATGTCCTTAGGTTAGTTAGGTTTAACTAGTTCTAAGTTCTAGGGGACTAATGACCTCAGCAGTTGAGTCCCATAGTGCTCAGAGCCATTTTTTTTTTGTAAGCTATGGTGTTACAAAGTGTCGACATTTCGGATCGGACTGTTACCTTGTATCAATGTAGTTTTCGGTATACTTTGTTAATAAGAAATAGCGTTTTCTCCACTTTTGCTTCCCAGTCTAGTGTTTCTGTAGTAGCTAAACATTTTTCACATGACTGAACTATGTAAAGCTCTCTTTTTTTTTTTAGTGTGCGGGTAAGTGGTAGTTAGAGGACAATCCATAGGATAACAACTAATTTCAATAACTGAAATTGCACTGCTTTTTTACTTTTAGTTTCTCCTCTAGTCTTTAGTAAGGACTTTACAGAAATAAAGAGTCGAGGATAATGAGGTAATCGAAATTGAAACTTCCGATTCTCGCATTTTATACTTTGCTATAATATTTAGCATTAAAGTGTACTGATATAATTCCGACGAATCTGAAATTTTGTCAGCAGTCTGGATTATAATTCACGTAAAATCTGTAAGAGATATAAGCAAGAGTTTTGTTTCAAGCCTTTAAAAACAATTTGCGCGATTCATCGATTCATTTGGAGTTCTGCTTTGTTGTTAATATTTTAACGTTGCCAAGCACTGAGTTAGCTGGCGCGTACTTAATTCACAAAATTCACAAAGTCTGAAATCTACTAAAGGTACTGCATGTATCAACCATGAATTTAAAAACATTGACGGAATATGATGGAATACACATACAGGATGAAAAGTATGTAAAGAAACATACTCTGGGAGCTTGTAGGGGACACCAAAATAAATATTTTTCCCTAATGTCATTTTTTCCTATGAGGAGTATTTAAATCGGTAGAGGAAGATTTTTCTGGTGGAAAATTAATTAAACCAACAAACACTTTTCCATTTTTTTATGACCAAAAGACAACAAGTAGGTTTCAGATACGGCCCATTTAAAAAGGCTCCAACAACACCGACCCACACATTAACGAAGAACCGCACTTGACGAGCGCTAGTAACTGTGTCATGCGGGTTATCCTCACTGCAAACATGCGAATTATGCATGTTGAAGACTCCATCACGCCCGAACGTTGTTCATCGGTAAGCAATACAGAGGATGGAAATGTAGGATGCATTTTACACTGTTCCAAGTACCACTGCGAAAACTGTGCTCTGGGTGGATAATCAACTGGTTCCAGGTTGTGCACACGCTGTAAGTGAAATTGACATAACAATTGCTCTCGAAGGACTGTTCTTACATTCGTCTGATTCGTCCCCATATGACGTGCAATTGCACAAGTGCTGATTGAAGGATCCCGCTCCACATGCTGCAAGACAGCTTCCTCAAATTGCAGCGTTCTTACCGTGCGACGGCATTCCTGTCCAGGTAATCTGCTAAATAGCCTGGTCTCACGCAGACTTTGGTACACAGCAGCAAAGGTCGTATGATGCGGGATACGGCGATTAGGATATTGTTGTTGATAAACCAGCTGTGCAGCTCGTCCGTTGTGGTGCGCTGTGTAGTACGCACCAACCATATCAGTGTACTCACTCCAGGTGTATCGCTCCTTTAGTAAACAGAGACAATGCACTGCTACACTGGTAGACAGCAGCTGCCTACAACTGAAGATCGTAATACGGCCTCTATCAACTGAAGAGCTTAATACGGCCTCCAACGGTTTAAATAATCCTCGTAGTAAAAAATGACATTAGGGGAAAATATTTGTTTTGATGTCCCCTACAACCTGCCAGAGTTTGTCGGTTTAAATACTTTTCACCCTTTATAGCGGAACATTAGATGTTTGGTTGCATGTTCGTGAATGGGACTGAAGGTAAAAACAATAACATGTAGCAACTAGAAAAGAACCAACGAAGGATATATTGTGAATGAAAACGCCAATACACGACACCTCTTCTAATAACGTCTTGTACTGCTAGTTATTTGGTTGCAGACGTCATTGATAGTTGCTCTTGAACTCACAGGATGGTGGAACAGTGGGGGTTTGCTGGTTGCGACACACAGAAGGGGGAGCGCTCTGCTCCACAACTACCAGTAACTCAATATTGCGCGGTGCGGTGTATCACATTTAAGCACGAAGGTACAGCTTCCTACGGCTGCTCCCTGGGACGATATTAGCTTACAGTCAATTATCTGAGATAAGGGGCATAATAAGTCTGTAAACAGATAGTGATAATTAAATTGCAATCCTTCTACGTAAAATACAGATCATAACAACGGATAAAATCAAACTAGTTTACTTCAGGTTTTGGGATAACTGTGATGTACGTAACAGTTTTAAATTCATAGAATTCCTTCCAGGAATTTATTCCCTTACCTCTGCGTCTATGGAGTTGTTGTAGACTGTCCGCTACTTACGAATTCATCTGAAGGAGTTCCAAAATACGGAGGTTGTCTCAAGTAATCAGAAATTTTTATCAGTTTTTTAATTTACGTGCTGTTCAATCTGCAAAGCTATTCTGTCTCTTTAAATTCTGTTAATGACCGTTACTTTGACAATATAAAAAGGAAACATGAAATAGAAAATTCGAGATATTGGAACTCGTTGCCGGTAATATACAAGAAAAGTTAATTCTGCTTTGTAACCAACTTGGTGATTCGGACACAGTTTAATGTGTGGCAGCAAAACTACCAATCTTCAGTTACTTTACTAGAAGATAGAGAAACCAAAAAGTTATCTCAGTTGGCTTCCATAATCCATGAAAACTAGGCACAGACCATCAAATTTAATGAACATAGATTATATACAAAAGATTGTACAAACCAATAAAATGGAATAAATGCTACTCTCTTCTAATTCTCATCCCTTTATACACCTGGAAGCAGTAAAATAGTAAACAGGAGAGGAAAGAACTGTTATTTAATACTAACAGGACAAATAGAAGTTTCCATTCAGAAAATACAAAACCACATCAAGAAATTGTGATGTTCCACTTACTACTAGAAAATTAATTAAGAAAAATAGGACACTTTCTTCGAATTCACAGCATACGAAAAGTTGTCTGCTGTGTATTATTGCATTAATTGTTTGAAATCCAGAGAAACACAATATATATATATATATAGTATCTTGGAAAATGGAAAAATATTATTGCTGGCTTTTTGCCATGGAAATCAGTCTGCGATGGAAGGCACGTTTTTGTGCCTACATTTCATTTCCAAAGGCTGGACATACGCTCAGAGGCTCTTAAGACGCGAATTGATTTTATAATTTAGTCAACCTTCTCTCACGGAAGAGTTCGGTTTGGTCAGATTGTTGCAGTTTGAAAAATCAACTAACGACATTAGGGTAGATGAACGTGACATAGATCACTGCCTACTGCATATATAACAACAGCTACGAAAGAGTTAGATACCGAAAGCAAACGTCTGCATTTTAAACTCAAAGTAAAAAGTAGTGCAAGTGCGAATAGTACCCACCCTCCGAGGGTTCCCTACAGACTTACGTTCATAGATCCTGGAAATCGAGGATCTCTACGATTTTCGCGTTATCGGTATCGATACTGGCAAGATATCGAACCTATCAATTCCAATACTTTCAATCGTGTATTAATTTTAATGTTAAGTTTCAATTTTTTTGTAATTTCGAATTCGCTATTGCAATTTATAATTTGTTTGGATCTTATATTAACATGCTAAGCTAATTAGCAATTGAAGATGCTGCTCCTGTTCCTCTTGCGATTACTGGTAAGTTTAAACGAAAGTCTCAAGAGAAGGAAGTACAGCTGGCCATGATGCTAATATCCTTACGCAAATGACAAATTGTTCTGTGAACTCTTTCTACGAATATTTTATAGCGTATTTGTACCGCATCCCAAACAACGGAGGTGCAATCCTGAATAAATTACCATTATTCCTTTGCCTGAGACATTAACGAGTCTGTATGTATCATAGGCATAGACTGTCAGGAAATGTTTGTACGTGGAATAAGCAGTCTGTGAAGGAGCTGCAATGGTCGCGCTGGCGTGGTGCTGTAGTCGGGCGACCTTACATGTATCACTGCTAGATGGCAAGGGCATCGTTTTAACAGCGGCAGGGCACTTCAGTTCATCGTAGATCAGCCTATTATCCCAAATCACGTAAGAAACGATCACGTTTCTTACGTGATATGAGCTATTAGCTAGAAATATTTGTGAATTATGCACACAAACCTTTCTCGCTAATCATTTTACCTGTTACGGAATACCAGATCAAAATCTCCACAATGATTCCTAAGATTTTTGACTGATTAAGAATGCAATGAAAGTTTGTAATGGCAAAAAATATTTCTTATGTAATGTAATTACTACAGTTTTTATACATTTTCCTTTACTTGTGCTACGAAACCTTGCTTGGTGCCAGATATGTTTCTAGGTCAACAGGTAGTTCCTGATTTCCTACAGGTTTTGAGAAGTGAGTATTTCCTACAGGTTTTGAGAAGTGAGTTTGCTAGTATCAAGAACTGATCGTACCTTTTTATTACGTTGACTTAGAAGCTTAAAGATTTTACACTGCCAAGGGAACGTAGACCTTAGTATTAGAAGTAAAATTTAACTTAATTACTCTCACGTTTCTGAGAAAAAGGGCACAGAAAGAACGTGACCGTATAAAGACTGAGGCGCCGAATCGTGATGAGCAAACGATTCCTCTGTCAAATTTGCAACGGCTGTTTTTCGCTCACATTGCTTGATGTGTCAATCCTATCGCTGCAAGCGTCGGGCAAGTCATCAGCTTTATTATCTACTTATATAAACACATACATAAACACGTACGTCCGAGAAAAAGGGGGTAGAAAGAACAACGTGATCCTATAAGGAGTGAGGTGCAGAATCGTGATGAGCAAACGATTCTTCTGTCAAACTCGCAATTGCTGTTTTTCACTTACATTGTTTGATGTGTCAATTCCATCGCTACACGCCCCGGGCAAGTCATCAACTTTATTATCTATGTATGCACACACACACTTAAAAACATAAACACGTACAAACCTACAAGCCCATTAGATATTTGTCTGGGACTTAATTGTTGTTGTTGTTCTAGTCTTCAGTCCTGAGACTGGTTTGATGCAGCTCTCCATGCTACTCTACCCTGTGCTAGCTTCTTCATCTCCCAGTACCTACTGCAGCCTACATCCTTCTGAGTCTGATTAGTGTATTCATCTCTTGGTCTCCCTCAACGGTTTTTACCCTCCACGCTGCCCTCCAATACTAAATTGGTGATCCCTTGATGCCTCAGAACATTTCCTACAAACCGATCCCTTCTTCTAGTCAAGTTGTGCCACAAACTCCTCCCCAATCCTATTCAGTTCCTTCTCATTAGTTATGTGATACGCATCCAATCTTCAGCATTCTTCTGTAGCACCACATTTCGAAAGCTTCTATTTTCTTCTTGTCCAACTATTTATCGTCCATGTTTCACTTCCATACATGGCTACACTCCATACAAACACTTTCAGAAACGATTTCCTGACACTTAAATCTATACTCGATGTTAACAACTTTCTCTTCTTCAGAAACCCTTTCCTTGCCATTACCAGTCTACATTTTATATCCTCTCTACTTCGACCATCATCAGTTATTTTACTCCCTAAATAGCAAAACTCCTTTACTACTTTAAGTGTCTCATTTGCGAATCTAATTCCCTCAGCATAACCAGAGTTAACTCGACTACATTCCATTATCCTCGTTTCGCTTTTTGTTGATGTTCATCTTATATCCTCCTTTAAAGACCCTGTCCATTCCTTTCAACTGCTCTTCCAAGTCCTTTGCTGTCTTTGACAGAATTACAATGTCGTCGGCGAACCTCAAAGTTTTTATTTCTTCTCCATGGATTTTAATACCTACTCCGAATTTTTCTTTTGTTTCCTTAACTGTTTGCTCAATATACAGATTGAATAACCCCGGGGAGAGGCTACAACTCCCTTCCAAACTACTGCTTCCCTTTCATGTTCCTCGACTCTTATAACTGCCATCTGGTTTCTGTACAAATTGAATTGGTATTAGTATTTTGCAGCCGTGACATATTAAACTGATAGTTCGGTAATTTTCACATCTGTCAACGCCTGCTTTCTTTGGGATTGGAATTATTATATTCTTCTTGAAGTCTGAGGGTATTTCGCCAGTCTCGTACATTTTGCTCATCAGATGGTAGAGTTTTGTCAGGACTGGCTCTCCCACGGCTGTCAGTAGTTCTAATGGAATGTTGTCTACTCCCGGGGCCTTGTTTCGACTTAGATCTTTCAATTCTCTATCAAACTCTTCACGCAGTATCATATCACAAATTTCATCTTCACCTACATCCTCTTCCATTTCTATAACATTACTCTCAAGTACGTACATCCCCCTTGTATAGACCCTCCATATACTCCTTCCACCTTTCTGCTTTCCCTTCTTTGCTTAGAACTGGGACTTCATATCACACGAATAACTTCAAAACAGATCGAATTTCTCTGCAACCCGTCCACCCTCAGCCCTTCCCATTCTGACCAAGTTTCTTGGTAGGTTTTCCTTGATTATAAGGAAAAAATTGGATCAGGAAATATAGGCCTATACCAAGGCCAAAAAAAAAACACTACACGAAGAAATCATCCGAATGGAATGAAGACCGGTAGATGTGATGCATATGTACAGACAAAAAAATGATTACAATATCAGAAAAATTTCATGATTTGTTTATGAGAAAGAGCATCACAAATTGAGCAAGTCAACAACGCATTGGTCCACATCTGGCTCTTATGTAACTAATTTTTCGGCTTGCCACTGATCTACAGAATTGTTGGGTGCCCTCCTGAGGGATAACATACCAATCTTGTCCAATTTACGCATTAGATCTTCAAAATCCCGAGTTGGTTGAAGGGCCTTGCTCAAACCGTTCTCAGTAATAAATAGATCCGGTTACGTAGGTAGGGCATGGCAAGAACGAATACAAGCTGTAGAAATCATTGCAATATGCGGGTGGGCATTATCTTGCTGAAATGTAAACCCAGGATGACTTGCCATGGAGGGCAATAAAACGGATCATAGAACATCATAGACGTAGTGCTGAGCTGTAAGGGTGCCGCGGATAACTACCAAAGGGGTTCTGCTATGAAAAGAAACTGCGTATGAGAGCATCACTCCTGATCTTCGCGGCGTGACGAGCAACAGTCACATTTGTATACTATCACCGTCCGAGGCATCTCCAGACACATCTTCGGCTTGGAGCTTCATTGACAGGAGTAGCATTGTCTTCAGTGAGGAGTCCCGCTTCGAATCGAGCCCCAGTGACCAGCTAATACGTGTCTGAAGTCGCCCGGAGAGTATTGGGATACTAATTACACTGTCGTCAGCCATAAGGGTTGACGACTAGGAGTGATTGTGTTGAATCCACTTCTCAGGATAGCAACCAACAACTCTGTCAATCAATGGCAAGCCGAATAATAGCTCTTATAACGGCCGGAGGTGGATCAACGCGTTATTGACTCAGTTTGTATAACTCTTCCTCTTGAACAAATCATCCAGTTTTTTTACCGAAATTGTGAACATTTGTTTCTCCGTTCGCGCACATCATATCTACTGATTTCCATCCCATTCTTATAATTCTTTCGTTGTTACATATTTTGCCCTAAATTGCATTCGTAAATGGGACAACGCTCTTATTCCCATTCCCAACTCACGAGTTATTTGGCCAAGAAGGAATAGGCTCTAGACTGACTTGTATCTAGAACAGAATGCTCTACCTGTCAGAGAGGAGACTGAAACAATTTTAAAAAATTATTCACTGTAATATCTTTCACTCATTGCTGTTATTTACGTAGGAACATTTTCTATAAAAGCCATCCTCTCCGCAAGCATAGAGAATATGGAATATGTACCCAATGTAGCCACCTACAACTGTATCCCATTCAGTTGCTTCATATCCATAACATAAGCAAATGCGGAGTAAGCTCATAACTAATCAGTGTTCTTCTTCAGAGATTTTTGTAATTGTCCTCATGTGTTCTACAACGTTTCGTAAAATTTGGAAGTATTTGTGGCGTTTCACATTTGAAGCAATGCTCTGTCCTGTCAGCGATCTTCGACGCGGAATTTAGCAGATATATTTTTAATTCCGGAGTTCCGTTTCAGTGCTTCCGGATTCCGCGCATACTTTTCTATACACCTGCGTTTCCTTTTGTCCCTGTTACTAATGAATGAGCAAACTTTCACGTCATCTTCTCTTCCGAAACAGATTCCAAGACAGCATTGAAAATTCCACTCTTCAATTTTGTACTTAATCTATCATTACTGAGTCACAAACGTGCGAATGTAGAAACGATTTTGATGCATCGGCTTTCACATACGACAACAGCGGCTCGTGAATTTTTGACGATTCGATACTCAAATTTAGTTTTAAGGACCACTGAATATTATTTCGGTATCAGAAAGGAGGGAAGGAAGGTCATAGTTCCACGTCTCGTCGATAGCACTGTCATTAGAGACGGAGCACAAACTCGGATTACGGAAATATGAGTAAGGAAATCGGTTATGCCCTTTTCAAAGAAACTATCCCGTCATTTGCCTGGAGCGATTTAGGAAAATCACGGAAACCTAAATTTAGATGGCCGGACGGGGATTTGAACAGTCATCCTTTGTGTTAACCTATGAGTCATCTCGCTCAATTTGCATTGGTATCATATTTATTTCTATTCATACATAATTTATGTGTGAACCATGTAGTACATTCAGAATTCACCCAGCGTATGTTTCTGTTTTATTATTTTTTACAGCCGTATTTTAACAGTGGTTTGTCTAGACGAAAGTTTCCGATGCAAATGTCGGACACAAAAATCTTACGTACTATGTGTTATGATATTCTTATGAGCTCGTGCATACTTTCATCGTCTTCGTTCGATACAAGTTTAAACACTTCCCATAGGTTCTGCTCAACATTTGCTTCCCTGTTTTACTTAGCGCTTATTTCAACTACATTAAACATAGACAGTATCTTGTACTCGAGGCCACATATCCTTTTCTCCTGATTTAGACGAACCGTTTTCAATTGTTCGATATCATTGACAACTAGCATTCTTCTTAGCGGGGTCATATACCAGCTTTCGAAATGCCATCGCTAAACGATTGTTACATTACCCCTTCTCGTCAAATAATGAATTTACTTCATCAAGGGATCTCGACAGTGGGGTGAATGTCCAGGAACGTACTGGAATTCGACTTCGCTGCCGGCACATGATCTTTACTGTAGTGGATTACGCGTCCAGTGCACATCACTCGTGCGCTTTAATGGTTGATAGTGTAAACATGGGGCAGGACTACGAGGCGAGTACGTGGAGAAATATGCATTCCCATGCAACGTAATAGAACGGAAAAGGCCAGGCTTCACTACCTGAGGGGAAACTACGGTGGAAAGCCAAACCGATAACGAACATGTTATACCAAATCTGCAATTGCAGGTATGGACATCTTACATTTCAGAGCAGAGACCCAAACAATGTCGAAAGACCCAATGGCTTGTTTTTCACGATAGGAGAGTCATGAGTCAGATGCCATAAATCATAACTAAATTAGTGTTGCTGAGTATGATGTGGCATGGGAAGAGAGGACCGCGAGTACAATTTAGTAGTAGTGCCAGAGCACAAATGACAGATGCCTGCAGCATCGAAGAGCTGTACAGAAAAGGCGCAGAGAGTAATTTGCGACTAAATTTGTAACATACATTTAAATTACGGTTAGTATATTCGATACAACAAAATAATTTTCTTTGTTCAGTTACTGACACCGCTAACATGTAAAATTAATTAATAATTAGGCACACGTACAGACATCCTGTAACATTACGAGTAAACTTGGTGAACAGGTTCCTCATTAATTCGCAGCAATACGAGAATTACACTTAATTAATATAAGGTAATGCAGATATCCAATAAAGACTAGGTTTCTCCTTTGAAAGAAACTTCGAAAAAATGTATGTTCATGGTAGTAGCGTTCTGCTGTTTGAAATACTAAATGAGTTTCACATTGATAATAGAGATTTATAACTATGCAAGAAGTTTTCTTATATTTAAAATTGAGATATACGATAGGTGAACGTACCATAACTGCATGAAGAGTAAGCGGAGGCGTCAATAACACCGTTTGTAGACGGTAGAAATACGTTATTTCCATTGTTGTTGTTGTTGTTGTGGTCTTAAGTCCTGAGACTGGTTTGATGCAGCTCTCCATGCTACTCTATCCTGAGAGTAGCATGGAGAGCTGCGTCAAACCAGTTATTTGCATAGATCAGTGAAATCACTACGGCATTAAGCAGGAGCAGATACGTAAGGCTGTCTCGACATCAGGGAGAGCAAAACATTTATGGCGTGAGTGATACGCACCGATGCTTTGAAGCATTCCAATGTCGTTAAGTCGATCATTAATTTGGTTAGAAAATTGAATTTCACATTGATTAGTTCACTGCGTTACAAGAAATTGAAATTTCCTCTTATCTATAATTCTCTCTCTGCTAAAAATCTCTCAACCTTGCTAAAAATATCGATCTGTGAGCAACCGAATGTGGAAAAACTGAGAAAATATGGAAACTATTATCGAACCACTGCGCGTGAAAGCCTTTGGTTGCTTCATGGCTCATAGTTCACACAGGTAAATCCCACTGTACTGACTAACTTCTCCCCTCTTGGTAAGTAAATTATGTTGCAAGTGTGTGCCAACACAAGGCATCATGATACGTAACTATCCTATATGAATTTTATGGTCTGTGATTTATACATACGTCGCTTCTGATGGTTTTCACACTCAAATTAAAGTATTTGATTTACCTGATACATACTTTTGTTGTTGCTAGTCAATATTTTCTTAACTCTTCACCGAGGATAAAAATGCATTTTTGTGTCTCCCCGAAGTAGATTATTTAGATTGTGTTGAGCGATGTAATACCATACATTTATATGTATACTAAGGTGTCCATTCGTCCCGTTTTTGCCGTGACAGTCCTTCTTTTTCCAAAATATCCAACCGTCCCGAAAGTTTTTTGGGGATGCTCAAATGTCCAGTTTTTTGGTGGGGAATCCCCTTGTTTGATGTATTTTACTCTATCGGATGTTTCATTAGCGATTAACCGCGCAAATACATACGATAGGAGGCGCCACTTGGAGACCTTGTTCTCACACTTGATTTATTTGCTGTTCTGGGTACTATGTTCCATAATTAATTAAAGCTGTGATGACTTTTAACACTGTTAGCTCCAAAGAAGTCAGAGAGAACAATACAACAAGTAAAGCAATTACATTAAACTGGGTTACGAACAACAACGAAGACCATCAACTTCTAGTCTCTACCTACAGTACAGAGATACCTAACAATACTGCTAATTGCTTTCATCACACCACTGTTAATGTTTTGCACTGTTCGCAGTACCAATTCATGCTGTGTTATCAATTGGTTATTGAAAGGAGTATGAAGCCGTTAGGGTGGATATGTGACAATTTTAAATCTACGCAGATATTAGTTTCATCATAACAAAACGGAAATGCAATTTTAGCAGCTATATAAAATATGAGTTTCCTTATATCACTGGTATTGGGAAAATTGCACCTCTTGCTAATCAAAATTGGCTATTGGACACAGTGGAAAATCTGGCACTGTTTGGAAAATCTGACACTGTGAATCGTATTAAAACGGAAAAACATCGCATGGCTGTCCAAACGAAAAGTGCAAATAAAGGTAAGAGTGACGACTACGTAAGTTTGAAAACAGTAAATGAAAGGGATAGGCAGCACAAGAAGCTACGTTTGCCTAGCATTGTGCAATACATAACCATATCTCTAAGTCAGTGGGTTGTACTAGAGCAGTTGTTAACAAAGTTTTTCAGTCCTAAATTTACATGTGAACACACAAAATTTAATACGGTCGCTTCAAGTGTTATTGAAACACATGCAGTTTATAAGGTTTTAAATAAACTAAAAAGTGTTCGATTCATTTCTGTAATGATTGATATACCGATTCATCTGGATTTGAAGTTATTTTCTCTTGTCTGATATTTTCACCCTGAAAAGGGATTCATAGTTAAAATGATCTAACTGGTTAATTTGTCTGGAGAATCTTCACATTACCGTCAGAATTATGTGCTGGAGATTGTAAAGAAATTTGACCTTGAGAGAAAGGTCGTTCAGTTTCTGCAGACAACACTAACACCAATTTTGGCGATAGACGGAGGAAAGGAAAGATCAATATGTTCCAGAAATTACGACAGAAGACAGTGCGTAACATAGTTGTTGACTGCCCAGCACATGTGGTGCATTATTCTTTACAAATTAGCTCAGACTGCTAACTCATCGAGTGCCAATTAATTGTGAACAAAATCTGCCAGCATTTGCACGTTTTTACAGTAAAGTTTGAATCCCTCAACTCATTGTGTAAGTTTACTGACACTAAATACAAAACTTTACTCTGACACAGCAAGACCAGATGGCAATCTCTGATGTCAGCACGGGAAAAGATTATAGAGATATATCCTGCTTTATTATTTTACTTCATCTTTTTAGTAATATCCTGTTATTCTTAAACAATTCTTCGAAAACCTTTTGTCTGTTCTTCTTATACAATTTCTTGTTAGCCAGCTAAAACATTTCTGCACAATATTTAAATGTATTGATAAACAAGAAAGCACACTAGTGGAATTGTATCAAGAGATATACAAATTTTGGGCAAATGGCAGCGTAGAAAATCTGAAAGATTTCTCACACCTTTTGTACATGAGCAGCTAAGGAGCAAGAAGAAGACGATGAAATTACTGTTGAAGAATTTCGTAGTAACACTGAGATCTTCTATGACTCTGGCACTGAGTATATTAATGAACGGTGTATATCATTTTTCACATCTTTTAAACATTTTATTGGATGATAATTGAAAAGAAGCAACTATGATGGAAGGGTATTCAGACCTGTTGTGCTTTTGTTAGAAGTATTGTACCGAAATTTTCTGTTGATAAGTCGAACTCTACGATGAATTTTAATGTCTAAAGAACTTAATAAAAAGTGGAGGAGGAAATAATCAAAGCCATAGTGCAATGTGGTGTAAAATGTTTGCCTAATTCAACAGTAAAAGCATTAACGTGAAAAGCATGACTCATTTGGTGGAGTTTTGTTTGGCATTTCCTGGTACAAATGGTGCTGAGGAACGTATGTTTTTTTTTTGTGAACTCTTTGTGGACAGATTAAAAAAAAACACCAGAATTAAGTTGGACATCGTGAAGGTGCACAAACAAGGCCTCTGATATGATACAAGTTCTCGTCAGTAATGACAAACACGCTGATATTGTAGTGAGCAAGACAGCTGTGAGAAATTCTTGGTGGAAGTCCCGAATGGGTCCTAGCTTGTCACTTTGTTTTCTCTCATTCTGGTGCCCATGTCGTCGAACATAAGAGCTCGCATCAGAAATTAAAAGCGTTTATAGCTGAAGAGCGGTCGTAAAATGTTCTTGTGCCATCTACAAGACAAAGCTCAAAGCAATTCCTGTGTCCTTCTTCCTTTATACCTATTAGATATAATGCACCTAAATGAGTGTTTATTTCTGGTTTTGTGGTATCTCTGAAGTCGCGTTTTTTGAATGCTGGACTTCAATTCTCTTAGTATTCTGGATGTTTCAGTTTGTATTTTCCACAATATTATCAATCATCCTATCAGTAATAAATAGGTAAAACACACAAATTCCATTTTCCGTAATTTTATTACGTGCTTTAGACCTCCGAAACTTCTAGGGTGTTCTTGGCTTTGGTCTTAGAAGGAGAAGTAGTTCATTTATCCGAAAAATTTATCTTTCCCTCTATAAGAATGGTAATCGCCTATTTGCTGTCGTTCCTCTTCAACCATTTGGTCATCCACCTCCTCTATTGATTGTTCGGAGTCACTGCTGTGATTTTCTTTTTGAATATTTTCCAACTCAGATTCACATGAATCTGACGATTTTGATAATTTTTTCTGACAATTCTCGTAAAACTTCCTCAGCGGCCTCTGGACGTACAATTTGACAGTGTATAATTCCTTCTTTTTCTCTATTTCCACATTTTTATGAGGCCTAATGAAACAAATGTTTATAAAATGAAAATACTGTTGCAAAACAATATAGAAGACTTTTAAAAATATTGAAAAATGCCTATGGGAACTTTGATTCCACTGGAATATTCATTATATACTTAAGTAAAAGAAAGAATGCCTTGAAGTTAAAGAAACACACAAGTATAGAGAATACTCACATCACAAGGCGCGTAGCGGCAAATACACCGCGAACACAACATTCACTTTCCGAGCAACAATAGCGACCAAACAGCTGAATAGACTAAATGTAATAAGTGGTGACATCCGTTACGAATAATAAATACGTATTTGGACGTGCATCCAACTAAAACGCTATCTGTGATATTAACAGTATGCTGAATCTTGCTGCTAAATGCCGTAGGTGCGCCCACCGAAGAGTTAAATTCAAAGAAAGAGTATCGGCGACAATGAAATATATATCAAATAAATTAATAAGAGATGGTACCGACCTCCCATGGTAAACGAAACATGTCAATGGACAGTTACAGAAGCAATAAAAAAAGGCATGCAAAAGTCAAAAGAGAGTAAGATCTCCAAGACTTGTGATGTTTTACTAAAGCTTGGCAATTTGCGTGGACCTCAATGAGAGATGTTTCAACAACGAAACTATCTCGAAATCTGGCAGAAAATCCGCGCAAACTATGGTCCTGTGTACATCAGCGGTAAATCACAATTAGTACCTATACTACACGACAGCGACGGTAATGTTACTGACGGCATCGTCACTAAAGGGAACTTACTGAACTCGGTTTACGGAACTTCATTCACGAACGGAGCGTGAAGAAAATATTCCAGAACTGCAGTCAAGAAAAACTGCCAATATGAGTAACTTAGAAGTATATATCCTCAGGGTAGCGAATCAGCTTAAATCTCTTAATAAAGGCAAGGCCTGTGCTCCAGATTGTGCACCACTTACGTTCCTTGCAGATTATGTTGATACAATAGTTACATTCTTTGCCCTCATATACGAAAGATCCTTCCTGAAGACCAAAACGCGACACAGGTTACACCAATACTCAAATAAGGAAATAGGAGTATTCCGCTGAATTACAGACCCCTACCGCAAACGTCGATTTGCAGTAGGATTTTGAAACATATACTGAAAACGATGTACTGATAAACAGCCAACACAGATTCAGAAAAAGTCCATCTATCTCGTTATTCAAACGAAGTGATGGGTGTTGTCGACGGCAGATGTCAAATTGGTCACGTATTTCTAGACTTCTGGGATGGTTTCCACACACTCTTGAGTCGGATTATCCTAGGAACGGGAATTTTCCGTAACGTATTACGTAAGATATACAGCGTAGTGCCTCTTCTCTTGACAGTCAGAAAATATTTAACATTTTGAAGACAAAGCGCTTTACGTCAGGCGTGAAAGGTCATCGGTTTCTGGACGGGTCTAACGTGTTGTATGCTGCGTCCTGGTGAAGTAACTGCTCCAAGATAAGTAAAATTCGTGCGGAAAATGGCGACAATGTCTGCTAACTAGCTATAAGTAAGTTTCAGTGCCGAGAAAGATGCACGGTTAATTGGCGCAGTCTCAAAGACATACTGCTGACGGTTTTTCTACGCTTCGTGTGAGTGTGGAGTGAGCGGACGCCTTTTTCATCGTCCATATGTTATGTTGAGCTATCAGCAGACCAGAGAGTTTACTTCTCTTTCCTTCCATGCGATATTTCAGTATCGTACAGTGTATCAGCACGTTGCTTAAAGTATCTACTCTTTGAACCCCTTTCCCAGACAGCATGTGTGTACGGAGCAGGTAATGCTCTTACCGTTTCATTCCCTAGGAAAACACAAATGCGCAATGTATTCAAGTATTGCATCCCTACCGACGCAAAACGCGCGGCGCAGAATTCCTTCTTCTGGGAGAACGTATCTTCGCGACGAAGTTCGTGTTATTACACGAAACGGTCGCTTCAGGCTGCTGGAGCTCTCCAGCTTGACAGTCAAGAGTGTCTGCTTACAGAAGTGGAATAATAGAGAAAAATTACTAATGTAGGTGCACTGAGACACAAAGTGGAGAGCAAAGGACCTGACATCTGAAGACAGTTCACCAGGTAACTGTCGTAACATTTCTGCTCTTGTTTCTGTCAGAGCTTTTAAAGAAAGATGCTCGTCCATAAAGGAATAGCTGTGTAATTTATATATGACACCGTCATATAAAATAATTCCCCCGAATTTTTTTTTTCTCTTCTCAATATCGGTCGATGTATTAGATGTCATGCACATTACTCAGTCGACTTTTCCGCTTCGCTATGCAAGTTGCGACCCTCTGTTGTTAGAATCATAGCACGTAACATGGGGGGGGGGGGGGGCGGTGACGTAACAAGGTCGTTGCGTGAGAAAGAGAGTTTTGTAATTGAGTTTCAAACTGAAAGAGTTCGTCCACACGTGGGGCACCTGCTCTTTCAGTACTACAATGTCAGACGACACACAAACGCTGCAACATCTGCAGCAATCAGACGCTTTGGGCTCACAGTTATCGAACGTCCTCCATACACTCCTGACTTAGCCCCATACAATATTCATCTGTTTCCAAAACTGAAAGAATGCCTTCGAGCATTCCTGTTTGTTAGTGACGAGGTTTGAGATTGTGGCTCCGCCAACCAAGTCGAACATTATATAGTGACGTGATCATCAAACTGGTCACTCGCTGGGAGAAATGCGTTCGATGACGGTGTGACTATGTTCAGAAATAAATGTGTAGACACGAAAAATGTTAGATAATTTGTTTTCTTTACAAAAGATTAAGAGTTTTCACATAAAAAAGTTCACAGGCGTTACTTTTCGGAAGGCTCTTCTAGTTACCACACCGAACTACACTACTGGCCATTAAATTTGCTACACCAAGAAGAAATGCGATGATAAACGGGTATTCCTTGGAGAAATGTATTATACTAAAATTGACATTTGATTACATTTTCACGCAATTTGGGTGCATAGATCCTGAGAAATCAGTACGCCTGGGCATTGAGTGAAAAACAGCTTGGATGGCGTGTACAGGTACAGCTGCCCATGCAGCTTCAACACGATACCACAGTTCATCAAGAGTAGTGACCAGCGTATTGTGACGAGCCTGCTGCTCGGCCACCATTTACCAGACGTTTTCAATTGATGAGAGATCTGGAGAATGTGCTGGCCAGCGCAACAGTCCAACATTTTCTGTACCCAGAAAGGCCCGTACAGGACCTGCAATATGCGGCCGTGCATTATCCTGCTGAAATGTAGGGTTTCGCAGGGATCGAATGAAGGGTAGAGCCACGGGTCGTAACACATCTGAAATGTAACGTCCACTGTTCAAAGTGCCGTCAATGCGAACAAGAGGTGACCTAGACGTGTAACCAATGGCACCCCATACCATCACTCCGGGTGATACGCATGGCGATGACGAATACACGCTTCCAATGTGCGTTCACCGCGATGTCGCCAAACACGAATGCTACCAACATGATGCTGTAAACAGAACCTGAATTCGTCCGAAAAAATGACGTTTTGCCATTCGTGCACCCAGGTTCGTCGTTGAGTACACCATCGCAGGCGCTCCTATCTGTGATGCAGCGTCAAGGGTAACCGCAGCCATGGTCTCCGAGCTGATAATCCATGGTGCTGCAAACGTCGTCGAACTGTTCGTGCAGATGGTTGTTGACTCAGGGATCGAGACGTGCCTGCACGACCTGTTACAGCCATGCGGATAACATGCCTGTCATCTCGACTGCCAGTGATACGAGGCCGTTGGGATCCAGCACGGCATTCCTTATTACCTTCCTGAACCCAACGATTCCATATTCTGCTAATAGTCATTTGATCTCGACCAACGCGAGCAGCAATGTCACGGTACGATAAACCGCAATGGCGATAGGCTACAATCCGACCTTTTTTCAAAGTCGGAAAAGTGATGGTACGCATTTCTTCTCCTTACACGAGGTATCACAACAACGTTTCACCATGCAACGCCAGTCAACTGCTATTTGTGTATGAGAAGTCGGTCGGAAACTTTCCTCATGCGAGCACGTTGCAGGTGTCGCCACCGGCGCCAGCCTTGTGTGAATGCTATGAAATGCTAATAATCACAGAATCTTATTCCTCTCGCTTAAATTTCGCGTCTGTAGCACGTCATCTTCCTGGTGTAGCAATTGTAATGGCCATTAGTGTACATGTCGTTTCAGTGAGGGCTTTCTCGTGATTCATCAGGGTGAGCATGGAATGACGATGTCTTACACGGTTCAGAGAATATTTGGAGCGAACAGCCTAGACGAAGCACACAGCGACGGGCGTCTTGTCAAGTGGACATGATAAACAGAAGCGCAGATGCAAAAATAAATAAATAAATAGTATCTGCCCTACCGTAAGTGATTATTACATTATGGAAGGAAGTGGTATGGACGCGAGTATTGAATATTCCTTTCACGACAACTGCACTGGTTGATACGATGGCGTCGAATTTTTACTTTATAAACTTTCCTTCGGCATGTCCATGTGATCGTAATCGACGGTCAAGCAAATCAACTTTCCGTGGCTCGATAATCGATGTAGTTACTCAAAAGTTTAAAATAAAGTGTTTTTTTTTTCTGGCAGTCATATTTGCTTTGTTGGTTTCTGTTATCAATTCTACAAATAATGAGCATGTATCTAAGTGGCATTATGGAAGGAATGGGGTGAAGAAACAGGACGGAGAACCTACCTGCCGGCGTCAAGTTAGAGAAACAGTTTTATCACAATGTGTCGTCCTTTATGTTACCGACACTACATTTTTTACGAAATAATGTCCCCGGGGACGGCGACGCTCATCCATCGCGGTGCTGTGAGGCAGGCGTGTCAGTTCGCGGAAAGTGTGTCCCCTGGCCACACGCCGGCCGCGCCTTTGAAATGCCGGCGAGGCCCGGCGTGAATAATACAGCGAGCAGCCGCCACCGCCACCGCGGGCTCTTTCGGCCGCGGCCATATGAAATGTGCTCGGAGACATGATCGCATCTCCTCTGTTATGGACCACGTGCGCATCGAAATTCGATATCTCGTTGCTATAGAAATCAGTGAATACCGCTTCGTACCGCCCGTAGCACCGCAGGCTCACTCGCACAGGAGCCAGGCTTCTCAAAGTTTCGAAGCGCAGTTCGTGATTTTTTTTTCGTCTTCTTTTTTTTGTCGCCTGTGAACATTTATCTCAAGACACGTCGTAAGCAGATACACTAATACAATCCGCTGACATACTAGACTAATATGCAAGTCTTGCCCAGAAATTAATGCACCGCTTTTTTTTCCTGAGTCGAAAATAATGCTATGAATGCGAAACGTTGCGTATGTATGATTCGAAGTCTCCTGAGTGAGCGCGCCTAGTTTCCGTCACCTCCGACAGATAGCGTAGCTGCAGGACAGTTTCAAAATGGCTCCTGTAGGTGATGTTCGTTACAAGCAACGTGCCGACATTGAATTTCTCACTGCAGGGAAAGTAACTCTGGGGAATATTCACAAACGCTTGTGCAAAGTCTATAGGGCATCTGCTGTCGAGAGAAGTACAGTTAGTTGCTGGACACGGAGGTGGAAGTCATCAGAAGGCTGTTCGGCGGAGCACCACGATTTGCAGCGGTCGGGGAGACCATCCATGGCTGTCACGCCTGACAGCCATGACCTAGCCCCCTCGGACTTACACTTGTGGAAGACGTTTTGAGAACGATGAGGAGGTTATTCACAAAGTGAAGCGCCGGCTCCACCACCAAGACAAGGATTGGTACCGACAGGGCACACAAGCTCTTGTTTCGCGCTGGAGGAAGGCCAACGAATGAATAGATATCGATTGATACAAGTGAATATTATTGGTTAAAACAGTTGTTTATATTAATAGGGTAAAAATATAATAAAATAGGGAGGGTAGATAAAAGAGCATTCTCTCGTGTGTGTAATTCTCAATATGGATCGATGTATTGAACATAAGAGTCAAAAAAATGGTTCAAATGGCTCTGAGCACTATGGGACTTAACATCTATGGTCATCAGTCCCCTAGAACTTAGAACTACTTAAACCTAACTAACCTAAGGACATCACACAACACCCAGCCATCACGAGGCAGAGAAAATCCCTGACCCCGCCGAGAATCGAACCCGGGAACCCGGGCGTGGGAAGCGAGAACGCTACCGCACGACCACGAGATGCGGGCGGTGCAAGACTTTACGATATTTTACAAAAATAACCACACACGCTTACAACAGCCGAGCAAATCCGCTATTGCAGAACATTGCCTTGACACCGGTCATCCTATGGAATACAACAACACGGAGATTCTGGCTTGCACGTCAAACTATTGGGATAGTGTTATTAAGGAAGCCGTTGAAATCAGACTATCAAGCAACCTTATTAACAGAGATGATGGATTTTGTTTAAATGCTGCTTGGAATCCGGCTCTGTGTCTCCTCAAAAAACAGAGGGACAAAATTAGTGCTACCTCACCTGTTGATTAATAGTAACCATCGATATTTCTGATGCTGGTTATCTTTGGTTGTGCTGACACTTGTTCTGTGTGTGGTATCTTCCTTGTTTCTCGTCTATGAACCGAGGTATTAAATTTGCTTGCACATTTTTCTTCCTTGCATTTGTGCCTTGAGAATGGCAGGGTGTGCTCCTGTCGAAATATCGGCGGTGTCCGACGACGTCACCCGGCAGCAAACCCGTAAGGTATTTGAACATTCGATTCGCCGGGAAAAGTTAAGGTCTCATAGCCCAGACATGCTCAGTAATGTTCATATATGGGGAGTTTGCTGGGCAGCGGAAGTGTTTAAGCTTAGAAAAGTGTTCCTGGAGCTACTCTGTAGCAATTCTGGACATGTGTGTGTCACATTGTCCTGCTGAATTTGCCCAAGTCCGTCAGAATGCCCAGTGGATGTGAATGGATGCAGGTGATCAGACAGGATACTTACGTACATCTCACCTGTCACAGTCGTATCTAGACATATCAGAGGTTCCATACCACCCCAATTTCACACGCCCCACACCATTACAGAGCCCCCACCAGCTTGAACAATCGCTTTCTGACATGTAGGGTCCATTGATTCACGAGGTTGTCTCCATACCCGTACACATCCATCGGCTCGATACAATTTGAAACGAGACTCGTCCGACCAGGCAACATGTTTCCAGTCATCAGCAGACCTATGTCAGTGTTGACGGGCCCAGTCGAGGCGTACAGCTATGTGTCGTGCAGTTACCAAAGGTACATGGGTGGGCCTTCTGCTCCGAAAGCCCATATCAATGTTGTTTCATTGAATGGTTCGCACGATGGCACTTGTTGACAGCCCAGCATTGAAATCTGTTGCAATTTGTGAAAGGGTCGCACTTCTGTCACGTTAAACGATTCTCTCCAGTCGTCGTTGGCTCCGTTCTTGCAGAATTTTTTTCCGGCCGCAGCGATGTCGGAGATTTGATGTTTTACCGGAGTCCTGATATTAACGGTACATTCGTGAAATGGTCGTACGGGAAAACACCACTTCATCGCTAACTTTTAAATCTTGATAAACTGGCATTGTAGCAGCGGTAACCGGTATAACAACTGCGCTAGACACTTGTTGTCTTATATAGGCGTCGCCGACTGCAGCGCCATATTCTGTCTGTTTAGATATCCCAGTGTTTGAATACGCGTGCCTTTCTTGGCGCTTCAGTGTGTAAAGATTCGTGCACTGGTTTAGTATAGATGATGACGAAGAAGTATGAATATGATAGGTCTAGCTATAATTTCACACTTTGGGTTATCGATAGTCTTGGCAGTGGAAAAATTCATGAATATCCGACGAATTTTCGCAACGTCCCTTTGCTGACGATTGAATTGCGATGTACTCTCTAATTTACATTTGAAACCAAACAGACTGGATGATGCTGAATTTTTGAACCCTAAGCACGGGGGGGGGGGGGGGGGGGATATATTTCACCAGTAAGGCAAAAAGTACCCTTCGCAAGTGGCAACAGCCGTATAAGCGCCATAAGCACGCTCCAGTCACGTGCTCCACTTAACTAAAAACAGTTTCTGCATGCAGCAGCCTAGTAGTAAAAACTGCGTGCAAAGTTTTATTCTATAAGCAGCTTGAACGAAAATCCTTTCTACCCTCAAGTTTTGAAGATACAAGAAACTTAATTGTTCCACTTCAAATGCATCAGAAAATAACAGGCAAGTTACAAGCTCAAATTTTGGGCAGTGAACTGTTAACACGTATCCGGACGTAGAAGTGGAAGGCGTGGGATTCGTTCAACACCTAAATATGTGGGCGCGTCTAGTGTACTGGACAGCTAGTTTCTCGTCATAAACGATGCTTATCTAATTTCGTATATACTCAGCGAACGATATAAATTTGATTGCATGTAAAGTTATAACAAATTTATTCCTTTAAGAATGAAAGTATCACTATGCAGCGGACTGTGGGCTGATATGAAACTTCTTGGCAGATTAAAACTGTGTCTTGAGGCAGGACTCGAACCTCGAAGCATAGCCTTTCGCGAGAAAGTACTCTACTGGGTGAACTACGCGTGCTCGAGAAGCAGACCGTTCTCCTTTCTCCCAGAAGTGCTAGTTCAGCAACAGAAGAATTCTGAAGTTCATAACGTTAAAAGATGAGTGTGAGGACGGATCGTGATTTATGCTTGGATACGTCAGTCGGTAGAGCACTTGCCAGCGAAAAGAAAAGGTCTGATATTCGAGTCCTACGCCGGCATTCCGTATTAGTCTGCCAGGAAGTTTTACATTCTTTTCTAATATAAGGTAAGGCCGGAGTGAGGAGGCAGTTGTGTGCAGGTAGTTGGGAAGGGGCAGGGGGAGGTGGGGGGGGGGGGGTGACCTTTCGGCGACATGTTACCATCCATTTGAAATTAACCTTCTGTCGGGCGTGGTTTTTGCCGCTGCGAGATCGGGCGCTCTGTATCAAATTGATCACACCGTTTATTCACGTGATCATTTATTAAATTATGTTCACAAAACATATTATAAGTGCCAAATATATTTAAAGAAAGACAAAGATGACGTACGAGCACAACTGCAGTAGAAATATTCATCATTCAGATTCCTTATAGCCAATTTTGGGCTTTAGTAACAAATGATAAAAACGTCGCTTTTTCATTTGCTTCTTTATTATATTTCACTAATAAAACGCATTATAAATGACAATTATCTTTACAGAAAGGCTATTATGACACTGGAGCAGAACAACAATGATATTACAACTCATTCATTTGTTTCATCTTCACTTTTTTGACTGTGGTAACAAATGCGGAATTTTTCCGCATTCAGAGCAAAAAGGTTCTATGTGTATCAAACAGATAGCCTTCTGACACATTTTGCAACAATATTTTGTCAGTCTTTTTTTTCTGTGCAGGTATTACACCTTTTCCTCTTGATCCCAGTCCCTCGTTCTTCGTTTCTGCTTGTGTCTTCTGCTTGTTCTTCACACGTTGGCCTATATTGTTGTAGCCGCAGTTGAAGATCTCTGTGAATTCCTGAGGTGTCCAAGCATCTACGGACCAAGTGAGGTAGAACTAACGCATATGAGAATTGCTTCAGGAATCCTTTTCTTCGGATAAAATTCTCGTTGTGGCCATAGTAAATTACTTGTGAATTTATTCCACTCATATTGATCACTGCAAAAAATATGACCGTGGGCCAACGGCACACATTTCTTGCTACATTATATGAAGCGGTCAACTTATCTGTAGTGTCGACTCCACCTTTGGTGCTATTGTAAAATGTTACAATGGATGGCTTCTGTTTATCTCCAGTGTCAGCATCTACTGAACTATCTTCATGCAAACTTGATGCCAAGATAACACACTTCCCCATTTTAGGAACATAGGAAACTAGAGTACAGCCTTTCTTGAAGCCAAAAAGTGAACTATAGACAGCCGTGCCTTTACTGGTCACAAACTCCAGAGGAATCTCACGCTTGTTTTTCTTCATCGTCCCAACAAAAGAAAGATTTTTTCTTCTTAGCTCTTCTATCAAACCAATACTAGTAAACTAATTGTCTGCCGTCACATTTCGACCTGACTGATAAATTGGTTCACATAGTCGCAGAACAACATCTGAAGGTTTCAGAATGAGATTTTCACTCTGCAGCGGAGTGTGGGCTGATATGAAACTTCCTGGCAGATTAAAACTGTGAGCCCGACCGAGACTCGAACTCGGGACCTTTGCCTTTCGCGAACGGCAAAGGTCCCGAGTTCGATTCTCGGTCGGGCACACAGTTTTAATCTGCCAGGAAGTTTCATATCAGCGCACACTCCGCTGCAGAGTGAAAATCGCATTCTGGAAACATCCCCAAGGCTGTGGCTAAGCCATGTCTCCGCAGTATCCTTTCTTTCAGGAGTGCTAGTTCTGCAAGGTTCGCAGGAGAGCTTCTGTAAAGTTTGGAAGGTAGGAGACGAGATACTGGCAGAAGTAAAGCTGTGAGACCGGGCGTGAGTCGTGCTTCGGTAGCTCAGTTGGCAGAGCACTTGCCCGCGAAAGGCAAAGGTCCCGAGTTCGAGTCTCGGTCGGGCACAAAGTTTTAATCTGCCAGGAAGTTTCATATCAGCGCACACTCCGCTGCAGAGTGAAAATCTCATTCTGGAAACATCCCCAAGGCTGTGGCTAAGCCATGTCTCCGCAGTATCCTTTCTTTCAGGAGTGCTAGTTCTGCAAGGTTCGCAGGAGAGCTTCTGTAAAGTTTGGAAGGTAGGAGACGAGATACTGGCAGAAGTAAAGCTGTGAGACCGGGCGTGAGTCGTGCTTCGGTAGCTCAGTTGGCAGAGCACTTGCCCGCGAAAGGCAAAGGTCCCGAGTTCGAGTCTCGGTCGGGCACACAGTTTTAATCTGCCAGGAAGTTTCATATCAGCGCACACTCCGCTGCAGAGTGAAAATCTCATTCTGGAAACATCCCCAAGGCTGTGGCTAAGCCATGTCTCCGCAGTATCCTTTCTTTCAGGAGTTCTAGTTGTGCAAGGTTCGCAGGAGAGCTTCTGTAAAGTTTGGAAGGTAGGAGACGAGATACTGGCAGAAGTAAAGCTGTGAGACCGGGCGTGAGTCGTGCTACGGTAGCTCAGTTGGCAGAGCACTTGCCCGCGAAAGGCAAAGGTCCCGAGTTCGAGTCTCGGTCGGGCACACAGTTTTAATCTGCCAGGAAGTTTCATCTGAAGGTTTATTGCTAATGTGGTTCAGTCCTTCTGGCTGCAGCCCAGCGTATATTTCCAGATTATAGAGATAAAATACTTTGGAATCCACAAGAGCATATATCTTCATTCCATATTTGTTTTGTTTGCTAGATATGTATTGGCGAAAATTGCATCATCCACGGAATCCTTCCTAATCTACAGTAAGGTTTTCTCCGAGGGTGTAGGATTTCTGGCAAATCTGTACAAACAAAGAAAATATTTCCCGAATCGCTGTTATCTTGTATAATTTTCTCCTTTCATTGCGAGTCATACGATTGTCAAATCTAAGGCACCGCATGATGAAATTGAAACGTTTTATGTTCATAACGAGACGAAATTTTTCAATTCCATCCGCAACACTTCCCCACAGATCTTCTAAGCTTTGTCTGTTACTTTTGTTAACACCAGCCACAAACAGAAGACCAATGAAAGCTTTTAATTCAATAATATCTATAGGTTTTACGTCTCTCTCTTACTGAAAACAAGCTTTGATGCTCTCAATATACTGATTGGTATACAGAACTATAATCGACAAAATGTCGTCATCTATGAGGCAATTCCAACATTCCAAAGGCGTTCTCAATGCTATCGCCGCACCTATAGGACCAGGTAGCTTTCGAATAATTTTGGGGGCCCTGAAACGTACTCTCTGCGAAGGTGGAACTTTATTCCATTTTGTCTCTTTGTCCCTTCAAGTATAATAATGCTGGCTTTCTTCAAGTACTTCCTCGTCGTTTTCACTGTCGTTTTCCTCTGTTTCTGAATCTTCCTGCCGAACTTCAACTGCGTCAACACAATCTGTGTCTACTTCATCTTCAAAATCCACTTGAACTTCATCATTATCCTCTTCGAACAACATTTTTTGTTTCTGCAACATGATTTGGGTCAAGGAGATTGTACGTCTTACTGTAACCTGCCATGATCAAGTGTCTCATACCTAAAATGATAAAATTCCTATAAAATAACGCAGTCAGGCGCAGTGTATAAATTTAATACCTGATACTCAAACATTCTTAACTGACGATTAAACGGTCCAAAAAGATAATAAGTGCATTACACATTGTATATTAACATTGTACTACTTACTAAGTTATGTTGATAACCAAAGAAATGAATTGTTGAAATGCAACACGAACGGGCGCAGTGTGTGAAACTGATCAATCAGCACATATATCGACAACAGATCAGTCGTATCGACACTGAAGCACACAACAATGACAAGTGTTCGGAAAAGGCTAGCTACTAGCGAGTAGGCGTCATTGCTGCCACTAGTTGACAAATAATTTACAGTAAACTTCGAGGTGTATCAATTTGAACAGCCGCGCCCGACGGAAGGTTAACTCACACGGAACGAGGTTGATAATTTCTTTCTTCCTTCTACAGGCCATTCGTACTTCTTTGTCTACTTGCAGGAGAGTCTCCTTTCCTGTAATTATGTTACTAGTGGATTTCCTGTTTACTTGTGAAGTATAAGACATCTCCTTTCTGTCACGGTTAAAAATGGTTCAAATGGCTCTGAGCACTATGGGACTTAACTTCTGAGGTCATCAGTCCCCTAGAACTTAGAACTACTTAAACCTGACTAACCTAAGGACATCACACACATCCATGCCCGCGGCAGGATTCGAACCTGCGACCGTAGCTGTCGCACGGTTCTAGACTGTAGCGCCTAGAACCGCTCGGCCACCCCGGTTGGCCTGCCACGGATAATCGACAAAATAAAAATATATATTTGTACTAGAAAAACACAATGAAGGAGTTTGTTAATCCTTTCAACAGTGAGAACATCGTTCATACTACCTTGACCGAACTGTGTTTTTGTAAAGAAATGCAAAAGTTACATTGAAAATTGAATTAAGGAACAATACAAAGCTTTGAAAATCGTGATGCTGTCAAAATATTTCCGTTCAGCAGGTGACCCACAAGTTGGCTCCGAATAGCAACTCAGGCGGGGTTGAACTGACGGAACCACCTCCAGCTCTTACCTTTTCCAAACCTACGGCAAGTACATCATAAAGTTGACAAGACGTGGCCACATGAGCGTCATAAACAGCGGACTTGCAGGGTGTGCTACTCGGCGGCAGGCCGGCGGGAATCTTACTATCCCTTCGCTTAACGTCCGAAATTGGTGCCCTTTTTGGCTCACTAGGGCTTTCGATGTAGCTTTTCTGCCCCTGTTTGCAACATTACTGTTAACTTAAATACATGTGCCATCGATGGCGGACTTCATGGGACGAAAGGAGAAGTTCGAAATATTGTAGTGAGGTGACTAGCTGTTCTGGCAAATTACTGTTATTGTCATTAGCTAATAGCTTGAATGATAATTCAAAGATGAGCCATTTTAATTACTTCCAAAGAATGGATTTCTTATATATCACCTACTAATTCCTCCAATTGGCGTTTACTAATTTTTATACAAATGCTACGTTGTTGTCATTATTAATAATTACCATTGTACTCGCGCTCTTTCAAGCAACAGAGAGTTTAGAGTTCAACACTTCGTTTCACATAGTTTTCTCCTGTACGGCGGAGCAATATTTAGTCCTCGAATGAGAGTTTCCCATCAAGCTATTAGCTAATGACTGTGCTTTATACAGGGTTTCTCAGAATGACGTTTCAAAAATTTGAGGTCATGTTCCTTAGGCCGAAACAAGAAAAAAATGTCAGTTAAAAGTGGGCTTTAAATGCGTAGCTTAAGAGCTGCATCACTCGTTCTTCCTCGATACTGTGAAACAAATCTCTTCTACTGACTCAAGTATGGAAAACAAAGAGCTATCAGTAAAAGAGATGTTTCACAGCATCGAGGTAGAACAAGTGCTACAGCTCTTAAGGTACACATTTTACAGCCCATGTTTACTGGACTTTTTTTCTCGATTGGTGTACAGTACCAGTCCCGAAATTTTTAAAAAGTCCTTGCGAATCACCATGCTACGATAATCTAGGAACATGCTGTACATAGGACATATAAAAAATTTCGACTCATTTTGAAGCGTGTTCCTTATGCCAAGGGAAAAAAGTAAACATTTTTCATGATGTCAGCAATCTAACACATTTGTTATACATTTTCTCATGCCAGGACAACATAGCCATCGAAACATTTTATGTGAGGTTCCACACTTTCTACGGAACATCATACTAGAACTGAGAAAGATGGTCTATGTACGTTGCATCTTCTGCGCTTTTCAATCATATTTTTCAGTATGAACTAACGATTATCACGACAAATGGGTTGAGAGGTCAGTTTCCTGTGCTACACGTACTGGAATTTCAGCATCTCGGTTTTTTCTTTGTGTATATCAGAAAGACATACTTCAGACAATAGAAAGTCCGCACACAGCGAAGCGTTATTCATCTCGTGGAAGACTGCAAAAGCATTCGACCCTCATCGACTGTAGTCCACGTCAACGTTCATAAGGATGTGTGATCGCGTGATGACAAAGCTACCCACTTATTGGCTAAAATAATGCTGCACACAGCTTTCGTGCAGTGGCAATTCACCGCACACATAAAAGAATTTTACTGAGATTACCACAAATGTTTGTTGGATATTTTTCTTAGGTTGGTTGTGAGAAACTCTACACCGATATTTGTCCCAGTATCGTTATGTTCCAGGATTATTATGTACCTTGATGAAGTCTAATCCTCTTCATATATAAACAAACCGGAAACATCACCTCTGATGTGGAATTAATTTTGCTCATTAGACGCCAGTATCATAACATCACTAGGATACAGCACGGACCGGCAGCTGTGGAAGATCGGTTCTAGGCGCTTCAGTCCGGAATCGCGCTGGTGCTACGGCCGCAGGTTCGAATCCTGCCTCGGGCGTGGGTGAGTGTGATGTTTAAGGTTTAAGTAGTTTTAAGTCTAGGGGACTGATGACATCAGATGTTAAGTCCCATAGTGCTTAGAGCCATTTGAATAATTTTTTGATACAGGACGTGGAAGCGAAATGAGCAATAGATATTTTGTGTAACGTACGACGTGCATGACTAGGTGCATTTCGAGATTAATTTTCTTAATCATTTTGAATTTTTAACTCTAGCTCGCGATCAGTTACTTAACACATCTCGAAATGTTCATCACTGAACGAAATTAATTTTCAACAAATGTCATCAAATACTGAATAAAATGGAATTTATGTTAATCTATACTTTGACAAACAGTTATCCATTTCCTCCGGTGTTACGAAAACTTCCACACTTTTCCCATTTAGTTTTTCGTTCATTTATTTTTTCGTGTGGTTAATAAAGTTCTTTATATTCTCATGTGACTATTGCGGTAAATGTTATTGGTGAATTAAGTTTTATTATTTTACTTCATTCTTTTTGTTTGCATTCATCCTCTAGAAATGGCTCCTTTGGAATTTCAGCATTCATCATTTCTCAAGCAGTAGCCTGGTAAGCTGTTTACGTTGTCTAAACCTACGCTACTGCCAACATGAAGTTTATACGAGATTGGTTTCGTAACGAGACGTTACACACTAACACAGATAAATTCCTCTTCGTAGAATAGAGAGAGCTGTAGATATACTATTCCACTGAAATCCGGTTTTCTTTCATTAACAGACGTGTGAAAATCAGGCAGCCCAACAACTGCAGCAACATCGATGGTAACATTTCCTCATCCACACCAGCGAAAGAGCTTAACAAGTGTTGAGGAATATGTACTACTCGTCATATAGAGATCTCGCTGGAGGACACTGACAAGTAAATAGCTGGGCTTATACTACATTACGTTCTAGAGCGCAACAAACGTAATAAAGAAGATTAATGCATTATTTCTACAGAATGTAAGCTCATTACATCATGGGGTGGCGCCGAGCGGGTAGTGTTACGGCATCTGCATCAGTAATAATACTGACTAGGCTTACAGCAGAATCCGCTTTTGTCTTCAGATCCCCAAAACCCGACGCTAAAAGCGGGGGCCACTTCGTAGCGCCGACATGAATAACGCAACCTGTCCGGGGCTAAGGATAAAGCTTTCCCGTGCTCTGCTCGACGTTGACAGAGAAGCCTTATAAGTTGTAGCATACACAAAGCACATGGTATTAGACAGGGAGGTGCATCGCGAAGTCGTTCTGGATGTGTCAGTAATACATCTTATGCATTTTGCACTACTCGTAAATTCCCCCCTGCACAGCTCTTTTGTCACACTTTGTTGCCGTAGTAGTAGCTTTTACTGCTCTATTCCAGCTACATCTGGCAAACGGAATAGGATTTTATAGGATGATACGAGGAAAAACGCAGCACTCTTCATTCAAGAGAGTCACACAGCCCGCAGTATCGCAAACAACCCCATAATTCTTCATTGAATGAATAAACAGTAGTTCTTTGATGCATATGAAGAAATAAAAACTTACGCCCACCGGCGAAAACACACGGAAAAGATGCTGAACGATGGGTATACAATAGAAAATACCAGGTTACAGACTATTGATCATTTCCTTTAAAGGCACTCCAAAATTTCGTAGCTGAGTTAGCAAACATGTTCCATTCTTGTAAGGAGTGTACGTTGAGTCAATTACACGCCAGCGACTACTAAAGTTCCTTGTGCTTAAACTTCTGTCTGCTTGCACTAGAGGACGTCACAGCGGTATGTACTGAACGTTTCCTCAAGGTAAGCAGTTACAACAGAAAGAAATGTTATTTTCAAATATGAAATCACTGTTTTTCAGAACTGGTTGATCATCGGATTGAGAAAATCAGACCTCAACCCCGCAGGAGATCTTTTTCTATTAATAATACAGCTGCGATTTTACCTTGTTCTTATAAGTGATGACTACATGGATAGATTTTTATTTATTTATGGCTGAAAAGCTACTCTCAGTTAAGGCTCTGGATGCTAGAATAAAGTTTAAAGTTTCGTAGTTTTCAGACTGGAGCCCATTTAACAAAAAACTTCAACAAATCAATAACACTTCCAGTTCACTTTTCTCTGGTAACGTACGCAATCACTAGCTGCGAGGTTAAACGGAAAAAAACTTAAACTGGTCCTTCGCAAGCTTTTTAGGAATTGTAATTCAGCTTAAGGCTAAACATTGTTTACATTTACGAACTTCAAGCATTTTCGGAAATATCATTTCTGACTATGTCATAATGATTTGAAAATGGGTCCTGACCCGAAACTAGTCATAGAGTGAATAAAAAAGTGAAAATTGCAACTGCAATTAGTTTCCCATTGAATTGATTGTTTATGATGATGAATATCAAGGTATTTAAAAATTCCTAAAATAACAGAGAGTGCAAGTTAATGTTAAATTTTACAGTTGATGTTTGCAAACTTCGTTTTCAAATGACTGCGCTATTATTCCTAGGACGTTTAGTTATTGACTCTTCCGCATGTTGGCCATGAAGTCTTTAAAATCAGTCGCACTTCTTCGCATTCATTAATTTTTTACACATTGGCTAGTGTCAAAAACTCTTGTTTGAAATATAATGAATAAGTCGTTAATGAGAAGGAAAATATGTGCAGAAATATTTAGGGGGACACTGAAACTGACATTTTGCATAATGATTTGAGATATACGATCGGCAGTGTAGGCTTCACCGTTATCTGAATCTGTCTTCTTGAAAAATGAAATCAGTTTATTGGGATTTAAATTTTCCATCAAACGAGGTGCAGAACTTCATCGCCTGGCAGTCACATTCGGAAGTCGTTTCTTTATTTCCACATCTAGAGACGAGGTTCCTTTTGCTCACTTGGAGAAAAAGTACGAGACTATTCGAAACGAAGAAGAATATTCTACATTGTTTGATATTTGATACGCCCCGCGATAACATTGAATTCAGTCCATGAGCCAAACGGTGATGGTACATCAGAGTAAGAAACGTGTTTCTATCGTTTTTACCGGCTATCCGATACCTCCTTGACAGCAAGTTTCAGAATCATTCATAGAGAGCCTGCGCTCAGTAGTGTAGAAATCACCATTTTATGCAGTATTAGTTGGAGAAGCTTTTAGCTGTTGAGTGTGGACTCGGACGTCTGTGGATTCATTGTAGGTGGTGGGGACAGTAAGTCTTGTAGTTTTAAACACTTTTTCGGAAAACTGTTTTGAGTAGCCAGATAGACAGCCCATACGCCATGGAAATATTTCTACGTCTACATCAATACACCGCTAGTGGCGGAGGGTACTTCTGCTACCATTATCTGCTCCCCACCCACTCCCTTTCCTTGTTCCATTCGCTATTGGCGCGTTCGATGAATGGCTGTCGATAAACCTCTGTATTAACTCTAATTTCTCGAATTTTCTATCTGTGGTCATTTCGAGAGATGTATGTGATAGGAAGTAATACGTTGTTCTACTCTTTCTCAAACGTACACTCACGAAATTTCAATAGTAAAGCACTCTGTGATGCACAACACCTCTCTTGCAGCGACTGTGACAAAACGGGCAGCTCTTATTTGGATTTTCCCTATTTCTTCTCTTTGTCGTACCTTGTGATGAGCTTGTAATGAGCATTGCACAAAAATCAGTCACACAAGTTCTTTGGTGCATGAGAAGCATGCCCTTAGGATTCGTCTTATGAATCCCAGTTCAGGGTCACTTTCGTCTAACGTTTTTTTTTTTTTTCTTTTATGTGATCAATCCACTTAATATCGCTTTGGTTGGTTGCTCCTAGATATTTCAGCGGTTTGTCGTCGATAGGGTAATTGTACAGCGGCGGATTTCTTTTCGTAAGTGTGCACAATGTCTTACACGTATTTACGTTCAGGGAGGTCAACTGTTAGTCCCTGCACAGTTAATCAATTCTCTTCTGGCGCTTGTGCAAAACGCTACAGTTTTGTAGCGTTGCTGCCTTCTTGTAGACAACCGTGTCATCTGCGAATAGCCTTAGGGAGTTTCCAACATTTACTACTAGATCATTCATACGAGGGTTGGTCAACAAAGACTGAGAGTTATTTTCTCTTATAGCTTCTTTGATAGTTTGCTATCTCTACCATGAATATTTGAAAATAGCAGGTCCTTATGTGTAATGTCCGTAGGTGGCCGCACCATCATATCGGTAGGTTGGATGTAATACTCTATTATGCAAACGCTCTTTGCATTTCTCATACATAACGATGGAGGTGTCCGCTGCTCGTGGTCTCGCGGTAGCGTTCTCGCTTCCCGAAGACGGGGTCCCGGTTTCGATTCCCGACGGGGTCAGGGATTTTTCCTGCCTCGAGATGACTGGGTGTTGTTGTGTCGTCTCCATCAACATCATTCATCCCCATTACGGTCGGAGGAAGGCAATGGCAAACCACCTCCACTAGGACCTTGCCTAGTAAGGCAGTGCGGGTCTCCCGCGTCGCTCCCCTACGCCCTGTAAAGAAGTATGGGACTCATCATCATCAACGATGGACGTGACACGAGAGGAACAGTACAGCGCAATAAAGTTCTGTATTTGCTTAAACCATACAGCCACTGAAACTTACAAAAACCTACAGCAGGAATATGGTGAAGATGCACTACTTCCTTCAGCTATATTTAGATGGTTCAAGGGCTTCAAAGAAGGCCGACTTGTCTGTGTTACGCAAGCTGAGCCAGGTTTTTCGGCTTCTGCTGTGACTGAAGTCAGCATCAACACACCTGCTGTGATCGTCCGTGAGGATCGGCGAGGTAACATTACGTAACATGAGCGAAGTGCTGAGAATTTAACTAAACGAAAAGATTCGAGGCATGCGATTTGAGAACTCTGAAGCAGTATTCCCTAAAAGTGAGACGCTTCTCAAGGACCTGACAAAGAATGGCGTGCACCATATTTTCGAGAACTCGCAGATACGCCATAAAAGTTGCATTCAATTAAGAGAGGACTACTTTGAAAACCATCATGTAAAGATTGAAATGTAATAATAAATATCTGTGAAAGAAATCTCCATCTTTGTTGATCAGCCCTTGTCTATTCCGTAAACAGTATCGATCTTACCTCACTTACTTGGGTTACTCCTGAAATTACATTTACATTTGTCAATGTGGCTCCGTTAAGAGCGACATGTTAATATCTATCTGCAAGGATGTCTTGAATCTAATGGCAAATATGTTAAGCTACTATCCCTTTCACTAAACGGCAGCGCGGGACGGGGTCAGATGCCTTCCCAACTTGACATCCAGGAACTTGACATCGACACGAGCACTGACGACTTCAGTGCTGTGGATCTCAAGGACGAACAGAGCGGGGTGTGTTTCGCAAGATGTCTGCCGAATGCATTTTGGTTTTTATGGAGGAATTTCCGTTATCTTTCTTTTGCTTGTGCCGTTTTTCCCGCTGATACGCAGGGTCGGCATGGTTAATCGGATGTGGCAATGTTAGTTGAAGGGGTGGCCGGATGCCCTTCCTGCCGCCACCCCGTATCCCCTGGGAAGGAATTAGTGTACCCCAGCTGTCTGCGACTAGTGTAAGCCATGGAATAATGCGAAAGTGTTCAGATGTCTGCGAGCCGTGTAACTGAGGCGGGACGTGGGGACCAGCCCGGTATTCACCTAGGGGGATGTGGAAAACCGCCAAAACACCACATCCAAGCTGGCCGGCACACCTGCCCTCGTCGTTTGTCCACCGGGTGGATTGGATCTGGGGCCAGAGCGGCTACCTCAGTCCAGGAAGCAGCGCGTTAGCGCGCTCGGATAACCTGACGCGTTAGGAGATTTCCGTTATCGCAAAATGTTATAATACGTGAGCGTAAAACATCTTCCATGATTCTAAAACATTAATATCAGCGATATGGGCCTGTAATTATGTGTATGTTTCCTAATATCTTACATGTATCTCATCTGTCGTGATGCCTTTCCACTATTAAGAGATTGTAGTTGATTTTCTATTCCGCTGTCATTGATCTCAATATCTGCCATTTCGATGTTCGTACGATGATTGAAAGGAGGTGCCCTATTACCATCTTCCATGGCGAAATAATTTCGGGAGATGGAATTGAATATTTCTGCCTTCTCTCTGTTATCTTCCGATTTGGTGTCAATATGGTCCTTGAATGACTGAATAGATGATTTCGAATCGCTTATTCTTCTTACGTAAGATAAAGACCTCTTCGGGTTTTTATTCAGATCGGATGAAAAATTTTACATTCGAAGTATTGATCACGTCTCTCATTCCTCTCTTTATGTTTATTTTGGCCTTGTTCAGTTGTTCTTTGTTAGCTCTATTTTCTCTTGAATCTGTGATGAAACTCTTCGTTTACGGAGGAGGTTTCTAATACGGCTATTAAACCATGTGGTCTTTCCCATTCGTTGAGACCTTGCTCGGAATATGCTCACCTAAGGTATATTGAACGATGATGTTAAATTTTTTTTTTCATTTGTGTCCTACGTCTTCGTCCTCGGCACTGGAGTTTGGTATGGATTCTCAGATACTCAGCAATGTGTATCCTGTCACTCTTGTTAAGTTAACATATTTTCCTACCTTTCTTAACATTCCTTGTAATACTAGTGGTCACAGATGCCATCTCTTTCTTAAGATCAGTGATATCCCCCACTATGGTAACTGATTCGAGAAGTTCAGGTCTGTTAGTTGCAAGAATGTCTAAGAGGTTACCTTAACGAGATGGTTCTCTATTTGCTCGAAGTAATTTTCGAACAAGACATTCAGAATAATCTTACACGAGTCACTGTCTCTGGCATCGGTTTCATACCTGCCAAGTTTAAGCCACTCCCTTTTACAGAAACACAATTAGGGAGGTATTCACGAAATTCTGCAAGTTCTCTCTGAAGCGGTCTACCACTACAGTTCCTGACGCTGGCCGTCTACAACCATTTCTGACCAACTTCTGATTCTTAACTTCACCAAGATTATATCACATTTTGAATCAATAATAACCTCACCAGACATTATCGAATTTATACCGCAATAAATACGACACCATCTTTGAGGTCTAAACTATCGTTAAGACAAATATGCCAGTCTGAATGTAGGATTTCGTTGTGTCCATTTCCTGTCCCAACCAACTTTCTGTTCCTAATACTATCGGGGCATTAACACTTTTAAAAAGGCATTCCGATTCTGTGACTATACCACGTATGTGGCTAATGTTTCTTCGATTTAGATAGCAATTCATCTTGGATCCCAGGAGGAGGGCCGTGGTTCCACTGACTCAAAAAAACAAAAAAAAAACTGAGCAGACCACACGCACTCCGCTAACATTGTAGCCGATTGCTGTCTGTAGTGCACGCCTGATCTATTAATGGGACCCTAAAATTCTCCTCCTGATAGCGGTGATCAAGAAATTGTCAACCGATAACAACGCATAATCGTCTGCTCCAAACCAGAGGACTGCGATCGACTCCGGGTCCGATACTACAGATAGTAAGCTTAGCTTGCATCCCGCGTGTGATACTAGCTGACATGCGCAGAAAGGAACCGAGGATGGCTTCAGAACTCAAGCGGCCGTTGATATTCGTGCAGACATGAGCCACGATTTGCAGCCTGTTGCACTCAGTGCGCTAGATAGCCGTCGGCAGAGCCTCCTCCACGTTTCGAGCAAGCCCTCCGGCAAACATGCCGAGTGCAGCATACTGACATTCTTTCCCGATGTGTCCGCTGTTTTCCTGTGGGGCACCATAACTCGCCTAATATTGAAGCTCGCAATGGTAGCTTACCAGCCTTCTACACACGTCCGGACTCGGCAGGAAACTGGGCCCTGGTGCAACAGAAGAGTCGACACGTGATGGCTCAGAAATGTTTCCAACACCGTTAGCACCTCGTAAATGTTATTAAGGCTGGAGAGGTCAGCCGTGTGTTCTGTTTCTACCTTCATCTTCGTCCCAGGAAGTCCGCCACTGATGCTCGACACACAGATCGGATGTTGCTTATCAGGAGACAACAGCGCAACGGTTTGGGAAAATTTTTTGTTTAGTTTCTTTTCAACTGATACTAGCAATAATGATTATAAACTGGAGGTAATCGATCAGATATTTAGTAAGAAAAGAGCAAATAAAAATTTTTCAACAAAAAAATGGTTCAAATGGCTCTGAGCACTATGGGACTTAACATCTATGGTCATCAGTCCCCTAGAACTCAGAACTACTTAAACCTAACTAACCTAAGGACAGCACACAACACCCAGTCATCACGAGGCAGAGAAAATCCCTGACCCCGCCGGGAATCGAACCCGGACGTGGGAAGCGAGAACGCTACCGCACGACCACGAGCTGCGGACAATTTTTCAACACTAGTTGACAACAAACTGAAGAGTGATATCGAGGGAAATGGCTAGTTCATTTCGATACAATTTTTGGTTGGTATAGTCTACAAGAAAATACCGTTGTAAAATTACCTTTTCTACTAACAATAGCTTGAAGAAAAATTTAGTATATAAATTAAAAGCTGAACAAGATCCTTTCACAAATTGAGGAGTCTATAAAATCGTCTGTAAAGATTGCCCTACCTATTATACAAGACAGACTGGTAGCGCTATTAATGCCAGATATAAGGAGCACCTGTTGAGTATGAAAGGGGGAAATGCTCATAATTCTTCTTCTGGTGAACATTTACTTATTTCAGACCATACTCCGAGGGAATTAGTAGAAACCGCAATTTTACGTAAGCAAATAAAAGGCTGGAAATTGGATTTATTTCAAGAACTTCAATTTTATAAACATCTTGTTAAGACAGACACAACCTTTTGGACGATCAGTTGCAACTCGCAACCAAGCACTTCGTTGATGGCTTTAAACAGCTACTCGTGGTCACATAATACGTGTTTTACGAACTCCGTTAACATTGGTGCATGTGCCGTTTTCCTTAAAATAATTCCTCTTACTGTTCAAAAATGCCGGCCGCTGTGGTCGGGCGGTTCTAAGAGCTTTAGTCTGGAACCGCGCTGCTGCTGCGGTCGCAGGTTCGAATCCCTCCGGGCATGGATGTGTGTGGTGTCGTTAGCTTTATGTAGTTCTAAGTCTAGGGGACTGATGACCTCAGATGTTAAGTCCCATAGTGCTTAGAGCCATTTGAGCCATTTGTTCAAAAATGTTCAAATTTGTGTGAATTCGTAAGGGACCAAACTGCTGAGGTCATAGGTCCTAGACTTACACACTACATAAACTACCTGATGCTAAGGACAACACACATACCCATGCACGAGGGAAGACTCGAACTTCCGCGGGGAAGGCCGCGCAATCCCTGACACTGCGCCTCAAACCGCGCGGCCACTCCGCACGGCTTCTTACTGTTGAGTTAGTTGCATTTTATACCTCTGCTATATAAAAGTTTTACAGATAACTTTTTATTTAATGTATACCTCTAAAATTATTGCATTTATTACTCTCCTTCTATAAGAAATTGTCATTTTGCTTTAATGTAAACTAAAGTTGCTCAACACTGGCAAGGGGCAGTGCTTACGCGCATGTATATAGTGCCCTATGCTTTCGTTGTGTTAAGCGGGAGATTCTTTTTTTTCGTGAAATTTTTTTATCTCATATTTGCTTTCTTCCCCAAGTATTGGTAATAGTGATCCTTTGTAAGTAGACCTCTAGCTTTTGCACACTGAATTTACGTACAGTATTACTCTGTCAGGAAATATATTACAGAATCCAGTACGTTGTCCTCGACTTCGAGTGTTCTTCAGCGAAAAGGATATCGTCAGGTGTTCCCCACGGAAGTGTAATGATTAAAGAGCGCACCCCAGCTGCATTATTACATGTCTATTGCGCTAGAACCAGTTTTTTCGTAGAAAATCTTCAGGTTGCCTGCACTTAAAACAAGAAATTAAGTAAAGCTATAGCAACTAAACAAATAAAATATGTAACTCACATTGGCAACAGTCCTCACCGAGTAATGCGTAAGCCATGGTACAAAGTGACTGGTTCTATTATGTAAAACTGAATTCCAAATTAAGAAACAATGATCACAAACATTCTACCAGTCGTCTGGTGGAAGTAATGAGAGAAGGTACGGCATGCTGCGTATAGTAAACTCTCGGGACAGGACCGCTCCGTGAAAGAGATAAACGTACAAAGTTCGTACTAGGCCTTTGTTCAGTGCGATAACAGATTTGCTGTCATAATTATGACAAGCAGCGACAAAACCTTAACTACAGAACTGGTGAAACATCCCCTTTGAAGAATTATACACGACTGTGCTTAACCTTACACACAATATTTTTAGCGCAACACAATCTGACTTTCAAAAAAATCCCTACGAAAGGATGGCCCTGACTAACATTAACCTATACCTTTCACAAATCACTTACCTCACAAAAATCTTCGTTACTGGAACTACTGCAATACAGCGAGCGCCACTACTGCCAGCTAAATAAAAGATTCAAACTACGGAAGGCACTAACTACTGATAGGCATAGTTAGCAAATGAAAGATTTTAATAGAGAACAAACTATTTACCTTAATAATGTTGAAAACTCATAATATACATAACAGATCATTGTATATCTTACAAATTTCCAAACTCCGCCATCTCTCTCCCCACATCCACCACTGCTGGCGGCTCACCTCCAACTGCGCAACGCTACGCGCTGTTCACAGCCAGCTGCCTAACACTACAATGGTTGAGTATTACAACAATGCAAAGCAGCCACAGACTGCACACAGCACAGCCAGTGATTTTCATACAGAGGTGGCGTTACCAATAAAAAAACCTAAACAGCCTACTTACATAGCCCCCATGCTACCCACAAAAAATTTTACAAATTGGTTTGGGCAGTGGCCAATACAGATTTGAAAAAAATTTTTCATAATTACAATAACAAAGAAATCAAATGCACACACTTATTGATACAATGTTGGTCAAAAGCTAAACTTTCTGACAGTCCATAAAGACAGTCCTAATCGTTCATCGTAAAACTGCCGTTTCTTTTCTCAAAGTCTGAGCAGTAAAAGAAAATGCACACGGAAGTAGTGGATTTCCATGCAGTCTTGAAGAAGTAGTGTTGTCCTTCCTACGGAAAGACAGTGCTGACTCTTGACATGCAGACAGGTAATGGGCCACAACAGAGCAAACCCACAGCAGAGTCAGTCGAAGTTTTGAAGAATATTGGTAGATAGGTTATCACAGAGTAGACCCATTGTAGTCCTGGTAGAGATTACGGTATTGGTGGGCCACCAGAGTTGCAGACCCACTGTAGTCCTTGTAGAAATAATGGTACTGGTGGGTCATCAAAGATGTAGACCCACTGTAGTCCTTGTAGAGATGGCCAGCAGCCATCTGTTGTGACTGTGCAGGTACACAATCACCATCGAAGAGTCTTGCGGAGAATAGAGCAAGTCCATAAACCACCACTTGTGCACTCACAAAGTTTTTGGAATTGTCCTTAGAACCAGCAATGCTGTTATCCAGTCCCTTGCTGAATTATTAACACACGTACAAACACTAACAGTCCCTACTTCTCACATATTGTCCATATACTATGACCAACAGAAACGTGTGCAGTGAAATGTAACTTACAAGTTACTTAATTTGATGAACTGGTGTCAATTACAATTTTATAACATAAGAATACAATTACAAAGGTACAAAATACATCTTTAAAGAACATAAGAATACAGAGAACATTTGTAATACAGGCTTTACAAAAGAATCGAAATAACATATACGTCAGTGTTACAGGAATTATGACATGAGTACATACATAAAAGATCAGAATAACTTTCGAAACATCAACTTCATACATGAGCATTAAAAAAAACAGAATAAATAATGTCTAACCATATTTACAAGGTAAATAACATATTATTAATGCCAATTATATTTGAGGATGACAGTATTCCTCATCATAGTGAATAGTATTAGAAGAGAAAAAAATTCTATGTAACTACACAGAGACAGGAAGAAAACAAATACACAAGGGGACACAAACAGATAGTGGGATAACACAAAAGGAAAGGACAGGGTTTGTTTCCAGTGTAACATTTGGTACTGCAGTCCAACCCAAAACTTCATTCCATAGAATTTTCGTCTTATTTCAACATTTGTTTCCACCAAAAAAATTCTATCCAAGCATGCTTTCTGTATTTATATGTTCACATATTTCTTACCTCATTATTTATTTTCCATTATCTTACCTCATCTATTTCCAAGAAACTCCTACCTAAACTTGTTGTCTCTAAAACCTTCTTTTTTGTTCATATCCTCTTTCAAAATACTTTGTTGGGTAAACCATACTCTTATAGCTTCTCAATGCATTTCTCTTTTTGTCCATAGTCAGTTTCTTATATAGTCTACCCCCTCTTAAGCTAACTTAGATCTACTGAGCTCAGATGCTAAACTAAGGGACGAGGCAATGCAGCAGCACAAAACAATTAACACAAACATCAATGACAAAAAATTTAAATACGCAAAGCAAGCAGCAATATTACAACTAATATAACGCAATGAGCAGCAGACAAAAAAAAATAAATCAGTAGTAAAACTGGCTTAACAGAGTAATGTAAAGTGAAATTTAGTAGCACTATGCCTGGCAAACAGCAGGAAATGAAATAATTTATACCTAAACATGACAAAGCTCAAGTAGAAAAAATAGTACACTAAAGACAACAATGTATATAAGGAAATGTCTGTTCACATCTTAATGTCTATGTAATTAAAGTGGTGCACCACAACAACTTATTGTAAAAAAAAATATTACCATGTACTTGAAAAGAATATTATGTATGCAGTTACTGTTACTAGTCCCTTCTTATTGTTCTTTCCTTTCCAAGTGCTCCTTTTTTGAAGAATGTGGATCACAAAATTATTATTTAATAGATCTGTTGACAGAAAGTGTTCACATTAGCAAATGCATTTAATTTTATTTTATGAAACCAATGCTGCAAGACAGCTGGAAACCAGATATCAAATGAAATAAGCAACTATGTACAAAGTAAAGCATAAAATAATCATTCAGTAGTCATGAGGCATTTCATAAGTTAGTAGAAATTCTCTCAATTCTCGTAGATAGACACTTGTCCTAATCAGGTGTGCAGATGTAAGAATGTTTCCAAGTTACTATTAGCGTGTCGTATTTACGATGCTTTCTACAAAGGAATGTCAATAGCGAGGATAATGGCCTCCCCTTTTTTTTCTACAACCTAATGGCTTTTTCTCAAGGCGGCTGGCACACCTGGCCGCTCACAACGAATTACGTCACGGTCACTTACCTTTCATACCGAAATATTTACGACAGCAGTTTTCGCTACAGTGACATTCTCATATTAAAAAAATCACAGGTTGAGAATTTGGTTACAAATGTGTAGAAACAAAATCCTATGAATATAACAGTGTCGAAAAAATTTTCGACGGCATTGTGATACATTCACGCATTTACACACATTTCACAACTCTTAAAGTACGATTCTTGGTTTCCAACATCTTTCTTATTCCTCATATACGGTAGCATCATCTTATTGATCATAAACATATCTCAACAGCATAGTACACATCGTCGTCGTAATAATATCATAAAACATCAGCCAAATCTCCAAATTCTCTGCTCATGTCAAAAGTGTCATCTACCTCAAACGTACTTTAAAAATCATGATCCCATACCAAATACATCATTCAAAGCTCTAATAGTATCACAATGGTTCCGAAAAAATATGAACAGTTCACAAAGTACAGACAAAATACAATTTCATAAGTGTGCAGTTACCCAACTGTGAAATTGCGTAAACATGTGTCACTGATGTAGTAAAAAAAAATGTTTATCTCTCAGTTAAATGATCAGATAGCTGTGTAATTTGTGTGTTACGGAAATATGGTACCGATGTGTAAAGTTGTATAAGCAAATACCATATTAGCTAGGGCTCCTTGTGCTTGCCAAACACATGGTACACAAAGTAAGCGTGAACCCCCCTGAGGATTAATGTATAATACCCTCAGGTGTTACAGATTACAGCAATGGAATGAAATATATCACGGAAAACCCTTGTATCATTGTACTTCAAATATCTTAAAAAAATAAATGTTTTAAGTGCGAAATTAATAACTCAAATACGGGTCCTGTAGCGCTAAGCTGTGCGTCATGTTGTAAGATAATCTCTGTGGAAGTGTCGTAGTTATCATCCTCTGAAAGCTAAGTTCTGCAGAAGTCAATGTACTTACCTCATGATAAACAAAAGTGAAACGCTTTGCGTATAGATATCGTAGTTATTATGCTTATTGGCGTGATGAAGAAAGTACTGAGAGTAACGTATTGTTGTGCCACGAAAAAGGCTGTCTCATTGTTGCTATGCCACAAAAGTTACTACTAAAACATGTTTTACTTTCTTGAATAATGCGGAAAAACCGTGCAGATATAAAACAGAAACACTGAAAAAGCAACATTGTAAATTTTCACTCATTAGTAGCGTCGTGATATTGTCGTGTAGCTGTCAAATGAACTAACCACTGTGTCATCTGGTATCTCACAGAAAGTACTTTAAATCCAAAATGTATTTTCAAGTAAACCAAAATGTTGCATTAAAATCTCATTAGCAGTACTGGTAAATGTTCTAAGTATGTGAGCCTTATTATAGTCGTTACGTAATCGTGCAACAAACAAGCAAGAATGCACACACACAATAACACTGTGTCGTCTGTTCACAATAACAATGCATTCGTAATTTCTGTTTAAATAAGTTCTCTAGGTTCTTGATTGGATATTTAACTTCAAACATTGTTGTATGTAAACAGTTTCTAAGTCTGACAATGCATACTAGAAATGTGAAGTGAAAAGTTTTATGGCAATGACAAAGTTAAAAAGCAGATTATCTTTCAATAAACGGTTTTACATGTTAAATGTGGTGTAAACCTTTACTCTTCCCAGTACGCAGACTTTCAACTGAAAAGCAATTGTCATGTTTTATACGTCGGTGAGGAATGCTAAATCTTTTCTCAAGGTTAGCGTCTGTGTTATTTATCTCTGAGCCAGCCAGAGCAGGTAGCTGCCTGCGGTGCGGGTCATTGTCTATTGTCTCTTTGTTGGCGCGCGTCGTTATTGGGGTTTGGAGACCTAACTTCTACAAATTCACTCTGACGAGAAGGCCCTGCCCTGTTTGAATCCCGCCAGTTCTGATGCAATTCAGGTCTGTCGTTACGAGTATATCGTCTGTCGTCATGTCGGTAATTTACATAGTTTCTTGTTTGTCGGTCATGTGGTGGAGAATTTCTCCCTGAATCGTAACTGCGCGCTGAACTGTTGCGTCTGAAAGTATTCTGTCTCCCTTGATAATAATAGTTCTTGTTACCATATTGTCTGTTTCTCTGATTGTCTCTGTGATAGTTATTACCGCGGAGAGGTGATCTTTCCCTGTAATTATTACTACTCTGCCAACGGTTGTTATACGGGTGGTGTCTGTTTCGGTCACGATTTGTGTTGTGATAATAGCCTTGTCGCGTCCAGTTATTATTTCTTTCATCGCGGAATTGCGACAGATGTGACCTGTAATTGTTGTGCTCCTGTTCTCGCGTTCCGCGATTGTCAGTGTCAATTTCCAGTTCTTGTAACAGTCCCTGAAAAGCTTCAATGTCGTCTTTGCAACGTCCTGCTAAAATAATATGCCGTAAATATTCAGGTAATTTGATTAAGCAAATGCGGATGAGTTCTGAGGGGCTGTATGGGTTTGAAAGATACTGATTCTTATGCAACATGTCTCCAAAATATTTCATAAGACTGGAAAATTCAGATTGTTCGAAACGTTTCATCATTATGATGCTGTGTTTTACTCGGTCTTGTGTAGCTTGAGACCAATACGCTGAGAGGAAGGCATGATAAAATTCTCCTTCACTGTGACAATCGTGAATGACCGATCGCATTCTTTCAGCTGGTTCATTCTCTAAGTAGCCACACACAAATTCTAATCTGTGCTCTAACGACCAGTTGGGAGGAAAACAATGAGAGAATTGATGTAGCCATGCTTGTGAATGAATGTCGTTGCCAGAGTTCTTAAACGTTTTGAATTTATGTGTAGTAATGAACAGCTTATAGTCAAAATCATCGTGTCGGCGAGTCGCATGTCGGTCATTGTTACGTCGTGTCGGCGGTTCCATCTCAAAATTCCGAAGTGCCCTGTGTTGTTATTTTGTGGCTGTTCCGTATTTCTATGTCCCTCTTCCCATGTTGGAGCGCGAGTGTCTTCTGAAATTTGTAATTTTTGTATTACTTATGCCAACTGATCTTGTACTTCCCGGATTTCTCTTTTGTACTGTATATTGATTTGATTTTGATTGAATTTACTAATTTGTTCGCACTCTTCTGTGTCATTAAAGACTACTGGTTTTGTGTCATTCAGATTATCATCTACCTTCGTAGATAAATTAGTGAACTGATCCGAAAGTTCGGCTACTTTCTCCGATAGTGTACTTATTTCCTCAGTGTGTTTTTCTGAACCAAGTTTCAGAGTATCTACTGTGTCCTCTAAGTTTTCCTGAGTTTTTGCAAGTTGCGTAACGGAATCGGTAGATGCAACTGAGTCAAGTTTAGCTTGCAAGGTCTCATGATTTTCATGAACAATAGTTTGCAGTTCTTTTATGGCTGCTTCGTGATTCTGTAATGCATTTTCATGCAGCGAAAAAATAGGTTGAAAATGCTCACAAATTTGAGTTTTTACGTCATTACAGACCTTTTGACATTTCGATTCAATGTTATGTAGCTCAGTAGTTAAATCTTCATGTGTTTGTTCAAGAGTTTGTTCCAATGAGTCTAACTTTTGAAGATTTTGTTCCATTGTGTGTAATTTTTTAAGATTTTGTTCCACTGTGTCTAACTTTTGAAGATTTTGTTCCATTGTGTCTAACTTTTGAAGCTTTTGCTGTGTTTGTCTCTGGTGTTGTTCCATTTGTTGCATTAGCTGTAATAACAATGCATTAGTGTCTGGAATCTGTTCCTCTACGCTTTTCGGCAGTGCATTTGCACCGGCAACATTCACATTTTGACAAGCAGAAAATGTGTCTTGACTTATTTGAGAAAACGGTGAGGACGCAAAACCTGAATCTACAGTATTTGAAAAATTGTGTCCTGTCATTTCGGATTCCTGAGGTGAGCTGTTGCCGAGCGATCGATCGATAATGCTTCTCTGTTCACTAACTGTTTCACTACCTACGCCATTGTTTGCCGACCGCTCCATTTCCCTATGCACAATTACCAAATTACTACTTTGAATGTCTGTTACTTCATTACACAGTGGTGCTGATAAGCTACACTTGTCGTCACTATTATTTCTCAGTTTACTTCGTAGCCTAGTGTTACGTTTTTCACACGCCATTATTGTCACAATATTGCACACGATAACACAGAAAAGCACAATTTGAAAAGCAAAATAAGAGAACACATTAACATAACACTGAAAATAATATTTAGTTAATTGCAGCTGCGAAATACTTGGTGCAAATCTACATGCATACCACAACTGTTTTACTGTACAACAATGAAAGACTGCAACTACAAAGGAGATTTTCTCTACAATTACGCGCTAGCAATAAACAAAAGCTACACTAATTACACATACTACAAGAAAAAATCATAAGATTCCAGTGAGGTATCCTCGGCTAAGGGTCGACATATGAAACGTCCCATTTTGAAAAATTGTACACGACTGTGCTTAACCTGACACACAATATTTTTAGCGCAACACAATCTGACTTTCAAAAAAATCCCTACGAAAGGATGGCCCTGACTAACATTAACCTATACCTTTCACAAATCACTTACCTCACAAAAATCTTCGTTACTGGAACTACTGCAATACAGCGAGCGCCACTACTGCCAGCTAAATAAAAGATTCAAACTACGGAAGGCACTAACTACTGATAGGCATAGTTAGCAAATGAAAGATTTTAATAGAGAACAAACTATTTACCTTAATAATGTTGAAAACTCATAATATACATAACAGATCATTGTATATCTTACAAATTTCCAAACTCCGCCATCTCTCTCCCCACATCCACCACTGCTGGCGGCTCACCTCCAACTGCGCAATGCTACGCGCTGTTCACAGCCAGCTGCCTAACACTACAATGGTTGAGTATTACAACAATGCAAAGCAGCCACAGACTGCATACAGCACAGCCAGTGATTTTCATACAGAGGTGGCGTTACCAATAAAAAAACCTAAACAGCCTACTTACACTGGTATTAAAGAGAAAAATTGGACAGATAAGAGTAGGCCTCCTACTGTGAGGACTCCATACAAACTTATTTGTATTTACATGCAGTTTATTCATCCTGGAAATCGAATTGTCGGACCCTGCTTCCTGCCAAATTTCATGATTCTATGTCAATGGGAAGTACCCTATAGTTTGTGACGAGTGATTTTTCGAGTATCAAAATACGTGAGATACAAGGCCCTGATTTAAAAGCTTCAATTTCTTACACCACCAAGAAACGCCAGAAAAACTTTTTTTCATGTGACATGATGACAAATTAGCAGTTCTCGGATATTTCCCTTTAGTTGTGCCTTAAAACGTTGCTTCTTGAAAAATTTCATGTTTCTTTGTCCATGAGAAGTATCCTATAGAGTTTGAGTGCTGAGTTTTCGAAAGTGAAAACTTGTGACATAAACGGCCGTGCCTTTGACTGAATTAACATAGAAACTTCAATATTTTACACCGCTAAAGGACCGCATACCTTAGTAAGTAAAAAAAAATTCAGCTTGATGCGGCTGCCTGTTCCTGAGGAAAAAATGTTTTAACAGTCGGACAGACAGAAGGACAGCAAAGTGATCCTACAATGGTTCCGTTTTTATCACCTTAGGTACGAACCCTAAAAGCCACTATATAATTAATCATAACAATGAAAAATGCTCAATAACAAGGGAACAGGTGACAGTGCTTACATTAAACTGCTACGTCATTTGAGAGGTATAACAAAAGTTAATAATTACGCAGTGCAAATAATTACTCAAAAATATCAGGAACGTAATTACGATCTCTCATATATCGTTAATAACGTAGATATAAAAGATACTGTGTTATTGAACACATAAAACAGCTAAAGAGACAAAACTGCTTTTTTCGTTTTAGTTTCAACATTTTGTTGATAGAGGTCTACCAAACTTTTAACATTTCATGAATCGTTTATTAACAGATTGTCACAGTACACATGTTTGCCTAGTAGTTTTGAACCAGCTGGTTCATTGGTTTAAATGGTTCTAATGGCTCTGAGCACTATGCGACTTAACTTCTGAGGTCATCAGTCGCCTAGAACTTAGAACTAATTAAACCTAACTAACCTAAGGACATCACACACATCCATGCCCGAGGCAGCATTCGAACCTGCGACTGTAGCGGTCGCTCGGTTCCAGACTGTTGCGCCTAGAACCACACGGCCAGCTGGTTCATTCTCAAACCTAATCTACTGAGGCTGCAATGAGAGTGACGGACGCCAGTGCTGCCTGAGGAAGTCAGTTGAGAATGAACCAACCGGTTCGAAACTAATCGCCAAACATATGCACTGTGACAGATTTGATGATAAAGTTTACATGAAACTGGTGGTTGTTAGAAAAATTACAAGGGAGCTATGTTAACCTTGTTACAAGTATTGACAGCGGAAGAGAACAAATCTCAGCCGGTAAACAAAGAAGTATCGCAATTAGGTTAGAGATTAGATAAGATTAGATTACATTCAGTTTTCGTTCCATAGTCCCAAAAAATGAGTGGATTCTCGTGGGTGTGGAACATGTCAGAAAATACAGCATAAAAACATAAAACATTTAAATATAATATATACTACACTGATCATATCTCAGGATATTGTCGAAATAAGTGAATACAATTCGGTAAAATGGAACACTTAATATTTACAAAATTAACACGCTGTCAGAATGAAACACTGTTATACACTATTAATAAATTTATCGTACCAAAAATATCTAATATTGACTGTTGTGAGCCGGCCGCGGTGGTCTAGCGGTTCTAGGCGCTCAGTCCGGAGCCGCGCGACCGCTACGGTCGCAGGTTCGAATCCTCCCTCGGGCATGGATGTGTGTGATGTCCTTAGGTTAGTTAGGTTTTAAGTAGTTCTAAGTTCTAGGGGCTAATGACCACAGATGTTGAGTCCCATAGTGCTCAGAGCCATTTGAACCATTTATTTGAATGTTGTGACCAATTGCTGTCAAAACTGAAATATAACAGATATTTTTACTTAAGCTGGTTTAACGGTATCTGTTAAGATATTCATCTACAGAATAGGAGGAGTTGCCTATCAAACTCTGTTTAAACCGTGCTTTATCTGAAACTAAGTTTTTAATGGTTGCTGGCAATTTATTGAAAATATGTGGTCCTGAATGTTGGACCCCTTTTTGGACGAAAGTAAGTGATTTTAGGTCTTTATGTAGATGGTTCTTAATCCTAGTATTGATACTATGTATTGAGCTATTGATTGGAAAAAGAGATGTATTACTTGCAACAAATTTCATTAAGAAATAAATGTAGTGAGAAGCAGTGGCTAGAATACAATGTTCCTTGAACAGGTTTTTACATGATGTTCTTGAATTTACACCATAAATTATTCTTATGACACGCTTTTGAACCCTAAAAACTTTTGCTTGGTTTGATGAGTTGCCCCAGAATATGATCCCGTATGACCTCATAGAATGAAAGTAAGCAAAGTATGCAAGTTCTTTATGTTTATATCTCCTACATCTGACATCATTCTCACGGCAAATACAAACTTGTTTAGGCACTTAAGCAGTTCTGTGGTATGCCCCTCGAAACTGAATTTATCATCGAGTTGTAATCCCGGAAATTTAACATTGTCAACCTCTTCGATCTGCATGTCTTCATGTTTTATACACATGCTGGAAGATTATCTCTTACAGGTTCTGAACTGCATATAGTGGGTCTTCTCAAAGTTTAATTGCAGTGAATTAGCTTTAAACCACTTATTAATGTCAGTGAAAATTTAATTAGTAACTATTTCTAAATCTGTACTTGACTTGCTACTTATTGCAATATTTGTATCATCTGCAAACAAAATAAACTAAACATCTGGAAATGTAACATATGAGAGGTCATTAATGTACACAAGAAAAAGAAATGGACCCAAGATGGAACCTTGAGGAACATCACATGTAATTAATTCCCAGTCAGATGTAGACTGACTGAATACTGCACAGGTATTTCGCAAGGTACACTTTGTTTCCTGTTTGATAGATAGGACTCAAACCATTTTGTAGCACTGCCTGTGACACCATCACATTCTAACTTACCTAAGAGAATACTGTGGTTCACACAGTGAAAGGCTTTTGACCGGTCACAGAAAATGCCAGTAGCCTCTAATTTATTACCTAACGACTTAGGTAAATTCTCACTCCAAGTGAAATAGCTTTCCCTATATCAGAACCCTTAAGAAATCCAAACTGTGACTTGGATACTACAGTATTTGCAGTCAGATGCTTAAGGAGACACTTGAACAAAACCTTTTCAAATATTGTTGAGAAATCTGGCAAAAGTGAAACTAGCCGATAATTTGATGGTATCTTTTTATACCCCTTTATGCTTAACTTCAGCATATTTTAGCTAGTCTCAAAATGTTCCACTGATTACACAAATAACTTATGATAGAACTCAAATGAGCACTCTTTGATTGACTTTGTTGCTGTGTTATCGTACCCACTGGAATACTTAGGCTGTAAAGATTTCATGATGGATGCTACTTCTTTGGGAGATGGGTCATAGCGAAGTCATTCGACTTATTATACAGTAAACCTAACTGTTTTAGAATTTCATCCATAGCAATAGGAATAAGTGAGCGTACCACAAGAGGACAGCCATTTCCTATGAAAAAAGAAAGTGATTGTTTAAAATTTTGTATGTAAACAGCTTTCTTTGATATTTCATATGCCTTGCGATGACATTGAATTCAGTTCATGAGCAAAACGGTGACAGCACATCAGAATAAGAAACGTGTTTTTATCGCTCTTACAGGCCATCCGATACCTCCTCGACGTCCGCCCCCGGTAGCTGAGTGGTCAAAGTGAGAGAATGTCAATCGGCGTTCGATCCCCGGATGGGTCGGAGATTTTCTCCGCTCACGGACTGTTGTGTTGTCCTAATCATCGTTATTTCATTCCCATCGACACGCAAGTCGCTGAAGTGGCGTCAAATAGAAAGACTTGCACCTGGCGAAACGTCTACCCGACGGGGGGCCCTGGTCAAACGGCATTTACGTTTCTTACCGCAGGATGACCACAGCACATGCTAAAACTGTGAATATCAACTCTAATAGCTTTACGTCCGTAGCAGGCTGTACAGTTGTAAGTAGGCTGTTTCAATTTTCTTATTGGTAACGCCACGTAGTGCTCTGTATGAAAATCACTGGCTGTGCTGAGTGCAGTCTGTGGATAGTTTGCATTGTTGTCCGACATTGTAGTGTTGGGCAGCTACATGCGAACAGCACGTAGTGTTGCACAGTTGGAGGTGAGCCGCCAGCAGTAGTGGATGTGGGGAGTGAGATGGCGGAGTTTTGAGAGCAGATGATCTGGACAGAGACAGTAAATTTGTAATATTGGATATCATGGACTGATACAGATATTATGACTTTTCAACACTATTAAGGTAAATACATTGTTTGTTCTCAATCGAAATGTCAAAATGTCTGTAATGACGTAAGAACACAAATTTGTGAGCATTTTCAACCTATTTTTTCGCGGCATGAAAATGCATTACAGAATCACGAAGCAGCCAAAAAGAACTGCAAATTATTGTACATGAAAATCATGAGACCGTGCAAGCTACAACTAACTCAGTTGCATCTACCGATTCGGTTACGCAACTTGCAAAAACTCAGGAAAGCTTAAAGGACACAGTAGATACTCTGACAATTGGTTCAGAAAGACACATGAAGGAAATTAGTTCATTATCAGAGAAAGTAGTTGAACTTTCGGATCAGCAAAATAATTTATCTACGAAGAAATATGATCATCAGAATGACACAGAACCGGTAGTCTTTAATGACACAGAATCAAATTAATACACAACACAAAAGAGAAATCCGGGAAGTACAAGATCAGCTGACACAGGTAATACAAGAATTCCGTATTTCAGAGGACACTCGCGTTCCAATACGGGAAGAGGGACATAGAACTATGGAACAGCCACAAAATAATAACACAGGGTACTTCCGAAACTATGAAAGAAATTGGCAAGGTACACCGAATTTTGAGATGGAACCGACGAAACGACGTAAATGACCGACATGCGACTCGTCGACATGATGATTTTGACTATAAACTGTTTATTACTACACGTAAATTCAAAACATTTAAGAATTCCGGCAACGACATTCATCCACAAGTGTGGCTTCATCAATTCTATCATTGTTTTCCACCCAACTGGTCATTAGAGCACAGATTATAATTTATGTGTGGCTATTTAGAGAATGAACCAGCTGTAAGAATGCGATCGGTCATTCACGATTGCCACAGTGAAGGAGAATTTTATCATGCCTTCCTCTCAGCATATTGGTCTCAAGCTACACGAGACCGAGTAAAACAGCATCATAATGATGAAACATTTCGAACAATCTGAATTCTCTAGTCTTGTGAAATATTTTGAAGACATGTTGCACAAGAATCAGTACCTGTCAAACCCATACAGCCCCTCAGAACTCATCCGCATTTGCTTAATCAAATTACTTGAACATTTACGACATATTATTTTGGCAGGACGTTGCAAAGACGACATTAAAGCTTTTCAGGGACTGTTACCAGAATTAGAAATTGACACTGACAATTGCGGAACGCTAAAGCAGGAACACAACAATTACAGGTCACATCCGTCGCAATTCCCCAATGAAAGAAATAATAACTGGACACTACAAGGCTATTCTCACAACGCAAATCGTGACCAAAAGAGACACCACCCGTATGACAACCGTTGGCAGAGTAGTAATAATTACAGGGAAAGATCACCTCTCCGTGGTTGTGAATATCACAGAGACAATCAGAGAAACAGACAATATGGGAACCAAAATAATTATTATCAAGGGAGAAAGAATACCTTTAGACGCTCCGGTCCAGCGCGCAGTTACGATTCAGGGAGAAATTCTCCACAACGTGACCGACAAGAAAGAAACTATGGAATCTACCGACATGACGACAGACGATATGATCGTAACGACAGACCTGAATTGCATCAGAACTGGCGGCATTCAAACAGGGTAGGGCCCTCTCGACCCTCTAGCACCGGTCTTTAATATTTACTGTTTACAGCATTGCCGGCCTTATTACTGTCTTAAATCCCATACCTCGGTAGCCTATTGTTTTATTTTCATTAAACAGTTGTATTTCTTATTTAGAGATTGGTTGATTTGCTCCCTAGGGCTTTATCGAGCAACATCAAATAGTTATTGGTACAAAAATCCTGCTAAAGCCGGAAATAAGTTCAACCGAAGCTTTTACAAAGGACATAACCGTATTCAGAAAGAATAGATTAAGTACAGTTGCTGGTGGATTGTTTGTTGCTCTAGAAGTAGTTTATCTCGTAGTGAAATCGAAGTGGTTAGTTCCTGAGAGTTATTATTGGTGGAGGCTGTTCTTGACATCGGGAAAAAATTACCGGGATTAGTGAACACAAGGTTGTGTAGCGAGACTGACGACCACAAAGTTGCTGTAACGTTCAAACCCACCAAACATAAAAGCAAAATACATCTATTTAAAAAAGGCAGATAAAAATTCCCTTGATATCTTCCTAAGATATAGTGTCCACTTCTTCCAGTCTGAATATCTAAGCATAGACCAATTGTGGTTGAAATTGAAAGAAATAGTATCGACGGCTGCTCAGAGACATATACCAAATAAATTAATAAGCGATGTTACTGATCTCCCGTGGCACACAAAACAGGTCAGAACAGTGTTACAGAAGCAACGAAAAACAGCTACGCAATCTACAGCTGGTCATAAGCAAACAGCAACACATTATTTTTTTTTAAATTTCCGATCGAGAATCACTATGCAATATGTTGTGGTATATTACAGAGAGAACGAGTGACACACACTTTCCCCCGTATCTGACAACCCTAGCAGCTGACGTCACCTCACAGTTGACACCCGCTACACTGTGGGAACAAAATGTATAAACACGTAAAACAAGAACCTACACATTCATAAACACACGCACACGTTAATTTGAGAAACATGTTACGGGGACAGCTGACTCCGATACCTGCACTTGTCTGCCCACGCGTGTCGTCGGCTTCCTAGAGCTCCTTACGAATAATCCCCTCACATGCTCCACCTTCTCTGCTGGAGGTCCTGGTCAACCCTTTCTCTTCTTTTCTTTTATTTTTCACACCGCATGAGCAGCCTGTTTCATATAACATGTTGTACCCGCCGTGGACTGTTTTACCTGGTGGACTTTACCAGATATGTGGAACGAAATCGTCGCTAAGCAGCTGAATAACATTTAGTGAATTCAAATACACAGAAAGCATGTACCTCTCCATTACACGACGTATTCCAGCACTCCTGCTCCCTGGTGGTACACTGTGCAACCACCCCACGGCGTCATATTTCGATCTGAAACTTGGGGAAATTATACGAATACGTGGTGTCTGTTCTTTCGGACATGACCAAATTCACATAACCGACTCCCATAGCTGGACAATGGGTCCAGTTTCTTCAATGCGGATGCTCAAATACGTCCGGCGCTCTCAGAGTAGCGAACAGTCAGTAAAACGGACAGGGACAGCGGGTAGGTGGTGCTCGATGGGAATGTGGATTGGCCGTGTATCGAGCCGAGATAGTCCGCGTAGTTGCGATTAACGCTGTGTCCCGAATGGCACAATGGTTAACAACCTTTCAAGTAAGTAGGAGTTTCCACTCCTGGTCCGGTACACATTTTCACTCGTCGTTGCTGATACCGCGTAATGTCCTGCTGCAGCTGAAAGCCATAATCCCGTTTAATTTATTTGGGGACGTGCTCTATCCGCTTATATGTCTTACTTTTCTGTATGTCTTGTATTTGTCGCACATTCATTTTATGAAGCCGAGGAGATACTTATGAATAACCATGAACAAAACTACTAATTTTGAAGTACAATCTGAAAAAAATATGATCTAAGTCCTTTCGTAAACTCGTTTTTGTCTATTAGTGTTTTGTTAATTGTTGCTGCAGAAAATACTTTTAACAGTTTTATGGCATTCTAATACAATTCGCCGTGCTCTGCAAGAATATCAGATTTGTGCCACTGGAATCAATTTTTGCTTGCAATACAGCAATCAGTAACTTTTAATTCAGATAACAAAATCTATTATTCTTGAAGGCAGTGAGAAACTCGAACAGATGTACGTCCATTGGATTGTGCAATGTTTTCCGTTCATATTTTATTTATTCTTATTGCTGTCATACATTTAACAGCTGTATCGAATTCTGATAAAGTTCATCATGGACTACCACAAAGAACTTCTGTTAGGAATAAAGAAGTCTTTAACTTCTATCTACATAATTGCTAATTCTAAGGTACAATGAGAAATTAAGAGTATCAGAAGAGGAAAAGCATAAGATGAAGCATGAAACAAACTACCCATATTCTAATTAGTATATTTCCCAGAGATGCACCGAGATTAGTATTGTCCGAGGAGTACATTAAGCTGCCCGTTATAGGTTCCAGATCGATGCAGTCCACGTATCGTCTAGCATTTTCTTTCCAGTCATTTCTTTATCTTTATCTCTATATAGCGAAGACCAGTATTATTATCCCGATGTACAAATATAAGAAACCGAAATTGATATGTAATGTGGATATCAATTAGCTTGTACCAGGATACGAATGTAGGCTGCCTTAAAATATTACCTGCACGCACTAATCGTATATCCGCATTTTTTAGTGCTGGTGTAAAAACTGCTACCTGTACCAAACTGTCGCCAACCGCTGGCACAGTGGGGGGTTTCACACAGCCTCTCGTTGTCTGGGATCGATGGGTCGGAACCTCTGGGCCTGAATTAGTGCGAACTTCTAAAGAAGCCTCCATTTACCTGTGCTCCCACATCAGAGCAGCAGGGCCACTATTTTTGGACGTGCCATGTAATTGACACCAATTTAATGAAAGACCTTTCTTAAGTCATTAGCTTCCTTTAATCTCAATGAAACTCTATTTATGCTGTTCCTAGCAGGTGTACTCGCTTTTGGTTGGCACATTGAGTGATACTAAATTCTCGATATCAATTAGCGGCATCGTATGATGTTGTTAGCAGTATTACGATTCAGGAAAGGACTTCGTAAGCAAATTATGCGATAATTGGTGTCTACAAGTTTTCTTCGGCGTTATAATTAGTTCTTATGGTCGCGCACAGTACAGCCATACAATTGCTCATAATGATGGCTGCTTTCCGCGACGTGTGCTAATTTTAATGCGTGTATGTAATAGTTGTCTTATTAATCGAACCTTTGAACTATTCTGAATAGCTGTAGTAGCCTACAGAATTTCCTCGCAATAGAACACTGCTGGACCTTTCACTCGAATGCACTAAATCAAAGTTTACTAAGGCATTCTAATGATACGGCTAACTTCTTGCACTTACGCACATAATTTATCTAGATTGAAGTGTGTTATTAGTCGTTGCGTTGAGTTTCGGTCGTAGATACAATACATCACTTCAACTACTTTACTGTATATTATAGTGTCCAGTGATAGACTCACTTCTCACTATAATGTACAGTACAATTGTCGAGGAGACACATTGTATCTCGCTTCAGATTTTATTTTCGCCTGATAGTCGAAACGCATTACATACACCCTGCAATCTACATAAATCCTGTTTGCAAATGACTCCCAATCACTATAAGGATCTTGTAGCCTCATCATCGCTTTACTCGGGATCCGTAAGTCGGAATGCTTTTTGTATTACAGATATCCGTCACCAGATTTTGTGTTGATAAACGTATTCTAATCGTCTTGTATAAATCACATGATGGTGATCCGCGGTTCGGATTAGTACGTAGCTGGATCCGTGGTTTCACTAGAATAGTTGGCGACGTTCCAGGACTGAGTTTCACTATAAATTCCTTTCATTCTCTACTTTCCAGTAGCCCACGAGAATTTTGTAGTGGACCAGCACTCATTAAACTATATGGAGGTCATTCTTAGACCTTGTAAATACAAGACGAAAAGAGAATTGAAGGGTTTGAGATGCGGTGCTACAGACGATGGATAAGAAGTGAAGAGGTTCTCCTTAGTTAAATAACTGGTCCCTTTTTCGAACTCACCGACTCAGATGATACAGTTTCTGAACAGTTCAAAGAAATCTTGAGTGTCATTTTACATAGGTATCCCACTCGTACAATTATAGTAGGTAGTGACTTCCACCTACCTTCAATATATTGGCGAAAATACGTGTTTACAGTCGATAGTAAGTATAAAACGCCGTCCGAAATAGTACTGAACACCTTCTCAGGGAAATGTTTTGATCAACTAGTTCAGAAGCCCATACGAAGTGTAAATGGTTGTTAAAACATACTTGACCTCTTAGCAGCGAACAGTCCTGACCAACTAAGGAGCATTGTAAAAAATACAAGGAAAAGTGACCACAAAGTTGTTGTAGCTAACCTGATTACCGTAATATCTAAACCCACCAATCGTAAACACAAGATACATCTATTTAAGGAAGCAAATAAAAATTTGCTTGTTGCGTTTCTGGATTCGTGATTTCCTGTCAGAAAGGACATAGTTCGTAATAACTGACGGAAAGTCATGGATTGAAACACAAGTAATATCAGACATTCCGCTAAGAATAGGCTGTCTGTTGCTCCTTATCTACAGAAACTATTTAAAAGACAATCTGAGCAGCCCGCTTAGATTTTTTGCAAATGATGCTGTCATTTACCATGAAGTACAGTCATCAGATTAACAAAACGAACTGCAAATTGATTGAGACGAGATGTTGCAAGATGGTGCATTAAATGGCAGTTGACTCTAAATCTTGAAAAGAATCCTCTAAATCTCAGTTACAATATCAATCACACAAATCTAAGGACTGTAAACTCAGCTAAATACTTTGTGCTTACTATTACGAATAACTTAAATTGGACCGATGATACAGCTAATTGTAAAGTGGAAAGCGAACCAAAGACTGCGATTTACTGGCAGAATACTTAGAAAATATAACAGGGTTAGTAAAGAGACTGTGTAAGTAGGCTGTTTAGGTTTTTATGTTGGTAACCCCACGTAGCGCTTTATATGAAAATCACTGACTGTGCTGTGTGAAATCTGTGGCTGGATGGCATTGTTGGAATAGTCGCTATTGTAGTGTAGGGCAGTTGGATTTGAACAGCGCGTAGCGTTGCGCAGCTGGAGGTGAGCCACCAGCAGTGGTGGATGTGGAGAGTGAGATGGAGTTTTGAGAGCGGATGATCTGGACGTGTGTAAATTTGTAAGATTGGATGTCATGAACTGAGATATATATATATATATATATATATATATATATATATATATATATATATATATATATATACTATGACTTTTGAACGCTATTAAGGTACATACATTGTTTGTTCTCTATCAAAATCTTTCATTTGCTAACTATGCCTATCAATAGTTAGTGCCTCCAGTAGTTAGAATCTTTTATTTAGCTGGCAGTATTGGCGCTCGCTGTATTGCAGTAGTTCGAGTAACGAAGATTTTTGTGAGGTAAGTGATTCATGAAAGGTATAGGTTATTATCAGTCAGGGCCATTCTTTTGTAGGAATTATTGAAAGTCAGATTGCCTTGCGCAAAAAATATTGTGTGTCACTTTACTGATGATCAGAATAAGTATAGAGAGAAATGTCTGAGTACGTTCAGTTATGCTCAGCTGGTTGAAAATCAAATAACGTAAGAGGTTTACCAGCACAATCATTCATAAATTTTTCTATGGGGATGTTTCATATGTCGACCCTTAGCCGAGGATACCTCACTGGAATCTTCTGATTTTTTCTTGTAGTTTGTGTAATTAGTGTAGCTATTGTTTATTGCTAGCGCGTAATTATAGAGATAATTTCCTTTGTAGTTGTAGTCTTTCATTGTTGACAGTAAAACAGTTGTGGCATGCATGTAGATTTGCACCAAGTATTCCGCAGCTGCACAAGCAGTTAACGAGATATTATTTTTAGTGCTATTTTAATGTGTTTTCTCTTTTTGCTCTTCAAATTGTGCTTTTCTGTGTTATCGTGTGAAATATTGTGACAATTTTGGCGTGTGAATAACGTAACACTAGGCTCCAGAGTAAGTTGAGAAATGACAGTGAAGACGAGAGTAGTGTGTTACCGCCACCGTGTAATGAATTAACACGTATTCAGAATAGTAATTTGGTAACTGTGCATAGGGAAATGGACCAGGCAATATATAATGGTGTAGACAGTGAAACAATTAGTGAACAGGGAAGCACTGTCGATCGATCGGTCGGGAACAGCCCACCTCAGGAATTCGAAATGACAGGACAAAATTTGGCAAATACCGTAGATTCAGGTTGTGCGCACTCACCTATTTCTCAATTAAGTCAAGACACATTTATTTTCTCCTTTTCGAAATACGAATGCTGCTGGTTCCAATGCACTGCCGATAGGCACAAAGGAACATGTTCCAGACACTAACACATTATTATTGCAATTATTGCAAAAAATGGAACAAAATCAGAGACAAACACTGCAACAGTTAGACACGATGGAACAAAATCAGAGACAAATACAGCAACAGCTTCAAAAGTTAGACTCAATGGAACAAACGCTTGAACAAACACGTGAAGGTTTAACTGCTGAGTTACTTAAAATCGAATCGAAATGTCAAAGAGTCTGTAATGACGTGAAAACACAGACTTGTGAGGATTTTCAACCTATTTTTTCGCATCATGAAAATGCATTACAGAATCACGAAGCAGCCATAAAAGAACTGCAAACTATTATTCATGAAAATCACGACCCCTTGCACGATAAAATTGACTCAGTTGCATCTACCGATTGGGTTCCGCAACTTGCAGAAACTCAGGAAAACTTAAAGTACACAGTAGATACGATTTCAACACAAATGGACACTCTGAAACTTGGTTCAGAAAAACACACTGAGGAAATCAGTTCATTACGGGAGAAAGTAGCCGAACTTTCGGATCAGTTCACTAACTTATCTACAAAGGTAGATGATGATCAGAATGACACAAGACCCATAGCCTTCATTGACACAGAAGAGCATGAACAAATTAAAAAATTCAAACAAAATCTAAAACAAAGCAATACACAGTAAAAAAGAGAAATCTGGGAAGTAAAAGATCAGTTGACACAGGTAATACAAGAATTACATATGTCAGAGCACACTCGCGCTCCAATACGGGAACAGGGGCATAGAAATACGGAACAGCCACAAAATAATATCACAGGGCACTTTGGAAATTATGAAAAAGACTGGCAAGGTACACTGAATTTTGAGATGGTACCGCAGAAACGAAGTAACAAAGACCGATATGCGACTCGCCGACATGATGATTTTCACTATAAGCTGTTCATTACTGCACATAAATTCAAAACATTTAAGAATTCTGGCAACGACATTCATCCGCAAGCATGGCTACATCAATTCTCTCATTGTTTTCCTCCCAACTGGTCGTTAGAACACAGATTAGAATTTATGTGTGGCTACTTGGAGAATGAACCAGCTGTAAGAATGCGATCGGTCATTCACGATTGTCACAGTGAAGGAGAATTTTATCATGCCTTCCGATCAGCATATTGGTCTCAAGCTACGCAAGACCGAGTAAAACATAGCATCATGATGATGAAACACTTTGAACAATCTGAATTTTCCAGTCTTGTCAAATATTTTGAAGACATGTTGCATAAGAATCAGTATCTTTCAAACCCATACAGCCCGTCAGAACTCATCCGCATTTGCTTAACCAACTTTACTGAACATTAACGACATATTATTTTGGCAGGACGTTGCAAAGACGACATTGAAGCTTTTCAGGGACTGTTACAAGAATTAGAAATTGACACTGACAATCGCGGAACGCGAAAGCAGGAACACAACAATTACAGGTCACATCCGTCGCAATTCCCCTATGAAAGAAATAATAACTGGACACGACAAGGCTATTCTTACAACGCAAATCGTGACCAGAACAGACACCACCCATATGAAAACCGTTGGCAGAGTAGTAATAATTACAGGGAAAGATCACCTCTCCCCGGTAATGACTATGACAGAGAAAGTCAGAGAAACAGACAATATGGGAACCAAAATAATTATTATCAAGGGGGACAGAATAACTTCAGACGCAGCGGTCCACCGCGTGGTTACGACTCACGGAGAAATTCTCCACCAAGTGACCCACAAGAAAAAAATTACAGAAACTACTGATTTGACGACAGACGATATAATCATAACGAAATAATCATGGCGAGATTGAAACAGTGCAGGGCCCTCTCGACAAGGTGAATTTGTAGAAGTTTGGTCTCCTAATCCAAATAACGACGTGCGCCAACAAAGAGACAGACAATTACGCACACCGCATTCAGCCAAGTGCGCAGGCTGGCTCAGAGAAAAATAACATAGACGCTAACCTTGAGAAAAATTTTAGCATTCCTTACCGACGTATACCACATCATAAATGCGTTGAAGCTAAAAAAACTCTGAGTACTAGGAAGAGTAAAGGATGCATCACATTTCACATGTATAACCGTTTATTGAGAGAAAATGTTTTTTCACTTAGTCTTTGCTATAAAATTTTTCACTTCACATTACTAGTACGCTTTGACACACTTAGAAACTGTTAACATGCAACAATGATATAAAATTAAACCATCCAGTCAAGAACCTAGGGAACATATTTAGACAGTAATTACGAATGCATTGTTATAGTGAACCGACGACACAGTGTTAATGTTTGTGTACATTCTTGCTTGTTAGTTGCACGATTACATAACGACTATAAGGCTCACATACCTAGAACATATACAGGTACTGCTAAGGAGATTTTAATACAAAATTTTGGTTTACTTGAAAATACATTCTGGATTTAAAGTAATTTCTGAGAGATACCAGATGACACAGTGGTTAGTTTATTTGAGAGCTACACGATTATATCACGACACTACTAATGAGTGACAAAATTTATGTTATTGCTTTCGCGCTGCATCTGTTTTATATCTGCACAGTTTTTCTGAATTCTTCTGGAAAGTAAAACATGTTTTAGTAGTAACTTTTGTGGTATAGCTACAATGAAACAGCCTTTTTCGTAGCACAACACTATGTTACAGTATAGTAGTTTCTTGATCACGGTACTGTACGTTATAACTACGATATCTATACCCGTAGCATTTCGCTTTTGTTTATTACAAGGTAAGTACATATACTTCCACAGAACTTTGCTTACGAACGACGATAATTACGACACTTAGCACAATTTTTTTTACCCTTATGTAGTGACACAGATTATCTTACAACAAGACGCACAATTTAGCGCTGCAGTACACGTATTTGAGTGATTAATGTTGTACTTAAAACATTTATTTTTAACGATTTTTGAATTACAATGATACAAAGGTTTTCTGTGATGCATTTCATTCCATTGCTGTAATATGTAACACCTGAAGGTATAATTACATTAATCCTTAGGGGGTATACGCCTACTTTGTGTACTAAGTGTGTAGCGAGCGCTAGGAGCCCTAGCTGATATGGTATTTGGTTATACAACTTTACACATCGGTACCATATTTCTCTAACACATAAGTTACACAGCTATGTGATCAGTTAACTGAGAGAGACAAACATTTTTTTACTATATCAGTGACAGATGTTTACGCAATTACACAGTTGGAAAACTTCACACTTATGAAATTGTATTTTGTCTGTACTTTGTGAACTGTTCATATTTTTTTGGAACCATTGTGATACTATGAGGGCTTTGAATGTCGTATTTGGTATGGGAACAAGATTTTTAAAGTATGTTTGAGGTAGATGATACTACTGAAATGAGCAGAGAATTTTTTTTAGGTTTTGAAATTATTGCAGAAAGCTACGACGTTTTTGAGATTTGACTGAGGTGTTATGATGTTATTATTACGACAACGATGTATATTATGCTGTTGAGGTATGTTTATGATCAATAAGCTGACGCTATATGAGGAATTTGTTTATGCTATGTATTTATTGTGATGAAATATTGAAGAAGTGTCGACGAATATGTATATGTGTAATAAAGTAAGGAATAATGAGTAGTGGTTAGGGACTCTGGTTTGTGAAAAAGGATGTTGGAAACCAAGGATCGTACTTTAAGAGTTATGAAATGTGTGTAAATGCGTGAATGTATCACAATGGCGGCGAAAATTATTTGGACACTGTTATATTTGTAGGATTTTGATTCTACACATTCCTAACGCAAATTCTCGACCTGTGAAATTTTTTATATGAGACTGTCACTGTAGTGGTAACTGCTGTCGTAAATATTTCGGTAAGAAAGCTAAGTGACCTTGATGTACTGCGTTGTGGGTGCCCAGCTGCACCAGCTGCCTGGAGAAATAGCCATTAGGTGGAGAAAAAAGAGGCCATTAACCTCCCTATTGACATTCCTTTGTAGAAAGCATCGCAAATATGACACGCTATTACTTGGAAACATATGATTATACTGTGGAGCACGTACTTTGTGCTACTTACTGAAATGCTTATGAATTGATGGGAAATATTGTTACATCTGCACGCCTGATTATGACAAGTGTCTTTCTACGAAAGTTGAGAGAATTTCTACTAACTTATGAAATGCCACATGGCTATTGAATTATGTTTTTATGCTTTGCTTTGTACATAGTTGCTTATTTCATTTGATATTTGGTTTCCAGCTGTGTTGCAGCATTGGTTTTATAAAATTAAATTAAATGCGTTTGCTAATGTGAACACTTTCTGTCAACAGATGTATTAAATAATAATTTTATGATCCACATTCTTCGAGAAAGGAGCACTTGGAGAGGAAAGAACAATAAGAAGGGACTAATAACAGTAACTGGATACATAATTTTCTTTTCAACTACTTGGTAATTTTTTTGGTTCAATGTTTTTGTGGTGCACCACTTTAATGACAAAGACACTAAGATGTGAATAGACGTTTCCCGTATCTTCATTGTTGTCTTTAGTGCACTATTTTTTCTGCTTCAACTATGTCATATTTAGGTATAAGTTATTGCATTTGCTGCTGCTGTTTGCCAGGCATAGTGCTACTGAATTTCACTTTGTATTACTCTGTTAAGCCTTGCTGCACATTGGCTGATATTAGTTGTAATGTGGCATTTTCTTTGCTAATTTAGTTATACTGCTGCTTGCTTTGCCAATTTGCATTTTATTGTCATTGCTGTTTGTGTTAATTTGTTGTGTGCTGCTGCATTGCCTCATCCCTTAGTATATATATATCTGAGCTCAGTAGATTTAAGTTAGTTTAAGAGGGGGTAGACTATATAAGAAACTAACTATGAAGAATAGGGAAAGAATGCATTGAGATGTTATATGAAAAAGATTTGGGCAAAAATGAGTATTGTACAATGAGAAATATTTATTTAGAAAGAGGATACGAACAAAACAGTAGGGTTTAGGGACAACAGGTATAGATAGGACGTTTTTGGGAATAATGATGAACGAAGGGAGATCTCCAAGAAGTAAAGAAAGTTTTGTTTGCAAAATACTGCAGTAAAACATACCCTGTTCTTTCCTTTTGTGTCATTCCGCTATGTGTGTACCCTTGTGTATTTGTGTTCTTCCTGTCTTTATGTATTTATCTGATAAGAGTTATGTTATAGAATTTTTCTAATAATGTGTTACTTACTTTGTAAAGATGTTTAGACATTATTAATTCTGTTCTGTTTCAATGCTCATGTGTGAAATTAATGTTTCTAAAACTATTCTCATTATTTTATTTATTTACTTATGTCATAATTCTTGAAACACTGATGTATATGTTCATGTCTATTCTTTTGTAAGGCCTGTATTACTACAAATGTTATCTGTATTATTATGTTCCTTAATTATGTATTTTGTTCTTTTGTAACTGCATTCTCATGTCATAAATTTGTAATTGTATGGACACCAGTTCTTCAAATTAAGGTTCATTTCAGTGCACACATTTTTGTTGGTCATAGTATATGCACAACATGTGAGAAGTTGGGACTGTTATTGTTTGCATGTGTGTTAATAATTCAGCAAGGGACTGGTTCACAGCATTGCTGGTTCCAAGGACATACCAAAAAGTTTGTGAGTGCACAAGTGGTGGTTTATGGACTTGCTATATTGTCTGCAAGACTCTTTAATAGTGACTGTGCACCCGCTCAGTCGCAACAGATGGCTGCTGGCCATCTCTAGAAGGACTACAGTGGGTCTACACCCTTGATGACTCACCAATATCATAATTTCGGCAAGGACTGCAGTGGGTCTGCACCTCTGGTGGCCCACCAATACCATAATCTCTAACAGGACTATAGTGGGTCTACCTTGTGGTGACCTACCTACCAATATTCTTCAAAACTTCGACTGACTCTGCTGTGGGTTTGCTCTGTTGTGGCCCATTACCTGTCTGCATGTCAAGAGTCAGCACTGTCTTCACGTTGGAAGGACAATACTACTTGTCCAAGACTGCATGGAAATCTAGTACTTCCGTGTGCATTTTCTTTTACTGCTCAGGCTTTGAGAAAAACACTGCAATTTTACTGTGATGAACGATCACGACTGTCTTTATGGACTGTGAGAAAATCTTTGCTTTTGACCAACAGTATATCAATAAGTGTGTGCATTTGATTTATTTGTTATTGTAATTATGAAATTTTTTTTCAGATCTGTATTGGGCACTCCCCAAAATAATTCGTAAATTTTTTGTGGGGAGCATGGGGGCTATGTAAGTAGGCTGTTTAGATGTTGGTAACGCCACGTAGCGCTCTATATGAAAATCACTGACTGCTGTGTGAAGGCTGTGGCTGGTTGGCATTGTTGGAATAGTCGCTAATGCTGTGTTGGACACTTGGATGTGAACAGCGCGTAGCGTTGCGCAGATGGAGGTGAGCCGCCAGCAGTGGTGGATGTGGAGAGTCAGATGGAGTTTTGAGAGCGGATGATCTGGACGTGTGTCCATCAGAGAGAGTAAATTTGTAAGACTGGATGTGATGAACTTATATACATAACGCTATTAAGGTAAATACATTGTTTGTTCTCTATCAAAATCTTTCATTTGCTACCTATGCCTATCAGTAGTTAGTGCCTTCAGTAGTTAGAATCTTTTATTTAGCTAGCAGTATTGGCGCTCGCTGTATTGCAGTAGTTCGAGTAATGAAGATTTTTGTGAGGTAAGTGAGTCATGAAAGGTATAGGTTATTATCAGTCAGGGCCATTCTTTTGTAGGGATTATTGAAAGTTAGATTACGTTGCGCTAAAAATATTGTGTCAGTTTAGTGTTGATCAGAATAAGTAAAGAAAGTAATGTGTGAGTACGTTCAGTTCTGCTCAGCTGGTTGAAAATCAAATAACGTAAGAGGTTTATCAGCACAATCATTCATAAATTTTTCTAAGGGGATGTTTCAACTGCTTACACTACGCTTGCCCGTCGTCTTCTTGAGTACTGCTGTGTGCTGTCAGATCCACATCAGGTGGGATTGTTGGTGGACTTCGAAAAAGTTCAAAGATGGGAAGGTCATTTTGTATCTACGCCAAATAGGGGAGAGAGTGCCAGGGATATAATGCACGAACTGGGGTGGCAATCATTAAAAGAAAAGCGTTTTCCGCTGTGGCAGAATGAAGACAGACCAAAATGACAGTGAACACTGCGTAACAGGTCGGTACCCTTTTGACAAATCACAGTATGAGTACGTCGGTACGCAGTAACTTACACTGGGTAACATGACCCTAGTATTGGTCGCCCGCTAACAGTTAGCACGACGGGGAAGAGACCCAACGGAAAGCTCGTTCAACTTCGTTCCTGAGCTCATGCTGCCCATCAATCCGGCCACCAGATCAGGAGCCCCCTTACCAGCATGCGCTGCGCTCCAACGGCAACATGTTAATCAAAGATGTATCATATCGATACATAGCGAGAAAGCCGCTACGCCGCATTGTTTGAGCTAGCTTCCTGTAGTCACGGCTTTCTCTCCAGTCTTGCAGTTGTCACCCCACACATTCCTCCATTGCCAGATTAACTACTTCCTGATGCCTCAAGGCCCCGTAAACGATAAAACTTATTTCTCTCACTCATCAATCCACAGATACGTCAAATGATCACCTACACGATCTAACAAGTTTTCCAGACACTGTTCTTGTACTCTGCATTTGAAATTAGTGGCGATGGCGCCTAATGCAGATTAAGCATTTCTAGCACTGAATTTTCCATTCTGTTTAATGAAGAAAGAGGAGGAGAACAAGAAGAAAACAATACACCGGTCCAGGGAATGGTTCAATATGGAGGAGGAATATATAAATGAAAACCTGTTAAAGGGACTGTTACACTCGGAACCTGATAAGTACATCAAATTTCTCCAACTTGACAGAAAGCTTACAATAAGTTGTTTAGAATTACTCCCCTCTCACACTGAAAAACAAGACATAAGTGGTCTATGAGAAAATTTGTGCCTTCTGCTTGGTCCTGTAATGATAGTTCACTAAAATACCTGTAATGATAGTTCACTAAAATACCACAATGTGGGAACACACAGCCTAAATGGTTTGTTGAAGCACCGTAGAAGCCAAATACTTTTTAAAAAATTTTATTGCACTCCTTCTCGTATGTCGTACATATAATAACGTTTTTCTTCTTAACCTCATCCTTCGTAGTATATGGCTGGAAAAGATGAGACAGCTCTACCATTTTGGTAATTGCCAGTCCTGCTCTGCTTTTACCCTTGACAGTAATTTCCATAGTTGTAGAAACTCATGAGCAGTTTGATAAATTGTAATAAAAGTCTTTTTCACTACACACGCGGTAAGACATCAGCATAAACAATGTGTGCCATCTTGTCGAATTTCCTGTTAGTCAAAATTTCTCTCAAACACGTCAAACTCGCTCCATGTTTGACAAAAACGTAAAACAGCACCGTACAAGGTCATATGTTACGTATTTGGCCAACATAGTAAAATGTGGTTTATATTTGGCTAGCATAGTAAAATGTGGTTTATATTTGGCTAGCATAGTAAAATGTGGTAGATTGTTGAATCATGTGCGCTGATGTAAGGGTACAGCCTCTCAACCGATGCTCTCTTTTGGGCGTTCTGTAGTTAAATGTTCTCTCAAATTGATTCAATATTGTTTCGCTAGTTTCCCATTCACCCATCCAAAAGTCCAGCATTTTTCTGTAGCAGGACACTTAAAATTAATTTATTCTCTTCACTTTTGAACTGTTTATGGCCCAGGTTTCACTTCCATAAAATGCTACACTAGAGACAGATACCTCCAGGAAAGATTTTGTGACGTTTAAATTCTCACTGAAGTTATAAAAAATAGGTCATTTTTGTGAACGTATCTGAAGCATCCAAACCGAAAATGCTTGAAAATGAGTTATGGTTGAAACTGGCCGATCGTGCAGATAATAAAAAGAATGCAGCCTAATTTGACCACGTTTTCACTCTCAAGACACGTTGAGACTGTGGACCCCACGAAGATGAAATTTTAACCTGTTCTTGGTATTTTTGCGCATTCTTATTTTCATACTCATTATTAGACCTGTTACTGCATTACCCCAACTTGATTTTAATACAGCCAATGAATGATTGAGAACTTTGAGTGTTTTATCTTAGATGGAAAGTTTGTCACAGGAGAGGAAGTCTTTCAGAGAATCATCAAAGCCGGCCGGAGTGGCCGTGTGGTTCTAGGTACTACGACCTGGAGCCGAGCGACCGCTACGGTCGCAGGTTCGAATTCTGCCTCGGGCATGGATGTGTGTGATGTCCTTAGGTTAGTTAGGTTTAATTCGTTCTAAGTTCTAGGTGACTGATGACCTCAGAAGTGCTCAGAGCCATTTGAACCAACCAGACCCATCAAAACAAAATTCCGATGACCCAACTCTAAAATTGAAGACCATTACCCGTAAAATCATTGGTAGCTGGAGTTTTTTTCATGGAGAGAACAGGGTTGTCGTTTGTGTTAGTTAAAGAACAGCGGCGATATAATTTAGTCACAATAGGGTCCACTGTCGTAACAAAATTCGTGAAAGATATAACTTTCCTACATCGGCTGTTACATCTGTAACATCTAATTTTATTTTTATTTTCTTCGCTACAGCTATTAGGGTTTGTAGGCGTTCTCAAATAAAACGTTTAAACCATTTATTACGTATGTAATTACTGTAGTTAATTATAAACTTAGTTAATTACATATGTGATTAAAGGCTCAAACGTTTTATTTGAGAATATCTCTAAATCGAGAAGCCAAAGTACCGAAAATAAAAATAAAATGTGTATAACAGCCGATGCAGGAAAGTTACTTCTTTCGAGGATGGTAATATAAGTCCAAAAGAATCCAACGGGGATAACTGTCGAAGCTGATTGTATGTAATACTCGCAGCTAGAGAAAAGCCAATTGAAGCGGGAATGGGATCACCACCCATTTCTCGTCTCTTCTTTTACTTCTTTTTTGACTTCACATCGTCATTTACGTTAAGTCGAGGATTTCTCCTCTGCGCAGAGTGTTGAGCTCTAGTCTGACTGGTGTAATTTGCATGTATGGTGGCCAGCGAAACAGGTCAGAGCTTGTTAACGCCATCACGCCATCTCCCTAGTTATCTCGTCCCTCAACGGACGACGCGTAACTCTGCGTACTAGTTAGGTACATGTTCCATGGGTTACTTGCACGTCATGTTGTAATGAAGTGCAACTAGTTAGTTTACAGGCTACTAACATGTATCGGTTTTATGCACTGGTTTACAGTTGAGTATTCGGTTTAGTAACAGAAGTATGAATATTCTGTTTTCGCTACAAGTGCTATTGACTTCTAAGGAAAAATTGAAATGTAGAATCGAAACAATGTCAAATACAAGTGATCTTAGATGACAGTTAGCTTGGCCGTAGGTACCAGAGGGTCAGTCCCCACGTTGAGCGAGATTGTGAAAGAAATAAGTAAGAAAAATCTATAAATTTTCATTACGATTCGTCGACCTAGAAGAAGCGTTCGAAACTGGAGAATAGTATTCGAAATTCTCGGAGAAATAAAAGTAAGATACAGGAACAGATCAGTATTATATAATACATACCATTTCAAATAACTGTTTTAATGCCGGCCGAAGTGGCCGTGCGGTTAAAGGCGCTGCAGTCTGGAACCGCAAGACCGCTACGGTCGCAGGTTCGAATCCTGCCTCGGGCATGGATGTTTGTGATGTCCTTAGGTTAGTTAGGTTTAACTAGTTCTAAGTTCTAGGGGACTAATGACCTCAGCAGTTGAGTCCCATAGTGCTCGGAGCCATTTGAACCATTTGAACTGTTTTAATCGTGCAGACAAACATGCATGCTTTCAGAAAAATGATGTAAACGACGAACAAATTACGGGCCTTATACAGTAACTAAAAGTGGCAGTTAAATACAACTATTTCGAATTTAACAGAAAACTGTTTCAGCACCCAGATGGGTGATCCGTTAGCGGGCCTTCTAACAGATGTTTTCATAAATCATTAGAAGAGAAATTTTTCAGAATTTATGCTGCTACAGAATGAGGCACTCAGTCCTAATCTAGGTACGTGGATGATGTTGTGGTTATATACAGTGGAACTAATGAAGGGATTAACCAACTTATTAAAATATTTAATAATCTTCATGAGAAAATTAGTTTGACTTGAGAGTTACAAAATGAGAATCGAGAGCTAAATTATTACTTGGATCTAGGTTTGTCCATAGTAGACAATAAAGTAATTTTTGATCTCTTCTGTAAGGCAATGAATACTGATCAGATTGGGCCTTTGGATTCAGCACATCATCAGCCCCATAAAACAGTTTTCTTTCATTCAGCAGTTCATCACGCTATAGTCACATCACTATCAACCGATAAACTAAAGAAATAAATTATTGTTATGAAAACTGTGGCCTCTAATTATGATTATGAACCCTCAACAGTGGAAAAAAATTTCGAAGCGAAAACTTACAAAATAATCACTGCTCTAGGTAACGATCTGAATGAACATTTTGATAAAGAAAAACATATTTCAATACCTAACTTACATCATGTATCGTATAGGATTCGTCGTGTGTTAGTTAAAGAAATATCGTTGTTTTCTTCACAGATAACAGTTTTCAAAAGGAAATCCATAATTTAAAAACTTCAAATAAACCTTTACATAGCTCAGGAGTTTACAGAATTACTTGTGGTATGTGATCTGTACTTTATATCTGACAGACAGGTAGGGTTTTTAACTTAAGGAACACTTGCTAGGGATGAAACGGGCTATCGTTCATAATTCTACTTTGGCAGAGCATTTGTTAAAAGAGCAATTACAGTTACGTAACAAAAGTTTCTTTAATGCCTTGAAGCTACTGCTCGCAACTATTGATACTTCAGTTTATGTTTCCGTTTCTTCCATTTCAGTAACGTTGTTTTCCTCTTTCCTTTCCGGACTCTTTACTTACTTACTAATTGTACGACAAACGGCACTGTGTAGCGCATTGTGTTTTCCCCTTTTAATGTGTTGTAACATTCTGATAAAATCTTGCTATAGTACTTTCTTTAACCTTAGCGTGTACCTGTAACTAACCATTTTATTCATTTATGCTACATAATGTCGTAGCCATTTTTATAAAAAATATTTCTTTTGTACCCTTTATACATCACTTGTTTAATACTACATACAGTTTTCTTTGTTTAAAACATCTAACTATGAATCATGTCGATGTATTACTAGCGCCCACTAAGTGGCACGACTGCACCACGTTTAACTGGTATCGCAACTACAAAGTCCAAACTCTGCTCTTGAAACAAGCTGTATCCGTGAAACAATTTTTACTGTTTCTATGGACGAGTTCATTCCATGTTTTCTGCTGTTTAACTTGAGCTCCTTAGTCCATCATGTATGTTTAAAATTTTAGTCATGTAACTTATGAAAGTACCAGTTATATCCCATGGTCTCCTTCTCAGTGTTGTTAAGTACTAAGCACTTCAGATTTTTTTTATAATATATTTAAAACGTTCAGGTGACTTACCCTATTAAGAAGACACCCTTCGTGGTATTGAAACCTGGTCAACGATTTTGCATTTAAGTTATGCAGTCGGTTGGTTGTATACTTCACATACTAAAAATGTATTAACGATTGCTGCTATCAGCCACGTTTAAAACTGTGATACGTCCAAGAATCAAGAGGCAACAATAATAATGGGAGATCAAGATCGAAGAATTCTAATTAAAAAGGATGTAAGACTGGGATGCAGTCTTTCGCGCCTACTGTTCAATCTATACATCGGAGAAGCAATGACGGAAATAAAAGGAAAGTTCAACATTGGGATTAAGGATGACTCTGCTGTCTTCAGCAAACGTGAGGAAGAATTAAAGGACCAGTTGAATGAAATGTGCAGCGTATTGAGCGCAGAATGTGGATTAGGAGTACACCGAAGAAATATGAAAGTAATGAGCAGTAGCGGAAACTAGGTTAGCGATGAAAGTAGCGTAATAACTACGAAGTAGATGAAGGGACGATGTTCTGCTACCTGCGAAGCAAAATCATAAATGACAAATGGCAATGTCATAAGAAGCATATTACTGCAAGTAAATAGGACAATTATGACCAAAAGTAGTACCTAACATTGGCCTTAATTAGAGGAAGAAATTGCTGTTTGGAGCTCAGCTTTGCGCGGGAGTGAATCACAGACTGAGGGAAAACGGAAAGAAGTGCTAAATTAAACCTTAGGAAACTCATCATTGTTTCAGGCAGAATCTCTCAAGTTACAGAGTTATGAAAAAGAAGTCGGCTTTCGGTTCGCAACATAATTATTTAAAAACTGAAAATATATTGTTTAATTTCAAAATTAAAGTGAAATTTGTACCGTTCCCAGCTGGCACAAGTAAAGCACTATTTCAGTAAAGGAATAGTCATTGGAGTACCTGCGAGGCTTAATTTGTACGTGGTGGTCATTAGACAGTGATGCTCACAGTTGATGTCTGAAACTAGGAATATGCTCATTATTTTATGCCACACGATTGCGGCTGAATGATTGAGTGACTTTGCTGTGAAGTACGCCACATTTCCCACGTTGACAATCCTTATTGCCGTAAAGTGACTTTTCGTGTATCATCTAAGCCAGAAATCACTCTTTAGGGCAGTTTGACAGACAGAAAAGTGTACCCGAGGCGCAGAGTCACGCTGACCGTTCTAGGCACAGCGTGCCTTACTTAACTCAACACAGAATGCAAGTTCACTTTTGCCTCCATTACACGAGAGTCCGTAAGTCCCATTTTCCTTTAATCAAAAGAGTATTGAGAAAGATATTTCCCATTAAATAAACACAAACCATGCAAGTCATGGTGGTGATGCAACAGTTGTTTTAAGTTGGTTATAGTTACAGTACCAATAATAATACACCCCCCGTTGCGAAGGTACAGATATTACTCCTGTACCTGAAAGATCGAATCTACCCTTGCAGCTCTTTGCTACAGCGCAGCGACATCGCTGATGGGGTAGCCCTTAGTTGAAGAAGTAAGAGATTGACGCCTCGGGATCGTTTGTCACGAAGAAGTGATTCAGTCGAGCCTGAGCGAGGGATGGGACATCGGAGGCTATTTATCACAATTCGATATAATCTAATATCGTCTTACCAATATCTATACAGACGATTAGTCGATGAGATGTATCGATGTTCCGATAAACCGGTATCAAAAATTTACTTTTAAAATTAAGATTAATTATGATTACGTGTGGTATTTAAAACTGTGAGGAATGTATTATATGAATTAATAAAAAATTAACGGAAAAAAGGGAATTATACATTATTTCACATATGAAGAGATAAAACTTAGAAAAAAATAAAGGAGTTGTACAACAGCATATGAAAAAACAGACAGGAAAGAATCACTCAAAATAAAGATAATATAAATGAAAAAATTGTTAGTTCCAAAACTAATTTACGAAGGGACTTATCAAGTTAATTTGTTGGCATTTTCTGCTTTTAAATTATTTCCTTCAGCAAAAACTTTTGAAAATTTTATTTGTGCTTGAACTGAAGTCTCTACAACATATAAGTAATTCCTAGCTATCTGATACAAACTGCAATCAAGTTGAGATATTTTCGTTCGATTGAAAATAAGTTATCTCCTAACCGTGCAGTGTTGTATACTGATAATTTTGAAGACGTTTCTTCCTTCTTTTCCTTAGCTCCCACATTTCCAATACTTCTGCCAACCTTACTTTCAAGTGAGATTTCATGAAAAAACGCAGTTAAAATTCCTCTAAAAACTTCAAAGTAAAGGCTATAGGTAACGTTCTTATATTGTAAATATTCAATATTAAAAAGAAAGTTAGAAGCAACATGATAATATTATCCGATTGTACCTACACAAAATGGTACACAAAATGTCTGATATATTGTCTGAACTAATACAGATTAAAAATATCGCGCAGTTGATTCCAATACATCGATATTTCGACGTCCGGTACCCCCAACCCAGGCCTGAGTACGCCTGCCGGACAGGTCACGGGAGCTGGTGTTCCGCGCATCGCGCCTAAAAATGTGAATTAGTTTTGTGATATTGTAGAATATTGTCAGTGGAGCCGGGGCGTAATTGCAAAAATGGTTCAAATGACTCTGAACACTAGGGGACTTAACACCTAAGGACATAACAGACATCCATGTCTGAGGCAGGATTCGAACCTGCTACCGCAGCAGCAGCGCGGTTCCAGACTGATACACTTGCAGAGCAGATCTCGTGTGTATAAAAGTGCAATACCTTGTGAAAAAAATATTGGAAGCCGCATCATAGTTTAAACGCAAGCAGAAAGCGTAAGTGTGTGAGTGAAGTGGGAATTTTTAAGCTCAGATTTAAATTTCGCATCGGGGGAATTGTTACATAATGAAAAGCTGACCGTGCAGGAATCAATGTGGAATAGTAAACTACCACAAGTTCGCTTTAAATAAGTGACTGTAATCGTAGAGTGAGTGTAATCAGAACAAGTGGAGACATGTTATGCACTTAAGCGTCAAAGAAACTGGTATAGGCATGAGTACTCAAATGCTTTGTAAAGAGATGTGTAAACGGGCAGAATGCGACGCTTCGGTTGGCAGCGCCTGTATAAGGCAACAAGTGTCAGGCGCAGTTGTTAGATCGGTTACTGCTGCTACAGTGGCTGGTTATCAAAATTTAATTGGGTCTGAATGTGGTTTTACAGTCGGCGAGCGAGCGATGGGACGCAGCATCTCTCCGAGGTTGCGATTAAGTGGGGATTTTCCCGTACGACCATTTCACGAGTGTACCTTGAAGATCAGGCATCCGGCAAAACATCAAATCTCCGACAACTCTGCGGCCAGAAAAAGATACTACAAGAACGGGACCAACGACTACTGAAGAGAATCGTTCGACGTGAGAGAAGCACTACCTTTCCGCAAATTGCTGCAGATTTCAATGTTGCGCCATCAGCAAGTGTCAGCGTGCGAACTATTCAACGAAACATCGTCGATATGGTCTTTCGCAGCCCAAGACCCACTAGTGTACCTTTGATGACTGCACGTCATAAAGCTTAACGTCTCGTTGGACCTGTCAGCACCGACATTGGAGTGTTGATGACAGGAAACATGTTGCCTAGTCAGACGAGTCTCGTTTCATATTGTGTCGAGCGGAGGCACGTGTACGGTTATGGAGACAACCTCATGAATCCATGGAACCTGCATGTCAACAGCGGACTGTTCAGGCTGAGGAGGCTCTGTGATAGAGTGGGGTCTGAGCAGTTGGACTGATATGGAGTCCCTGATACGTCTAGATACGACTCTGACAGGTGACACGTACGTAAGCATTCTGTCTGATCACCTGCATCCACTCATGTCGATTGTGCATTCCGACGGAATTGGGCAATTCCAGCAGGACAGTGCGACGCCCAACACGTCTACAATTGGTACAGAGTGGCTCCAGAAGCTCTCTTCTGGGTTTAAACACTTCCGCTGGCCGCTAAACTCCCCAGACTTAAATATTATTAAGTATGTGTGGGATGCCTTGCTACGTGCTGTTCAGAAGAGATTTCCATTGTCAGTTCCCTCCAGCACTACTTCAGACATTAGTCGAGTCTATGTCGCGTTGTGTTGCGGCACTTCTGCATGCTCGCGTGGGCCCTACACGTATTAGGCAAGTGTACCAGTTTCTCTGGCTCTTTAGTGTATGAATGTAAAGTAGAATAAATTAAATGTGTCCTGGAAAAGTGTTGACATGTTACAATCTCTTTATTTTGAATATAATATTTTGGAAGGGACAGAGTCATAGAATACTGTGGGGTATAGACGTATAAACTGGGCATGTGTCATAGGCTCACAGCCAGACCATTGGATCGGAGCAGATACCTTTAAGTTGTCCCTACAAAACTGGCTAGCTGTGAATATCCTATGCCCAATTTTCATAACCAGCCAGTAAGTAGGAGGGGCTTACACTCTTCTTCTTACTCACCTCTCCTATCTGTGTAAAACACATTCAAACGTCTGATTACGAACGAGTTAGCTTGTTAAATAGTTGACGTCAAGAATGTGAAGCGTTTGAGAAATCACAAAACCGTAAATAGAGCGTTTTTATTAGTTTTGTGTTACTCAACCATAGTCTAATGAAAAAGTTAAAACCAAAACTTGTAAACCAAAATATTGACAACGCATTACATGTTTCTGTAAAACGTTTTTGGCAAACAGGGCAGAGTGTCAAACGGTTCATTTTAGGCGTAATTATAGGAAGACTCAGTTACCAAAGCGAAGTTATTAGGTAGCAGTTCAGCAGTATTATGGGCAACGTGAGGTTCGTTTTAAGAAAATCTAGTTTTTGACTCGTCTCAATGTTTAAGACGATATATATCCTGAATCATGTATAGCACAACGGTATAATTGTTTAGGTACTTTCAGTGGTAAATGTGGATACTTTCTGAGAAATGTGTCGAGTATGGGTTTGATAGTAAGGAAGTAATAAATTAAAATGGTGATGCTCAAATTCTACTACATGACCAGTGATAATGCAGTAAGCCCTAAACTTTCCTCCTTTCATAATTTTGTGTGAGGGGTGTCAACGAGAAAAAGTTACAGAAAAATTTTCAAATTACATTTAAAGTTCGTTGGAAGTCTCTAAGTGCTCTAATTCTAAAGTACTGGATGAGTATAGTCGGAGCAATCTACATGCCGTGAGTTAGGCTGCTTGTAGTGTATACAGTTTCTAACTTTGATATTTCACCTATTGTGTTAAACCTCTAACGTAAGATTATACTTTTGAATGAGTAGATTGCGGAGGATTAAATGAAAATCAGCGAAAAAATGATCCCATTGGAGCAAAAAACGCGAATTTAAGACATGTATTCGCAGTTACGAATGCGAATAACTCTCATGTATACAGGGTGTTACAAAAAGGTACGGCCAAACTTTCAGGAAACATTCCTCACACAGAAATGAAGGAAAGATGTTATGTGGACATGTGTCCGGAAACGCTTAATTTCCATGTTAGAGCTCATTTTAGTTTCGTCAGTTTGTACTGTACTTCCTCGATTCACCGCCAGTTGGCTCATTGAAGGAAGGTAATATTGACTTCGGTGCCTGTGTTGACATGGGACTCATTGCTCTACATAAGTACGTAGCATCAACAGGTTAGTGTTCATCACGAACCTGGTTTTGCAGTCAGTGCAATGTTTACAAATGCGGAGTTGGCAGATGCCCATTTGATGTATGGATTAGCACGGGGCAATAGCCGTGGCGCGGTACGTTTGTATCGAGACAGATTTCCAGAACGAAGGTGTCCCGACAGGAAGACGTTCGAAGCAATTGATCGGCGTCTTAGGGAGCACGGAACATTCCAGCCAATGACTCGCGACTGGGGAAGACCTAGAACGACGAGGACACCTGCAATGGACGAGGCAATTCTTCGTGCAGTTGACGATAACCCTAATGTCAGCGTCAGAGAAGTTGCTGCTGTACAAGGTAACGTTGACCACGTCACTGTATGGAGAGTGCTACGGGAGAACCAGTTGTTTCCGTACCATGTACAGCGTGTGCAGGCACTATCAGCAGCTGATTGGCCTCCACCGGTACACTTCTGCGAATGGTTCATCCAACAATGTGTCAATCCTCATTTCAGTGCAAATGTTCTCTTTACGGACGAGGCTTCATTCCAACGTGATCAAATTGTATATTTTCACAATCAATATGTATGGGCTGACGAGAATCCGCACGCAATTGTGCAATGACGTCATTAACACAGATTTTCTGCGAACGTTAGGGCAGGCATTGTTGGTGGTGTCTTGATTTGGCCCCATGTTCTTCCACCTACGCTCAATGGAGCACGTTATCATGATTTCATACGGGATACTCTACCTATGCTGCGAGAACATGTGCCTTTACAAGTACGACACAACATGTGGTTCATGCACGATGGAGCTCCTGCACATTTCAGTCGAAGTGTTCTTACGCTTCTCAACAACAGATTCGGTGACCGATGGATTGGTAGAGGCGGACCAATTCCATGGCCTCCACGCTCTCCTTACCTCAACCCTCTTGACTTTCATTTATGGGGGCATTTGAAAGCTCTTGCCTACGCAACCCCGGTACCAAAAGTAGAGACTCTTCGTGCTCGTATTGTGGACGGCTGTGATACGATACGCCATTCTCCAGGGCTGCATCAGCGCATCAGGGATTCCATGCGACGCAGGGTGGATGCATGTATCCTCGCTAACGAAGGACATTTTGAACATTTCCTATAACAAAGTGTTTGAAGTCACGCTGGTACGTTCTGTTGCTGTGTGTTTCCATTCCATGATTAATGTGATTTGAAGAGAAGTAATAAAATGAGCTCTAACGTGGAAAGTGGACACATGTCCACAAAACATATTTTCTTTCTTTGTGTGTGAGGAATGTTTCCGGAAAGTTTGGCCGTACCTTTCTGTAACACCCTGTATAGGGGCATTACGGAAGTGAAAATCTGTGGCGGGTCGTGATTCGAACGTGCATTTCCCGCTTTGCATTACCGATCGCCTTAACCGCATTGGGTATAAATGCTCGACTCGCGGCCAGACCCAAACTTCAAATTGTCGTCGTTCTTATATCACACCCAGCCTGTATTCGTACACAAATTACGCCATTCCCGTACAGGGGAGGGAATTTTAAGTGAAAGTCGCTGCCTGGCATCAAAGGATAAATACGATTTTGCTGTGCCGGTGTCCTTCGGACATGCATGCATGCGTTCTTTTAGAGCAGAGCATTCTAAATCCTTTTAGCCAGTCCCTACTTGTAGCTATGCCTATATACTCTCCATCTCCCTATCAGTGCCCGTTTCTCCCCATTTCCCTCTCCCCCCCCCCCACATCGATTTATCGATTGATCGTGACCGGGCCAAATATCTCACGAAATAAGCGACAAACGAAAAAACTACAAAGAACGAAACTTGTCTAGCTTGAAGGGAGAAACCAGATGGCGCTATAGTTGGCCCGTTAGATGGCACTGCCATAGGTCAAACGGATATCAACTGCGTTTTTTTAAAATAGGAACCCCCATTTTTATTACATATTCGTGTAGTATGTAAACATATATGAATGTTTTAGCTGGACCACTTTTTTCGCTTTGTGATAGATGGTACTGTAATAGTCACAAACGTACAAGTACGTGATATCACGTGACATTCCGACCGTGCGGACGGTATTTGGTTCGTGATACATTACCCATATTATAATTGACCGTTTACCAATTGCGGAAAAGGTCGATATTGTGTTGATGTATGGATAATTTGATCAAAATACCCAACGGGCGTGTGCAATGTATGCTGCTCGGCATCCTGGACGACATCATGCAAGTGTCCGTACCGTTCGCCGGATAGTTACATTATTTAAGGAAACAGGAAGTGTTCAGCCACATGTGAAACCTCAAACACGACCTGCAACAAATGATGAGGCTCAAGTATGTTTTTTAGCTGCTGTCGCGGCTAATCCGCACATCAGTAGCAGACAAATTGCGCGAGAATCGGCAATCTCAAAAACTTGTTGAGAATGCTACATCAACATCGATTGCACCCGTACCATATTTCTATGCACCAGGAATTTCATGGCGACGACTTTGAACGTCGTGTACATTTCTGCCACTGAGCACAAGAGAAATTACGGGACGATGACAGATTTTTTGCACGCGTTCTATTTAGCGACGAAGCATCATTCAGAAAACAGCGGTAACGTAAACTGGCATAATATGCACTATTGGGCAAGGGAAAATACACGATGGTAGCGACAAGTGGAACATCAGCGACCTTGGCGGGTTAATGTATGGTGCGGCATTGTGAGAGGAATGATAATTGGCCCCCAATTTATCGATGGCAATCTAAATGGTGCAATGTATGCTGATTTCGTACGTAATGTGCTACCTATGTTACTACAAGATGTTTCACTGCATGACAGAATGGCGATGTACTTCCAACATGATGGATGTCCGGCACATAGCTCGCGTGCCGTTGAAGCAATATTGAATAGCATATTTCATGACAGGTGGATTGGTCGTCGAGGCACCATACCATGGCCCGCACGTTCACCGGATCGACGTCCCCGGATTTCTTTCTGTGGGGAAAGTTGAAGGATATTTGCTATCGTGTTCCACCGACAACGCCTGACAACATGCGTCAGCGCATTGTCAATGCATGTGCGAACATTACGGAAGGCGACCTACTCGCTGTTGAGAGTACTGCCAAATCCATTGAGGTTGACAACCATCATTTTGGGCATTTATTGCATTAATGTGGTATTTACAGGTAATCACGCTGCAACAGCACGTGTTCTCAGAAAAGATAAGTTCACCAAGGTACATGTATCACACTGGAACAACCGTAATAAAATGTTCAAACGTACCTACGTTCTGTATTTTAATTTAAAACACCTACCTGTTACCAATTTTCGTGTAAAATTGTGAGCCATATCTTTGTGACTATTACAGCGCCATCTACCACAAAGCGAAAAAAGTGGTCCAACTAAAACATTCATATTTCTTATCGTACTGCACGAATATGTAATTGTGGGTTCCTATTTAAAAAACGCAGTTGATGTCCGTTTGACCTATGGCAGGGCCATCTAATGGGCCAAGCACAGCGGCATCTGGTTTCCCCTTTCAAGCTAGGCAAGTTTCGTTCTTTGTAATTTTTTCCGTTTGACACTTATTTCGTGAGATATCTGGCCCGGTCACGAGCAATGGACCACCCTGTATACAACTACTACATTCTCCCCTTCATTTTACACTGTCTCCTTTAGTCTCCCTTTTTTCACAACCACTCTCTCCACAAAAGCTTGGCAGCTCAAAAATCTCTCCGTGTGTGTGTGTGTTTGTGTGAGTGGGGGAGGAGGGGATGGGGGGCGAGGAGTGTCTAAGTGTCTAGCTCATTTTCCACTTACATCTATGTGTTTAAAATTGCGGCCCAAAATACGCTCTCCGCTATAGCCTACAAGCTAAACTTCGCAGGTGGTAATGTCCAGACCTCCGAAGCCACCCATCTGTATTTTTCATTTACACCGTCTCCTCTCTCTTTTGCTCCCACTGCATTCATTTCCACACTCTCATTCTGTTTTACTGCCACTGTCTCTGACAGTCAAATTTCTCTCACATTGGTTCCCACTGCTACTGCTTTCCTGTGTCCCTCTTTCTCTTTCAATACAACTTTCTCTCTCCCACAATCATTCTCTCCTCTCTTTTTCTCTCCCACCGGTACCGTCTCTCGTTCTAATAATCTTATCGGAAAAAAATTCCAGGTTCCCCAAGAATATGATCTTAAGAAGAAGTGGTAAACATTTCGACACTCTGCCATGAACAGATATTATACAAGTAGCCATCTCCACAACTGGTACTTTTCGCACAGAAAAATCACAGTATTCAGTGGTTTCCCCAGGTATCACCCATGAACAAATGATGCTTTTATAAGCCGCATAAGCTTCATCCTAGACTGCACCTAATGCAAAAGAAACAAGTGATTTTCTCAATTTGCCTGGGCTCGATGACGAGAGTATCGATTACATTTTCTGTCTGTTCTATGGGATAGCTACAGTATGACGATTCTTCCTATTGGTATTAAAGTGGTTGCTAGGACAAAGGCTACCCAAAAAAACACTGAACCTGTTATCTCTGAGATTAACACAACCCGAGATATGACCCCTTAAAACTCACATTTTCGCGCGTGTCTTTTTGGAACATACTGGTATCTTGGACTATCGTGCACGTACTTATACTGAAAATCAAATTCTTGTTGCTTATAGAAGCTGTCGGAGAGGCAACGTACAACTGGAACTCGGAGACAGTTTTTTACTAACATAGACTGTTTAGTAACAAAGGCCGTAATCTTGTTAACATACAGGGTGCACCATAATTAATAAAGAAAAGTAGCACAGATAAAAATATACGATAACCGAAGCAAAATCGTTCCAGCAGAAAGGGACCCGAAAACAATTTGTGACGCAGTGACGTAAGGCACAAAGGAATTAAAGACAATGTCTGCGAGCGGACATTAGCTGAAGTCATTTGGGAAAGTCGAAAATTTGTTGTAATGATATCCTGTATAATGTCAGAGTGACACTCTGTCCCCTATTCCGAGAGAATACAAAACATGCTTCTCTTCTTTGACCTTTTTCATTATACTCAGTTGATCCTATCAGGTAAGGATGCCAGACCGCGCAGCAGCACTACAAAAGAGAAAGGCAAGCTTAGTGTGTGCGGTCTCTCTAGTAGATCGGTTACATTTTATAATTGTTCTGCCACTAAAACACATTCTTTGGTTTGCCTCCCCTGCAACATTTTCTATATTTTCTTTATAATTGAAGTTGTTCGTAATAATTCCTACGTATTTAGTTGAGCTTACGGCGTTTAGATTTGACTGATTTATCGTATAACCGAAGTTCAATGGATTCCTTGTAGCAGTCATGTAGATGACTTTTCTAAGTAATTTTGCAATTTTTTTATCATATGATGACCTTACTAGACGATAAACGACCGCATCATCTGTAAACAACCTTAAGACGGCTGCTCAGATTGTCTCCTAAATCATTTATACAGATAAGGAACAGCCGAGAGTCTATAAAACTACCTTGGTAAACGCCAGGAATCACTTTTGTTTCACTCGATGACTTTCCGTCAGTTACTAAGAACTGTGACCTCTCTGAAAGGAAATCGCGAATCTAGTCACATAACTGAGACGATATTCCATAAGCACGCAATTTTACTACAAACCTCTTGTATGGTACAGTGTTAAAAGCCGACTGGGAATCTCGAAATACGGAATCAATTTGAAATCCTTTGTCAGCAGCAGTCATCACTTTGTGCGAGTAAATAGCTAGTTTGGTTTCACGATAAAGATATTTTCTGAATCCGTTTTTACTGTGTGTCAATAGACCGTTGTCTTAGACGTAATTCACAATATTCGAACGCAAAATACGTTCCTGAATCCTGCTGCATATCGACGTTATTGATGTGGGTCTGTAATTAAGTGGATTACTCCCACTACATTTCTTGAATATTGGTGTGAACTGTGAAACTTTACAGCCTTTGAGCACGGATCTTTCGTCGAGCAAGCGGTTGTATATGATTGTTAAGCATGGTGTTATCAGCATACCCTCTCCGACGTTGTTGCTCCGTGTGTAATTACCATGCTGACGATGGGACTTTAATCTCTGACCTTCCTTCCTTCACTCTTTCCTACCTTCCTTCCTTCCTTCCTTCACAATCACACATTTGATGCTCGTTTCCGGACTGACGATTGGTGGAATATGTTTGCTTCTGTTGTAGGAGATTTGTCAAATACATTTATCAGTCCTATCCACCTATCTCTACAACTGATGGTATCATAATTTCAATTCCAAAATATACACGTACATGTGCTTGAAATGCCTGGGCTAGCAGGACAGAGCAGACTAGGTTGTGGAAGGGGCCCAAAATGAGCTCATGTCAGTTGCACTCATCATACAAACTTTATCAACACACAATATTACAACAAGGATGAAAACCACTCAAAACTTTATTCGACATCCTTTGATTGACCTTAGATCGGCTAAAGGACACTTTCAAAATTCGAGACACAAGGCTTAAGCAAAATTGAAATACGAGGTTCTTCTGGAGGTTTCACCAAAGAATATTTTCTAAATATTCAATCTAATAGGCTGAAGGCCTTAGCAATTTAAATTTAATAGAACTAGGCTGAAGGTCGCATATTAAGGAATAAGAGAAGTTTCAATCAAAAGGTAGAAGGCGTCTTAATACATTTCATGCAAATTGGGCTGAAGGCCCCATTCAAAAGCATAACAATCTTATTCCTGAAGGCAAGAGAAGAAGATTAATTTAAGAGACATTGAAACTTCGCTGAAGGCCGCTCACCAACAAATAATTTAACGGCTTAAGACCTAGAAGAAGAGTTTCAGTTTTAAAGGGCAGAAGGCCATATCTTAAAACATTTCATATAAAATAAAGAATAACAATCTCCTGCCTTAAGGGCAAGACAAGGACATAAATTTAAGGGATATTAATACTCGGCTGAAGGCCACATATCAACAAGTATGTTTAACAGCTTAAGGCCTAGAAGGAGTTTCAATTTAAAAGGCAGAAGGCCTTATCTTAAAACCTCTCCAGTAAAATTCGGCTGAAGTCCCCATATAAAAATATAACAATCTCATGCCTTAAGGGCAAGACAAGAACATTAATTTGAGATATATTGATACTCTTCTGAAAGCCACACATTAAACAAATAACTAAAATACAGACAGGGAGATTTCTACATAACACACAAAGAACGGTTCTCAGAAGTTTCCAAGGGTGGGCGTGGAATTGTAACACTAATGCCCGTTTAGGTGAGATAGGCAGCCTGTCCAACGGCTTCTTAATCTGGAGGCAACCCAAGAGACAGACAGCCGACTGACCAGTCAACCAAATCAGTTCCGCTCCACTCAACCAGCAAAACGACCACAAGATTTCAATACACGAGACACAGAATATTGGCGCCCACAACGATCAACAACACCTCAGCTGTCGAACTAGACGCCGCGCTGGACAGCAACAGCACGACCAAGAAAATACCGTGCTAAACTTACGTCAACGACCAGGGCAGGTAACCGAGACGTCAACGACCACAACGCAGATGATAATGCTGGTGAACTTCCGTAACAGGAAATAAATTAAGTTAAATTTCACGGGAAGACGGCTGGAATCTTAGCCGACTTAAATACGCACACGTTGTTGCTTGCGGGAATGTTTGAAAAGCGACAACCAGGATCACATGAAGAAATGTAAACAGCTGAGGCTCGATAGTAAGTTAAGTGAGGAATCAACTTTAATGTCCAAGATCGGTGGGCGACAAACTTGGTAGCACTCGCAAGCAGCACCTCACACTCCAACGGCGCGAGCACGCCGCCAGCGGCTCCAGCCAACACCGACTCAAAGGAAGGCCTCGGCGCTTCTTCGTGACGTCACGTCAGCTAGGCACGGCGAACGCCAGGTCTGTTGCAGGCATACTCATAATGGTGGTGTCTCCGTCTCTGACATCGGACAATGTGAAACTATTGGCGGTAGTTGACCAACACACATTGTTCTGAGAGATTTCTGCAATCAATTAATTGTGCGATTCATTAGACTTCTTAACAAATAGTGTACTCCTGAACTTAAATTTCCGCCTTTTTTAAGGATTGATATACAAAAACAACTTCATGGTCCAGCAGCAACAGAGTTCGTGCTTCTTTACCTTATTTGTAAATCTGAGGAAGTTACGTTTGTACTGGGTTGCTTTTACAAGAAACTGTCAATATATTGGTTCTCTTCTTTAAGTATCTTGGTTGACTATGGGGTGAGGAGCACTGAATGTTAATGAAATATCTTGCGATTGTACACGTTGGGGGAGGGGGTGGGAGACAGAAGAAGAGATACTTGTTTTATCAAATAAATTTTGTTTATCTTATAAAGTTTCTCCTTTCAGTTGCAAGAGGGGAATATTTATCTTTTCTAATGTGCATGTTTAAAAAAGTTTAAGCTCAGTAGTATTTTCGATGTATGAAGCTATTTTGTTTCCTGTTTAGAATTCCTTTCGTTGAAAACGACTGTAATCTAATGACTGGTAACAGTTGGACATTTACGCATGTCAATTAGTTCACATTTCCAGTGACGATGTCAAACGAATATAAATAAATAAATAAATAAAAGAAACGAGGAGAAGGAGGAGGAGATTAGTGTTTAACGTCCCGTCGACAACGAGGTCATTAGAGACGGAGAACATGCACGGGTTAGGGAAGGATGGGGAAGGAAATCGGCCGTGCCCTTTCAAAGGAACTATCCCGGCATTTGCCTGAAGTGATCTAGGGAAATCACGTAAAACCTAAATCAGGATGCCCGGACGCGGGATTGAACCGTCATCCTCCCGAATGCGAGTCCAGTGTGCTAACCACTGCGCCACCTCGCTCGGTTAAAAGAAACGAGTTAATAGTAAGGGGGTTGGGGTAAGTTTCGATAGCAAAATGGATCAAGTAAATATAGTTACTTGAATGTAAAATTTCCGAAGCTTGCAATGGGGCAAAGAATCTTCTCATATTGATTTACTTTTGTTTCGAAAGGATTCAGTAATACAGAACTGTGATCTTCATTTGCAGCTTTGCGATAGTAAGAAAATCTTTCATCTAAATAAAACTGCAGAATCCAAAACAATACCAAACATTTTGTCCAAAAGTAAGAGATTTATAGTGATAAGCACACCCAGGCGTTTCTGCCTGCAACAGACCTGGCGTTCGCCGTGCCTAGCTGACGTGACGTCACCAACAAGCGCCGAGGCCTTCCTTTGAGTCGGTGTTGCTCCAGCCCGACTCAGCGCGACGGGGGCTTGCTTGTTGCTCCACGCCAACCGACCGACTGAACTGCTGGTCCGTCCGCGACAGCTGCTCCGTCGCGACTGCACTGCTTGTGCGTCTCCCACTCACCCCTCACCCGACACACGACGACCCTGAAATACTATCGGTCGCTCCAGAGATGGTATGACAGTGCACTTATTGATACACGCTGCTGCTGCCACTCATGGGCAAGTAAAGCAGGAAGTTAATGACGCAGTAAATGGAATAAGAAAAAGAGGCGCCACTACCATAATAGAAGGTGACAAACAATCAATGTGGCGAACATGAGCGGTGCACGGCTCAGTGATTGAATCGTATCAGTTGTTTCAAAATGGTTGAAATGGCTCTGAGCACTATGGGACTCAACTTCTGAGGTCATTAGTCCCCTAGAACTTAGAACTAGTTAAACCTAACTAACCTAAGGACATCACATACATCCATGCCCGAGGCAGGATTCGAACCTGCGACCGTAGCAGTCGCGCGGTTCCGGACTGAGCGCCTAGAACCGCTAGACCACCGCGGCCGGCTAGCAGTTGGTCCTAGTGACCAGTTACTAGAGTGCAAAGGTGCCACTCTCTCCATTTACTTGGGCGGGCAGCATGCCAATGGCGATTTCACGCCTATGGGAGGGCACCAGCGCCACAAACCCCCAATATTTCATCATCTCGACAAAAAGAAAAGACACTGAATAATAGTCCTACTAATCCGCTCTCGTAGATACACATTTTCGTTACACAAATCATAATTGTACTGAGGTGGTCAGGAAGTAGGATCGGTCACCAAAGAAAAGAAGTGACAGAACAGCAATAACCTTCAAGTGGAACTGAGAGCCACTTTCTCCTCAAAATGAGCAGCAGTTATAACAGCAAGGTTTTGATAATTATAGTTGTTTGGCACCTGTTGCTTAAGAAGAGAGCACATGAAGGACAGCGTGCCTTGTGTGACATCCCATCAGTCATATGAAATATAATTGTCCTCACAAATTACGCACTAACTACGAAGAGAACCTTTACTCACTTTAGCCATTTCTAGAACTGTGCAAGTCTATCTCAAGTGATTGGTAGTATAACATAGTTACAAAACGGAAAATTAATGTGTAAAGCAACTACCACTAACATTGATCAATTTTACACTGTCACTCGCGTCTTTCAATAATGCTGTTGGTCTCCATATAAGAAAGAGAATAAATGATCAGTACACGGTATATCCATCACGCGACCAATTCGTCATGTGTTTGGTTAAATCTCACAAGCGCCAAGCCAAGTTCCAAAATCACTTATCCATCATATTCAAAAAGCATTACCTTAAAACGTGGTCCTACCGTGGTCTAATAATCGATACAGTTGGAAATTATATTAGGTCACTTCTTATAGGAAGAGACAGAAGTTGCAGTGCGTAATTGAGAGATGGGAGTGTTTGTGGAAGCGTTTGCTAAGCCTGACGCGTCAGGTGGACGAATATATAAATGCGTCCTGCGTTAAAAGTTTATCGGGAGACGTCACTTGGCTCCGGAATGCCACTCATACCATTTACCCGTACACACGGAATCCCAGTAAGCTTCACACAAACTGCAAAATCCTAACAGAGAGAGAAGCCCGTCCGCGTGCGTTATCTCTGCCTTTCTGTGAGGGGATTCCCCCGTTTACTGCGCGCTGCACCGAACTCGCGGCCGCCTGCCAAATCGCGCGAGAGCGCCGCCCGCGGCGCGCACAGTTATTAATTCATGCGGTCTGCCGCAGCCGGATTAGGCGCCGAGTTTCTCTAAATGATTTAACCGCCGGCCGCAGAGCGGCGCGGCGGGGCAGCGCACCCTCGTTACCCGAAACACCTGCGGCGCCGGCCGTGGCTGTGGTTGTGTCGGCTTACGCGAACCCCGCAAGCCTCGCCCCCCTGGCCTGCAGTATTTACCGCGAGGAAATAAGTCTGTGCCAGCGAGGGTCGTTACGGCCCGGGCGAACGCCCACAGTGGCTCGTGACTTCATTAAAACGGCATTAGGCTTCCCCGTGAGTACTACGACTTCTTCCCGGCTGGAGTATTACATTTTTCATTACACTAAAACCGTCGGAGAAAATAGCGCGCTCCAGCACCGCATTGTGGTAGAGGTTGCGCTGTGTTGGTGCTTGAGGTGGGGAGGGGGGGGGGGGATGTACAGAATTGAAAATGATATGGTTGTGTTCGTCGGCTTCTTTTGATAGCGACATAGCCCATGCAAAATGCTCGTTCCCACAATTTCACAGCTTTGTGCCCAAACGTTAAGGACGAGGGACGGAGCTATTATTCATTAGTTAACTACACAATCTTAAACTTTTGAGTTCGTAAATGTGCTTACAAGAACTCTAAGGCAAAAGCGGCAGAATGTTCGTTATGCTGAACACTTATGTGGCCGTCGGTAGAACAAAGATGACTTCTAGTGCTCAGTACAATATTGACAGTGCCGGATCAACATGGATCGACGTAGTGTTTTTCTGCGGCGAAGCCTCATGTTCAAATGGTTCAAATGGCTCTGAACACTGTGGGACTTAACATCTGAGGTCATCAGTCTCCTAGAACGCAGAACTACTTAAACGTATCTAACCCAAGAAGATCACACACGTCCATGCCCGAGACAGGATTCGAACCCGCGACCGTAGCGCTCGCACGGTTCCAGACTGAAGCGCCTACAACCGCTCTGCCACAACGGCCGGCGCCTCATGTTCAACATGCGCTGAACACTGTACACCAGGGCACTTGTGTCTCCACCAGAATTGAACTGTGTCGTCAGATCTGCGTCAGATCACAACCTGTCCTGCTTCACGTAGCTGGAAAACTTTCGACTACCATATTCTCTGACGATCCACAGACGTCGTATGCTCGTGGTTTTACCGTCCATCAACCTCTTTCCATAATGTCTCTAGTTTGTCTCCGTAGCGCAGAGGTAGTGTAACCACCTACCACCCACGACGGCCCGGGTTCGATTCCTCGAAAGGGACTGGGTTTTATTTCATTATCACTGGCACGCAAGTCGCCAAAAGTGCCGTCAACTTAAAAGACTTGCAATACGGCGGCCGAACCCTGAAGGGGATATCCCGGCCAATAAATGCCATACGATCATTTCATTTCATACAGTCTCTGGAACGGCAGCCGGACACGTAGTACTTGAATAATGATGACAAAACCAGAGGCTGTATTTGTATCGAATGTCATTTATTGTTTTTAAAACATGCTTCCAGTTACGAAACCACATAGTGTCATCTTCAGGCCTCGAACACGACCATGGTGAGCTTGTTCTTTCCACGGAAGGTACGGAATCCGGTTAAATTGGGCCCGCTGCATACGATTTTGTTCATTGTACATGAAAACAGTCGTGGGTGGCAGGTTACGTTCGTGGTGTCGAAACTGATTGCACATCTTCAAAAGAATAACCGACGTTGGATTCAGATACAGCCATTGCCCTTGTCACTCATCATTATTCAAATACTGTTTGTCTCTCGACGATAGCACTCAAACAACCAAGCAGCTTTGCCGTTTCCGAGATAATCGTCCCCAAGCGCCGGGCAGTCACATTCTGGCCTACGTTGATGTGTATGTCAGTGGATTTCACCATTTGCGGTCCGTAACCTCACTAGATTGATCTCTCGGTGGTCAGTGGTCAGAATGTTTTTGATCATCAGCGTATGTTATATTACAGAAGAACGGTGATGTGAGACAGTTCAGATACACTCGTGATCAGTAAACAAACAAGCTATAGAATGATTCGTCAGTGGCAAGTTTCGTTGTTATACCAGAAATGTAACCAGTTATATTTATGAAGAATTTATTTAGAAACAGTATGTTTCTACTTAACTCATTCTTACACAAAACTCGAAAATTGGCATGGTAAGGACCAAAGGCTTTTAAAATTTGAACACCGGATTTTGTAAGTAATAAAAATTTCTACAGATTGTTGTTGTTGTTGTGGTTTTCAGCCAGAAGACTAGTCTCATGCAGCTTTGCGTGTTAGTGTATCTTGTGAAAGCCTCGTCAGAATGTAAATTTTTGTAAGTGCCTTTGTGTTCTCTGAAATTAGGATCAGTAAGGAAACGGTTTGTCTGTTAGTATCTGGTGAAATAAGTGCACGCGACGTCACAAAAATTCATGTTAGTAACTACCTGAGACCTTATAGTTTTATGACCGCACATAATGGCTATCGATTCTCTGACCCTTCCGAGAACGCACCCTCTCATTGTCAGAAGTTTAACGGCGGCTCTCTTGCAGCGCCTGATGGGCACAACTGTGACGTTCCCGCACTTACTAAACCCACGCGAGACCAACACGCTGCTCTTTTTTGGATCGTGTCTCTCCTCTCTGTTAATCCTATCCGGTAATAGCATTTGATGTGCAATATTCATAAATCAGGCGGAGAGTTTTGTAGACCACTAAGTTTATGGGAGAATTTTTCCTATGATTCTCAGCCTGCTTCTGTAACAGATAGTTTCAAGTGTTCATTGCACTTTACGTCGCTCCCAACGCATACTCTCGATATTTTACGGATGTTCCTGTATCCATTCTTTAACCGGTAATCATGTTAGCGGAAAGTAGTGTTACTTTCGTCCTGTTTATGCATGTTTTTTTATTTTTATTTATTTTTACGAGGGTTATCAGTCTTCTGACCGGTATGATGCGGCCCGCTACGAATTCCTTTCCTGTGCCAACCTCTTCATCTCATAGTAGCACTTGCAACCTACGTCCTCAATTCTTTGCTGGATGTATTCCAACTACTGTCTTTCTCTACACTTTTCACCCTCTACAGCTCCCTCTAGTGCCATGGAAGTCGTTCCCTCATGTCTTAACAGATATCCTATCATCCTGTCCCTTCTCCTTATCAGTGTTTTCCACTATACCTTTTCTCTCCGATTCTGCGCAGAACCTCATTTATTACCTTATCAGTCTACCTATTTTTCAGGATTTGTCTGCAGCATAGTAGATTAGTTTTGTTTTTGTTGACGTTCAAATGTCAGCTATTGCAAAAGTCGCTGTTCTTCGTGCGTCTCGCTGCTCGTTTCTGGCACTGCGACTTTCCTAGATGCAACAGATCACCTACGAACCGCCTCACTGAGCCATAGACGTCATCTAACGAGTTGTTTACGAAAGGCTCTATGATACGCCGCTGCGGTAGACAGGCTGGCAGGAAGGTACTTTTATATTGGACGCCCCATTAATATGAACATACTGAATTCTGCTAGAGAAGCCAGAAGCGACTTAGAAAGGTAGTCCTATATTCTGTTAGCTCTTATATTTTTAACTTGGTGTACGTGTCGAAAAATCTATTGGCTTGCCTTCCCGAAGTGGAAATATTTGGTAACAACCAGAAACAATCGTTTACAACCAACTGGATCTCTGGGTCACATGGACATCTCAACGAGAGAGAGAGAGAGAGAGAGAGAGAAAGCTGATTCTCCCAATATCACTATTTAGGGGTATCAATGTTGACTTTAGCAATCTTTTCTATAACGAAGCTCATAGTTTGTCAATGTGGAACCCGTTCTTTGATTACGGTACTATAGAGACTGTGTTACTCTGAATTACGATGCGAAGCTACATTGGACATCCATGCATGTCCAAAGGAACATGCACTGCGGTGACTGTAGCCATTATGAAATGCATTAAATGTATTCGCAATTGCGAGTATGGACAACCATCAGTTTTCGAATGGAATGATGACAGTGAAATCTATGCTGGACCGGGGCTCGAACCCAGATTTAGCGCTTATCGCTGGCTGTCGCCTTACCTTTTGGCTGTCCCAGCACGACCCACGGCCAGAACGAAACTTCCACATGTCATCAACCATGCGTCTTTAACCAGTACTCGTATATTCAGCACGTCCAAAGGACCTTTGCATCGTAAATCGGAATAACACATTCACTGACATATCGTATTTATCAGACGACAGCGGGCAAGCGACTTTCAACTAAAAAAATCTCACCAGTACAGGAATCTACATAACTTATGTGCGAGTACATGATGTAGACGCATTGCTGACGATATATGAAGTCTGAACCTGGTCGTGTGTCGTGCACGGATACTCACATGATAAGACGACCGCTCACGAATGGCGGCTAGTCTCGGTTCGGTCCTGGTCCGGCACAGATTTTCAATGCCGTCATTCTGTTCTGAAGCTAATTTTTGTCCATATTCGCAACTGATAACACATTTAATGTTCTATAATTGGCCGCGCGGGATTAGCCGAGCGGTCGGTCTTAGGCGCTGCTGTCATGGACTGTGTGGCTGGTCCCGGCGGAGGTTCGAGTCCTCCATCGGGCATGGGTGTGTGTGTTTGTCTTCAGGATAATTTAGGTTGAGTAGTGTGTAAGGTTAGGGACTGGTGACCTTAGCAGTTAAGTCCCATAAGATTTCACACACATTTGAACATTTTTTTCTATAATTATTATTATATATATTAATAATAATTTTTCTATAAGATCAAAACGGACTTAGAAAAACAGCCAGGAATAAACATACTGAAAAAGAAAGCGAAGTTAATCTTCAAACCCAATCTGAGAAAACTTTCGATCGAATCGATCTAAAGAAATTATGAACAATAGCGACAGTGGACCACTACAGATCACTAGGGCAATCAAAAGCTTAAATTGTGAAATAAAGATTATAATAAATACTGGAAAATCAATCAATCAAGGTGTGAGACACGGGTGGTTCCTGTCACTCACTTTTTTCTACATTTGTTATTGCAATACGTTGTAATATTGTTCAGATAATTACTCAGGAATTAAATTAGATGAATACAGCAATTTGTGCACCACTATTTGGAGGTTATAAAGTGATAATACAAGTAATAAAGATAAACTACAACTAGCAATACATCGGCTAAACCAGATATATAGGCTGTACGATCTTAAAATCTGATTTAATATTACGAAACTAGTGGACATTCCAGATAAATGTCCACTTCGGTCGAAGACTGTAATTAATAATGGGATAATTTAACAGGTAATTCAATTGTAAATTTGTAGTCTACAACATGAGTAATGATGTTGATAATGTCGCAGATGAAAAGCTGCGCAAATTTGAAGCAATAATAAAGGAACACTACATTCCAACCTTCAGAAGATACAGATATCAAAGACAATCGTAATGTTGCATGCAAGCAAAATTTCGGTAAATGAAAGAAAGATGACAGTGAACGACAAGAGATATAGACGTGGATACCGAGAAGAGTGAAGGATTGCACAGGAATGGGCATGAGATGAATGTGCATGTTGTTAATGAGTTAATGATGAAATATATGAATACAGAAATAACGAAGAAAATCGTGAACTACAACCCGAAAGGAAGAAGAGACGCTAATGAACAAAGGAAACAATGGACATAAACTTTCGGAGACTGACCAGCTAGATGACCAACACCTGTGTGTAAGACGAAGACGATAACGAATTCCCTCATATACTTCTTCTTTTTTCCTTATCGGTGATAGCTTACGATTTCCTCTCCTGTGCCAACCTCTCTCTTCATCTCATAGCAGTACTTACAAACAATGTTATATATTATGTATGAGATATATTCCAGTCTTTGTCTTCCCATACAATTTCTGCCCTCTACGGCTCCCTCGAATACCATGGAAGTTTTCTCTGAAGTCTTACCAAATAACCTATCATCCAGAACTTTACCACATATTTCTTACGCCACTGGCTCTCCGAAGAGCGTGCTTCGTCCTTACCCAGTCAGTCCACTTCTGTATCAACATGTCTCGAACGCTTTGACTCTCTTCTCTTCCAATTTTCACACAGTCTGGTCTGCGTTCACTTCCATATGACGGTGTGCTCCACGCGCTCGTTTTCAGAACTTTCTTTCTCAAATTGAATCATAAGTTGATACTTCCCAGCTTCCTTTGACGAGGAATTCCCTATTCACCTGGATTACTCTGCTTCTTCTACCTTTCTTGTTTGGTCCGTCATTCGTTACTTTGTTTCCAAGGTAGTACAATGCCTTTCCCTAGTAAGTTTATCGCTAATCTCACTTCTGCAATTTCTCATTAATTTCGTCTTAACTGCATTCACTGTTCACTGCATTCAACAGGTGCTTTAACCCTTTGTTGCCTGACGGCACTTAAAAGTACCAGTAAGTTTTGACTCTCATTATTTTCTCGTGGTGCAGTTTCGTGATCTGAGAGCCTGTCGGTACGTAACAGTAACTCTGCTCTACTGTTTCATAGATGTTATTGTGCAATACATAGACCTCTCTGGCGGTCAGAGCTTGAAATTGTTTTTCGCGCGCTGCTGTGATAACAGAAGATTGTATGTGCTTGTTTCCATGGTGTTGCCTGAATTTGTGCGCAATTTTTTGAAACTTCCGTTGAGTTTTCCATTGTACGTACTTACCATCTTTGTTTTTTTATAATAGTTTGAAGCATTACGTTACAAGTGAATGAGATAAAGTGGAAAATATAAGGCGGACTTATTAGTACCGTCAGGTTGTGCGAACACTTTATTGTAGCAACAAAGCGTTACCTCTCACTAGTTGTTCTGTCCACTTTTTCTCACACAGAAATCGGTAAATACATTTGCCTGTGGAACAATTAGAACAAACAGGAAAGGTTTGCTAGGGAATTTACCTAAAGAAAAATGTCTAAATCAAATCACAGAGAGTCATCTTTAGACCTAACAGTATTTCAGTGGAAGGAAAATAAATTAGTGTACTTTGCGTCAAACTTCCATGGCACTGAACAGAGCGTAGTGACAAGAAAACAGAAAGATGGAAGTAGTATGACTATACCATGTCCAGTTATTGTATGTGATTACAATAAAAACATGGGTGGTGTGGATCATGCAGACAGATTACGTTCAATTTATGGTCTTGACAAGCGATCAAAGAAATGGTGGCACCGTCTCTTCTGGGGAGCAATACAAATTGCTTTTGTCAATGCTTACGTCATTTTCAGTGATCTACATGGGGCACTGCCACTGCTGGAATTCAGGCGTGCTGTGGCACTAGGGCTAATGAATGAACAGCAAGTGCCAAATCTCAAAAAGAGAAACTCTGGTAAAGATGAAATAGCTCTCCCAAAGAGAAGGAAGGATAACTTTTCTCTTCCGAAGGATGTACGTCTTGGCAACCGAGGAAACCATTTTGTAGTGTTCAGTTGTAAAAGAGGACGATGCGAAATGTGTGCGAAAAATAAAATTCAGTCGAGACCACATTCACAATGTAGTACACGTAAAGTGTATGTGTGCTGCAATGAGGTATCACTAAATATGTGATATCTATACTGTCAAAAATGTATAGCTGAGTTACTATGTATTGTGAAGTAACTCTAGAATAAATTTATGCGAAATTTAAAAAAAAAATCAGAAATATCATACTTCTGTTAATTAATTTTCTAATGTAAAAATATGTAATATTTATGTGGAATAAAGTACAAGTTATAAAAATTGGAGCATTTTTCTGTGCATGTTGTGATTCTGTCCATGGAGTCTGACGGTACTTCTGAGTACCAGGAGAGAAAAAAGTTGTGAAAAATAAAATAAAATTTTACAAAAAATCCTACCGTCATTTGAGGCCACAATAGCATAAATTCTGCAAAGAAAATTTTAAAAAGTAAATTTTTTCCTATGTCAGGAAACAAAGGGTTAATTGTCCCTCCCTTCCACTAAGGATAGCAATGTCACCAGAAAATCTTATGTTTCATCCCCTTTCAACATAAAAATTTAATCTGTTTTCCGTGCTTTCTGTCCTTTCATTTATTGCTTGTTCAATGCACAGATCGATCAGTAGCTTTTGTTTTGATGCAGCAAAACGGAACATTGCACCTACTTCGCAAACCTCTAATCGGAACTGCGCCGTTGAGTCACACACCGGCCCAGCACATTTAAGAGGTGTGTTGCTGGCCTGCTGGAAACAGCGGAGCAGCGGGTGCTGGAATTGGGGGGGGGGGGGGGGCGTTTCTGGCCCAGCACTCCTGGAGCGGCGTTGCTATCGATTGAGGCTGCCGGCGAGCAATTACTGGCGTTCCCCATTGGGAGAGCCCGCTTACCCCTACCTTTAACACCCGTCCGCTGGCCGGATGCCTCCATCACTATCGCTAACACCGCTGGATTCCCTCCTCCTTGGTTACTACGATACCTCGACACGGCACTAGAACACGGAATGTCGAAACAGGGCCCCCCGTCGTACACATAGGAAACAGTACAGTGGTGTGTTCCGCTGCTAACACGCTAAAAAAAAAAAAAAAAAAAAAAAAAAAAAAAAAAAAAAAGGAGGCGGAGGTGACACGAAGGGATTATTCGAAAGTGGCAGAAATCGGTAGATCTGATGTACGTATACAGACAAACAAAGGAAAATCGTTTGATTTATTCTATATAAAGAGTTTCACAAATGGAGCAACTCAGTGAAGTCGTGGTCCACCACTGGCCTTATACAAGCGGTTATTCCCTTGCCATTGACTGATAAAGTTCTTGGAGTTACCGTGCTGAACTCTCTCCCAATCGCCGTGCGAGGTGGTGCATTGGCTAGCACACTGGACTCGCATTCGGCACCCCACGCCAGGTCGCTTCCTCGGCACCCTTTTCCACCACACTACAGCTCTCCCGGCTACTCAGCTTCGCACTCTGTATCCGGCGTGTGCCGCTGAATGCCTGAATAGCAGCGAATTTTTTTCCTGTTCGAGATCTAATAATCGGGAGTGCAGTCGATCAAGCCTTACTATTAGCCCTTGAAACACGAGTGCAGTTCTGCCTCGTTTCATTGTTTACTGTAAGCTGTTATACGCAAAGATGCTTGCATATGTACTTGGAAGATATGCTTTAGACCTGACATAGCCTGCCGGAAAAGAAATTAGTACAACTGGAAAGACGAAGATTTTGATCCAGTTACGGTATATGGGTGACAGTGGATATGCTGATATTAATTTCAACGTCACCCGTCAAATCGAGTGAGGTGGCACAGTGACTAGCACACTGGACTCAAATTCGGTAGGACGACGGTTCAATCCCGCGTCCGGCCATCCTGATTTAGGTTTTCCGTGGTTTCCCCAAATCGCTCCAGGCAAATGCCGGGATGGTTCCTTTGAAAGGGCACGGCCGACTTCCTTCCCTGTCCTTCCCTAATCCGATGATACCGATGACCTCGCTGTCGGGTCTCCTCCCCCAAACAACCCAACTCTCTCCCAAACTGGTTGGAGGATCCTGGCCATAATGCTCCAAAATTTCTCAGTTCAGGAGAGATCTGGCGACGTGGCTGACCCAGGTATAGTTTGGTAAGCACAAAGACAAGCAGAAGTAACTGCCGCAGAGTGCAGGAGAGCGTTATGTTGCTGAAATGTAAGCCCAGGATGGCTTGGTACGAAGGTCAACCAACCAGGGTGTAGAATGTCGTCGACGTAGCGCTGTGCTGTAATGGTGCCGCGGATGACAACCAAAGGGGTCCTGCTATGAAACTGAATGGCAGGTTGTTAGCCCACAAGGCGGGCTGCGGTCAGATTTGGTATCCCACTGCTGCCTGGGGCGTCTCCAGACACGCCTTTGCTAGAGATTGGGACACAACATGAAGTGGGACTCATCACTGAAGACATCCCCGATCCGGCCATCCTGATTTAGGTTTTCCTTGATTTCCCTAAATCGCTCCAGGCAAATGCCGGGATGGTTCCTTTGAAAGGGCACGGCCGACTTCCTTCCCCGTCCTTCCCTAATCAAATGAGACCGAAGACCTCGCTATTTGGTCTCCTCCCCCAAACCATCCAATCCATCCACTGAAGACAGTTCCACTCCAGTCAATGGTATTCCAAGCCGAACGTGCCCGACACTCCTGCAGCCGGGCGTTTTGAACTACAGAGGTCAAAGGTAGTCGGCACACTGGGCGCCACGAGATGATCCCCCTTTCTTTGAACCACCTATTAGGTACCTTGTGGTCACTGAAGCACCTGTTACACCTCGAGTCATCGACAATGATGAATCCGGATCTCGGACTGCCTCTCTGATGATTGCTCGCTCCTCGCGTTGTGTCGACTACTTCCTTCTTGACGCTGTGTTCTGACGTGATTTAATCATTCCTGCCAACTTTATGCCCTGGTATCTACATTTCCCTCTATCGTTGCCAGCTGATTACTGAAACGCATTCATCCATTCAGCATTTGGCTGTCACAGTTTGACAGTTTTCCGTCGGTGTGTGTATGAACATCAATTTGTGACCAATTTTCATAACTCGTTTGTGGTGCGTCGTCCTTTTTTTGTCTTAGAGTGCAGTCATCGTTACAAATAAAAAATGATGTGTCTGACAAGGAATCGAGTACAGAAACTGCTAACTCACGAGAACGAATGTCACGCAGATACTTAGTTTGTGATGGTGCAACTATAATGGCCATCCACTCGCCGTTTTTCATTTCCTTTAAGCTGGGGCGTTGTTAAAGGAAAACATTGTTGAGCGACAGGATTAGGCTACAAGTGGGGAATAAACCTTACATTAATTTGCTTTGAAAAACGTTGTAGAAAAAATGACACGCCGTCTCCCAGAAATTAGAGTCGTTGGGGAGCACAGTAGAATGGTCGTAGCAGCCTCCGGAGCTAAAGCAGCCTAACAAAGGGTTAACTGTCAAGGAATGCAACACAATCTAATGGAGATTAGAAAAACTCTGTTAAACACTAGCCTTAGCATTTTTATAACTGTCAGACTGGCGTATTGATTTTATGTTGCATCACTCGAGAATGCTTGGTGAAAGCAGTTGTAGATACTTGTAGAATTATTCAAGAATAGATAGGAAATTTCGAAGCGCATTGACTGTAGCAGCTATTTAAAGACTGTAGTTAAAACCGTGTTTTCCAGGCTTCGTTGTTTTCATTGGCAGTATGGAAATAATGGAGTGATAGTGGAAAGTTTGATGATTAACACTATTCCAGCCGGCGACACCACAGTGGTGTCGTGTGCATGGTATCGCTCAGTGGCCGGCGACAGCACTTAAGTATCTTTTGCATTCTGTTGGTGTTTTGTTTAGGTAAGAACACGTTACACGCATTAACAAGTTTTTTGTTTTATAGGTACTTGTGCCCTTACATTATATCAGACGAAAGAGACGATACGATTATTTACGATGAATGCGCGGACGTCTTGTTTGACGTTCCGGGCGACTTGGCCGATTTTGAAGAAGACAATGGACCTCAAAAAAATGAAAGTGAAGCTGAAGAATTCGGCAAACGCTACGGTTACCAAATGAGCCGGATGAATCAGACGAAGAATACAATGCACAGTGGTCAGACTTTGATTTACCGAGGACCAATAATAAATTTGAAAGATCTCCGGGTCCAAACATATTTCCCAAAGATACACAGAGCGTTGAGGATATCGTAGAGTTATATATTTGGAACGATCTATTTGAATATATTAGCAATGATACCAACTTTGCAATAGAACGAAACTGGATGAAAAAAAAAAAAGTGCCAAATTTGTTGACGTTACGGGACCCGAACTTAGAAAATGGTTTCGGCTTGCTATCATCACGGGAACTGTAAAGAAAGGAAGCATCGATGATTATTGGTCAACAAATCCATCGATAGACACACCAATATTTCGCAAAACTATGTCCCGCAACCGATTCAGACAAATATTATCATTTTAACATTTTTTCCGACAACAACAATCAACTGGGTAATGCCGACCGGCTTTTCAAAGTGGAATTCGTAATTGATTATTTTTCCAAAAAGTTTCAAATCTGGGTGAAAACATCTCAATTGATGAAGGAATGATACTGTGGTGTGGACGGTTAAATTTTAATGCTTACAATCCGTCGAAAATTACGAAATGTGACATATTCAATCGGATGCTGTGTGATTAGAGTACGGGATACATCTCCTCATTTATATTCCGGCGCTGGACAGCCTTTAGCAAAAACTGTGATGGAGGTATTGACACCTTCTTATGGTAAGTGGTATCATCTCTACATGGATAATTATTATAACAGTGTAAAACTTGCAGAGGAGTTACTTCAATATAAAATTCGAGTTTGTGGAACGATAAGGCATAATAGCGGCTTTCCGGAGAAACTGAAGGGCGAAAAAGTCAATGTGTTTGAAGCTTGTCATCAACGGAAAGGTGAAGTTCTCGCACAGGTATGAAGAGCTTCTGAAACTAAAACGATACGAATGATCTCTACAATACATAATGCCACTTTGCCTGGCACTCAAATAAAATGTATATAAATCAACTACAGAAAAAAGAACCGAAAAGTATGTAACACTACAACAAATACATGAAAGGAGTGGATAGGGCAGACCAATATTTGAGTTGTTAACCTATATACAGAAAAACTATGAAGTGGTCAAAAAAGGTTTGCATGTACCTCTTTAACTGAGCATTATTTAATGCGGTCCGTACAGGACAATATTTCAATATAGACCACAAGAGTCTCCGATTTCACGAATTTTTATTGAAAGTGTTTGATTCGTGGGTAAAAGACCATGTACCTTCTTCTGAGCAAAACTTGGGGGTTTGCAACTACATCGTGTGCGTCTCATCATGATCCGGTTGACAGATTTTCCGGTCACATAAAGCAACACCAGGTAATACTTATTTCCGAAACGAATAAACGAAAACGAAAAAACTGCCATATATATTCCAAAAACAAAAGAAGAAGAACAACAAACTTAATGTGCAAGTCTTGTGGAGTTGCATTACATCTTGGAGACTGTTTTGCTGGATATCATGAAAAAGAAATACAAAGTACCAAAGACAATGCAAATAAACAAATATATGAAACAAACAAATTTTGTATTTATTTACGTATGTATATCTTCGAAATTTCATGAAAGTAGGGGAACAGGGTTGAGAACGTATGACAACTAATGACGAGATTAGTGAAACTTCAGAGTTTATAATCTCCCGATAATGTCAAGAACGGCCGGCGACAAGCCAAGTAATCCGAATCAGCGCTGCCGGCGCCAAGTGAAATCAATTTGTACGGTGCGCGCGGACACAAAGTGTTAATTTTATGGTTAACAAGCAATGCAGACATTAAGTTAATGTGAAGAACGACAACTGAATTAGGAGAGAATATTTATTCCATGGAATACAGTGATGCTCCGTGAACTTTATATTTCTTCGTAGGGAACAGCTTCAATTGAAACACAGTGAGATTAATATTTCGAACTACAATCTTACTCTTTTAACCATTATGCGAGGAATAATGTTGCGGATTTTGTGTGCTACGGACCTTGTGATGGACGTTTCACCCGGGCCGGAACTTTTATGTTACTTGCAACTACCTACAATTTTTTCTGGGGTTACCGGATTTTCTTCCTTTTGAAACGCAGGCCTCTTCTCTCGCATATTTAACACCAGAGGTCTCTTGAAAGCATTCTTTAGTGATAATATCAAGTTTTGCACTGTATTCCATTTGAATATTCGGAAGCAGTGGCCATGACATTACTCGTATATTAAATCTACTGTCGTTTCTATTGCAGGGTCATAGCCTTCCATAAAACGTTGTCCAACACATGTCAGGGACGGTACAGAAACAAGTAATACACGATGAACAAACAGTCAATCTTGATTGCTGGGGTGTATTTATTATTTATTTACCAATGACGCGTTCGCCTGATTCAGACATCTTCAAACTGGCCTATACAAAAATGTATATTTCGTTAGGAGTAACATGACTCCATATTGCAAAACTGGATTTACTGGCAAGTAATTGTAACACAACTTAATGAGTAGTAGGTACATGGGGTACCGAGCATACGGAACGTCCCAGGAAATGAATCCCCGCGTCGAATATCTGGAAACATTGCGCGGTAACCTATGAATAAATAGAACGAAATATAGCCAACTAACAAGGGGAGGCCGCCAATTGTGAAATTCAGATTCGATTCATACTGCGTATAATAAAAGCTCATGGCCAAAGGTTTAATGTGGCAAAGCACCAAAATGCACTTCTCAGCCTTTGTCGAGAAAATCGACAGTTAAAAGAAACCGTTGAGGTGAAATACTCTCTACGATTAGTAGATTTCTACAGCGTCGTGGCGCAGCGGTAAGCGCTCGGGTTCGTAATCCGAAGGTCGCCTGATCGAATCTCGCGCCATGCAATTTTTTTTTATTATTAGTTTTGTGTAATTCAAATTTATATATATATTTATATAATGAATTGCTTATGCATGTTGGTGAAGGCGGATCGCTCTCCAATTGTACCGCCTCCATTTTTCCGTCCGCACGGATTTTCGACGATGTTATAAGTTGCGCTAGGGACCGCATCTACCTTCTTTCGAAGTTAGCAGGCAACTACGCTGTTATGCGGCGGCTCGTTTCGGCCCATTCAACATCTGTCCTTCAACTGTAATGAGCGAGTAACGGAGTTTATATTTCATACCTGCCACAGCGAATTTGTGTTCGTGGGGTCTCTATTCTAACTCGAGCGTTTGACTTACGCTATACGTATTCGTTTCGGAATATCGTTTCTACGTCTTCCGTTAACTATATGTGGTTAACATTATGAAGACAATTAATAACATTTGTGAAATACAACTTTGTTTGCGGAAAACATAATGATGTTCGAAGTCGCCAGTTTTTCCACGACAAACGACTTTCAAAAACTTATTATATGCATAATAGTTGCAACTGATTGCCGGGAATTATATATATATATATATATATATATATATATGTGTGTGTGTGTGTGTGTGTGTGTGTGTGTGTGTATGTGTTGAATTTAAAAAAAAAAACAAATACTAAAAAAAAAAAGTTGCACGGTGCGAGATTCGATCCGGCGACCTCCGGATTACAAACCCGAGCGCTTACCGCTGCGCCACGACGCTGTGGAAAATCACTAATCGTAGAGAGTATTTCACCGCAACGGTTTCTTTTAACTGTCGATTTTTCTCGACAACGGCTGAGAAGTGCATCTTGGTGCTTTGCCACATTACACCTCTGGCCATTAGCTTTTGTTATGCGCAGTATGAATCGAATCTGAATTTCACAATTGGCGGCCTCCCCTTGTAAGTCGGACATTGCAATGAAGAATGATTATAGTGGTTCCATTGTAAATGAAATTTATAAAGCCAAAATGTCCTAAGTTTACTAAAGGCCCCCTAGAACGGGTCAGTTGCAAAAATAAATATGTGCTTGCCCTTTCTCTAAGATTCAACTAGACTTTTCCATAGGATGGACGTAAGAATAGTTTTCTCTGCGGGTACCAATATTCATTTTACGAGGGCTATCCACAAAGTACATAACGTTTTGGAATTAAAAATAAATAAAGTATTGGAATTTTTTTTATTATATACAGATGAAAGCCACACTTAAATACCACTTTTCTACATAGATGCCATTTAAATTAAGGCACTTATCGTAGCGATGGACGAGCTTGGAAATTCCTTCGTCGTAAAATTCGGCCGCCTGCGCCTTCAACCACGTGGTTACCTGTTCTTGAAGCTGTGCGTCGTCATCAAAACGCTGCATAGCCAACCACTTCTTCATTGCTGGGAATAATTGGAAGTCACTCGGTGCCAGGTCGGGACTGTACGGCGGATAAGGAAACAACTGCCACTTAAAAGATTCGAGATGGGCCCGGGCGTCGTCATGAATCAGCAAGATCTTTGAGCCCAACTTTCCACTACACTTGTTTTGTATTGACCTTCTGAGGTTGTGCAGAGTTTGGCAATACCTTTGAGAGTTTATTGCAGTGCCTCTTTCCAGGAAATCCACAAAAATCACACCTTTTCTGTCCCAAAAGAAGAAGTAACCACGTGGTTGAAGGCGCAGGCGGCCGAATTTTACGACGAAGGAATTTCCAAGCTCGTCCATCGCTACGATAAGTGCCTTAATTTAAATGGCAACTATGTAGAAAAGTAGTATTTAACTGTGGCTTTCATCTGTATATAATAAAAAAAATTTCCAATACTTTATTTATTTTTAATTCCAAAACGTAATGTACTTTGTGGCTAGCCCTCGTATGTACATACGGAATTAGCAGCCGAACAGAAATAAATACTTAAGTTCAAGTGTATACTTGCTTGAATGTGGCGATTGTCACATTCCGTATATTGGCCAAACTGGCAGAACATTCAAATCCATTTTTCCATTCAATAAACTTTACGAACAACCGCACACTTTAAGATATTTTGTTTTACTTTGAAAGCAACCAGTTTCGGCAACTCACCCATTCGTATATATCAGCTGCACAGCGATTGGGATTCACGATATCCAGTTTTATGGCGCTGTACGATAAGTTCGTTGATTCGAAAAAAGCGTGTGGGGCCTGAAGATGGGAAAATGAAATGCCGAAACTGGTTGATTTCAAAATAAAATAAAATATCTTAAAGTGTACGGTTGTTGGTAAAGTTTATTGAATTGAAAAGTACGTAGGAGCCAACGTAGCGTGGCCGTAATGGACCAACATAGATTCAGATTCATATTTCTCCGACCACATATTGAACAAAAAAGGCCAAGTTACACATAATTCGGCAATTGCAGAGCATCTGAAGGCACATGGCCATCGCTCCCCCACGTTGCATAACCTAAAAATTCTTCACTGTGTTCAAAAGGTGCAAAGCTTAATATCGTGGAAGAAATGGAAATAGGTAAGCATGCAGTAAAAACAGATAGGCGACTTTTAAACGGTCAACTGGCTGGAAAGAATCAAGTATATTTTGATGCTATGAGGTCGTAACTGAAATTAGGATCCCATGCAACATGTCTGAGCTATCTTGTATTGTATTTATAAGAAACGTAGATTACTTAAAACTGTAGTTTCTAGGTTTTCTGTTTTATTTACATCTTTGTTATAGGCTTTATTATACTCTCAGTATCCTACACAATATGAAGGTTATCACGCTCGCAAATAATCTTCGTATAGTATTGATGATCCCTAAGATATGTGTGGCAAGTGCTCATAATATAATACACTCTGGCGATTCCATGCCTTATTTCTTCCTGTAAGGAGATTTATGTTTATACGTAACTTGTTAACCATAGTTATTGATTTGTACTTACCAGATTATGGACCTCTGGCACTTGACTCTATGCAACATTCTAACTTAATGTTCCAATTTTATTTCGGTTTTAACTTTAATTTTATGTGTTCTTTATTTGTATCATAAGTTACCATTTGCATCTATTTTTCACGCTTGTCATTACCACTTGGGGTTCCATTATGCGTTTTTACATCGCAACACTGCAGCGGACTACTTTATTTATTGCTTATATCTTGTTATTTTTGCCCATGTTTGTGAATGGACTACTCATAACCTTCATATTGGTTATATACATGACTAGTAATAATTCCCATTTTAGCCCTCTTGCGCTACAATTTTAATTTTTTTCAACTTTTACATATCCTTCTATTTGTACAACTAATTACCATTTGCATCCATCTTTGACGATTGCCATTTTAGTTTGATAGTCCTTCATGATTTCTTACGCCTCAGCACTACAGTGCGCAATTTTACATTATTTGTGTCTTGTTATTTTGGCCCACATCTGTAAATGGATTACGCACAGTTTTAGTACGATTAGTATTTATATAAATTTTATAGATAACTTGTAATGGCTCTCATAGTTTGCTATTTTACTCTTGCTAGGTTGTAAATAAAACTCCGTAACTCAAAGCCCAGTAACTCCATCAGCTGTGAGATGCGGACACTAAGAACGCGCCGCAGAGTGTTCCCGTGTCCAGTACTATGTGCACAGCCCGGAGATGAGCAATTATATCTCCAACATGTTTGAGTGGTGACAGACCTGGGTAGACCTGCTTCTGTTTTGCGTTCATTAGACTATGTCGGATGCCTCAACAAGTTAATCTGTTATCTTTTCGTTTTCATTTATTTATTTTTATGTACACTCAACTTCCGTAGGACCACATTGAGGAGCAAATATCCTAGGTCATGGAACGTGTCACTACATGAAATTACAACATAAAAGTAATAACAGATAAAAATAAAATGTTTATGAAGTCGAAAAAGACAATCCATAAGTTTAAGTATGGGCAATCAACAATAGAACAAGAATCAGCTTAATTTTTCAAGGAACTCCTCGACAGAATAGAAGGATGACCCACGAGGGAATTCTTCAGGTTTGATTTGAAAGTGGGTGGATTACTGCTAAGATTTATGAATACGAGTGGTAGCTTACTGGAAATGGATGCAGCAGTATACTGCACACCTTTCTGCACAAGAGTCGAGGAAGTCCGATCCCAAAGCAGGTTTGATTTCTGCCGAGTACTAACTGAGTGGAAGCTGCTTATGCTTGGGAATAATACTGTTAACAAGAAATGACTATAAGCAATATATATATATATATATATATATATATATATATATATATATATATATATATATATATATATATATACACTTCTTTTTTGAGAGGGCAACGTCAAAATACCCAGACTCGTGAACAGGGGTCGACAACACTTATCGCCCGAACCACCCAAATATGAGCAAAAAATATCCTTTTAGAATGGGAAGAGTTACCCTAAAATGTGATACCATGGGACTTAAGCGAATGAAAATAAGCAAAGTTGACTAATTTTCGTGTCGAACGCTCACTCACTTCAGATACCGTTCGAATAGTACAAATGGTAGCATTAAGTCTTTGAACAAGATCCTGAACACGGGCTTTCCACGACAGTTCACTATCTATCTGAACACCTAGAAATTTGAACTGTTCTGTTTCACTAATCATATGCCTATCTGTGACATTAAAACGTCAGGTTTTGTTGAATCGTGTGTTAGAAACGGTAAAAACGGAGTCTTACTATGATTTAGCGTTAATTTATTTTCTACAAGACATGAATTTAGGTCATGCACTGCACTATTTGAAACCGAGCCAGTGTTTGTACACAACATCCTTCACTACCAAGCTAGTGTCAACAGCAAACAGAAATACTATGGAGTTATATGTAATACTAGCAGGCGTTTCATTTATATAAATAAGGAACAGGAGTGGCCCCATCACTGATCCCTAGGGCACCCCCCCATTTTACCGTACCCCACTCAGACCCCACATCACAGACATTCACAACATCGGAAATAATAACCTTCTGCTGCCTGTTGCTAAAGTAAGAGCTGAACTAATTGTGAACTACTCCCCATATTCCGTAATGGTCCAACTTTTGGAGCAATATTTTGTGATCAACACAATCAAACGCATTAGTTATATAAAACAGTATGCCTAGCGTTCGAAACAGTTTGTTTAATCCAGATAAAAGAGAATATAGCAGTTTCAGTTTTAAACGACTTCTAAAGCCGAACTGCATATTTGATAGCAAAACGTGTGATATAAAATGATCAATGATCCTTACATACACAGCCTTTTTAATAACTTAAGCAAATGCTGTTGGCATAGAAATAGATATAAAATTGTCTACATTATCCCTTTCTCCCTTTTTATAAAGCGGATTTACTACTGAGTACTTTAATCGTTCAGGAAGCAGGCCATTCCAGAAGGAAAAATTACAAATATGGCTAAATACAGGGCTAACATGTGCAGCACCGTACTTTAATATTCTGATAAGCACTCCATCATAACCGTGAGAGTCCTTAGCCTTCCGTGATTTAATTATTGACTCAATCTAACCCTTTTCTGTATCACAGAGGAGTATTTCAGACATCAGTCTCGGAAAGGCATTTGCCAAGAAAGATATGTGATTCCCTGTAGAAACTAAATTTTTATTTAGTACACCAGCGATGCTCAGAGAATGATTGTTAAATACTGCACATATATCTGAATTATCAGTAACAGAAATATGTTTACTAGGAACTGACTTTACATCTTCCGCCTTGTGCTGCTGACCAGACACTTCCTTCATAACTGACCAAATGGTTTTAATTTTATCATGTGAATTAGGTATTCTGTTTGCATACCACATGCTCTTTGCCTTCCTAATAACATTTTAAGCATCTTACAGTACTGTTTGTAATGGGCTACTATAGCTTGATTATGACATTCTGATATACACATCAAAAAAAGTAAACATAAGTTTGTAAGGGGTTCCCAGAACTGAAGATAGACGTTGACTACTGATATTGTATCATAGACACAGTCCCTTCGACTGTTCAGAGATGTCACTAAATCTGCCCAAAGATGTCAACAACCATGCACGAGCAGAACCTATAAGACGGAGGGGGTCCGACAGCCAATCAGTTCCATTCATTCCACCAGGAAGGAGGTAAACTGCTCTTGTTATCTGTAGTCCAACCATGCCTAGACGGTCAATACCGCGGTTAGATCGCGTCCGCATTTTTACTTTGTGCCAGGAAGGGCTCTTAACAGGGGAACTGTCCAGGCGTCTCGGTGAACCAAAGCGATGTTGTTCGGACATGGAGGAGATACAGAGACACAGGAACTGTCGATGACATGTCTCGCTCAGGCCGCCCAAGGCCTACTACTGCAGTGGATGACCGCTACCTACGGATCCTGACAACAACCGCACCATGTTGCATTATGATTTTCGTGCAGCCACAGGACGTCGTGTTACCACTCAAACTGTGCGTAATAGGCTGCATGATGCGCAACTCACTCCCGACGTCCACGGTGAGGTCCATCTTTGCACCGATGACACCATGCAGATGGGCCCAACAACATGCCGAATGGATAGCTCAGGACTGGCATCACATTCTCTTCTCCGATGAGTGTCGCATATGCCTTCAACCAGACAATGGTCGGAGACGTGTTTGGAAGCAACCCAGTCAGGCTGAACGCCTTAGACACACTGTCCAGCGAGTGCAGCATGGTGGAGGTTCCCTGATGTTTTGGGATGGCATTATGTGAGGCCGAATTACACCGCTGGTGGTCATAGAAGGTGCCGTAACGGCTGTACGATACATGAATGTCACCCTCCGAACGATAGTGCAACCATATCGGTAGCATATTGGCGATGCGTTCGTCTTCATGGACGACAATTCGCGCCCCCATCATGCACATCTTGTGAATGACTACCTCCAGGGTAACGACATCGCTCGACTTGAGTGGCCAGTATGTTCTCCAGACATGAACCCTATCGTACGTGCCTGAGATAGACTGAAAAGGGCTGTCTATGGACGATGTTACTCACCAACCAGTCTGAGGGATCCACACCGAATAGACGTTGAGGAGTGGGACAATCTGGACCAACAGTGCCTTAATGAACTTGTGGATAGTATGCCAGGCTCAATTTCTACTTGCGATAAGAAATTTAAAATACCCATTGGTATCTTAAAAATGCATGTAGTGACCCTTAAAGAAAATTATAACTACAAACTGACAGCAGTTCAGCCCTAAAAACAATATTCAGTTAAATCTAATTTAGCAAAAGCACTTGAAATACACAACAACAAATTACCGTGGGACCCGCTTACAACAGGTCTTGAACACACCAGTTTTCCTAGTGCCACAATCAAAAATTTGCTCATTTACTGTACACGAGTTCCGAACAAAATGGCTCTGAGCACTATGGGACTTAACTTCTGAGGTCATCAGTCCCCTAGAACTTAGAACTACTCAAACCAAACTAACCTAAGGACATCACACACATCCATGCCCGAGGCAGGATTCGAACTTCTGTCCGTAGCAGTCCCGCGGTTCTAGACTGAAGCGCCTAGAACCGCTCGGCCACTCCGGCCGGTGGAGTTCCGAACAACTTCAAAACAAGTTTAGGTGCGAAAACTCCTTCAGATGAACAGCAAAATAAGAGACGTGAAACGTTCAGTTACAAAAGGTAATCATTGAACTCAAGAACGAATATGCTGCATTATAACTCATCCGCTGCTACCTCGGTGGGCTTACAGAGTGGTAATCTTATATTTCATTTCACACGTCAGTTTTGCACACACATCCTGGCATATATTACAAGCATCATTAACGTGGCGTGAAAAGACCTGAAACATAAATGAGTTACCACTGGTCCCAAACATTCATACAATACAATGGCCCGTACCAGGGCAAACTCAATAACAACCTTGTAACATGAACAGTTAAAACAAACAAACAACCAGTCACGAAATAGCGGAACTAAAGGCGCCCTACAAGGGAAGATTCAATTACAATTCTGCAAGACGAACAACTAAAACACGCACATGAGCAGGTACTCAATGAGAAAGTGACTCAGCTTCACAAGCAGTTACGCAGTACTCGCGTGTAGATGCGACGAGGGCCCAGCGTCAGTATAGTAATCGCTGTAACGGACTCCAACCGTTACTTTAACCGCCGATCTCTTTCGGGTAACAGTAGTATTGTGCAACCGAAGCGCTCTTGCATGCGAAAGGGAAGCTTCATTCCCAATTTTACCTTTACAAACAATGGCTCTCAACCACAACTAGGATCTGCTGTCACTCCATGTGCAGCCTAGTCGTTCTCCGGAGCAAAAACGGGCTGTTCCCTACGCAGGGACCCGCTCGCCACCTCCCTCATGCCGCTGCTAACTCAATATACCTTCGTTGCCCAAGCGACGCCTGACCACATTCACACTACCAGCCTCTCTGGTAAAGAGATTCTGTACAACCAGTCATTCCACCAGAGAGGCACGAAGTCGAACAAAACCAAAAGTTTGCGGAAGCTTTCGACACACGGCACAATCACACTCATATGACACAAACATTACACCACACTATACATACATACTGTACAAACAATATACATGCACATAGTATTATAAGTATTGTAATGAAACATGTTCTTGCAACATTAAGTGCGTAGTAGTTAGATACTGAGGAAAATATGGTCGCAAGATTGGATAAGACCAAGAAGAAATTTAAGTCGAGCTTTTTTCAAATTAAGTGCACAAAACATTTGTCAAACGATGGCGAACAGAAAAATTTGTAAGCCTTTACGAAACGCAGCACGACACGTAAGTTTGCTGTAATTTTCATGTGAATGGTAAGTCTCTATGGGTATACCCTCTAAAATGCCTTTAAGGCACAACATAGACGTGTAAAAGATAAGAGATCTTTATAAATCAGCCTAAGTGAAAAATAAATGCGATACATGAGAAATAAGATCTCCTTCTTTCAGGAGGTATACGTACAATCCAGTTAAGATCTGTACAGTGAGTTCACAAAATCTTGAAGAGTTTCAGAATGGGATGAGCAGAAACAAGAGATCACCACAGCCTGTGTATTACAACCATACAATATTCTACTCCAAACGTACATTCTCAGAAATTATTTCCTCAAATTAAGGCCTATGATTTGTAGCCTACTAGTAGACTGCTTTTGGCAAGGAATGCCCTTTTTGCCAGTGCAGTCTTCTTTCAGTGATCTCCTTGCTCTGTTTGTAATGTTATTTTGCTGCCTAGAAAGCAGAATTCCTTCACTTTATCTACTTCGTCATCCCCAATACTGATTTTGTGTTTCTCAGAGTTCTCATTTCTGCTACTTCTCATTACTTCCGTCATTCTTCGATTTACTTCGATCAAAATGGTTCAAATGGCTCTGAGCACTATGGGACTTAACATCTATGGTCATCACTCCCCTAGAACTTAGAACTACTTAAACCTAACTAACCTAAGGACATCACACAACGCCCAGTCATCACGAGGCAGAGAAAATCCCTGACCCCGCCGGGAATCGAACCCGGGTACCCAGGTGCGGGAAGCGAGAACGCTACAGCACGACCACGAGCTGCGGACTTCGATTTACTCTCAAATCATATTCAGAACCCATTAGACCGTTCATTCCATTCAGCACAGAATGTAATCCTTATCCACTTTTACTATGGGTAGCAATGTTATCAGCAAATCGTATCATTAATATCCTTTCTCCTTGAATCTTAATTCCACTCCTGAATCTTTCTTTTATTTCATCGTTGCTTTTTCGATGTACAGTTGAACAGTGGGGGCGAAAGACTACAGCCTTCTTACACCATTAATAATGCGAGCGTTTCCTTCTTATTATTGCCTCTTGGCTCTTGTACACATTGTATATTACCTGTCTCTTCCCATAGCTTGCCCCTGTTTTCCTCAGAATTTAGGACATCTTGCGTCATTTTACATTGTCGAATGCATTTTCCTGTTCGATAAATCTTATGAACGTGTTTTGATTTTACTTTAGTTTTGCTTCCATTATTAACTGCAGCGACAGAATTGCCTCTTTGGTGCCTTCACCTTTCCTGTAGCCTAGCTGATCGTCATCTAACACATCCTCAATTTTCTCTTCCATTCTTCTGTATATTATTCTCGTCAGTCCTCAGTGGATGCATGAGCTGTTAAGTTGACTGTGCGATGATTCTCGCTCTTGTCAACTCTTGCAGTCTTCATAATTGTGTGTACGATATTATTCCGAAAGTCAGATGGTACGTCGACAGACTCAGCCTTTCTACACACCAAAGTGAATAGGCATTTTGTTGCCACTTCCCCCAATGATTTTAGTAATTCTGATGGAATGTTATCTATACCTTTTTCCTCCAAAGCTCTCTTAAATTGTGATTCTAATACTGGAAGCCCTCTCTGTTCTTAACTGATTTCTGTTTCTTAGTATATCACATTTATTTCATTCCTCAGCGACTTTAATTTCTGTATTTCTGAATTTTCCTTTACATTTGTACACTTTCTGCTTTCGCCGATCAAATGTATTTCCTCTGTTCTCCATGGTTTCTTAAAGTTATTTTCTTAGTACTATGTTGTTCTTTCCAACTTCTGCATATCCCTTTCCTCTTCAACCGTAATTCTACTAAGTTTTTCCTTATTGCTGTATCTATAGCCTTAGACAACTTCAAGCGTATCTCGTCATTCATTGGTACTTATGTATCCCATTTATTTGCGATTTGATTCTTCCTCAATAATCTCTGAAACTTCAGCCTACTCTTCATCCTGAAACCTTCCCCTCAGTTATCGACCTCAATTACAGAGAAAAATTAAACCGCGTGCACCTAATGGAAATCTGGGAAAAGCAATCGTCACCGAAGTTAATTTGTCGGTAAAGAGGGAGGAAAGGGTTACATCTAAATGAAAGGAAAAATGCTAATGAAACTGGTGGAAATTAATTTTGAAAAGGGGTAAAGTTAATAAAGAAAGTAAATGTCCGGCCGTTACGTTAACAATTAACTAGCGGTAATTAGATATTTGAGATTTGGGGAAAATTACGGTCGCCAGTCCTATTGACAATTACTATAGTAACTGAAAAAGAAAGGTTATTACACATATAATTAGCACTAGAAGCGTGGCAACTGAAGGCTGACACGCGTAGTGTGAAAACAGAATGTTTGTCAGAAGTAATAAATTTCGATACACTACGACTTAATTTAGCAAAAGAATTTATAAAACCGGAAAATTGAAAGTTAATTTAGTGACTGAAATTAATAGTGAGCTTTGTTTCTGAAGCACATCGAAATTCAATAAAATACGGTTAGTCTTGGGCTACCTCACCAATCATTTCAAAAGCTACTTGAATCTACGCAGTTTAGAAATAAGAGATTCAACTTTGAACTTGAATTAAATGATTCTGAACAGTTAACAATAGTAAAATTTAGTACATACCAAGCTGAGCTGCAGTCACAGGTTAGCTAAAATATGGTAACAAAACTCACACTCTTAATTTGTGCTTGTGTAATGTAAATATTGTAGCCAGCTATGAATACTTTAACTGAACTTTGAAATTAAAGCAGTGAAATGGAATGATATTACTTTAATGCTGGCGTATGAATTTCTACGACACTCGGGTTCATTCCGGATAAGGAAGGGACCCTGCTTGGTAATGCAATTGGGACAATGAGCAACAAAGGTTCATGCTGCGTTGCTGTAATTTTGCGATTTGAACAGTTTGAAAAGCTGAGGTCTGCCATACAGTTCTAAAACTTTACGTGCTTCCAGTCTTCCTTGTTGGTTCATTGAAGGTTTGAAGTCGTCGATCGAGGAGGTGGCGACAGTCACTCACTGTCGGCCGTCGCTGTTGCATAAGCTGGATGTTGGCGCGCCTTCTTCTCGACACGGTCTCCAGCCGAAACGGGCTCTTGATGTGTGCCAGCTAACGCTTCCCGTCCGCGACACCATGTCAGAAACTTAACATAGAAAGTCGAGCGCAATTATATGCTGCCAAACCCCGAAAGCGCGGCAACTCGCGGGAGCGTCACACAACACACTTCCTCCACCGCCCTACTCCAGCCAGACTCTCCTCAGCCCGCGCTCCACGCGGCAGAGTTAACACTACCAAAGATCCAAACACTTTGGTTTTCCTCACGACCCATCGATGTATTCGTTCGATACCATAGTTTTCCCTAGGCAACACCCAGCGTAAAAATACAAATAGTATTTACAAAACAAAACAAATGACATATCCTCAGGTAACAAAATAAGGAAAAATCTATAGTATAATAGATGGAAAGAGAAGGATATGCATTTCCGGCGTTACACGTGCCCCACATTGTCTGAGGATGTTCGTGAAACATAAACAGACTCAGAAAATGTCCCAAAAAAGGAAACGAAACAGCGGAAATGCATATGCTCGAAACATCAAGAAAAATTAGCATTTGGCGAATCAACTATAAACCAATTTTTAGACCATAATAATTGAGTGGAGACACTCCTAACCTTATTCCACTCTGTCATCTTACACAAAAGAAAACAGGTTGGCAACATATTAAAATTCATAGAACACATAGAAAATGGTTTAGCTATTCTAAAATCAACAAAATTCCTAATGGTATCAAGAAATGGAATACTATTTACAAATTTAATCAGAGTACATGGTCATAAAAAATAGATATATCAAAATACGCAAATTAATAATTAATTACATAGAATACACATTTTATATAACTTTTTCACAATTAATATTCTCGCCATGAGAGTCCACTTAACGCTAAACAAGAAAAAATATACAGCAGATCTAAAAAAAAAAACATAAATATTGACAGCAGAATTCTTTCACATCAGCTGTCCGGAAAGAAAAACAACTCCGCCTTCCGTACCCGCAAGTACAAAGAATACCGACAGCGGCACAGGAGCCGACAGAGGCTCCGCCTCGCCAGTATTGTAGCGCCCGCCTGTGCGGCACGCTTGATCTCACTCGCCTGTGTAACGGCATTTCCAGAACGTCCGTTTGTAACGCTACCGCCCTTAAACGGACGTGCGTAGGCTGTATAAAGCCTGTACTGTAATACGTTCACGGCTTCACCTTATAACCAAGGATTTTAGTACAAAAATTGACCGCGTGTACCTAATAGAAGCAATATCGGACTTGTAATCAGTCAATAACTACAGTGATTCATCAAGCATATGTAAAGTATAATTGCTCGTTCGCATGGACAAGAAGTATACACAGTAGATGCTACCTATAATTAATGATTCGGTCGCCAGCCTACTTAGGCAATGAGTGAGCTTTTCCTTGTACAAGTGGGTGCATGTACAAGCATAGTAACACGTAGTAATGATGCGTTATATGGCAAAGTTTGGACCCGGTAAAATCCACTGAACTAAAGCTTTCTCTTTTTGTACTAATTTGGACGAGCTAAATTCACACAACACCACACAGCAATGATTATTACGAACTGCATTTCGTATATTGATCAGACTGAAATCGGGTATAGATTTTCCTAGAGTGCACAGTTTTGAAAACACACATACATTGTCACTATTGAAATTGGGAAAACAACACTAATACACTTAGGTTCAGTAAAGGACTTAAATTTACTGGTCAAATATGATCAGCACATTTCAAGGTTTGAAAGAATAAACAAGAGAAAGGGGGGGGGGGCCTGAAACTGTTATGGTCGTTATACTGAAACTGTTAAGTACTAAAAGGCAAATTAACACTCAAATTTATCAATCAATGGATAGCTACTCTTTTGTCTTACTTCTGAATAATTTAACTGTCATTAGTTCTGTCTCAAGTTAATTAAATAGCATCGCTAACTCAATTCAAAACACTCTCTTTCAGTTTAGTCATACTTTTGTCTTTTACCAACATTTGCAATAATTCACAGAACTTTTAAATTTCTTTATAGCAAAAGTTTGACTGCTGATAATTCTCATTTACACTAATTATAAACTTTCAGTTCAGGATACTCGGGTTGCACAATACGAGGTAAGGATCCTGTCTAGGTCAGTGATCAGGATAAGTCATGGCTAAGGCAATTCTGGTAAAAGTCACGTTATTATTGAACGGTTAGAAACATTTTCGACACTGGCCCACACAAATACACTTCTAAAGATGAAATAAATGTTTGACCTGTGCAAGTCGGTGCGGCGGTTGGCGGGCAGCGAGGTGGCGGGCAGCACGGCACACATACAAGCGCGGCTAAGGCTCACGCTACATAGGCACTTTCCATCTTCTTAGCGTCGTAATCTTTCCAATTTTGTGCCTCAGAATATAGCCATGCCAAGTAGTCGTCGGAATCGGTTCATCCGAGGCTCAATGGAATCCACTTTTCCTGGGTAGCCTCCTCGGTACAGTACGTGTTCCTCTGACCGATTCACAACTCCGACTCTTACTGATGCTCGCCTCCGACTGACTACTGAGCCCGTTGTGCCGAACCGCGCCCAGTGTGCGTTTTCCCGCGCTCGCCTGCCTCCACCTTTTCCCGCTCCCCTACAGGTAGGGTATTCACCACAGGTTTTCTACTACACATATCCTAATGCATTACCTACGTATGGACCAAGTGTTTAAATTACAATTTCCACATTTTACAATAGTTTTAACATTAAGTACACTTTCTTTTGATTATCACATCATTTGAAATCTAACATAATGAATAATATTCATTTCAAAAGTTACTCACAGTTTCTTTAACATCACGAAAAGAGCAAGAAATTAAATCAACCATTTTTCACACTAATTTAGAGAAATTCATAAAGAAAAAAATTATTATATGTACAGTTGTCGTTACACATGCCCCTGTTTCCAGAAAATTTTGCTTAAGTCCAAATTTTATGGGAACACTTAATCTTACAATTATACAGTGGTTCTGAATCTTTACTTAAATGTCCAAAAGGTTTACACTACCTATGTCCTTCTACTCCCTGTATATAAGTTTACACTCTTTTAACACTTCAAGAATAATTATTTATCATTTACTCAAGTGCCTTTTGCACAGTCCAACTTCTCATCATAACATTACTAAAATAGTAATTTAATTAATTCTTCTAATTTTCTCAAAGAAATAATTTAAATTTTGGAATACAAACATTTAACTACAAAAACAATTGCATATTTTGTACACACTATAAGATTATTTGTCGCTGCTTGCTTTGAATAGCAGTCCAATTCCTTACTTACGAAACAAAATACACACACATATATCAAAAAAAATTAACTACACATATTTGCTGCCTATTGTGCGGATTTGGGCAGTCCTTTTCACTTCATATTATCACATCTCCTGGATCATATTTACAATTTTCCATCGACTATTTATCTGCCCTCATTGGTATTTGGCAGTCCTTCATATCATGGTTCATACACTGCCCATTTTCATTTTTGACAGTCCCATCTTTTATCTGGCTGATAGCATTTATCCTTTCATTTCAGTCCCTTTCTCCATATATTTTTACAGTTACAGTACAATTGGTAATCTGAAACTCACATAACTACATTAGGACACTTTCAAGGGTATACAGACATTTACAAAGATTAGTTATATTTAGAATAACTTGGGTTCTGCATAAGATACAGCACAATTACTCGTTTCTAGGAACATACAGTTTCAGGTCCACAATATTTCTTACACCTAAAGGTCTTTTGGATTTTGGGTAGATCAGGTAGTAAGCATTGTCGTGTGGAATATTCTGTATTATATATGGTCCATTATAAATATATTTAAATTTGGAAATTTCATGGTTTAGTTCACTAGACTTTTCGTGGGTTTTTAAAAGAACATAATCTCCAACTTTAAATTTTGAAACTTTTAAATTTTTATTGTGTCTTTTAGATCTAGATTCAGCTTTTTGCTTTGCCCTTTTTATCACCAATTCTTTCTTTTGATCCAATCCCAAACTTGTACAAGGTGGAAACTCTAGTTTTTCTTCAATTAAACTTTTACTACTTCTGTCTAACAAAATTTCTTCCGGTGGAAATCCTGTAGTTTCATGATGTAATGTGTTCATGACATTCTCAAAATCCGATATAAATCTGCCCCAGACCCCAAATCAACAAAACAACAATTCACTTTCAGGTAACCCTGAGATACAATAATAATAAAGTCATGCATAATGCTAATAATATATACAAATACAGTATCCTGCCCCCAGTCTCTTTATTAACAAGACAGTCTTTTAGGGTTCATAAAACAGTCACTTAAGTCTGGTGGCTTTTTAGGCCTCCTGTTTTCTACATCTTTCACTAAGCCATTCAGATCTTGCCAACGTTTCGTTTCATCAGGTGGCTTTTTAGGTTTTGAAATTTCAAAGTCTTTAGCAAGGTACAACATTCCCTGTTCTGCTATCATTTTATCAGGTGGTTCTTTTTGTTCCTGTAATTCACACTCCTTCAAAACATTTATTAAGGCGTGCCCCAGTATAGTATCATCTGGAGGTTCCTGCAAATTATGCCCCTGTATTACATTACCGAATAATTCATTCGGTTTTTGCCCACTTCTATTTACTGTATCTTGCTCTGGAAAATTTTCACTAATTTTCTCATACCCTCTTTCAGTAAAAGTATATTTACTTTCGTCTACACCTGCAAATTCATCTTCACGAGAATCACCACTACTTTCTTCCTCAACATCAGATTCACTTAAGTACGCTACTTTTGCACAATAGGGAGAGTTAGTACATTCATTTTCGTCCGTATCTGCGTATCTTTCATCATCCGAACTATCGTCGGAATCCGACCATTCCGGATCGCCTTCAGGTTCTAACATAAAAGCTTTTCTAAGACAGGCACTAAGTTCCTCCTCTGTATTGTCGTCAGGCTTGGATTTTAACTCAATCTCCTCTTTTGGTAATACGGCCTCATCCTCAACTTTATTCACATCCACTGTGACTTCATATTCGGTGTAATCCTCGTGGACTTTGATTACTTTCAGTAATCATCTGCCCCTTCTCCACGGTGCCTCTCGGTAGCAGCTTGTACTATTGGCGTACTGTTAGCAGAAGTTATTTCTTCGTCAATGTTGAGGATTTCATCCTCCAAATCCTTTCTACCCTTAATCTGCGTCCTATTGGCGGCACGCGTACTTTGCGCGGCGCTATTTATTCTCTCCTCTTCCAATTCGGGCCACGTCACCTTATCGACGTCCCTACTATCTCCTTTTCCAGTAACTAATTTCTTTGCCTCATACTCCTTCTTAAAATCCTCCCACTCACATTGCTTTAGGCCCTTGTACAGATTATCGATCTGCACGCGCCAATCAGTTACTTCTGCTAATTCATCCTCGCCTTTAATTTCATTGCAAACACTGCTAACCGCATCTCTCTGTGTATTCACAGTTTCCTTTATCGTTTCCTTTGCCACGGAATTATTACTCGTAAAGTTTTCATTAGCTCTGACGGCTATATTCGTATCTACTGCTGCCGTATTTCTAGCGGCTTCTTTCTTAACAGATGTTCTAGGCTGGGCCGTTGCCCTCTGATGCTCCACTCGCCTGTTAACCTGTAGCGTTCTGTGCGGCAGAAATGACTCATTCTGGCTCGCAGCTGACGCTTGTTTCGCCACCACACGCCGCGGCGTTCCATTCCTGTCCCTAGCCTGTCTCATTACATTACGGTCGGTCCGGTATCTTTTTTCAAATCGGGGCCGGTATGTATTGTCCGCTTCCATTTGGCCCGTGACGTTCGCGGAAATTAGTTTCCCGCGTCGTTATTATTTTGCGCGGTATACTCTCTACCGCGACCTGAATAGTTTCCTCTGCCTCTTCCTCTGCCTCTTCCTCTGCCTCTTCCTCTTTGTATTACATTGACGCGAAATCCATCGCCGTCGTTTCGTTCGTCATTGTGTCGGTTATTATGGTTACCAAAGTTTTGATAATTGGCACGACTTGCGCGCCAATGGTCTTCGTCTTCGACCCTTTCTAGAAATGCTAGGAAGCTACGGTGACTGCTTCCTACGTATCTCTTTGAATCTTCTGGAAGCTTTTTGTATAGCTCCCAGATAATTTCTGAATCTGATCTTCTACCTCTTAAGTGTGTCAATTTTCGGTACCAATGCTCGCAGAAATCTTTCAAAGAATTTCTGCCCCTGTTATCATGAAGCTTGGCCATGATAAATTCGCGCCATAAATGATCCTGCTTTTGTTCGGACCAATATTCTTCCGTAAATCTCTGCCTAAATTCTTCGAACGTCATTCGTTCGGTATTTAAATTTATTCCCCAGCGCTTAGCATCACCTGCTAAGGCGCTAATTACAACATTTATCTTTTCCTAATCAGACAAGTGCTCAGGAAATACTCTCTCGCAATTTTTGATAAAATCTAACGGATGCCACCCGTTATGTTTCTTGGCTGGATCGAAGCGTTCCTCGCCTTCTAACAGCTTTGTAATCGGTGTGCCATTACAGACAACACCAGGCCTATCTTTAATTTTATTCTCAAGGTCAAAAATTTTGCCTTGAATTTTCGAAGACTTTTGTTCACATTCGGTAACTCTCTCGCCTAAATCTTCTTCAGTGTCTGAAACTGCCCTTTTCAACTGTGAAATTCCTTGTTGACATTCGTTTACGATCTCAGTTTTGAGACCGAAAACTTTTTCGTCTACTTTTGTTTCTACCAGAGGCTCTAGTTTCTCTTGTATATTAAGAATTTCAACATCGAACCTACTGTTAATGTTAACAATTTCCCCCTGCATAGTGTCCATATTTTTGTTAATGGTGTCAATTTCAAATTTCATAGTATTTACCACAGAACTTAAATTACCCACCTTTTGTTCTACCTGTTCTATTTGTTTACTAATTTTAATTCCCTGTCAGCCGGCCGAAGTGGCCGTGCGGTTAAAGGCGCTGCAGTCTGGAACCGCAATACCGCTACGGCCGCAGGTTCGAATCCTGCCTCGGGCATGGATGTTTGTGATGTCCTTAGGTTAGTTAGGTTTAACTAGTTCTAAGTTCTAGGGGACTAATGACCTCAGCAGTTGAGTCCCATAGTACTCAGAGCCATTTGAACCATTTTGAACCAATTCCCTGTCCTTCAACCTGTGCTTTAATCCGATCCACCTGTTTTTTGAGTTGCTCGTCAACGTGTGTTTTAAGCTGTTCGTTCTGTGTTTTGAGCTGCTCGTCAACGTGTGTTTTAAGCTGTTCGTTCTGTGTTTTAAGCTGATTAACCTGATTGCCGACTTGTTTTTGAAGCTGATCATTCTGTGTTTTGATCTGCTCGCTCTGTCCTGCAATTTGTTTTTGAAGTTGATCATTCTGTCCTGCAATTTGTTTAGTTAATTGTTCAAATAAATCGTTCATGCTTAATATGTTCACACTGTTTTGTTCTACGGAATCGGTGTGTTCCGATCCTACTTCAAAAGTTTCTTTCGGTTCTTTCTTTATCTGTGGTGACTCAAACATGTCAGTGGATTCATTCACATATCCACTATCATCTACAAAGTCACCCTCTACTTCCTGTTTCATTCCTTGCTGCGTTCGAGGCGATCTTGCCATTTCAATCTGTTCGTTAACGTGTTCGTGGTATTGTATGTACGCCAATTGTCTTCTGCTAATGCCATCTGTTATCTGGCCGCGTAAACTCCGGCTACTGCCAGCCGCATTCTCCATTTCGCTCGGCGCATCTACCCTGCCTACATTCCCGTCCATATCGAATGCCAACTACAACACACTGTCGTACTTGACGTTCACTGCAGTTTACTTTACTGACTTTTATTGCTATTCGTGCCACTGGACATCCACTGATCGATCTTTACGTTAATTTGTAACCGACAACAACTGCAAGTCCTGTCACCGGGAAGCCACGTGTAACGCTACCGCCCTTAAACGGACGTGCTTTAGCTGTATAAAGCCTGTACTGTAATAAGTTCACGGGCTTCACCTTATAATCAAGGATTTTAGTACAAAAATTGACCGCGTGTACCTAATAGAAGCAATATCGGACTTGTAATCAGTCAATAACTACAGTGATTCATCAAGCATATGTAAAGTATAATTGCTCGTTCGCATGGACAAGAAGTATACACAGTAGATGCTACCTATAATTAATGATTCGGTCGCCAGCCTACTTAGGCAATGAGTGAGCTTTTCCTTGTACAAGTGGGTGCATGTACAAGCATAGTAACACGTAGTAATGATGCGTTATATGGCAAAGTTTGGACCCGGAAAAATCCACTGAACTAAAGCTTTCTCTTTTTGTACTAATTTGGACGAGCTAAATTCACACAACACCACACAGCAATGATTATTACGAACTGCATTTCGTATATTGATCAGACTGAAATCGGGTATAGATTTTCCTAGAGTGCACAGTTTTGAAAACACACATACATTGTCACTATTGAAATTGGGAAAACAACACTAATACACTTAGGTTCAGTAAAGGACTTAAATTTACTGGTCAAATATGATCAGCACATTTCAAGGTTTGAAAGAATAAACAAGAGAAAGGGGGGGGGGGCCTGAAACTGTTATGGTCGTTATACTGAAACTGTTAAGTACTAAAAGGCAAATTAACACTCAAATTTATCAATCAATGGATAGCTACTCTTTTGTCTTACTTCTGAATAATTTAACTGTCATTAGTTCTGTCTCAAGTTAATTAAATAGCATCGCTAACTCAATTCAAAACACTCTCTTTCAGTTTAGTCATACTTTTGTCTTTTACCAACATTTGCAATAATTCACAGAACTTTTAAATTTCTTTATAGCAAAAGTTTGACTGCTGATAATTCTCATTTACACTAATTATAAACTTTCAGTTCAGGATACTCGGGTTGCACAATACGAGGTAAGGATCCTGTCTAGGTCAGTGATCAGGATAAGTCATGGCTAAGGCAATTCTGGTAAAAGTCACGTTATTATTGAACGGTTAGAAACATTTTCGACACTGGCCCACACAAATACACTTCTAAAGATGAAATAAATGTTTGACCTGTGCAAGTCGGTGCGGCGGTTGGCGGGCAGCGAGGTGGCGGGCAGCACGGCACACATACAAGCGCGGCTAAGGCTCACGCTACATAGGCACTTTCCATCTTCTTAGCGTCGTAATCTTTCCAATTTTGTGCCTCAGAATATAGCCATGCCAAGTAGTCGTCGGAATCGGTTCATCCGAGGCTCAATGGAATCCACTTTTCCTGGGTAGCCTCCTCGGTACAGTACGTGTTCCTCTGACCGATTCACAACTCCGACTCTTACTGATGCTCGCCTCCGACTGACTACTGAGCCCGTTGTGCCGAACCGCGCCCAGTGTGCGTTTTCCCGCGCTCGCCTGCCTCCACCTTTTCCCGCTCCCCTACAGGTAGGGTATTCACCACAGGTTTTCTACTACACATATCCTAATGCATTACCTACGTATGGACCAAGTGTTTAAATTACAATTTCCACATTTTACAATAGTTTTAACATTAAGTACACTTTCTTTTGATTATCACATCATTTGAAATCTAACATAATGAATAATATTCATTTCAAAAGTTACTCACAGTTTCTTTAACATCACGAAAAGAGCAAGAAATTAAATCAACCATTTTTCACACTAATTTAGAGAAATTCATAAAGAAAAAAATTATTATATGTATAGTTGTCGTTACACGTTTCACTGAATTCTTTCGGAAAAACTCACTCCCGAGTAATCTCAAGGACTCCATTAACACTATCACAATTGATAACTCAACAGTGTCCATCATCAAACGCATGTAATAGCCTGAAACTTAAAACAGCGTCTAAGTACATCGGCAATGACTAGTAAACACATATTCATGAAATCTTACAGCTAGTGAAACGTCCCCTTTGAACAATTTTACATACGACTGTGCTTAACCTGACACACAATATTTTTTTTTTTTTGCGCAACGCAATCTGACTTTCAAAATCTCTAGAAGAGAATGGCCCTGACTAACATTAAACTATCTCTTTCACAAATCACTTACCTCACAAAAATCTTCGCTGCTCAAGCTACTGCAATACAGCGAGCGCCACTACTGCCAGCTAAATAAAAGATTCAAACTATGGAAGGCACTAACTACTGATAGGGATAGTTAGCAAATGAAAGATATTAATAGAGAACAAACAATGTATTTACCTTAATATCATATATAGAGCAGTTCATGACAAATTACAAAACTGCGCCATCTCTCTCCCCACATCCACCACTGCTGGCGGCACACCTCCAACTGCCCAACGCTACGCGCTGTTCACAGCCAGCTGCCTAACACTACAATGGTTGAGTATTACAACAATGCAAAGCAGCCACAGACTGCACACGGCACAGCCGGTGTTTTTCATACTGAGGTGGCGTTACCAATAAAAAAACCTAAACAGCCTACTTACATAGCCCCCATGCTCCCCACAAAAAATTTTACAAATTTTGTTGGGCACTGGCCAATACATATTTGTTAAAATTTTTTTTCACAATTACAATAACAAAGAAATCAAATGCACACACTTATTGATACAATGTTGGTCAAAAGCTAAAATTTTCTCACAGTCAATAACGATAGTCCTGATCATTCATCATAATAGTAATTACAGTTTTTTTTCACAAAGTCTCATTAGTAAAAGAAATTGCACACAGAAGTAGTGGATTTCCATGCAGTCTTGAAGAAGTAGTGTTGTCCTTCCAACGGAAAGACAGTGCTGACTCTCGACATGCTGACAGGTAATGGGCCACAAGAGAGCAAACCCACAGCGGAGTCAGTCGAAGTTTTGAAGAGTATTGGTGGGTAGGTCATCACAGAGCAGACCCACTGTAGTCCTGGTAGAGATTACGGTATTGGTGGGCTACCAGAGGTGCAGACCCACTGCAGTCTTGTAGAAATAATGGTATTGATGGATCATCAAAGATGTAGACCCACTGTAGTCCTTGTGGAGATAATGGTACTGGTGGGCCATCAAAGATGCAGCCCCAATGTAGTCCATGTAGAGACGCCCAGCAGCCATCTGTTGCGACTGTGCAGGTGCACAATCACCATCGAAGAGTCTTGCGGAGAATATAGCAAGTCCATAAACCACCACTTGTCCACTCACGAAATTTTTGGAATTGTCCTTAGAACCAGCAATGCTGTTATCCAGTCCCTTGCTGAATCATTAACACACGTGCAATCACTAACAGTCCCTACTTCTCACATATTGTCCATATACTATGACCAATAGAAACGTGTGCAGTGAAATGTAACTTACAAGTTACTTAATTTGATGACCTGGTGTCAATTACAATTTTATAACATAAGAACACAATAACAAAGGTACAAAACACATCATTCAAGAACATAACAATACAAATAACAGTTGCGGTAATAGGGGCTTTACAAAAGAATAGAAATAAACATATACATCAGTGTTACAGGAATTATGACATAATTTCATACATAAAAGATCAGAATAACTTTTGAAACATCAACTTCACACCTAAGCATTAACACAGAACAGATAAATGTCTAATCATCTTTACAAAGTAAATAACATATATTATCAATGCAAATTATATTTGAGGATCACAGTATTCCTCATCATAGTGAATGTAGCTTAGTATTAGAAGAAGAAAAAATTCTATGAAACTACACAAAGACAGGAAGAAAACAAATACACAAGGGTACACAAACACATACTGGGATAACACAATGGAAAGGACAGGGTTCGTTTTCAGTGTAACTTTTGGTACTGCAGTCCAACCCAAAACTTCATTCCATAGATCTTTCGTCTTATTTCCACATTTGTTTCCACCAAAAAAATCCTATTCAAGCATGCTTTCTGTATATATATATGTTCACATATTTCTTACCTCATTATTTATTTTCCATTATCTTACTTCATCATTTATTTCCAAGAAAATCCTACCTAAACCTGTTGTCCCTAAACCCTACTTTTTTTTGGTTCATATCCTATTTCAAAATACTGTTTTGGCCAAACCATTTTCTTATAGATTTTCAATGTATTTCTTCCAATTCATCATAGTTAGTTTCTTATATAGTCTACCCCCTCTTAAGCTAACTTAAATCTACTGAGCTCAGATATATATACCAAGGGACGAGGCAATGCAGCATCACATAAAAGAATTAATATAAACAGCAATAAAAAAAAACGCAGATTTGCGAAGCAAGCAGTATTAAGAAATTAGCAAAGCAATTGTAATATTACAACTAATCTAAGGCAATGTGCAGCAAACAATAAAAATATAAAAATAAATCATTAGTAAAACTGGCTTAACAGAATAATACAAAATCAAATTCAATAACACTATGCCTGGCAAACAGCAGAAGCAAAAGCAATAAATTATATCTAAACATGACAACGCTCAAGCAGAAAAAATAGTACACTAAAGATAACAATGCAGATAAGGGAAATGTATAATCACATCTTAATGTCTAAGTAATTAAAGTGGTGCACCACAAAAACTAATTCTACAAAAAATTACTCAGTAGTTGAAAAGAAAATTATGTATGCAGTTCCTGGTATTAGTCCCTTCTTATTGTTCTTTCCATTCCAAGAGCTCCTTTTTCGAAGAATGTGGATTACAAAATTATTATTTAATAGATCTGCAGACAGAAAATATTTATATTAGTACATCTATAAAATTTTATTTTAACCAGTGCTGCAGTGCAGCTAGAAACTAGATATTAAACAAAATGGGCAAAGCAAGGCGTGAAACGTCATTCACTAGCCATATGGCATTTCTCTCAATTAGCACGACAATAGCCGTGAAATGTTGCGATGCTTTCTACAAAGGAACGTCAATAGCGATTATAATGGCCTCTTTTTTCTTCTACCTGTGCCGCTGGAAGGCTAATGGTTTTTTTTTGTTCGGGCGGCTGTCGCCCAGGTGTCTGACACAGCTGTGTGCCCACGACGTATTACGTGCAGGTGGTCACTTAACTTTCGTACGGAAATATTTACGACAGCAGTTTCCGCTACAATGGCAGTCTTAAATAAAAATATTTCACAGGTCAAGAATTAGCGTTGCAAACCTGTAAAAACAAAATCCCATGAATATAACAGTGTCCAAAAAATTTTCGTCGGCATTGTGATACATTCACGCATTTACACACATTTCATAATTCTAAAAGTACGATTCTCGGTTTCCAACATACGTCTTCACAAGGCAGAGTTCCTAACCGCTACTCATTACTCCTTACCTTATTACACATATACAAATTCGTCGACGCTTCTTCAATACTTCATCATTAGATACATAGCATAATCAAATTCTTCATATAACATTAGCTTACTAATCATAAACATACCTCAACAACATAATACACATCGTCGTCGTAAAAAATAACATCATAACACCTCAGTCAAATCTCAAAATCGTCGTAGCTTCCTCCAATAGTTTCAAAACCTAAAAAAAATTCTCTGCTCATTTCAAAAGTGTCATCTGCCTCAAACGTACTTTAAAATCATGATTCCATACCAAACACATCATTCAAAGCTCACATTGTATCACAATGGTTCCGAAAAAATATGAACAGTTTACAAAGTACAGACAAAATACAATTTCATACGTATGAAGTTATTCAACTGTGTAATTACGTAAACATCTGTCACTGACGTAGTAAAAAAAATGTTTGTCTCTCTCAGTTAAATGATCTGATAGCTGTGTAATACTGTGTTGGAGAAATATGGTACCGATGTGTAAAGTTGTATAAGCAAATACCATATTAGCTAGGGTTCCTTGTGGTTGCCACACACATGGTACACAAAGTAAGCGTGTACCCCCCTGAGGATTAATGTAATTATACCCTCAGGTGTTACAGATTACAGCAATGGAATGAAATGTATCACGGAAAACCTTCTTTGTAATTAAAAAATCTTTAAAAGTAAGTGTTTTAAGTATAAGATTAATCACTCAAATGCGTGTACTGTAGCGCTAAACTGTGCGTCTTGTCGCAACATAATCTCTGTGGAAGTGTCGTAGTTATCGTCCTCCGAAAGCTAAGTTCTGCAGAAGTCAATGTACTTACCTCATGCTAAACAAAAGTGAAATGCTTTGCGTATAGATATCTTAGTTATTACGCTTATTGTTGTGATGAAGAAAGTACTGTACTGTAACGTATTGTTGTGCCACGAAAAAGGCTGTCTCATTGTTGCCATACCACAAAAGTTACTACTAAAACATGTTTTTCTTTCCTGAAGAATTCAGAAAACTGTGCAGATATAAAACAGATACACCGCAAAAGCAACAAGATGAATTGTGTCACACATTAGTAGCGTCGTGATAAAATCGTGTAGCTGTCACATAAACTAACCACTGTGTCATCTGGTATCTCACAGAAAGTACTTTAAACCCAGAATGTATTTTCAAGTAAACCAAAATGTTGCATTAAAAAAAAAAAGCAGATTATCTTTCAATAAACGGTTTTACGTGTGAAATGTGGTGTAAACCTTTACTCTTCCTAGTACGCAGAGTTTCAACTTCAACGCAATTATCATGTGGTATACGTCGGATTCTGTAAGGTCCATTGTAAACTAGAAAGAATTTGTGACTCAAGTGTTTCTTCTTATGTGACAATGAATGAGCTTTAATGAGAACTTTCTGACCAATATACAATTTCTTTGCATTTGCCTTTCCGTGTAGTTTTCTCCTTTTGTCTGCTGCAGATTTTATATTTTTAAGAGCCAAATCAATTATGTCTTTGTGTCGAAGTTTACGTGTATTCGGGAAAGGTACAAGCTCTCTGATTCTGTTCGGTGGTTTTTCATTCTTCAGTACAAGAGTAGGTGGTAAAGCAGTGGAGTCATGAGGCATTTCATTCAGCACGTTTTGAAATAAGTGTAAATATCTGTCCCAATGCTGATGCTTTCTGTGACAATAAAGTCTGCAAAGCTTATTGATTTCTTTCATAATCCGTTCGGAGGGGTTACAATGTGGTGAGTACAATGAAATAAAAACAGGTTTGATTTTATGGTTGCGAAGCATACGAGACCAAACAGCAGATCTGAATTGCGGTCCGTTATCTGAAATGACTTTAGCAACGTGGCCAACTTCACGTAAGAATTTTTTAACAAAGGCGTTGGATACAGATCGTCCAGTGGCTTTACGTAACGGAGTGAAAGAAACAAATTTGGAAGTAAGTTCAACAGCGACTAGAACGTACGAAAATCCATTAGATGTTCTGACAAGGGGTCCCAATAGATCAACTGCAGCAAATTCTTTTAATTTAGAAGGAATAATAGGAAACAACGGAGCACGATGTGAGACAGTAGATGGTTTCGCCTTTTGACAAAGTTTACAAATAGACAAGACTCTTCGAATTCTCTTTTCCATATTGTTAAAATAACAAGTCGTTCGAAGAATATGATAACATTTTCGTGGACCAAAATGTGCGTAGCTGAAATGAATGTACCAAATGAGCTTATTAACAAAATCGTCAGGAATGCAAAGTACCCATAGCTTGTCATCAACAGTGCAGCGTTTGAACAGTATGTTGTTTCTAACCAGATAATAATGCCGAATCTGTGTGTGTGTCTTTTCATGCCATTTGCTTTTGATGTCTTTCCAAATCGGATCTTTATCTTGTTCATGAGCAATGTCCTTTAAAGATGTGGTGATGAAGTTTTCAAAGGCGACTTTCTGAATGTAAAGAATACTGAAATTTTTCTCGAGGTTGCCTTCTGTGTTACTTTTCTCAAGCCCAGCCGGTGCGCGTGACAGTGCGTCCGCAACAATGTTCTCCTTGCCGGGAATGTAGACTATTGTGAAGCGGAATTCTTGCAGAAACAATGCCCAACGTTTTAACCTGTCATGATTTAATTTTGAAGACATAAGAAATTGTAATGCACGATGATCACTGTATACTTTTACGTGCTTACCAGAAAGAAAGAAACGGAATTTGTTAAATGCCCAAACGATAGCTAAAGCTTCTAATTCAGTAACGGAATAATTTTTTTCAGATTTTGTTAGCACTCGGCTAGCAAAAGCAATGGTTTTCTGAACAGTAGTGTCATTTTCTGTGGCTTCTTGAAATAAATGGGCACCAAGACCGACTTTAGAAGAATCCGTGCTAAGGCAGAAATCTTGTGACAGATCTGGATGAGCTAGAATTGGCGCGTTAAGTAGCGATTCTTTCAAAGAATTGAATTCCAACTGTGCTTCTTCGTCCCAGTTCCAAATAGTATTTTTTCCAGTGAGAGAACAAAGTTTTGGTGTAACAAGGATTTGCATATTCAGAAAACGACGGTAAAAATTTACGAGACCTAGAAAACTGCGGACTTGTCTTTTTGTGGATGGAACTGGAATGGCTCTGATTGCTTCTAATTTTTCAGGATCCGGCTGAATGCCTTCAGAAGAAATAATATGTCCCAAAAACCTCACCTTTGACCTACCGAATTCAGACTTTTCCAAGTTAACTGTAATTCCAGATTCTGCAAAAATACGTAACAAACTGTTGAGGATGCGATTATGTTGTTCCCATGAAGCTTCTGCTATTAGAATATCGTCCACATATAAGGTGATGTGACGTTTTAAGAACTCAGGTAATATGGAATTTAGCCCGCGAATGAATGCTGCTGAAGGAATGTTCAAACCAAAAGGAAGTTTCCGAAACTGATAACAAACGCCGAAACAAAGGAAAGCTGTGTATTTTCTACATTCTGGATGAAGTTCGATCTGATAAAAGCTGGATCTGAGATCAATGGAAGACAACACATTTACACCACTGAAATTTTGAAGTTCTTCCAACGTTTGCGGCCTGTCTGTTTCAGGAATAATGATAGTATTAATTTGTCTCGAATCTAAGACAAGCCTGATCGATCCATTTTTCTTCTCAACAACATGTAATGGATTGTTGTATGAGCTTACTGCAGGCTCAATAACGCCCTCGTCAAGCATAGATTGTATTTCTGTTCTAACACGGTCCCTATAATGCGCCGGAATTACGTATGGTCTAACACAAAATTTAGTATGCTCACGAACACGAAATTGGTATTGAAATCCCTTGATTGTTCCTGTTTTATGAGTAAAAACTGTGGAATGTGCTTGTAAAATCTCAAAAAGGTCTTGCCTATCATTGTCATTACAATTCTCAATTGTTTGAATTTTATTCTGAATTAACTCATTAGTATCAAATGCGCTGTCGATATCACCCCTGTCAGTACTTGCAGAGTGATTGTTAGTGTCAAGTTCCGTCGAAAATTCCGAACTGTTGTCTAACAGGAGGTAAAGCCGATTAATTTCTTCGTCATGGTTTGAGAGCCAATCTTCAAAATTCAAAGCTACTGACTTACCTTCTTTTTCTAAACTTATTTCAGCATCGTGAAAGCTTAAGATTGCTTTGTATTTATTCAAAAAGTCTACTCCCAGTATAATTTCCGTCGACAATAATGGAACAATAAGAAAGTTCATAGAGAAGCTGTGGCTTTGGCAAAAGAATTCTAAGTTGGTTTGTTGGCGTACATCTACACTTTTTCCAAAGATTGCACCTTGTAATTTTATCTTACGTAACGGAAGTGTGGGGCAATCGTTCGATATGTTGCATTTTCTAAAAGCTGTTTCACTAATTACTGAAATGGGATTGCCAGAGTCAAGTACTGCCGTAAATTTTACGTCATTTACTGTAATGTGAATCACAGGATATGCAATGTTGTTATGTTTTACGTCGTGTTCTTGGAGTAAGATGTCCCTAATGTCTTCCATTTTTACGTAATTACTTGCTACGGCAGCTGCGTCGTTAGTGTCACACGTGCGTTTCGTGGCTGCCAGCTGTATGAGTCACTGCCTATTGTCTCTTTGTTGGCGCGCGTCGTTATTGGGGTTTGGAGACCTAACTTCTACAAATTCACCGTGACGAGACGGCCCTGCCCTGCTTAAATCCCGCCAGTTCTGATGCAATTCAGGTCTGTCGTTACGATCACATCGTCTGTCGTCATGTCGGTAGTTTCTGTGGTTTCTTTCTTGTCGGTTAAGTGGTGGAGAATTTCTCCCTGAATCGTAACTGCGCGCTGGACCGTTGCGTCTAAAGTTATTCTGTCCCTCGTAATAATAATTGTTTTGGTTCCCATATTGTCTGTTTCTCTGATTGTCTCTGTGATAGTCATTACCGCGGAGAGGTGATCTTTCCCTGTAATTATTACTACTCTGCCAACGGTTGTTATACGGGTGGTGTCTGTTTCGGTCACGATTTGTGTTGTGAGAATAGCCTTGTCGCGTCCAGTTATTATTTCTTTCATCGCGGAATTGCGACGGATGTGATCTGTAATTGTTGTGCTCGTGCGTTCCGCGATTGTCAGTGTCAATTTCCAGTTCTTGTAAGAGTCCTTGAAATGCTTCAATGTCGTCTTTGCAACGTCCTGCTAAAATAATGTGTCGCAAATGTTCAGGCAGTTTGATTAAGCAAATGCGGATGAGTTCTGAGGGGCTGTATGGGTTTGACAGGTACTGATTCTTGTGCAACATGTCTTCAAAATATTTCACAAGACTGGAGAATTCAGATTGTTCGAAATGTTTCATCATTATGATGCCATGTTTTACTCGGTCTTGTGTGGTTTGAGACCAATATGCTGAGAGGAAGGCATGGTAAAATTCTCCTTCACTATGACAATCGTGAATGACCGAACGCATCCTTACAGCTGGTTCATTCTCTAAATAGCCACACATAAATTCTAATCTGTGTTCTAATGACCAGTTAGGGGGAAAACAATGAGAGAATTGATCGAGCCACGCTTGTGGATGAATGTCGTTGGCAGAATTTTTAAACGTTTTGAATTTACGTGTAGTAATGAACAGCTTATAGTCAAAGTCATCATGTCGGCGAGTCGCATATCGCTCATTGTTAGGTCGTGTCGGCCGTTCCATCTCAAAATTCGGTGCGCATTGCCAGTTTCTTTCATAACTTCCGAAATGCCCTGTGTTATTATTTTGTGGCTGTTCCGTATTTCTAAGTCCCTCTTCCCGTGTTGGGGGAAATTCTTGTATTACCTGTGTCAGCTGATCTTGTACTTCGCGGATTTCTCTTTTGTACTGTGTATTGATTTGATTTTGATTTTGTTTGAATTTTCTAATTTGTTCATACTCTTCTGTGTCAGTGAAGGCTACAGGTCTTGTGCCATTCAGATCATCATCTACCTTTGTAGATAAGTTAGTGACCTGATCCGAAAGTTCGCCTACTTTCTCCGATAGTGAACACATTTCCTCAGTGTGTTTTTCTGAACCAAGTTTCAGAGTGTCCATTTGTGTTGAAATCGAATCTACTGTGTCCTTCAAGTTTTCCTGAGTTTTTGCAAGTTGCATAACCGAATCGGTAGATGCAACTGAGTCAAATTTAGCTTGCAAGGTCTCATGATTTTCATGAACAGTAGTTTGCAGTTCTTTTATGGCTGCTTCGTGATTCTGTAGTGCATTTTCATGACGCGAAAAAATAGGTTGGAAATGCTCACAAATTTGTGTTTTTACGTCATTACAGACTTTTTGACATTTCGATTCAATGTGATGTAACTCATTAGTTAAATCCTCACGTGTTTGTTCAAGTGTGGTGTCTAACTTTTTGAGATTTTGTTCCACTGTGTCTAACTTTCGAAGATTTTGTTCCATTGTGTCTAACTTTTGAAGCTTTTGTTGTGTTTGTCCCATTTGTTGTATTAATTGTAATAACAATGCACTGGTGTCTGGAACATGTTCCTCAGTGCTTTTCGGCAGTGAATTTGCACCGGAAACATTCACATTTTGACAAGCAGAAAATGTGTCTTGACTTATTTGAGAAAACGGTGAGGATCCAAAACCTGAATCTACAGTATTTGCGAGATCGTGTCGCGTCATTTCGGATTCCTGAGCCGAGCTATTGCCGACCGATCGATCGATAATGCTTCCCTCTTCACTAATTGTTTCACTGTCCACGCCATTGTTAGAAACCCGCTCCATTTCCCTATGCGCAATTACCAAATTACTACTATTAACATTAGTTAATTGATTATTCTGCGGCGCTAACATATTGCTTTCGTCTTCACTGTCATTTCTCAATTTACTTTGGAGCCTAGTGTTACGTTTTTCACACGCCATTATTGTCACAGTATTTCACACGACAACACAGAAAAACTCAATTTGAAGAGCAAAAATAAGAGAACACATTAACATAACACTGAAAATAATATCTAGTTAATTGCAGCTGCGAAATACTTGGTGCAAATCTACATGCATACCACAACTGTTTTACTGTACAACAATGAAAAACTACAACTACAATGGAAATTCTCTCTACAATTACGCGCTAGCAATAAACAAAAGCTACACTAATTACACAAACTATAAAAAAAAATCAGAAGATTCCAGTGAGGTATCCTAGGCTAAGGGTCGACATATGAAACGTCCCCTTTGAACAATTTTACATACGACTGTGCTTAACCTGACACACAATATTTTTTTTTTTTTTTAGCGCAACGCAATCTGACTTTCAAAATCTCTAGAAGAGAATGGCCCTGACTAACATTAAACTATCTCTTTCACAAATCACTTACCTCACAAAAATCTTCGCTGCTCAAGCTACTGCAATACAGCGAGCGCCACTACTGCCAGCTAAATAAAAGATTCAAACTATGGAAGGCACTAACTACTGATAGGGATAGTTAGCAAATGAAAGATATTAATAGAGAACAAACAATGTATTTACCTTAATATCATATATAGAGCAGTTCATGACAAATTACAAAACTGCGCCATCTCTCTCCCCACATCCACCACTGCTGGCGGCACACCTCCAACTGCCCAACGCTACGCGCTGTTCACAGCCAGCTGCCTAACACTACAATGGTTGAGTATTACAACAATGCAAAGCAGCCACAGACTGCACACGGCACAGCCGGTGTTTTTCATACTGAGGTGGCGTTACCAATAAAAAAACCTAAACAGCCTACTTACACTAGTTACAAAATTATATTTACATTCCTTAATCTACTGTGACTCAGCTGAAAACTTAAACTAGCAGCTTGGATTTTTCAATTGATTAATAGTCAGTTACTCTTAAATAATTCAATCAAAATTAATTACTTATTAATTACAACTTCTTTAATAACCTCTTGGTCAGGCAAAAGCATGGCAATCTAGCAAATCGTTAAATCTTACACTTTATATTTACATACTGTACAAATTACCCATTCTGTGGTTTTAATCAGTCCTTGGTAGGTACAATTTCAAGTCTACAATGTTCTGTATACCTAATAGTTTTCCAGAGCTTGGATACTCTAAGCAATAAGCATTTGTGTGAGGCATACCAGTGACTTTATATGGTCCATTATAAACAAACTTAAATTTAGAGATTTCGTTGTCTATCTCGCTCGATTTCTCCTGAGCTTTTACAAGTACTAAGTCTCCGATTGCAAACTTAGCAAAACGCGCTTTAGCGTCATGACGACGTATGCGAGTATCGGCTTTTAGCTTCATTACTTCTCGCTTACGATCTTTTTTCACACCAATACTAATGTCAATCCGTGGAGGTAATTTGATTATCTCTTCCACTAAACTTTTACTTCTGTCATCCAAAAGGATTTCCTCTGGAGAAAATCCCATCGATTCATGTCTCAAGGTGTTCACAATTCTCTCAAATACTGCCACATATTTGCCCCATGCCCTATGGTTGTGATGGCAATAGGTACGGCAAAGTCGGCCTAGCTCGCGCATGTACCTCTCAGCGGGATTCCCAGCCGGACAGTAAGCTGAAATATGGATCACTTTGACCCCATCACTTGCCATGTCTTCATTCCACAACTTAGAAGTAAATTGTGCCCCATTGTCTGATAGAATCGCCTTGGGCTTACCAATTTGAACAAAATAATCGTTCACAAGCTTGCTATAGACCGCTTTGGCTGTAACTTTCCTAGTCGGGTGTAGTTTGATGAACTTGGAAAAAGCTTCTAGCATTACTAAAATGTAGGCAAAGTTTCCTGTTGACTTGGGCAAAGGTCCGTAGAAGTCCACGCACAGTAATTCAAAGGTGTCATTAGGCCTTATACTTTGCATAGGACCACGACTCGTACAGTTGGTAACCTTCACCGTCTGACATAAATCGCAAGTTTTCACTCTGTCAGTAACGCGTTTTAACATGTTAAAATGCACTACTTCACTCAGCTTTTCCGTACATTTCTTTGGTCCACAGTGACCATACGCCAAATGGTAGTAGTCTATTATTTCCGTGACGTATTTGGTGGGCCAGCATACCCGCCAAATATTACTATCTTCACCCTTACGTATGTACAAGATATGATCGTATATCTTGTAATAATTCCTTAATTTCTCTCCTTCTGTACTCCTTTCGTCATATCTGGTTTTCACCATATTTAACAACCGTCCTCGTTCTGATGACGACGTAGATTCTTACAGATGTTCATTATTAATTTACGTCCCTCAACTTCTTTAAAATAGTATAATTTGAACACTCCATCTGACTCATCTTTCAATGCATCTTGATTAGACTCGGGCAACGGCGACAGCGCATCCGCTACGCAATTGTCGGTCCCTTTTACGTAACAGATGTCATAGTTAAATTGCTGTAAATACAGCGACCATCTAGTAAGTCTTTCGTGAAGGAGTTTACAATCCTTCAGATAAGTGAGCGCCTTATGGTCCATATGAATAATCACCTTACGGTCCCATAGGCAACCCTTGAACTTCTTGATCCCCACATGATAGCGAGACACTCTTTCTCGGAAATCGTGTAGTTTCGCTCACTTTTTGATAAAGTTCGACTCGCGAACGCTATCGTCCGGTGTTCCTTATCCTCTCCTTTACCAACTTCTTGGAACAGTTCTACCCCCACCCCGTAATTCGACGAATCCGTTCCCAGATGGAAGGGTAGCGATAAATCAGGATGAAATAGTATGTTAGATCTTAACAACTCGTCTTTTAATCTCTCGAAAGCGGCCTGACACCCGTCAGTCCACACAAACGGAACATTTTTGCGTAAGAGGTTATTCTAATTTTCATCATTAAACACCTGTCCTTTTACGAATTTACGGTAAAATCCTGTGAGCCCTAGAAAACTTTTCAACTGTTTCCTACACTTGGATGGAGGACAATTCCTTATTGCCTCTAGTTTCTCTGGGTCTTTCGTAATACCAGCAGTGGTAATTACATGCCCTAAAAATTTCAGTTCCTGCTTCACAAATTCGCATTTCTTTAGCTTTAGAGTCATTCCGCCACGGCGCAATGCTCTAAAAACTTCATCTAACATGTCGCAATGGTCATGCCAAGTGGCATTGGCCAACAATAGGTCGTCAACATATACAGTTAATCTTGAACTCAAAACCGGGCCGAGCACTTTATCTAGGGCCCTGATGAATACGGACACATATATATTAAGTCCAAACCGCAGTTCTCTATACTGATAACACCTGCCCGCAAACAAGAAGGCGGTGTATGGCCTAGATTCTTCTTCGAGTTCTATTTGCCAGTACCTAGCTGTCAGATCGAGGCTAGTCATGAACTTAACGTCATGAAAACGTTGCGATGAACGATCCTATTCAACGTGCGTGCGTCAATCACAATGCGCACACTACCATCCCGTTTTGTTACAATGACCAAACCGGTATTGTATGGACTCGTACTTCTTTCGATCACTCGCCATTCGATCATCTTATCTATCTCCCGTTGCACTGCTTCCTTTTTGGACAGCGGTATAGCATACGGTCTCACGAAGAATGTTTCGTGCGGAATTACGTGCAACTTGCATTTATATCCTTCCACAAGTCCCGGTTTGTCTGAAAACACACTCTTATTCGTCATTATTACCTCATACAGGCCTCGTCTATGTTCGTGTGTTACGTTTGACACACCGTCTACAAATCTTTCCAATTCACTTTCTACACTATTGTCAATGCCAAGATTCCTCACGTTACAGTAGTTCAAATTCATAACTACGTCAATGGCATCCGGCCAGTTAAAAATGTGTTTAGGCTGGTATTGCCTATGCACACTATCTCCTGCCTCGTCAAAAGTAACTACTATTGTTTTATCTTGCCGCGTACATGTCAATGTTTTGCTTTCGCAATTAATCACTGCACTGTACTTTAATAGCCAATCTAACCCGATAATTACTTCCGTAGTCAAGTCTGGCACGACGACAAACTCTTGTTCAAATCGTGCCCCACATATCTCGAAGTTGACAAAAATCTGTTTTGTGACCGGTTTACTGGCCTTCCCAGTAGCACCGATAATTTTCACTCCTGTTACAGGCATAACTACGATACCAGGTCTGTGTTTCAGTAACTCAAATATTTCCTAGATACAGCACTCAATTCTGCACCGGTGTCAATCAACACGTTTAGTTGTAGGTCGTGCATATTAACAGACACTTCTATCTGTCTACACTTATCCTCGACTGTTTCTTTATGTTCCCACCATAAATCCTCGTCTATATCCAGGTCATTCCAGAAAAAACCATCCGGCTTTGATCCTAAATCCGTCTTATCTGTCGGCCTTTTCATCCTCTGTTCACATACAGTTTTAATTTCAACACGTTTGTCCTGAGGATTAGTCTGTGGCTTCACCTCCAATACCGAAACCTTTTCCTGTAACTCGTCAACCAGTGAGTGTTGCTTTTCTATCAATTCACTAATTGTCACCTTCGTTGATTCCTCTTTGGTCAGGTTTATCTCATCAGCCAATCTACCTGGAGGAATGTGCCCAGTAGCATCTGCAATTACTTCCTCTGGATCTGCGCAACCCACACTGCTACCGTCCGACCGTATAACGTCAGCTCTAACCTCATACACGCTGTAATCTACAGGGTTATTACAAATGATTGAAGCGATTTCACAGCTCTACAATAACTTTATTATTTGAGATTTTCTCCCAATGCTTTTCACACACATACAAAAACTCAAAAAGTTTTTTTAGGCATTCACAAATGTTCGATATGTGCCCTTTAGTGATTCGGCAGACATCAAGCCGATAATCAAGTTCCTCCCACACTCGGCGCAGCATGTCCCCATCAATGAGTTCGAAAGCATCGTTGATGCGAGCTCGCAGTTGTGGCACGTTTCTTGGTAGAGGAGGTTTAAACACTGAATCTTTCACATAACCCCACAGAAAGAAATCGCATGGGGTTAAGTCGGGAGAGCGTGGAGGTCATGACATGAATTGCTGATCATGATCTCCACCACGACCGATCCATCGGTTTTCCAATCTCCTGTTTAAGAAATGCCGAACATCATGATGGAAGTGTGGTGGAGCACCATCCTGTTGAAAGATGAAGTCGGCGCTGTCGGTCTCCTGTTGTGGCATGAGCCAATTTTCCAGCATGTCCAGATACACGTGTCCTGTAACGTTTTTTTCGCAGAAGAAAAAGGGGCTGTAAACTTTAAACCGTGAGATTGCACAAAACACGTTAACTTTTGGTGAATTGCGAATTTGCTGCACGAATGCGTGAGGATTCTCTACCGCCCAGATTCGCACATTGTGTCCGTTCACTTCACCATTAAGAAAAAGTGTTGCTTCATCACTGAAAACAAGTTTCGCACTGAACGCATCCTCTTCCATGAGCTGTTGCAACCGCGCCGAAAATTCAAAGCGTTTGACTTTGTCATCAGGTGTCAGGGCTTGTAGCAATTGTAAACGGTAAGGCTTCTGCTTTAGCCTTTTCCGTAAGATTTTCCAAACCGACGGCTGTGGTACGTTTAGCTCCCTGCTTGCTTTATTCGTCGACTTCCGCGGGCCACGCGTGAAACTTGCCCGCACGCGTTCAACCGTTTCTTCGCTCACTGCAGGTCGACCCGTTGATTTCCCCTTAAAGAGGGATCCAGAAGCTTTAAACTGCGCATACCATCGCCGAATGGAGTTAGCAGTTGGTTGATCTTTGTTGAACTTCGTCCTGAAGTGTCGTTGCACTGTTATGACTGACTGATGTGAGTGCATTTCAAGCACGACATACACTTTCTCGGCTCCTTTCGCCATTTTGATCAAATGGCTCTGAGCACTATGCGACTCAACTTCTGAGGTCATCAGTCGCCTAGAACTTAGAACTAATTAAACCTAACTAACCGAAGGACATCACACACATCCATGCCCGAGGCAGGATTCGAACCTGCGACCGTAGCGGTCACGCGGTTCCAGACTGAAGCGCCTTTAACCGCACGGCCATACGGGCCGGTGCCATTTTGTCTCACTGCGCTCTCGAGCTCTCTGGCGGCAGAAACCTGAAGTGCGGCTTGAGCCGAACAAAACTTTATGAGTTGTTCTACGTATCTGTAGTGTGTCGTGACCATATGTCAATGAATGGAGCTACAGTGAATTTATGAAATCGCTTCAACCATTTGTAATAGCCCTGTACGTGCTTTTCTACCAATCGTGTCCGGCTATCACTAAAATTTTCGTAATTTTTTTCCTTAATACTCTCGCAAAGTTTAAACTGGAGTTTAGCGTCAGATGGGTCGGCTACTTCTACCACTATAACTTTCAGTAAGGTCTGTCGGTTAGGGCCAGAACTTTCCGTTACTACTTCAACATCCAACTCCTGCTGGACGAAAGACGATGAATCTTCCTCGTGCTCCCCATTAACGTCAACTATTTCTGGTAAAGTCTGCCGGTTAGGGCCAGAACTTTCTATCACTTCACAAACACTACCTTCCTGCGGGACGAGACGCGGCAAGTCCTGCCCGCGCTCCCCATAAACACTTCTCCCGTACAGGCCGCTATAATCTCTTAGTTCGTCGTATAAGCGACCGAACTGCCTTAACCAGACCTCATCCCTCCTTGCATCCCCTCGCTCGCTGACGGACGTGTTATCCGACATCTGATCTTCTCTCAACAATTGCGAACCATTCTTAAACTCAATCTCCATTTCCGCTGTGGGTGTTACAGCTGCCACTTTATAGTCGATTTCCGAACACTACTTAAATTGTTCTCACTGACAGTGAATGTATTTTCTACTGCCGAGTTTACAGCTGATCTACTACTTGTGGGCGCACTCCTTTCTCTTACCACTGGCACACTCTCCCGCCGTTGATTATTCCATACGGAATTTTCATAACGACGACACCTGGGTTTTCTCCTGTTATTGGGCCGCCAAAATTTCTGCACGCCCGGTCTGCCCCTCACCGGCGCGGCTATTGGTTTCCCTGTCTCGTCCCAGCAGATACGATCCCCGGATGCTGCTGAGGCGGCTGATCATACCCTCTGGCGTTATTACTATTCTGTGAAGCCCGTATCACGTTAGTATGACAATGGTTTCCGTCATTCCTGTTATTATTTGCATTGTACCGATTGTTATTACGGTCTGAACCATTATTGTTATTGCTGCCATGGTTGCGGTATGCACTATTCCCATGGTTATCGTTGTTGTGGTTGTTGTGGTACCCGTTGTTGTTACCACGGCCTCTACCATTATCGCGATTATTACGCCAATTGTCCTCGTCCTCAACTCTTTCCAGGAAATCATTGATTGTCCTGTAATTGCTTCCTACGTAGCGTTTTGTATCATCTGGAAGTTGTAGAGTTCCCAGACTATTTCGGATTCCGTGCGGCGATCACGCAGATATTCCAACTTGCGGATCCAGCCCTCACAAAACTCCTTCATCGAGCCACGCGAATTCGCATCGAAAGGCCTCGATACGACAAATTCGCGCCAGAGACTTTTTTGTTTTTGCTCTGACCAGTATTCAGCCAGAAACAAATTTTTAAACTCGTCGAAAGTCAGGTTCGTGATGTTGAGGTTTAAGCCCCAACGCTTGGCATCACCAGCCAACACGTCAATAACTGCATTAATTTTTCTCTCATTATTCCATGATCTGGGTAAAACTCTTTCACAATTTTTAATCAGATCTGTCGCGTGTATACCGCCTTTTTTCTAGGGGTCGAACCGCTCCTCTTTCGTCAACAATTCCGAACTATGTGCACAGATTTGCACATAACCCTGTTTTTCGTCAAGTTTCTTTTCTAATTCAGACACTCTCGTAATTACTTGGCAAGTGGTTGTCGCAAACGTTTCCACTTCCCTCTTTTTCTCTTCGCAGGTATCTCCCAGCTTCCTCACTTTAGTATCTACTTCGGAAACTAAAGCCTTTAAAGTTTCCACCTTCTGTTGATCCTCTTTTTTCACTAATTGAATTTGTTCCGTCACCTTATTCTCGATGATCGGAGCAAGTGCTTCTCCTACTCTTTTCTCGATTTTGCTAATTTCGGAATCAAAACGAGTATTTATGTTCGCAATTTCCGCCTGAACGCCTATCATTTCCCGTTTAAGATTACCGATTTCGGTATTAATTACAACAATATCATCTTTGATTTTATCAACTTTTGTGTTAACAACTCCAACATTGTTGTTAACAACATTAATAGCTTTGTTCTGATTGTCTAGCTTCCTGTCAATTTTTTCAGACTGAGCTTCTTGCTTGGCAGACTGAGCTTTAACTTCTGCAGATTGACTCTTGATTTCGTTAGTCAAAACATTCAATAAATCAGCTAAATTCCCGGAAACCAGCGGTTTTACTTTCGTAGCGGGTGCCTCTTTAATTGTCCTCCGTATTCGTCATCAAGGGGTTCAGATTTGATTATCACTTCCGATTCCAAAACATTTTCTAAAGTTTGGAATTCCATTTCTGCTCTTTGTTGCGATAAGGCGGTGGCGTCTTTCATGCTAGCCGCCTGCCCCTGAACAATGGGTTCCGCGGTGCGCGTTTCCCACTGTTCGACCGATTGCTCCGTGTCCAAGTCCACCAAATTTTGGTAATTGTTGCCTTCACTCATTTTAATAATTTTCAATATAAATGCCAAATCTCAAATCTAATTATGATTCCTCCCACTACTTATTCTCGCTGACGCAACTACCTGTTCGTAACCAGTACTTTCTTACGCGATTTGCACAATGCAAAATTCGTGTCCAGAACAACCTCAAATCCGAAGATTGTCCTGTCACCAGGTTGCCACGTGTAACCTCCCCATCAGTTATCGACCTCAATGACAGAGAAAGATTAAACCGCGTGCACCTAATGGAATTTTGGGAAAAGCAATCGTCACCGAAGTTAATTTGTCGGTAAAGAGGGAGGAAAGGGTTACATCTAAATGAAAGGAAAAATGCTAATGAAACTGGTGGAAATTAATTTTGAAAAGGGGTAAAGTTAATAAAGAAAGTAATGTGCGGCCGTTACGTTAACAATTAACTAGCGGTAATTAGATATTTGAGATTTGGGGAAAATTACGGTCGCCAGTCCTATGGACAATTACTATAGTAACTGAAAAAGAAAGGTTATTACACATATAATTAGCACTAGAAGCGTGGCAACTGAAGGCTGACACGTGTAGTGTGAAAACAGAATGTTTGTCAGAAGTAATAAATTTCGATACACTACGACTTAATTTAGTAAAAGAATTTATAAAACCGGAAAATTGAAAGTTAATTTAGTGACTGAAATTAATAGTGAGCTTTGTTTCTGAAGCACATCGAAATTCAATAAAATACGGTTAGTCTTGGGCTACCTCACCAATCATTTCAAAAGCTACTTGAATCTATGCAGTTTAGAAATAAGAGATTTAACTTTGAACTTGAATTAAATGATTCTGAACAGTTAACAATAGTAAAATTTAGTACGTACCAAGCTGAGCTGCAGTCACAGGGAAGCTAAAATATGGTAACAAAACTCGCACTCTTAATTTGTGCTTGTGTAAAAAATGGTTCAAATGGCTCTGAGCACTATGGGACTCAACTGCTGAGGTCATCAGTCCCCTAGAACTTAGAACTACTTAAACCTAACTAACCTAAGGACATCACAAACATCCATGCCAGAGGCAGGATTCGAACCTGCGACCGTAGCGGTCTTGCGGTTCCAGACTGCAGCGCCTTTAACCGCACGGCCACTTCGGCCGGCTGTGCTTGTGTAATCTAAATATTGTAGCCAGCTATGAATACTTTAACTGAACTTTGAAATTAAAGCAGTGAAATGGAATGATATTACCTTAATGCTGGCGTATGAATTTCTACGACACTCGGGTTCATTCCGGATAAGGAAGGGACCCTGCTTGGTAATGCAATTGGGACAATGAGCAACAAAGGTTCATGCTAAGTTGCTGTAATTTTGCGATTTGAACAGTTTGAAAAGCTGAGGTCTGCCATACAGTTCTAAAACTTTACGTGCTTCCAGTCTTCCTTGTTGGTTCATTGAAGGTTTGAAGTCGTCGATCGAGGAGGTGGCGACAGTCACTCATTGTCGGCCGTCGCTGTTGCATAAGCTGGATGTTGGCGCGCCTTCTTCTCGACACGGTCTCCAGCCGAAACGGGCTCTTGATGTGTGCCAACTAACGCTTCCCGTCCGCGACACCATGTCAGAAACTTAACATAGCAAGCCGAGCGCAATTATATGCTCCAAACCCCGAAAGCGCGGCAACTCGAGGGAGCGTCACACAACACACTTCCTCCACCGTCCTACTCCAGCCAGACTCTCCTCAGCCCGCGCTCCACGCGGCAGGGTTAACACTACCAAAGATCCTAAACACTTTGGTTCTCCACACGACCCATCGATGTATTCGTTCGATACCATAGTTTTCCCTAGGCAAGAACCAGCGTAAAATTACAAATAGTATTTACATAACAAACCAATTATACATCGACATAAATGCATATATATATATATATATATATATATATATATATATATATATATATATATATATGTGTGTGTGTGTGTGTGTGTGTGTGTGTATATAGTAAAACAATTACAGTGTATAAAGACACAGAACTGTGATATCTTCAGGTAACAAAATAAGGAAAAATCTATAGTACAATAGATGGAAAGAGAAGTATATGCATTTCCGGCGTTACAATCCCTACTGCTCTGTGATTTGTGTGTACATCTGCTCCCAGGTACTCATTACAATCCAGAATCTGATTTCGAATCTCTACCGTCCCATGTCGTAATCTAACTGAAATCTTCTCGTATCACCCTGTCTTTTCAATGTATACCTCCTCCTCTTGCGATTCTTGAAGAGAGTATCCGCTATTACTAGCTGAAATTTACTGCAGAACTTAATTACTCTTTCTCCTCTTTCGTTCCTTGTCCTAATCCCATATTCTCCGGAACCATTTTCTTCTACTCCTTCCCCTACATCTGCACTTCTGTTCCCCATAACTATTAGATTCTTGTCTCCCTTTACGCATTTTGCTTTCAATATCCTCGTATTTTTTCTCTTTTTCTTCATCTTGAGAGTGCGGTCTGTGCTGTGAATTGAATAGTAACACACTCTCTGCTCTACCCTCCTACTCATAACCAATCCTACTCGCATCATACCATTTCCTGCTGCTGTTGTTATTACCCTATGCTCATCTCACCAGAAATTCTTGTCTTCTTTCCGTTTCACTTCACTGATGCCTACTATATCTAGATTGAGCCTTTGCATTTCCGTTTTCAGAATTTCTTGCTTCCCTACCACGTCCAAGCTTATGATATAACCCTCCGCTCCCTCTACCCTCCCCCCCCCACTCCCCACTCGTAGTATGTTATTCTTTCGACAGTCGTTCAATCTTTTTATCGTGGTCACCTCCCCTTTGTCAGTCCCCTCCCGGAGATGTGAATCAGAGATCACTACGCAATCTTTTGCCAATGGAGAGATCATCATGACACTTTTTCAATTACAGACCTGTGGATACACGTTATGTGCCTTTAATAGAGTGGTTTCCATTGCCTTCGGCATCCTCAAACCGTTGGTCATCGCTGACGCTTCCACCTTTGGGGGTAGTTTCCCACCCCAAGGACAAGAGAGTGCTCTAAACCTCTGGCCGCTCCTTCTCCCTCTTTGAAAAGACTGTTGGCAGCATGTGAGTGACTTCTTATGCCGGAAGTCTTCGGCCGCGAATGCTGATTATTAATCAGATTTTAAGTTGTGGCTGGTTTCGAACAGGACTTAGGACGTTTCGATTACTGATCAAAGAGGCTATCACAGGACCATGGGTGCGATGACTGGTGCATGCTAAGTCGTAGTAATTTGACGGCACCTGTTAATAGTATCCTCAGTACAACTTTTCGTGGCATCAGCTGTAATGTTCTAATAATGGGCTAATTGTGGAATGTGTATGTTGATTACAGAACCATCTGAAAGTTGCTGTATGCCGAAACGCAGGAGTGTATAATAAGTCAAATGGCAATTCATTAACATTTAGACAATTAAATACATTGTTACCTTTACAATATACATCTACATCTACATTTATACTCCGCAAGTCACCAAACGGTGTGTGGCGGAGGGCACTTTACGTGCCACTGCCATTATCACCCTTTCCTGTTCCAGTCGCGTATGGTTTGCGGGAAGAACGAATGCCGGAAAGCCTCCGTGCGCGCTCGAATCTCTATAATTTTACATTCGTGATCTCCTCGGGAGGTATAAGTAGGGGGAAGCAATATATTCGATACCTCATCCAGAAACGCACCCTCTCGAAACCTCTCTTGCAGAGTCTGCCACTTGAGTTTGCTAAACATCTCCGTAACGCTATCACGCTTACCAAATAACCCTATGACGAAACGCGCCGCTCTTCTTTGGATCTTCTCTATCTCCTCTGTCAACCCGACCTGGTACGGGTCTCACACTGATGAGTAATATTCTAGTATAGGTCGAACGAGTGTTTTGCAAGCCACCTCCTCTGTGGATGGACTACATCATCTAAGGACTCTCCCAATGAATCTCAACCTAGCACCCGCCTTACCAACAATTAATTTTATATGATCATTCCACTTCAAATCGTTCCGTATGCATACTCCCAGATATTTTACAGAAGTAACTGCTACCAGTGTTTGTTCCGCTATCATATAATCATACAATAAAGAATCCTTCTTTCTATTTATTCTCAATACATTACATTTGTCTATGTTAAGGGTCCGTTTCCACTCCCTGCACCAAGTGCCTGTCCGCTGCAGATCTTCCTGCCTTTCGCTGCAATTTTCTAATGCTGCAACTTATCTGTATACTACAGCATCATCCGCGAAAAGCCGCATGGAACTTCCGACACTATCTACTAGGTCATTTATACAGGGTGAGTCACCTAACATTACCGCTGGATATATTTCGTAAACAACATCAAATACTGACGAATCGATTCCACAGACCGAACGTGAGGAGAGGGGCTAGTGTAATTGGTTAATACAAACCTTAAAAAAATGCACGGAAGTATGATTTTTAACACAAACCTTCGTTATTTTAAATGGAACCACGTTAGTTTTGTTAGCACATCTGAACATATAAACAAATACGTAATGAGTGCCGTTTGTTGCATTGTAAAATGTTAATTACATACGGAGACATTGCAACCTAAAGTTGACACTTGAGTGCCACTCCTCCGCTGTTCGATCGTGTGTATCGGAGAGCACCGAATTACGTAGGGATCCAAAGGGAACGGTGATGGACCTTAGGTACAGAAGAGACTGGAACAGCACATTACGTCCACATGCTAACACCTTTTTATTGGTCTTTTTCACTGACGCACATGTACATTACCATGAGGGGTGAGGTACACGTACACACGTGGTTTCCGTTTTCAATTACGGAGTGGAATAGTGTGTGTCCCGACATGTCAGGGCTATAGATGTTCAATGTGGTGGCCATCATTTGCTTCACACAATTGCAATCTCTGGCGTAATGAATGTCGTACACGACGCAGTACATCTGGTGTAATGTCGCCGCAGGCTGCCGCAATACGTTGTTTCATATCCTCTGGGGTTGTAGGCACATCACGGTACACATTCTCCTTTAACGTACCCCACAGAAAGAAGTCCAGAGGTGTAAGATCAGGAACGGGCTGGCCAATTTATGCGTCCTCCACGTCCTATGAAACGCCCGTCGAACATCCTGTCAAGGGTCAGCCTAGTGTTAATTGCGCAATGTGCAGGTGCGCCATCATGCTGATACCACATACGTCGACGCGTTTCCAGTGGGACATTTTCGAGCAACGTTGGCAGATCATTCTTTAGAAACGCGATGTATGTTGCAGCTGTTTGGGCCCCTGCAATGAAGTGAGGACCAATGAGGTGGTCACCAATGTTTCCGCACCATACATTTACAGTCCACGGTCGCTGTCGCTCTACCTGTCTGAGGCAGCGAGGATTGTCCACGGACCAGTAATGCATGTTCCGTAGATTCACTGCCCCGTGGTTTGTGAAACCCGCTTCATCGGTAAACAGGTAGAACTGCAACGCATTATCTGTTAATGCCCATTGACAGAATTGCACTCGATGATTAAAGTCATCACCATGTAATTGCTGATGTAGTGACACATGAAACGGGTGAAAGCGGTGACGATGCAGTATGGGCATGACACTACTTTGACTCAGTCCACCGGCTCTCGCAATGTCCCGTGTACTCATGTGTGGGTTCATGGCAACAGCAGCTAACACACCAACTGCACCCGCTTCTCCTGTGACGGGCCTATTACGGACCCGTTTGCGTGCTACGACCATACCTGTTGCATACAGTTGGCGGTAGATGTTCCGCAATGTGCGGCACGTTGGATGCTCTCTGTCCGGGTACCGTTCTGCATACATCCACCAGGCTTCAGCTGCATTTCGTCGACACTCGCCATAGATGAGTATCATCTACGCCTTTTCAGAGTTCGAATACACCATGGTCACAGTTCCTACAACACTACACTATCACAGACGTCTGGTAACGCGGTGTACTACAGTTGGCCTGCGTGCGGAGACGAATGCAGAATAACAATAGCAGCAAGCGCTACATGTGGGCACTGCGACAGCTAGACCAAACCACAACAGTGCCACACTCATAAACACGGTCGTCATCGTAAACATGTCCCTGCAGATGCTGCTCTCCGACCGTGGCCCGTGTTTGTTACAACACGCAACTGAACGTCGGAGGTTTCAAGCGTCAACTTTAGGCTACAATATCTCCGGATGTAATTAACATTTTACAATGCAACAAACGGCACTCATTACGTATTTGTTTATATGTTCAGATGTGCTAACAAAACTAACGGGGTTCCATTTAAAAAAACGAAACATAGGTTTGTGTTAAAAAACATACTCCCATGCATTTTTGTATGGTTTGTATTAAACAATTACACTAGCCCCTTTCCTCACGTTCGGTCTGTGGAATCGGTTCGTCAGTATTTGATGTGGTTTACGAAATATATCCAGCGGTAACGTTAGGTGACTCACCCTGTATATATTGTGAAAAGCAATGGTCCCATAACACTCCCCTGTGGCACGCCAGAGGTTACTTTGTAAGTAGGCTGTTTATGTTTTCTTATTGGCAACGTTACGTAGCGCTCTGTATGAAAATCACTGGCTGTGCTGTGTGCAGTCTGTGGCTAGTTTGCATTGTTGTCTGCCATTGTAGTGTTGGGCAGCGGCAGCTGTATATGAACAGCGCGTAGCGTTGCGCAGTTGGAGGTGAGCCGCCAGCAGTGGTGGATGTGGGGAGAGAAATGGCGGAGTTTTGAAATTTGTAAGACTGGATGTCATGAACTGCTATGTATATTATGATTTTTCAACTGGCGCTCGCTGTATTGCAGTAGTTGGAGTAACGAAAATTTTTGTGAGGTAAGTGATTTGTGAAAGGTATAGGTTAATGTTAGTCAGGGCCATTCTTTTGTAGGGATTATTGAAAGTCAGATTGCGTTCCGCTAAAAATATTGTGTGTCATTTTAAGGACAGTCATGTATAATTGTTCTAAGGGGACGTTTCAACTTTAACGTCTGTGGCCGTCTCTCCATTGAGAAAACCTGCTGTGTTCTGTTTGCTAAAAACTCTTCGATCCAGCGACACAGCTAGTCTGATATTCCGTAGGCTCTAACTTTGTTTATCAGACGACAGTGCGGAACTGTATCAAAGCCTTCCGGAAGTTAAGGAAAATGGCATCTACCTGGGAGCCCGTGTCTAATAATTTCTGGGTCTCATGAACAAATAAAGCGAGTGTTTTCTCACGCGATCGCTGTTTCCGGAATCCATGTTGATTCCTACAGAGTAGATTCTGGGTTTCCAGAAATGACATGATACGCGAGCATAAAACATGTTCTAAAAATCTACAACAGATCGATGTCAGGGATACAGGCCTATAGTTTTGGGCATCTGCTCGACGACCCTTCTTGAAAACTGAAACTACCTGTGCTCTTTTCCAATCGTTTGGATCCTTTCGTTCCTCTAGAGACTTGCGGTACACGGCTGTTAGAAGGGGGGCAATTTCTTTCGCGTATTCTGTGTAGAATCGAATTGGTATCCCGTCAGGTCCAGTGGACTTTCCTCTGTTGAGTGATTTCAGTTGCTTTTCTATTCCTTGGACACATAATTCGATGTCAGCCATTTTTTCGTTCGTGCGAGGATTTAGAGAAGGAACTGCAGTGCGGTATTCCTCTGTGAAACAGCTTTGGAAAAAGGTGTTTAGTACTTCAGCTTTATGCGTGTCATCCTCTGTTTCAATGCCATTATCATCCGAGAGTGGATTAACCGTCAGAAGAAAAAGTGTACGAATGATAAAGTTGTTATTTTTTTCTACTGTTGCGATAAAAACAGTATATCATTTGTGGACTCGGAAGGAGCTTCACCATTTTTAAAATTACCGGTTTGCCGCGGGTTCTTCCTCTCTAGCCTCCTGTTAAAGAGGCAATTAAACAGATCCCTCCCCCGTGAGCATTTCCGCGAGTGTGCGGCCTCGACGCCACATATTCCTCTCATAATCGCTGTACTGGCGCCGCGTGGGTTCCCAAAGCTGCCAAAAGCCGCGGGTACGGGGTCTGTCAGACGTGTGCCGGTGATGGCGGCTATACAAGAAGTGCGGAAATGAACCGTGGGGTGGCAGCAGCGGCAGTGCCGCTGCGCTTTTGTTCAGGTGAGCGGCCTTAATCGCGTTCCGGCAGCACACCCCCTGCCATTGCGTTTCTTTCGCTGCTGCACAAAGCCACCCACTCCCAGCCAACTACTCTCTTTTCTGTCTCTCTGGTCCTGCCTTAATTACGGAAGCTCCTTCTTTTCGCAACGTTTAAAATTTACGCCACTTAGGCGAAAAAATTTCATTTACTTGAATGGAAACTGTTTTCTTTCTTCGAGGTGACATTCACGCTTCTTAAAAGGGAAAAAAAAGACAGGGAAAATTGCAAGACTACAGCGCGAAACGAAACGCCTTACTTTTCCTCGAAGTAGCAATAAATTCACTGGAAAGGCGACACCAAAGGCAAGACAGTATTGCTCTTATTTTTGCTGAAAAGTGCCGTAAGCACGACAAAATAAAAGCGAAACAGCATTGACGTATATTTAAAGTGGAATTAAGCTGAGTGGTTCTCTTTACGCAGTAAATGCGGTGTAGATATGGCTATTCGCTCATTTTACGTGCAGACTGACTTGGGTGCAAAGTATTTTGTTTCTGTTTTATGAGACTGCCTACACGTGTGTGCGATTCTGCTGTTAGAATACGAAAAGTCATTCACAGAAAATTTTTCATTCAAGGTAAAATGATAACACAGAAATCATGACGGAACAAGAGAGTAAGATTAGATATCCCTCACTATTAACGGAACGTGTTCAGTTTAGATTTATAACAGTGACACAGTTTTGTTCTCTGAGTGGAACATTTGCTCTCTGATGCACTCCAGCATTGGTAACAACGTTTCTGTGAAGACAATAGCATAATTAGTAAATTAGTGCTGATTAGTAATGTTCAGATTTGCTTACCCAAAAGTGGTAACGAGTCGAAACGTAAATCAGTCATCAAGCAATTGAGTTTACACAGACGACACACACGATAACAATGAATACTGTTTAGTGATGAGATGCAATGATAAATTAAATTCAGTCAAATTTCGAAATTACACTAATCAGCCAAAGTGTTGTGACGACGTTTGAGGTGCAATGCAACAGCGCGGTTCTGCCTGGCATCGATTCGACAAGTACTTGGTAGGTTTCAAGAGCTACATGCCACGAGATGATTTCATACACTATGGCCAAATTGCTACACCAAGAAGAAATGATAAATGGGTATTCATGGAGAAATATATTATTCTAGAACTTACATGTGATTACATTTTCACCAAATTTGCGTGCACAGATACTGAGAAATCAGGAACCAGAACAACCACCACTGGCCGTAATAACGACCTTGATACGCCTGGGCATTGAGTCAAACAGAGCTTGGATGGCGTGTACAGGTACAGCTGCCCATGCAGCTTCAATACGATACCACAGTTCATCAAGAGTAGTGACTGGCATATTGTGACGAGCCAGTTGCTCGGCCACCATTGACCAGACGTTTTCAATTGCTGAGAGATCTGGAGAATGTGCTGGCTGGAGCAGCAGTCGAACATTTTCTGTGTCCAGAAAGGCCCGTACAGGACCTGCAACATGCGGTCGTGCATTAACGTGCTGAAATGTAGGGTTTCCCAGGGATCGAATGAAGGGTAGAGCCACGGGTCATAACACATCTGAAATGTAACGTCCACTGCTCAAAGTGCCGTCAATGCGAACAAAAGGTGACCGCGACGTGTAACCAACGGCAACCCATACGATCACGCCGGGTGATACGCCAGTATGGCGATGACGAATACACGCCTCCAACGTGCGTTCACCGTGATGTCGCCAAACACGGATGCGACCATCATGGTGCTGTAAACAGAACCCGGACTCATCCGAAAAAATGACGTTTTGCCATTCGTGCACCAAGGTTCGTCGTTGAGTACACCATCGCAGGCGCTCGTGTTTGTGATGCAGCGTCAAGGATAACCGCAGCCATGGCTCCGAGATGATAGTCCATGCCGCTGCAAACGTCGTCGAACTGTTTGTGCAGATGGTTGTTGTCTTGCAAACGTCCCCATCTGACTCAGGGATCGAGACGTGTATGCACGATCCGTTACAGCCATGCGGATAAAATGCCTGTCATCTCGGCTGCTAGTGATACGAGGCCGTTGGGATCCAGCACGGCGTTCCGTATTACCCTCCTGAACCCATAGATTCCATATTCTGCTAACAGTCATAGGATCTCGACCAACGTGAGCACCAATTGTAACAACAACTGTACATATAATAATTTTTTCTTCTGATTTTCGATAAATTAGTGTAAGCAATGTTTTGATTTCATTTCTTTTTCTTTTCGTGTCATTATGTTAAAGAAACTGTAAGCAACTTTCGATGTGAATATTAATATTTATGTTATGCTATAACAGAATTGAAGTGTAACCCATGTTGAATCTATTGTAACATGTTTAAAATTGTAATTGTGCGCCTGGTCCATACGTAGGCAATGTATTAGGATATGTGGAATGCAAAACCTTTGGTGAATACCCTGTCTGTAGGGGAGCGGTAAAAGGTGGATGGCAGGCGAGAGCGGGAAAATGCACACGGGCGCGGCACGGCATAACGGGCTCAGCAATATAGTCGGAGTTGGGCATCGGTCTGAGAAACACGTTCTGGATCGAGGAGGCTCTCCTGGAAAACGTGATTTCATTGAGCCTCGGATGTGCCGTTTCCGACGACTATACAGCATGGCTATATTCTATAGGCACTAAATTGAAAAGGATTGCGACGCTAAGAAGAAGCAAAGTGCCGATACATCAAGAGCCATAGCTGTGATTGTATGTGTGCTTTGCGCCTCGCCATCTCGCCGCCCGCCAACCGCCGCATCGACACGAACAGGTTGAATCTTTAGAATTGTATTCGTGTGGACCAGTGTTAATTTTGTTCCTGACTGTTCAATAACAACTTAACTTTTACTAGAATTGTCCTATCAATTAATTATCCTCATCAGTAACCTAGACAGGGTCCTTTCCACATGTTGTGCAATCCGAGTGTCCCGAAATGAAGATTTAAAGTTTATGTTAATAAGAATTACCTGCAGACCTATCTATGCTAGAAAGATGTTTAAGGAGCTTTATTGTTAATGAAAATATAAGCAAAGAACAAAGGTCTGACAAAGTTGGAAGATAATTTTGGAATTGGTTTAGTAATGAAGCTTAATTAATTTGAGACAAAAATAATGGTAGTTAAATGAGGAAGTAATATGACAAAAAGAGTAGTAACTCATATATTGTAAATCTTGAGTGCTTAATGCTTCCAATAGTTAATAGTTTCAATACAGTGATCATAACAGTTTCAGGGTCCCCCCTTCACTCTTTTCTTTTCTATTCATTTAAATTCTGAAGTGTACTGAACTGATTTGACCAGCAAAGTTAAAGTCAATAAAAATCCTAAATTTATCAGTGTTTTACCCTTATTAAAATTGACATTGTATGTGTGTTTCAAAAGTGCTATTTCTAGGGTAACCTATGCCCGATTTCAGTCGGATCAATAGACAAAACGCAGTTTGTAGTAATCATTATAGTGTAATGCTGTATATTTATAGCTTGTCCAAATTAGTACAGAAAAGGAAAATCTTAGTTCAGTAGATTTTTCTGGTTCTAAAATTTACCATATAATGCAGTATTACTACGTGTTGTTATGCTTGTACGTACATCCACTTGTACAAGGAAAAAACTCACTTAATGCCTAATTAGGCTGGCGACCGTATTATTAACAATTGGTAGCATCTGCTGTGTATGTTTCTTGCCCGTCCTAACGTGTAGTTGCACTTTAGACTTGCCTGACGTATCATTGTTGTTACTGAGTGGGTGTAAGTCCGATTTTGCCTCCATTCAGGTACACGCGGTCAACATATTTACTTAAATTCTTTCTTATAAGGTGAAGCCCGTCAACTTACCATAGTACAGGCTTTAAAGAGTTAACGTACGGCCGAGCGTAGACGTTACACAATGTCGCGATACGATAAACCGCAGTCGCGATAGGCTACAATCCGACCTTTATCAAAGTCGGAAACTTGATGGTCCGCATTTCTCCTCCTTACACGAGGCATCACAACAACGTTTCACCATGCAACGCCGGCCAACTGCTGCTGGTGTATGAGAAATCGGTTGGAAACTTTCCTCATGTCAGCACGTTTTAGGTGTCGCCACCGGCGCCAACCTTGTGTGAATGCTCTGAAAAGCTAATCATTTGCATATCACAGCATCTTCTTCCTGTCGGTTAAATTTATATACCATCCAATTCCTCTAAGTTACGGGCTGGTCGTCTGTTACCGTGGCGCTGGTGTTCAGTAGCGTCCCAAATGTTTTGTACTGGGTTCAAATCAGCCGAATTTCGTGGCGAAGACTTCATGCTCCTCAAACCGCTGTTCTACTATACTGGCCTTGTGACATGGACAGTTAACAGCTGGAAGATGCCATCACCATGGAGGAAGACTTTTAACAAGAAAAGCAGTAATGGTCTTGTATTCCACTGCTGTCGTGACACTTTGGTTATTGCCATAGGTTCATGGAACCCCTCGAGAATATCCCTCATAACGTAATGTGTATGTGCATGTATCTGTGCATGTATCAGGCAGACGTATGTCTGTATGAAGACACATCTGGACATCACCAGCGACCTCGTGTAGCAAAAATGGTATTAATAGAGCCAGATAACGCTGACATAACCCCGTGGTTCAATCTCGATGATCCCGTGACTATGGCGCTTGACGATAATGACTCAAGATGGGAAAATGTTGCGTTCTTCTGTTGCAATGCCCTGCGCTTAACTGTCTGCTCCAAAAGACTTTCTCCTGCCCTATTATGGTACTCTGTCGTCAGGTTTGCCAGAGTTAAGTACCGACCGCACTTTACAGACCAGGCAGTTCTCTGACATCCACGTTTTGTGAAGACGTTTGTACATGCAACACCTTGTCGCCTACTGGAGACTAGAAGACGGATCAAGTACGAGTGTAATGTTGTGGGTCGGCTACAGTAGCAATCCAGGCGCTACTCCTATAACGACTTCTTCCCTTGCCGTTGTAGTTCCGACGGTAACATGCGTCTGAGAACGGTAGCACTGCATCGCTTCCTACTTGTCGGCTGGTTTTCTCTTACTGAAACGAGTAGGAGTGTAAGGCTAGTCCTGACTGAGCATGACCAATTGTTGAGATCAGATAGCCTTGAAGAAGCTAATTTGCAGTAGTCTTCAAAAAAGTATATATATATATATATATATATATATATATATATATATATATATATTAGTTATATCAAAAAGTTCCGGAGCATTCGTTATTTTGCACCAGTAGTATGTTGGAGCGAAAAACCCGCCAGGGTAGCCGAGAGCGCTAAGCTCTATCTTCTGGACTCGGGTAGGCGAGCCGGCCCCGCATCGAATCCGCCCGGCAGACTAACGACGAGGGCCGGTATTTCAGCCAGCCTGGATGTGGTTTTTAGGAGGTTTTCCACATCCTGCTAGATTAATACTGGGCTGGTCCCCACGTTCCACCTCAGTTACACGGCTCGCAGACATCTGAACACATTCGCTCTGTTCCATGGATTACACTAGACGCAGACAGTTGGGGTACACAAATTCCATTCTGGGGGTATGGGGTGGCGGCACGAAGGGCATCTGGTCACCCCTTACAATTAACACGCCGTTAAGTTCGTCCCACGGCTCATAAGTCAAGACCAGACTGATCTTCGCCTCGCTGTCTGTGAAGAGATTTAGGATTGCGCAAATGAGAACCATCGCTGGTTATGAGACGTGGGTCTACAGTAATGATATTGAGGCCTTCACAATGGGTCGGGAAAGGTTCTCCAGGACAAAAAAAAAAAAAAAAAAAAAAAAAAAAAAAACCCTTTAGGTCAGGTCAAATGTGAATGCGATGCTTATAGATTTCTTTGACTTCGAAGGATTATTTCATCATGAATGCGTGCCACATGAAGAAACTGTCAATCGTACTATCGGGACGTATTGTAAAGCCTGCAAGAAAATGTGAGAAGAAAACGGCTTGAAATATAGTGAGACATTTCATGGCTCTTGCATCACGATAACGCACCAACACATACATCCCTGTTGGTGCGTGACTATTGCACAAAAAATGAATGCACTGTGCTGCCTCATCCTCCATACTCTACAGACCTAGCCCCTGTGGACGATTTATTTCCAAAGTTGGAAACCCCGATGAAGGGACGGATATTTGCAGCGACAGACGAGATAAAAGAAAGTTCTCCAGTGTCGCTTCGTACGATCCAGCAAGAGGCATACTAACACTGCTTCTCGAAGTGGAAACGGCATTGGGAGAGGTGTATCAATTGTGAAGTATTTCGAAGGAGACCAGAACAGTAAGTAAAAAGGAAGCGTAGAAAAATTTTGTGGACAAAGTGCCGGAGTTCTTTGAACAGACCTCGTATTTATATATATGGGGTGATTCTCATTATAGGTTAAAACTCTCCGAAGCGAAGAAGCTTAGTAGATGACACTAAGTAATTTAATATGAGATACATGGGGCCGCAAATATCTGGAAACATTCCAAAAGTGGATGACAAATGCTGAACATGTAGCACCAGATGAAGTAAGTCACCGCACGTGCAGCGGTTGAGCCTACCCGTCTGTTGCACCTGATCATCCCATCACTAGCCAAATTTTCACGTCGATGTGGCTGTGGGCCCACGTTTGCGACGTTAGCGCGCGAATCTCATCGTTCTAGTATTGCGTTTCGCCGGTTTATTATTTCATTTATAGGTCTCGCAGTCTCCGCTGATCTGTTGCAAAGTACAGTAAACAAAAAGCTACCGTATTGCGTCATAAGTAAATGAATATAAGCTTAGGAATGGCATCGTTACCAGTAAATGACCTACGTTTACTTTACTAAATAATGTCTCTATAGAAAGGAAAAGGAACGAAAGGAAAGTAAACCGTAAAATTACTAGTTCACCAAAGGTTATTAATCTCAATCAATACACAAAATTTAAAGTGGATGTAGGTGCCAAGGAATAACTGGTGAAATTACACATAATTTTCAGTAACACACTTTATTCAAATTTGGTGCAAGACTTTACGATATTTTACAAAAATAACCACCAATAATTTAAAAAATAAGTCACAATTTACGATAGGAAACGACTTTTAAATTATTAAATTATTAAAAAAAATTTCACGCCAGTAAAAGGCAAGTACAGGCAAGCAATTTAACGTATACAACGCGGCGCTGTATAATATTTCAAGCTCAGCTAAATTACAGGTTAATTTCACTCCACTCATTAAATGGCGCAGAATCTAACTTGTCTGCGACATATAGAGACAATCCTGTTTACAAAAGTTCTCAAAATAGATAAACTAAAACGCATGAGTCGTGCACACGGAGGGACACTCACAGTTAATAACATTAACATTTCCAAAATATATATATATAAAAAACAAATTTTACAAATTTCTGCCAGTTAACTTACGGCAAACACACACGCTCGCCAGGTAGGACTCGCGAACTTTTACAACATTCTCCTTTCAAGGCAACAATTTCTACCCGTAATAAAACGGCAAACTTTTGCATGGCAAGAAAACACACTAAGAACCTACTACCTGCATAAAACACATAAGCACGTTTAGTAAAAGCCTTATCAGGTATTGATTGGAAAAACACACAACAGTTTTTGCTGAGTAGAAACAATATAAAAAATCCACTACGGCGTACGTTAACAACCTTGCTTGATTATAGCCAAATATACATAAACACAAATTTACGTAAGTTACAGCTTCCAGATGAGCAGGAATTCGTTATGCAAGTGACCAGTTCTTACCACGAGGCAAAAGGAATTTTTCTTCTTTCTTAGAGTACCTTTTACACGAGAGTCTAGTAATACTAGTTATGGCAGGGGAGAGAATGGATCAGGTCTTAGTGCATTGGATTTTAAACAGTACAGTCATTGGTGCCTTAGACTTTCACAGACATGGCAGAGGCTAACAGTCGAATAAACCCGTAGGTTTGTGAATCCTAGGTTGGCCTTACGGCCTAGGTGGAACTAAGCCCTTTCGTCTCAGTCTCTAACATCCAATCGCAGAGACCTGGTAATCAAATATGTGACATTTTTCTTCGTTATGTGGTTATTCTGATTCGTTTGCATTCCGTTATATGTTGATTCGTATAACAGAAAACTGATGTTGTTAATATACTCGTCTCGTCGCATGATGACAGCAGCTTTGGCTTTATTCACTTTGAGTACTTCGTTATCTACGACTTTTCAAAAGTTATGGAGTACTGCCGCCTGAGTACGAAAACTTGTTAATTACACCTCTATATGGCGGCTTTCATCAGTGCTTGATAAGCCTACCCACGAATCCCCTCGGCTGAAGTTAAAGTGTACTTCTGTCTGTGAAACAGGTGTAGAAAAAAAGATCTTATGCCATCACGAACACAGTCCGGTCACCCACAGATTTTCGTGCCAAACTAGTAGCGGATCGTTGAGCAGAAATCTTCTGCAGCATCCGTATTACAAATTGCAGTTGGTTTTAAATTACAACAGTACCAAAGCAAAATTTTTATTACCACTACATCTCTAATAATACTACGCACTGTATATGTTATGTTTGGAAATATTATCATTTGTTATTCAAGATCCTAACTACGTAGTTAATTGTAATTTCAGAGAAGTTACAGACTCATTTAGCCCTAATGCAGCTTGTCAAATGAAACGCTTAAGGGTGGATAGCATCGCGAGAGGAAGTCTTGTCAGTCTCTAAGACCCACAGTTAACCACTAGCTTTCAGAGGGAGATGAGGCACTCTCGTTATAGCAGTTCGCCATAGCACATATTCCTCATAAGCCCCGATTACGTGTGCAGAGCGCAAAATCAGAATATTTGCCTACCGCGCTGGTCATACAAAGGAAGTAGTAGTAGTTTTATTTAACCATTGACCTCTTTTACAACGATACTGGACATGTCAATGTATTACAGTTTAAGAACAACAGAAGTGAAGTAATTCACATTTACAGACATTTACATACTTACAGGTGTAGTACAGGTGGGACTGACAGTCGGCACGTACCGCAGCTGGAACAGCTACATCCGAATAAAATGATTTAAATATGGGGAGATATGTCTGTAGAATCACCCATTACACTCATTTATCTCTAAAACACTGCATTTGTGTACAGTAGATTTATGGAGGCTACCATCTACAGAAACACTACCGTGTAATGAGTAGTTGCTGTGTCATCTTGCGTTTCTCGCCAACACATCATCGAATGAGTACATGGATTTTCATTGTAGTGATTAAAACACAGCGGAATGAAACAGTTTGCACACTTGACAAGGGCAGTATGTGAACGTGTTACGTCATTGTTCGGTGTTTCTGTATGAAAGTAGTGTAATATCAACAGTAACTAGTTCGTACTAGAAAATGATGCAACAGGAATATAAACTTGGTACGCAGATGTTTGAAATCGATGGACTCATTCATCCACAGGTTGGCAGAATTTCTTTGTCTTTGGTGACAATATATTAATGTCATCCTCCTGTCCGGAAAACATGCTTCAGGGTGTATTCTTTGCGTACTCACCAACACTCACGAGGTAACAGACCTCTCTTGCCAACATGTTAACCGAGGGGTGAATGTAAAAAGCGTTTAATGTGCTCTGTAGTCATTTTTACGATCTATTCAGCCTGCGTAGAGAACGTGAGACCCACAAGAATACAAAACTCAAGGTAGTTGGAGTATGGTCGGTTATTTCAAGTGGTCGCAGAAGAAACCTTCAGAAGTTACATTTTACTGAATGAGAAACCTGCAAATGAAATACCATGACCTTTAGCGGCATTTAAGTTCTGATTCATATTAGACAAGATATGTTCAATGTCTTCAAACCAGTATCTGAATTATCAAGGGCGGAGGAGAAGGAATTAGGATACGGCACAGACATGTAATGATCAGTGATATGTAATAAGAGCAATGATAGAGCTCCCGATAAATAGAATTGTGGGATATTTTGGGAGTTGTAACTGGACTACTAACTGAAAAATTGTTGTTTTGAGAACACATCGAGAAATGAAAAGAGAATGAATCGTGGAGCAGAATGCGAGGTGGGGAAAAAGTAATTAGGAGACGGCTCAGGCATGTAACGATTAGTGACATGTAATAAGAGAAATGATAAAGCTCCTGATAAAAAGAATTGAGGAATATTTTGGGAGTTGTAACTGGACAGCTAACTGAAAAATTGTTATTTATAGAAAACTTCGAGAAATGAAAATAGAATGAATCGTGGAGTAGAATATGAGGCATCAGGTGCTAAACCTAATCTGGATACTGGATAGAGCGTCACGTCAATCACAAGCAGTATTCAGTGTTGACAAGCTATTCATTTTAGGTAACGCTAAAATGTGTAGTAGGACTTCATTTTCTTCTGTCACCTAACAGCAGGCGTTGTTAGAGAATTGACCCAGAATCGACGAAGGTATCACTTGCTGAAACAGATGACACTGTGTACTATTCCCGTAAACAAACGTAATCCTCTAATGGCCACAGGGATCATGGCGGTCAATCGAATTCCTATAGCAAACACAATTGTTTGGCCGGGCCATAAGGCCATTTCAGCATTTAACTGGCTCATGACATTACCACGTTTAGCTGATCATGGAACTAATATTCGCGCACAAATGAATGAAGTAGCTAACAGATTACTTCAGTTTAGAAAACCTCTTATGCTGTGCCCTTTCCTTGTTTTTTATTTTCTTTCCCTTGTTCGATAATCAGTTTAGGCACCAGTTTCCTTTCTACGCTATAACTGTCCTATTAAAGACAATCTGCTGCTAACTGTGTTGACAGACATTAATGGAACATTCCGTCGGTACTTATAAGAACATAGACAAATTAAAAACGGAGCTAAACAGCACTAATCTTTCACAATAATACCTATTGTATATTTCGCTGTGAACCGGCTTCGGCTTTCTAGGCCACCATCAGACAGTGAGCAGACCATCAACAAATTAGAACAAGACCTTGTAGCTGCACAGATATTGTGATTTACAAAGATACATGACAGCTTCACACCTAATGTATCTATACGATAGCAAAAATTCAATGTTTCTATTTAAAATGTGTACAAAACAAGAAGTATTCTGTGGTGGTTTACTGAATGTTTTAAACTCTGAAGATGCGAGTATAGATCCTTAAACCAACTGACTCATTGACGTACTCACCTAGTATTACACAAGTTTTACAGATACTGGTTAAAGTCTCTCAACTGTACACAACTGATCTATCGTCGAGTGAAATTTGAAAATGTGGTAAGATGGAATTTAGTTATTTGTGTCCACTTCAGGTGACACAAAATTTCCATGGTGTCGCCGGGATTCAATCCCGCGAACTCTCGTTTTCAGGCAAGCCAAACCACTATGTCACCACGCTCGCCAATTGCGCACATGAACTATGTTGTAATACAAATTATAGTAACACAATAAAAGTATGAAAGAAACGTGGCACGTGAAGGAGGCACTGTTTCATCTACAGATATCTCTTCTACAATCTCAAGAGGCAAAATATGCAAAGCTACGGAGGTGCCATCCCTTATCCGTTTACAGAAAATGAAAGTTGAGACTCTGAAAGACACTGATGAAAATACGTCGATCACCAATACGGAGGCTGTGTGGGCATTGTCGTACTGTCTTCCATTCTTCAGAATCAACCAGTGTCATGTAGACTCTGAATGACAGTATAAGTTCGTAACTTCTCCCTATCTGAGCGTATCTTTCAAAAATTGTCTGCCATAACTTCTCAAAAATCTTTATGAAACAAACTAATTCCTAACTTAAACTTCTGAACCTTAACTTGTCTTCTGAAACAAATAAGCACCTGATCTTTACCAAGAAATTTCACTTACCTCGTATCTTGACACACTATTCATGCAGATGTTTCTAAAGCAGCGCGCAGCATACAGCAGCAACGCAACATTAGAAACTACGACCGAAAATTCCGTACCACAAAGTGCAATATGGGCACTTACATAGTAAAGTGAATGAAGGGTGGGAGTTTTATCTGGTAAAAAATGGCGTCTGACCAAATTCAAATACAACTCTACATTCAAAAGTAATACTATAAAATCAGCTGAATGTTCACTGTAGTATTTACATAACATGGTTTTAAGAAAAAACTTTAAGAAAGGGGAATCTCACCTTCCTATGAAAGCAGTCCATATGGAAATCCGACCATCTTAGCTTTGTTACCACAATCTCAATAACACAAGATAACGCTATGCACTTGTGTGCTTACATCAGTCTCTCAATATTGCAGAAAAACTCACAAAAAATCTCTCTCTCCATAATCAAATAAAAAATATTCATACTCGGGTTCCAGCAATCTCATATCACACTTATACAAAAAATTTCATGACCATTCTTCAAAATACGTCTGCTACTCCTCAACACTGCTCAACTTAGAATTGCGCGTAACTTTTAGTGTTCTCAGGCAGGAGTGGTTTGGCGACACAAAGATATTTTAGCAGCACAAAGATATTGTAGCAATAGCCAAAGATTACACAGTTAAATGATTTTGCACTGTGTGAGCTACGATTGTCGATATTTACGTAAGAAACGGATTTTAAAGAGTGACTAAAATAATATACGTACCTCACAAGTAGGCTTTTTCACATACACGGAAGATTAGGATGAAATTGTTAGGTAGTGTGCTAGAGAGAAAAAGTGACGAACTACGAATGACAGTCCTTGATCCGGATGAGGATCAAATGATTAAACAATAAAGCTAATCAGAAATTTCTGCCAAAACAGTATACTGGAAATGCGAGAAACGGTTCACCGCCTGTAGCTCTGATGTATGTCTTCGCTTTTTTTTTTCACCATGTGTGATAGACGAAACGCTTTAATAAATTAATGATTATAGTATCTACAACTTAGGTGAACACACTAAAACACACCAGTAGTGACACAAAAGCAATTCTGAAAGAGTATGTAAGCAGTGACTTTGTGCAGCTCACAAAGCACGAGCCGAGGTCGCAGCGTCTGTTCAGACAAGTCCCACCACTAAGGAAGAGAGAGTTGATTTTATTACTCTGTAATCCTTTTCTTCTGATCAGAGATTTGCATTCCCAACAAGTTCCGAACTCAGATCGGTCAGTTAATTAATTGACAATTTTCGTTTCATTTAATACTACTAAACTAATTTTCCCAGTTCCACAGCCACTACCGAGGTATTGTCTACATATAGTATCAGGCGTAGGGGGGGGGGGAGGGGGGTGGATGTAGGATAATTTTGGAATTCCCAAGATGGAAAAATATGGCTTGGTTCCTTGGCCTTTATCTCGAATCATCGTTGGAATCACACGTTGGCGGAGACATCAAAGTCTCCCGCCTTCTAGCAATCCGCGCCAATTGGGCCACCCAACCTCAAGACACGATATCGGTCGCTCCAATTGGCCAGAACGGAAGGAACAGTTACACCTCCAATCTCTGTCATGTTGGAAACAAGGACCTTTTCGTATACCCAGAAAGTGCACTTAGTTCATCGACCAAGTCCTTAAGCAGCCTCGAGAGCTGTTCTCCGCCCCATTTTGTTGCAGTTTCTAAATGTGTCGACATCGCGAGTTTCATCGTACAGAAGTTATCCCCATTGTGTGGCCAGCGTTTTCCGTTACCTTGGGAGCAGCTCTGTGTTGGCTGCTTGTGATATTTAGAATTACGAAACACGCCCAATTGAGTTACCTGCGACTGTTCTGTCGCTTCGTTTGCACTACCAGATACGGTGCTGCAAATCGACATGTAGAGTGGTATGCTATTTTGCCCGACCACTGTCACTTTAATCGTATTCGTGGCGCATGGCTTGCTTCTTTAGTAATAGTGATTCATGTTAATTCATTTCTGCGCTCTCTGTCGGGTCTGGTCGTTATACTGAAGAAGTTATAGTTTGTACGAATTTTTTTCTGCTGACTTGTCCTACAGCAAGTCCACAGCTTGCCGAGCGGCTGCATTACATCAAGGCGACAAATGTTGTGGGATATCTCTTAATACAGTGCTGGATCTCCTTGTTCCTGGCGCAGTGCAACCACTCGACGAGGCATGGACTCAACAGTTCGCTGGAACTGCAGAAATAATGAGCCATGATGCCTCTACAGCCGTCCACAATTGCGAAAGTGTTGGCGGTTCGGGATTTTGTGCACGAACTAACCTGTCGATTAAGTTCCATAAAATTTTGATGTGTTTCATGTCGGGAAATTGGGGTGTCCAGACCAGAATCACGGATAGTTGTAGCCTACTGACATAACATCGTTAATCCAGGTCACGAACCGTTTGATGGCTGCAAGCGGTCTCCAAGTAGTAGAACGTAAGCATTTACAGTCAGTTATTGGTTCAGTTGGACCAGAGAACCCAGTAGATTCCATGTAAACAAAGCCAAACCATTATGGAGCTACCGGCAGCTTACACAAGGACCTGCCGACATAGCTTCGTTGGGTCTGCGCCACTCCCGAAACCTGCCGAATTGAAATCGGGACTCAATGACCAGGTCACGATTTCCTGTTGTCTAGGCTCCAACCGATATGACCACCAACCCAGAAGAGGCGCTGCAGGCGATGTCGTGCTGTTAGCAAATGCAGGCTCGTAGATAGTCTGCTGCTATAGACACTTAATGTCAGATTTCAACGCAGATATGTTCATCATACGTCCCACACTGATTTCTGCGGTTATTTAAAGCAGTGTTGCTCTCGGTCATTAAGTGAAGGCCTTTAGCAGCATAGTTGTCTGTGGTGAGGTAACGCCTGAAATTTGATATTCCCGGCACATCGTTGACACTGTTGATCTCGGAATACTGAATTCCGAAATGGAATGTCCCATGCGTCTAACTCCAACTACCATTAAGCGTTCACAGTCTGTCAGCTTCCGTCGCACGGCCATAATCACGCTGGAAAACTTTTCACGTGAATCTTCTCAGTACAAATGACAACGCCACGAATACACTGCTCTCTTATACCTTGTGTACGTGACACGTCCGCCACCTGTATTTATGCATATCGTAATCCCATGATTTTTGTCACCTCAGTGAATTGTGAATCATAGTCTAGGAAACTTGTGAGAGGGCCACTTCTCAAAGAATGGTTCAAATGGCTCCAAGAACTATGGGACTTAACATATGAGGTCATCAGTTCCCTAGACATAGAACTACTTAAACCCAACTAACCTAAGGACATCACACACATTCATGCCCGAGGCAGGATTCGAACCTGTGACCGTAGCAGCAGCGCGGTTCCGGACTGAAGCGCCCAGAACCGCTCGGCCACAACGGCCGGCGCCACTTCTCATGCACGTGCTTCATTTCCAAACAGTTGCATTGCCTGTCTATAATGACTTTCATTGGTATGTAGCTTCCCTGATGTCTCTCTTTGTTAATTAGTTTTTCAGAAGTCTACGAAACACCTGCTGTAAGAAACGAAGCCTGGAACAGAAGATCAGCAAGTGAGCGATCTGCTAGGGAACAATGAAAGCTGGAGCTTTAACGAAGGCAATTTCTGCCTTTTTTCGGTGGTATGTATTAACTGAGACCTTTAAGAGGACAGACCCTGTCACAGATACAATTATACACCCAACAACACACGCAACAAGTTTCTCAAATAATTGTGTTGTCTACAATCGCCTAGGACATACACACGATGTGCGAAATCTCTCTCAACTCCAGATGCAGCAGAAAACAGAGATACTTTAAAGGGACGTCTGTAGTTCACGGTCGTTTTGTTTTGTCAGTAAACAGGAACCTCGAATGCGGGTTAGGTTTCAGGAGGTAGAACTACTAAACGGATTTTCTGTTTCTCGCACGAAAGCCTGCTAGTAAAAGGCTTCGAGAGGCAGCATTCCATGTGCCTGTGAAGTAGTTTGCTTCCTTCCTCAAATCTTTCACGCAAGAGCGATAAGAACATCCACTGGAGTGGCGCAGTGCGTGCGGCGGCATTCAGACGGCTGCTTCTAGGCACTTTCCCGCACTAGAACGGCCTGGACTAAGAACGGACAGACGCCATGAAATTTATTATGTCAAGAGGAAGAAAAAGAAGCAAAAGAAAACACACATCTTACAACAGCCTTAAATGATAATAAACTTCTAAATTTATTTTTCCATTTTAACAATTACATTTGTTTATTCACAATTTGGAGCAACCAATGGGATACATATTTATCAGAGGTTGGTAGAACTGTTATCCATGAGCGAAAGTAATTCCAACCATACAAATTTGAACATTTACAATTTTGATTATTTTTACCTCTAGAGTCGATCGATGCCAATATTAATTATTACTGAGAAACATCACAGCAGTATTGTTACATAGTTATTGTGTTAGAATCAGTTTCGTTCGTTACAACAATATCAGGTTACCGATGTGTGCCAATATCGTGATTTAAAGATACAGTCCTGACAAATGTTTATATGATCGTTATTTCCAAATTTTGTCTCTAAAGTTACATAAAAGTACAAGTAATGTGTATCTATACTGCTATAATGGTTCCCGTAATGGTTAATATTTGACGAGCTTTTGATATTTGAAAATATGAAGAAAATAAACGCATTCTTAGTCTGAAATTATTAAACGGGCAACCTTTATTATCGTTAGCACAGGCCACTTGTACTAAATAAGGACAATCGTTGAAATTATATTTAAATTGTATGTTTTGCTGTACTGAATGATTGGTGGAATGTAAATTCGCTTTTCTACTACTGTACACACACTTTGGGATTTAAGTCAGCTCCTATGACCATTTTAAGACGATTTCGCATACTATGACTCACTTACTACAATTAGTTTCATTCTTTAGGAAACGTGAAGAGAATTTAGCCTACTGAGCATCGTCTGACACACATAGTGCTTTGTGTCCTACTTTGAAACGGTGGGACAAATATTTGGTTGAAGAGGAATCTACTAACAAAACTGTGTGCACGTAGTATTTCGTGTTTGATTTTGACCTAAAGCCTGTAAATTCTAGTTTAAAATATGAGGGATTAACAACAGAAATATTCGAAAAGATGACACAATAAGCATAATCAACGCAAATATTAATACTTGGAAAGACATACAGCATTGGTCGTATATTTTTGTTTTATTAACCGCAAAATCGATTTCCGGTCACTTTGTGATCATCTTCAGTGCTGTAATATATAATTTAAATTGGTAAGCACTGGTGTCAACAAGCTTACAGCGATCACATGTGATCGCTGTAAGCTTGTTGACACCAGTGCTTATCAATTTAAATTATATATTACAGGACTGAAGATGGTCACTAAGTGACCGAAAATCGATTTTGCGGTTAATAAAACGAAAATATCGACCAATGCTGTATGTCTCTCCAAGTATACCCATTATCTGGTCGTGGTGCACAGGACACTCCATCGAGTCGCCAATCAAGCAAATATTAATACTTACTGCACATTCTGAGACCCTAAGATATGTCACCGATTCTTTATTACTTGTGAAGAAACGATTAAAGCGTTAACTATTAATTTCATTGTTCTAATGAGATAGTGTGTAACTTGCTATAGTCCAGCTACATATTCTTCAAAATGCCAATCCCGTTAAAGAATGACAAAAACAAGTTTGCATAAATTCAAATATGGCTACATAAAGGTGTTACTTACACTATGTGATCGAAAGTATCCGGATAGCTGGCTGAAATTGACTTACAAGTTCGTGGCGCCCTCCATCGGTAATGATGGAATTCAATACGGTATTGGCTCACCCTTAGCCTTGATGAAAGCTGCAACTCTCGCACACATACGTTCAATCATATTCTGGAAGGTTTCTTGCGGAATCGCAGCCTTTTCTTCACACAGTGCTGCACTTAGGAGAGCTATCAATGTCGGCCGGGGAGTCCTGGCACGAAGTCGGCGATCAAAAATACCCCAAAGGTGTTCTGTAGAATTCCTGTCAGGACTCTGTGCTGGCCAGTCCATTACAGGGACGTTATTGTCGTGTAACCTCTCCGCCACAGGCCGTGGATTTTGAACAGGTGCTCGATCGTGTTCAAAGAAACAATCGCCATTCCTGAATTGCTGTTCAACAGTGAGAAGCAACATGGTGCTTAAAACATCATTGTAGGCCTGTGCTGTATCAGTGTCACGGGAAGCAACAACAGGTGGAAGCCCCCTCCATGAAAAACACGATCACATCGTAACGCCAGCGCCTCCGAATTTTACTGTTGGCACTAGATACACTGGCAGATGATGTTCAACGGGCATTCGCCATACCTACACCCTGCCATCGGATCGCCACATTGTGTACCGTGATTCGTCACTCCACACAACGTTTTTCCACTGTTCAGTCGGCCAATGTTTACGCTCCTTACACCAAGCGAGGCGTCGTTTGGTATTTACCGGCGTGATGTGTGGCTAATCAACAGCCGCTCGACCATGAAATCCAAGTTTCCTCACCTCCCACATAATTGTCATAGAACTTGCAGTGTATCTTGATGCAGTCTGGAATTCCTGTGTGATGGTCTCGATAGACCTCTGCCTATTACACATTACGACCATCTTCAACTGTCAGCGGTCTCCGTCAGTCAACAGATGAGTTCGGGCTGTACGTTTTTGTGCTGTACGTGTCCCTTCACGTTTCCACTTCACTATCACATCGGAAACAGTGGACCTAGGGACGTTTAGGAGTGTGGAAATCTCGTCTGCAGACGTATGAGAGAAATTACATCCAATCACCTCACCACGTTCGAAGTCCTTGAGTTCCGCGGAGGGACCCATTCTGCTCTCTCACGATATATAATGACTACTGAGGTCGCTGATATGGAGTACCTGGTAGTAGGTGGCAGCATTAACGCTACTAATATAAAAAGGGTATGTTTCTGGGAGTGTCCGAATACTTTTGATCACATAGTGTATGTAGCCCGTCATCGACTCTCGCCACAGCATCGACGTGCACGGGTCGACTGGTGTCGTCAGAGGATCCCTCGGGAGAAGAAATGGCGTGCGTGGTCTTCAGCGACAAAAGTAGAATCTTCCTGCACGCAAATTATGGCGCGTACGATGTAGATCTGGTGACCGCTGTTTCGTAGACTGAATTCGTCCAAGACACACTGGCGGAGCTATCATGTGTACTCATGTGATTCATGTGAACAGCTTTCCGACGGAATTACAGCCACACAGCAGGAATAAACGTACTTTGAACGCAGAATAGTAAATGGGGCTAGACGCATGGGACCTTTCATTTCAGAAATCGTCATAGAATTCAGTATTTCGACATCCACAGTGTCAAGAGTGTGTCGAGAATACCAAATTTCAGGCATTATCTCTCACCACGGGCAACGCAGTGGGCGACGGTCTTCATTTAACGACCGAGAGCAGAGGCTGTTTCGTAGAGTTGTCGATGGTAACAGAGAAACAACACTGCGCGAACTAACAGCAGAAATCAATGTGAGACGTGTGACGAAGATATAAAACAGCACGGTGAAATCTGTCGTTAATAGACTACGGCAGCAGTCGAGCGACGCTAGTGTCTTTGCTAACAGCCTGACATCGCCTGCAGCGTCTCTCCTGGGCTCGTGACCCTTGCCAACTGGAAAACCATGACCTCGTCAGATGAGTCCCGATTTCAGTTGGTAAGAACTGATGGTGCGGTTCGAGCGTGTCGTCGACCCCACGCAGCCATGGACCCCAGTTGATAACAACCCACTGTGCAAGCTGGTAGTGGCTCTGTAATGGTTTAGCGTTGTTTACATGGAATGGACTGGGTCCTCAGGTGCAACTGAACCGTTCATTAGCTGGAAATGATTATGCTCGGCTACTTGGAGACCATTTGCAGCCGTACATGCAATTCTATGTTGCCAAACAATATTCTGATGTCAGTGTGTTACAATTGTCCACGATTGGATTGATGATATTTCTGGACAACCCAGATCACCCAACGTGAATCCAATTGAACATCTACGGGACATAAGCGAGAGGTTATTCCGTGCACACCGTGCTGCACCGGCAGTACATTCCAATTACGTGTGGCATAATGGGAGCATGGTTCAATATTTCTGCACGGGACTTCCAACGAACTTGTTGAGTTCTTGTTACGTCGAGTTGCTCGACAACGCCCGGCAAAACGGTGTCCGACACGATATTAGGGGGTATCCATGAATTTTGTCTTTTCCGCGTGTATGGTTCACAGTATCAAAGTCATGACCGTATTACAGGAATTCCGTTAATACGAGAAATGAACAGTGACCCGACGTATTCAAGTTCAAAAGCAATTGATTATGAGTATATCTGTGTTCTTCGCGTCGACTACAGTTGTCTCGGAACTTTATTTACAAATTTTACACTTATCTTAACACATTCAACAAAAGCAAGGTTTTTACGTTTCTGAACAGAGTCGCTATTTGATATAATCCATTATGGAGTCGAGGTAGCAGTTGTCGTTATACTGGTTATCACTGTTAGCATTCAACCGCGATTCTTACACAACGCGTTTCAAGAGACAATGCTCTCATCATCAGGTTGTAAAATCTATGTCATGAAATTAAACGGACTAAAAAGACAAAATACCATCACCAATAGTTGGGAAGTCCATAGAGTAAAACAGAATTAAAAGTATATTGGACTGTGGGTCCTCGTCTTACATTGAAGTTGTTGACACAAGTCAATGGCCGTCCCATAGCTACCAAATATGCTGTCGACTGCGCCGGCTCGGGAGCTGTTGTTAAAATATGTATCAGAATCGCGGTTGAATGCTAACAGTGAGAACCAGAGTCGCTATTTATTGTCATAAAAGACATTTTGACCTTGTCCTTGTTTCTGTGCCTCGCACGTGCATATCATGTCTATCTATTCTGCTTCCCATGTCCCACTGTAGCATATCTGAACCTACATCTGTCGCACGGTCCGTTACATTAAGCACAAACACTATTTCCTGTTCGCTTTCGTCTACCACTGCCGCATCATCAGTTAATCGTACTGAGTTAATTTTCTCGGCAGTCTTTCTAGCTCCGTCACTCTCTTTTCGAAGTACAGAATATGGCGTCGATGATCTTGCCCTACACCTTTATTGGTTTCGATTTCTTATGCAAATCTGTCAGTACAGGCTATTCTTATTTTAGTTTTGAAGAAAGAGGATGGGTTTCCAATACTTCACTGCCTAGAAAAGGAAAAACCTTTTGTTTCATCCCACATTATGAAAAGCGTTTCAATGCTAATAGTGCCACAACAAGCTCCGAAATACTATCACACATTATAGCCATGGTTCTCAAAGTGTCAATTTTTGACAAAATGGTGAACCGCATTTGCATTTTGAATGTGCTTCTCCACTCCATACACGCAACACACAACCGTTTCGCAGTGTGTTCATTCATGGCAGCCGCTTGGGGACGCCGCAGTACCAAAGTTTCAGCAAAACATAGGGAGTTTCGGGACTCACTGTCATGGACTCTGGTTGAATCTTCGTGCAGGAAAAAGTAAGCACTCGTTTTCTGTTAACGCTTCGTAGCACATAACGGCATCGGCCAAACCTTTGGAAATGAATGAATATCTCCTCAGCTTTCCGTTTTATTTAAGGCAGCATCTTCCACTACGTTCTTTTATAAATGCATAACCCGCAAGTGGCCTTACAGTGTGCGGCGGAAGGTACTTATGATAACACAATTATTTCCCCGCTTACACGTTCCTTTCGTGAATGGTAATTAAACCTCTCCGTGGTGCATAACGTCTACTTTGTAGCATCCTTTTGCTCTCTTCAGCATCTTCGTAGCTCCATCGCACTTACTAAACATACCTGTGGCGATTCTCTCCATCTATTCTACTAATCCAACAGGACAAAGGCCAGAGATTGATAAGCAACCTGAAACAATCTATCCAAAGAGTATCTGTACACGTCTTCTTTCGAGGATGGATTACGCTTCCTTGTGGTTCTTCGAAAGAGTCTCACCCTGGCATCTGCTGTTCCTACAACTACACTTTTTTTTTTAGTCATTAGTCTTCAGACTGTTTCTGTGCGGTCCCCCACGAATTCCTCACCTGCAAAAACCTCTTCATCTCAGAGTAGCATGTGCAACCTTCGTCCTCAATTATTTGCTGGATGTATTTCAGTCTCTGTCTTGCTCCCAATAGTGCCATGGAAGTCATTCCCTGATGTGTTAACAGATGTCCTATCATCCTGTCCCTTCTCCTTGTGTGTTTTCCACATATTACTTTCCTCTCCGATTCTGCTCAGAACCTCGTCATTCCTAATTTTCAACATTCGTCTGTAGCACCACATCTCAAATGCTTCAATTCCCTTCTGTTCCGGTTTTCTCCATTAGTAAATTTCTCTTGGCCAGGAACGACCTTTTTGCCAGTGCTAGTCTGCTTTTGGTGTCCTCCTTGCTCCGCCCGTCATTGGTTATTTTGCTGCCTGGGTAGTGGAATTCCTTAACTTTGTCTACTTTGTGACCATCAATCCTGATGTTAAGTTTCTCGCTGTTCTCATTTCTGCCACTTCTCATTACTTTCATTTTTCTTCGATTTTCTCTCAGTTCATATTCTGTATTCATCAGACTGTTCATTACAATCCACAGACCCCGTAGTTCATTAGTTTCACTGAGGATAGCAATGTCATCAGTGAAGATTATTATTGACATCCTTTCACTAGACTGTCTGATCAAATATATTCAATCCTATTAGTGGCTAACCTACTTCGTAACCGCGATAAAGATGCATTAGATAGATAGCGACTGTCAAATCATTCAGAAGAAGCATTATCGTTATTAAGGAACGTGGGTGAAAACTATTGTAGTAAACAATACTCCAATGAGATCTAATAGTATTTCGTCACATATACTTGATGCATCCAGAGCATCAAGGGATAAAACCCATTCAAGCTACACCAGACTTACATTTTGTTGTGGATTTCTTCTTTGGCATTATGATATCTGGTTCAGTCCCACAAAAAAATATACAACTAGAAATCATAGCTAGACGCAAGCCTGACGAGTCACCACACAAACTTCGCTATTGCGCTCTAGTTGTCCTTGAAAGAATTCTGTTCACTCGAATCAGTCCAGTGATCTTTCAGAACCTTCCTGTCGAGTAAGCTGGATTCCGACCATCGCTGATCAACTTGTATCATCGACAACATTTACTGAAGCAGGATACCAAATGAAGCAGAAAATGCCAGTGGCTTTCGTTGATTTAAATGAGTTATGAAATGCAGTTTGGGGGCATGGGCTGCTTTATGAACTATTATTTCTTATTCCACACGGACGTACTAAAAAACTAATTGATAGCATGTTACCTGGAAGGATATTTACTGAAACTACATGAAAACGCACAAATGTCTGTCCAAAGTGTTTAGTAATGGCCTAACGCAGCGGCCTGTCCTCTTTCCTCTCTTGTTTAATTTAGGTGCAGGCTCGTTATAGTTAAACTTTCACTACTTGAGTCAGTGTAGACGGAAAAATATTTGCCTAATGAGTACCCAAATTTATAGAAATGCTGTAGGCACCGGTACGGCTTCGTAGAAAGGGACTCCGATCCCAAGGGCCAAGGATCTGCAGCGTGAACGGCAAACGCAGCTGTGATCCGCATCACCAACATATAATCCCTGTTCTGCGGAAGAGAGGTGCTCTTGACTCACATATTTTGATGCATGATGAAGCCCCACATCACACTGCTCGTGAGATCACTCTGTTAGTCTGTAAAATATCTGAAGAACACCGAATCATTGGCCGTTCGTTCCAAACTAGGTGGCCACCAAGCTAATCAGTTTCAACCTGTGTGATTTCCGGTTAAAGGGTAACCTGAAGGACAGCGTTTAACAACCGGAGACTCTCACACATTGGAGGCTGAGAATGACCATAGCGAGGGAGGTAGGCAGCCAAAATCCCACCTGAGATGTTTCAGGCAGCAGCAAAGCAACCTCTAGTGCGGTTCCAGGTTGTCGTGGATGCGTCACATTGAACAACGATTGTAACCAGGAATGTAAACCTTGTAAGCAATTAACAAAAGATACCCTCTCGTACGAAAATTAAAATCGATTTGTTTCAATGGTGTATTCGATTTTTCTCTTCTACAAGACGTTAAGAATGTTTCCGGAAGCTTCATTGTTCTTACAAGCACTCGTTTTCCATGGCGACTCTATCAAGTAGCGAATCTTCAGTTGAAACCAAGCTGTATATCTGATCTTCCTCCAACAATGTACAGAATCCAGAATGAGATTTGCACTCTGCAGCGGAGTGTGCGCTGATATGAAACTTCCTGGCAAATTAAAACTGTGTGCCCGACCGAGACTCGAACTCGGGACCTTTGCCTTTCGCGGGCAAGTGCTCTACCACCTGAGCTACCGAAGCACGACTCACGGCCGGTACTCACAGCTTTACTTATGCCAGTATCTCGTCTCCTACCGTCCAATCTTTACAGAAGCTCTTCTGCGAACCTTGCAGAACTAGCACTCCTGAAAGAAAGGATATAGCGGAGACATGGCTTAGCCACAGCCTGGGGGATGTTTCCAGAATGAGATTTTCACTCTGCAGCGGAGTGTGCGCTGATATGAAACGTACAGAATGTTTGACTGTGCGGATGATTGGCAATAGCTACCGAACATAAAGCATTAGAAACAACTGTAGAAATTCTAGGTATAAAGGCATCGAGATATTTTAAGCCAATATTTCCGTAAATCAGTAGAACGAAAAACCAATCCAAAGTTGCTAATTTTACTTTTTTGAACCACTCGATGCAACCTTGGACTGGTTTTTCACTCTGTCGCCAACCCATAGCTATTCCAGCATTTCCGTAGATGGTGGTTACAGCTTAACTCAAATAAAACAGAAGTTGCATGTTTTCATCTCTCCAACAGATTGTCACACAGAGCCCTTGTTATCTGTTTTGAGGGAGACTGTCTTTGTGATAACGTGCTACCAAAACACCTTTCTTTTAAGGAGCAGTTGACACGGTCGTCTGCTAAGCTCAAAAGAAGGAACAACATTCTCCACGAACTCTCAAAATCGTACTTGGGGATCGTCAGCAGATCAGCACACACTCTTCGAGTATCCGCACTCGGATTGGTAGACTTAAATGTAGAGTGCTGTGTGCGTCTGGTTTAATAGTCTATATGTGAGAAAGAAGAATGTAAAACTTAACGATGCTATGCACAATGTTAGCGGTTCAGTACTATCTACTTCCACATACATGTTACTAATCTTGAGTTACATTCCACCTCCTAATGTCAGCCGGAAGGGCCGGCCGGTGTGGCCGAGCGGTTCTAGGCGCTTCAGTCTGGAACCGCGCGACCGCTACAGTCGCCGAATCGAATCCTGCCTCGGGCACGGATGTGTGTGATGTCCTTAGGTTAGTTAGCTTTAAGTAGTTCTAAGTTCTAGGGGACTGATGACCTCAGATGTTAAGTCCCATAGTGCTCAGAGGCATTTGAACCATTTTTTCAGTCAGAAGAGTACCCCAGTACGAGAATATTGCTGAAAACCCCAATCTTCCAATACAGAACGACGTACTCCCTGTGAAGCGACAAAGGTTAACGTCAAGGCATCCCATACTTATTACAACCAGGACTTACTGACAAAACAGATTCAACGCCATCGACCCCTCGACGAATAAAAACGCTTTTCGCAATAACTGTCCTCCACCAATTCAGAAAATACTCTGCATCCAGGGGAAACCTCCTCGATTTGGCCAGGCTCAGACAGTTATCACATAGCACCGCTTCTGAAAGGGCCACGGAAGATGTGCAGACACTGTTCATAAGTGGGACAAATCTTCGTCACAATCTTGTGACCGTGGTGCGAAAAGGCAGACAGCTGCCCATATTGAATCACCATGTACAACATATCCCTACGGGGTTCTTTCGAAGATTTGCTGGTAGTGACCAGAGATGCTGTAAACTACACTGACGGAAAAAAAAATCAGAGCACTAACAAATAATTAATATAGAGTAATGAAATTTCTGGAATACATTTTTCTAGGTAACATATTTAATTCCAGAATGAGATTTTCACTCTGCAGCGGAGTGTGCGCTGATATGAAACTTCCTGGCAGATTAAAACTGTGTGCCCGACCGAGACTCAAACTCGGGATCTTTGCCTTTCGTGGGCAAGTGCTCTACCATCTGAGCTACCGAAGCACGACTCACGGAAGGTCATCACAGCTTTACTTCTGCCAGTATCTCGTCTCCTACCTTCCAAACTTTACAGAAGTTCTCCTGCGAACCTTGATTAATATGGCAAGATCACAGGTTAATGCAAGGGCCACTTAAGTAGCTGCAAATGTGAAATGCTAGTACATGAATATCCGATGTAATGGCCAGAATTTTCAATGCAAGCATGTAAGCTTGGATGTATGCCAGTTTGTGGGATGGAGTTCCATACCTGTTGCACTTATTCGGTCAACACTAGGACGGTTAAAGATCTTTGTGGATGACGCTGGAGTTGTTGTCCGATGATGTCACATGCGTGTTCAACTGGAGACAGATCTGGTGATCGAGAAGGCCAAGGCAGCTTGTGCAGAGCACATTGGGTCACGACAGAAGGATGTGGGTGAGCGTTATCCTGATGGAAAACACCCCTAGGAATACTGTTCATGAAAGGCACAACAAAAGGTCGAAACACCAGATCGGCGTCAGGGTGCGTGGGACAGGCATGAGAGTGGTCCTGCTATCATATGAAATCGCACCTCAGACAATAACTCCAGGTGTAGGTTCAGTGTGTTTAGCAGGCAGAACCATTCCTCTACTATATACAGTACAAAAAGCTATAAAATGTGTTCAGATCGTTCCGCATTTAGAGTGTCCTTAACTGAACCATGAAATACACCCATTTGCCGTACCTCAAACCTCTTCATCGGCTTCCCACGTCTTATAGTGCCATTTATCACTCCAGATCGCTCATTTCCAGTCATCAGTTGTCGGGTGGCGTCAACGTTTACGTCACTTCAAGCGTCGCTGACTACAGAAATGTGTGGTTTATGAGTTCTTCGATCACTGTATCTTCGACCGTTGTACCACATTCGAGCCGACCGCTGTGGTCGAGCGGTTCTTGGCAATCTGGAACCACACTGCTGCTACGGTCGCAGGTTCGAGTCCTGGCTGGCCGGAGTGGCCAAGTGGTTCTAGCCGCTACAGTCTGAAACGGCGAGACCGCTATGATCGCAGGTTCGAATCCTGCCTCGGGCATGCATATGTTTGATGTCCTTAGGTTAGTTAGATTTTAGTAGTTCTAAGTTCTAGGGGACTGATGACCTCAGAAGTTAAGTCCCATAGTGCTCAGAGCCATTTGAACCATTTAGAATCCTGCCTCGGCCATGGATGTGTGTGGTGTCGTTAGGTTAGTTAGGTTTACGTAGTTCTAAGTCTAGGGGACCTCAGATGTTAAGTCCCATAGTGCTTAGAGCCATTTGAACCATTTTTTGTACCACATTCGTTTTGACTCCCTGCGCAGAAACACTGTGTTAATTTTGCTGCTGGTAGCACTTTGGAATCCACGAATGATTTCCTGCAATTTTTCCAATCATCCTCCACCATAGTAATTGTCCCTGAGAGTCAGTACATGAGGTCTGCCAGGTCTTGGTTCTGCTATGGTGGTTTATTTGCGTTTCTGCTTCACAGTCACGTCACCAGTAGCTGACTTGACCAGCTTTGGAAGGGCTGAAATGTCTCTGATGAATCTGTTAATCACATGACTTATGGTGGCTAGTCCACGTTCGAAGTCACTGAGCTACCCTGACTCATTCATTCTCCTGTTTCTACTGCTCTTTTGACAACACAGTACTCCCTGCTTCCGTATATACTGGCGGGTCCACATCTAGTCGCCAATTCCGCATAACATGGGGCAATCTGGACACTTTTTATCCGGTAATGCAGTTTTACATGGTCATTCTTCTTAGATCAATCCGAACGACTACTCAAGGGTATTTTACAGCGTTGTGTTATCGAACGCCTGTCTCTGCATCAATCGTTGAACATCTGGGGTATTCCTGCATTTCATTACAGGAGATAATAGCATTAACAGCATCGTACGAGACAAGTATTTTTCAATGCCGCGCGGGGTTGCCGCGCGGTCGAGGCGCCTTGTCACATTTCGCGTCGCTCCCCCGTCGGAGGTTCCGGTCGTCCCTCGGGCATGGGTTTGTGTATTGTCCTTAGCGTAAGTTGGTTTTAGTTACATTAAATAGTGTGTGAGCTTAGGGACGGATGACCTCAGCAGTTTGGTCCCCTACGAATGTACCAAAAATTTACAAAACATTTTTTTTCATAGCGTGTTACATACAACCAGCGGAGCATCCGCCATGTTCGTCGGCAAAATTTTAATTGAATCAACTGTGGGTTCTCGGTCAAACATTGTAAATTAAATAAATAAAAACTTTTTTTGCCTTGTTTCAAAACATTTATTATTAATGTTTACTGCACAATCTAGGTTTCGCGTTATAATCCCATTTTCAAGTGCATGATCATATTTTGAAATCAGTAATGTACTTGAAAGTGGGCTTATAACCCGAAACCTAGGTTGTGGAGTAACATTAGTAATTTGTGAAACAAAGCAAAAAACTGTGTTTGTTTAGTCAAAAAAAATGGTTCAAATGGCTCTGAGCACTATGGGACTTCACTTCTGAGGTCATCAGTCCCCTAGAACTTAGAACTACTTAAACCTAACTAACCTAAGGACATCACACACATCCATGCCCGAGGCAGGATTCAAATCTGCGACCGTAGCGGTCGCGCGGTTCCAGACTGTAGTGCCTAGAACCGATCGGCCACTCCGGCCGGCATGTTTAGTCAAAGGAAAAGTGTCTGTACCACGATGATAAATGTAAAAATGGTGCAAGAATAATCAGAGTATTATGAAACCTGCAGGATCCAAATTAAAGTCAATGTTTTTAGCGATGTACTAACTGAACATTACGCTTTGAAACTAAAGAGTGATTCATTCCGCTGATTTAATGCGATATTTTGCGACCACCTCCACAGTGTTCGGCGATTCCTGTCCATCAGTAAATGATGTCTGCATTGCTGTGTCTTAGCTATGCATGTTCCTTCGCGTTTAGACTTCACTGTCGATCACCAGCATCCACTTCGACAAATTAGAAGGGTAGTAATAGTAACAGCTGAATGGGTCAGAGGGTCCAGTGACTTCGAACTTGGTCTGGTCACTCGATGTCACCGCAGTTACAAATCCTAAGTAAGTTGTCAAAGTCACTGTTGTGATTGTGAATTGGAAACGCGACAGAACGTGATCAGCTAAACCAAAACATGGTAGACCTAGAGTACTGACCGACGGGGATCGTCAAACACTGCAAAAGGTATTGTAAAAAACGCATGAGATTAGCGGATCGCAATGCAGAAGGAACAGCAACATCATTAATGCGAAACCAACACGCGCGCCACGAAACACAGAGCTACCAGCTCTCCAGCCAGCACAATTACTTTACATAAGGAATCAAAAATAATGCGGTACAGTGGTGGAGCAGCTCCACATAAGCCACATTTGATATTAACCCTTAACTGAACAACTCTGCTGCTGACGGGACATTTTGTAGCAGGTGGCAGTAGCCTAGCAAAGTGATCTCCCCTTAAAAAGCCCAGTCGCCTTTAAATAGCGGAAACATTTTTCTTGCCCTTCCGACTCGGTACGGTGGGCTGCTGGAGAACATTGGAAAGGTCTTCTGCTCTTTGTGTGCTTGTCGGCGCTAATACAGTCTGGTATCGATTTGACGGCTTAGCGGCGTCGCGACACGGAACACCGGCAGCCAATCAGCCCGAGTGAGGCGAGCCGATACAACCTGTCCAGCAAGTTTTTCACGCCCTTTGGGCAGACAAGATGTGCCGGAAGGGACGCCAACTAGGTACGTAAGCTGCGTCCACATGCCCTGGCGGATGCGTCCCTACCGACCGCCTGCCGTGTCATCCTCCGCCTATAGTGGTGGCTCCATAATGGTGTGGGCTGTGTTCTCATGGAATGGACCTGTTCCTCTGGTTAAACTGATTCGACCACTGAGTTTAAATGGTTATATTCAGCTACTTCACTACCACATGCGGTATCATGGTTGGAATTTTTATGGATGACAGTGCACCATGCCACTGGTCACAATTGTTTGCGATTGGTTTGAGGAACATTCTGGAGAATTCGAACGAATGATTTCACCGCCCAGAACGCCCAGCACGAATCCCATTGGAAAATTTATGGAACATTATCGAGAAGTCAGTTGGTGTAAAATATCTTGCACCAGCAACACTTTCGCAATTATGGACGGCTATTGAGGCAGCATGGCTCGTTATTTCAGCAGGGGAATTCCAGCGGCATCTTGAGTCCATACCACGTCAAGGTGCTGTATTACGACGGGCAAAAGGAAGTAAGCCACCATATTAGGAGGTATTCCATATATTTTGTCATCTCAGTGCATTTGAACTCCTCACATAACCAGAATATTATGAATAAACTCCATTATTTATCTTTCCTATCTCACAAGTTCAATAAATGGCTACCTCGGCAATGCGATAGTCAGGTTTTCTTCTTTGTAACAACAGGTATACCATTTCACATATTAAGATATTTAATATCAACAAAAATTACCATGTGTTTCTTCACAGATCTCGTGTATGCTTACTTAGTACATACAATCTCGTAAGCCTTTTACACTTATAAAGTCAGAAGAGAGCTGTTATTATGAAATAATAAACTCTTATAAACAGATATTTCCTATATGGTCGAATGGTTCACTGTATGACTGTGAACAGCTACCTATGTACAGTCGATGATTAAATCGATTTTCCATCTTATGAAAATATTCATTAGTTGGCCTTTACTAGGCTACAGAATCAGTGGGCAGAGAAGTGGGACATGGAAGTACTACCAAATGAAGAGATACACTTGAAGTTCTCTTACGCTATAGATACTGTGATAAGGAATGGCTCAATAGGCAATTCAGTTGAGAGGAACTGGCAGCCTTAAGAAGGGCAAGGCAGAAGTTAGAATGGAACGCATAGGTACAAAGAAGGCAACTGTGAATAAACAATGGGGAACAGAAGAATTGATATTCAGTTGCTCGATGAAAGAAGGAAGAACCAAAAACGATCAAAGAAATCCAGGAATACAGAAATATAAGTCAATTAGGAATCAAACAAATAGGACGTGCAGTGAAGCTAAGCAAATGGCTGCATAAAAAATGTAAAGGAATCGAAAGAGAAATGACTGTCGGATGCATATAGAAAAATAAAAACAACTTTCGGTGAACAAAACACAACGGGTGGCAACATTAAAATTGCAGCGGAAAATCCACTGTTACAAGCAGACGATCAGGGGACAGGTGGGAGGAGTACACCGAAGTCCTCTACGGGGGTCGGACTTGTCTGATGACGTGATGGAAGAACAAACAGGAGTAGATATACGAGGGGATATGGGACCCAGTATTAAAACCAGAATTTAAAAGAGCTTTGGATGACTAATGAACGAATAACGAAGAAGGCATAAATAATATTCCATCAGAATTTCTAAAATCACTGGGATGATTGTAAACAAAATGACAATTCACGTTGGTGTGAGTATGAATCTGTCGATATACTACCAAACCTTCGGAAAAACATATTGCACACAATTCAGAAGACTACAAGAGCCAGGAAATGCTAGAATTATCGCACAATCAGCTTTTAATAGCTGATGCATCCAAGATCCTGACAAGAATAATAAGCACATGGATGCGAAAGGAAATTGGGGACCTGTTACATGATGATCTGTTTGGCTTTAGGAAAGGTAAAGGCACCAGAGAGGCAATTATGACGTTGTGGTTGATGATGGAGGAAAGACTAAAGAGAATTCAAGGCACGTTAAAAGGAGCTGTCGATCTGGAAAAAGCGTTCGATAATGTAAAATGGTACAAGATGTTCGAAATACACAGAAAGATGGGGAATATAAAATATGTACAACAATTAGAGTGAGAGACCAAGAACGAAGTGTTCGGATTAAAAAGGGTGTGAGAAAGGGATGTAGTCTTCCACTCCTTGTGTTCGATCTACACATTGAAGAAGCAATGACGGAAGTAAAAGAAAGGTTCAAGAGTAGGATTAAAATTCCATATCAGTGATAAGATTCGCTGTCGACGTGGTTATCCTCAGTGAAAGTGAAGGAGTATTACAGGATTTGTTGAATAGAATAAACAGTCTAATGAGTGTTGAATATGGACTCAGAATAAATCGAAGAAAGACGAAAATAATGAGAAGTAGCGGAAATGAGAACAATGAGAAACTTTGATTTGTAATCACGAAGGTGATGAAATTCAGGAATTCTGCTACCTAGGAAGCAAAGTAACACATGGTGGACGAAGCAAGGAGAACATAAAAATCACTGGCAGAAAGGGTGTTCCTGGTAAAGAAACGTCTACTAGCATCAAACATAGGTCTTAATTTCCGGAAGAAATTTCTATGAATGTGCGTTTGGAGCATTATATTGTGTGGTAGTGAAACATGCATGGTGGTAAAAAAGAGGATTGATGCCTTTGAGACGTGGTGCTACAGAAGAATGGTGAAAATTAAGTGGACTGATATACTAAGGAATGAGGAGGTTCTCCGGAGAATCGGCCTTTTTATTTGAGCCGTGCGCGGCTCGTGTTCATGCCGTTTCTTGCTTGACAGCTTCTCTCTACGGAACTACCGCCTCGTTTCTTATTCGATTTACTGGCGTCACTAAGTTGCTGGCTTGCCTGCCCGTGAGTGGCAGCTGCAGCGCGTATCGATAAGAGCGCTGTCTAATTATCTTTGTAACGGCAGCTATTATTTCCGGCTCGTTGTGTGTCGGGGGTTCAGGTGGGACGGAGCGCCAGTGAGGTCCAGACAGCCAGTACTCGCCGACCGCTGGCGACACACATGAACTGTCAACGGAAGGAGATTGGAGCGGGAACGACCGTTGGTTGGTCGTTCGGTCGGTCATCTCATCGGTCGACGTGTATTTCGTCTTTTGACCGTGTCTGGGCCACGTCGGTTGGTCGTCTTGCCGGACGTGGGTTGGTTCCTTCCTTGTGCAGAGATGTCGGGTGGCCAATGGGAAAGTGTTACCTCTACATGGTTGAGTTCGAGCCAATGTGCGCGGGTCACCGTTCCTCGAGGTCCGAATGGACATGAAATTCAGTCTGGATGGAGCTGCAGTGATATCCGGATAGCCAAGATTTGCCCGACTGTTGCTGACACACATGACCACACATGACTTGACTGGGGACGACGTTGGTTGGTCTTTCGGTCGGTCGTCTCATCGGACGACGTATATTTGGTCGCCGACCGCTTCGGGTTCTCTGTGCGTGTCGACTTGTCTGTCTTCGTCCTTGTTGTTCTACAGTGATTGCTTTTACGATTGTCCCAGTTCTTGTGGAAGTGTTTTCGTGGAACTGTATCTAGCTTGTGAATCTCGACTGAGCAGTTATGTTAATGCTGCATGCGTACTGGAGTAGACAGTCGGTCGGTTGCGACAGAGCAGCGAGGAAGTCTCCGCGGCGAGGTCATTAGTGTAGTGTTCCTCAATGTGTTTTTCCTCGCCTTATTGATGCTGTCCGTACCGCGTGTTGTTCGACAGTCTTAGGTGTTGTTCATATTTTTGAGTGGTTATTGTGCCTTGGCTGTTTTTAGACGCCAATTTTGAAAACGTAGTGCTGCTGTTATCTTCGTCCTCGGCTGATATTTACCGTTGTCGTGCAGTTGGTCGGTGGAAGGGATTTGATCAGGTTGTCGGTCGGTCCTTCAGCCGTCCCTGGGTCGGGTTGCCATCCGATTATTTAGTATTACGCTTGGCTGCCTGTCTCACCTAAACATACGTTGGAGTTACCTCCTCAGGCCGACCCTTGTAGCACTTCTGAGCACCACTGTTCTGTTGTTTTAGATTGTGATTTTCTTTAAGTGTCAAGAACCGTGCTAGGCCTTCAGCCGTCTATTAATTTAGTTTGTTTCAATGTTAAGATAAGGTCTTCAGCCGTCTTAAATTAAAAACTTGAAGATTCTTGCTTTATGTTGTTTTTTTTTAAGGAAGATTTTTGCCCATTGGAAATCCTTATTGTTATCCAGGCCTTAAGCCTTCAGTTGTTCTATGTTCAGTGTGTGGCCTTGGCCTTCAGCCGAACTTGACGTGAAATATTATGAGATAAGGCCTTCAGGCGTTTTAAATTAACCTTTGAAAACTCACTTCTTTAAATCTCTGAAAATATTTCTCTATCTTAAATTCTTGTTACCCAAGCCTTAAACCTTGAGTTGTTATGTAAAATTATGTAACTAAGGCCTTCAGTCGTTTGAATTCTTTAAGGCAATTTTAATAACTTGTGTTCGGGCCTTCATTCGTATTATTTTTGAATGCTTTAAAGGGCATGTGTACTTAAATGTTTTAGGAAAATAAAGTTTCTATGTCTTGTGCAACTGACAGTAACTGATTTTGGCCTCTTTCCACAACTATAAGCTGATCCTCTCTGTCCTGCGAGTCCAGATTTCATTATTACTCATGAAAACCAAACATTGCATGTTGTACCACCACGCAGCGAGACCTTCAGGGGTGGTGGTCCAGATTGCTCTACACACCGATACTTCTAATACCTAGTAACACGTTCTCTTGCATTGATGCTTGGCTGTAATCATCGTGGCATACTATCCACAAGTTCATCAAGGCACTATTGGTTCACATTGTCCCACTCCTCAACAGCGATTCGGCGTAGATCCCTCAGAGTGGTTGCTGAGTCACGTCACGCATAAACAGCCCTTTTCAGTGTATCCCAGGCACGTTCGATAGGGTTCATGTCTGGAGAACATGCTGGCCACTTAAGTCGAGCGATGTCGTTATCCTGAAGGAAGCCATTCACGAGATGTGCACGATGGGGGCGCGAATTGTCGTCCATAAAGACGAATTCCTCGCCAATATGTTGCCAATGTGGTTGTACTGTCAGTCGGAGGATGGCATTCACGTATCGTACAACCGTTACGGTGCCCTCCATGACCACCAACGGCGTACGTCGCCCCCCCCCCCCCCCCCATAATGCCACCCCAAAACAGCAGCCAACCTCCACGTTGCTGCACTCGCTGGACAGTGTGTCTAAGGCGTTCAGCCTGACCGGTTTGTCCCCAAACACGTCTCCGACAATTGTGTGGTTGAAAGCATATGCGACTCTCATCAGTGAAGAGAACGTGACGCCAAACCTAAGCGATGCTTTCGGTATGTTGTTGGGCCCATGGTGTCGTGGTTGCAAAGATGGACCTCGCCAAGGACGTCGGGAGTGAAGTTGCGCATCATGCAGCCTATTGCGCACAGTTTGAGTCGTATCACGACGTCCTGTGGCTGCACGAAAAGCATTATTCAACATGGTGGCGTTGTTGTCAGGGTTCCTGGGTTCCTCCGAGCCTTAATCCGTAGGTAGCGGTCATCCGCTGCAACAGTAGCCCTTGGGCGGCCTGAGCGAGGCATCTCATCGACGGTTCCTGTCTCTCTGTATCTCCCCCATGTCCGAAGAACATCGCTTGACGCTTGGACACTTCCCTCGTTGAGAGCCCTTCCTGGCACGAAGTAACAATGCGGTCGCTATCGAACCGCGGTATTGACCGTCTAGGCATGGTTGAACTACAGACAACGCGAGCTGTGAACCTCCTTCCTGGTGGAATGACTGGAACTAGTGGGTTGTCGGACCCCCTCCGTCTAATAGGAGCTGCTCATGCATGGTTGTTTACATCTTTGGGCGGGTTTAGTGACATCACTGAACAGTAACAGGGACTGTGTCTGTGATACAATATTCACAGTGAAAGTCTATCTTCAGGAGTTCTGGGAACCGGGGTGATACAAAACTTGTTTTGATGTGTGTGTTATTCACGTGAATTTCGCAGAGTGTCATTGAAATATCCAGTACCGGAGATGTAACAAAAAAACAGTCCATTATATACGGCATGTAGTACTGGAACATGTTTGAAGTACACGGATGGGACACGTAATCGATATGCTGTGGGTGGCTTCCAAATCTGGTATCCGCTGAAGCGAGATGCTTCTGTAACAACTTCCTCGATCTGAAATTCCCGAACGCAGACTACAAAAGTGAGGTCAATGCACCAAAGTGTGGAACGTGCCCACATTAAGGGAACGTGGAGACTAAGCTTCATTAGAGCATGTATTTATGTATTTTCTCCGAAGAAAAAAGCATACAACATAAAAATGGGTTGTAGATGGCTAGATAAAGCACAATTTCCGGACGCCAAAAGAAAAATGATAGTTACATGGCGCGGTTGCGATCACAGTGGGATAAACTCCACGTATATCTGTGCCGCTGCTCCGTTGCATTTTTTTGGATCTATAAATGAAGGGCGTATCGACCAACTTTCAGTAGTATACCTTTACATAATGCCCTTGTTCTAATGATATAAAATATTTGAGCAATATCTTAAAATGATCTGAAAGTACTGATAAAATGACGTAAAAATTACGTATAGTAAACGTAAAGCAAGTTACAAATTGGACTACAATAATGAAAAACTTTATATAAGGTTCGAACAGAAACTCAAAAAAGGATCATTAATTTAAAATCGCTAAGCTTTCCTTTCAAAAATCTAGTCTTCATTGGACAAATATACTAGAACGGACATGTGATTACAGTTTCAATGAGTTTGGCTGCATAGATCCTGAGAAATCAGTACCCAGAACAACCACCTCTGGCCGTAATAACGGCCTTGATACGCCTGGGCATTGAGTCAAACAGAGCTTGGATGGCGTGTACAGGTACAGCTGTCCATGCAGTTTCAACATGATTCCGCAGTTCATCACGAGTAGTGACTGGCGTATTGTAACGAGCCAGTTGCTCGGCCATCATTCACCAGACGTTTTCAATTAGTGAGAGATCTGGAGAATGTGCTGGCCAGGGCAGCAGTCGAAGATTTTCTGTATCCAGAAAGGCCCGTACAGGACCTGCAACATGCGGTCGTGCATTATCCTGCTGAAATGTAGGGTTTCGCAGGGATCGAATGAAGGGTAGAGCCACGGGTAGTAACACATCTGAAATGTAACATCCAATGTTCGAAGTGCCGTCAATGCGAACAAGAGGAGACCGAGACGTGTAACCAATAGCACCCCATACCATCACGCCGAGCGATACGCCAGTATGGCGATGACGAATACACGCTTGCAATTTGCGTTTACCGCGATGTCGCCAAACACGGATGCGACCATCATGATTCTGTAAACAGAACCCGGACTCATCCGAAAAAATGACATTTTGCCATTCGTGCACCCAGGTTCGTCGTTGAGTACGCCATCGCAGGCGCTCCTGTCTGTGATGCAGCATCAAGGGTAACCGCAGCCATGGTCTCCGAGCTGATAGTCCATGCTGCTGCAAACCTCGTCGAACTGTTCATGCAGCTGATTGTTGTCTTGCAAACGTCCCCATCTATTGACTCATGGATCGAGACGTGGCTGTACGATCTGTTACAGCCATGCGGATAAGATGCCTGTCATCTCGACTGCTAGTGATACGAGGCCGCTGGGATGCAGCTCGGCGTTCCGTATTACCCTCATGAACCCATCGATTCCATATTCTTCCAACAGTCATTAGATCTCGACCAACGCGAGCAGCAATGTCGCGATACGATAAACCGCAATCGCGAAAGGCTACAATCCGACTTATATCAATGTCGGGAAAGTGACGGTATGCATTTCTGCTCCTTACACGAGGCATCACAACAACGTTTCATCAGGTAACGCCGGTCAATTGCTGTTTGTGTATGAGAAATCGGTTGGAAACTTTCCTCATGTCAGCATGTCGTAGGTGTCACCACCGGCACCAACCTTGTGTGAATGCTCTGAAAAGCTAATCATTTGTATATCATAGCAGCTTCTTCCTGTTGGTTAAATTTCGTGTCTGTAGCACGTCATCTTCGTGGTGTAGCAATTTTAATGGCCAGTAATGTACTTAAACCTAACTAACGTAAGAACATCACATATATTCATGCCCGAGGCTGGATTCGAATCTGCGATCGTAGCGGTCGCTCGGTTCTAGACTGAAGCGCCTCGAACCGCTCGGCCACACACCGGCCGGCCTTCATGCTTTTATCTGTTCAAGTCTTCCTGCACATCTCAAAAAGTTTCCCACGACACAACTGCATCGCCTGCGATCAGTTTCAAAGCGGGATATTAGAACCATACTTCATTGTTGTACACTGAAATGCGCTATCGCTTATACTAATTCCCCACCATTAAAATCGACTACTCAGTTCAGTTTTTGACAGGAAGAGTTCAACGCAATCGGATGTTGATCAGGTGTTCCGTAAGCATTGACTTTGATCATTAGGCGACGATTCACATTTATCCCGTCAGACCAAAACGTTTTGAGTCTGAATTAATAAAAATTAAGGCTTCACGAGTTCTACATAATCTCATCCCACTCGAGTAAAATGAGTAGGACGCCCATACAACCGTATGGAACTTCCAGAAAACTCCTTCTTTGGATGTTGTTCAATTAGCGCGTCACATCGTCTTGAGTATGGTTTATGTTTTCAAAATATTGACCCTTCCTATGAATTTCTGCAATTTGTTATTTTGTGTTATGTTCATACTGACAAGTGTCATTTTGCATTTCAACCAAGTTGTGACAAACGTCCACACGTAATTGTGTTTGTTAGGGAGTTAAAGTGTGCGGGACGAAATTCACACAGACTTTTCTCTTCTTCAGAGTATTCTGGAGAACATCTTTAACACTTGATTTAGAGACATAGCTCAATTGTGATTTTTGATTAAACAACATTGACACAGTACTTACGTAACACTACCTGCACACAACTGACTCGCTGAACGCACGTCTGTTGATAGTTGTTAGTTCAAGCTGCCACGGTAGTTACTATGCTGACGTTACTTACACGCCAGGAAAAAAATAAGTGGGGGAACTTTTTTAATGGACGGTGTCCGTCGAAGAGATTTTGCGAGCCAAGAAGGGCGCCGTGAAATTTCTCTCGTGACTGGATCTAGGAAGCTATGTTTCATACGTTATATGGTTCTTGAATCCGTTATGATTCGAGCAAGGGAGTTTTCCTGTCTCCAGAAACATAGTGCTACGTGTAAACAATTACATTCCTTTGTACTCTAATGCAATGAAGTCGTTGCACATGTACCACATATCGAAAAAGCAGTTTTTCAGTCATTCACACGGTAAAGGCACTCACGTCACTCTTCATAACAGTGTTTTGGAAGACTAAAACAAAATACGTCCTCTAAGATATTACTCAGTATGTCAGTGAAGGATTTCTTCGATGTCCCTAACTTTCACTGAAGTCTGACTAATTGTGTAAAGTGTTGGAGCTAACGCTTGCACTCCAGGCAATGTATGACATGTTCAAAAAGTTTCGAAAAATAATGAGTTCTCTAGAATAATGACCAGTGTTATTTGAATGTTCATTATAAATAACCATGACATATTTAGCAACTCTTTCAATAAATTAAATATTTATTTGTTTTTGGTTCTATGAGACAAAATTCAGTGGTGTAACTCCTGTGTATGTTGCATTAGAAAGAGTGTAACAAATATACAGTTAGAATGATGATCATTATGTTTTTGTAAGGTGAAGGATGGTCTGGAAGATTAAGAAACGTTAAGAATAGGAATAACAATGTTCTCTTATCTGGTAATTTCTTATCTGACTTTTCAAAGCGTCTCTCATCCGTCTCTGCTACACTGTGCCAATAGATAGCATAATTCAGCCATCTCTTTGATTAACAAAGCCACTTAAATACAATGTATTATGCTTTTTTATGAGCCCCTTGCTACTCTTTGCCTTTGTAAGAAACTGGTAACACAGAAATTTGAGAGATTAAACTTGATATGCTTTTAAATTTCGTTTGCTTTACATATGTGCGGAGAGATAATACACTGATGAGCCAAAGGAACTGGTATACCTGCCTAGTATCGTATAAAGCCCCCCGCAAGTTCGTGAAAGTGCCGCAACACGACGTGGCATGCACTCTACTAATGTCTGAAGTAGTGCTGGAGGGAACAGATACCATGAATCCTGCAGAGCTGTCCATAAATCAGTAATACTTCGAGAGGATCGAGATCTGTTCTGAACAGCACGTTACAAGGCATCCCAGATATGCTCAATAATGTTCATGTCTGGGGAGTCTGATGATCAGCGAGAGTGTCTAAACTCATAAGAGTGTTCCTGGAGCCACTCTGTAGCAATTCTGGACGTGTAGAGTGTCGCATTGTCCTGCTGGAATTGTCCAAGTCCATAACAATGCACAATTGACATGAATGGATGCAGGTGGTCAGACAGGATGCTTACGTACGTGTCAATTATCAGAGTTGTATCTAGACGTATCAGGGGTCCCATATAACATCTACTGTAAACGGCCCACACCATTGCAGAGCCTCCACCATCATGAACGGTTCCCTGCTGACAAACAGGGCCCATGGATTCATGAGATTGTCTCCATACCTGTACACGCCCATGCATTTGATACAATTTGAAGCGAGACTCGTCCGACCAGGTTTCCAGTCATCAACAGTCCAATGTCGATATTTAAGGGTCCAGGCGAGCGTAAAGCTCTGTGTCGTGCAGTCATCAAGTGTACACGAGTACGAGAGAGCCTATATCGAATAGTGTTTCGTTGAATGGTTCTCACACTGACACTTGCCCAGCATTGAAATCTGCAGCAATTTGCGGAAGGGTTGCACCTCTGTCGCGCTGAACGATTCTCTTTAGTTGTCATTGGTCCCGTTCTTGCTGGATCTTTTCCCGGTTGCAGCGATGTCAGAGATGTGATGCTTTAACGGATTCCTGATATTTACCGTACACTCTTGAAATGGTCGTAAGGGAAAATCGCCGCTTCAACGCTACCTCGGAGACGTTGTGTCCCATCGCTCGTGCGCCAATATAATGCCACGTTCAAACCCTCTTAAATTCTGATAACCTGCCGTTGTAGCAGCAGTAAGCTATCTAAAAACTGCGCCAGACACTTGCTGTGTTATAAAGGCGTTGCCGACCGCAGCGTCGTATTCTGCCTATTTATACAGGGTGATTCAAAAAGAATACCACAACTTTAAAAATATGTATTTAATGAAAGAAACATAATATAACCTTCTGTTATACATCATTACAAAGAGTATTTAAAAAGGTTTTTTTTCACTCAAAAACAAGTTCAGAGATGTTCAATATGGCCCCCTCCAGACACACGAGCAATATCACCCCGATACTCCAACTCGTTCCACACTCTCTGTAGCATATCAGGCGTAACAGTTTGGATAGCTGCTGTTATTTCTCGTTTCAAATCATCAATGGTGGCTGGGAGAGGTGGCCGAAACACCATATCCTTAACATACCTCCATAAGAAAAAATCGCAGGGGGTAAGATCAGGGCTTCTTGGAGGCCAGTGATGAAGTGCTCTGTCACGGGCTGCCTGGCGGCCGATCCATCGCCTCGGGTAGATGACGTTCAGGTAGTTACGGACAGATAAGTGCCAATGTGGTGGCGCTCCATCCTGCTGAAATATGAATTGTTGTGTTTCTTGTTCGAGCTGAGGGAACAGCCAATTCTGTAACATCTCCAGATACTGTAGTCCAGTTACAGTAGCACCTTCGAAGAAAAAGGGACCAAAAACTTTATTGGCTGAAATGGCACAGAAAACGTTCACCTTAGGCGAGTCACGTTCATACTGAGTTGTTTCCCGCGGATTCTCAGTGCCCCATATACAGACATTGTGACGGTTGACTTTCCCGTTAGTGTGGAAAGTAGCTTCGTCACTAAACACAATCTTTGAAACGAAAGATTCATCTGTTTCCATTTGAGCAAGGATAAAATCACAGAAATCGATTCTTTTAATCTTATCAGCTGCAGACAGTGCTTGAACCAATTTCAGACGATAAGGTTTCATAACTAACCTTTTTCGAAGGACTCTCCATACAGTTGATTGTGGAATTTGCAACTCTCTGCTAGCTCTGCGAGTCGATTTTCCTGGGCTGCAAACAAATGCTTGCTGGATGCGTGCTACATTTTCATCACTCGTTCTCGGCCGTCCAGAACTTTTCCCTTTGCACAAACACCCATTCTCTGTAAACTGTTTATACCAACGTTTAATACACCACCTATCAGGAGGTTTAACACCATACTTCGTTCGAAATGCACGCTGAACAACTGTCGTCGATTCACTTCTGCCGTACTCAATAACACAAAAAGCTTTCTGTTGAGCGGTCGCCATCTTAGCATCAACTGACGCTGACGCCTAGTCAACAGCGCCTCAAGCGAACAAATGTACAACTAAATGAAACTTTATAGCTCCCTTAATTCGTCGACAGATAGTGCTTAGCTCTGCCTTTTGTCGTTGCAGAGTTTTAAATTGCTAAAGTTGTGGTATTCTTTTTGAATCACCCTGCATAACTCGGTATTTGAATACGCATGCCTATATCAGTTTCTCTGGTGTTTCACTGTATCTTGATCGTTGTGAAGGAAACACATCTGTGACAGGTAATTGCTCACTGACTGAAGTAGAAGACTGAAATAATAATGGTTACAGTGCTACAGGCGAATACACCCTAACGTGTTTCCCAGTATCATCGTCACCTAATTAGGGACACGGACCAGCGTGGAAACTGACCGTTTTCGAATTCCATCACGATCCGTAGTGTCATGTACAACTTCATATGTACCCAACACGTTAATTAACATAGTTATTTACTCGTGAAAGTTGCATGCTGGAAGAGATATTGTCCATATTTTTCTGGATGGTTTTTACGGTAGGCGACATTAATGAGAGGGTGAATTCCGGGCGACAGCCGTGTCGCCACACACCGTTGACTGGGCCGCATACTGCGGTACGGGTGTCGCATCTAGTTAACGGTAATTGGCTCCGAGGAAGATGGGCGAGGAAAGGGGAGGGGAGGGGATGGGAGACTCTGCGGAACGGCTGAGGCGTGAATTTTCGAAATGAATATTACTCCACAAGAGGTACTGGATCATGGAGCTCTGGACATTCATTGCGACGGAATTTCTATAACGTTTTTAAATCTGTGATCCACTGTTGTGCAGTCACGTGTTACTGCGTAGGACTCGAGATCTGATGCAGCCTGGGGTTCACTGAAGTAGCAGAGCAGCTATCTTTGCGTAACTGTTTCCTGCGAAAATTAGAATGAGGAATATAGTTTAGCTAATTTAAATCTTAAGTTCGAATTTTCTCCTATTCGCCTCCTGTACGGTGGGATGATATTGTTACTGCTCTAATTTGTGGAGTGAATTCCTCTCTTCATTAGACGTTTCCCAAAATGCTACATAGCAGCACTGCTACTATATTTCGACGTAGATACGATCAAAAGCTGCACGTACCCTTTGTAGCCTTACGAACATCGCCTGAAAAATTATTTTGCTAAAAAGACTACCAAATTCCATGCAGCTATTCACATCCGTTTTGTTAATGTTGAGTGAAGTAGTGTCGTATAGGTAACATCATAATACATCATCGTTAATATCGAGCATATCAAGTATTTTGCATCGCATAGCCTGCTTAGGTAGGACTCAAATGGCTCTGAGCACTATGGGACTCAACTGCTGAGGTCATTAGTCCCCTAGAACTTAGAACTAGTTAAACCTAACTAACCTAAGGACATCACAAACATCCATGCCCGAGGCAGGATTCGAACCTGCGACTGTAGCGGTCTTGCGGTTCCAGACTGCAGCGCCTTTAACCGCACGGCCACTTCGGCCGGTGTAGGACTCAGAATTGTTTACTTTTGACACCGCTGTATTGCAGCAAAATTTGAGGCACGTTTTAAATGTCACGAATTTTGTTGAAACTATTTTCATTGTTGTGAATTTGGAAATAAATAATAGGTTACACTCTGAAACATGACAAGAATTTTTCATCAAAATGCTTAGCGTGAATTAGTACACGCTGCTATCACACAAAGGTAAATGACGAATAATAATAATTTTTATGACGTTGCGAATTAAGTTAGAACTTAGTTCACGCAGAAAGGTACGAGGAAAATACTTTCAAATTGTTGTCGTTTGATTCTGTTTTCTTCACATTCTCTTTCAGAAACTAGAATAAGGTAAAAATGGGTCCTCAAATAATCTTTAAATTTCGTAAATTGAACGCTTGAGTATTTACATAACTTTAAGCGTGTACGTCATGTTACACGAACAGTCTGTAAACCTTTGCATTTCCTTAAACTAAACAATAAAAGACTTTATAATACTAAATGCACACTACTGTAGAAATTTAATTTTCTTTATTAATAGATTTTCCGTAAATATTCACCGTAAATATTCACTTACATTTTTGGTTGCATATTCCATTGGGCACACTACATAAATCTTGGTTTACGATTAATAACAAAAAGTTTCATTAAATGGTAATTACTAAGGCCAGCTCTTTATTTCAGCTCTGCATTTCCTATATAAATTATAAGCGAGTGACTGCGTGTGAGGTCGCTCTCCAAGTTTTTATATATTTTTAGGTTTAAGATACATATTTTAACGGTTTTTGTGATAATATTTACTATATAAGTGAGGTATTAGTGGTTTCTTCATTCACCTCTGCCTTTCTTGTGTTTTGACCTGATATTTGTGAGTGTTTCGTATCGAGCAACTTAACCTCTTGCCTGTGTTTACATTCCGCGCTGACCAGTTGCAGTTGTAGCGGCGCATCGAAAGCTAAGTACTAATTAATTGTTTGTGTATAGTGGTTTATTTAGGAACTTTAGTAGTCTTCAACCAGTGTTCTTGGTGTTTTCTGGTGAAATAATTTCAGAAGAACCTTTTGGGAACTGTTTTCAGCTTCGTTACTGTGTCATTAGACGTTAGATTCTCTTTCTGTATTAGTCTTTTGTTACATTCACATTTGTTGTTTATTAATACTGTTAATAATAGTAGTTACGTCCCTTGTAGAGTAAGTTTGTGATTATTGTACTCAGGTTTTAAACATCTTCTTATTGTAGTAGCGGAACTTAGAAAAAGTAAAATTTTACCATGAGTGAGAAGTGTGGGCTTTGCCGTAGGTTCGTGAGTAGTGGATTGCGGTGTGAGACTTGTTCGAAGTATTTTTACTGGGGGGAATGCAGTGGGGAAGCCAGTGGGCATTCTGGTGAGATCCTCTCCTGGAACTGCAGGTTATGTAGCAAGAGTAAGTTGATAAAGGAGCAGGAGCGTAAGATCTGTGCCCTTCAGGTGCAGTTGAAAAACGCGCAGGAGGAGCTAGATAGGATGAAGAGGGAGAAGTGGGTTGGGGAATGGAAGCTGGCTGTTGGCAAGAGATCTGCTAGGAGAGGAAGATTTTCTGATAGTTTTACTATTGGTGTTTACAATAGATATGACCAACTGTCAGAGTCTAGTGGAGAGGAATCTCTAGTAGCTGTAGATGTAGGAGGAATGCAGCAGACCTCAGTAGTTACTGTGGCTAGAACACTTGCAAAGTCGAAGAGGAAGAAGAAGGTTCTGCTGTTAGGTAGTTCTCATGGCAGAGGTGTAGGCCAGCAGTTGCAGGAAGTGCTGGGGAGTGAGTACCCGGTCACCAGCATTGTGAAGCCTAATGCCGGATTGGCTCAGGTGACTGTTAACATATGGGGGTTATGTAGGGATTTTACTAAAGAGGATCAGGTAGTGATTGTGGGTGGGGCTGGTAATAGTATTGATAGGGATGGGGAGTATAACATAGATGGTGACCTGGAAAAGATAGCCACTCAGACTGGCAACACGAATGTGCATTGCGTGGAACTGTTTCAGCGTCACGATCGGCCTCATCTTGATACAGCCGTCAGGCGTAATAACATGAGACTTGGGGGTGCGCTGATGACAGAAAGCATTGGGTCACATTTCAGTGGTGTCGGTGGAGTCTATCAGCAGGACGGGTTTCCCTAGACATGGCCTGCACCTCAACAGGTATGGGAAGGGGAGGTTAGCAAAGCTTATAGGTGACAGCATAGGTGGGGGTGGTGGGATCACTCATGGGAAAATTTCTGCAGTAGTGGGTGTCAGAGCTGCACCGTTTTTAGATTGAAGTCAGCTGATAGGTATTCCTGCTTAAGGGAAGTCTCTCTAACAAAGGAACCACTTTTGACAAAGCTTAGGTATCCGAGTAATGAGAGAATTAGTATATTTCATCAAAATATACAAGGTATTAGAGATAAAGTTAGTGAATTGCTTATAGATGTTGACTCTGAAATTATTGGTATATCTGAACACTTCTTAAATAAGGAGATAGTTCAGAGGCTTCCTTTACCAGGATACAGGTTGGCTGGCAGCTTTTCGAGGAGCTCTTTGCGGTGTGGGGGAGTAGCCATGTATGTGAAAGACGGCATCCCATTTGAGTCAATTGATGTTTCAAAGTACTGCGCTGAAAAGGTGTTTGAATGTTGTGCAGGTGTGGTTAAATTTAATGGAGCTAAACTTCTTACTGTTGTTATTTATAGATCCCCAGACTCCGATTTCACAACATTTTTACTAAAGCTAGAGGAGGTTCTTGGTTCACTTTATAGGAAATACAAAAAGTTAGTTATATGTGGTGACTTCAATATTAATTGTATAAGTGATTGTGCAAGGAAGAGGATGCTGGTAGACCTCCTTAATTCATATAATCTTATGCAAACCGTATTCTTTCCAACGAGAGTGCAAGGGAACAGTAGAACAGCCATAGACAACATTTTTGTTCATTCCTCATTACTAGAAGGGCATTCTGTTGGCAAAAAGGTGAATGGCCTTTCAGATCATGATGCACAAATTTTAACTCTAAAAGATTTTTGTGCTGCAACACGTGTTAAATATAGTCATCAGCTGTTTAGGAAAGCTGATCCAGTTGTTGTAGAGACCTTTGTAAACCTTATCAAGGAACAAGAGTGGCAAGATGTTTATAGCGCTGACACAGTAGACGATAAATATAATGCTTTTCTCAAGACTTTTCTCGTGCTCTTTGAAAGTTGCTTTCCGTTAGAACGTTCAAAACAGGGTACTAGCACAAACAGTCAGCCTGGGTGGCTGACTAGAGGGATAAAAATATCTTGTAAAACAAAGTGGCAATTATATCAAAACGTTAGAAACAGTCAAAATCGAAATTCAGCAGCCCAATACAAACAGTATTGTAAGGTGCTTAAAAATGTTATTAGGAAGGCAAAAAGTATGTGATGTGACTTCTGAAATTTTCCCGGCGTATTTCTTCTTCTAATAATTTCACCTGATGATGGCCGGACGTCTCTGGGCCGAAATATCGTGGCAGAATGTAGACGGGATCCGGCTGCATACCCGGAAATTATTAGAAGAGAAAGTATGTGGTATGCAGATAGAATAGCTAAGTCTCAGGATAAAATTAAAACCATATGGTCAGTCGTAATGGAAGTGGCTGGTCTGCAGAGACAGGTCGAGGATATAGAATCAGTGCGTAGTGGGAATGTCCGTGTTACTGATAACTCGCATATGTGTACAGTATTTAATAATCACTTTCTGAATATAGCAGGTGAACTAAATAGAAACCTAGTCCCGACAGTGAATCATATAGCGCTCTTAGAAAAAAGTGTTCCGAGACTGTTACCTGCAATGCTCCTCCATGATACTGACAACAGAGAGATTGAGTTAATAATTAAATCACTAAAGACCAAGAATTCTCATGGATATGACGGGGTATCTAGCAGAATACTGAAGTATTGTTCTATGTATGTTAGCCCAGTACGTAGCCATATCTGTAACTTTTCCTTTAGGAGTGGTCGGTTTCCTGACAGATTAAAGTACTCGGTAGTGAAGCCACTTTATAAAAAGGGAGACATTGATAATGTTGACAATTTTAGACCTATTTCTATGCCATCGGTGTTTGCTAAAGTTATCGAGAAGGTTGAATATACAAGGTTACTGGAACATTTAATTTCACATAATTGCTGTCATATGTTCAGTTTGGTTTCAGAAATGGTTTAACAACTGAAAATGCTATATTCTCTTTTCTCTGTGAGGTTTTGGACGGATTAAATAAAAGGTTGCGAACGCTAGGTGTTTTCTTTGATTTAACGAAGGCTTTTGACTGTGTTGACCACAAAATATTACTGCAGAAGTTGGACTATTATGGAGTAAGGGGAGTAGCTTACAATTGGTTCGCCTCTTACTTTAAGAACAGAAAGCCGAAGGTAATTCTCCGCAATATTGAGAGTGGTAGTGATGTTCAGTCCCAATGGGGCACTGTTAAGTGGGGCGTTCCCCAAGGGTCGGTGTTGGGGCCACTGCTGCTCCTTATTTATACAAATGATATGCCTTCTAGTATTACAGGTGATTCAAAAATATTTCTGTTTGCTGGTGACACTAGCTTGATAGTGAGGGATCTTGTGTGTAATATTTAAACAGTAACAAATAATGTAGTTCATGAAATAAGTTCATGGCTTGTGGAAAATAATTTGATGCTAAATCACAGTAAGACTCAGTTTTTACAGTTTCTAACTCACAATTCAATAAGAAACGATATTTTGATCAGACAGAATGGGCATATTATAAGCGAGACGGAACAGTTCAAGTTCCTAGGCGTTCGGATAGATAGTAAGCTGTTGTGGAATGCCCATGTCCAGGATCTTGTTCAGAAAGTAAATGCTGCTTTATTTATCATTAGAACAGTATCTGAAATAAGTGACACTTCAACTCGAAAAGTAATCTACTTCGCATATTTTCGTACGCTTGTGTCGTATGGTATTATTTTTTGGGGTAATTCTTATGATTCAAAAAGGATATCTTTGGCTCAAAAACGGGCTGTTCGAGCTATATGTGGTGTAAGTTCGAGAACCTCTTGTCTACCCCTATTCAACAGTCTGGGAATTCTGACATTGCCCTCACAGTATATATTTTCTTTAATGTCGTTTGTTGTTTGCAATATTAGCCTATTCCCAAGAGTTAGCAGCTTTCATTCAGTCAGTACTAGGCAGAAATCAAATCTGCATGTGGAATGCACTTCCTTGACTCTTGTGCAGAAAGGAGTGCAGTATTCTGCTGCATCCATTTTCAATAAGCTACCACAAGAACTCAAAAATCTTAACAGTAGCCCAGACTCTTTTAAGTCTAAACTGAAGAGAAACTCATGGCTCACTCCTTCTATTCTGTCGAGGAGCTCCTGGAAGAGCTAAAAAATTAAGCTAATTCCAGTGTTACATTGTTGATTTTCTTTATTTAAACGTACGACTTGTCACCTGAATATGTTTTTTTATGTTTCATTTTATCTGTTTCTAATATCATGTTATAATTTCATGTATTGACTCGTTCCATGACCATGGATACTCCTCCTTAATTTGGTCCCACGGAACAATAAATAAATAAATAAATAAGTAAATCCAACGCGAAAAGTTTGTGGTGCAATTTTTCTTCCAAACTAATTTTTATGTATTGCGTTTAGTAATTCTTTATCACATCGTGTCGCTTGCTAGCAGTATGTAAGTATAGTGTATGTCGCTTAAAGACGTTGTAACGAATGCTAATGACTCTTCGTTTTTCTTTTGTTCGCAGTGCCTCTAACCCCAGCACATCATCGCGTCCCTTTTAAAGTAAGAAATACGAGGGCCGTTCAGAAAGTAACCTCCGGTTGATTTAAAAAAATACACCAAGTTAAATAAAAATATTTTAATATATACATCTTACAACTACATCTTTGCACTATTTTTCTACATAGTCTCCATAGCGATTGAGGCACTTATCGTATCTCTTCACAAGCTTTGAAATTCCTTCTGCATAAAAATCACCCGCTTGTGCCTGGAGCCAGCCTGTGACCGCATCTTTGAGCTCTTCGTCGTCATCAAACCGCTGTCACCCGAGCCATTTCTTCAAATGCATGAAGAGGTGATAATCAATTGGCGCCAGGTCTGGGCTGTAAGGTGGATGGTTGATAACGTCCCACTTGAAGGACTCAAGAAGGGCCGTTGTTCTGCGAGCAGAGTGAGAACGGGCGTTATCGTGCAAAAAAACGATACCGGAAGTCAGAATACCACGGCGTTTGCTCTGTATAGCCCGTCGTAACTTTTTTATTGTTTCACAGTACACGTCTTGATTAATGGTCGTACCACGTTCCATGAATTCAACCAACAACACCCCTTTGGCATCCCAAAACACCGTTTCCATCAGTTTTCTGGCAGAAAAATCTTGCGAGGCTTTTCTTGGTTTGGTAGGCGAATTTGAATGTGCCCACATCTTTGATTGTTCTTTTGTCTCAGGGTTCACGTACTTAATCCAGGTTTCGTCACCGGTCACGATTCTGTTTAACAATGGTTCTCCTTCGTCCTCATAACGTGACAGAAAGTCTAATGCAGAGGCCATTCTTTGAGTTTTGTGGTGGTCGGTAAGAATTTTGGGCACCCATCGTGCACAGAACTTACGGTAACCCAATCTTGCTGTCACTATCTTGTACAAGAGAGTCTTAGAAATCTGTGGAAAACCAGTAGACAACTCCGACATTGAGAAACGTCGATTTTCACGAACTTTTGCATGAACTGTCTGAACGAGTTCGTCAGTCACCAATGATGGTCTACCACTCCTCTCTTCATCATGAACGTTTTCTCGTCCACTTTTAAATAAACGTACCCATTCACGGACAACTCCTTCACTCATAACTCTTGGTCCGTACACGGCACAAAGCTCACGATGAATAGCTGCTGCAGAATATCCTTTGGCTGTAAAAAACCTTATGACAGCACGCACTTCACATTTGGCGGGGTTTTCTATTGCAGCACACATTTCAAACTGCCACAAAAACTAAACTAGCGCAGGTACGACGTTCACTCGACCACGGCTTGATGCCGACTGACCTGTTGAGTGCGTGAACGCACAGATGGCGTCGCTACTACCCCCACAACCCGCACTGTGACCAATCGGAGGTTACTTTCTGAACCGCCCTCTACAAGGTCCCCTAATTACTTGCACTTCAGGATTGAGGAGATCCATGAACTTCCGATAGAGTTTTGCTGTTATACCTATCTTCTGGGTGATCTAGACTCGTCGTCTGTGATCAAAACCAAAACTTTTATGAGATAAGCTTTAAAGCGTATCAGCAGCTATAATAGCCACAATTCAAGCTGAACACACATTGTATTAACCTGCAACGCTTGCACTGATATGACACATTATTACTGCTTGCCAGACTAAACGTCCAGTCCAGGATTTTGTTTCCATCTGAGAAGTCGGAGTATCCCTAACGGATTATCTCAGAAATTCAATTTCCCCCAAACTTTGTAAAAAGAGCTCCTCTATTTAGGAAAGGGAGTGAATATTTGGACTGGTCAAAATCAAAACGAGGTTAATGGACTGTAGTCGAATTAAGTCAGGTGATGCTGAGGGAATTAGATTAGGAAATGAGACAAAGTATTAAAGGTGTTTTGCTATTTGGGGAGCAAAATAACTGATGTATGGTCGAAGTAGAGAGGACTACCAATGGCAAGGAAAGCGTTTCTGAAGAAGAAAAATTTGTTAACATCGAGTATAGATTTAAATGTCAGGAAGTCGTTTCTGAAAGTATTTGTATGGAGTGTAGCCATGTATGGAAGTGAGACGTGGACGATAAATAGTTTAGACAAGAAAAGAATAGAAGCTTTCGAAATGTGGTGCTACACAAGAATGCTGAAGATTAAATGGGTAGATCACATAACTAATGAGGAGGTATTGAATAGAATTGGAGAGAAGAGGAACTTGTGGCACAACTTGACTAGAAGAAGGGATCGGTTGGTATGACATGTTCTGAGACATCGAGGGATCACCAATTTAGTATTGGAGGGCAGCGTGGAGGGTAAAAGTCGTAGAGGGAGACCAAGAGATGAATACACTAAGCAGATTCAGAAGGATGTAGGCTGCAGTAGGTACTGGGAGATGAAGAAACTTGCACAGGATAGAATAGCATGGAGAGCTGCATCAAACCAGTCTCAGGACTGAAGACCATAACAACAACAGTCTCTTGGCTCAAAAAGTTGGTAAGCTACAGCGAAATGTCAAACCGAGAATTTCAGTTTTTTTTAATTGACTTTTGACTTGGCAGGGTACATTTTGAAACAATCAGGCTTCACACCATTAATCTTAGCCACTCAAGTAAGTCTATTAATTATCCAATAGTCTAAATCCACAGGCGAATCAGTAAACAAGAATAATTCTCATTGCTTCATTGACATGAACTGTGCGTATAAATACCCTTTCCATGTGACGTACGCAGCAAGCTGTTGCCACGTCTGGAAACCAGAAATCAATGCTGAAAATCTGATCATTTACTTTGTCCTCACATCATTTTAACTTGTGGCAGTATACCTTCGACATTAAAAGATAAGTGAAAGATTCAATAGCGAAATCGTGCGCACATCTAACAACTTTGACAGATAGCAAACAACAGAAAATTATCATAAGCTTGATACACACGTATCTTTTACATTACCTTCTGGCTAAGCGTAGTGTGATATTTTGTGCAGTCTTCGATGTATCGTGATACAGACTGAAGATTTACTTCTTTCTTAGCGAATCTACTTGTGGTTTCGTCTATCGTGGAAGTGCATGATTTTGGTGGCATCAGAAGTCACGTAACTGGTACCAGGGTGAGGTCTTGGGTTGTTATGGTTGCTCTTACTTTTTTCATAAAAATTGTGATAAACGTGGCAGTTGGAAGCGTGTCCTCAAGTTTACTTCTTATTTCTGTTTTATTATTCACTAAATTAGAAACATTTAACGGAATTCTTTTTTTCGTTGTTCGAATAGTACGTAATGCAAATAGTGCATTTGTTGCGAAATTTGAGTATTAAAAGGTGCCTAAGAATTCACTTTTTTTACATTTGTGCACATGTTTCACAGTATTTTCTTCACTTCATTGCCGAGCGGTTCTAGGCGCTACCGTCTGGAACCGCGCGACCGCTACGGTCGCAGGTTCGAATCCTGCCTCGGACATGGATGTGTGTGATGTCCTTAGGTTAGTTAGGTTTAAGTAGTTCTAAGTTCTAGGGGACTGATGACCTCAGAAGTTAAGTCCCATAGTGCTCAGGGCCATTTGAACCATTTTGAACCTCACTTCAACCATCGCATGTATATTTGGTTTCTACAGCTATGGCGCTACAGCGGACGCATATAACTGCGGAAGGTTTAAAACAGCCACCTCACGACCTCTGCTATAGTAGGCTGCAATGCTATCCGTGGCCACGAAGGCCAGTGAGCTCTTTGTAAAGCTTTTCCGCTAGGTCGTACATTTTATGCTTACATTTTATACTACAATGAAAGGAAGCCGACTTCTTTGCCGAGGAAGTTTTTTCATAAAAATGGCACCACAAAGCCTTAATGAAAATATCATTCAGACAAAATAAATTCTTCGTGTGGATTCAGAGACTTTGTAGCAAATGCGCCTTGGTGTTTTGGTGGAGCCTGTGTAGCGTAAAACTTATAAAAATGATGATGTAAGGACTGGATATGATTCAACTATAAACAAATCTCTCGATGTTTTTTCCACCAGAGAACCAATCGTTCATACGAACCTAATTTTTCCTGCCTCGTATTGTTTCTTGACCGCCTCTCCACACCAACTGGAGATTTCACTAAACGTAGAAACTATCAGACTGCTGTTCGTATCTCTCTATCCATCGTGTACTTTATCTGTAAAATGTCGTAACATTCGTGACAAAGTTCCCGAAAAATTCCCGAATTTACTGCCCTCCAACATAGTTCTCGCGCTCAAATTATTTTTGTGACCGAGAGCTAAGTAAAACCTGAAGAAGAAAGCCTTGAAATATTTAGTGAGTCATGGAAAGTATATCGGAAATACAGGTTAGACGCCGTAGAAGGTTGGATGGTCGTTGCAGTGACAAAAGTATTGTCTCTATTGAGGTCCAACTTTAGGATGATGGTGAGGTTACCCGATAGCGTATAACACGTCGAAGTGGAACAAAGTTAATTGTTGCATGTTTTTATCGGCCATCCGATTCCTCTGTGATGTTTCCAGAGTCATTCAAAGGAAGTCTACGGTCAGTAGCGTTTAAATACCCGGATCATGCAATATATTTAGAAGCGAATTTAAGCTGTCGAGTATTGACTGGGACGTTTATGGGTTCACTGCGGTGGTGCAGACAGACAGCCTTGCGAAGTACATTTGAACAACTTTTCTGAAAACTGTCTTGAGCAGCTGTATTCGACAGCCCACTAACAGTGGAAATGTCTTAGACCTTTCAGCTATAAACAGGTGGATCTCATAGACAGTGTCAGTATGGAGACGGGCGCTAGTGACCATGGTCTCATTATATCAATAATAGGTACTAAAGTTAATAAATGAGTCAAGAATTCTAGAGTTTCTGGTAGAAAGAGCAGATAAGAAGTTGTTAGCATCTCACCTACAGTGTCAACTGACATCATTTTGTTCCAGTAAGTTTGACGTACAGTTATTATGGACAAATTTGAAATAGACTGTAAATCGTGGTCTGGAGAAGTAAGTGGATTAAGGACGAAAGAGAATCATCTGGTTTAATAATGAAACTCGGAGGAAGCAAAGGTTGTTCCTCTCTCCGTTCAAGAGAGAACACGCAAATGACGACACGCAAAAGTTAGCAGAGATTTGTGCTTCTGTGAAAAGATCTATGCGTGAAGTGTACCACAACTGCCACCGTCATACCTTATCAAAAGATATGGACGAGAACCCGAGAAAATTCTGCCCCTATGTAAAAACGCTAAGCGGGTCAAATGATTCCATCTAGTCACTCGTTTACAAGTCTGGCGTGACATCTGAAGGTAGAACAACGAAAGATGAAGTTTTAATTTCGGGTTTAAGAAATCGTTCATGCACAAGAGTCGTACAAACATACCGTCGTTTAACCACCGACATGGTAATAAGTATTCCTAGCGTAGAGAAACTTCAGTCTGCAACCGCGCTGCTGCTACGGTCGCAGGTTCGAATCCTGTCTCGGGCATGGAAATGTGTGATGTCCTTAGGTTAGTTAGGTTTAAGGAGTTCTAAGTCTAGCGGACTGATGACCTCAGATGTTAAGTCCCATAGTGCTTAGAGCCATTTGAACCATTTTTAAAAAAACAACTGAAAGAGTAGACTCGCGTGGAGTCTCAGTTCGTTTTTACAAAGGGTACTCTATGCCATTGGATTCTTAAGTACCTTGCATTTATCGCAATATCTCCCAAAACGCAAAATCTCAAGCGACTGGAGAAATGGTCTGACCCGCCAAATTACAGCCAAAATCCTTAATTTCTGTTTGCTGCAGAATACTTGAACATATTATATTCTAAGTTCGAATATAATAAACTTTCTGGAGACTGAGAAGCTAATGTCCACGAATCAGCATGATTGTAGAAAGCATCGCTGGTGCGAAACTGAGCTTGTACTTTTCTCACATGACAGACTGCGAACAATGGGTGATGGGCAACAGACTGGTGCCATATTTCTTGATGTCCCAAAAGCATCTGACATGGTGCAACACTGCAGACTATTAACGAACGTACGAGCATATGGAAAAGGATCTCATGTATGTGAATGGCTCGAAGAGTTCTTAACTGATGGAACCCATATATGTTGTACTTGACGGCGTGCGATCATCAGGGTATCGTCGGAAGTGACCCAGGGAAGTGTGATAGGACCGCTGTTGTTCTCTGTATACATAAATGATTTGTCGCACATGGTGGGCAGAAATCTCCGATTATTTGCTGATGATGCTCTGGAGTACGGCGAGGTGTCGAAGTTGAGTGACTTAGGAGGACACAAGATAACTTAGATAAAAATTTTTTGTTGGTGTGATGAATGGCAGCTACCTCTAAATATAAAACAAGAGTGTAGGTTAATGCGGATGAGTAGGAAAAACAAACCCGCAATATTCGAATACAGCATTAGTAGTATGCTGCTTGACACAGTCACATCGTTTAGCTATCTGGGCGTAACGTTGCAAAGTAATGTGGAATGGAACGAGCTGCTAAGAATGGTGATAGTTAAGGCGGGTGATCAACATCGGTTTATTGGGAGAACTTTGGGAAAGCTGGTTCATCATCTGTAAAGGGGACCGCATGTAGGACGCTAGCACGACCTATTCTTGAGCACTGTTCGAGTGTTTGAGAACCGCACAAGTTCATATTAAAGGAGGACATCGGGAAGTTTAAAGGCGGGTTGCTAGATTTGTTATCGGTGGTTTAGAAAAATAGACAAGTGTTACAGAGATGCTTCGGGAACTGATATGGAATCCAAGATGGAAGGCGACGTTATTTTAGAGGAACAATGTGAATCTAAAAGAACATTTCTGCAGCTATATACACTTCGCATAACGACCACTAAAACAAGATACGAAACATTTGGGCTCATACGGAAGCATGTAGATAGTAGTTTTTCCCTCACTATTGCGATTGAAATGGGAAATGTAATGACTAATAATGGTACAGAGTACCCTCCGCAGCTCACCGTAAGGTAGCTTGCCGAGTGTGTGTAGATGTAAATGTAGATCGCCCTGATACGAGTGTTATCGTTCCTCAATGCTTTCTTACAGCCTCCGGGTACTTCGGCGTAGTTCTACGGTTCGTTTGCTGGATTAATAAAACTGAACGAATTGTCAGCTACATGATGTCGGTCACAAGAAAACGTGAGGAATAACGTAAAGTATTGTTTATTTGTTTACGGATTTATTTCACCTGGCAAGAATAATAGGTCCTTTAGGCTCTCTTTTACAACTAACCAGATATCCTTAGGGTGTACATACTACTACTACTACTAATAATAATAATAATAATAATAATAATAAGAAGAAGAAGAAGAAGAAGAATAAGAAAGACGATAATATTAAAGACAAGAAATATTAGTAATAATTATGTACATTTATTAAAATTGTCTTTAACACAATTTCAGTTCGTTCTCCTCGGTTGGGACTGATGATATCGCACAGAAATCACAAATGAATCAATGAGGAGAAGAAGTTCGCCGGTTATAGCAAACGTAAAAATAGTACCAGGAAAGCTGATGAGATGAAAGGAAGGAAACAGACACAGAAAGGGACGAGAGAAGCCTGGATAATTTATAATGTAACAGATATACTAGTTCTCAGTTGGACAGAAAGAAACAATCTACGATATGCCGATGAATGTTGATAAGGTTTTAGCCTACTGCTGAGAGCAAAGTAGTATCGAATAAGACTCAGGTTGAAGGGTAGTTTTTTCTACAGCCGCATGGCGGAAATGGTGAAATACATGGAGAAATATTTAGTGTTTATGCACACTTCAAGAATGATGTTACACGTATGGAGGTTACGGAATAAGGATAGGTATATGTACTTGGCACATAGATATGGCATATCAGTGACCAAGAAACCGATAAGAAAATTTAAAAATGTGAAAGTCACGTCACCTTTCCGGTTGCATCCAGCCTGACTCGACATAGGGTGAACTGACGTGGCGTGAAACTGGTTCCTTATTGCAGTTATGGACCACTTTGTAGGTTGCGGAAGGTAGCAGCAGACGTCTACGCAAACGTCACGCAGGTGCGTCACTTATGGACCGGTGGCTTGTGAGACGGCGCTAGCTTATGATAGTGCCTCAGATGTTCCATCGGATTTAGATCAAACTGCTTGACCAACAAGTCATATACGTGAGTTCACTGTTGCGCTGGTGTTAGTCTTAGTTGTAGAAAAGGGGAATGTTGTTAAAAATCAGTAAAGGTGCGGTTTGGCGATGAAGTCTGGGGCCGCTGGCAGTGTGCAGTAACAGTCGACAGCCAGTAGGTCAGGCAGAGTAAACAGGGCGTGGAGCTGCGACGGTGTTATTGCACGCAAGATGTGTTTGGTGTGAAGCAACAGCGAGGCAGGGAACTGCAGCGTTGCTTGAAGTTATTGCGATGTATGAAGTGAGGGCGATGTGTAAATGGCTGACGTATGGGAATTTACCCCTGCTATAGTTTCTGTCTCTCTCTGACACTGCGTCAGAAGCGAGGGGAAAAGCAGTGTAAATAGACGGGCAATATTAGCTAGAGACAAGTGTGTGCCAGGTCAGTCGAGAGTCGGGTCGGACCTGTGCTGGTCTAGACTTATAGGGGCCAGTCTGGCAGCGATGTCGTAAATATTCTATGTAAACCTGTACTTTCCTTCTAAATGGCTCTGAGCTCTATGGGACTTAACGTCTGTGGTCATCAGTCCCCTAGAACTTAGACCTACTTAAACCTAACTTACCTAAGGACATCACAAACATCCATGCCCGAGGCAGGATACGAACCTGCGACCGTAGCGGTTACGCGGTTCCAGACTGAAGCGCCTAGAACCGCACGGCCACAGCGGCCGGCTGTACTTTATTTCTATGTACTGTACTTGTTCGGTCTGTATTGCGCCTGTGGGGACACAACACCGGGGCGGGACGGAATTGCAGCTGCGTACTTGGAGATTGCACGGTCTGCCTGTAGGAGGGCAGTGACAGTAGTCTGCAGCGGGTTCAGGACGGGCCACGTTCGCCTCCTACCTGGCGTACCGGGGTACAGGCGAGGCATACGCTGCGGCAGCGCCAGAGTCGACGGCGGGTGTTGCCATCCGATAAGCACCGCTAGAGGCAAGTTGCGGCACGGTGTCCAGGAGGGCTTGGGTTCGAGGGCGGTCCTGTCCTGGGAGCAGCGGCGGCACGAGGGCCACGGGTAACCATTACATCCACCTTCATCCCATAGTCAGACAGAGTAGGCCAAATGGGGCGGTGGGCGGCGAGGACCAGGGACTGTGGCAGTCTCAGGAATCGCAAGCAGCTACTCTGACGCATCGGTGAGCGGGCTGGACTTGCGGGACAACACTGCGGGTGGTACGCCGACGCTGCGCTGCACCCATCGTAGTACTGTAAATTATCTGAATAAACAAACGCTTCCGAATACACTGTAGCGCTCTGCACTGCCCCTTGATCCTATTGAACTTGCTCGGCCTCCTGACGGAAAGCGCGCGGTGTGTCCCAGCTTCAGCTCGGCCATCTTGAGCCCCGGGTTCGACCATCGACGCCCCGCAACATCACAATTATTCTCTTAAAACCATTGCAGCACGATTCTGGTTTTGTGATACTGTCTTGAAGATAACTGAAAAAATGGTTCAAATGGCTCTGAGCACTATGGGACTTAACATCTACGGTCATCAGTCCCCTAGAACTTAGAACTACTGAAACCTAACTAACCCTGAGGACATCACACAACACCCAGGGCGGTTCACAAACTGCAAGTACACCTGTTATTCCAAAATGTTATCGTGGAAGTAGGGGCCAGGCGGTGCTGGTGAAATAACACACACTGCTAAAGGTACTATTTTATTTTAAAAGACTTTCTCAATAATAAGTTTTAAAATCTGTTTGAAAAAAAAAAACAATTTAAAAAACAATTTCAAAAACAATTTCCTATAGCTTGACAATTTTCATTATGAAAAGGAGATTACCAGGTATAACGTTAACAACTTGCCAATAATCAGGTTTAAACAGTAAAAATAACTCTTTTAAAAATAGCTCTATGTAAAGGATATTTCGGGTTTGACGTTAACAGTAAGAAGATCTTACCTTGTTATATTAATAAGGGAACAATTACAAAAAAAACTTTAAGTAGCTAGCTTGTACTAAGCAAAAATAGTTGTCTCTCGCCAGTTACATAACTTATATTTGTTACAAGATAAATGTGAATGAGCCAGCACACAAACCTTCACATTACAGGCAGTTCCCAAAAAAAATTTTCCTTAGCTCGGTGAGGGAGTGACACGTGTAAAGGGGCCCAAATCACAATAGGCGGAATAGTTATTGGTGGTCTACAGGGCCATAGTAGATCAGGCCCAAAACTTCCTTTATAAGCCGCCGCCTCCCCGAGTTACTCAAAACCAGAAGATGTAGCAAGGGCGGTACCTGCACAGACTCCGAACCACAGAAACCCGCGACACCCACCCTAAATCACCCAATCGAGTTGTGAATGAAAACGGCCCGACCAAGAAGCACATTCCCGCGGACAGGCAAACGAAAAATGGGGTGGGACGACCCCAAAAAAAAAAACACTGTTGAAGAAACTCGTACACTTCACTAGAACTTGTAAACCTTCTCTTATATAAAACTCTGTTACATAAAAACAGTACTCAACTTCTCGCACTCCACCCCAGCACCGGGAACACGTCGCACTTCCAAATGCTTTTCTGAGCCAACCGCTGCCAGTGGTTTCAACGGCCGATAAGAAGACATGCGGTCCCACGCGCTGATCTCCTGCACCATGGCTTCTGAGCTTCATAATCCACGAACATGCGGGTAAGGCAGACTTAGGCCCTGACAGCCAAGAGGTCGGCCAAAGCAGGTGGCGAGCAGTTGACGACCCCCAACAGCAGAGCCCCGCTCGCGCCACCACCTCTCTCGGTCACCGTCCAGTACGTACTCCTCGATCGTCACGCGACCGTACACTTGCTGCACCTCCCGCCAGAGGGCGGTAGCGATCCAAACAGCGCGCCACACCGAAAGAGCCACCGCAAACACTAGACGCGAAGCGAAAGCACTCCACCTGGCGCTTTTTTGAAGAGCCGGACACAACTACAGCTCAATAATGTCGTTATCAGGGGAGACATCCAGAATGAAGGATACAGGTGGTCCACGATAATTCACATGCAGTCCACAGCTCTCCACAGATCTCATGGAAGCGCAGTCGAATGTTTCCCACAGTATACTACTGTCTCACTTACCTGCATCCACGGCGCAATACGCCTTTTGTCTGGATAACTGGATAGCGGCTCTTTCCAGACATGACTGTTGGCCTGATGTAACTATAAACGTGGTTCATCTGAGCAGACTGACACGTTTCTTCTTATTTTTGGGCTAGTCTCGATGGCATCATGCCCACTGCAGTAGTAATTTGACAGTGTCGTTGGGTCAATACGGGTACACATAGGGGTCACCTGCTGCGACGTCCCATGTTTAAATACTGTGCGCTAAATGGTGTGCTCCGGAACACTTGTGCCTGAATCAGCATTGCGCAGGGTGGTTACAATTAAACTTTCGCCACTTTCGCGACAAGGCTCGTGCGCTGCTTGAAGGTCGCACATTGCGAGCAACATTCTCAGCCAGGGCAACAGTAACTTCTTCGACAGTTCGTGACGCACTTGGCCGTCGCTGCCTTACACGATAAATTCCCAAACTGCCAGTTAAATAGATCTTGCGATTCATTTTCTTCATCCCCGGTGCGGAAAGAGGACTTCTCTGCACTGCTACTCGTCGAGAGCAGCAGCACTCTTGTTCTTACTCTGATAAAACAACTTTATGAGTGCAGCCGTGTTCATCTCGTCCACACCCGTGCTGACTGTCTACAGCCATAACGCGCACTGATGCTTGTGTTTCAACCCTACGTCGTTGCACCAGTCCCGGCGCCCAACGGGAAATCGTCCCACTCACACCACAAACAACGCAAATCGTGCAGCGCAGTGTGGCCATTGTTCGTACAAAGTTTCGTACCCATATGATGAATAGTTTTCCTTCGACACTGTCTTAAGTACCAAAAGTTTAGTACAGGGTGACCGTAAAGTCTTTTCCTGATTACAGAAATTGATAACTCAGGCTAGAAGTAAGATACAAATATGAAACTGGTGTCTAATTGTTTACAAACTATCAAAGGTTTTTACACACATCAGTAAACTGCCACATGAGCACCCTTGGTAACACGTAGCACATCTAGGTGATATTCAATTTCCGGCCACACATTAGCCAACATCACTGGAGGGATCGATTCAACGACTGTGGTTATCCGTTGCCGCAGGGTTTCAAGATCTGGTACACGTGTTCGGTAGACCTCATCCTTGACATAACGCCATAAAAAGAAGTCTAATGGGGTTATGTCAGGAGAGCGTGGATGCCAAACCGTTGGCCCATCACGACCAATCCATCGCCCAGGAAAGGTCATATCGTGATAGGCACGGACGTCCAAACCCCAATGAGGCGGTGCACTGTCTTGCTGAAACAAGACATCGGGGTGATACTGAAGCAGCTGAGGAACAGCATACAGTTGCAACATGTCCAGATACACTGCAGATGTGATGGTAGCCTCAGCGAAGAAGAATGGCCCGATAATTCGAACGTGCAATAGCGTGCACCAAACATTCACCTTTGGACTGCCTCTGGTGCACTTCATGACCTCGCCATGGGGTTGGGAACTCCAAATCCGCACATTATGGCGATTCACTACTCCACTGACAGAAAAGGCCGCTTCGTCGGAAAAGGCAATTCGTCGGAGATAACCATCATCGTCCTCAACAATACGTGATAGCATTTCGACCGCAAAGTCATATCGACGTGTACTGTCATTGGGCAACAAGGCCTGAACGATTTGCAAATTGTATGCACGAAACAATAAACGTTTGTGTAAAATGTCATGGAGAGATCTTTTTGTCATCTGTAATTCACGTGAGGCCCTGCGCACCGATTTCTTCGGACTTCGCAGAAAAGACTGCCTTACAGCTTCCACCCTGACTGCTGAGGTTCTTAGTCGACCAGACCTCGGAAGGTCAGCAACCGATCCTGTGTTCTTGAACCTCTCATACCAGGCTTTAATGCTCTTGACATCAGGTGGATTCCTTCCAAATGTTGTCTGGAAGTGTCTCTGCACTGTGGTTGGTGATCGTGTCTCATGGTACCACATCACACACTGTGCCTTCTCCTGATTGGTTAACATGGCTTCTTGGGCACTGCACCTCATCCACTACTTGCGTACTGCGAACCTAAAACAGAAAAAAATTTGATAGTTGTAAACAATTCGACACAAGTTTCATATTTGTATCTTACTTCTAGCCTGAATTTACGTAATCAGGGAAAGACTTTTCGGACACCCTGTATAATCACGCTGTACTATGCCATTATATTTTGACAGACCACCGTGCATTCAGCATTATAGATCGGCCACTTTCTGTTATGAGTGGTGAACGTCCAGCACCTCGTCGCCAACCCAGACAACCGCACACGAACAGGTGTCCGATATGCTCATTCCCAAGCCCCGGGCCTTAACAACTTGCCCTTTGCTAAAGTCACTTATGTCAGTGGTTTTCTGTGTTTGTAGCCAACACCATCACGATAATAAATCGCAAAATAATGTGAAACATTCCTACCCATAGACGAGTACAGTATTTTATTCGTTTCCCCAGGCGAGCAGATTTTACTGACGGATACAGAAGACGGTCCATGACGAGCTGTGTTGTCCTACAAAATGGCAAAGAGATATAACTTAAGCGTAGCCCCAAAGAAAATTAAAGTAATGGCCATTTGTGGAAAAGTTCATCTTGGAGCTAAAATCATTAATCGAAGAGAATATAATGGAAGAAGGCATGTGTTCAACTACCTGGGCTGTGATGCCCCTCATGCTTACAGTAATTATCGTGAAAAGAAATTGCAAAGATACTTACACGTGTTAGATAAGATTAAGAGAATGCTACTGTGCAAAACCAAGGACGACACCGTGCATACATTCCATAATATTGCTATTGCATCTTTATTGCTCTCTGGATCCGAGGTATGGACTTGAAAAGGCCAAAAAATTGTAGAAATTGAAGCAGTAGAAATAGAAATCTAAGACCTTTAGCACGACGCGTATTAGAATATCGTAAAAGGAACACTGAGATGTGAGAGGTGCTCCACATTCTGGGAACAGCAGAAATCATCCAGTGTTATAGAAAGGAACTGCATGGCCGCCTATTAAGTACGGACCAAGCCAGATACCAAAGAAAGCTTTCACTACGGACGTAAGGATAAAAGAAAAATGCATCCCCCACGAAGAAGGTGGTAGGATCAGCTTTAAATTGCTTGGTTTCTGAATAGGCAAAAATGTCTAACCCGAAAATGTGTATGATTATGGTAACTGACCCGAGAATGATTCTCCATTTGTCCCTGCTCCACTTCCACAGTTTCCTTTCTGCATCATGTGCCTGATACACCATCAGGGGGCATTCAGTCTTGCAGTGCGCAGTGATCATATTGACCTGGCTGGTCGGTGTATATATTAAGCGATTTAGAGAGCTGTAATAACAAAGAAGAACAATATTAGTTTCACGCCTTGGTCATCCCCTCGCATAGGTTCTCTGAGCCACAGGTGTTTCACCGTGTGTGTGTGTGTGTGTGTGTGTGTGTGTGTGTGTGTGTGTGTGTGTGGAGGTTGGTGAGGGGGTAATAGACAGTTCTGTAACAGATTCATTGAGCAGTATGACACATCAGTAAGCTCTCTTGCTTAGCTACGTGCAAGTTCGGGAAAATGCTTTCTTACTCAGCTACGTGCAAGTTTGGAAAAATTTGCACAAGAAAAGCCACGAACGGAAGATACCCATCCCACCTCGTATATTCTAGAGGATCGTCCCCTAGCGAATTTCAAACATCAGTCTTCGAACACGCTGGAACACAGCTGCCTGTTATACTTCTTTCATAAGAAGGCGTGCTAAAAATAATGCCTCAGAATTCTTTATTCTGTTGTCACTATCGATTAAGATAAGTACATGTCACGGATATTACTAGGTCGACTTTCCCGCTTCACCAATACAACCGTCTGCCGCAGAGTGTTCGAAACTGAACCTGTGAAATGGCTCTAAACACTGTGGGACTTAACATCTGAGGTCATCAATCCCCTTAGACATCACACACATCCACGCCCGAGGCAGGATTCGAACCTGCGACCGTAGCAGCAGCGCGGTTCCGGACTGCGGGGCCTAAAACCGCTCTCCACAGCGGTCGGCTAAGTTGAACGTGTCGTGCTATGTACAGAGACTATGTCGGAGCGTGAGAAACAGAGTGCTGTAATCGAGTTTAAGAAAAGGGTTCTTCCATCTCCTTCTGCATGACAATGTCAGATCACATACGAGAGCTTCAGCATCTGAACAATCCGACGATGATTATGTTTGGTTTGTGGGGCGTTCAACTGCGCGGTCATCAGCGCCCGTACAAAGTCTCAACTTTTACGCACCCCAAGTTCTACACAGTCCAATCTAGCCATTGCACGAATGATGATAAGGGTGGTGAAACGATAATGACAACACAAACACACAGTCCCCGGGCAGAGAAAATCCCCAACCTGACCGCAAATCGAATCCAGCACCCCGTGATCCAGAGGCAGCGACACTAGTCCCTAGACCACGAGCTGCCGCCAACAACAGCAACAATCCGACGCCTTGGGTTCACTGCCGTCGAGCACCCTCAGTCTGAGAGTAGCATTTGCAACTTATGTCCTCAATTATTTGTTGGATATGTTCCAATCTCTGTCATCCTCTACAGTTTTTGCCCTCTACAGCTACCTCTAGCACCATGGAAGTCATTCCCTCATGTATTAACAGATGTGCAATCATCGTGTCTCTTCCCCTTATCAGTGTTTTCACATGTTCGTTTCCGCTCCGATTCTGCGCTGGACCTCCTCGTTCCTTACCTTATCAGTCCATCTAATTTTCAGCATTCGTCTGTAGCTGTATGCTGATTCAGTCCTTCCGACAATCATTTATTTTTCGATTTCTCCACATTTTCCATGCAGTTATTTCGTCCTACCTCCCCTACACTTCCTATTTAGTTCATTCCTCAGGAACTTGTATTTCTGTATTCCTGAACTTTTCTGAGCATATTTGTTCTTTCTTCTTTCGTAGCGACTGAAGTATTTCTTCCGTTACCATAGTCTCTTCGCGGTTACCTTCTTTGGCCCAATGTTTTTCTTTCCATTTTCTGTGACTGCGCTTTTTCGAGATGTTCTATCCTCTTCCACTGTACTGCCTACTGCGCTATTTATTATTGGTCTATTTATATCCTCAGTGAACCTGAGACGTATCTTGTCGTTCCTTAGTATTTCTGCGTCCTAATTCATTGCGTATTGATTCCTCCTGACTAATATTTTAGCCAAGCGGAGTGGCCGCATGGTTTAAGGCGCCATGTCACGTATTGCGCGGCCCCTCCCGCCGGAGGTTCGAGTCGTGCCTCGGGCACGGGTAACTGTGCTATTCGTAGCAAAAGTTAGTTTCATTTAGTGTGTAAGTCTAGGGACTGATGACCGCAGCAGTTTTGTCCCTTAGGATTTCACACACACACACACACACACACACGCACACACACACACATACAGAGAGAGAGAGAGAGAGAGAGACTAACCTCTTAAATCTTAATCTACTCGTAATCACTATTACATTGTGATCTGAGTATGTATCTTCTCCTGCGTGAGCCTTACAGTCCAGTATCTGATTTAGAAATCTCTGTCTGACCATCACCATGTATTTTCCAAGTTCACATCCTCTTCTTCTGATTCTTGAACAGAGTATTGGCTATTACTATCTCAAATTTATTAAAGAACTCAATTATTCTAACTCCTGTCTCATTCCTTGTCCCAAGCCCATAATCTGCTGTAACCTTTTCCTCTACTGCTTACTCTACATCTGCATTCCACTCCCCCTTTATATTCTGTATTACCCTTTCAATATCCTCATACACTTTCTCTGTCTCATCGTCTTCAGCTTGCAACGTCGGCATGTATACCTGAACTATCGCTGTCGGTGTTGGTTTTCTCGCAGTTTTCGGATACTCCTTCACAGGCTCTTCGTAATGTGATTCCCGGAAGAGCCGACACGTTTCAATTGAGCGACGGTCGATTTTTAATGGTTGGTTGGTTGGTTTCGGGGAAGGAGACAAGACAGCGTGGTCATCGGTCTTATCGGATTAGGGTAGGATTGGGAAGGAAGTCGGCCGTGCCCTTTCAGAGGAACCATCCCGGCATTTGCCTGGAGTGATTTAGGGAAATCACGGAAAACCTAAATCAGGATGGCCGGACGCGGGATTGAACCGTCGTCCTCCCGAATGATTTTTAATGGTCCCGCGTATCGGGCACATGATGCAGAAAGGAAACTCTACAAACGCCGTTATCTAGGGGAACAGTGGCTCGAAACGTGCAGCGCGCCACGTATACAGGCTGGTGGCAGTGGTATTATGCTACGGGAGACACACTCCTGCGCTTTAGTAGTGCTGAAGGCACGCTGATAGCTGCAAACCACCTGCATCTCTTCATACTTGATGTCTTCCCCGACGGCGGTCATCTTTCAGCAGTATAATTGTCCGTGTCTCGCTGCCAGAAGCGTGCTGCAGTGGTTTGAGGAGAATTATGGTGAACTCATGTTGATGTCTCGGCGACCGAATCGGCCTGATGTAAATCCGAAGGAATCCATTTCGGTCGCTATCTTGCATTATCACCGTGTCCGCAAATCAGCTACCCGTTATTTACTCGAATTACATGAACTGTGCGTAGACATCTAACACCACATACCTCCACAAACCTACCAGTGAACAGTTGGATCCCTGAAACGCAGAATCTGTAATGAATTTCATTCCAAAGACAGACAAACAAGCTATTAAAAAGGTTTCAAACAACTTCCGGGAATTCAGCCAGGTAACACTTTCAGCGACCGCCGATATTTCGGCGGGAGAACACCCCGCCATTTTCAAGGCAAACTGCAACGGACAGGCGGCGTACATGCAAATTTAATACCTCGGTTCGAGGTATTAAATTTGCATGTACGCCGCCTGTCCGTTGCAGTTTGCCTTGAAAATGGCGGGGTGTTCTCCCGCCGAAATATCGGCGGTCGCTGAAAGTGTTACCTGGCTGAATTCCCGGAAGTTATTTGAAAGTTGTATACGCCAGGAGAAACTCAGGTCTCACATTAACTAAAAGGTGTTCATAATGTTTTGACTTACCGGTGTACCTCTATGAACAAATGAGTGGCTTCAACGTCAAATTCAAAACTCACAGCTCACTGAGAATACCACTGCCGAAGAAACACTACACTTCGACGTTCGAAGCGTGGCATTACGTCAAGTACACTCATGAGACGTGTTATATATTTGTACAAACCAACGACAGGTACGAGGAAATCGAACACTGCAGCTACATCTACATCTACGTGATTACTCTGCACTTCGCAATAAAGTGCCTGCCAGAGGATTCAATCAACGACGCGTGCTCGTTCAAGACAGGATACGACGTACACTTATTCCTCAGAAGAGTACTCGTCGTGCCAGACAAGAGGCAGCTATTTTTCGTGTGTGTGGCGTTCTTTACAGACTTTTCTTGATTTTAAATATCGTCTCGACCAGAAAATTGCGACATAGTCGCAGTCATGAATTGCAGTGCTCCAGCAAATAATTATTCTATTACACTATTGGCCATTAAAATAGCTACGCCACGAAGACGACGTGGTACAGAAGTATAATTTAACCGACAGGAAGAAGATGCTGTGATATTCAAATGATTTCCTTTTCACAGCATTCACACAAGGTTGGCGCCGGTGGCGACACCTACAACATGCTGACATGAGGAACGTTAACAACAGATTTCTCATACGCAAACAGCAGTTGACCGGCGTTGTCTGGTGAAATGTTGTTGTGATGCCTCGTGTAAGGAGGATAAATGCGTACCATCACGTTTCCGACTTTGATAAAGGTCGGATTGTAGCCTATCACGATTGTGGTTTATCGTATCGCGACATTGCTGCTCGCGTTGGTCGAGATGCAATGACTGTTAGCAGAATATGGAATCGGTGGGTTCAGGAGGGTAATATGGAACGCCGTGCTGGATCCCAACGGCCTCGTATCACTAGCAGTCGAGATGACAGGCATCTTATCCGCATGGCTGTAACGGATCGTGTGTACTCATCGATGAACCTGGGTGCACGAATGGGAAAACGTCATGTTTTCAGATGAATCCAGGTTCTGTTTACAGCATCATGATGGTCGCATCCGTGTTTGGCGACATCGCGGTGAACGCAATTGAAAGCGTGTATTCGTCATCGCCATACTGGCGTATCAGCCGGCGTGATGGTGTGGGGTGCCATTGGTTACACGTCTCGGTCACCTCTACTTCGCATTGACGGCACTTTGAACAGTGGACGTTACATTTCAGATGTGTTACGACCCGTGACTCTACCCTTCATTCAATCCCTGCGAAACCATACATTTCAGCAGGATAATGTACGACCGCATGTTGCAGGTCCTGTACGGGCCTTTCTGGACACAGAAAATCTGCTTCCCTGGCCAGCATACATTCTCCAGATCTCTCGCCAATTGAAAACGTCTGGTCAATGGTGGCCGAGCAACTGGCTCGTCACAATACGCCAGTCACTACTCTTGATGAATTGTGGTATCGTGCTGAAGCTGCATGGGCAGCTGTACCTGTACACGCCATCCAAGCTCTGTTTGACTCAATTCCCAGGCGCATCAAAGCCGTTATTACAGCCAGAGGTGGTTGTTCTGGGTACTGATTTCTCAGGATCTATGCACCCAAACTTCGTGAAAATGTAATCAAGTGTCAGTCTAGTATAATATATTTGTCCAATGAATACCCGTTTATCATCTGCATATGTTCTTGGTGTAGCAATTTTAATGGCCAGTAGTGTATAAACCACTTATGGACCATGAAAACAAATATTTGTCGGCCTCGAATGTATTTATAACAAAATGGGTCAGGCTGAACATTAGTGAAAGTAAATGAAAACTTACATTCAAAAATAGTGGTCGAAAGTAGCTAAAGGTGGTATGTGCACGCATGTAAAAATATACTCTTTTAAAATCAATTGCTTTATGCTATGGAAAATTTTTTTGTAATGCCATGGGTAACTTAAAATTTAACCTTCATTTAAGCAGCCAGAGGTAGCACCAACACCCATCACTGATATTAATAGAATTATAAAAATTCTACAAGGGAAATTCAGGTGGGGTTGATGGAATTTCAAATAGAATTCTGGTAAGTTGTTCCAGCTTAATAAGTAACATTGTTAGTGATATATGAAGGGCTTATTTCAATAGTGGTACACGTCCATTTTTGTTCATATTGAGATACAGAGTCCTAAAGTAAAATGAGCGTTGAAATATCTTCAGTTTAGATTGCAGAAATATTCAAGCATACTGCTTCTTGCTAGAGATGAACCTTTCTTTCTGTTTCTTTGGCTGATTAATTTTAGAAGAATTATAGACAGAAAAATGGAGGTAATGGATTTGTACCACTATTGAAATATGCCCTTCTTATGTAATGCATCACAGGTACAGCAAACGTTTCCACATGGTCTGATATACACAACTACTAAACGTCTTCATAAGGAAGATGACAAGAATTAAACAAATTGTCATCGAATTTCATAACTATCTTTTTCCAAAATATTCGAGAAATTGAAGCACTCAAGAACAGTCCCACACTTAAGCAGAAACAATTTACTTAATACATCACAATTTGGAATCCAGAAAGTTTTCTCAACTGAGATTGCTGTTTATACATTCATTCATAAAGCAGTAAAACGCTTAATAATAAAATATCACCAGTTAGTATTTTTTGTTATCTTTCCAAGACGTTTGATTGCGTAGACCGTATTATTCTCTTAGAAAAACTAATTTTTTGTGGACTAGATGGATTTATATACATATCGTTTGAGCCACACTTAACAAACAAGTTGCAGAAATATGTGTTTATTAATTCATCAATGTTGGAAGGGTATAAAATTTTTGAGACTGAAATTTTAAAGGGAGACGAACAGGGTCAATATTCGGTCCACTTCTATTCCTTGTACATGTGAATTACCTTCCACTTAACATTCAGTAAATAGAATTGGTACTTTATGCAGTCGATACTAGTGCAATGGTAGATCCCCTTAGAGAGAAAACACTGCATTTAGTTCTTCATAACGAGGAGATTCATACCAACAATTGATGCAGCACATGAGTGGTACATAGATTATAACGTAAATTTTTGGATATCCTTGTTCAGGAAAACTTGCACTGGATGAAAAATATTGCTGACCTTCTCAAACAGTTAACTTCAGCTACTTTTCCTCTTCGTATTATTACTTACCTTGTAAAGAAACGAATTAACCTCCTGACATATCTTACACAAATCCACTTATGGCGTACACAAATCACTTGGCATAATATTCTGGGTAGCTCACTACGCAGAAAAAAAAATTATTGCTTGCAAAAAATCGTACACTAAAAATAACATCGGTGTTTACCCACGGACCGATGTAAGTACCTGTTTAAGGAACTACGAATGTTAACTGCGCCATCACAGTATATATATACGCTACTGAAATTTGTCATACGTAATCAAATAACCCGTCACAATTTGAGAAGAATGGTGATGTCCCCACCTACAACACGAGAGTCAAGAATGGTATTTATTATCAATTATAAAGCTGAGTAAGTTTCTGGATTGCGATGTCAGTAACGGGTACTTGGTTGTGAAACCATAGTAGCATTTACTGTGAAGCATGTGGAATTCAAACCTCAGCAGCGCGCAACTTTCCGAAACGTGCATCTGACATACACATATCTTGTTGACGAATAGGGGGCGTAATAATGGTCTCAGATTAACCCAAGTTATGTGCTGTGCTTCTGAAAGAGCTTTGTAAAACTGAAGAACAGTATTTGTCTTCTTAACTCCGTATTTGTGTCACAGTTTGTCGCAACACATTAAATTAATGGTCGTCTATCATACATAACTCGGTATCTGGACCACTAAAACTTCCTTAGCTCGCTTCTAGTAAGTAATTTCTCAGTCTCCAGAGGAAGCTGTGGCTCCTGCCAGCAAACTTCTTTACCGATACAGGACGTAACGCTTCGTTAACGTTGTATCGCTACAGCAGCTATCATTATTCAACAGCAGCGTGACGCAGTTTGAATCAAGTTTGCTACACAAAAATTTGTCGCACATACTTACACAAATATTAATCAACAAAAGATTTATTACTGTTTATCTTTCATTGGTCTGAGGGAAAAGGCAGGCAGCATGGAACACTTAATCGTTTTCCTTGGCCGTCATCGTCTTTTGGTTTTTTGATACGGCCCGATAAGCATTCCTCTTCCGTGCCAAACTCTTCGTGTCAGAGTAGCACTTGCAACTTACGTCCTCAGTTATTTGTTGGATGTCTTCCCTACAAATTATACCCTCAACAACTCTAGTACTGTGGTGGTTATTTCCTGATGTCTTAACAGGTGTTTTACCGTATTGCCTTCTCCTTACCAGCATTCTCCATAAGTTGCAATTCTCACCGATTGGGCGGAGAACATCCTCATTCCTTATCAGTCCACCTAATTTTCAACATTCTTCTGTAACAATACGCCTCAGATGGTTCGATTTTCGTCTTTCCCATTTCTCCCATGGTCCATGTATCTCTTCCAGGCTACGCTATACTCGGAATATACATTCTCAGCACCTCTTCCTGAAATTAAAATCTGCTAGAAAATGATTTCTCAAGTGTAACTTTTATCGGGAATAAGCTCGTAACCACTAAAACGTTTCCACTTTTTATGAATTTCTTTAAAATCATGATTGATATAAATGGTGCTTTAATTTTTATTCGATTTAAATCTTACTTTCGTTATATTTTTACTTTCTCATCTTAATTTTTTTCAACTTGTGACCAGTAGCCAATATTTAGTGGCACATTTTTCCACTATATAAGTCAATTACTTTTAATGATACTCATTCACGGTATTTGAAATTACTAATAGCTAATACAGAAGCATAAATTTCTTAGCAACACAGAAAAGCTAAAATAATTGTGGTCAAAAAGATATCGGGTTTGCAGCCGGTCATCGTAAACTTCATTGCACGATATTTCCCCTGGACAACTGCCAGCCATCTTCAGGTGAGCCGATCAAGGACTGACAAAGACTTTTTTTTTCTTTATTGTTATTTTGATCACCTTATACAAAGGCGGGCTGTCAGCAGCATATTACGCCGCTCTTCAGCCTTGAGTGGTACAATAGGTATTACGTAAAGGTGGCACAGATAATACAATAAAAAACGGCGGGCAAAAACTGTAGACACGAAAAACAAAAAACATGGAGCCGTTCACTCTGGACGAGAAAAATCACTAACACTAGTTGACACGGCGCACATAACATGGATGACGGCGACGGCACACGTGAACAGTGGTGGCGTGACGGCGAGAGAACACAAAACACAAAACGAAGGCACACACACGAGACACTGATGGCGATGATCACCGGCGCGCGAATGTTCACTGAGCGTGTGCGAGTCCAGGGACCTGCCAAGAGAGGAGGAGGGGGGGGGGAGAGTGAGAGGGGAGAGCAGAGATGCCACAGGCAGGGGAGATAGGGGGAAGGGAGGAAGGGGGAGGGGAAGCTCGGGGGAAGAGGGGTGGAGGAAGGGGGATGGGGGGAAAAGGAGAGAGAAGGGAGGGAGGGTGCCTAAAGGAAAAGACAAAGGAAGTGGGGGGGGGAGGATCAAAGTTGATAGGAGGGGTAGATGGAGGGGAGGAGGACATCATCAGGGAGGGGGAACTGGCAGAAGCCACCTTGGGAGAGGGTAAGGTTCAAATGGCTCTGAGCACTATGGGACTCAACTTCTGAGGTCATTAGTCCCCTAGAACTTAGAACTAGTTAAACCTAACTAACCTAAGGACATCACAAACATCCATGCCCGAGGCAGGATTCGAACCTGCGACCGTAGCGGTCTTGCGGTTCCAGACTGCAGCGCCTTTAACCGCACGGCCACTTCGGCCGGCAGGGTAAGGAGGGTGGAGAGATGGAGACCAGGTGGAACATGGGAATACAGGCGAGGCAGTGGGGGGGGGGGGGGGAGAATGGGCGAGACAAGCGGGTGAGGAGGATCGAGTTTACGGGAAGTGTACAGGATCCGTATCCTTTCAAGGAAAAGGTGAAGGTGGGGGAACAGAATGAGATCGTACAGGATCCGCATTGGGGAGGGGAGACGGATGCGATACGTGAGGCGGAGAGCATGGCGTTCAAGGATTTGAAGGGATTTATAAAAGGTAGAGGGGGCGGAGATCCAGGCCAGATGGGCGTAACAAAGGATAGGGCAGATGAGGGATTTATAGGTGTGGAGTATGGTGGAGGGGTCCAGACCCCACGTACAGCTGGAAAGGAGCTTGAGGAGACGGAGTCAGGAGCGCGCCTTGGCTTGGATTCTCCGGAGATGGGGGGTCCAGGAGAGGCGACGGTCGAGGGTGACGCCAAGGTCCTTAAGGGTGGGGGTGAGGGCGATAGGACGGCCATAGATGGTGAGATAGAAATCAAGGAGGCGGAAGGAAGGGGTGGTTTATGCCTACGATGATCGCCTGGGTTTTGGAGGGATTGAACTTGTGAAGACGTTCTCCGCTCCAGTTTATATAGTGCGCTGATAGTACTACCGCGCATGTGTTGCAATTGCGGAGACAGAAGGGCCACACCGACCAGCGGCAGCGCCCTCGCTGGTGGAACTGCAGTAATGAGCTGCCGTCGGTATTCTCGCTGGCCGCAGCTATCGAAGTCTTCTGGCGTCTTCGTCTCGAGCAAATTTCGGAGATGACGGGATTCCTTGCGTTATTCAATTGGTAACCACTGTCACGGTTCATTAGATTTCCCGCAATGCGTATTTCAACTGATTCTTTGATAATGGAGTCCCAAAAAGTTTTTGCAGTGGGCAAAATCGAAGTTTTGCCGTACTCCATTGAATGTCCGTTAGAAATACAATGTTCCGCAACTGCAGACTTACTGGGTTGCAGTAGGCGAGTGCAACGTTGATGTTCTGTACAGTGCTCTTCCACTGTACGCGTCCTATATAGGCCATACCACACTGACACGGTATTTTGTAAATTCCTGCCTTCTGCAGTAACAAATCATTTTTTGCCTTAGGCCAGATGAGGGTCCACAGACCCTCTCTTATAGCGAAAAAGTATAGATACTATATTTTTAGACGAAGTAAACAGTAAACGTGAGCATATGACATAATATCGTCAAGAGCCAAAGAAACTGTTATAGGCATGCGCATTCGAAGAAAGAGATATGTAAACAGGCTGAGTACGGCGCTTCGGTAAGCGACGCCAGTACAAGACGACAAGTGTCTGGCGCAGTTGTTAGACCGGTTACTGCTGCTACAATGGTAGGTTACCAAGATTTAAGTGAGATTTAACGTGGTGCTATAGTCGGCACACTAGCGATGGGACATAGCATCTGCGAGGTAGCGGTGAAGTGGGGATTATCCCATACGACCATTTCGCGAGTGTACTGTGAATATCAGGAGTCCAGTAGAACATCAAATCTCCGACATTGCTGCGGCCAGAAAAAGACCCTGCAAGAACGGGACGAACGACGACTGAATAGAATCGTTCAGCGTGACATACGTGCACCCCTTTCACAAATTGCTGCAGATTTCAATGCTGGACCATCAAAAAGTGTCAGAGTGCGAACCATTCAACGGAGCCGAAGACCCACTCGTGTACCCCTGATGACTGCACGATGCAAAGCTTTACTCCTCGCCTGGGCCCGTCAACACCGATATTGGACTGTTGATGACTGGAAAAATGTTGCCTGGTTAGAAGAGCCTCGTTTCAAATTGAATCGAGTGGACGTACGTGTGCGGATATGGAGACTACCTCATAAAACCATAGACCCTGCACGTCACCAGGGGCCTCTTCAAGCTATTGGAGGCTCTCTAATGGACTTAGGTAATTCCAGCAGAACAATGCGACACCCCACACGTCTGGAATTGCTACGCAGTGGCTCCAGGAACATTCTTCTGAGTTTAAGCACTTCCTGTGGCCACCAAGCTCCCCAGACATGAACATCACTAAGCTTATCTGGGATGCCTTGCAACGTTCTGTTCAGAAGAAATGTCCATCCCCTCGTACTCTTACGGATTTATGGTCAGTTCCCTCTAGCACTACACGACAATGGGCAGGTGTACCAGTTGCCTTGGCTCTTCAGTGTAGTTACATATGAAAAGACCCCGCGTGGATTCGCCATTTGGGGGGAGGGGGGGGTTCTTGGGCTTGTTTCCTATCCGTCTGTATAGCGATGCGAACACCTATCTTAGTGTGGCTATGTAACAGTATATAAAGGATGGTTTTGCGGCCAGCCGAAGAGGCCGATCGGTTCTAGGTGCTACAGTCTGGAACCGTGCGACCGCTATGATCGGAGGTTCGAATCCTGCCTCGGGCATGGATGTGTGTGATGACCTTAGGTTAATTAGGTTTAAGTAGTTCTAAGTTCTAGGGAACTGATGACCTCAGAAATTAAGTCCCATAGTTCTCAGAGCCATTTTTTCTTTGTGAGAAAGATTTTAATTGGACTAAAATTAATGCTATGATAATGATATTATTTGCATGTGCACCCCTCGCTTGTTATGTGCAAAACAGTCATCCTTAAATAACTCCAGTCTGGAGCGAGATTGATGGTTAAAATTTGATCCACCGTTGTACCGTACATCGGTCTAAGATACCTTTTAACCGTTTGAAAACTCTAGCTTCGTTTGTATTTTACGTTCACGCCATTTCTGTACTTTAAACTTGTAGGAATCGGTTCAAATTTTGCACGAAGGTGGAGAAATGAATAAAGTGAAAATGAATTTTTTTTACCCAGTCATCTATATCCACTGTCGAGACCTTAGCTAATTGGATAATGTAAAATTCGTTCTTACATAAACTGTATGCGCGAAAGCGGCTTAAAGTGAATCAAATAAAAAAAATTTCATTCTAAAACTGAAAATTCGCTTACAAAAATATAGATTCACTCAGGTTTTATGTGCAAAAAACATGCTTTTGTTCCTTTTTTACGGGCACAAATCCATTGTTTCAAACTTGTGCGAAACATACATGTACGTAATAGTCGTCCTGATGTTTTGTGAGAGCTTTATCCGTAGCTAGGATATAGCAGTCTAACGTTACACATAGCACGCACGTAAGATCCGGTTTTACGCGAATCGCACGTGTTGAGACAGTTTAATGTGATACGGATGGTAATAAAAAATATATTCTTATGCTAATTATAAGAGACGTTTGCTAAATCTGTCATCGTTCGGCTTTTATGTGCGCAAAATCATGCGTTTGCATATGAAACGGTGTCTCCTAGAAACTCTTTGCATTTCAGGGGCTGCATTTGGATATAATTAAAAAATCGGTTATTATATTTATTTTTCGTTGTTTATGCATCAAGGATTTTATTTACCAGTGGCTTAGAATCATGGAAAAATCTTTGGACGTGCAAGACAATGCATGTACCAAGCCAGAATTATGCCCAGCCTTGTAGGAAATGATATACCGTTTGATCGAGCATATCAAGCTTTACTGATGACCACGCCAAAAATGTAAACTAACCCCGAAACTGCTACAAAAATAATTTTCAGAAAATAAGGTCACGTTATTCCTAGACGACAGAAAATGTTTTGCAGCGTTTCCTTCAAAAACTGCTCTGCTATCTTGTAGAAAATCTATTTTCGGACAGAACAAGGCTACGTTCGTCAAGTTTCGAACAGGGTTTACAAGTTGATGGTATTTAAATGTTTTTTTTTCCAGTCTTTGATCACAATATCAATTCTTTTGACGATGACCGGTTTCAGTCCGTAATGACCATCCTCAGATCTACAATACAAAAATATATACACCTAGTGGGCAGTGTGTCTTTCAGCACATTACAGCATAACGTATCACAACATATCATCATACAACAAGGAAAATGTACAGATAAAATACCGTAAAAAGTACCTGCTTTACATCATGTCCTAATTTGTATACATTGTTTCGCAGTTCTTCTATTTCACTCAGTCATACCCATACGTTATTTGGAATTGTTGTTTGCAATATTTCGCGACAAAATTATTTAACTCAGTTTTTCTGGCGGCGGTTTCTTAATTTTCAGTTTTTATTACTGTATCCTTTGAATAACCGATATTATGAATTTTAAGATAGGAGATAATACGTATCCTTTTCAGTAGTTTATTACTTGTTGTGTGAATCGTTCAGATTGCGATACATTAAGCGTTTAAGTAAGTTCATCCCTGTAATATGGTAGTATCATACGTCTATCTACGTCATATAAACTATTTACATGTATTATCATCATAAACCTCGCAAAGTATTTGATATTTCTTTCGGTATGGTATTTACGATTGCTATTAATTAGTGCTTCGTATTAACTATTTCACTATTTTATACGTTCGCTATACAATTTCATGCCAATAAGAACAGATGTATTTAATTATAAAAAAGCTAAAAAACTGTAAAAACATTAAACAAATTAAAATATAAAACAAAATAATAAACATAATAAAAAGCAAAAAACATAAAAAGTGAAAAATAAAACAGGAAATCTTCCGCAGGCATGTGACCTCGACATGGTAGTGAGGCTTGTGTGTCCTGAGGACACAGTAGGCTATGCCGGACAGGCTCAACCATACCCAGGAGAGCCATTGTTGGTACAGGGAATGATGCATTGGAGGCGTAATTACGGTAAAGCACATGAATCCTGCAGTGATCAGGACTTCGAACTGACCAAAGCTGGTTTTTATTTATCAGTAGAGTGCCGGCAATGTTCGCTCCTGATCGATACAATTACAGTACCAGGAAGGACGACAAGCAATGAAGTTTTAATTATTGCGCGTATAAATTATAGTAGAACACAAGAACACATGATTAACTTTGTAGGTTATAAGTAGTTATATAGGGTGAAAGATAGTTGCCAACGACATATAGTGTCGTCAACGATAATGGCTCTAACTGCTCTGGACAGCGAACCATTGGTGCCAATCAGTCGCAGAGGGTTGGGGCTTTGAGTTGTTTGGCGGAAGAGACCAAACAGCAAGGTCATCGGTCTCATAGGAAAAGTGAAGGATGGGGAAGGAAGTCGGCCATGCCCTTTCAAAGTAACCATCCCGGCATTTGCCTGGAGAGATTTAAAGAAATCACGGAATACCTAAATGAGGATGGCCGAATGCGGGATTGAACCGTGGTCCTCCCGAATGCGAGCCCAGTGTGCTAACCACTGCGCCGCCACGTTTGGTCAGTTGTAGAGTTTGACAAGTAGTTGCATTGCAGTTTCTCAGAAGTCCATGACCAGATGATTTCAGTGAGTGACAGATGAAGTGAAAGCTCTGGCCAAAGCACAGTTATACACCTCCAGTACAAAGGCAGACCAGGACTACCAGACTGGGTAATACGGCTGGATTCGTGATGTCCTATGAGCAAGGTAACAGTTCGTAGCAACTGACGGAAGTCATCGGGTAAAACAGAAGTGATTTCTGGCGTTTCGCAAGACAGTGTTATAGGTCCTCTGCTGTTCCTTGTCCATAAACGGTTTAGGAGACAATCCGAACGTCGCGCTGAGTGGCCACGCGGTTAGTGTGTCATGGACTGCGCGGCCCTTTCCGCCGAAGGTTCAAGTCCTCCCTCGGACATGTGTGTGTGTGTGTGTGTGTGTGTGTGTGTGTGTGTTTTGTTCGTAGCATAATTTAGTTTAAGTAGTGCAAGTCTAGGGACCCATGACCTCAGCAGTTTGGTCCCTTACGAACTCACGCACATTTGAACAATCTGAGCACTCCTCTTAGATTGTTTGCTTGTGATGCTGTCTTTTAGCGTCCTATAAAGTTATCAGATGATCAAAACAAATCGCAGAACGATTTAGACAAGATATTTATGTGGTGCAAAAAGTGTCAGATGACCCTAATAATGAAAAGTGTGAAATCATCCACATGAGTACTACAAGGTTACAAGATATAAAAATCTAAAGTCTGTAAATTCAACAAAATCTCAGAAATTACAATTACAAATAACCTAAATTGAAGCGATATCATAGATAATATTGTGGGGAAAGCAAACACAGTCTACAGTTGTATATCTTGAAGTTTTCCCGGCGTATTGATTGGTCCATCATATTTCGGGCTTGCAGCCGGATCACGTTGACATCTTGGCACGATATTTCGGCTAACAAACATGCAGCCATCTTCAGGTGAGTACGAGACTGAAGATTACTGGTGCGCGTCGTTCTATATATACCTAAAATTGGGGCGGCGGCGCCTGCGCAGTGGAGAAGGCTAATACCGCGCCCCCTATCTAATTTGGCGCGCTCTGCAGCAGAAGCGGGCCGCGCATGCGTAGTGGTGTACCTACATTTGCGCTATCTGTCGTAAAGCGCCTTCGCGCAGCTGAGGTGCGGTAGTCGAAAGTATAAAAACAATTTTCGTCAGCCGCCGCACTAGATGCAGGCCCATCTCTCTGTGAATCGATTAAAGAAATTACAGGATCCCATGCTTTATCCATCTGAAAGCCGCCGTCTCGATTAATAAGATCTTCTGCCAATCGTATCTCCACGGACTCCTTGATAATGGATTCCCAAAAAGATGTAGTTGTTGCTAAAATTTTTGTTCCACAATAATCCATGGAGTGTCCCGTCGAAATACAGTGTTCTGCTATGGCTGATTTGTTGGGCTGTAGTAGACGTGTGTGGCGCTCATGCTCCACGCATCTTTCCCGTACTGTGCGAGGAGTTTGGCCAATGTAGGATTTGCCACATTGACAAAGGATCTTATAAATACCCTCCTTCCTCAGACCCAGATCGTCCTTCACAGAGCCAAGCAAAGCCGATATTTTCGTAGGTGGTCGGAAGATCACTTTAACACAATGCTTCTTTAAAATCCTTCCTATTTTAGAGGAGAGGTTAGCCGAAATATCGCGCCAAGAAGTCAACGTGATCCGGCTGCAAGCCAGAAATATGATGGAACAGTCTACAGTTTATTGGCTGAACACAAAAAGCAACGGTTCTACTAAAGGGACTTTATTTACAATCTCTTCAAGTGGAGTAACGAAATCGACCCACCGTGTTTGCTGGTTCGGTACATAGGTGCGAATAAAACGATAAAATTCTTTGAAGACTCGTTCTGTACGGTTACTTTGCGGTCTAAATCATAAGATTAGAATCTGTCTGCGGTCTAGGGGTAGCGTCTTTGATTTATAATCAGAACGTCTTCGGTTCCGGGTTTGATCCCCGCCACTGCCTAAATTTTGATAAATAATCGGCATTGGCGGCTGAAGACTTCCGGCATAAGAAGTCAGCCTCATTCTGCCAGTGGCCTTGTCAAAGAGGGCGGAGGAGCGGATAGAGGTTCAGTGCACTCTCTTGTCCTAGGGGTGGGAAATTGCCCCTAAGGGCGGAGGAATCAGCAATGATCAACGACGTGAGGATGCAGAAGGCAATGGAAACCACTACATTAAAGACACGTAACGTGTATCCACAGGACATGTGGCCTGTAATTGAAGAAGTGTCATGATGATCTCTCCATTGGCAAAAGATTCCAGAATAGTCCCCCATGCGGATCTCCGGGAGGGGACTGCCAAGGGGGAGGTTACCATGAGAAAAAGGTTGAATAATCAACGAAAGGATAACGTTCTACGAGTCGGGGCGTGGAATGTCAGAAGCTTGAACGTGGTAGGGAAACTAGAAAATCTGAAAAGGGAAATGCAAAGGCTTAATCTAGATATAGAAGGGGTCAGTGAAGTGAAGTGGAAGGAAGACAAGGATTTCTGGTCAGATGAGTATCGGGTAATATCAACAACAGCAGAAACTGGTATAACAGGTGTAGGATTCGTTATGAATAAGAAGGTAGGGCAGAGGGTGTGTTACTGTGAACAGTTCAGTGACGGGGTTGTTCTAATCAGAATCGACAGCAGATCAACACCGACAACGATAGTTCAGGTATACATGCCGACGTCGCAAGCTGAAGATGAACAGATAGAGAAAGTGTATGAGGATATTGAAAGGGTAATGCAGTATGTAAAGGGGGACGAAAATCTAATAGTCATGGGCGACGGCAATGCAGTTGTAGGGAAAGGAGTAGAAGAAAAGGTTACAGGAGAATATGGGCTTGGGACAAGGAATGAAAGAGGAGAAAGACTAATTGAGTTCTGTAACAAGTTTCAGCTAGTAATAGCGAATACCCTGTTCAAGAATCACAAGAGGAGGAGGTATACTTGGAAAAGGCCGGGAGATACGGGAAGATTTCAATTAGATTACATCATGGTCAGACAGAGATTCCAAAATCAGATACTGGATTGTAAGGCGTACCCAGGAGCAGATATAGACTCAGATCACAATATAGTAGTGATGAAGAGTAGGCTGAAGTTCAAGACATTAGTCAGGAAGAATCAATACGGAAGTACTAAGGAATGACGAGATACGTTTGAAGTTCTCTAACGCTATAGATACAGCAATAAGGTATAGCGCAGTAGGCAGTACAGTTGAAGAGAAATGGACATCTCTAAAAAGGGCCATCCCAGAAGTTGGGAAGGAAAACATAGGTACAAATAAGGTAGCTGCGAAGAAACCATGGGTAACAGAAGAAATACTTCAGTTGATTGATGAAAGGAGGAAGTACAAACATGTTCCGGGAAAATCAGGAACTCAGAAATACAAGTCGCTGAGGAATGAAATAAATAGGAAGTGCAGGGAAGCTAAGACGAAATGGCTGCAGGAAAAATGTTAAGACATCGTAAAAGATATAATTGTCGGAAGGGCAGACTCAGCATACAGGAAAGTCAAATGAACCTTTGGTGACATTAAAAGCAACGGTGGTAACATTAAGAGTGCAACGGGAATTCCACTGTTAAATGCAGAGGAGAGAGCAGATAGGTGGAAAGAATACACTGAAAGCCTCTATGAGGGTGAAAATTTGTCTGATGTGATAGAAGAAGAAACAGGAGTCGACTTAGAAGAGATAGGGGATTCAGTATTAGAATCGGAATTTAAAAGAGCTTTGCAGGACTTACGGTCAAATAAGGCAGAAGGGGTAGATAACATTCCATCAGAATTTCTAAAATCATTGGGAGAACTGGCAACAAATCGACTATTCACGTTGGTGTGTAGAATATATGAGTCTGGCGGCATACCATCTGACTTTCGGAAAAGCATCATCCACACAATTCCGAAGACGGCAAGAGCTGACAAGTGCGAGAATTATCGCACAATCAGCTTAACAGCTCATGCATCGAAGCTGCTTACGAGAATAATATACAGCAGAATGGAAAAGAAAATTGAGAATGCGCTAGGTGACGATCAGTTTGGCTTTAGGAAAAGTAAAGGGACGAGAGAGGCAATTCTGACGTTAAGGCTAATAATGGAAGCAAGGCTAAAGAAAAATCAAGACACTTTCATAGGATTTGTCGACCTGGAAAAAGCGTTCGACAATATAAAATGGTGCAAGCTGTTCGAGATTCTGAAGAAAGTAGGGGTAAGCTATAGGGAGAGACGGGTCATATACAATATGTACAACAACCAAGAGGGAATAATAAGAGTGGACAATCAAGAACGAAGTGCTGGTATTAAGAAGGGTGTAAGACAAAGCTGTAGCCTTTCGCCCCTACTCTTCAATCTATACATCGAGGAAGCAATGATGGAAATAAAAGAAAGGTTCAGGAGTGGAATTAAAATACAAGGTGAAAGGATATCAATGATAAGATTCGCTGATGACATTGCTATCCTGAGTGAAAGTGAAGAAGAATTAAATGATCTGCTGAACGGAATGAACAGTCTAATGAGTACACAGTATGGTTTGAGAGTAAATCGGAGAAAGACGAAGGTAATGAGAAGTAGTAGAAATGAGAACAGCAAGAAACTTAACATCAGGATTGATGGTCACGAAGTCAATGAAGTTAAGGAATTCTGCTACTTAGGCAGTAAAATAACCAATGACGGACGGAGCAAGGAGGACATCAAAAGCAGACTCGCTATGGCAAAAAAGGCATTTCTGGCCAAGAGAAGTCTACTAATATCAAATACCGGCCTTAATTTGAGGAAGAAATTTCTGAGGATGTACGTCTGGAGTACAGTGTTGTATGGTAGTGAAACATGGACTGTGGGAAAACCGGAACAGAAGAGAATCGAAGCATTTGAGATGTACTGCTATAGACGAATGTTGAAAGTTAGGTGGACTGATAAGGTAAGGAATGAGGAGGTTCTATGCAGAATCGGAGAGGAAAGGAATATGTGGAAAACACTGATAAGGAGAAGGGACAGGATGATAGGACATCTGCTAAGACATGAGGGAATGACTTCCATGGTACTAGAGGGAGCTGTAGAGGGCAAAAACGGTAGAGGAAGACAGAGATTGGAATACGTCAAGCAAATAATTGAGGACGTAGGTTGCAAGAGCTACTCTGAGATGAAGAGGTTAGCACAGGAAAGGAATTCGTGGCGGCCGCATCAAACTAGTCAGTAGACTAATGAAAAAAAAACAAAACATTATAGGCAAGAAACTGTCTCCACTCTTTTCCAACGAAGTTTGAAGCATTATCAGACAACATAGTTTCCGGCTTACCAAAACGAGGAAAATAATCCATCTAGTTTGATAAAAAAATTATTAGGTTAAATATATTTAAATTCTTTCAATTTAAATCTGTTTTTCATACTAGAATGTCGTGTTCCCAGTTTGTCTGCAATAATGTTGTCTGCACGCTGGCAAGACAGCTCACTTTTATAGCTTAAAGTCGACTTTCGTTTACGTTTTCACATTACAAGCAGAAGCAGTACATTAAAATCTGAAGATCTACGAAAGTTTTTTACTGTCATCTTTTATTTAGATCGAAGCGGAACGTCAGTTCAGCTTCTGTTAAAGTGTTTCTTTGACTGTGCAAGCGATGTATTAGCGTCCGCGCTAGATGCACATCTTTACAGTTATGTAAATTATATAAAACAAATGTCTTTCAAAGAATATGTCTCATCTCATAAGTTGATCATTTAATATACAGGTAGGTGAATGCCTTTCCAAGGGTACTCACAGCTTTTATACTACGGAAATCCCAATAATATTACAATGATACAAGATAAAAAAAACTAAAGTCTGTAAATTCAACAAAATCTTAGAAATTACAATTACAAATAACCTAAATTGAAGCGATATCATAGATAATATTGCGGGGAAAGCAAACACAGTCTACGGTTTATTGCCTGAACACAAAATGCAACGGTTCTACTAGACAGCTTACACTACCCTCGTTGGCCCTCTTCCGTAGTACGGCAATATGGTGTCTGGACCCACGTCACATAGGATTGACGGAGGATATAAAAACGTTCAAAGAAGGGCAGCTCGTTTTGTATCACCGCAGATTAGGGGAGAGGCTGCCACTGATATGATACACGAACTGGATTGCCGATCATTAAAGCAAAGGCAATTTTCGTTGCGGTGTCTTCTCATGAAATTTTAATCACCCGTTTGGTCCTTAGAGTGTGCAAATATTTTGTTGGCGCCTACCTGCAGAGGAAGGAATTATCATCATAACAAAATAAGAGAAATCAGAGTTCGTAAGGAAACATTTGAGTTTTCGCTTTTACCGTGCGCTGTTAGAGAGTGAAACGATAGAGAAGTATCTTGAAGGTGATTCGATGAACACTTGGCCCTCAGTTCATTGTGAATTAAAGAGCAATCATGTAGATGTAGATGTAAATGTCCCTCTTCCGTAGTACGGCAATATGGTGTCTGGACCCACGTCACATAGGATTGACGGAGGATATAAAAACGTTCAAAGAAGGGCAGCTCGTTTTGTATCACCGCAGATTAGGGGAGAGGCTGCCACTGATATGATACACGAACTGGATTGCCGATCATTAAAGCAAAGGCAATTTTCGTTGCGGTGTCTTCTCATGAAATTTTAATCACCAGTTTGGTCCTTAGAGTGTGCAAATATTTTGTTGGCGCCTACCTGCAGAGGAAGGAATTATCATCATAACAAAATAAGAGAAATCAGAGTTCGTACGGAAACATTTGAGTTTTCGCTTTTACCGTGCGCTGTTAGAGAGTGAAACGATAGAGAAGTATCTTGAAGGTGATTCGATGAACACTTGGCCCTCAGTTCATTGTGAATTAAAGAGCAATCATGTAGATGCAGATGTAATTGTCCTAATAGAGCGAACAAGTAGCTTTCGTAGGTAAATTTTTGGGGTGATGTTGGGTGATTGCTCACCTTTTCTCTTTTCATTTCCGAGTTTTCATCATGATAGTTAAGTTTTGGACACTAGTGTATGCAGTGAACACGGCGAACATCATCCGATTGTTGACAGGTCGCGAACAGCAGTGTCTGTTTCATTTGTCGGCTGGCACTGCTATCAAATGGTTCAAATGGCTCTGAGCACTATGGAACTCAACATCTGTGGTCATCAGTCTCCTACAACTTAGAAATACTTAAACCTAACTAACCTAAGGACATCACACACATCCATGCCCGAGGCAGGATTCGAACCTGCGACCGTAGCGGTCACGCGGTTCCAAACTGACGCGCCTAGGACCGCACGGCCACACCGGCCGGCACACTGCTATATTCAAACCGGTTTTAGATGGGTGAAACGCAGTAATAAACATCGTAATTTATTATGTCATACTCACGAATTGTGATACATAAAATTTATATCTATTCTGCACACTTCTTTGCGAAATTGAAATACATGGTCTCCCAACTTTCGGACGGCGTTTGAACTGCCAGAACCGCCATCCAATTTAAATGTTATGGCAATTCGAACGCCTTCCGAACGTTGGGAGACCGTGTATTTTAACTAACCAATGGTAAAGTAGTTATATGTATAACCTGAGGCTGCGATTAAATCATCGTGAAATCGGTTGTGAATTATCCAGAAACTAGAACTGCTAACACCTAATGCGGCTACTAAAAAGTCTTTTAAAAGATTTTAATAGCTTTTGAAAAATTAAATATTTTATCATGCAGATAGGTTTCATCCGCCAAGTAGAACGGCCGGAAAGCTCATTATCTCTGCCTTTATACTGAAACTCTTCAACAAGGTTTACTCATGTGTTTTACTACTTTATTTATGTCAAATAAATACGACCAACGTACAACCTTCGGAGTTAGTGATTTCTCGTCTTCATATTCGGCCAACGTAACTTCTGTTTATTCTCCGTGCTCAGGTTTTTCGGCTGCCAAACATGGATTAAAGGACTTCATGATTGTGCAGAGTCTGTAATTGCATAAAATATTTTATTCGTCACTACTGACAAATTTTAGCCAAGTTGACTTGATCAAGTGTCATGTGCATATAATTACATACATACTGGAACGACCCCTTTCAACAATTATACTTGACTGTCCTTAAACTGACACACAATATTTTTAGCGCAACGCAGTCTGACTTTCAATAATCCCTACAAAAGAATGGCCCTGACTAACATTAAACTATACCTTTCACAAATCACTTACCTCACAAAAATCTTCGTTACTCAAGCTACTGCAATACAGCGAGCGCCACTACTGCCAGCTAAATAGAAGATTCAAACTACTGAAGGCACTAACTACTGATAGGCATAGTTAGCAAATGAAAGATTTTGATAGAGAACAAACAATGTATTTACCTCAATAGTGTTCAAAAGTCATAATGTATATAGCAGTTCATGACATCCAGTTTTAAAAATTTCAAAACTCCGCCATCTCTCTCCCCACATCCACCACTGCTGGCGGCTCACCTCCAACCGCGCAACGCTACGCGCTGTTCACATCCAACTACCGCTGCCCAACACTACAATGGCAGACAACAATGCAAACTAGCCAAACACTGCACACAGCACAGCCAGTGATTTTCATACAGAGCGCTACGTAACGTTGCCAATAAGAAAACATAAACAGCCTACTTACAATACTAATAACTTATCGTTCACGCATTCACAAACAAAAAGGAAAACTGCCTTACCATAATGACTATATCCTTGAATCTGGTTACCAGTGAGAAACAAAACATTTTATTCAAACAACAGATACCGTCGCTCGAGCCTTGACACCTTTTAATTGCTTCATGATTTAGACACATCTAGATCGAAGTCGCCATTTCGAATCTTTCAACAGTTTGAAACCCGTCACTTTACCATTGGGAAAAACCTATATCACGAATGCGACATCTCTACAAACTATCGAAAAGAAAAATTTCCAATAGGTAATGGGTACACGGTAGCTGGCACCTTTTTCCCATGTCACCCTTGCTCCTGAGTGTGTGTTACTAGTATCTGTCTTGAGTTTTACTTCTGGGTGCATTACTTACTCGTCAGCAATAGGCGTAATAGTACGAGTATAAGTGAATAGTCTGGGGCTGAATGGATCCAAAGCTTCCATGTATTTACCAAACATGGCTGTTTCCGCTTACGGTTTTCAAATGACTCATATTTTTTTAAATTTTTTTCCGACTGCAATTTCGTGTATTATCACTAATGAACAGATAGACATCTCCAATAAAAATATACACACAGGCACGAATACACTCCGAATTTCTGTCAACTGTCAGACAGGACGGACAGTATAGACTTTAACAAATTTTACTCTTATGTTCTATTTTCTTCCAAATTATTTGTGTACGTTATGATTTAGACACCGTCAGTACTCGCTTGATATTTGAACTAGCAGCTGTTCGTTGATTCGGGGTAGGGAAGGGTGGGGGGGGGGGGGGCGGTGGGGACCAAACTGCGAGGTCATCGGTCCTATCGGATTAGGGAAGGATCAGGGAGGAAGTCGGCCGTTCCCTTTCAAGGGAACAATCCCGGTGTTTGCCTGAAGCGATTTGGGGAAATGACGGAAAACCTAAATCAGGATGGCCGGACTCGGATTTGGCCCGTCGTCCTCGCAAATGCGAGCCCAGTGTGCTAACCACTGCGCCACTTCTCTCATTACTACAGATTAAAAATAAATTATTTGTACACCATAATCAGAAATAACCGTGTTTAACCAATAGAAATACCTTTTCAGTCCTTTGCGGTTAATTTTTTCGTGACTGTCGTTGTTACCATATCGAGTAACTCCTGTAACGATTTCTTACTTGTCACTTTTCTTTATAAATTAGACGAGTAATTACCTGTTTTTGTAAACCTAATAGTTTTCTTGAATTGTCTGGCTAGATGGTATGTTAATGGCTTGTGAGAGGAGAGGACCATAAAATTTATCGTTCACTAAGAAGCATGAGACACCTTCTTCATCAGCCAGTGGAGGACAACGGCTCCCTGCATCGAAACATTCATCTAACAACGGTGGTAAAACTCCCACAACTTTGCCAGAGGATACTAGACACCTCCGGTACGTTGTAATACTGCGATGTGCAGTAAAAGCAAAAATGTGGTTTACGAAGCCTGTTATTTGTAGCTGTCATGTCAACTTCCATCCGATTTATTTAGAAAAGTAAACGAAGGACAACTTTTTGCGAAATGTTTTATTACAATGAATTAAATAGATAAATTTTATTCCATTGAATTAAATAAATAAACTGCGGAATAAGCTACTGGTCACACTGATTAACATCAATAAATCAATGCGATTACCGTCTGCTTGAAGAGAATGCCATGATTTATCGTTTATCAATAAAGGAAGTATTATTCTGAAACAATGTACGTACGTAACAGGATTCCACTGGCGTGTGTTCTCTTCAAGGGAACCTTAAGTATTTAAATTTGGTTCCTGATAGAAAATTTTATCAAGCCACTAAAAACCCGTTTTAAAGGGCAGCAGTGTGACGTTAAACTGCGTGAATGAAAATCCCTGTTAAGCCGCTTAGTGGGGCGGCGGCTAAAGCTCCCGGTGGCTCGCTGCCGGCCAGAACGGACAGGATGTGAGGCGCGGCAGACTACAGTGGGAGATGCAGCCGGAACTGCTTACGAGGCGTCGAAGATACTCACTGTTATGGATGTGGTGCTACATTCAAACGCAGTCGCGGACGTGTTGTCATAAATAAGTAGTCGGAGGTTGCAATTAAAGTGAAGCTATTCACAGAGGTCCAAAAAAAAAAAAAAAAAAAAAAAAAAAAGGTTCAAATGGCTCTGAGCACTATGGGACTTAACTTCTGAGGTTATCAGTCCCCTAGAACTTAAAACTACTTTGTGGTGTGCGTACTGTAAGACATTCAGTACACACACCATCAGATTATTCGACTTGTCCCTCTAACGAAGTAGGCGAGTGTCAGTAATATGTCTCGTGGTCTTGTCGTGGCGTGTTTATCTTCTGCCGTTAGGTCATTCGATAGAAATGCCCCTGGCACGCTTAGAGTAGCAGATTGATGGTGACAGAACTTTATTAATTTTCACACACATTTATTAAAATAATAACAAGCATAAAAATTACTTAACTTGGTTCTGGATGCTATTTACAATTGACAATATGAAGTTCCTTTAGTACTGGTATGTTAATCTTATTCTCACATATATCTCTGATACTTGACAAAAGTGGTTATAAATTTATCTTCATGACTATGTACAGGAATATGGTAATCTTATTTAGCGCAGACTGAAACTTGACTATAGACTGGTACAGACAAATGTAGAACTCGTACAGACTGGTGCAGACAAATGCAGACTGACTAATCGGAGGTCTGTACACTCGTTATAACACCTCGCGCGTTCATGTATCACTGCGGTAGTGTGATCCGCGAGGAGAAAAGGTTCTACGTTAGCAGCAATCTCATTGACTGCGTTACATATTAATACGCGGATCGGCGAAAGTAGAATTTGGTCCGTCTCTATAGCAGCGCCATCTCGTAGTGCAGAGACGGACGAGCGCTGCGCCTGCACTGGGGTGCTTAGCAGGGCGCGCACTAGTGGGAAAGTTGTGTTCGCCCTGACTACGCGGAACTATGTACACAACATACTTAAACCTAACTAACCTAAGGACATCACACACACCCCTGCCCGAGGCAGGATGCGAATCTGCGAACCTGCGACCGTAGTGGTCGCGCGGTTCCAGACTGTAGCGCCTAGAACCGCTCGGCCACAACGGCCGGCGCAGAGGTCCAGTGTGGACTATAATTACCTAATAGCAGCGAAACTTGGTAGATATTCTAATGCGATGATATGGAATCGATTTACACTAGAAAATAATTAGTTCCAATTACAACCACCAGGTGCAAATCTGGCGCTGTGAACGCAAGAAAGACATACAGAAATGTTTCCATAAGTAATGGATTAGGAACGAGATCGTGGGCAGAGAAGATTTTATTATCAATCGCAGCTTACGCAATTTGTTCAATATGAACACCGACGATGTCGACGAGATGCTCCAGCTCTGGCACACCTACCACGTTTCACCACTATGCAATAATTACAGCCCACACCAGACCTCCGTAAGCAGCTCCACTTTAGTTATAACCACTCAGTACTCAGTACTTATTTTGGTCCTTACGATGGAATTCGCTGTAAGCTAGAAACAGCTCATTACAATAAAGAGTTTGTTACTTGACCGTTGTGTGTGAATTTCTTGTGAAACGCACTGCTGTGTCTTATTTACCAAGGTACTGCAATTTTTGACCCGCCTTATGACATGATACTCAACGAACTAACATAAGCATTACGTCCATTGTTTTCCTGCATTTTGACCTTTATTTTAACATATTATCATTCTTTGAACACTCACTTCTTCTTCGGTTGGCGTTGCAGCAATCACATGACACTCATCCCCTCGTTACTTTAGTCTTAGATATACAGCGTAAAAGGCCCTTGCCTACACTTTTCCAAAAATCACGTAAAAAAATTATTATTAATTTTGTCCTATAATTATTACCAGAGCTACACTGTGTTATCACTTCACACGTTCAACATGAAGTGCAACGTGCTCAAAACGAAATCGAAAAGCATGTACTCACAATGTTTACGTTTTCACTTTTGACCGTACACTAATGATGTTGACTTTATTCTGCTTTCGGCCACTGATGCAAGAATATCCTGAACGTGACAATGCTACAGAGAAACACGGAACCATGTAATCTTCGAGAATTAACAGCCAATCAGTTTCAAAATAGAAGTTTTGTTTGAATCCCCTGACCATTGTTTCAACCTTTATAATATTTAGCGATGGCAGGCATATGCCTGCGGTGGAACAGCTACCGTTGGAAATTAAAGTTGCAGGGCTTGTGCTAGGGTTTTTTTCATTATTTTACATGTTGCAGTCAACTAAGGCGAGCATCTTCAGGACTGTGAACATACAGCATGTTGCATCACTGTATCGCACACCCAGCTATGTGTGTTACAAAGGTGTTCGTGCCCGTAAAAGCGGCAACTCTGTATCATTTTTATGACGCCAGCTGAGCCAACGTGAATGGTTTTCCCAATTATCCTCTGGTTTAAATGCGAAAGTTCCGTGCAATTTCAAATTTTTTACCGTCATGGATATAAGCAAATGCGTATATGTATTAAATATTTGTTTTGTAAGCAAATATGTAAGTTGTAAATATATATGTATGTTATAAACATCTCCCTCTCCATATCCAGATCTCTTAATAATTGTAGGCGCAAGAGGAATCGTACCCCACGTATGAGAGCTGTGTTAAATCTACATATAGGTCAGTTTTAATGCCATTAATTACTTGTCACTACATGGCATGTATATTAACGCCTGCAAAAGTGGCAATAATAATTGTAATTTTCAATTTACTCTGCCCCTTTAAAATTATTTTAGTAATAGGGTACGCTGTTTAGACATGTACGTGTGAATGCCAGAAAAAGCAGCCGCTATTTCCCATGTTTTAGTGATGTCAGTGTTTGGTTCAAATGGTTCAAATGGCTCTGAGCACTATCGGACTCAACTGCTGAGGTCATAAGTCCCCTAGGACTTAGAACTACTTAAACCTAACGAACCTGAGGACATCACACACATCCATGCCCGAGGCAGGATTCGAACCTGCGACCGTAGCGGTCGCGCGGTTCCGGACTGTAGCGCCTAGAACCGCTGGGCCACTCCGGCCGGCGATGTCAGTGTTTCTTTCTTTTTTTATTAGATAGCTTTATATGAGTCTTCATGAGGTAGTTTCAGCGTAAGCGTATATCGTTAGCACTTTCACTCACTCAACAAGAAATTATAGCTGTCGCTGATTAATCTTACAATGCACCTGCCCGAAACAGAGTTTAAGTTAACTACAAACAACGAACTCACTCTATTTTATGTATAACGACTGCTTTACATACAGCCCGATATTTGAAAATAATGTCCATCTGCCACATAAAGTAAGTTGTCGAGTTGTAAGTATGATCTGTTAATTTATGTTATTATAGGGTAGTGTAATTCAACGTATTTCCCTAATTCTGAAGATGCTTGATATGTTTCCTGCTGTAGAAATAAACTTATTACTTTCACTTCTTCTTTTCAAGCTGTTGTTAGATAAACTTGAACATTTAACAACTGTATTTTTCTTTACAATGTGATCAACCAAACAAGGGTCATATCAACTGTTAATTGTAATGGATTTTATTACGGATATTCCTCTTTGAAAACAGCACTGTACTAAAGGAGTGCGCATTGTGCTGTGTATTTCAGAATGGAAGAGAGCGGTTTTGTAAGTGTGTTGGTGAAAAGAGTCAGCTGGGTTTGTGTTATTCGGAAGATGTCAAAACGGAAAAAAGTGGAAATATGTGGTAAGAACTATGGGACCAAACTTCTGTGGTCATCGGTCCCTAAGCTTACACACTACTTAATAGATCTTAAACTAACTTACGCTAAGGACAAAATGTACACGGATGCTCGAGGGAGGACTGGAAACTTCGATGGGGGATCTCAAAGCGGATTTTGTTGCTGACTGACCTGAATTTAAAATCTATGAAATTAAGTTCTTTATTATCTTTTTGTATTTCTTTTGTTGTCAAAACACAAGATCGTGAAATATGAAGAGCGTCTCCTAGAAAGTGTACAACTTCACTTTTTCTGAATATCTGCTTCTTCTCCAACACACACTACAAAGACTAGGAAACGTAGAACTTTTGCACGAAGAAAATAAGAGATACAGGATTGACCTGTCAGAAGAATAACAATTTTTTAAACATCTTGCTCACAAAGATTGTTGCATTTTAAATAAACAGGTGCAACTCAAAAATAGAAAATTTCTTGTTTCAGACCCCTAGTTTCGTCAAAGTAACTTAAAAGTGGGTCGATCGTCTATATGTGTACTTGATATGTTATTTTCATTGTATGTTAGTGCTGATGGTACGTTGTTTCTTCTTTATTATGATGTTAATGTATTTCCTGATGTTTTGATGGTCATGATTTCTCAGATGTGACTGGTTTTTCTTAGTTACACATGATTTTTACCGTCTTCTCCCCTCTCCCCCTTTTCTCCACCCCAGTATTATTGTATTGTATATTATTTACGCTGCCTCGCAGTCTACGTAAATTGATTTCACAGCAGTAATCTCTCTTTGAAAGTAAACTATTGTTTATTGCCATTTTCTTTATTTCACATATGTACGTAGCTGAATATGATATAATAATTTTCATTCACTAATGCACACCCGTCCCGCGCATTCTTCTGCGCTCTTCGCCAGAATCTTTCCGTAGCCCAGGCGCTACGTACACGACGCTAGTCCATGTTACATTGGCTAGGTTCTACTCAACGACGAACACCATGTTGTGTATGTTTTTAATATTATGGAGGTGAAGTTTTATATTTTACTGACGCATATTTTTAACATACCTCTGCTACAACACGTAACCCAATAAGTTTGAATAATGCTATTGAAATACAGACTAACCACAAAGTTTGATTAAGCAGGATTAGTAAATACTGAGAACTTGTTACCTAAGCTTCGCTCTACTCAAGATCATACTAGTTACTTTGGCCATATATACATATCTCTTTCCTAGCATTTAATCTCAATTTGTGAGGTCTGCTGCTGAATCAGATGTGGCATGTTAATGTGAAGGGTTTGCCGGATGTCCTTTCTGTCGCCATCCCGTACCCCCCCGGGTTGGAAATGGAGTACCTCAACTGCCAGTGTCTAGAGTAATCCATGGAATAATGTAAAAGTGTTCAGATGTCTGCGAGCAGTGTAACTGAGACGGAACGTGGGGACCAACCCGGTATTGACCTATCTGGATGTGGAAAACCACCTAAAAACCGCATACAGACTGGCCGGCACACTGGCCCTCGTCGTTACTCCACTGGGCGGATTCGATCCGGGGCCGGCGCGTCTACCTGACTCCAGGAAGCAGCGCGTTACCGATATATATATATAATTTGTTTCTCGTTGCATAATAAAGGAGAGAAAGATTTTGAAAACTGAATTTTATGCGTCCATTCTATAGAGCGGTCCCATATGAGTCCAACGCGTTATTCGTTACCGATTTCTATTAAGAGGAACAGTAAAGCCCGAAGAATAATCACTACTCCAGCAACGGTTCTGCATGCGGTAGCAATCAGTGAGGTCCAGGGCGATGCTGTTGCAGCCAGAGTACTGGTTAATCTTCGTGTTTTGGTAGCCCTGTTAAAACACATCTATAAAAGTAATGTCGCACTAGACTAATTTGGGACCGTTCTGTCCGAAGGGAACGTAAAATTCAGTCTCAAAAGTAATTTTGCTTGTAAAGGAAATAACTCGATGTTTTCAACTGACGCTGGGCCTTGCTTGAAATACGTGGAGAGCAGCAATTGTTTGGGATGATTGCAAATTATTGCCAATCTGCTGGTGAACCTTTCGGGATGTGAGACCATTGTCCAAGAAACTCTACTGTTCCTGACGTTTCGTCCACGACTGCGCTGGACATCCTCAGAGGCGCTCCTCCGCTGATCTTTGCCGAACAGGAACAGAAGAGTTTCCTGGACCCCGACCTCACATCCCGAAAGGTTTTCCAGCAGGTGTGTCATCCGGTCGTGAAAACCTTCATTTTATGATGATCGCAAACGCCCACTCCGAAAATTGCGCCTGACGACTTTTAAATGAGACTCCCTATATAGCTTAACACGTAATTGCTGTTTACTTGTTTTGGTTGTGACTGTTTTCTTTCTGAAAAATAATGTTTCAATGTTGACATCACAGTCAACGGGTCTAAGTAAATCATCCTTTTGTTACCGACTGGCTGATGCTCCAAACCTTTTTCATCTCAGTCGAAGCCACAGTCAACGGGTCTACATAAATCATTCCAGTTGTTACTGATAGGCTGTTCAGTTTCACGGCGTTTATTTCCCATCGTTGACACTCCACGTATATGCAATACTTAACACCTATGTTGTACGACGACCAAACGACAACATACGCGACCTGCAAGACCTACCTATATTTCCCCGAAAACAAACGGCCTGAGCGTATTATATTTAACACAGTGTTATCCAGTATTAGAACCTTCACTGCCATAGTAGGGGTCTGTTGCGACGGTCATATTCCTGTTGGAAATTTTAAATAATGCTTACCCACAGTCTCTAAGAAAACGTTATTTTATGTAAATTTAGTACCTACATATTTCAAGGAGTTTACAGCACAATGGTGTAAGTCGGATTCGGACGAAAGTGAGTTAAGTACTCGTCTACATAGTAGAAACTGTTCTCTTTTAGATGGCATAGTGATGTGTGTCTTTTTATACAAAATATCGTCACAGATCGCACCACATGTTCGAAACAGAATCTGGTTTATGTTTACGTATTACGGTAAAATAAAGTAAGTGTGTCTTGCATCATAATTCCATGAAACAAAATTAGGTTTTCTGTTCCACCATCGGGAAGGTTTCCTTTCTTCATTATTGTTTTTACTATTATTATTATTATTATTATTATTGTTATTTAGAAAATTTGGTGTTATGTTAACAGTATTAAAACTGTTTTGTGTGATAACGTTGTTTGGACTATTCTCAGACAAGTTTTATGTTATTGTGTTGTTGTCTAAATCCCTAGCTTGATAACTGCAAGTTGTTACTGGCTTTTCCATGAGCTTATGTTTGTGGTAATATGAGTGATTCCGAATGGGTTAGAGAAATCGTGAACAAAGAGAAGAAATTTCGGACTCTGTTTCAGAATATCATCCACCCAAAAGTGAGTCTAATGAAGAAGATGAACAACAGCAATCATACGGAAGAAAACGACAGAGACAAGATGGAAGACAGGATATGAAACTGGAAAGGTTTCGAGGGGAATTGTACAATACCAGATGGTATAAAACAATTTCTAAGAAAATATTTTGTAATGATGATTTCCACCGTGCTTAAAAAAACCGACGAAATAAGGATAGATATTTCTGATAGCTTTAGGAAAATGAAGTCCTTTAACTCTCAAAATGTCTACCTAAGTGAAGTAATCAAAACGGAATCCCCTGTAGCAAGATGAACACGAGCAGGATCTCGACATCCAAATATCACTTATGGTTTGAAAGTTATATAGTTAACTTCGGTAAAAATAATTTCTGAGAGATTTTTAAATTTTCGTTGGGATGGTAACTGGATTTACACAAAAAGTGAAGGAAGGAGAGGAACCTTTAGTGGTTGAAGAGGTCATCATAATCCTGCCAATAAAGCTCCAGAAGGCACAGTTTGTCGTATTCATTCCTTTATTTCCACATTAAAAATTTTCTATCTCATTACTCACATTTATCTTGAACGGAAAATCCTAATAGTTGTTACTGAGTCCTTCACTGCACATCAAGATTATGTAGAACTTATTATAAAGAAAAATGTGCTGAATATAACAATAAACCACTCCCAGAGGCCTTATATGGAAAGAATTTCAATCACGATTTCAATCTAAATTTTAATCCTCCAACAAGAAGTCCATGCGCAACATGTCAATTTACCAGACCGGAATATCAGTTGGTGAAGGTGCAAACAAACAGTCAGAAGTGGCACATGAATTATATTTAAGAAGAGCCAAATCCGCACGTAACTCAATGAAAGTGGGTTAGGAATTATCAAAATGTAACTCGGAAGATATTTATGCTTTTACATTTGATTTGGGAAAAGCCGTGTCATTTCAAAATTAACATGTTCAGTAGCGTACTTTAAACGCAGATTATATTGCTATAATCTTGTCTGTCATTGCCTGCTCTCATATTTCCGTGGGACGAACTTGTAGCTTCGAGACGACCGCAGGAAATTTCATCATGCAAAGTGAAACACATAAAAGAGGTGATTAGTACGAGAAAACGCATAGTAATGTACAGTGATGCCTGCACTAGAGAAAAGAAATTTTAAAATGGCACTTTGCTGTTTGAAATGTACGACGTGTCCGTTGCTTCAAGTGGATTTTCTTGACCATATTTTACGATAAATGGGCTGTCGTATCCGACAAACGATGTTGATTTTGACTCTGTGGAACTCCAGGCAAAAGGAAAAACTAACTGCTGCACACCGTCAGACTGGTAGAAAATCGTTGCTCAGTGAGGAAAAAAGAAGGCTTTTACTGTAGTATAGGTGAAGCAAGAAGAGGTTGTATCGATGTTAGTTTTTGTAAAACGCAGTAGTTAACTTCAAAACTAATGAATTGAAGCGTCCACTATCTTGGCTACAGACTGAATGGTTGCAATTTAAAGGATCTAAACCTACGAAGATACAATACAACTACGGATGCTGATATGGAGTTTTCCATCTTGGATAAACATAAAGGGATGTCCAGTCCAACTCAACAGAATAAAATATGGCTAGCCAGTAATCTGAAGAAAAAGGGGACGTTAGACTTGTTAACATACATCTCTCAAGTTCACCATGTGTTCTTTCATTGTCTGACAGTAACTTATGAGGACAAAGATGACTGAGACGTATTTTTGTATAAATTGAAAAGGAATTACTGGCCTATATCACTAAAGTCGATTTGTAGTAGGGTTTTGGAACATACACTGTATTCGAACATTATGAACTACCTCGAAGAAAACGATTTATTGACACATAGTCAGCATGGATTCAGAAAATATCGTTCTTGTGAAACACAACTAGCTCTTTATACTCATGGAGTAATAAGTGCTATCGACGGGGGATGTCAAATTGATTCCATATTTTTAGATTTCCAGAAGGCTTTCGACACCGTTCCTCACAAGCATCTCCTAACCAAACTGCGTGCCTACGGAGTATCGCCTCAGTTGTGCGACTGGATTCGTGATTTACTGTCAGAAAGGTCACAGTTCGTAGTAATAGACGGAAAGTCATCGAGTAAAACAGAAGTAATATCCGGCGTTCCACAAGGAAGTGTTGTAGGCCATATATTGTTCCTGACCTATATTAACGACTTAGGAGGCAATCTGAGTAGCCGTCTTAGATTGTTTGCAGATGATGCTGTCATTTACCGTCTTGTAAAGTCATCAGATGATCAAACCAACTTGCAAAATGATTTAGATAAGATATCTGTATGGTGCGAAAAGTGGTAATTGACCCAGAATAAGGAAAAGTGTGAAGTTATTCATATGAGTACTAAAAGAAATCAGCTAAATTTCGATTACGCGATAAGTCACACAAATCTGAAGGCTGTAAATTCAACTAAATACAATTACAACTGCAAATAACTAAATTGGAACGATCACATAGATAATATTGTGGGTAGAGCAAACCAAAGACTGCGATTCACTGGAAGGTGCAACAGGTCTACTAAAGAGACTGTTTATACCAAGTTTGCCTGCCCTATTCTGGGGTATTGCTGTGCAGTGTGGGATCCACATCAGGTGGGACTGACGGATGACATCGAAAAAGAACAAAGAAGGGCAGCTCGTTTTGTATTATCGTGAAATAGGGGAGATAGTGTCACAGACATGATACGTGAATTGCAGTGGCAACCATGCAATCATTAAAAAGAAGGCGTTTTTCGTTGCGACGGGATCTTCCTATGAAATTTCAATCACCAGTTTTCTCCTCCGATTGCGAAAACATTCTGTTGCCACCCACCTACATAAAGAGAAATGATCATCGCAATAAAACAAGAGATATCAGGGCCACGTGCCTTTCGACAGTGGAACGGTAGAGAGACAGCTTGAAGGTAGTTCACTCAACCCTCTGCCAGGCACTTTATTGTGAATAGCAGACTAATCACGTAGATGTAGATGTAGAGAAAATTCATGCAATTTATACACAATTTTGAAGATAATATTAATGTTACTAGCCTTCATTGTGATCAAGTATTGTTAATTCAAAGTCAAATTATAAGTTCAAAATGAAATTCTCAGAATTTACAATAACTATGGTGATAATATTAAACCAGTATTCTTAATTTACGCTCCAGTATTAATAAATCAATACCCAATAGTACTTCTGTTAGGCATTCCTCATTTTTCTGTATGGTGTTTCGCAAAACGTTCAGTTTCTTAAAATGAGGAAAACTGACTTACACTATTATTCCAGAAACCTCTTCATTTGTTCTTAGCTTATTGAGCTGCGTAATTTAACGAAGTACTGCTGTCACTGTAGACTAATTTTGTTGTTTATGTTTGAAGTAAAGAACATTCCGAGCGAATAAAGTATAAGTGGTGACGGTTGCAGTCCAGTAAAATGTTAAACCGGTGTAATACTGAAATACGTACTACGTAAGTCTGAAGTTCCATTAAAATTGTTCGGTAAATACTGAAAAAGTCGCTACATAAACTACGCTCTCCCCAGCATCGTACTAGTTGTATTTAAATTCGCGTAGGGAAGTCACTTCAGTTTTTCAATTGTGCGAATGTTTCATGCTGTTTTTTCTATCTTTTCCTTGGAAATCAAAAACTCAGGGAAACAGAAAGAATAAAATGAGCCGTATTCTTGTGCTGACATTCGCCACTAACAAGCGAAAATAACAGGACTGCCTGTTCGGCATTACTCCTCAATTTCTCTCCTATTATCTTACAAAAAATAAATAAAATAAAAAAAATGTTGACACATTGAAATAAACTCAATAGTTCCCCACTATTTTCTTTTAGACAAGCGAGTTAAATGTGATTACTAACCGGCGATAGGCACAATTCTTCCACCTAAAATGAGGCCAGTTCAAGAAATATGAATCAAGAAATGGAATCAATTCGCTTCCTTTCGTGTATGATTAGTTACACAAAATACAATGATGGCTATCATTTTTAATTGCATAGATATTTCTGGCCTGTTCTCGTAGATTTGGAAAAGCCAAATTTGCAGCACCTTCAGGAACGTGATTTCCTGTAACTTTCCACAAAAGAACAATAACGTCCCGTAAATCTTTTCTTGGGAGACTGTACGAAACAGGGTCTTTCTCGAGCTCGATTATCTGCATGTACACCTATATTCCGATAGCCCTCTTACAGTGTGTTGCGGAGGGTATTTCTGTACCAGTATCACTTCCACTTTTTCATGTTCCGGTTGTGTATGGTTCGCAGGAAGAACAAGTGCTGCGAAGACTCCATGTGGGCTCCAATCTCTCAACAATTTTATCTTGCTCATTTCTTCACGAGATATACATAACAGGAAGCAATATATTTGTTGTTTCATCCAGGAACGTACTATATCCGAACTTTAGTAGTAGATCATACCATGAAACAAAGTACCGCTCTTGCAGCGTCTGCCAGTGGAGTTGGCTGAATATCTTTGTCACGCTTTCGTGCATACTAAATGAACTTGTAACGAAAAGTGCTGTTCTCTTTTGTATCATCTCTGTTTCCTCTATCGGTTATCTCTGATAAGGATCCAATACTGAAGAGCAATATTCAAGTATTCCTCAAACAAGTGTTCTGTAACTTCGTTCCTTTGTTGATGGACTACATTCCCTGAGGATTCTGCCGACCAGTCTCAGTGTTACATCTGCCACATTCGCGATTAACATCATGTGGTCGTTGCACTTCAAATTTCTCCGCACGCTCACTCCTAGATATTCTATGGAAAAAAATTGCTTACAGTGATTGTTCTGGAATTATGTAATCATACATTCACAGGCTTTTCTCTGTTTATATATTCCCAATACGTTACATTTGTTTATACTGAGGGTCAGTTGTCACTCTCTGCACCAAGCGCCGACCCTGTGCCTGCCGTCCTGCATTTCGACACAATTTTCGAGGGTCGCGACTTCTTTGTATACACCACCCTCGGAAAGGTCATGAAACTTCCGACGTTTACTCCTAGCTTATTTATGAATTTTTGACAGGTAATTGTTCTATAACTTTACGCTACTTAGTTGCTTCTGTTTCCAATGTCTTTATGTTGTACTGGTTCACTTTTCCTCTTAAATATAACATAGACTCATCACTGAATACTAAACGCTTACAATGAATTCAGAAAACTCTGCACGCTTTTGTTTATCGCCATGAAGAAGGGCTCATAGCAAATGAATCCTGTGTGGTTTCAAATCCAGACGTCACTGCGAAACACATCAGACAGACACGTGAGGAATGTCAACTTTCGGCTGGCATAGCGGGTAGACCACGAGAACTACGTGGAAAAGAGTTGTTGAGAGGTCTCTACGTCTTGGAAGAGCGCACACAAGTGAGCTGTGGATTTCTCCCTACACAAACAACCAGTGTCCTGAAACTAATGATGGCATCACCAGCTGCTTTGAGTTTTAGGAAGTGCATTGTCGAATTCTCGACGAAAGTATTGCCTGTGTGTTGTAATGGGGTTGGAAGTTTGTAATCCCTGTAAACTGATAAAAGAACCCAGTACGTTGTCCTCGATGGTGAGTGTTCATCTCAGGTGAGGGTATCATTTGGAGTGCCCCAGGGAAGTGTGGTAGGTCCACTTTGTTTTCTATCTACATAAATGATCTTTTGGATAGGGTGGATAGCAATGTGCGGCTGTTTGCTGATGATGCTGTGGTGTAAGGGAAGGTGTCGTCGTTGAGTGACTATAGGAGGATACAAGATGACTTGGACAGGATTGGTGATTGGTGTAAAGAATGGCAGCCAACTCTAAATATAGATAAATGTAGATTAATGCAGATGAATAGGAAAAATAATCCTATGATGTTTGAATACTCCATTAGTAGTGTAGCGCTTGACAGTCACGTCGATTAAATATTTGGGAGTAATATTGCAGAGCGATATGAAGTGGGACAAGCGTGTAATGGCAGTTGTGGGGAAGGCGGAAAGTCGTCTTCGGTTCATTGGTAGAATTTTGGGAAGGTGTGGTTCATCTGTAAAGGAGACCGCTTATAAAACACTAATACGACCTATTCTTGAGTACTGGTCGAGCGTTTGGAATCCCTATCAGGTCGGATTGAGGGAGGACATAGAAGCAATTCAGAGGCGGGCCGCTAGATTTGTTACTGGTAGGTTTGATCATCACGCGAGTGTTACGGAATAGCTTCAGGAACTCGGGTGGGAGTCTCTAGAGGAAAGGAGGCGTTCTTTTCGTGAATCGCTACTGAGGAAATTTAGAGAACCAGCATTTGAGGCTGACTGCAGTACAATTTTACTGCCGCCAACTTACATTTCGCGGAAAGACCACAAACATAAGATAAGAGAGATTAGGGCTCGTACAGAGGCACATAGGCTGTCATTTTGCCCTCGTTCTGTTTGGGAGTGGAACAGGTTCAAATGGTTCAAATGGCTCTGAGCACTATGGGACATAACATCAGTGCTCATCAGTCCCCTAGACCTTAGAACTACTTAAACCTAACTAACCTAAGGACATCACACACATCCATGCCCGAGGCAGGATTCGAACCTGCGATCGTAGCAGTCGTGCGGTTCCGGACTGAGCACCTAGAACCGCTAGACCACCGCGGCCGGCAGTGGAACCGGGAGAGAGGATGCTAGTTGTGGTGCGAGGTACCCTCCGCCACGCACCGTATGGTGGATTGCGGAGTATGTATGTAGATGTAGATGATAGGATAATTGTCTCTTAATTCAGGATTGAGGGTGGTGAATTGCATAACGCCATAATCTCGACAGTCATGGAATTAGTCGTCCTCACTTCTCAGATATATTCTTTATTAAGTAAGATTTTTGTACAGTGCTTGAAGGGAGCGATTCGATGGCGTGCGTTAGCACCAAGGCAGCAGTGTCTACAACACTATAACCTAAAGTAGCGTGGTTGGCCACGGCAGCTTGTCGTTACCAGGCAGGTGAGTGGCCTCACCGAAGTAGCAGCTTCAACTTGCGGGGCTTTGTGGACACAAGAATACCGTTAGGCAATTCTGTACCAGTAGGCCAGTGTATGCCATAGATCTGGCGTCTGTGGCAGTGGATCAGGTGCGAGGCACTCCCTGAACCGAAGGCCACTCGGAGGCACCCCAAAGCAAGGAGAGGTCACCCAGGAGGTGGTCTCTTCTTGGTGGCTACGGCTAAAGCAACAGAATCTGAAGGTTTAGCAACGATATATAGACCAGCAGCTAACAGATCAAGTGGCTAGATGAAGACGAAGCTAATTTGGCCCAAACGGATCCGTGAACCGCTGTTGGTAGCAGTCGAATACGAGATACTGCTAGCCGTGAATGCAGTTGCCCTGTTTTGTAATGATCGGTTCCGATCTTCAGTCAAATAGGGGACCAAGATAGCAGGTTTTCACAGGCAGATAGCTTGTCCGCCTCATCACGGCTTGTGTTGCGGCAGTATAGGTCAACTTCATTTGTTCGCCTGTATTTACATTGGATAACGTACGAGCGAGAGAGAGAGAGAACTGCATCTTCTTGCACTCCTCGATTATTTCAATCTAGTGATGTAAAACTATATTCTTTTCAGCTCTTCCTGCTGCTGGGGCTGATCACGTAGCACACCCCGGACATGCTAACAACATCTGAATTCGGTGACCTACAGTGAACAAATCGCTATGAAGAAAAGGTATCGTTCGTCATTCGGGAAGTGGCGAGATTGGAAAGACTGAGAACTTGTACAGGCGCTGATGACCTCGATGTTGAGCGCCCCACAAACCACCATCATCATCATCATAATGATCATCATCATCTTTAAAAAGTGGCTTAACAGAGTCTAATGAACATCTAATTTTAAACAGGGGTGGCCCACTTAAACACGAAGTATTGTACCATAGTTCAGCTAGCTATAATGACAAAGGTGTTTCATCGGACTATGAAATGAAACCAAAAGCATAATAAAATCTTGTTTATCACTAAGATGCATTAAGTCCATTCCACTCATTGAATAGGCAAAACAAATAATTGTAAAATGCACAAGGATCAAACTAATTACCAAACATACATTGGCAACAGTGCATGGAATTGGAAATGAAATTATACAGTCAGCTAGGTGCATATATACGCAAATTGTTTGCTGAATTAGCCAACTTATTAAGGAAAAGACGCAGGAAAGTACATACAAGCACCAGTTTCCTTGCCTACGTGCAATTTGATTTGGACAGTCTGACTGCATGAGTTACTTCAGTAAGGCAAAGCTCTACTCGAAACAAATAACTTCGCAGTCCCGTCGCCCTGACGTGTACTGACGGAAGAAAATCGAAACCCTATAAGTAACTAATGCAGAGTAATGAAATTTTGGGAATACGTTTGTCTAGGTGACGTATGTAAGTGTCTAACACTGCAAGAAACAGGTTAATGCAAGCGCGAGTTAACCCGTTTCAAACGTGAAATGCTGGTACGTAATAACCAGTGTAACCGCCAGAATGTTGAAGGTATGCATGCAAACTTGCATGCATTGTGTTCCACAGGTGCCGGATGTCAGTCTGTGGGATGGAGTTCAATGCCTATTGCACTTGGGCGGTCAGTACCGAGCGGTTAATGCGGTTCGTTGGACGACGCTGGTCGTCCGATGATGTCCCATATGTGCTCGCTTGGAGACATATCTGGTGACCGAACAGGCCAAGGCAACATGTCGACACTCTGCAGAGTATGTTGTGTTACAACAGCGGTATGTGGGCGAGCGTTATCCAGTTGGAAAACACCCCTGGAATGCTGTTCATAAATGGAAGCACAACACGTCAGATCACCAGATTGACGTATAAATTTGCGATCAGTGTGCATGGGGTAACCAACGAAATCGCATCCCAGACCATAATTCCAAGTGTAGGTCCAGTGTGTCTACCATGAAGACAGGCTGGTTTCAGGTCTTAAACCGGCCTCCTCCTAACCAGTCACGGCCATTACTGGCACAGAGGCAGAACCAGCTTTCATCAGTAAACGCAACAAACCTCCACCCTGCCCTCCAATGAGCTCTTTCACGTTGGTTTGGGGTCAGTGCAATGCACGCTATAGTGCGTCTGGCTCGGAGCTGTCATTGAAGTAACCGATTTGTAACAGTTCGTTGCGGCACTGTGATGTCAAATGTTGCTGAGATTGCTGCTGCAGAAGCAATACGATACGACAGAACTATACGCCGGTAACGCCATGCGGCCCTCCAGAGCCTAGTCTTCTTGCGACCTTACATTCTCGTGGCCAGCGCTGCGAGCAATCACGTACACTGGCTACATTCCTGCCAAGTCTTCCTGCAGTATCGCAGAAGCAACATCAGCTTCTAGTAGTCCTATTACACTGCCGTGTTAATACTAAGTGATGTGTTAACAATGGCGTGTATGTCGATTTTCAGGCGTTCTTGACTGGCATCAAATCTCCGCGTCAAAGCTCAAAGGTGACTAACGCTCACGACCCTTACAGCGCGTATTTAAAGAAAACCTGACTTGCATTTTCATAGTGGCGCTACTAGTGCCAATCTTATGCGACCGGTGCGAAATCTGAATAGATATCATTTTTGAGATGTAGAAACACGATTATCAACTTTAGTTTATGTCGCACAATTTCTTCTCGGAGGTGCGATTTTTTTTCCGTCGGTATACAAAAACTCGCCTCACGATTACCATCATTCTGAAAATAGGTGCAGAGGATGGCTGCAGTGAGAGATGAGTCGTAGGTTCAGCTCTGGTATCTATGATCAGAATTAGGACGAAGTCCTTGTACTTTGCCGTTCTAAGGTACTCATCCCTCCCTCTGAGGTTTCAGGATGAAGACTGGAGATCTTAGGCGAAGTGTCTATCAGCTCTTCTTCTCAAAATATTGCTAGTTCTGCCAGCACCAGATTCTCGATGGACAACAGCTGTAGAGCTTCCGAGCTCTGACTAATGAAAAATGTACGACAGCAGCAACAGTTTCCCTTCTCCTAAAGAATCTGCTGTGATTAACCAGTAACACAAATTTATCCCTAAGAGTGGGGGAGAAAGCAGAAATTCTTTCCCACTACGAGAGTGGTTCACGTTTTGGCCAATGAAAGCAGCTGCGCTCGCAAATCTTCTCACTGCTACAAAAACAATTTTGGTGACCCAATCCGGAACTCCCTCATAAAATTTAAACATCAACTCCTGTTGGCCTCCTTTGAATCCAAAGGTTCTTCTTTCTGAGTGCATTGTGTTTTCCCACTGCGTTGCTCATCTCTATCTGGTTGAAAAGTATTCTTTTCGCTGATTCTCACAATGGAACTTTACAGCCTGTAATGTGCCACCTCCAGCCCTCCACGAGGCTCTTATCGGAACGTGGAATCCGTCTCTGATAGTGCCCGTCCGTTCAGTGTGTACCTTGCTTGGGACTCCGCTTTCCACAGTATTATGAATCACTTGCAGTTGTACTCCCGCTGCCCTCACTTCCCCAGAGTCAACCAGAGGACCCAGCTTACAGAAAAAAGATACACCTATTTTTCACCGTTTTTGTTGTTGTTGTGGTCTTCAGTCCTAAGACTGGTTTAATGCAGCTCTCCACGCTACTCTATCCTGTCCAAGCTTCTTCATCTCCCAGTACCTACTGCAACCTACATCCTTCTGAATCTGCTTAGTGTATTCATCTCTCTTGATCTCCCTCTACGATTTTTACCCTCCACGCTGCCCTCCAATGCTAAATTGGTGATCCCTTGATGCCTCAAAACATGTCCTAACAACCGATCCCTTCTTCTAGTCAAGTTGTGCCACAAACTTCTCTTCTCCCCAATCGTACTCAATACCTCCTCAATAGTTACGTGATCTACCCATCTAATCTTCAACATTCTTCTGTAGCACCACATTTCGAAAGCTTCTATTCTCTTCTTGTCCAAACTAGTTATCGTCCATGTTTCACTTACATACATGGCTACACTCCATACAAATACTTTCAGAAACGACTTCCTGACACTTAAATCTATACTCGACGTTAACAAATTTCTCTTCTTCAGAAGCGATTTCCTTGCCATTGCCAGTCTACATTTTATATCCTCTCTACTTCGACCATCATCAGTTATTTTACTCCCTAAATAGCAAAACTCCTTTACTACTTTAAGTGTATCATTTCCTAATTTAATTCCCTCAGCATCACCCGATTTAATTTGACTATATTCCATTATCCTCGTTTTGCTTTTGTTGATGTTCATCTTATATCCTCCTTTCAAGACACTGTCCATTCCGTTCAACTGCTCTTCCAAGTCCTTTGCTGTCTCTGACAGAATTACAATGTCATCGGCGAACCTCAAAGTTTTTACTTCTTCTCCATGAATTTTAATACCTACTCCGAATTTTTCTTTTGTTTCCTTTACTGCTTGCTCAATATACAGATTGAATAACATCGGGGAGAGGCTACACCCCTGTCTCACTCCTTTCCCAACCACTGCTTCCCTTTCATGCCCCTCGACTCTTATAACTGCCACGTGGTTTCTGTACAAATTGTAAATAGCCTTTCGCTCCCTGTATTTTACCCCTGCCACCTTCAGAATTTGAAAGAGAGTATTCCAGTTAACATTGTCAAAAGCTTTCTCTAAGTCTACAAATGCTAGAAACGTAGGTTTGCCTTTTCTTAATCTTTCTTCTAAGATAAGTCGTAATGTTAGTATTGCCTCACGTGTTCCAACATTTCTACGGAATCCAAACTGATCTTCCCCGAGGTCCGATTCTACCAGTTCTTCCATTCGTCTGTAAAGAATTCGCGTTAGTATTTTGCAGCCATGAGTTATTAAACTGACAGTTCGGTAATTTTTACATCTGTCAACACCTGCTTTCTTTGGGATTGGAATTATTATATTCTTCTTGAAGTCTGAGGGTATTTCGCCTGTCTCATACATCTTGCTCACCAGATGGTAGAGTTTTGTCATGACTGGCTCTGCCAAGGCCATCAGTAGTTCTAATGGAATGTTGTCTACTCCCGGGGCCTTGTTTCGACTCAGGTCTTTCAGTGCTCTGTCAAACTCTTCACGCAGTATCTTATCTCCCATTTCGTCTTCATCTACATCCTCTTCCATTTCCATAATATTGTCCTCAAGTACATCGCCCTTGTATAAACCGTCTATATACTTCTGCCTTCCCTTCTTTGCTTAGAACTGGGTTGCCATCTGAGCTCTTGATATTCATACAAGTGGTTCTCTTCTCTCCAAAGTTCTCTTTAATTTTCCTGTAGGCAGTATCTATCTTACCCCTAGTGAGACAAGCCTCTACATCATTACATTTGTCCTCTAGCCATCCCTGCTTAGCCATTTTGCACTTCCTGTCAATCTCATTTTTGAGACGTTTGTATTCCTTTTTGCCTGCTTCATTTACTGCATTTTTATATTTTCTCCTTTCATCAATTAAATTCAATATTTCTTCTGTTACCCAAGGATATCTATTAGCCCTCGTCTTTTTACCTACTTGATCGTCTGCTGCCTTCACTACTTCATCCCTCAGAGCTACCCATTCTTCTTCTACTGTATTTCTTTCCCCCATTCCTGTCAATTGTTCCCTTATGCTCTCCCTGAAACTCTCTACAACCTCTGGTTCTTTCAGTTTATCCAGGTCCCATCTCCTTAAATTCCCACCTTTTTGCAATTTCTTCAGTTTCAATCTGCAGTTCATAACCAATAGATTGTGGTCAGAGTCCACATCTGCCCCTGGAAATGTCTTACAATTTAAAACCTGGTTCCTAAATCTCTGTCTTACCATTATATAATCTATCTGATACCTTTTAGTATCTCCAGGATTCTTCCAGGTATACAACCTTCTTTTATGATTCTTGAACCAAGTGTTAGCTATGATTAAGTCATGCTCTGTGCAAAATTCTACAGGGCGGCTTCCTCTTTCATTTCTTCCCCCCAATCCATATTCACCTACTATGTTTCCTTCTCTCCCTTTTCCTACTGACGAATTCCAGTCACCCATGACTATTAAATTTTCGTCTCCCTTCACTACCTGAATAATTTCTTTTATCTCGTCATACATTTCATCTATTTCTTCATCATCTGCAGAGCTAGTTGGCATATAAACTTGTACTACTGTAGTAGGCATGGGCTTTGTGTCTATCTTGGCCACAATAATGCGTTCACTATGCTGTTTGTAGTAGCTAACCCGCACTCCTATTTTTTTATTCATCATTAAACCTACTCCTGCATTACCCCTATTTGATTTTGTATTTATAACCCTGTAATCACCTGACCAAAAGTCTTGTTCCTCCTGCCACCGAACTTCACTAATCCCCACTATATCTAACTTTAACCTATCCATTTCCCTTTTTAAATTTTCTAACGTACCTGCCCGATTAAGGGATCTGACATTCCACGCTCCGATCCGTAGAACGCCAGTTTACTTTCTCCTGATAACGACGTCCTCTTGAGTAGTCCCCGCCCGGAGATCCGAATGGGGGACTATTTTACCTCCGGAATATTTTACCCGAGAGGACGTCATCATCATTTAATCATACACTAAAGCTGCATGTCCTCGGGAAAAATTACGGCTGTAGTTTCCCCTTGCTTTTAGTCGTTCGCACTACGAGCACAGCAAGGCCGCTCTACCATCTGGTGAGCAAGATGTATGAGACAGGCGAAATATCCTCAGACTTCAAGAAGAATATAATAATTCCAATCCCAAAGAAAGCAGGCGTTGACAGATGTGAAAATTACCGAACTATCAGTTTAATAAGTCACAGCTGCAAAATACTAAAGCGAATTCTTTATAGACGAATGGAAAAACTGGTAGAAGTGAACCTCGGCGAAGATCAGTTTGGATTCCGCAGAAATGTTGGAGAACGTGAGGCAATACTGACCCTACGACTTACATTAGAAAATAGATTAAGGAAAGGCAAACCTACATTTCTAGCATTTGTGGACTTAGAGGAAGCTTTTGACAATATTGACTGGAATACTCTCTTTCAAATTGTAAAGGTGGTAGGGGTAAAACACAGGGAGCGAAAGCCTATTTACAATTTGTACAGAAACCAGATGGCAGTTATAAGAGTCGAGGGGCATGAAAGGGAAGCAGCGGTTGGGAAGGGAGTGAGACAGGGGTGTAGCCTCTCCCCGATGTTATTCAATCTGTATATTGAGCAAGCAGTAAAGGAAACAAAAGAAAAATTCGGAGTACGTATTAAAGTCCATGGAGAAGAATTAAAAACGTTGAGGCTCGCCGATGACATTGTAATTCTGTCAGAGACAGCAAAGGACTTGGAAGAGCAGTTGAACGGAATGGACAGTGTCTTGAAAGGAGGATATAAGATGAACATCAACAAAAGCAAAACGAGGATAATGGAATGTAGTCGAATTAAGTCGGGTGATCCTGAGAGCATTAGATTAGGAAATGAGACACTTAAGGTAGTAAAGGAGTTTTGCTATTTGGGGAACAAAAAAACTGATGATGGTCGAAGTAGAGAGGAGATTAAATGTAGACTGGCAATGGCAAGGAAATCGTTTCTGAAGAAGATAAATTTGTTTACATCTAGTATAGATTTAAGTGTCAGGAAGTCGTTTCTGAAAGTATTTGTATGGAGTGTAACCATGTATGGAAGTGAAACGTGGACGATAAATAGTTTATACAAGAAAAGAATAGAAGCTTTCGAAATGTGGTGCTACAGAAGAATGCTGAAGAGTAAATGGGCAGATCACATAACTAATGAGAGGTATTGAATAGAATTGGGGAGAAGAGGAGTTTGTGGCACAACTTGACAAGAAGAAGGGACCGGTTGTTAGGACATGTTCTGAGGCATCAAGGTATCACAAATTTAGCGTTGGAGAGCAGCGTGGAGGGTAAAAATCGTAGAGGGAGACCAAGAGATGAATACACTAAGCAGATTCAGAAGGATGTAGGTTGCAGTAAGTACTGGTAGATGAAGAAACTTGCACAAGATAGAGTAGCATGGAGAGCGGCATCAAATCAGTCTCAGTGCTGAAGACGACAACAACAACACGCACACCCCGGAACAACCAATTAAATATCATAAATATTAATTTAATGATCCCTGTATGGATGCTTTGAAATAAATAGTTTGTCTCACGAAATGAATGACTGAAAACTGTATACCGAAAAATTCCCCCATACAGAACTGCTTACCAGACCCTGACCTGAGACACTCTGCAGTTTATTTCGGTCACACCACTGTGATTCCGAATTGCTTCGAGACGAAGGATGTATACTTCGAAGCTGCTCCTACCTGATCACGATCCAGGATGCCGGCTGATACTGTAACCTCTGTCTTTGCTGCAGCTACTTCCAGTACGGTTGCGCTTGATCCTCGATTTCCTGAAGTTCATCGTGAAATTACTGATGATTCTAGTAGTTGGTGGACTGCTGGAATATAGCAGTTTACGGAAATGAAGCCTGTGCAGAAATGTTCGTGGTGCGATGTTCTGATTAGACGGATACTGAAAATGCACACAGTCATCGATTTAACAAAAGCTCAACAACTCAGAAATGAAAATGACAGATGTCTGCGATTACATCCACCGAGAGCTATCAGCGGTAGCAGAACAAGCACTAGAAAACAGGCATAAAATTGCATTCGTCGTACAGCATATCATCATGAAAGCTAACTGTTTCTAAGGTTATGTAAGTCAAGAATCTACAGACACCAAAATATCAGGAAACATTACTTTATGTGGCCATGGACTGCCTGCCGGTGACGTCACCAGTACCACAGCAACCACACGGCAGTACACCCACTACAGTAATGTTGGTACACTACTCATGTCGAGCAAGTGAGCGACTTCACTCTATGTACTTACAAACATTATAAACATTCCTTCTCCTCCTTCTGTGTCTGCGATATAACGCCCCAGAATTAAATTAAAAATAGTTTCCACCCTGCAGTTGTTACAAAGGTTTTCGTATTGGAAAGCAAATATCGGAACTGGTAGTCTCCTCCGAATATTCCCACATGGAATACACTTATTACCAGTTCATCTTGTCTTTAGTGTAAGAGTCCCTACTACTACATCGGTCGATTTGCGAAAAATCCACTCTACCTAGTGAATCAAATATATTACATCAATGAAGAAAATGACACGGCTGTAAATTTCCAAATAACAATGGCTGAGGAGCACTTGGTCGATTATTCGTGATGGAAGCCCAAGAACATTTTATTCAATACCACAGTTCATTATAATCCGATCATTGCGAATGACGTTAAATTTTTCCCATCAGATGCGTCAAAGGCTGCCGTCTTATAATTTCTGAATGTGGAGCTACAGTGCAGCAATCGTGACATAAAACAGTAGGAATGAAATTCGAACGTTCAATCCTTGCCTCTTTTCTGTTTGTTGGTATAATCATCATTTTATAAGGTGTTGGACTCTTTGATTAGTTTAATCTGATACACCTTATGACGTACATTTCTGATGCATTTCTTCAAGATTTTTCTTTGGGTTTATTTTCACTCTAGATTTACGATCATATGAAGTTATAAAGTGGTTTAAGACCTTCATATCTTCCGTAACTTCTGTATTGTTTTCTAATATGGTTTGAGTTTATTTCTTAATGATATCAGGTCCAGATATAACGAACATTTTTAAAAATCAACTCTGTTTCTACAGGTTCAGCGTCTGTAATTTGTGGCAATGACATTACAATCTATTACAACCAACATTCCCAATAACTTATGCCCCACATTCTGATCTTTGTGTGATCCCATTAAGTCTCGATTTTACTGTTCCTTCCAGCGTCAAGTTAACTGCTCTTATACATCATCACCAACGTTTTATTAACTAGTCCCTGTATCTGGGACAGAGTCTCCAGAGAGATCTTTCCACACCTGTGCCCTCTAGTATATACACCGGAGAACTGAAATTTCTGTCGCATTGTCTGTATTATCCATGCTTTCCTCATGTCTATCTGTTTCATCTTTCTTCCCTCATCCTCATCCGTTAACCTGTTCCTATCATCTCTTGCAATTCTCCAGATCAGTTAGTTGCTGCAGACATAACTTACTTAGTAGCGTTTGATGTAACTGCCAGTATCAAGAAGTATTCCAGAATGTGATACCTGAAAGTAATGTACAACCCGATGCTTCTTGTATTTCATATATGTAACGTAACTCTTCAGTCTTTACGTTATCTTTTATTTTTGCGCAGATATTTCACAGTTTGATTATCTTTCTGAGAATATACTTTATTTAAAACTTGAATCTAGTAACAGCCCAAACTCATAATGCCTGATAAAATTACGGATGTAATGAGTCAGTCCATTTTTTCATCAAGTGACTTTCAAATTTATCATAAGTTGTTAGCATTAATGCGAAAAGCAAAAATTAACATCGTGCAATTGTTAAACAGTTGAAATCCTGTAAGTGACTATTAACCAAATATTAACACAATACAGGCTTCTAATATTCGAGAAAAGGGAGGGTAATGTAGCACTTTCAAATCTAGTATGTCAATATTGTTTAGCCACAAGAAAACATCAGTCGCGAACGAAAAGCAAGAGGCTAAATTTTCTATGATATAGTAAATAATATATATTGGTATGGAATACCAGATGCAGTTGTGTTTTAAGCTACACACTACACCTGGTTATGTGACCAAAGATGTACGCCTTTTCAAATTATGATGAACATAAATATATGATTACAAATGTCAGAATGAGCAGTGACTATGCTCATATGGAAACTAAAAATATTACATAAATTCCCACTTTACATATTCATTGTCATTGTTAACTGGCTCCTTCATAGTTTTTCATACAATAGAATATTCTGAGGTCCGCTCTGACGCTCAGCATGGAATGCAACACCCACAGCGACGTAGGGAATCTGCTGACAAACTGCACCCGCCACACACTGTCCAAAGATCTCCTCAAATAATAAAAATTCAAAACAAAAGACATCACCAACGTACAAATAACATCTTTTGGAACTACTTTGGCGGAATTTCTCAATTATTATTACTCCAGAAGGCTACTTGTATATGCAGTCGCTCATTTGTGTACGACTAGGACTTATGATAAAATTTTAGAATTTAATTCAAGCAGATACTTTTCTGTCACCCTTGAAAGGTGGTACCAATTCTGGAATATCATTCTCCCTTAATCATAATAAATTAGTTGCCTCCTATTATTATTTCAGTTGAATTATTTCCACTTCGTCCAGATTTCAAATTAATTCACCCATATTCTGTAACCTCATAGTCATTATTGTTGTGTGCTGCTAATGTACTGCGCATAATGTAGTGATTACGATAGCTATGTTGCCATTATTATTATTATTATTATGCACTGCTCATTTACAACATAAACAATAATGTTAATTACTATCAATGTATGGTTGCATATAAAACATGCTCTCATCACCTTACCCAGTGAAATAAGTGCTCAAAATAATTTCAAATAAACATATTGGGGTGATAATTTTTAACATAGGAGGATTATATTTGGTGGACAAAGGGAATTTTGTTTTGTGAGGCAGTGTTACGTTTTCCAGTAATTACCATTCAGTTCACAATACATTTAGTGGCTACTATTGTTGTATTCTCGGTATTGGAGTATTATTCAATTTTGCACGTGAGTGAATGGTTGACTGGCCACAAATTCTAGTGTTGCGTTCAACTCTTCAAATACATGGCTAGGCAAAATCCACTTTTGTAGAGGTATCAACTGCAGAAATGTACTGCAGCTGTCTCCACATTGACAGTGAATAGAACAATGTTCGCTTGTTTCTCCGCAAAGCTGTCTGTAACAGTTGTAACACAATATTCTCCATCTTTCTCTCCGTATCCCTATGAACTATGGAGACTCTCAATACACTTTCATTCGAAACAGAGTAAGAGTTTTGCGGGAGACGTTTTCTCATATAAATAATGGTTGTAACTGACGCCGTGTGCCCCACTGTAGTAGGAGTAAACTACGACAGCTAAAGAGAAGGCAATTTTCCCATTTTATGAATTTATGAAAAGTCTACAACATTCATAGAAGTAAATGAAATGTGCAGAACTTACAGTGGTAAGTGACTACTTCTCTTTAAGTTTAAATCCTATATTATGTGCTAGTAGGGAAAGTCAAATTATAAAACGACTGTTTTAACACTATCCTTCAAATGACACGCTCTGCATCTACAGTCTTCTGATGAAGTCACTTTCTACATTAAGACGTCTTTGAAAGATACCCAGACGCACATTTATGAACACACTTACTTAGTGTGGTGGGATTAGGGCCTTCTGATTCCACTTACACCAGACATAGATTTTCCACTACGTTTTTCATATCACTGTTTAATTACACGGTAATAATAATAACTACAACAATATAATAATAATACCAGTAACAGAAGTGAAAAAATCATTTGCATACATCTGAATTTAGCCTCATAGTAGGGCATTATACAGTGCACGAAAGAACTAACACAAATGTTATGAGATTGACCAACAAATCGCAGAATTTCACTTGAAATTGATGTTAACCTTCTTCAGGAAGCTCCCAGAAAAAAGCCAGAACATGGATATCTACAAATGCCGTGTTGAGGGAATTTCAGTTAGATCTTGTAGTTGTTTCACAAAAAAGATCTAAGGAAATTGTGAATTTCAAAATAATAAGGAACGATAAATTTGATTATGAACAGTACCTCTATAAAATTAAGGTCTAACTCCTGTCAAAAAAATAAAACACGAACCACAAAACTAATAAAACACTATACAGGCAGACACTGTACAATAAAAGAATGAGCTCAAAACTATCAAGAGAAAGTTAAAATACTGGCCAGAACTGTCTACAGAAATTAATAATATTGCATGCAAAATATTTGGGTAAATCAAAGACAGAAATAAAATATGGATGGATGAAATATTGAAGAAGCTAATAGAGAGGGCCAAAACAAGGAAGAAAATTGAACACTATTATCAGATGAAACAGCAAAGAAAGGAAACAGCAAGGACAATTAGAAGAACTAAAAGAGATTCTTAAAAGAGGAAACTTCAGAAACCGAGAACACTTCTCAAAATATAATGTTCTTGAATTTTATCATGTATTTAAGGGCAGACGAAAAGAACAGCATATCTCAAGTGTGTGTTTCATGAATGAAGAAACAACGACAATTACGAAATACTTGCAAACTGTTTCGATCAGCTTCTTAACTGTGCAGAACCAATCGATACACTACATTTCTCAATACACATTAAAAACTAGAAGAAAATTTACCTCCAACTTACAAAGAAATTGAAGAAATAATTGAAATGTTGAAGCAGTGTCACTAGTGGTGAAGATTCTATTACTACAGACCTTTAGAAATGGTTTATACTAAAATATTGGCTGAAATTAATCTTTGACGAAATACCAGGTGTCCACTACATAAAAATGGTGGTAAGCAAGACCTTAACAGCTAGAAAGGAATTTCTTTGCTACTAGTTGCATATGAAATACTTTACAAGATTTTACTAACCAGGATAGAAACAATACTGGACAGTTGTTCGGTGAGAATCAAGGTGGTTTTAGGAAGGACCAGTCATTTTCTGTATAAATATTTTACCTGGTGTCTGGCATTAGATACTGATCACTGAACTCATAAGAAATTGTAGCAGTGGTTCTACAGTTCTAAAATGCCTTTGATGCCACTGACAAACTATAGATAAAATAATCATAATCCAAAAATTTTATGTAAAGTGTAAAGTTGCAATTCTAATTCATGATACACTTATAGACACGGTATCTCGAGTGGGGCTTTCATTTCCATTATTCGAAAAAAAATTGGAATTTGGAATGAAAAACTGAATGTTTACAAGATTTCACCAATATGTTTGGAGATTAGAATTAAAAATATTGTAATAAATTTTTTCGCTTTTGCAGGTGGCTACTATATTTTCAGAAAATTTGACATGTGTTGGAAAACAAATCGATCTTTTAGAAGCAGTAGCTAGTGGGACCAGCTTAAGAATTTCTACAGAAATAACCAAATTCCTTACTATCATTAAAAGCACTGAAATCTTTGATAACAGACACTGGCCGAATTGAAAATGTTAATAAATTTTAATATACAAGGAAGTGCAATGGTAAATTAATGATACCAATTTATAGTGCTGTGTTTACCCTCTGTGAAGCAATTCTATTCACGGCATCATCCTTGTATACACCACGACGCTCCGGTATTTTGTTGATGTGCTCATTCCAAGAATATCGTTGTCTGTCATGTTTTGTTCAAAAATGGTTCAAATGGCTCTGAGCACTATGCGACTTAACTGCAGAGGTCATCAGTCGCCTAGAACTTAGAACTAATTAAACCTAACTAACCTAAGAACATCACACACATCCATGCCCGAGGCAGGATTCGAACCTGCGACCGTAGCGGTCACGCGGTTCCAGACTGAAGCGCCTAGAACCGCACGGCCACACCGGCCGGCTATCATGTTTTGTTACAAGCCCATTTTTCCCAAAACTGTTCTGAAAATACCATAAAGCAAGAGTTAAAAACCAATCAGCTTGGAATAATAAATCCTCACTGATAAATAAGATATGTAGCAGTGCTATTGATCCCCGTTACTCACTTAACGAAAGTAGAACACATTTTTATACTGAAATGCATGGTTCATCGAAATGGGAGGTCCTACGGAAGCATTCTGAGCTGAGAAACAAGCAAGAGAGAGAGAGAGAGAGAGAGCAGCATGTCGTGTATTCTGGCATAGTGTTCCGCCCTCTGGAGAATTCGTGGGAGGACTCACCTGCAGTGCTGGATGTCAGTGCCACTTGGTCAGCTGGCTTTTGCATTGAAGAACCACTCCTGGTTGGCGTTTACCACTGTTACAGCCACTGCCTCTGCCACCGCCACTAGAAACAACTGCTTTTAACAATCTGAACGTGGACGGATGGGTATGCCATACTTAGCGAGACCTAGAACAATGCTGCTGTGGACAGAACGTAGAAAGCAGAGCTTCTTCGAAATACACAACCCGCCATCGATAGCATCAGAAGTGGAATGAGAAAGCCGGCCGTGGTGGCCGAGCGGTTCTAGGCGCTACAGTCTGGAATCGAGCGACCGCTACGGTCGCAGGTTCGAATCCTGCCTCGGGCATGGATGTGAGCGATGTCCTTAGGTTAGTTAGGTTTAAGTAGTTCTAAGTTCTAGGGGACTGATGACCTCAGAAGTTAAGTCCCATAGTGCTCAGAGCCATTTTTTGGAATGAGAACCAAGGACGTCAGATACTTTAGAAGGTGTGGGATGCTGCCACCGGCATTACTAAAATCAAATGTTTAACACAAATGTAACAACAGCAAGAACTGACTAGCATAAATAATTTAGAAGTCAGAGAGAGAGAAAACCGACTGTGCTGCCGAGGACCAACCTCACTGCCTGCAGATAGAGAGCGAGCGAGCGGAACAGTATTTAGCACAAAATGTTAGAGAGCCTACTAATGGCTAAACGCCAGAAACGTGAGTCATGGAAAGGAACTAGCTTCTGTTAAGGCATTGTTTTACTGACTGACACTCGGAATATCCGTATTTCAGCCAACCGAAATTATGTGACACCAGAATACGGGAAAACACATAAACACATGTGTTTCTTTTAGGAAGCGGATGGTATAGAAGAATACATCACTTCTAGCCCAGACTCTTCTGCCCCACTTAACTTGTCCGCCAGCTAATCAGCTGAGCATCTCTGCAACCAGGTGCCTCTCCGAGTAGATATTTAAAATTTTCTGGGTGAGTTGTACTTCGTCGAAGACACAGGTTGTTGGTAGCAAACCAATGATGATCAATCAGCCATTTCAGCCTCCACGTGCAGATTAACATGGGCGAGACCTATCCACTACAACGAGATGAGTCGTAGGGACAGTCTCATCATGTTTACTAAGTTTCAGTCAATTCAAATTTCATTACGAGCCCGCCGCTGTGGCCAAGAGATTTTTTGCGCTTCAGTCGGGAACCGCGCTGCTGCTACGGTCGCAGGTTCGAATCCTGCCTCAGGCATGGATGTGTGTGATGTCTTTAGGTTAGTTATGTTTAAGTAGTTCTAAATCTAGGGGACTGATGACCTCAGATGTTAAATCCCATAGTGCTTAGAGCCATTTTTTTTTCATTCCGAAAACTTACCTGCGGATCTTATTATGAATATATTTTCAACTATGGCCACAGTTGCAAACGATACCCTTCTCTAGTGCTACCTGTCTTTTAATACTAACATTTTGGCCTTCCTAGTATGATTCTGTGAACAGAATTGTTTTATGCTGATACACAGTTATTAGAATCAGACGCCAGTTCCTGTAACATCCAGCACCCTTAGTGGAATAAACTGAATTAATTGCGATTCTTATTTACTTTCGTACATACCAACCTCCTTAGTCATTATTTTGTCAGATCAATAAGGAAACGTTGCATATGTGTAGTACTGTCCTGTATCATTCGAGTTTACATCCGACAGATGGTTTACAGTAAAAAATTTTCTTCGGCCACCGATGCTATGGCATTCACAATAGATGCCCATACTACTGTATTAATTTTCTTTCGGTTTAGTTACTTCTCATTTGTCCTCATTTTAGCTCTTACTTAATCATTAATTTTTCTTCTGGATTACAGATATTCTGGTGCATTTTCATAAACAGTCTCTTTCCGCAACCGTTAGTCTTCTTTTGAAATCAGCGTTTAAAATCCATAGATCTGATCCATATCATATTATCTTAAAACAGATTCAAACATTACTGCACGCGCTCATTTCTTATTGTTGATAGAAACGTTCTTGTCTTACTAAAAATGATTCATACACCATATTACTTTTCTCCTTTTTTTTGTTTGCTTCTGTATTGCTCCATCGATTTTTGTCGTTACATGTCCCTTGATATTTAAATTTTGCTATCTGTTTCATCAAAGTTTCGTAACTGAAGTGAACATAAAATATAGTGTTATTATTCATTACTAGGTATTCGGGTTTTATCGAACTAATCTGCAATCCCCATTTGTCATATACCTGATATAAACGTTGTATTGTGACTGAACATCGTATTCTATTTGTTCTAAAATGATTTGATCATCAGCGAAACTTAACGAAAACACCTGTGCATCATTAACGGTGATTCCCATTCTCTGATAGCTGTGCTTCCATCTTTGGACAGGCTCTATTGCGTACAACCTTGTCTCAGCCCTCTTTCGACGTTAATAGGTTTTGATAATTTTGACCCTCTTTTAATCTGAACTTATCTCTGTAGATTACAATAATAATCTGTAAAAGATGGTCATCTATATTTATTTTGATTTGATCCATTATAAATGGTTTCTGAAAGCCTGCGACTGTAGATACAATAGGTTTGTTTATAAATAAATAAATCTTCTGCTACCAGTCACGATTTTTCTTTATTTTACTATTCGCACGACGCGTTTCGAGAAATAATTCTCATTTTCAAGTGAGTTTTTTGATGTGTGTTAAGCCATTTCTTTTGATGTTGTCAGTGTGTGTGAGTCTGCTTCATTTTGTGACTTTTACTGTAATACATAAGAAACGCGATTTAGCAGCAACATAGCAAAACTTATAAAACACAAAGCAGAAAAACTCTGGCTGAAAACCGAAATAAGGCATTTACATAAGAAAAAGGACTTACTAAACAGAAAGCTACTCAACATGCAGATAGAAGCAGCAAACAACATGGAACCTACAGTTTATGACAGCATTTGCAGGCATATCCAGGACATTGTCGACAAGGAGTACTTGACCATTTGCAACACACATAACAAGAAACTACAGACCTTGACATCCAAACAAGACAAGAGATCCAACCTTGAGATAACTGACAAAAGCAAACACACATTTTACAGTAGAGTGGTGAACAACACTGACATAAAGTTCAACCAAAGAGAAAACGATCTACTCCAAAAAGGACTAAAATACAATGTAAAACCTAACCTCAACAACGATACACTGAAACAGGTTATAGCTGCAACTAAAAGTGCAGCAGATGCTGCAAAAGTAAATTCAAATACAAAAGCAGCAATAGGTCACAAAATAAGCAAACTTCTTGAGAAAGAATTGAATAAAGAGAAGTTTAGATCTAAATATACAATAAATGATTCAAAAACTTTAAAATCTATAAATAATAAACTGAAAAACAACCAATCCATAGTTGTAAAGTCAGACAAAAGTAATACATTAGTTGTGATGAAAGAAAAAGAATACATAGACAAAACAAATGAATTTTTTGCTGCTAATAACATTCAGCACATTAAAAAAGACCCAACCAAACAATTCCAAAATAAAATTAAGGAACAATTAAAGAACACACATTTTCTGTTGACAGAAACTGAAAAGAAATACCTTACATGAATGAATCCAAAAGCACCACACCTAGGAGCACAGCCAAAAATACACAAAAATGGAAACCCGATACGTCCTGTGGTTAACTCTATAAACAGCCCAGCATACAAACTGTCACAAAAACTAAATAACATACTGGTGAAAAATTATACATATGAAACAACATATTCAATAAAAAACAGCATGATTCTAGCCAAAGAACTAAGAACCAGAAAGCTCCCCCAAGATGCACAGTTTATATCACTTGACATCACCAACCTTTATTCAAAAATACCCATACAAGAAGCTCTAACAGTAATACAAAAGAACCTTATGCAACACAAGAAACTTTCATACACAGAGATTGTCGAATTTATGGAACTCCTTCAGCTAACCCTAAGTTACAACTACTTTACCTTTAATGACAACATTTATAGGCAACCAGATGGCCTAGCAATGGGATCATGTATATCCGGTACCATAGCTGACATATACATAAATCACTTAGAACAAAAATTATTTGACAGTCAAGAACCTTGCCTAAAGAAAATAGAATTTTATAGGAGATATGTAGATGACACACTACTGTTAGTGAAAGGAGATACCAAAGACATCACAGACATTCTTAATCATTTCAATAATCTAAATGAGAAAATCAAATTTACAGTGGAACATGAGCAAAATAAAAGTATCAACTTTCTGGACCTAAATATTACAAGACACAACAACACATGCACATTCAAAATTTATAGGAAAAACACAATGACTGACACCACAATCCCTGCAACCTCATGTCACCCAAATATCCATAAACAGGCAGCATACAGGTCAATGCTGCATAGGGAAACTAAAATACCATGGAACCAAGAAAATATGCAACAAGAAATAAACACAGTGAAGAAGATTGCAGTTGCCAATGGTTACAATGCTTCCATGGTTGACACAATCTTAGACAAAGTGAAGAGAAACCCAGGTACAAACTGCACCACAGAAGAAAAAGAGAAAAACAAATATATATCTAGCATTCCATACATAGGCAATGTATCACAGAAGATTGCAAATATTTTCAAAAATCACAGAGTAAAAATTGGGTTTTCTACATCCAATAAACTACACCAAAAACTAATACATAATATAAAGTGTAATCATGATCCATATTCAGACTCTGGAATATACAAGGTAACATGCCAGGAATGCTCCAAGTTCTACGTAGGACAAACAGGCCGAAATATTAACACCAGGTACACAGAGCACATTAGAGCATACACACACAACAAACACACTACATCAGCAATAGCAACACACATACATAATACAGGACACCCATTTGGAAAAATAGAGCAAAATGTCAAAGTACTCCACCGACTAAATAAAGGACATAAAATGGATTTGCTTGAAGAACTGGAGATATATTCACATTACAGAAAATATGGAGATAAAATATTAAATGAAAAACTTGAAAGTGAATCAGTGAATTTCTTCAGATGTTTCGATATTATACTTAAAAAAAATAGTAAAACATATAAATAAGCACAATTGTAAAATCAAACTGTTAAGATAAATAACCTCTGTACAAAAGCATATCATAATCTGTGGAAGGCCTACAATGTTATCTCTGTGAACTACCTGTAAGAAGATCTCTGTAACTGTTTTGTTTATATAAGATATTTTCGATGTGTAAAGTGTACAAGTTGTGTGTGATGTTAAGTGTGTGTGAGACTCTACACAAATGGACCATTAGAAAACTATAAATACAAATTGTTCTCAAACTTTAGCCACTAACCTCACAGAAATAATTGATACCCAACTAAAAATCGCGTTTCTTATGTATTACAGTAAAAGTCAACAAAATGAAGCAGACTCACACACACTGACAACATCAAAAGAAATGGCTTAACACACATCAAAAAACGCACTTGAAAATGAGAATTATTTCTCGAAACGCGTCGTGCGAATAGTAAAATAAAGAAAAATCGTGACTGGTAGCAGAAGATTTATTTATTTATAAACAAACCTATTAATCTATATTTATGTATTTCGAATCTTCCGCCAGTTTTGCTGTAGCAAATGTGTTGTGATCTGCTATATGCACAAAGGCAATGTGTAATTACTTCCCTAATGCTCTAAACTTCTCCACCAGCTGTTGCAAAATAAAGAAGTTTCTTGTACGGAATCTGTTCGCCCTAGTATCTCCATATCTCCTCTTTTTAGATTGATTTTATTTTTCATGAGGTAATCTGGAGTTCGGCAGCCGTCATGCAGTCCACCTGCTACTCTCACGAGCTCAGTAGAAAAAGAAAAATACTCCCAGCAACTTCATGCCTTCAAAAGGAGTATAACAATTAACTCTTCGCACTGAAATGTCCTCAAACTACTTTTTAGTGGAGGATACTGTATTGCGATGGGTGCAACGGTACAGTGAAAGCACAGATTAATATAAAAAATGTGATTGAAAATATTGATAAAATGTTCATTAACGATGGAGAATATACAGTGTAATCTGAGATCAATGATATAAAAAATAGAATTTGTTGTAAGAATAGTGTAATAAGAAAATGCTAGCCGGCAACGGAAAATCATGGAATCTGAAAGAGTCATGAACTTCGTTCGTTTGGAATGGATACTACCACCATTATTTACACGCAATTGAAACTAATAACAAGGAAGAATGCTAGCAGAAGTGGCAAGTGGCATTCCGGTAGGACTGAGCAGCTTACAAATGCAGTTAAAGGAAATTGTTGAATACGAAGATCAACTCTGAATTAGAACGAGTGCAACAAAACTTGCGTTTCAAATGAGACGTATGTTACGAGTTGCTCGGAGATAAGAGATCTGCGCAGCTGCAAAATTGCGACAATTACTCAAACGGTAAACCCGTTCAACGGTAAACGCCGTCTCCATTTTCTGGACTCTTGATCTGACAGATTTCTTTTCATTACAATTTTCTGCAATCCATTCACCTAAATATTTAAATTCTTTTACTCGAGAGATGTAGTTATTACCAATTTTGAGATCAGAAGGTGCATCTTTGACGTCAGTCATAAATTTTGTTTTTTCAAATGAAATTTGTAATCCTATTTTAGCTGCCTGTTCTTGTGATGATTCTAGCTGTTTTTGTGCATCAGTAATGTCTTGTGCGATCAGTGCCATGTCATCAGCAAATGCTAAACAGTGTACTTCTATGCCCTTATGTCTTGGTCCCAGTCTGTGTGCTGGTGCACCTGCTTTTTCCATTCTCTAACAACTTTTTCAAGAGCACAATTGAAGAGCACTGGGGACACTACATCCCCTCGTCCTACTCCTGTGTCTATTTCAAATTCTGTGCTCAATTCTCCCATAAATTTTACTTTGGATTTGGTCTCCGTGAGTGTTTCTTTTATGATGTTTGTTGTCTTTTGATCTAGTCCAAATTCTGCTAATACTTCAAATAGGGATTCTCGGTCTATACTGTCATATGCTTTTTTAAAGTCGACAAACGTGATGACATAACTTTTGTTTGAAGAACTATGTAAATATTTCATTGAGTTTTTCAAGTTAAGGATCTGTTCTACGCAAGATCGACCTTTTCTGAACCCACCTTGGTATACGCCTAGTTTTAAATCCAGCTGAGGTTCTGCGCGGTTTAGTAGGGCTTTAGACAGAATTTTGTATGTTAGTGACAATAAAGAGATTCCACGATAGTTGATGGGGTCTGTTTTACTTCCTTTTTTGTACAGAGGATGTATGATTGCAGTCTTCCAATCTGTGGGGATTTTTTCAGTTTTCCAGATTTCATGTATAATTTCTTTGAGTTTTGCAATAAGATTTTCTCGTGCATTTTTCCATAATTCTGCGGTGATTTTGTCTTCTCCTGATGCTTTGTTATTTTTCAGTGACTGAATTATCTCTTTAATCTCTTGTAAACTTGGTGGCTTTGAGTCTGGGTTTCGTTGTGTACGATGGAACTCAAATTATTCTGCAGGCTTTTCACAATTCAGTAATTTAGAAAAGTCTATCATGATTATCAGCCAGACAACACTCTCCGGCGTAAATCGCAGTAGAGAATGTGCTAAAATTCTTAAACAGTACCCAATGTATATGTCTTAATTATCTGAGGGTCGGCACATTGGTTACTATCTGGCCGTTCACTGGATGAACAAGAAATGGAGGTTGATGACTGTTGGCGCTTTCAGAATACAAAAAATCCTGCCACTGTGGAAGCAGAACAGAGCACCTGCAGGGAGAGCAGATTCATCACGCTTGTGGACACTTTCTGGTCTCAGTGGAACTTCCTGACTTCAATAGGCGCACACTGTCCTGCCGACAAACAAGGACGGTCATCGACATCCTGTGAGTTATTAGACTTTACAAGCTGCCCTTCACGAGCTTAGGGACACAGTCTTGTGTTCCTACGCTAACAGCCCTCCCAGGCGCCATGCTAACTTACCTGAGCTGTCGTACACAAGAGAAAATATTTTAACTTTACTCCAGCAGTCACTAGACATGTCTGTTCTCCCAGCACAGATAAGATAACACCGATGTTTTCAGACAGAATGAAGATCGCGTAGCGACATGTAATAGACCAGTTATGTTACATAACCCGTATGTCTACATCTACATTTATACTCCGCAAGCCACCCAACGGTGTGTGGCGGAGGGCACTTTACGTGCCACTGTCATTACCTGCATTTCCTGTTCCAGTCGCGTATGGTTCGCGGGAAGAACGACTGCCGGAAAGCCTCAGTGCGCGCTCGAATCTCTCTAATTTTACATTCGTGATCTCCTCGTGAGGTATAAGTAGGGGGAAGCAATATATTCGATACCTCATCCAGAAACGCACCCTCTCGAAACCTGGACAGCAAGCTACACCGCGATGCAGAGCGCCTCTCTAGCAGAGTCTACCACCTGAGTTCGCTAAACATCTCCGTAACGCTAACAAATAACCCTGTGACAAAACGCGCCGCTCTTCTTTGGATCTTCTCTATCTCCTTTGTTAACCCGACCTGGTACGGATCCAACACTGACGAGCAATACCCAAGTATAGGTCGAACGAGTATTTTGTAAGCCACCTCCTTTGTTGATGGACTAAATATTCTAAGGACTCTCCCAATGAATCTCAACCTGGCACCCGTCTTACCAACAATTAATTTTATATGATCATTCCACTTCAAATCGTTCCGCACGCGTACTCCCAGATATTTTACAGAAGTAACTGCTACCAGTGTTTGTTCCGCTATCATATAATCATACAATAAAGGATCCTTCTTTCTATGTATTCGCAATACATTACATTTGTCTATGTTAAGGGTCAGTAGTCGGACCCTGTTTCTTCAATAGAGCTTCCTTGTAAGTCGCGCTCAACTATGAAAGCATAGGTACAGTAAAAAAAGAAAATATTCTTCAAAAGAAATTCGGACGCTAGTAAACGAAAATTTGAGGGGGGGGGGGGGGGAAATTGACAAAGAATTACTTATTGATGGACCTGGGTATGGCATTTAAGGTTTACTTCATAGTAAAAACTAGTATCACATTAATATTTAACAGGCTTTTATGAAACAGATATAAAGTACTTATTGACATAGAAATGTGTATTATGACATAAAAAGTGCACATTGCTATATATGAATAGATAGCAATAGTTATACAGAAACATAAATGGGGGTGACTACCTCATTTGGCCAACCACGGAACGGTTCATATATTAATGAATCATGTTTCCGTGTCGAGTGTTGTATGTGTTTTGGATTAGTTCATGGGTACCAGACTTTACGAAGCTGGTGGTAGGGCTTTTCACTGTCCTAAAGCAGAGTCGCGTACCGAACTTGCTCGTCACAGGTGTTCACACCCAGTGAAGCCTTTGAGCAGACCGACTGATGGCCCCGCTGAAAGACGCACACGATAGACAAAGCTCGGATTACAGGCCAAAAGCAATGTCCGAGGCTGTCAAGGGATTAATGTATTCCGAAACGCCAGTTACCTGCTTGATGCTGTTGACGCGACTGTCATCCCATCGCATTTCAAACTGGAAGGTGGCACAGGCGGTACTGAAACACCGCAAGTGCATCTAAAAACCCTCTCGTCTTCACAATTTCAAAATAAGTCCTTGATACAAGTTATTAGGCATGAATTTATTGTTAGTCTCCATTGTTGATAATTTTGTTGAAATAACGGATCTGTTTAATTATTTGAGTTCCAGTTTCAAAACTATTCACGGTAGTCGTGGTAGATCATAGAAACTTAATAGAAATGTACAAGATAACAACTGGAATGATAATTTCGTGAACAGTTAAATACAAACAATTAAATGAAAGGCGTATTTGATATCATCCATTTTTTTTCGAAATCAGTCCATGTGACTGGCGTTCGTGAGAAGGAAATTATGTACGCTTCACTGGGGATATCAAACCTCAATTGTGCACGCCACGCAATGAGAACACAAAGATAACGGCGAGAGCTGCGTATTCCAAAAGAAACACATCGAAAGGGGTCCCGTCTGGGTAGCTCAGTACATCTATGGCATAAACTGGCTGCCGACAAAACAAAACAACAAAAACTCAAGGCAAAAAAGCAAAATTGGTGCGGCAGTTTATAGGTAGAGTTCAAAGTGTACCCAGTTAGGGTCTTCACTATCATTGCCATAAACGCCAGATAAACATTCCCCAGCTGAAACTGCCTCCTATTCCCACTCTTCACCATGCTGTGGATTAATCTAATACAGTTGACAATGACATGTTACAAACGCAGATAACACCGTTACCCATAGGGTGAAAAAGAGCCCATATAAAAATAGAAACCTGTTTCCGATGGCGAACAACTTTTAGTCATACGTGAGTCGAGCTGTTGACACAATCCTCCACACTCAAAGAAAACTGGAAATCATATTGTTAGTCATGGCCACATACGTGTTCGAAACACACTTCCAAAATTCAAACTGTACAACAGTATTCGTTAGACACGAAACTTTTCACACATAAAACTTAAACTGAACACTGAAGACATAAAAAAACTTTAGGTTTACATGTACAAAAAGAGTAACGGCATCTATAGGTAACTTAAACTGTGGCTTATAAGGAAAGAACACTCATACACAAAAACTTGTAAGTAGGCTGTTTATGTTTTCTTATTGGCAACGTTACGTAGCGCTCTGTATGAAAATCACTGGCTGTGCTGTGTGCAGTCTGTGGCTAGTTTGCATTGTTGTCTGCCATTGTAGTGTTGGGCAGCGGCAGCTGGATGTGAACAGCGCGTAGCGTTGCGCAGTTGGAGGTGAGCCGCCAGCAGTGGTGGATGTGGGGAGAGAGATGGCGGAGTTTGGAAATTTGTTAGTCTGGATGTCATGAACTGCTATATACATTATGACTTTTGAACACTATTGAGGTAAATACATTGTTTGTTCTCTATCAAAATCTTTCATTTGCTAACTATGCCTATCAGTAGTTAGTGCCTTCAGTAGTTTGAATCTTTTATTTAGCTGGCAGTAGTGGCGCTCGCTGTATTGCAGTAGTTCGAGTAACAAAGATTTTTGTGAGGTAAGTGATTTGTGAAAGGTATAGGTTAATGGTAGTCAGGGCCATTCTTTTGTAGGGATTTTTGAAAGTCAGATTGCGTTGCGCTAAAAACTATTGTGTCAGTTTAAGCACAGTCGTGTATAATTGTTAAAAAGGGGACGTTTCATATCATACAGAGCGCTACGTAACGTTGCCAATAAGAAAACATAAACAGCCTACTTACAAACTATGTGCCATATGACGCTTGAGGTTACAGAGGTGGTGAGTGCCACTGACTTTCTTTGTCCGCAACGTTTCGAGCACGGCAGCATTTGAGATAACCATACGTTTAGTGCGGGATGGTTCAATATACAGAGAGAAAAACTTGTGTGATTTGCTCTTCGCTTTGTAGGATACCATGTGATTTTTTGGTAACGCTTTCTGCCCTGCGAAGAAAACCGTTGCTTTGCATTTCTCTCGCTCCACCTCTCCCTTTGCTCTGCCGCTCTTTTGATATTTCCAATGGCCTCCTGAACAAGCTGCCGATGCCACACCGGCAACACAGGCGGAACAGAGACCCCTCCCTCATTCTGTGCTCTCGGTTAATATTCAGTAACACCTCGGTTGATGACACTTTTATGGACTCCTGTTTACTATTATCTAGAAAAAAATATATAATTTTTCCGGGGCACTTTCTCATTTACATCCTTAGATTTCTCAGTGCCATTACATTAGCAAAATCAGGATGATTACTAAGCTCCTCTTAGCTCCGTTTCCTTTTGCAGAGTAGCTATTTATAGATTTTTTTCTTTTTCCTGAAGATTATACAGGGTGATTCAAAAAGAATACCACAACTTTAGGAATTTAAAACTCTGCAACGACAAAAGGCAGAGCTAAGCACTATCTGTCGGCGAATTAAGGGAGCTATAAAGTTTCATTTAGTTATACATTTGTTCGCTTGAGGCGCTGTTGACTAGGCGTCAGCGTCAGTTGATGCTAAGATGGCGACCGCTCAACAGAAAGCTTTTTGTGTTACTGAGTACGGCAGAAGTGAATCGACGACAGTTGTTCAGCGTGCATTTCGAACGAAGTATGGTGTTAAACCTCCTGATAGGTGGTGTATTAAACGTTGGTATAAACCTGAACGTCAACTACCCGAGGCGATGGATCGGCCGCCAGGCAGCCCATGACAGAGCACTTCATCACTGGCCTCCAAGAAGCCCTGATCTTACCCCTGCGATTTTTTCTTATGGGGGTATGTTAAAGATATGGTGTTTCGGCCACCTCTCCCAGCCACCATTGATGATTTGAAACGAGAAATAACAGCAGCTATCCAAACTGTTACGCCTGATATGCTACAGAGAGTGTGGAACGAGTTGGAGTATCGGGTTGATATTGCTCGAGTGTCTGGAGGGGGCCATATTGAACATCTCTGAACTTGTTTTTGAGTGAAAAAAAACCTTTTAAATACTCTTTGTAATGATGTATAACAGAAGGTTATATTATGTTCCTATCATTAAATACACATATTTAAAGTTGTGGTATTCTTTTTGAATCACCCTGTATTTCCTTCTTTTCGCACCTAATGGACCAGTAGTTTTTTGTTGCACTGTGGCATTTTTGATTGCTTGTGTAACTGACATCGAAATACGTTCAGTTTCTGTCAGTAGTAATGGCAACACTCGTTTTAGGACAGCTAACTTTTTATTTACTGAGAGTGCTTCCGGCTGACGTGAATTAAACAGACTGCTAACTTCATTTACATCAAACATTTTGTTTATCGGGGGTTTTAACTTTTCTGACGACATGAAGACATGTTTCGAATATCTCACATCTCGGAAGTCATTATACGGCGATTTCTGCTGAAGTGGAGACTGCAAAATGTACTTGTTACATGATGCTCGTTTCCTTGTTGGTCTAAATAGCTTTTCCACACCCACATTATCTGTTAAGTCATTAACTGGACATTCCTACTGTTGCAGTGATCTGAGAATTTGCTTAACACCTCTCAAATTCGTGAAATCATTAAGTGGCCACTTCTGTGGCTGAGGTGGTTTAATTAATTGAATCACACCCCTCTTCGTAACGATCGATGCTGTGCTACCCACCTGTGGGTTTTCATATGCAATATAGATAACAGTGGTTCTACTATGAGCGTGAATTCGGCTTTTTAACTTCCCTAGATCATGTTTTAGCGAACCTAATTCTTGAGTCTCAGTAAACTGAATTGGTCAGTTATTTCAGTAACTACTTTTTCCTCAACCGCCTACACTCTGTGTGCTAAATTTTTATTTTCGCTCTCAATATTTCTTACAAGAAATGCCCCTTTCACCTACTTTTCTACTGAATCAATTTCCCACCGTTTGCAGTCTATTTACACCGCAGTCTACTTTTTCTAATAGATCTCTCATCAGTTTGTCACGGGCTTGAATATAAGGTCCAGTTTCTCGTCTAACTCAGCCACTTTCTCTATAACAATTTTTTTTATTCTTTCTTGCTGCTTTCCTATCGACCCTCACTTCGTGTCTATCGGCTTGCGCCTTCTCTCTATGCTCCGCTGCCTTCCGTCTACCCGTCTCTGCTTTCCTATCCTTTATTCTACCTTAACTAACGTTTTTTAATCCACGGTGGAACATCCCCCATAGCTCCGAAAATTCAAAAATTGCGCTGAAAGGTGTCGTATCTGTTTCGTTTGCGCTAGTTTGATTCTCATTAATCAGGTCAATACCAGTCCTGGGTCGCAAGCTTTGCAACAGTTGCTGCTGCCGCTTTTCCATCTGGAGATTCTCCGGTACTCTGTTCCCATGCAGTTGGTCTTTCCTGTTCTCCCAAGATCTGAATCTGCCTGCTCAATTTTTTCTAGGCAAAACTAGTTTGCAGTATAGTAAACCAACACAAGAAAAGAAATATGGGTCACAAACGCAAACTCTTAAGCAGCTGAAACGTTTTCATTACAGTTAAGTGGTATGTTTTCATTTAACCAAGTACCCCCAATGTATACCAATAAAATCTATACACTAAATATTTATCAGTAGCAAAGCTGCCGTTGTTGCAAATCAGAAAACGGAGAAACGTACAAATAAAATGTGACCACCATTTGGTCACTACAGTAAAACTTGCATGTTAATCTCTGCTTTATGTGCCATTCTGACTGCGCGTTGGAAGATTCCAGGTTCGAACCCTTGATATCTTTTTTTTATATTGGTTTTATTTTCCAGTGGTTCGGCAGCGGTCTTGGAAGATGGTTGCCACTCTCACGAACTCAATAAAAAAAGGGAAAACTGTCCCAGCAATTTCATACCTTTATGCTTTCAAGAAATAAATAAATAAATATAAATAAAATTTAAAAATAAAAATGAGATCTCCAAACTGATATCCTTGAGGGTACCTGTATTGCAAGAGATTGCCGGCACAATGAAAGTACAGATTAAAATAAATAAATGTGACTCAATATATTTACAAAATTTTGAGTAATAAATGGCCATCTATTTAGAGTCATGAAGTTGAACAAAGCAAGTTTAACCAATCACTTCAAATTAATCCAGTCTATTTCGTCGATGAAGAATACTAAAAATAATCGCGGAGGTCAATGGTACACATAAGAAAACAGATTTTGTTGTAAGAACGGTATAATAAAGAAGAACTAGCTTGAAACTAAAATCGTGGAATCTGAACTATCCATGAAATGCTAAAAGAGTCAAGAACATTGGTGTGAAACGCTAATAAACTGATCATTAACACAGACTCTTCACAAAGAAGGCCGATTTATCAGACCAGACAATCGATTGTGATTATTTGGATGGATAATACAGTAGTTATTTATAAGCAATCGAAACTAAAAATAAGGAAGACTGTTAGCAGAAGCACAGATGGCATTCCAATAGGTCTGAGCAGCTCAAAAATGCAAATAAAGGAAACTGATAGAAGTTGAATCTAATTCTGAAATAATGCTAATACAACATACGTTGCGACTGAAAGGGCGCACAAGCTGCGAGTCGATCAGAAGACAAAGAACTGCGCTGCTGCCATATAGCGACACTTACTCATACAGTTAACCCATCCAAGGTTGCCGACCAGCCTCTCCGCAATAGAAAATAGGACAACATGGGCCCATGCGCCGCTCTCGGACCCCTCTCTACAACCATCCGCTCACTCCAGAAAACAACGTCCCGGAGGGGAGCGTCTATCTTGATTACCAGCCGGACAACCCAGAAGTTCTTTTTCCAGCGCACATCCCATAGGAAAAACTGCTAAAATTCTTGAAAAGCAGCCACTGTGTATTCCTCGGATGGCTCAAGGTTGGCACACCGATTGCTTTATCGCCGCTCATTGTGTAAACCAATAATGGATGTGGGTGGCTGCTGGAGTACCCAGGTACGTAAAGTTCTCACGCCGTGGAAGCAGAAAATGACGGAATCGCATACTTCAGTGCCCTGCAGGGAGAGCAGATTCATCCCACTTTTGAACACTTGTAGAACTCAACAGAACATCCTGCCAATAAACAAAATGTCGTGTGACTAGAGCCTCCCATCGGGTAGACCGTTCGCCTGGTGCAAGTCTTTCGATTTGACTCCACTTCGACGACTTGTGCGTCGATGGGGATGAAATGATGATGATTAGGACAACACAACAACCAGTCCCTGAGCAGAGAAAATTCTCTGACCCAGCCGGGAATCAAACCAGGGCCGGTAGGATTGACATTCTGTCGCAATGACAACTTTTTTTTTTTTAATTTCGTTTTGCTCGTATTCGTTCGTTGCATCTGCTCGTGGCGGACGTCGCAAGACACCGTTTCAGTTCGTCGTTGATCCATCAACTCAGTTTTTTTTTTATTACAGAGGGCAGCTAACCCTCTGACCGAACACGCTGAGTTACCGTGCCGACACTACTCAGCTACGGGGGGGGGGGGGGGGGGCAGACATCCTGTCAAAAAGCAGTTCATACCGATAACAAAGGAAATAGGAGTTATCCACTGAATTGCAGCAGACCCAATTTACTAACGTCGATTTGCAGTAGGCAGGCCGCTGTGGCCGAGCGGTTCTAGACGCTTCAGTCCGGAACCGCGCTGCTGCTACGGTCGCAGGTTAGAATCGTGCCACCGGCATGGATGTGTTGATGTCCTTAGGTTAGTTAGGTTTAAGTAGTTCGAAGTTATGGGACTGATGACCTCAGATATTAAGTCCCAAAGTGCTTAGAGCCATTTGAACCATTATGAATCTTCATTCCCACGAAGTAATGAGTGCAATCAACGGGGGACATCAGATTGATTCCATATTTATAGATTCCCAGAAGGCTTTCGACACCGCTCCTCAGAATCGACATCTAATTGAATTGCGTGTCTATGGAGTATCGTCGTCGAATAAAAGAGAAGCAATATCTGTCGTTCCCCAACGAAGTATTATAGGCGCTCTCTTGCTTCTGATCTACATAAACGTTTTAGGAGGCAATCTGAGCAGCCCTCTAAGATTGTTTTCAGATGATACTGTCATTTACCGTCATGTAAATTCATGAATGATCGAAACGAATTGCACATGATTTAGACAAGATATCTGTAAGATGCGAAAAGTAGCAAGTGACTGTAAATAACGAAAAGTGTGAAGTCGTCCACATGAGCACTAAAAAGAATCCGCTTAATTTCAGTTACGCGATAAATCACACAAATTAACTAAATACTTAGGGATTACAATTACGAATAACTTTAACTGCAATCATCACATAGATAATGTTGCAGGGAAAGCAAACCAAAGACAGCTGCTCGTTTTGTATTGCTGCGAAATAAGGGAGAGACGCCACTGATATGCAACTATGGGTGTCAGTCGTTAAAACAAAGGCGTTTTTCACTGCGACATGTCCTTCTCATGAAATTTAGTCACCAACTTCCTTGTCAGAGCGTGAAAAAAATTTTGGCGCCCACCAACATAGGGAGAAATAATCATCTGATCATCGTAACAAAGTAAGGGAAACATGATCTCACACTGAAAGATTTCAGTGTTATTTTCTACGCGCGCTGTTCGAGACTGTATGGTAGGGAAGTAGTTTAAAGGTGGTTCGATGAACCCTCTGCCAGAAACTTAACTGTGAATTGCAGAGTAATCATATAGATGTAGACGTGATGAATGGTCAGACGCAACTTGTGAGTTCTTAGAATTTCGCGGCCGTTGAGAAGCTTAGGGATGAGCTCTATGTCTCGAAGCAACTATAGCCCCCCTCCCCTCCCCCTCCAAAGCGTGATTGTGAGATTCCGATTTGGCACTTCTGTCACAAAAGAGAGGGAATATTTTAACTTGCTTCCAGGAGTCACTACATGTGTCTGTTCTCCCAACAAGTTAAGAAATCACAGATCTTTTGAATAAAGATCGGGTAGCGACGTGTAACATACAAGTTACATTACAGTGTTGGCCAACATTCTGTCTCACTTTCTCATACATGATTTTGCTAAATAACCGGGTGATTGAGAATCTCACACTAATGTCTCTGTAGCCGTTAGTGTCTTTTCTATTCCCCTTCTTGGAAATGGAAACTATATAATCGTTTACACACTGATTTAATCTAAGTCCATTGAAACAAGCCGTTCATAAGCCGCACTATCCTTTTTTCAGATGGTGTCCTTCGGTTTTCAAGAATTCCACAGTAATATTTGCAGGATAAGGTGACCGGCCATCCTTTATTTTAACTAATGCACTGTTCACCCGCGCCGGCCGGTGTGGCCGAGCGGTTCTAGGAGCTTCAGTCTGGAACCATGCGACCGCTGCCGTCGTAGGTTTGAATCCTGCCTCGGGCATGGATGTGTGTGATGTCCTTAGGTTAGTTAGGTTTACGTAGTTCTAAGTTCTAGGGGACTGATGACCTCAGATGTTAAGTCCCATAGTGCTCAGAGCCATTTGAACCATTTGAACCACTGTTCACCTCCTCTATCATAATGGTCTTATTTCGAACACTTTCTTCAGTCTTACCTTCTTCATCTTTTGTGTACTGAGGTCTTTTTTTTAATTTAGGAGATTTGTGTAAAGGTTTTTCTCCATTCTCTTAAAGGAATTAAGTTATCTGCTGCCTTGTTTGTTGGTGTTATCTTCTTACGAGTAATTGCCCACCACCATACGTAATTTTCAACATTCCATTGCTTCACCCGAGCTTAATAATTTCGAAATTATTCACATTTCTAATAATTCTCATTTACCTAATTTGTGGTTTACTGTAAGACAGTCGCTTGCATACAGACGTTCTGGTCTCATAACTGAATTGTAATGCCTTATTTATGCATTTTAAACAGGCATGATGTCCAGGCGGTCAAGTATAAGTGAAACTGTTGCACTGCTCAAGGAGAATAGCTTAGGCTGTTACGTTTTCAAGTATTCGCACTGTAAGATTTTGCTGCGTCCAGTAGATGGTTCAGCAACATGCTTCACAGTATCACTGGTTCCATACTTTTTTTCTGTTAAGTAACTAGTTTCGTATTTTATTAGATGCTGAACCGTAATTGTCGCTAAAATACCGTTTCAGTTCCTCTATGGAGTAGCCTGAAGCATTTCTTTCCCTTATCTCTCCCCCATACAGATTTTTCAATACGAAAGTTGGGGTTCATCCGTTGGTAGTTAAGAGGTGAACATGTCTGAGTTTTCTGTCGTTCAGAGATTTTGAATTTGATTGTAAGCTATATGATTTTTGGGAGAAGGGATGGTTGTTTTTGTATATCTAATACCCAGTGACTATGTGGTGCATGAACTGGTTAAACTCAACCATTAGTCTAGTAAAGTTTGTCTTGTCACTTTTCCGGTCTTTAGAAGAGAATATCTGTGGCATTGTCAAGTAAGTTGGTCATTAAATGTCGTATCCCCCAACTGGAAATGTACCGAGTGGGCTTCAGAGAATAACGACGATATTGTTTGTATGGCTCCTATTTCTGCCTTCGGCAGGCGCAATGCAGAGGTGGCGGCAAACACACCACTTGGTGTGCCCGTGACCCTCTGCCATAAGCAAATATGCATCATAGAAGATCCGGGTACTCGTATTTCTTTACGAGCGTCGTAGTTACGCTGAATCTCGGAGACGGATTTACAGTTACCATTACATAATCGGGGTTCAGAATCATGTATAATTTTTTGAAGGACAACATATTTGCCGTTGACTGCAGAAATTATTTACTTTCCAATTTCTGTTTCGACCTTTGCTCCATTTTCAAGCGGTGCTGTAAAAGATTTTTGCTTCAGCGCACGGCGGACTTTAAAATCAGTCGAAAATAGGCCTGTAGGAAAACAGTAACATCAGACGAGTGCAGAGCCCTGTGCATCGTGAAACGATGTAAATTACGTGAAATATTGCCTTTGTTAATATCATTCACGTAAATCGCTACAGATCAATGGTCTAGCACACCGTTTACATGTAAGGCAAGTCCGTTGGCGCGAAAATGCATTCACGAGTCAAGATGACTTTGCACTAACGGCCTCAGTTTGCTTGTAAACAATGAACAGAGGCGCGGTCGGCGGCGTCTGTGGTGCTGTTGGCGGTGCTCCAAGTATGGAAGGGCAGCGCGAGCTGGGAGCAGAGAATCTTAGGGGCTCACCAACACGTGAGTTGGAGTCGTACTGACCAGTAGACGAGCCGGACGGAACTGTCGGGTCTTCGACTGGACTGCCAGAGTGCCGTGGACTTCGAGGGACAGCCGCCAGGAGTTGTCTTGCAGACATCGGGGGCTGTTCTGATACCGTGCGTGTCGTAAGCATGACCCTCTACGCACTCATGTGTGTACCCAAAGAGCGAAGAAGAGGTGGTCTTGTTCAAGCTGCTACGCCAAGGAGCTTTCCACAAGAAACTAATGGTCAGCGCAAGGCGAACAACAGAGTGGGGCAAGTTGTGTCTTTTCCGGGGAAGAGGACGGAAAATCGAGTGCAGACGTAGAGAGGATCTTTCATATTAACAGAGGAGCACAAACCGGGTTCTTCAGTGGCCGATAACAGTTTTTTGATTCGGCTGGTAATCGAATATAGTGCGCACTGAAGTGTATAAGCTGTGCATCGAGTGTACGGATGGTAGGTTACAGATGGTAGGTCCGTGGAAAGTGTGTGGCATGTTGTGGTTGTTGTGTGGCTGCAACTGGGCGTTTGGACATTTAATTGAAAGTGAGACTCATATTGTTTGTGATATTTAAACACCACGAACATGACTGACTTATACGTGCCATTACTTACATCTTATTACGGCGGTGTGAGGACGACTGATTTTGTCTGTGCCACAGAATCAAAAATAATGTTTTATTATATCCTGTAGCAGTGGTCTGTTTCGTATGTCATATTGTACACAGAATTATAATGAGAAATTTGAGTGGACAGTCATGTAAATGATTGACAATAGCTTTGCTTCAGTGATTGATTTATAGTGGGAGTGTTCAGAGATCTTTGTTTAGGATTTATATTTCGTTGAGTGAGTTGAAGAGTTGTCTTATAATTATAGCGCTATGCCCAATTGCAGAAGGTAATTTTATTGCTATTTTTCTGTCTGTGGCCAGGAGCCACATAATCTAAGCTATTATTGAAAACTGTTGTTGGTCCAATCCCATGTGCTAGGGTGACGTCGATTCGAATTTTGATTTCATTGTCTTAAAAGTATTTTATATTGTTATGCTCTCGCTCAATGATGCCCTCAAGAACTGTAATGCGCTGTAAATTAAGTTCTGTCTAGTGTTGTATAGTTATTGCTATTTTTCTGTCTGTGGCCAGGAGCCACATAATCTAAGCTATTATTGTAAACTGTTGTTGGTCCAATCCCATGTGCTAGGGTGACGTCGATTCGAATTTTGATTTCATTGTCTTAAAAGTATTTTATATTGTTATGCTCTCGCTCAATGATGCCCTCAAGAACTGTAATGCGCTGTAAATTAAGTTCTGTCTAGTGTTGTATAGTTATTGCTATTTTTCTGTCTGTGGCCAGGAGCCACATAATCTAAGCTATTATTGTAAACTGTTGTTGGTCCAATCCCATGTGCTAGGGTGACGTCGATTCGAATTTTGATTTCATTGTCTTAAAAGTATTTTATATTGTTATGCTCTCGCTCAATGATGCCCTCAAGAACTGTAATGCGCTGTAAATTAAGTTCTGTCTAGTGTTGTATAGTTATTGCTATTTTTCTGTCTGTGGCCAGGAGCCACATAATCTAAGCTATTATTGTAAACTGTTGTTGGTCCAATCCCATGTGCTAGGGTGACGTCGATTCGAATTTTGATTTCATTGTCTTAAAAGTATTTTATATTGTTATGCTCTCGCTCAATGATGCCCTCAAGAACTGTAATGCGCTGTAAATTAAGTTCTGTCTAGTGTTGTATAGTTATTGCTATTTTTCTGTCTGTGGCCAGGAGCCACATAATCTAAGCTATTATTGTAAACTGTTGTTGGTCCAGTCCCATGTGCTAGGGTGACGTCGATTCGAATTTTGATTTCATTGTCTTAAAAGTATTTTATATTGTTATGCTCTCGCTCAATAATGCCCTCAAGAACTGTACTGCGCTGTAAATTAAGTTCTGTTTAGTGTTGTATAGTTATTCTCTCCCTGAGCAATGCCCTTAAGTAGTGCATTTGGCTGTAAATTCTGTTTCGTTATCATTTCTCTGCTGTCAATAAGAATATTTCATGTTTAACAAATTGTTTATAAAATGGAGCCCACGCCCGGGTAACCACAAGTCCGAACCCCACTCCACCGAAATCCTATGATAGGTAGCAATGTTCGCTTGTAGCTGTGTTTACTGCTATTGAGTTACCGTCGTCTTGGTTTTCACACGTTACCACTGTTCACTGAGGCGACTTCACTAGTGTCAGGGTACGATAATAATTATCATTTAGCTACAATAAGGAAATGGACATCGCCTCCCAAGCTATTTCTTGCTCCTAGGGCAAAATACACGTGTTGAAATTAGAAAGCAATATGTTGTGTATAATACTTTTAGAGGAATGAATTAGCAATAACTCACACGTCTTATTGTATATTGGCCAATACATGTACAGCTGATCGAGAGGAAGAAAAATAGTGGTTTGCGATTGTCGCAATTTTCTAATATAAAATCAGGCTTCAGTATAGTTTGAGGAATAGAGGATGATTCAAAAATCGTCTCCCATAGGACAAAGTCTACATCCGTGATTCAATAGTCTTGGCCCACAGGGCAAAGTCATATTCAGGGATATGACAAAAACGACACATTAGAAGGGAAAAATTCCAGTAAACACGGGCTGTGAAATGCTTACATTCAGAGCTACGAACACTACTTCATTTTCGATACTTTAAAACATATCTCGTTTACTGTAAGCTCTTTGTTTTCCATACATTGGGAGGAAGCAGTATCGACCGAAACAAAAAACAAATTGTCTAGTGAAAATGGAATCTCAAATGCATACCTTAAGGGCTGTGAACCATTGTTTAGTAGATGACATGTGTTTCACCGTAGCGAAGATGAACAAATACTCATAGCTCTTAATGTATGCATTTTAGAGTTCTTGTTTACTGTACTTTTGAATCGAACAATCGTTCCTGTCAAACCCCTGAATACGACTTTGTCCTATGGAACAAGACTATTGACTCATCAACGCAGACTTCGTCCTATAGGACCTTGTATATTCCAAATTACACTTTTTCGTGAAATATATTCCAGGCTAAACATGGACACATGACAGATGCACTTTAGGTATAAAATAACAGACAAGAATGAACATACAATCTGAAAATAAGTATGTGTTTTCACGCTGAGTGATTGAAGAAAGGAAAAAAAAGGAGGTTCGACAAATATGAATCAATTACGGCAAAACTGACGCTTAAAAAGAAACTGAAAGTAACGCATTGCTGCCTTCCACAAGAAAGGAAAAATTTCATCGAGTTATGCAAGCCACTTTTGGATTGTGGTCTTGTTAAGACTTCCCCTACTTGTTTTTTCTTCGTCACTGATTGAAATTCTAAACCAACTCATAGAGAAAAAATGAATGCATAGTTAATCATAACTGCTATTTGTAATGGCCCATGCACTATGCATCAGAAGTAAAGTTACGCACCTTCCTCACAGAATACGCGTGTGTTCTACTGGGATAAATTACGAAGACCACACGAACACTAATCTCGGACGTTTGTTGAAATATCTGAATAAGGTATTGTGACAAAGCTATATAATTTACTGAACCCGAACGCTTTGCCGTCTGTGACAACAATATCGCATCCGTTACAGACATCGACACTCAGAGAATGCAACCTGCAGAATCCTCAAAGTTACTGACAGTGCAGAAATATTCAGTTACATCAGCTTCAAACATGCGTTTATTTTCAAAGAGAGAATGTAATTAAATCAAGTACTGGAACCTCGTATTCTTATGGTTTTTGTTATCGGCAGCAACATTAATTACGTTTCAAATTTAGTCAGGTTTCGTGCGATTGTCAAAGCCAAAGAGTCTCGGATTTAGATTTGATGTTCTTCGCGTATCTATTTACACATCGAATTTCTCGTGGAACAAGCTCCAGTAGACGATTTATTCCTTTTCATTCTGAAAAGTACACCAATTACGGAACACTCTTTCGAATCCCAGACGTACAGCACAAAGCTTACACAAAGAGTCGGCAAGTAATTTGAGTAAGAGTTTTATTCTGTATAAGTGAGGCAAAAACTGGGAGTAGCAGAGAGGTTGAAATAAAAAGTACCTGGAGCTCTTATACACTATAACTGTGCTTTCAGGTTCCACTTGTTATGAAACAGAACTGGACAAAAAAGGCAAAAAACCTCATTCAGCTTATGGAGCACTTACTTACAGGCTTTCCACATTTACGGCGAAGGTATGTACAAGGAACTGCTGTGCTGTGAGAAATAATTTAACTGAGATCTTTGAATAAATTTGCTTTCTTGATGTATAGTGTAAATTCCTCGTTAAATCTCTGCTACTAGATGGCCAAACAAATCTGCGTGGCAAGTAATTCGTTGAAAATAACAATGTAGCTAACATATGAACGTGAGAGGGATGGGGGATGACCTCACTCATATTACATTCTTGAAACGAAGAGAGGTGGAGCAAAGAAAGCATAATTTCTTATAAAATTCAGAAGCATCAAAAACTGTTATTACTAATTACCTACTAACTATAATGAGGCGACAGGCTTGCGAGTTCCGCTTGCGAAGTTCATAAAAAAAATTCTAAGATGAGGAGGGGGAGAAGAGGAGAGGAGGAGAAGGGCAGCTGTCCTTCCTCACCCGTCCCTCTGTAGACCTTTGGTTGATCATATCATACTACTATTGAAATACAAAGCCTGACAAGAAAAAAAGCACCCAAAAGTGGACGAGGGAACGAAATGAAACTTCACTCATTGATAGTGTGTGTGATGTTGTTTCAGAAATTACAAAATCCAGTCAACTTTACAAAGCAATTGGCAGTATCAGCCCACTTGTCTACGTGAAGCTGTGTCCCTGCCATGCCCTTGATCCAAGTGCTAATTCGGTTGGTATGGATATCACAAAGTCTTTGTATATTCTCTGAGGGTGTTCTAACTGGTCCTTGAAATCCACCATACTCGCTTAATAAAATTTCTCTGTTTATTACGCCGTTTCGGATACTGCCACCGTCATACACTTAAGGGCCAAAGAAACTGGTAACGTGCCTTATATCGTGTAGGGTCCCCACCAGCACGCAGAAGTGCCGCAAAACGACGTGGCGTGGACCCGACTAATGTCTGAAGTAGTGCTGGAGGGAACTGACACCATGAATCCTGCAGGGCTGCCCATACATCCGAAAGAGTACGAAGAGGTGGAGATCTCTCCAGAAAAGCACGTTGCAAGGATATGCTCAATGTTCATGCCTGGGAAGTTTGGCGGCCACCCGAATTGTTTAAACGCAGAAGAGTGTTCCTGGAGCCACTCGAAGCAGTTCTGGACGTGTGGAGTGCCGCATCGTCCTGCTGTAATTGCCCAAGTCCGTCGGAATGCACAATGGACGTGAATGGATGCAGGTGACCAGACAGAATGCTTACGTACAGTTCACCTGTCAGAGTCGTATCTAGACGTATCAGGGGTCCCATAGCACTCCCACTTGACACGCCCCACACCATTACAGAGCCTCTACCAGCTTGAAAAGTCCCCTACTGACATGCAGGGTCCATGGTTGATGACTTTGTCTCCACTCCGTACACGTCCATCCGCTCAATAATATTTGAAACGACAATCATCCTACAGGCAACATGTTTGCATTCAACATCAGCCCACTGTCGGTGTTCATGGGCTCAAACGAGGCGTAAAGCTGTGTGTCATCCAGTCATCAAGAGTACACGAGTAGGCCTTCGGCTCCTAATGCCCATATCGATAACGTTTCGTTGAATGGTTCCCATGCTGATTCTTGTTGGTGGCTCAGCATTGAATCTGAAGCAATTTCCGGAAGGGTTGCACTTTTGCTATGGTGAACGATCTTCTTCAGCCATCGTTGTTCCCGTTCTTGCAGGATCTTTTAACGTCGTAGCGATTCGGAGGTTTGATGTTTTACCGGACCCTGATAGTCATGGTACGCTCGTGTAATGTTTGCACTCGAAAATCCCCACTGCATCGCTACCTCGGACGCGCTGCGTCCCATCCCTCGTGCATCGACTATAACACCAAGTTCAATCTCACTTAAATCTCGATAAACTGCCACTGTAGCTGCAGTAACCGATCTGACAACTGCGCCAGACACTTGTTGTCTTATATAGGCGTAGCCGATCGTGTAGCGTTGTAGTCTGTCTGTTTACATATCTGTGTTTGAATAGGCATGCATGTAACAGATTCTTTGGAGCTTCAATGTATATCAGAAAGGGTAAGGTGCTTATTAAAACCTGTGTTAAATCCGAGCATCGATTAGGTATAGGTATTATTCTGGCAGTGAACCTTGTTTAGCCGCTCTGAGCTTTCTACATTACTGCCCATTAAAATTGCTACACCAAGAAGAAATGCAGATGATAAACGGGTATTCATTGGACAAATATATTATACTAGAACTGACATGTGATTACATATTCACGCAATTTGGGTGCACAGATCCTGAGAAATCAGTACCCAGAGCAACTACCTACGGCCATAATAAACGGCATTGATACACCTCGGCATTAAGTCAAACAGAGCTTAGATGGCGTGTACAGGTACAGCTGCCCATGCAGCTTCAACACGATACCACAGCTCATCACGAGTAGTGACTGGCGTATTGTGACGACCCAGTTGCTCGGCCACCATTGACCAGACGTTTTCAATTGGTGAGATATCTGGAGAATGTGCTGGCCAGGGCAGCAGTCGAACATTTCCTGTATCCACAAAGGCCCGTAGAGGACCTGCATCATGCGGTCGTGCATTATCCTGCTGAAATGTAGGGTTTCGCATGGATGGAATGAAGGGTAGAGCCACGGATCCTAACACATCTGAAATGTAACGTCCACTGTTCAAAGCGCCGTCAATGCGATAAAGAGGTGACCGAGACGTGTAACCAATGGCACCCCATACCATCACGACGGATGATATTCCAGTATGCCGATGACGGAAACACGCTCCCAATGTGCGTTCACTGCGATGTCGCCAAACAAGGATGCGACCATCATGATGCTATAAACAGAGTCTTGATTCATCCGAAAAAATGACGTTTTGTCATTCGTGCACCCAGGTTCGTAGTTGAGTACACCATCGCAGGCGCTCCTGTCTGTGATGCAGCGTCAAGGGTAATCGCAGCCATGGTCTCCGAGGTGATACTCCATGCTACTGCAAACGTCGTCGAACTGTTCGTGCAGATGGTTGTTGTCTTGCGAACGTCCCCATCGGTTGACTCAGGGATCGAGACGTGGCTGCACGATCCGTTACACCTATGCGGATAAGATGCCTGTCATCTCGACTGCTAGTGATACGAGGCCGTTGGGATCCAGCACGGCGTTCCGTATTACCCTCCTGAACCCACCGATTTCACATTCTGCTAACAGTCATTGGATCTCGACCAACGCGAGCAGGAATGTCACGATACGATAAACCGCAATCGCGATAGGCTACAATCTGACCTTAATCAAAGTCGGAAACGTGATGGTACGCATTTCTCCTCCTTACACGAAGCATCACAACAACGTTTCACCAGGCAACGCCGGTTAACTGGTGTTTGTGTATGAGAAATCGCTTGGAAACTTTCCTCATGTCAGCACGTTGTAGGCGTCGGCACCGGCGCCAGCCATGTGCGAATGCTCTGAAAAGCTAATCATTTGCATGTCACAGCATCTTCTTCCTGTCGGTTAAATTTTGCGTCTGTAACACGTCATCTTCGTGGTGTAGCAATTTTAATGGCCAGTAGCGTAATATCTTATGTAACACCTGATGCAATAAATAAAGGAATTTTACTAAGGGACCTATACGGATTTACTAACAAAATCATCACAATGATCGCGTTCTCATACGGGAAAGTAATATTTCTTATTACTGATGACTGCCCTTTTGAGAATGGCAACATGATGTTGTGGCAGGAGGGGTGACACATGTGGAAGCACGATGTTCATGATGCACCGTTGGGCAGTCAGAGTTTCTTCATTCAGCACCAGCCGTGACCTGAAGCTTTACTGGTGACTTCCAACATTACGACGCCAGAAGTAAGGCCGCTGTGCCTCTCCTAAGCATTGGAGGAATTGGATCTCGCGGTCATACAAACGATGGTGAAACAGGGTAGCGAAGAAAAGCAATTTATCGCTGAGCACAGGGCGGCACCATTCATTCATTTCCAGTGACCGCAACACTCGAAATGCCTTAGTTTGTGTTGTGGCGCCAACGGCATGGGACGGCAATTGCCTTGTCTGGCTGTGACTGGTCTCTGACCAATGAAGGGGGATGACACAGGATGTTGTTGGGAGTGCTTTACTTGTTCTCGGGTGGCGGGCGTAGATGAGAAGGTTAGGATGAGTTTGATACACAGTACGTGGAACATAGCTTGTGGTGGTTAGTCGTGGTCGACCGGAAACAACAACAAGTTTGTCTGCCTCGTGCTCTCCTGTAGTCCAACATCGAGCCTCTATCACATTCGAATGACCCACAAATCTGGACATTGCACAGCTTCATCAGTTGGCCGTATGGAGATACAAGGAGAGCCCTTTCAAACTCTATCTGGCGATGATAACGCTGTCTCTTAGAAGTACGCGGCGTGTCCTCGTCCTAAACAATGTTCATTCAGTACGTAACACTTTTCACTCCCATTATGTACCTCAGCAGGCTGGCAACAACACTCAGCACGAACAACACTAATGCACTCCTGTGACTGTTCTACCTGTTATAGAGAACTGCAACTCTAGTCATTTACATAACCGCCGATGGTGTGTACGTGTACCAAGTTACATTGACATCTGATCATGTCTTGTGGGTGTTTAACTTATTCTCTCAAGCAGTGCATGTCTATCAAATCAGTTCTATCAATTTCTTCGACCTTGGGTGCACTCAGCCTCGTGATGTCAGTTGAGGAGCTTCTCGTCCGAATAGTAGCGGCTTCGGTCAAGAATACCATCTTACGACCGGGAGAGCGATGTGCTGACCCCACGCCCCTCCTATACGCGTCCTACACCGAGTATGACACGGCGGTCGGATGGCCCCGGTAGGCCAAGCGTGGCCTGAGGACGGAGTGCTTTTTATAATTATAAAAATTTACAAGTCGCACTAGGTTTTCTATTTACTATTATCTGTCGTTCACAGTTATCGACCCTGAAACCTGTCACATTAGGCGATACAGGAGAGTTTTTTTAACGTCCATGATCTATTGTTTAATTCCCCTGATTTCAGATTAAAAAAAAAAAAAGACGAACGCATCTTGACATCGCCAAAGGGATAGCTTTAGAAAATCGCTGTATCCCCAACGTTGAAATAAATAATAAAATGAGAAATACAAAATACATTGGCCAAGTGCGAGAAGGACACATGCACTGAGGGTTCCATACAAACTTAATTACATGTATAGACAGTTCATCGATCGTGGGAATCGAGAATCTCAATCTTGCCCGTTATCGAAATCGATAACGACAAAAAATTGACCCCGGTAATTCCAAGATATTATCACAATCTCTACACTAGTTCCTCAGACTGAAACGTCCCCTTATGAAAAATTATACATGACTGTGCTTAAAGTGACACACAATATTTTTAGCGCAACGCAATCTGACTTTCAAAAATCCCTACAAAAGAATGGCCCTGACTAACATTAACCTAAACGTTTCAAAAATCACTTACCTCACAAAAATCTTGGTTACTCGAACTACTGCAATACAGCGAGCGCCACTACTGCCAGCTAAATAAAAGATTCAAACTAGTGAAGGCACTAACTACTGATAGGCATAGTTAGCAAATGAAAGATTTTGATAGAGAACAAACAATGTATTTACCTCAATAGTGTTCAAAAGTCATAATGTACATAGCAGTTCATGACATCCAGTCTAACAAATTTTCAAACTCCGCCATTTCTCTCCCCATATCCACCACTGCTGGCGGCTCACCTCCAACTGCGCAACGCTCCGCGCTGTTCACATCCAGCTGCCGCTGCCCAACCCTACAATGGCAGACAACAATGCAAACCAGCCACAGACTGCACACAGCACAGCCAGTGATTTTCATACAGAGCGCTACGTAACGTTGCCAATAAGAAAACATAAACACCCTACTTACGAGACTAACCGATACATACAAAAATAGGCGAGTGGGAGACTTGAATTTAAATATCTAGAGAAGGAAGATTCAATGAAACATTTTTCATGTATTAACTGAAACAGGGCTGCAACTTACATTTTACGTTTGCATGGAGAAATGTTATTCTCTTATACTTTTCACGGATAATGAATGCAATATCTGCTCAAATGGCAGAAGACGTTTTTATGTGATATAATTACAATTTAACAATTTTCATATTTTTTAATTTACTTTCTTCTTGCTGAATTCCATGATTGTAGTTTAACGGGGAAGTACCCTAGGTTTTGATAAGTGATTTTTCGAGTATCAAAATACGTGACTTGAATGACGATATCTCTTGACTTACGTGATTTAGAAAAATTTTAGATAGCCAACGGATCATAGACCTTAATATATGACATAAATGAGAATTTCACTCGTCTACCCGTTCTTGAGAAAAAGGGTTGTTAACGGAGGGACAGACAGACAGCATAAGGGCAACAAACTGACCTAATAAGGGTTCCGTTTTTACAGATTAAGACACTGAATCTTAAAAACAACAAATTCGTCGAATCAAAAGCACAAATAATTAAAACTGCCCCATCTAACATTCAGCGGTAATTTCTAACCGTAATTTAAGTAACACCTTACGACAGTTATGATCAGGAATGACTTTCAAGTAATTCATGTTTCGGGTCTCTGCGTTAGACACAGAATATGAAGCAAAACCGATAAATTTCCGGAATATGTCATGTGCAGGATTAATTACAACTGCGGTGATCAGTGTTATGTCAGACGGAAGGGTCGTACTTTTGATGTAAACTGCAAGGAATCCTACCAGTTTGAGAACAAAGTCTTATTGGAGGTGAACATGTCACAGATTAGAGGGGTTGTAACGAATACCACAAACAGAAGAGATGGAAAGTTGGAGGAATAGCCTACAAAATCTTTATATAGAGAGGAAGTTCGATCAGAATACATAACTGCTATTTGTTTTCAGGTCTCTTTTCCGCTTACCTCTTTACCCCTTACACAGTTCTTAAATACAGTGTGGATGTTATGGTCTTGTACGACGATATAAGGTTTTATATGGATTGAACATCCTTCGTTTCATTTAAAATCATCTTAGCCGTCAGTTTATGGTCTTACATTCTTTTTACGTGACCTCTTACACACAGGCGCCCGTTTTTCAACACTCAGCAATGCACAGTGAGTGGATTGTGCTGCATGGGAATAATACAAGCAGCCAGCAGTCGGTATCTTGTAAACTATGTAGCTACTTTTTCCATGGCAAAGTAGTTTTTGTTAACATCGTCACAAGCAAACTGATAAAGAAGTAAATAAAAATAAAACAGAATAGTATTGCATTGAAGGTGTTGGAGAGTATAACAGGCATTCAAGGAAATATTTTACCACTGACAAAGACAGTTTGAGGCATTGATAAATAACTTTCCTCCTCACAGCAAATAAATTTCGTAACGCTAGGCATTCACAGTAATCATTTACTGGCGATCGCTGCCTTTAACTAGCTCCGCCTCAACACATCTGTGCTTAAATACTGTCTGCATTACATTCCAGTTCCATGATGCAGCTGCCACTGACTTACAGATGCTTCTTCTAATTCTCTCTGACATCCCTGACTGCTTCCAAATTACTTTGCCCTCCTGTATCAATTCCCCAGCATATGACAGGAAAGCTGATTTGAAGCAAAAAATGCGTGTGGGAATATGCCCTGTTCCGTATTGTTTCTTAATTTCGTCACTAACTGTCATACCTGGGACATCACATTTGCAAGAATGCTTACATTACATCTATTAACCGAAAACAGTCGTGATAAAATCGCTACTGCTGCTTGTAGCAGTTTGTTTGTCGCAGAATTAATCAGAATAAAAGTATAAAATTTTTTATTTGTTTCTGATGCAAAGGACCAGACCTATTACAATCTCTAAAGCCTTGTATTAGAAATTTAATCTCATTTTAAGAAGCTACGCACTTTGTGTTAAACTTCATAAATTAAAATCCTCTTTAAGCCTCTTACGTAACGTTAAGAGAACCGCGACCGACACCGGCAGATTAGACGAGAGAAAGATTACTTTGAGAGGCAGTGCTGCGTAAGTAATTCCAGGTGCGAGTGGAAGTATAAAATGGAGCATCATGAGATGTCGAGCAACAATTCGGCAATGTCATTCAGGTAATTTGTTATGAGCTATAACGCAGAAATGAAACTAAATGGTAAATATGAAATGGCGACCTCATAGAAAACATTTGATAGGTGAACTGGTCAAGCAGGGTAAAAGCAGCAATCCCTGGGACACTGTGGAATTGACACATTTAAGCACACCTAATAGGTAAAAGAAAATTGTTGTACATCCAATTTATTTTCCCAAGAAAAAAATCCGTAAGACAACGAGTGTCGTTATACTGTAAGACATCCATTACCCTCATTAATGAGGGGCGCAAATGTGGAAGTAAATGGGAACTTATCATCTAGATATTCTGGGCCAAAATGTACAAAATAATAAAGGCTCCAAAGCAGTACCGTTTTCGTTGGTTTTCAGTACATTTAGTTTTGTATGTAAGGTTCCGATCTGACAAACGTGCTAGAATTCCACGAACAGACTATTAGACAATCACCGATTGACATTACAATGATGTAACAGTGTATTTCTAGGGAGGACGTAAGAACGGAAAGAAATTTATTTTTATTGCATAAATTTTAAGAAATTTATTTCGCATTGGCAGTGACTATCTGAAGTTGAATGAGAGCATTACTGGCCCACTGATCTGCTTGTATGTTGGATGAAGAATCAAGATCAAAAGACGTGCATCAATACACGTATCAATGGCGTGCTTTATGATTCTTTTAAGCTCCAGCCATTTCAATTTCAATGAGACGGGATTTGAAGCATGATATTTTTCACGCGCCAGATGTCGAAGTGATACGGAATCAATTACATGCATTCTGCATGGAGCTAGGCGAGGGTAGGGCAACTCACGGTAAAGTGCATGCTTGAGAACCTTATGAACTAGCCGTGTTCCAGAGAGAGCTTCAGAGAGGTACTATCGTGCTGGGCGCTGTAGAAAGATTTAGTAGCAAGCTGCTAAGATTAACGATAGGGTGATACCATCACTCTGCAACGCACACTTAAGTGACTGAGAGAAGGTTCATAGGACCACTTTCCTACAATTTTTTGAATGTTCCAGTCTCCAAGAGCATGATGGAGAAAACAACACATTAACCTTTTCGTTTCTTTCCCTCTTTTAATTTATTTTATTACAACGGTCTTTTCTATGTGGGAAGGGATAAGTAAAATATTTTGAGAAAACTGGTCTCATCCTGAAAATACTTCGCTGAAACGAAAATCCGTTTGTCTGAACGAATCTTACCCCAAGTCTCTATTACACCTGTGACACACTCAACCCTATTTTGCGGTAGTAAAAATGAACTTCCCCTCTTCTGTCGCATCTGCTAAGAATCCCGAGCCGTGCAGGAACACACCCGAAGAATAAGCGTAATGTAGGCTGTCTCTTTCATAGATTAGTTGCTGCTTCTGAGTGTTCCACCAAAAGTATTTAATTCGCCTTCCGCACAGCATTTTCTGTCTGATGGCTTCAAGCTGTTAATAATTGTAACCTCTATGTATTTGTTTTATGTTTTTTTTTTTAATTTCAGTCTTTGATCACAATATGAATTCTTTAGACGATGACCGGTTTCAGTCCGTAATGACCATCCTATGTACTTAGTTGAATTGACAATAATAAATTTGTGGTATTTATCGTATAACCTAAATTTAATATAATTTTTTAGTATTCATCTGGAGCAACTCACACTTTTTATTGTTTGGCGTCATTACCACTTTTCGCAAAGTACAGGTATCTTGTCTAATTTTGCAACTCTTTCTGGCCTTCTGGTGTCATTTCTAGACGGTAAAATCATAAATACAACATTCTCGGGAGCCGGGTTTCAAGAGGTCAACTGTCCATGACCTTCCGGCAGAGATCTCCACTGCCATTGTTAAGTGGTTCGAGTGAACGCCGCTGACGTGCTGATATAACCGCGCCGCCACCAGTGACGTCACTGGTGCCTAGTCCCGTACCATATATGACTCTGTTTAGGCAGCGTGACAATACTCAGCTGCAGTCCACCGTCTTTACTGATGGTGTTTTCCGATATTCTGATTCTGTTGCTTCATGTATTACGCTAACGCAGAAGCCGTTGGTCCACAGGAGCATCGTCGAATGCAGTTCGGTTACCGTTATTCCAGTGCATGATGAGCTACAGCTCATTTTTGGAGGTAGCGTAGGCGGAAACACTTTTCATGTTCTATGCGACGCTGTTCAGTAGTGTGGACGGGCCGACTGACGTACAACTGAGCACACGTAACCGGCAGTTTGTATATTCCAGCTGTTCTGTGACCTACATTGTCTGTCAGAGGCCACATTAGTTGCCGGATCTTTCCTGGGGGCCTAAAGACTATGTGAATTGTATGTTTCTTCAGGATACTGTTAATTTTCCCTGTTATTGAGCCACAAAAGATAAAAATGCAATCTTCTTAGTATCCTCTTCGGGGCTCTTCTGCTTTCTCGGGTTATATGAATCTGCTTGCGAAATCTGTCTGTTGTAACCGTTGAAAACTTGACTAAGTTTCTCAGATCTCTCGCAGGTTTCTGGCGTTTGAGACGGTTTCAGCTCGATGTGCTAAGGTCCTCACAACAGGTCGTTTCTGTGCTTCGTGTTGATAGCTGGTGGCGTGCAGATACCGATCCGCGTGGGTGGGCTTGCGGTAAACGCTTTGACCGAGACACCCAGTTGGTTATTCGGCGGTCAAGGACTCCAGGAACTGCAAAAAGTGAGGAGAAAGCACAACTGCTCGAATAGAAATTGATCGAGAAGACGGACAAGCTCGAACTATATCAGAGACGCAATAATCTCAGACTGTTCGGCATTCCAGAGAGCAGCAGAGAGAACACAGATGAACTTGTGATAAACCTTGTCCAAGAAAAGCTAGGCGTGCTGGTGACTCTGAGTGACATTGACAGAAGTCATAGAGTGGGTTGTAAGTCGCCAGGTTCTACAAAACCAAGACCTATAATAGTGAAATTTATGTCGTATAGGAAAAGATCTGAAATCTTCAGAGCAAAGAAGAATCTCGCGAAGTGGGGTCTGACAGTACGCGAGGATCTGACCTCTGAAAGACTAAACATTTTGAAGAGCGCGATTTCGAAATTTGGGTTACAGAACGTATGGACAAATGACGGCAGGATAATGGTTAAGACCGAAAACGGAAAGAAAACAATTTGCAGTGTTAATGAACTCGAAAGCCTATGCTTTAGAACCTAAATCATGTCTAATCTTGCTGCCACTGACCTGTATGTTTATATTGTTTACACTGTCAACCATATCGTAACTAATGTATTATCAAATTGTTCGTTTCTCTACATAACTATTTTTTTTATCTCTAATTATTTTTTCTCGTGTAATATTTGTTATTATTTGTATTGTCAACTTTTAGTTTTTCCACATAACTATTTTCATTTTTAATTGTTTTTCTCATGTAAGTTTGTTAATTATTGCATAAGGTAGTCTCACTTCCATCCTTAATTAGCAACCCACCATCATACTTTAGTTGTTATCCTCATAAGTGAAATTAATATCACACTCTGTCGTAACGTGCACATTACTCCCGTTGTGTTTAGCGAAATTCCTTCCCCTGCCAGCCCACGGCTACTTCCAGAACCGTTGCAGACCTCGCTGACCTTGGCCGCAGATCCCGTTGTCTCCCCGGGGACCTACCCCCTCCCTCACCCGGCCGCTTTCACTGCGCAGAACTGGGAGGACACTCCCTCACCCCCCTCTCCTTCACACGCCTTCCGCATTCCTCATGCCAGACCCTCTTGTCACCGCCAACCACGACCCGCAAACATCGGTCGGCAGCCTCCTCGGGCAATCAACACTCGAACGCACCAAGTTGCATATTGCACATGCAAATGTCCAGTCTCTGCCAGCTCACTTCGACGAGTTCAAATATATATTTCAAAATGTTGATATACACGTAATACTTTTGTCAGAGACTTGGCTCAAACCAAGTATTCCTACAACTTCCGTAAACCCAGATGGCTATATCTTTCTCAGGCACGACAGATGCAACAGACGAGGGGGCGGAGTAGGGGCGTACATACGCTCTGATTTGTCACCTACAGTACTACACACATCCGACAACAATGTAGATAAACAAGTGGAATATATGTTCATAGTGATCAAATCACTTAACAGAAAGTGCTTAATATGTGTACTTTACAAACCTCCTAAAGTAGGTGGGTTCGCCTGCTTCGAAACCGCCCTCTCTAGTCTCGAATATGAACATGTAATTATAGCAGATGACACTAACATTAATTTTCTGTGCAATAGTCTTTCCACTGGGAAATTTAAGAGGATGCTTTCTTCCTCAAATATGACGCTACTTCAGCTGGCACCTACTCATCACACGACTACCAGTCACACTTTCATAGATATATTCGCAACAAAATCTCCGAACAGAATAATCCGCACCTCTCAAATATCTGCGCCTGGTATGTCTGCCCATGACATCATTTCCATGACGTATTCACTAGAATGCCCTAGAAAGAAACAAAAACTGACTACATACCGAGACCTCAAACGCATAAATTTGCCTGAACTCGAAACTGAGGCACAAGAAATAGTTTGGGGGATGACCTCTACTCCCCTCATGGACATAAACGACAAACTCCAGGATTTCACTAACAAAATTACTCAACTATATGGCAAATATGCTCCAATAAAGACCAGAAAAGTAAAAAGGCAACCTGCATCTAGGCTGACTGATGAACTAAAACAGCTCATGAATCTCAGAGATGCTGCACATCGAGCATACAAGATACACCCTACACCTGAAAATCATGCCGTATACAAGCAGAAACGAAACAAAGTCATTCAAGCGGTGAGAAACGCTAAGCTCAGACATGCCTGTACATTAGCTGACAATAGATGTACACCAGTTATCCTGTGGAAAAATCTCCGTGGTCTCGGTCTAGGCAAAATAAAAGTTGCAGAAAATCCCATGGTCCCAGCTGAAGAACTAAACCGATTCTTCACATTATCTACAACCAAAATTGATCCGCAAAAAAAAAAAAAATCAGAGAATCATGGATTACTTCATGGGGACGAACGACTGTAGCAAAGAAAAATTCTATCTACAGCACGTCACTTGCAGTAGTGTCAAGAAAGCCATAATGCGGATTAGATCAGCGTCTACTGGATATGATGGTATCACTATCCAGATGGTAAAACTTATTATTGACCAACTACTGCCCTCTATAACAGACATTTTCAACGATTCATTAATTACAAGTGCTTTCCCTGAGGCCTGGAAACCGGGACAAATTATGCCACTGCCTAAAAAGGACATCGCCAAAGCACCCTCTGACTACTGCCCCATCTGCCTTCTTCCTGCACTATCAAAGGCCTTAGAATATATAGTTCATGACCAGCTCACCAACTACCTAACTACTAACAACCTACTAGACGAATACCAATCAGGTTTCCGTTAACATCGAAGCACAACATCCGCTCTGATAAAGGTGAAAGATGACCTGAAACTTGCCATGGACAGACAAGAAGCGACTATCATTTGCTTCTTAGATTTCAGCAAAGCATTTGATACTGTCGACTTCGACATCTTACTAGCCAAACTTAGCGGTCTAAATTTCTCACCAAGCACAGTGCAATGGTTTCGCTCATACATGACGTCTCGTCAGCAACGCGTCCAGTCTGGGAATATAAAATCACAATGGCGGCAGGTAGTGTCAGGCGTTCCCCAAGGCTGAGTATTAGGTACTATACCCTACTCTCTTTATGTCAATGATGTGTCATCGGTCCTGACCTATCGCAAATACCATATGTATGCTGATGACCTTCAGTTGTATAAGTGCGAAACCAAGCAATCTCAAGAAAGCTATTGAAAATTTCAATACTGACCTCGATGCACTGTCAAAATGGGCACAGGACATAGGTCTAAAACCAAACCCATCTAAAACCCAAGCGGTACTTGTTGGTCACTCTAAGCTCATTAGCCCAAAACATCGGGAATCCGTACCACCTCTTATCCTAAATGGAACAAATATTAACTTCTCTCCCTCAGCAAAGAGTTTGGAAGTAATAATAGATGAAAATCTAAATTGGACAGAGCACGTAACTGCTGTGTGCAAAAAAGCATCAGCATCCCTTCATGTCCTACAAAAATATAAAAAACTCTTCCCTTTCGATCTGAAAAAGAAATTAGTACAAACGCTTATACTCCCAATCATTGACTACAGCGATATTATCCTACAAGGCCTCTCTCAGAAAAATTCCCGACGTCTAGAACTGGTCACGAATGCCTGCGTCCGATATATCTGTGACGTTCGACTTTTTCATCACATTTCACCAGTATATGCAAAATTGTCCTGGCAGCGTGCAGACAAACGCAGAGATTTCCATACACTCTGTCCCATCTACTGCCTTATAAATGTACACTGTCCCTCACATCTCTCCTCGTCCCTAACGCTCATGTCGGAACAACATGACAGAAACACACGTTCCCATTATAATAAAATCCTCTCCGTTCCACTGCATCGCTCAGTCACCTTCTCCAAGTCCTTTACAGTAGCGGGAACCCGACTCTGGAATAACCTCCCTCGTTATGACCGGCTTCAAAAAACAGTTAATGACGTATCTACTTAAGCAACAGTAATGCCTTCCTCTGTACATGAGTGCACTTCACCTCATTACCTCCCTCTTTTCCCATCCTTAAATCTCCCTTACCCAAAACTCGCTATACATATATATATATATATATATATATATATATATATATATATATATATATATATATATATATATAGTAAATATCTACTTTACGCACCAAGATATTAATGTACATCTGCACAAACCTTCATTACTATTGCAAATCTTTCTCATGTTTGTCATTATTATTTGATTTTTTTTACTGTTATTATTATTGCTTTCACCATAATCTGTATGTATAGCACCTGTTGTAAAAATACTTCCGCATTTACTTTATTAGGTCTTAGTCACTACTCTTTATTCATATTGTCACTAGAGTAAGCTAATTTTCTCATTTAAACTATGTTCATGATGTAACTCTGATGTGTGAAATGCTGCATGTGTGGAACACTGGTCCGATGTAAGAGAGGGCCTGATGGCCCTAATCTGATCAGGTTAAATAAATAAATAAATAAAAAGCCGTCCTTCTCTACTTTCTGTAGTCGTGGATGTTGTTCATGTGTTCTAGGAACTTTTTCTCATGTCCTTGAGGCCATATGACGAAGGTATGGTCGGCGTAGCGACAGATACAACCACGCTTTGCAAGAGCCGTGCCCAAGGCGATGTCCTCAGAATGCTCCATAAAGACGCTGACTACAACTGGAGCTAGAGGGCTCCATCGTGACGACGTCGAGGTTGTTGTAATATTATCCACCACGTACAAAATACGATGACGTCAGGGTATGTTTAAATAAATCCACGACGTTGTCGTCAAAGAGCCGGCCGGGACTGCAAATCTGTAGAGCCTGTGAGGGGCCACTAGTGAGCAGGTAGACCAAATCAAAACTAACCATATTATTTTAAATTTACCCTATGAGTAATACAGACATATAATATTAAATCACATATACATATGTACGTATTTACACACAAGAAACTTAAGTTTTTCTTTAAAACTGCATATCCAGTCCTTCAGTCCAGCGCACTGCATCTGGAGTTGCTAGCAGGAAGTCATCTTCAGCACCGTGATGGTCTCGAACCCTGCATTCTCTGACAATGTGGTGAACAGTCTGGTACGGAGCCCCGCAGTCAAAGGCTGGATCAGGCAGTTTCTCCTGCTTAAAGAGAGCATCCCTGCGTCGGCCATGGCCTTTACGGTGGTCTTCCGTGTTAGGTCGAATCTACACTCCTGGAAATGGAAAAAAGAACACATTGACACCGGTGTGTCAGACCCACCATACTTGCTCCGGACACTGCGAGAGGGCTGTACAAGCAATGATCACACGCACGGCACAGCGGACACACCAGGAACCGCGGTGTTGGCCGTCGAATGGCGCTAGCTGCGCAGCATTTGTGCACCGCCGCCGTCAGTGTCAGCCAGTTTGCCGTGGCATACGGAGCTCCATCGCAGTCTTTAACACTGGTAGCATGCCGCGACAGCGTGGACGTGAACCGTATGTGCAGTTGACGGACTTTGAGCGAGGGCGTATAGTGGGCATGCGGGAGGCCGGGTGGACGTACCGCCGAATTGCTCAACACGTGGGGCGTGAGGTCTCCACAGTACATCGATGTTGTCGCCAGTGGTCGGCGGAAGGTGCACGTGCCCGTCGACCTGGGACCGGACCGCAGCGACGCACGGATGCACGCCAAGACCGTAGGATCCTACGCAGTGCCGTAGGGGACCGCACCGCCACTTCCCAGCAAATTAGGGACACTGTTGCTCCTGGGGTATCGGCGAGGACCATTCGCAACCGTCTCCATGAAGCTGGGCTACGGTCCCGCACACCGTTAGGCCGTCTTCCGCTCACGCCCCAACATCGTGCAGCCCGCCTCCACTGGTGTCGCGACAGGCGTGAATGGAGGGACGAATGGAGACGTGTCGTCTTCAGCGATGAGAGTCGCTTCTGCCTTGGTGCCAATGATGGTCGTATGCGTGTTTGGCGCCGTGCAGGTGAGCGCCACAATCAGGACTGCATACGACCGAGGCACACAGGGCCAACACCCGGCATCATGGTGTGGGGAGCGATCTCCTACACTGGCCGTACACCACTGGTGATCGTCGAGGAGACACTGAATAGTGCACGGTACATCCAAACCGTCATCGAACCCATCGTTCTACCATTCCTAGACCGGCAAGGGAACTTGCTGTTCCAACAGGACAATGCAAGTCCGCATGTATCCCGTGCCACCCAACGTGCTCTAGAAGGTGTAAGTCAACTACCCTGGCCAGCAAGATCTCCGGATCTGTCCCCCATTGAGCATGTTTGGGACTGGATGAAGCGTCGTCTCACGCGGTCTGCACGTCCAGCACGAACGCTGGTCCAACTGAGGCGCCAGGTGGAAATGGCATGGCAAGCCGTTCCACAGGACTACATCCAGCATCTCTACGATCGTCTCCATGGGAGAATAGCAGCCTGCATTGCTGCGAAAGGTGGATATACACTGTACTAGTGCCGACATTGTGCATGCTCTGTTGCCTGTGTCTATGTGCCTGTGGTTCTGTCAGTGTGATCATGTGATGTATCTGACCCCAGGAATGTGTCAATAAAGTTTCCCCTTCCTGGGACAATGAATTCACGGTGTTCTTATTTCAATTTCCAGGAGTGTATTTAGAAGTTTAGCACCTGAGATGTTATGCAGGCGCACATCTGTCACTGATTCCCACCGACCATTTCATTCTTCAAGGAGTTTGAAATCCTTAGCAACCATGTCAGCAGCATCGCACAGAGTTGGATGGCGTGGTTTCAGTGGTTTTAAAAGTGGCAGGTCACTAAGCACGGGTAGGTTAGAATTCCTGGAGATATTGTGGAATTCCCTCATAAGGGCAGTACGTCTGTGTATTCTCTTCACCAAGGCGTATACGTTTAATTCGATGAAGTCCGCATATTCTTTGATCTAACGTGCATTGATAGGAGGCTGGCCAAAAGCACTCAAAGTCTACAGGTCGCCGAGCCGATTTGGCTCACTGTAAGCCTTAACGGCGTATCCTTTTCTTGCACCTTTGGAAGACCGTAGAACGTGAGTGGTCTGGGTTCCTGAGAGGAGAATTTTAACAACACTCTCTTCCAGCGACGACCATTTGAGAAGCTTCGAAGTCTTCCTCACTGTCCTTGATGTGAGGTCTCGAGGCAGTTTTTGGTATATATCTTACTCCAGCAGCTTTCTGATTTTTGCCTCGTAGTCGCCTCGTTCCATTGGAACGGCGGCATTACACTTGTCAGTTGGCAGTTCGACGGTGAGGCGATAGTTGTGGAGAGCTCGAAGGCCATCGTGTTCAGCTCCAGTCACGTTTGGTGCCAGCGGCTTTGTGTTTTAAAAGAAATCGACTCGTTTCTCTATGAATTTTTTCTGCAAGTGGTTTTGCGGCATACCTCCCATATCTGCCTTCTGCGTAAGGACAATAATATGTCCCAGTTTGAAAAACTGCTCAGAAATGTAAAGATTATTTCTATATGTGAAAGAGTTATGACTTACTTTCACATGAAAGCAACTTCTAATCTGATGGTTACGTCAAGAATAAATGCGTGACATACTACAATTGAGTGAATGCATCATTTACCCGAGTACAAACATTTCTGTAGCCGTCTTTACTAGCGCACGCCAGTGGTCGGACGCCCGAATCATAGGTAGTCGGTCAGAATTTTGATACTGGAAGAAATCTGCTCTGCCAGCTTTTGAGCCGCGGGAGGAGGAGAGGAGCCAGGCTGTACATAACCTTTCTGCAATGTTCTGGGTTCAATTCCAGATTCCCACTAAGCCTAACAAGAGTTGCAGAAAAGTTGACAAAAAAAAGTGTGTGAAATCTTATGGGACTTAACAGATAAAGTCATCAGTCCCTAAGCTTACACACTACTTAGCCTAAATTATCCCAAGGACAAACACACACACCCATGCCCGAGGGAGGACTCGAACCTCCGCCGGGACCAGCCGCACAGTCCCTGACTGCAGCGCCCGTAGACCACTCGGCTAATCCCGCGCGGCAAAAGTTGAGAGAGTTCAGTGAAATGAAATAGAATTTGGTCGAGTAGACGACTGTGTGCCGATAAGATCATGGAAATGGTTACAACACTTATTATTTTAATGCGATTCGGACTCTTTTTATAAGTAAACTAGTGACACACAGTGTCGTACTGATAAGAACCTGGAAGTCACCTATTACAGATCATTTTAACCCTTTCAGCCCCAATGGCGTTAAAAAATTTAGTTTCAGAATTCTTCACTGAACTGACATTTATTATCATAGTAGACAACGTATAGAAGAATAAATCGGCAAACAGTAAGCAATCAATTGTTTTGCGGAGATGGCTTTTGCTTTGGAATATAATCTAATTTTTTTCAGAAAATTAACATCTATTATCATAATAAGCAACGAATACAAGAATAAATTGGGAAAAACTAAACTATCAACTGATTTAAAGGTGTATTTTTCACTTTGGAACTTTGGGTACATTTGTTTTCCAACCAGTTCTAATTCCATGAGATATATTTGAAAGCAATTTCTAGCTTTTCCTAGACATAATCCCCCATCTCTGAACGGCCAGGAACTCATAACGCCTGAAACAAATTACAGCCAGAAATAACAAGAAAAAATGGACTAAATTTTAAGAAACTTACGCCAAAGGTACCTACTGCCAAAGGTACCTACTGCCCCAGTAGACGACTGTGTGCCGACAAGATCATGGAAATGGTTACAACACTTATTATTTTAATGCGATTCGGACTCTTTTTATAAGTAAACTAGTGACACACAGTGTCGTACTGATAAGAACCTGGAAGTCACCTATTACAGATCATTTTAACCCTTTCAGCCCCAATGGCGTTAAAAAATTTAGTTTCAGAATTCTTCACTGAACTGACATTTATTATCATAGTAGACAACGTATAGAAGAATAAATCGGCAAACAGTAAGCAATCAATTGTTTTGCGGAGATGGCTTTTGCTTTGGAATATAATCTAATTTTTTTCAGAAAATTAACATCTATTATCATAATAAGCAACGAATACAAGAATAAATTGGGAAAAACTAAACTATCAACTGATTTAAAGGTGTATTTTTCACTTTGGAACTTTGGGTACATTTGTTTTTCAACCAGTTCTAATTCCATGAGATATATTTGAAAGCAATTTCTAGCTTTTCCTAGACATAATCCCCCATCTCTGAACGGCCAGGAACTCATAACGCCTGAAACAAATTACAGCCAGAAATAACAAGAAAAAATGGACTAAATTTTAAGAAACTTACGCCAAAGGTACCTACTGCCAAAGGTACCTACTGCCCCAGTAGACGACTGTGTGCCGACAAGATCATGGAAATGGTTACAACACTTATTATTTTAATGCGATTCGGACTCTTTTTATAAGTAAACTAGTGACACACAGTGTCGTACTTATAAGAACCTGGAAGTCACCTATTACAGATCATTTTAACCCTTTCAGCCCAATGGCGTTAAAAAATTTAGTTTCAGAATTCTTCACTGAACTGACATTTATTATCATAGTAGACAACGTATAGAAGAATAAATCGGCAAACAGTAAGCAATCAATTGTTTTGCGGAGATGGCTTTTGCTTTGGAATATAATCTAATTTTTTTCAGAAAATTAATATCTATTATCATAATAAGCAACGAATACAAGAATAAATTGGGAAAAACTAAACTATCAACTGATTTAAAGGTGTATTTTTCACTTTGGAACTTTGGGTACATTTGTTTTTCAACCAGTTCTAATTCCATGAGATATATTTGAAAGCAATTTCTAGTTTTTCCTAGACATAATCCCCCATCTCTGAACGGCCAGGAACTCATAACGCCTGAAACAAATTACAGCCAGAAATAACAAGAAAAAATGGACTAAATTTTAAGAAACTTACGCCAAAGGTACCTACTGCCAAAGGTACCTACTGCCCCAGTAGACGACTGTGTGCCGACAAGATCATGGAAATGGTTACAACACTTATTATTTTAATGCGATTCGGACTCTTTTTATAAGTAAACTAGTGACACACAGTGTCGTAGTGATAAGAACCTGGAAGTCACCTATTACAGATCATTTTAACCCTTTCAGCCCCAATGGCGTTAAAAAATTTAGTTTCAGAATTCTTCACTGAACTGACATTTATTATCATAGTAGACAACGTATAGAAGAATAAATCGGCAAACAGTAAGCAATCAATTGTTTTGCGGAGATGGCTTTTGCTTTGGAATATAATCTAATTTTTTTCAGAAAATTAACATCTATTATCATAATAAGCAACGTATACAAGAATAAATTGGGAAAAACTAAACTATCAACTGATTTAAAGGTGTATTTTTCACTTTGGAACTTTGGGTACATTTGTTTTTCAACCAGTTCTAATTCCATGAGATATATTTGAAAGCAATTTCTAGTTTTTCCTAGACATAATCCCCCATCTCTGAACGGCCAGGAACTCATAACGCCTGAAACAAATTACAGCCAGAAATAACAAGAAAAAATGGACTAAATTTTAAAAAACTTACGCCAAAGGTACCTACTGCCAAAGGAACCTACTGCCCCAGTAGACGACTGTGTGCCGACAAGATCATGGAAATGGTTACAACACTTATTATTTTAATGCGATTCGGACTCTTTTTATAAGTTAACTAGTGACACACAGTGTCGTACTGATAAGAACCTGGAAGTCACCTATTACAGATCATTTTAACCCTTTCAGCCCCAATGGCGTTAAAAAATTTAGTTTCAGAATTCTTCACTGAACTGACATTTATTATCATAGTAGACAACGTATAGAAGAATAAATCGGCAAACAGTAAGCAATCAATTGTTTTGCGGAGATGGCTTTTGCTTTGGAATATAATCTAATTTTTTTCAGAAAATTAACATCTATTATCATAATAAGCAACGAATACAAGAATAAATTGGGAAAAACTAAACTATCAACTGATTTAAAGGTGTATTTTTCACTTTGGAACTTTGGGTACATTTGTTTTTCAACCAGTTCTAATTCCATGAGATATATTTGAAAGCAATTTCTAGTTTTTCCTAGACATAATCCCCCATCTCTGAACGGCCAGGAACTCATAACGCCTGAAACAAATTACAGCCAGAAATAACAAGAAAAAATGGACTAAATTTTAAGAAACTTACGCCAAAGGTACCTACTGCCAAAGGTACCTACTGCCCCAGTAGACGACTGTGTGCCGACAAGATCATGGAAATGGTTACAACACTTATTATTTTAATGCGATTCGGACTCTTTTTATAAGTAAACTAGTGACACACAGTGTCGTAGTGATAAGAACCTGGAAGTCACCTATTACAGATCATTTTAACCCTTTCAGCCCCAATGGCGTTAAAAAATTTAGTTTCAGAATTCTTCACTGAACTGACATTTATTATCATAGTAGACAACGTATAGAAGAATAAATCGGCAAACAGTAAGCAATCAATTGTTTTGCGGAGATGGCTTTTGCTTTGGAATATAATCTAATTTTTTTCAGAAAATTAACATCTATTATCATAATAAGCAACGTATACAAGAATAAATTGGGAAAAACTAAACTATCAACTGATTTAAAGGTGTATTTTTCACTTTGGAACTTTGGGTACATTTGTTTTTCAACCAGTTCTAATTCCATGAGATATATTTGAAAGCAATTTCTAGTTTTTCCTAGACATAATCCCCCATCTCTGAACGGCCAGGAACTCATAACGCCTGAAACAAATTACAGCCAGAAATAACAAGAAAAAATGGACTAAATTTTAAAAAACTTACGCCAAAGGTACCTACTGCCAAAGGTACCTACTGCCCCAGTAGACGACTGTGTGCCGACAAGATCATGGAAATGGTTACAACACTTATTATTTTAATGCGATTCGGACTCTTTTTATAAGTAAACTAGTGACACACAGTGTCGTACTGATAAGAACCTGGAAGTCACCTATTACAGATCATTTTAACCCTTTCAGCCCCAATGGCGTTAAAAAATTTAGTTTCAGAATTCTTCACTGAACTGACATTTATTATCATAGTAGACAACGTATAGAAGAATAAATCGGCAAACAGTAAGCAATCAATTGTTTTGCGGAGATGGCTTTTGCTTTGGAATATAATCTAATTTTTTTCAGAAAATTAACATCTATTATCATAATAAGCAACGTATACAAGAATAAATTGGGAAAAACTAAACTATCAACTGATTTAAAGGTGTATTTTTCACTTTGGAACTTTGGGTACATTTGTTTTTCAACCAGTTCTAATTCCATGAGATATATGTGAAAGCAATTTCTAGTTTTTCCTAGACATAATCCCCCATCTCTGAACGGCCAGGAACTCATAACGCCTGAAACAAATTACAGCCAGAAATAACAAGAAAAAATGGACTAAATTTTAAGAAACTTACGCCAAAGGTACCTACTGCCCCAGCGGTTTCCTTTCGGAAACACTTATAAAAGCAGTAATACAAACTCAAATTTATGTTTCAGTAGCATTATATACATTTACTTTAACTGTCAATGCCCTCCTCAATATAACTCCTATCGAACAGGCTATGATGGCCCAACTTTACTGACCGGCCGCCGTGTCATCCTCAGCCCATAGGCTTCACTGGATGCGGATATGGACAGGCATGTGGTCAGCACACCGATCTCCCGACCATGTCTCAGTTTCCGAGACCGGAGCCGCTACTTCCCAATCAAGTAGCTCCTCAGTTTGCCTCACAAGGGCTGAGTGCACCCTGCTTTCCAACAGCACTCGGCAGGCCGGTTGGTCACCCATCCAAGTGTAAGCCCAGCCCGACAGCGCTTAACTTCGGTGATATGACTGGAACCGGTGCTACCATTGCGGCATGGCCGTTGGCGCTCCTCAGTATGACCACTAGAACAAAAAAGACATGCTGTATATCACAATCTCTTACTTTCACGTAGTACGAACTTAGCGCTAACTGTTGCTTTGAACGCTGTAAGTGCGTTCATTGTATTCGTACAAGTACCTCGGCGTACTACTAAATGTCTCTGCCTTGCAGTAGCATTAGTGCTTTCATACTAAAGGAGCTGCTACTTTAAATAAAAATTAATGAAATGGTAGTTTCAGGCTGAAACCACCGGCACTGAAAGGGTTAAATGTCTACGTACTGCAACTTACCCACTGCGGATAATATCAGACGTTCGATTGTTTAAGATGACACCCACATAATTTTATGAGACGTGACCGTGATGGTAATCTCTGGATATTGAGCTTTATGAAGAGAGACTTATTACAGTCACGATCGTACAAAAAACTAAACTGTAGCCTAACTGTGTTTGCCGTCATTTATCATTTACTGCAAAATAAAATGTAGGAGCTGGTATTCTTTGTGACAGTCCTTGCAACAATAATTCCCCGTTCACTTGCAGCGTCCAGTTTAAAAAAAAAAAAAACCAGGCTTTCGATGATTGTCTCTATCTCAGTGATGATGGAGGCAAACAACGAAAGCTTGAGATTTTATCCAAATTTGACGTGGCAAGTAAACTGAGAACTTTTAATGCAGTAGAAAATATGCAATGACCAATTCTAAAAGTCGAGTGTTCAAAAAAAAAAAAAAAAAAAAAAAAAAAAAAGACGGACGATCAACTTTCTTGTTCCAACGAAAAGTTTTCTTAAGTGCGCTAGCAGACACTTAATAAGTGAATTCATAAGGGATCAAACTGCTGAGGTCATCGGTCCCTAGACTTACACGCTACTTAAACTAATGTATGCTAAGAACAACACACACACACACACCCATGCCCGAGGGAGGACTCGAAACTCCGGTGACAGGGACCGCACAGTCCGTGACACGGCGCCCCAAACAGCACGGCCATTCCGCGCTGCAGTATTTATGAGTCACCACTCTTTTATCACATATTCACTCGACCGAGTCTACTCCATTACTGCTCTGCAGCTCTCTCTACTAACTGACATTGTCTATGTAATACGCCAGTACTCTCGCCGCCAGAAAAAGCTGCAGACAACATAAAGTTCTAGAAGCTAACGCTTCCCAGCTAGCACCAGCTACTAGGTACCTTGCTGGCGGGGTTATTGATTAGTGTAGCCATACAAATAGATTTCTCGCAATTTCGACGCTTCTAGATGATTTGGAACCAATTTTCCCTTACGTTACTACCTCTTTGACATCAACACTTTTGTTTGCGATGTCCTGTACAGTTCTCCCATTATCACGACATTCTTCTGCAATACTTTCTTCTGTCTTTAAAATATCAACGGCACGTTTGAAAAAATTATAAATACGGCCAATAATCTCCTTCGCCCGCTTGTCACGGACTTGACGTTTAACACCGTCATCTGATATTTATTAACATGTCGCATTAGCATCCTTACGGACACTCATTCACAGCTACATCGATGAACCAAATCTTTACGACCACGAACATCGCTGGACCGCGTACTGCCTGGTGGAGTTTCGGGCACGTGACGGAAAGTAGAAGAAAGAAAGAATATAAGCTCAGCAGAGACGAATGCGGAATTGTTCTAAGCAGTCAGTGTCTAATGACAAATTAAATGCTCGACGACCTTAAAACATGAGGATGAGCCGAAGGGTTTACCCTCCACCATACTGTGTGACAAAAAAACTTAGTGATGATCTCTTAGTTGGAAACTGCATCATTCTACGTCTACTTCTATTCATCTCAGACCACCTTATCTGTGTACTGCAGGTACCATCTTCCTTCCTATTCCCTCCTTTACTCTCCCATTCCTGAATCTTGCATGGTAAAAATGACTGTCTCCCCGTGTGAAAGCCTGGCTTCGTTGTGCAGTCCTAAAGCATCGATTGCACACCGACTAGCGTAGCACCGCGAAACGGTATCAAGAGGCGCTGACTTGCGAGCCAGTGGATAGAGTGGGCAGCACTACACCTCCTGTAAGACATAGTCCAGCATTCCTTGTCAATGCTGATTTAACCTGCCGCCCATCGCTGGTGGGCCCCATTCGGCCACAGACTGCCAGAGGATCAGTAATGAGTAATAGGAAGATGGTACTAATATGTGTTCTACCAGTGGTAATAGAGAGTAAATGTAATTGTATGTAGGAGGCACAGGAAGCCACTTCACAATAGAGAAGTCAAGTTATGTTTCTTTCCTTTTTATAAATGGTGTTATATAAAGATTATTTTCGATTCCTGCTAACGGCCATCATAACTTGTCTCCTTCCTTGTTGGTGTCGGTGCTGATTGACACACTCGGAGGGGGGGGGGGGGGTAACGTCTTTGACTGGTAATTAAGCTGTTATGGGCCCAGGTCTGTACCCAGCCAATGGTTAAATTTTGAATAAAAATCATAGGCAACGGTGACTCAAGGCTTCATACGTAAGAAGTCATCCTCGCTCTGTCAGGGGCCTTGTCAGAGAGGGTGCAAATGCAAAAAGAAGTTCAGGAAACTCCTTTCCCTTTGTGGTGGGAAACTGTCCCAAAAAAAGGAGAAAGAATCGGTAGTGATAATTGCTATGAGGAACCAGAAGGAAATGGAAACCACTGCATTAAAGACACATAATGTGTATCCATGGGACATATGGTCTGTAATTGAGAGAGTTTTATGATGATCTCTCCATTGGCAAAAGATTTCTGATTAGTCCCCCATCAGGATATCCATTGAGTGACAATGAGGAAAAGATGGAACATCAAACGAAGGAATAATATTCTACGAGTCTGAGCTTAAAAGGAAAATTAGAAAATCTCTCTCTATATACAGGGTGATTCAAAAAGAATACCACAACTTTAGGAATTTAAAACTCTGCAACGACAAAAGGCAGAGCTAAGCACTATCTGTCGGCGAATTAAGGGAGCTATAAAGTTTCATTTAGTTGTACATTTGTTCGCTTGAGGCGCTGTTGACTAGCCGACCGCTCAACAGAAAGCTTTTTGTGTTATTGAGTACGGCAGAAGTGAATCGACGACAGTTGTTCAGCGTGCATTTCGAACGAAGTATGGTGTTAAACCTCCTGATAGGTGGTGTATTAAACGTTGGTATAAACAGTTTATAGAGAATGGGTGTTTGTGCGAAGGGAAAAGTTCTGGACGGCCGAGAACGAGTGATGAAAATGTAGCACGCATCCAGCAAGCATTTGTTCGCAGCCCAGGAAAATCGACTCGCAGAGCTAGCAGAGAGCTGCAAATTCCACAATCAACTGTATGGAGAGGCCTACGAAAAAGGTTAGTTATGAAACCTTATCGTCAACTACCCGAGGCGATGGATCGGCCGCCAGGCAGCCCGTGACAGAGCACTTCATCACTGGCCTCCAAGAAGCCCTGATCTTACCCCCTGCGATTTTTTCTTATGGGGGTATGTTAAGGATATGGCGTTTCGGCCACCTCTCCCAGCCACCATTGATGATTTGAAACGAGAAATAACAGCAGCTATCCAAACTGTTACGCCTGATATGCTACTGAGAGTGTGGAATGAGTTGGAGTATCGGGTTGATATTGCTCGAGTGTCTGGAGGGGGCCATATTGAACATCTCTGAACTTGTTTTTGAGTGAAAAAAAAAACCTTTTTAAATACTCTTTGTAGTGATGTATAACAGAAGGTTATATTATGTTTCTTTCATTAAATACACAAAGTTGTGGTATTCTTTTTGAATCACCCTGTATAATGGGAATCAGTGGAGTGAAATAAACAAAAGATAAAGATTTCTGGTCAGATGAGTATAGGGTAATACCAACGGCAGCAGAAAATGGTATAACGGGAGAAGAATTCACAATGAATACGAAGGTAGGGCAGAGATTGAGTTTCTGTTAACTGTTCACTGAACGGATAGGAAACCCTCATCGACAACAATAGTTCAGGTATACATGCCGACGTCGCTGGCTGTAGATGAAGAGATAGAAAAGTATATGAGGAAATTCAATGGGTAATGCAATACGTAAACGTCTATGAAAATCTAATAATGAAGAGGTGTCGGGGCGCGGTTGTACGGAATGGAATAGAAGAAACGGATACGGGAAAGTGGGGGTTGGGCAGTAGGACTAAAACTAATTGAGTTTTGCAACAAATTTCAAATGGTAATAGCGAATACGCTTTTCAAGAATTACAAGAGGAGGACAAGAGCTGGAGATGGTCATGGTCAGACACAGATATCGAAATCAAATATTGGATTACATATTACGGTAGTATCTGTTCCCGAAACAACAGTTACCGTTGATGACCATGCAGCTTTGGTAGAATTGAAATGATAAATAAATGGACGCCCTAGCTGCAAAAAGGTGTTGATGAACTTCATTGGGAACATGTTGAAAATACGTGCCCCGACCGGGACTCGAACCCGGGATCTCCTGCTTACATGACAGAGGCTCTATCCAGCTGAGCCACCGAGGGCGCAGAGGATACTGCGCCTGCAGGGACGTATCCCTTGCACGCTCCCCGTGAGACCCACATTCCCAACATGTCCACACCACTACATTCGTAGTGCGCCAAATAGATGTTTTGCCCAACATACTCATTACTCGTGGCAGATTAATCTACCAAGTCCTGTACGAGTTCGGGCGTAGCGTGTGCGTTTGCACAAGAAGGTCAATGGCCGGGAAGCCATATTTTAACTATATATGACGATAGTATCTGTTCCCGAAAGAACAGTTACCGTTGATGACCATGCAGCCGGCCGCGGTAGTCTCGCGGTTCTACGCGCGCATTCCGGAACCGTACGACTACTACGGTCGCAGGTTCGAATCCTGCCTCGGGCATGGATGTGTGTGATGTCCTTAGGTTAGTTAGGTTTAAGCAGTTCTAAGTTCTAGGGGACTTATGACCACAGCAGTTGAGACCCATAGTGCTCCGAGCCATTTGAACCATTTGATGACCATGCTGCTTTGCTAGAAATTAAGTACATCAACGCCTGTTTGCAGCTAGGGCGTCCGTTTCATTATCAAATATTGGATTGTAAGGCGAACCGAGGAGCAGGTGTGGACTCAGATCGTAATTTAGTAGTGATAAAACTAGACTGAAATTTAAGAGATTCGTCCGGAAGAACCATTGCGGAAGGTAGTGTGATACTGCAGTTCTGAGGAAGGATGAGACGCATTTGAAATGGTTCAAATGGCTCTGAGCACTATGGGACTTAACATCTGTGGTCATCAGTCCCCTAGAACTTAGAAATACTCAAACCTAACTAACCGAAGGAGATCACACACATCCATGCCCGAGGCAGGATTCGAACCTGCGACCGTAGCGGTCACGCGGTTCGGTTCCAGACGGAACAGACGCATTTGAAGTTCGCTGGTGATGTTGATACTGTGATGCAGAATATTACAGTAGACATGTCAGTTACGGAAGAGTGGATATCTGTAAAAGGGGCAATCCCAGATATTCAACAGTCAGGCACAGTCCAAAAGGGAGGTAACTCCGAACTAACCTTGGGTAACAGAAGCAGTACTGCATTTGGTCGACGAATGCAATATACATCTTTTAAGAATGAAATAAATAGGAAGTTCCGGGAAACAATTAGGAAATGGCTGAAGGGAAATGTGAATAAATAAATTAAAAAAAAAATCATCGTTGACTGACTCAGCGCATAGGAAACTGAAAATAACCTTAGGTGAAATTAGAAGCTGTGGTGTTAACATTAAGAGTGCTGCGATAATTCCACTGTTAAACGCAGAGGAAAGAGCTTATAGGTGGAAAGGGATCACTGAAGGCCTCTAAAAGGGGAAGAACTAGTATGATCTCTTGATACAAGAAGAAACTAGAGTGGATAAGGAGGATTCAAGGGATCTATTATTAGAGCGAAGATTTAAAACTACTCTGGAAGTCTTGAGGTCAAAAAAAAAAAAAACAAACAAAAGGGATAGATAACATCCCATCGGAATTTCTAAAATCATTGTGGAAGATGGCAACCAAATTACTATTCGTGTTTGTGTGTAGAATCTACAAGACTGGTGACATACCATTAGACATTCGTAAAACTATCTTCCACACAGTTCCGGTTATATTAAGTGCAGTTTAGATACTGCTGCGAAGATTCTTTCATATCTTGTGGAGAGTTTATAATCCCAAAATTTGAAACCTAATCCTCTTGCACAGAAATGCTGCGAACATTATTCGGTGTACAGTTTTACGACCAGAACAATGATCTATCGCTGCACGTATGGTATTCGTCATACACTGCACATCCAACAGGCTGGTTATAAATGTCATGTCGCAAATTCTTTGCTGCTCCCGTGATTTCGAGAGGAACTGCACCCCACAACACACCGTTATGTTCTTGGAGAGAAATAGAGCGAATCACCTCGAAAGCAAAGAACACTCTACAATCTTGTGATTTACTGTCTGTGATGCTGTGCAAGAACTACTGAGGTAATACCAGCTAAAAGGTGGTAACATGTCACTTAAACTATATTTCTTGAAAGATAATTTGGGACGCTTTCCAGATAACCTCGCCACCGTTAGTGGCGAACATGGAGGACGGTTCAACCAGGATACGTACTATGTCAACAGGAATGGATTTCTGCAAAACTCTTGGAAAATTCTTGATCAATTTCATTCATAAATTTTATATGACATTCCAATAAATATTTGGACAGACATTGGATACATATTGTTATATATATTCGCTAGTAATACATGATCGGTAGTAGACATTTACAAAAACCATTATTACGTGAAAACTGACACTGATGTGAATCTTCTGAAATTACATCTCGATTAAGGGGCAACATATCTTGTATGTATAGTAAATACAGTAGTATTATTGTAACTGAAAAACAGAATTTTCGTTCACCAACTTAACTGAAGCACAATTTCGCGCTATTGCTGAAAAGGTTTCATCACCGTACACTCTTCAAAGCGTTTCTGCTACATGTTCTTCACTGATACCAAGACAAATCAACGCAAATACGATCGGAAGATGCGGCTGTAAGAAGCGGCTCCCGGCGTCGATGTGTGTACGCTGTGTGCGTTCTCTGTAGTGCCTGCCTGCCCTCCGGTTCCTGGCTCTTATTTCCTGCTCGGAATGAAAGCTCTGCGCGTGCGTTTTCTGTTTGCAGCCTCCGCAAATTGGATTTCTCCCTCTGTTTAAGGCACTTTCGCAGAAATACACAGTCGACTATCAGACGGTGGTAACTGTGAGATAAAGGATGTTGCGTTCTACAAAGCGCTGTTTAGTGCAAAGTGTGGGAATTCACTGCCTAACAGCAAGCCTAAAGCTTTTCGCCAGAAGTTAAAGAAAGGAACAAACAGGAGACTATATCGAATTCCAAAGAATCAGCACGTCAGTTCGAAAGAGTGTCGCTTCAAAACACATTCTTTTACAGATTGATCTTACCTGCGGCTTGTGCATGTTAAGCATTTTCGGCGATGGTTGTCAGAATTAAACATATAAATGAGTTAATAATAAATTAAAGAAACTTTGGATCACAGGAAACATTTTAGTATATTCAGAAATAAAAATGCTTATAATAAAATATCTAGAAGGAGCAATTCTTCGAGAGTGGTGTAGTGCTATATCTCAATGTGTTAACTATTATGAAATATTCGGAACATTGCAAAAGTCTGAATTTGTCTGGTCAGGGAATTAAATAAAATTACATGGAATATTATTGAAACTAAGATAACGGGAGCAATCATAGAAGACGACAGTTTTTCTGCCGAGTAGGACAACGGCACTACCTTTACAGAAGGTGATTTAAAGAATACTTTTCGGAATGGGGCCGAACAAAATGATGCGAAAAATCCACTGAATAGTAAGATGTAGAAAATTTAGTAACGTTACTTTCTTCGTGTAATTCCTTCTAACTTTCAGACCATAACTTTTGTGGAAGAGAGATAACGTTTCCAAATGGATAATAACAAAATGTGCCTCTAAGATATCTAATCTTCCTATAGAGTTCATATTGCTACAATAATTTGGTATTATTTTCCATTATCCTAGGAATATGAAGCCCGGAATTATGTCTCTATGGAAAATGATTTGGTATCACTGATCATCTCTCATATTATACCATCTACTCTCAACTTTCGGAAGGAAATCTCTTACAGTTAGTTCATAAGGGATACTGTGGTGAATAAGAGATATTTATGTAATACAGTTTGAACCCGAAATGATCTGTTGTTAATTGCGAAGTACTTCTTTTAAATCTTACGTCGCAGTCAGGATCCCTCTTTAACTTCTAGAAAATATTTGGAACTGTTGGTAAGCATATACACTTAAAACTTGACTTCTTCTACTAATTGTTGTTCAGACTATGTACTGTTTACCAGTTTTCGTTTTCCTGAGCGGGAAAAAATTACCAAGGCGCTCCACAAAGTTCAGTCAGGAGCTCTATTTGTCATCTAAGTATGTGAATGAGCTATTCATCAAATGGCTGAAAATCCCTTTTTGTCTGTTATCGCCTCCAGGTACATAATTATGGAAACAGGGCTCTGCACTAATCAAACATAATTCAATTCTTTAACTCCCATACATGTATCGGCGGAGTTCCATCATCATCATCATCATCATCATCATCATCATCAGTGGGTTCATGTTATTTACATAATATGACATACTGATGTTTATGTAGGTGTCTTTCATTTGCAATATAATTGATATTTTACTCAAGTTTCTCATCTGAAAGTTTTTTGTCTACATTCTCATGTCTCTATGGCAATTATATTTGCAAAAAACCGCTTTATAATAGATTACGAGATATTTATTGCTACGCTTTCTACCATAATGACGTGGAAATAATAAAAATCAGAAATGTAGAACTGGAGCAAAGTATCGGCTGGCAGACAGCTGCACTAACAACTATCACATTTAAAAAGTCACATGAACTTACGAAATATTCATGGGTGTGAAGAAGAAAATTGTGTTTGCTCCAGTCATAACCCTGTTTCCATTGTTATTATTTCTTGTGGATGACACAAGTAAATAACCACCAGACAGTAAGTGAAGGAAATTATGGTTTTTCCTTATTAAGATTTAAAGCGCACATGAAGTTGTAAGTATGGGGGGCCGTTTCGAAATATAGTCTCATAATCTTTCTGCTGTTACAGATGGGTATAAAGCGTAATTGAAGTCATGTATTTCCAGTAACTGTGACGTTTAGTAGCAGAAATATAACGCTAAATGTTGAAAAGATGTCAGATTTGTACTCTGAATATGGTCTGTTAGATACAGGAAATTATTTTATAATGCATCCTTAATTATGGAATGATGCAGTGGAAATCAAGTTAAGACTATTGTATGTAAATTTGCCTCTCTTGTGGCCAACCAAGTATTGGAGATATGCACGTTCCGGAATATACCATGAGATGGAAATATTAATATGTGCCTCTACGTCTACATAGTTACACTGCAGTTCGCACTAACTTTCTTGACAGAGTTCACAGATGCATTTTCAAACTATTTCTCAACCATTCCACTCTCAAACAATAGTGACGTGAAAAACCGAAATAGAAAATAGAGAGAGATAGTTGTTGAATAAACATCAACTCATTCAGTTGTAATTTCATGTGACTGTTCATTCATTGTTTTCAGTGAAACTAGTTATGGAAACAAACAAACGATTAAATTCAGATTGGTCGTTTTTTTTATCCGATTTTGGCCGTCTAGGGACCGCGTTAAACAACTATTTTTCAATGTACATTTCTCCTATTGCGCTCCTCCTCTTTTCTCTTCTGCCAATATGTCTTCATCCTCTCTCTGTGCTGCTCCCTTCGGTCTTCTGTCCACACTGTTCCTCCAGTTCTTCTCTTCTTCACTTCAAATCCTTCAAAATGTTGAATTGTGTCTCTCATTAAGTCTCTGTGGGTTATATCATCTTCTCCTATACCCATCTCCTACAAGTCTGCTTTGACTTCTTTGAACCAGGTAATTTGGGTTCTGGGGTTCTTGTCAAAAAACATGAATATTTTCTTTGTCAGCCTTTCATCATTCATTCTTTTCAAATGGGCGTAAAAGCTTAGTCTTCTCTTCCTCATAGTATCTCCCACTTTCTCAATTTTGTCATACACTTCCCTATTACTTCTAAGCTTCCAAGTCCCATTCTCAGACCTCGGCCCAAGTACTCTTCTAATAATTTTTCGCTCCTTTTTTGCTATAGCTTCCATTTCCTTGTTAGTGTTCATTGCTAAACATTCAGATGCATACAGACACTCTGGCTTAATCACAGTGTTGTAGTGCCTTATTTTTGCGTTAATTGATACTGACTTCTTGTTGTACACATTCTTTGTTAGCTGGAATGCCATTTCCATTTTTCTTGTTCTTGTTTTATTTCCTTCTTTATCTGAAGCATTGGGCTGGATGATTTCCCCTAAATATTTGAAATTAGAAACCTTCTTTATCTGGCCATACTTTGTAATCATATTGTTCGGTGCCTCTTTTACATTGGTTAGGTACTCTGTCTTTTCAAAGGAGATTTTCAGTCCTGCTTTTTCTGCTGTTTCATTCAGAATATTGATCTGTTTGACTGCTTCTTCCAAACTTCCTGCCAGAATCGCTAAGTCATCAGCAAAAGCGAGGCAATCTACTTCTAATCCATCCTTTATTCTTCCCAATCTGATTTTTTGTATTCCTTCTTCAGTCGTTTTCTTCCTCCACTCTCTAATAACTTTTTCTAACACACAGTTGAATAGGGTAGGTGACAACCCATCTCCTTGTCTTAATCCTGTTCTGATTTTGAAAGGTCTGGATACCTCACCACGGAACTTTACTTTTGCATAGGTATCCGTAAGTGTTTCTTTGACGATTGCGACTGTTTTCTTGTCTGCTCCAAACTCCCTAAGGATGTTAACCAAGGTTGTTCTGTCAACGGAGTCGTACGCCTTCTTGAAGTCAACAAACGTGATAAAGATGTCTTTTCCTCTTAATCGTTTTAGTTTTACTTAACAGTTGATTTATTTCTCATTTATTTCTTTCGAATGAAACCAGTTTGCGGAAGCGATAGAATGAAAAAAATCGGCACAGTCCGTCGTTGTTCTGAACACTGCCTGAATTACATTTCCTTTTCAAGTGAAATCAGTCTGTCGTTTTTTCTGTTGGTTGTACCTTGTAGTCTTTCCTTCAGCTGATACCACTCCGTAATGTTTTATTTTATTGGCCTATCCATTCATTCTTTAGCATGAAACCAGTTTTTAGTAGTTTCGTTTGTTGATACACATACCCCCGGAGGTTACCTCGACATCCGGGAATATGTACACCCTAGGAGGTACGCCACACTTAAAACAATCTACATGTCCAGTGAATTACGTACCGGATAGAGTAATAATCCTTTTCATTGAATGATCTGAATCCAACCCTTAAACACTTATTCAATAGTTTGTTTGTGTTGTGGTAAATCTGTGCAGAAAGTTACGTCAACAGTACGTAGGAGCATATCACAGTTGCGCACAAAAACCTGTTTACACCCCACAGCCTGAGAAAAACTACCAGATATAGTGTACCAGCGGCGTGAAGAAGTGCCCATTCGTTGATTCTTCTGTTTCTCAGCTAAACCTATCTCTAGTCAACACAGACAACTGTAAAGCATCCGGTAACCAAGTTCGCACCTTTCTGGATGCCGGGCATGACAAATGGACTACCTGAGTCTCGGCGCATTCAGTTGTGAATGGAAAAAAAGGGTCGATTTCGTTTTGTCACGTCATAATTTTTCTCCACTTTGTTACCGACTGTAGTTACTGTTATAGCAGTTAAGATATTTCGTTTTATTTTGACAACTTGTGAGCTTTGTGTGTAGATGAAAATACCGAAATGCCCAGTAGCGTGGTAAAGGAAGAAATCATATGACTAGGTAGAAACTGATCCATTGCGATTCAATTCATTCTACAGTATCTGCATCGATGACTTATATTCTGAATATATTAATTAAACAAATTCAAATAAAAAATTAACGAATAAGTATTTTCCGAAAATTATACTTCCGTCAACTGGTAATATAAGCTTGAAAAGAAAATGATTAAGTCACCAGTTTCAAAAAGCATGCAACGAAAACCGGCTGTTATTAAATGATTGACACTCAAACTCGATTTTAATGCCTGTCACGCTATTTCCCGACAGTACGAAACGTGATCCCTTTCTTTGAAATTTTTTATCCTGTCTCGTAAGAAATCCATACCACACAACAATGCTCCAGAAGAGGACGAACAAACGTCTGCTAAGTATTTCTTTCATAATATGCAGTCTTCATCCCGTCTTTCCCAAAATTTTGTATTTTGAGGTTCCAGTTCAAGTTATTTCCAATTGAAATATCTAAGTATTGAATTGAACCGTCAACCTTTAAATTAAACGGGTTTAGTTCTTAGTGCTTACGTTCAGTTTTTCACATGTTTTGTTATTTAGTGTCAATGCCACTTTTCGCACGATGCAGATATGTTGTTTAAATCATTCTGCAATTACTCTTGATCTACTATACGGTAAACGAAAGCATCATCTGCTAACAATCTAAGAGGGATACTCAGATTATTTCGTAAAGCATTAATATAGGTTGAGAACAGCAGATTACCTATATCACTTCCTTGGAGAACCCTGCTTATCGCTTCTGTTATACTGGAAGACGTTCCGTCAGTTACTACGTATTATGCCTTCTAACAGAAAAAAAAAATCCAGTCGCGCAACTGAGACGGAGTTCATAAACATGCAGTTTGATTAGAAGCCTATTGTGAGGTACTGTGTCAAAGCGTTCTGACTCTTCAGTCCGGACATCTGTAAATGCACACGTCTCTCGTACGTCTGCATTAATGGTGTACAGTAAGTGGCTTCGATATCTGGAATAGCAAGTCTACTCTAATTATCTTTACTCGCCACAGCTTTCCACTTTCCCAAACAATGTCACTGGGACAACGTAACTTTCCAGTTGTGAAAACAACACAATACCTATCGATGATCATCGATGATAAAGGAAGATGGGCTCATCATATCCGACGTACTATTTTTTGTTGTTGTTTCTGTTGTTGTGGTTTTCAAAAAAAAATGGTTCAAATGGCTCTGAGCACTATGGGACTCAACTGCTGAGGTCATTAGTCCCCTAGAACTTAGAACTAGTTAAACCTAACTAACCTAAGGACATCACAAACAACCATGCCCGAGGCAGGATTCGAACCTGCGACCGTGGCGGTCTTGCGGTTCCAGACTGCAGCGCCTTTAACCGCACGGCCACTTCGGCCGGCGTTGTGGTTTTCATTCCAAAGACTGTTCTGGTGCAGCTCTCCATGCTACTCTATCCTGTGCAAGCCTCTTCATGTCCGAGTAGCTACTAAAACCTACGTCCCTCTGGATCTGCTTAGCATCTTCATCTCTTGGTCTCCCTGTACAATTTTTACCCCCACTCCAGTACTAAACTGGTGACCCCTTGATGCCTCAGAATGTGTCCTAGCAACCGATCACTTCTTCTAGTCAGATCGTAGCACAAAGTTCTCTTCTCTCCCAATCTGTTCAGTACCACATCATTAGTTACGTGATCTACCCATCTAATCTTCAGCATTCTTCTATAGCACCATATTTAAAAAGCCTCTATTCTCTTCTTGTGTAAACTGTTTATCGTCCATCTTTCACTTCCATACATGGCTACACTCTACAGAAATACTTTCACTTCCTGACACTTAAGTCTGTATTCGATGTTAAAAAAGTTTATCCTATTCAGAAACGCTTTTCTTGCCATTGTCAGCCTGTATTTTATAACCTGTTTTGTTTTGTTTTAGGGGGCAAAAACAACTGGGGTCAAAAGCGCTCAAGTTATAACTACAGCATACGAAAAAAGAGAGAATTTGAAAAACGACTACACGTTAATGCCAATCGACGGAAGAGAAGATAGCTAAAAACAGGGACGTGCAGAAAGGTCTATAATATACACCATAGAGAAACGGAGGTCCAGAACTAAAAATTAAATCGTCTTCGCGATTTTGCTACGACGAATAAAAAGTAAAATGTGATCGACAGTCCACGCGTCGTTTGCTAAAACAGCCGATAACTCAGACGGAAAACCCAAGTGGGAACGTAAACGGTTAAAAAAATGGACACTCACTCCGTCATGAAATGGCGGATAAATGATGACTTAATGACAACCTCAGCTGCCGACAGGTGTTGTTGTTATACCTCGATGTGGACAGCTGAAATTGTGTGCCCCGACCGGGACTCGAACCCGCGATCTCCTGCTTACATGGCAGACGCTCTATCCATCTAAGCCACCGAGGACACAGATGAATAGCACGACTGCAGGGACTTACCCCTTGCACGCTACCCGTGAGACTCACATTCCCACCTGTCCACAATTCTACATATGTATTGTACCTTATAGACATTTGCCCACCCACTCATTACTCGCGCACGCTCTGGCGATTCCCGTAAGAGTTTGGGCAACCTGTGCGCATTCGCACAGAGGAAGGTCAATGGCTGGGTAGCCTTTAACTATATATACGAAGACAGTGACTAGTTCTCGAAAGAACAATTACTGTTGACGACCGTGCAGCTTTTCCCTGGAATAAATGATGACTAACTGACAACCTCAGCTGCCGACAAGTGTTGTTGTTATACCTCGATGTGGACAGCTGAAAATGTGTGCCCCGACCGGGACTCGAACCCGTGATCTCCTGCTTATGTGGCAGACGCTCTATCCAGCTGAGCCACCGAGGACACAGATGAATAGCGCGACTGCAGGGACTTATCCCTTGCACGGTTCCAGTGAGACTCACATTCCCAACTGTCCACAATTCTACATATGTATTGTACCTTATAGACAAGCCGGCCGTGGTGGCCGAGCGGTTCTAGGCGCCTCAGTCAGGAACCGCGCGACCGCTACAGTCGCAGGTTCGAATCCTGCCGCGGGCATGGATGTGTGTGATGTCCTTAGGTTAGTTAGGTTTAATTAGTTCTAAGTTCTAGGGGACTGATGACCTCAGCTTTAAGTCCCATAGTGCTCAGAGCCATTTTGAACCTTATAGACATTTGCCCACCCACTCATTACTCGCGCACGCTCTGGCGATTCCCGTAAGAGTTTGGGCAACCTGTGCGCATTCGCACAGACGAAGGTCAATGGTTGGGTAGCCTTTAACTATATATACGAAGACAGTAACTTGTTCTCGAAAGAAACATTAAAAAAGTGTTTGTGGCTAGTTGCGTCATTCACCAACTAACTGTGACTGATTTTGTACTACTCATATACAAAGTGCTAAAAATTAATTAACGTCTAGGGTTTTCTTACGCTTTTATTGCATTCTAAGAAGCCGCTTTTCTCTTTTTAAGCAAGATGTTAGTATACTGCACATGTTTTGTAGAGATTCTCACTCTCTTACCAGTCTTTATGGTGTGTGTAAATCGTTTACTAAATAACTTCTGACTTGATTAATGTCACTTTGTTTTATTTAGTATAAATGTTTGACACACCCATTTCCAATGTCATTGCTACGTCAGAATCGTAAACCGATATTTTCACGGGACGCGGACTTCAGTAGGATTGCTACAGCATTTTTCAGTGACGAAACGGTATAAGATTCATTTCGGCTCTTTCCTTAGTCTTTCTCGGATTAGAGAAAGAACCTATCTTTGTAAGAGACAAAATCTGACCGTGTTAATTTTTTACACCTGCACGATGTTGGAAATTTATTAATGTTTCATGGCCAAAAGTCAATGAACAACAACGGGTGCTATCCACAAATACTGGGCTGAACATCCGGTGATGGGAGAAAAAGTAATGTAACGTTTTTCAGTAATGAAATAATTAAATTTTCTTACAGAAGTACTCAAAGAAAGTGAAGTGCAAGGATGAGAAATACACTCCTGGAAATTGAAATAAGAACACCGTGAATTCATTGTCCCAGGAAGGGGAAACTTTATTGACACATTCCTGGGGTCAGATGCAGCACATGATCACACTGACAGAACCACAGGCACATAGACACAGGCAACAGAGCATGCAGAATGTCGGCACTAGTACAATGTATATCCACCTTTCGCAGCAATGCAGGCTGCTATTCTCCCATGGAGACGATCGTAGAGATGCTGGATGTAGTCCTGTGGAACGGCTTGCCATGCCATTTCCACCTGGCGCCTCAGTTGGACCAGCGTTCGTGCTGGACGTGCAGACCGCGTGAGACGACGCTTCATCCAGTCCCAAACATGCTCAATGGGGGACAGATCCGGAGATCTTGCTGGCCAGGGTAGTTGACTTACACCTTCTAGAGCACGTTGGGTGGCACGGGATACATGCGGACGTGCATTGTCCTGTTGGAACAGCACGTTCCCTTGCCGGTCTAGGAATGGTAGAACGATGGGTTCGATGACGGTTTGGATGTACCGTGCACTATTCAGTGTCCCCTCGACGATCACCAGTGGTGTACGGCCAGTGTAGGAGATCGCTCCCCACACCATGATGCCGGGTGTTGGCCCTGTGTGCCTCGGTCGTATGCAGTCCTGATTGTGGCGCTCACCTGCACGGCGCCAAACACGCATACGACCATCATTGGCACCAAGGCAGAAGCGACTCTCATCGCTGAAGACGACACGTCTCCATTCGTCCCTCCATTCACGCCTGTCGCGACACCACTGGAGGCGGGCTGCACGATGTTGGGGCGTGAGCGGAAGACGGCCTAACGGTGTGCGGGACCGTAGCCCAGCTTCATGGAGACGGTTGCGAATGGTCCTCGCCGATACCCCAGGAGCAACAGTGTCCCTAATTTGCTGGGAAGTGGCGGTGCGGTCCCCTACGGCACTGCGTAGGATCCTACGGTCTTGGCGTGCATCCGTGCGTCGCTGCGGTCCGGTCCCAGGTCGACGGGCACGTGCACCTTCCGCCGACCACTGGCGACAACATCGATGTACTGTGGAGACCTCACGCCCCACGTGTTGAGCAATTCGGCGGTACGTCCACCCGGCCTCCCGCATGCCCACTATACGCCCTCGCTCAAAGTCCGTCAACTGCACATACGGTTCACGTCCACGCTGTCGCGGCATGCTACCAGTGTTAAAGACTGCGATGGAGCTCCGTATGCCACGGCAAACTGGCTGACACTGACGGCGGCGGTGCACAAATGCTGCGCAGCTAGCGCCATTCGACGGCCAACACCGCGGTTCCTGGTGTGTCCGCTGTGCCGTGCGTGTGATCATTGCTTGTACAGCCCTCTCGCAGTGTCCGGAGCAAGTATGGTGCGTCTGACACACCGGTGTCAGTGTGTTCTTTTTCCATTTCCAGGAGTGTAATTCCATCACTGCTGGAATGTTCATTTTACATGCGGGAAAATGCATACGTGAATCTTTTCAAATTTTCGCTTCTTTTAATGGCTCTTAACTGGAGTATGTTTCCTGTTTGAAATTTTTTCCAATAGTAAGACATATATCAATACTAACTCCGATTTAGGCGGTTCGTCATTGGTCCGGATCGTCATCGGGATCACTACCAATGTTATGACGCAGTGGATGTATTTATTAAGTCTTCCCACTGGTATACTAATGGGCAGAATCACTTTGGATTCCTGACAGATTTAGAGACAATGCTTCTTTGTCGAAACTATTGAAGGCCGCACCGAATGTTGAGCTTCTGTAAAACACCATCAATCTTGGAGCCGTTGCGCTCTTTTATATCTGGTAAACTTTCTTCGTCGCTTCGGTAACAGTGACCTAACCTGTTTTGTGTACCGTAGGTGATGTGTTCTGTCTCTTATTAATTTACTTGATACAAATCTCTCGATTGCCGCCAATGCTATCTCTTTTAATGCAAACCATCTTTGGTCGACGCTTACGCAGTTTGTAAGGAATGGAGACTTTTGCTTGAGATGGCGTCAAAAATTTTACCCACTTTTTTAAGTAGTACTTTTGGATTTCGATGTTACGGTATTTTGTGTCGTTACAGCGAATTTTTGGTCACTAACGCCTGTCTCCTTAAAGATTCTCTCTAAGAGGTATAGTACGTTGTCACAGGCATTTACACTTCGCGTCGGCTCTAGAATTAATTGTTCCAAACCAGAATGCAGGCATTCTCTGCGAATCTCGATGATAAAATCTTCTCGGGTTGACAGCCGAAAATGTTCAAATGTGTGTGAATTCCTAAGGGACGAAACTGCTGTGGTCATCGGTCCATAAACTTACACACTACTTAAGCTAGCTTAAAATTACTCTAAGAACAACACACACACACACCCATTCCCGAGGGAGGACTCGAATCGCCGGCGGGAGGGGCCGCGCAGTTCGTGGCGTGGCGCTTCTAACCGCGCTGCCACTCCACCCGGCTTGACAGTCGAGTCAGTGCGTTGTTCTCCGACTACGTTTCAGCTAGTTTCTTACTTGCCATATTCTGGCGAAGTGTCGGGTTCGCTAACACTGACGCTAAAATGAAAGGCCTTAACCCTGGTTCGAGTCATAGCAGTTTAAGCTGCAGGACGCTGTTCCTCCTCTATTCCTGACTGGTCGAATTTTAGGTACCTCTGAGTCAGGATGGTCCTCTGGATTATCTCGAACAAAAGAACTATCTGCCAGATGTCTCTGGCGGCTTCTTATCCTTCTTCTTCTTCTTCTTCTTCTTGTTTTCTAGCTGTCCGAACTGTATTTTGGTCAGACGGGAGTAGTCCAATAGCGGCGAGTTCTGTTTGATGTACAGGACGGCCTGTTCCGTCATGTAACTCCAGTCCGCGTCGGTGAAGATCGGGTAGAAATTGATTAGCTCCAGATGCGCACTCTGGACGAGTTCCCTCCCTTTCTGGTTTAGGGGTTCACATGCCCAGTGAAATAATAGGGCTTGTGTGGGAGCGGAGGGGAATTGGTTTCTGTGAAAGGTATGTATTTCCATGGTGGGAATAGCTGCAATCTCGTAAGGAGTCTGCGATCCTGGTGAGTACCTCCCTCACGCATTTCTCGTTGGGGAGGGGCATCATTCGAAATACGGCTCGTCTTCCTCTCCCTCGGTCTCCATGGGCGTCTCTTCCGCCGTCTGTGTATCTTCAGAGGCAGAAGGGGCGACCGTTTCCAAGGGGACCGTCTTCTTGCAGTCGCCGGGTGTCACCGCTTCCCTAGCAATATGTGTTTCCGCGTCGGCCAGGGAGACTGTCGTCTGCATTTCCACGTCTATCCCCACACTGGTGGGGATCGGCACCTCTTCAGGTATCGCGCGAGATGCGAGGTATAGGTCTACCCTCAGTTGTATCACCTCACGACGGACCTCGTCCAGTTCCTCCCTCAGGACCGCCCTTTCCTCCGCCATGACGGATTTGAGCGCGGCTACGGCGTCATCGGTGACTCCACGGAACGTGTCGCGGAACCCACCGTATAGGGCGGGGGGGGGGGGGGGGGGTCCGCCTTGTCTACTTGGGCCACCTCTTCCTCTTCGTGTGTGGTGACCCCTTTCTGCCGCTTCCATGCCTGCAGGTAGTCGCAGCTGCACGAATTTGCGACGTGCACGCCGCCACAATTCACGCACGCGGCCGCGGTGTCTCTTGGTTTGTCGCAGTTGCGTGTATCATGCGGCTTCCCGCACTTCACACACGCAACCGCACCATCGCAGGTCCTGACTATGTGACCCATCTTCTGACACTTATAGAACTGTAATTTAGCCACGGACTTCTTCTTCTTGTTGCCGCTACCGTCGCTCCCGGCTGCCTTTAGCAGGAGCTCGACGACGGCAAAAATCTTGCCAATTCCTCCCTATCTGTGTCCGGCTATTTCGTTCTGCTGGTGACGTAAGCGAACTAGTAGCGAGCGACGAAATGAACCGCAGCGAGTGCGTGCGTGCGTGAGGGATCCGCGGGCGCCGTATCCTGGCGTCTCGTCTCGGTGCGGTCTGTTTATTCCATCGGTCCGCCACCGACCTGCCTCCATCGTTGCGCTCTCATCTTCTTCTTGCTAATGTCGTGTTCCACGCGGTGCGAAGTTGGAAGCTGCTATCCCGGTTAACCAGGTCATCACTGACCCGTGTGCCTACTGCCTCTTTTTATTAAAGAAACCTTTCGATCTACGCAGTCTCTTGGTTTGTTCAAATTGAAATATGTGTTCTGCAGTGAGGCTGTGCTACCCTATCGTGGATTTTTCCTTTCGTCCAAGGCGAATGCTTCTCATATGTTCAGAGATGGTCTGTCCGATATATTGTTTTTTCTTAAAAAAAAAAATCTTGATCCTTCAATATATATGATACATAACAACCCACCACATTATGCAATTAGTGGGTCCTAGTTGATACAATTTGGTATTGCTACTACAGCTTACTCTATGTTAGCTTTCTTTTGTTCTCACTATGGGCACTACGGTTATGTCCTTCTATGTTATTTTATTCTACTTATGCTAATCTACATCTACCTGCAGCGTTACAGATGTGCCAGCGTTATATAAACCTACGTTAGTGGCCCTGTTCACCGAGCTAATCCCGGTGAACGTGCCCCTGGCACCGGGCTGGCCAGAATTGTTGATCGCTGCAGTACTATACTATTTTGTTATCCTGGCGTATCCTACATCTAACCTAACTTAGCCTTGTGTCGAAATTGGTGAGTGTCTAGATCGGTGGTTGGGCGCACCCTCCCCCTAATCCCAGACGTGGCGGATTCCAGCCGTTAGGCGGCTGGCCAAGTCCACGCCCCGGCGGAACAGGAAAGGTGCGCGGAGTCAGATTTGGTGTGATGAGATCTTAATCGTTGTTCCTAAGATATTCCTTTATTACTTTAAGTGATATCTCATTCGCCAATTTATTTAGGATTGAGAAATGGTCCTCATGCCTGAGCAGGTGATACGTGTCGAAATTGGGTAGCTGGTGACGTAATTGCGCTGCTACGTCGTCGAAGAGGTGGCACTCATACACCACGTGTTCTGGGGTGCCTGGTGTGGCCCCACAGTCACACGCTGGTGTAGCCCGTTTCCCGAACCGGCATAAATATGCCGGGTAGAGTCCATACCATCACGCCAGGTGATACGCCAGTATGGCGATGACGAATCCATCCTTCAAATGTGCGTTCACCGCGATATCGCCAAACACGGATGCGACCATCATGATGCTGTACACAGAACCTGGATTCATCCGAAAAAAATGACGATTTGCCATTCGTGCGCCCAGGTTCGTCGTTGAGTACACCATCGCAGGCGCTCCTGTCTGTGATGCAGCGTCAAGGGTAACCGCAGCCATAGTCTCCGAGCTGATACTCCATGCTGCTGCAAACGTCATCGAACTGTTCGTGCAGATGGTTGTTGTCTTGCAAACTTCCCTATCTGTTGACTCAGGGATCGAGACGTGGCTGCACGATCCGTTACAGCCATGCGGATAAGATACCTGCCATCTCGACTGCTTGTGATACGAGGCCGTTGGGATCCAGCTTGGCGTTCCGTATTACCCTCCTGAACCCACCGATTCCATATTCTGCTAACAGTCATTGGATCTCGACCAACGTGAGCAGCAATGTCGCGATACGATAAACCGCAATCACGATTGGCTACAATCCGACCTTTATCAAAGTCGGAAACGTGATGGTACTCATTTCTCCTCCTTACACGAGGCATCACAACAACGTTTCACCTTGCAACGCCGGTCAACTGCTGTTTGTGTATGAGATATCAGTTTGAAACTTTCCTCATGTCAGCACGTTGTAGGTGTCGCCAGCGGCGACAACCTTGTGTGGATGCTCTGAAAAACTAATCATTTGCGTAACGCAGCATCTTCTTCCTGTCGGTTAAATTTCACGTCTGTAGCACGTCATCTTCGTGGTGTTGCAATTTTGATGGCCAGTGGTGTAGATCAAGCAAAATGGTGAGGTGGGAACTATGTAGAACAAATCACAGTTCTTCAGAAACCCGTTGTATTGTGATACATTTCATAAAGTTGTGTTTTCTTATTCCTTTGAATATCTTACGAGTTATCTCACTCTTACTTAGTATTTGTATTTATACATATTTAGCGACCGAGGAAGAAACGCAGACATACAATTCGTAATTTTCTCTGAAACTGCACTGTAATAGGGAACTTACTTTGCTATTTCTGGTGGACTTCAATAAGGTGCCGTATCATTTGTTATTGTTTTGTAGCCTTTGGTTGCTTGGCAGTTCCCATCTGTATAAAATTAGCCAATCGCCAAGGTACTAAGTGTTTTTCTTAAATAAAATTTCCAGATGAAAGGTGTAAGAGGTGTATGCAGTGCCTGCAATAGGCAAGGCATGGGAGAGTCTCTGACCAGAGACTAGTATGTAGTTAGTTGTTGCTTGTCAGTAGTCTTGTGTAGACTGCGTGAGTCGGCGATAGTCGGCAGTAGTCGGCGCGTGTCTGCGCTTGTCTGCAGTCTGCCCTGGTCGGGACTCTGGAGGATGAGTATTATTGTAGAAGGTAAATAAGCAGCCTTGCGCATATCTAGTAATGTATGTTAACTGTCATCAATTTCTTTTAAAAAATGCCCCAATAATAATTTTTATAATATAAAGTATTTTTTTTAAAAAAAAGCATTCACTTCAATTTAAAGATTTTATTCAATGGACTATCTTTCCTTTCATGAATCACAAAGCATAGGCCAGCATTGCACGGAGATGTACCGAAAATTTTTTATATAAGAGCAGATATATTCGCAGTTTTTATTGAGGTAAGAATTTTTGCTTTTTTTTATTCAGAGTACAGGGCCGTGGCGCAGCGCCGCTGTCGTCATAAAATTTACCAGGTTACTGAATTTTTTTATTATTTTGGTGTTTAGGAATTTTTTTGTTTCGAACTTAACATTAAATGAGAAAAGAATTTTGTGGGTACGTTAAATGTGAATGCATTTCTGCACGGAGATTATAAATGGGAACCAATTTTGTTCAGAGGTTACAATATTTAAAATTCATTTAATTTAATTATTTTCGTGGGGAGGTTACACTTGGTTCATTTTTATTTATATATTATTTTTGCGGGGAGGTTACAAAGGAAATAACTTCTTTTAAGATAAACACTGAAACTCACTAACCATGTAATGTAGGAAGGAGTACTGATAAGAAGAGAAATTGAGACAGCAGAACTGCGGTTAGTAGTGAATTAGTTGCGAAATTCGATGGTATCTCGTCCAGGAGCTACAAATGTGGCCAGCCACATATACGTAGCAGTGGTGCAGTCGGTTGGAGATTTTGCGCGGATTAACTCCGAGTTTGCCCGGAACGAGCAACTCTTCCAACAGACCGCCTGACGGCTCGTACCACTGAAAGGGAGTACGCACAACAAGTAGTACTGGCTGCGCTGGGGTGTTGACAGCAGACGGTGTATTGTCTGCGGCCGGAGTGTGTACACACAACAGCACTAGAGCTTCTGCGTGGGTTTCCTTTGTAGTCCAGTCGCTGTCGGGATTTCTCAGAGCTACGCAGAGCTGCACCGTATCGCTGCTTGAAGCAGAAGCAGAATTTTGTGTGACTTCCTACTAGCCAGCAGTTAGTGAAATGGTTAACCCTGCATGTCACCCCTGACTTCATTTCTCCAAGAACAGGAGGTATATTCCCACAAACTGACAAATACAGTTTCTCTCTCTCTCTTTCTCTCTCTCTCTCTCTCTCTCTCTCTTCCTCTCTCTCTGTCTCTCTCTCTCTCACACACACACCTACCTCCATATTGTCCCAACTTCTACTAACATTTTACCATGGCTTTTGCATCCATATACCTTTATAGATTGTTTTCATATTCTAGTCCTTATTTCCCCAACTACTTTCTCCCCTTTACTGTCCATTGCAAAGCCAACTTAACTATTTCTGGATAACCTTATCTATGGTCCACTGATCGATCCCTTGTAAGAATAGGACGCTGCAGTACATTGTCTTCACCTTTTCGGTTTAATTCCTCACACATTTGATGGCCCACAATATTGTTCTCTGGACATACACTTCCAGAAACTCTTATTTATTTCCGTATCACTGTCTACTACCAATATAGCTCGATTACTGCGGAAAGCTTTTTTTATCTGTACCTACCTTCCTTTAGTAATTTCTTTGCTTCTGTCACCTGTTTAGTTTAGCGTCCCTTAGATCTTCTTCTTACTGTCATCACTATCGTCTTTCCGCTTTCCACGTTAATTTCCTACTAATCCAAGCGATGGGAAGGGGGTGGTGGTGATGTCTTTAGATCTTAGCTTTATTACTCTTTTCTCCGTGAACTTATATTGCTCTCCTACTGTTTCACTTCATTCGCTTATAATACTCGTACATGGAAAATGAACAGCATTGGTTTGCTGCTCCCGTAAGTTATACTATTTTTAACACAAACTTCTAGTTTGATCTTCCCTTCAACACGTCCTCAGTTTTCGTTTCTGTTCTTCTGACCCTTATTCTAGTTAGCAATTTTCAAGCGCATATCACACTGTTCGTCTGATAGTTCTCATGTTATCAGCAATGCTCTACTTTGCTAATGTGATGATAGGAGGTGACTTCAAGAAGTAAGTCACTCATTACATGTCGAACCAAGTAACTTCTCTTGAATGCTGTACTACATTTCAGAGTTACACACTTACATGTCTTTATTTTCAACATAGACATCAAGTATATGCAAACAACAATCGCGATCTTCAACCAACTGTTCAATTCCTCGACGATAGAAATCCGCTTCTTTGTCACCGTGCCGTTCTAGAACTTCTGTGTGAACGTCCTCATCAGGGGAAAGTCTGTTCACTTTGCCGAAAACGATTGATGCCTAACACCTTCCATTCTGATCAGCATGACCCACGACTGTGCTGCCTTAGTGATACTGTTCGCCGGCCGCGGTGGTCTCGCGGTTCTAGGCGCGCACTCCGGAACCGCGCGACTGCTACGGTCGCAGGTTCGAATCCTGCCTTGGGCATGGATGTGTGTGATGTCCTTAGGTTAGTTAGGTTTAACTAGTTCTAAGTTCTAGGGGACTGATGACCTAAGATGTTAAGTCCCATAGTGCTCAGAGCCATTTGAACCATTTGATACTGTTCACGCCATTTCACTACGACTGGACATAAAATTGCATTTGGACATTTAGCACCCCAGAATCTTACTGCCCCCGTACTTCAGCTTTGTAAGGGGTTTCAGGTGCCTCGCCATTTCACCCCTATACTGTGATGTGCCTTTTATCCGCAGCGCAGCAGAACTGTGTCTGCAGGAAAACCAAAACACGTACTCTCTGCTGACAATGGTGTAAGCATGGGTCGACATGTGTAACTTTCTTTCTGAAGCTCCTACGTAATTCTCTTCTGAAAATGTAGTGCTGAGTCAACCTTCTAGTACCCTCACCTTCCACAGAGAAGCGACAGTAACCAAATAAATTGCGCTTGATTAATATGACTCGCTTGTTCTATGAGACAAGTTTTGTAACCCTTCTTCACCGCAAATGGGATTAAGGTTTCGTTGACACCGATAAAGAAATGTTTTTATCATACTTCATTACTCTCCCTAATGGGAACAAACTTACTCAAAGAAATCAGAGACATTACAGTCAAGTTGGTTTATACTGTTGGGGCACAGTTCATTCTATAAAATTTTGGAATTTTTGTGTTCCCAAAATTATTTCTTGTATCTGGCATACGACGAGGCGTTTGACAATCCTCGCATTTATCTTGCAGGTAACGGGAAAGCCTGTAAAACGATTTCTAGCATTAGAAACGAACAAGAACAAACTTACTTTTCGACCATACCGAGTTTATTACATGCAGACGGAAAGCTCACTGGGAAGAGCACGGGCGAGGTTATCGGAATTTGTATTTTTGGACAAACCCGACTCGCTTTCGCCCATAGATCAGTGCAGATGAATATATAGTCCGTACACTTGAGAACAAAAATCGAATGGAAAGGCAAAGAGAGAAGGATGGAAGATAACAGCTGCGACACTCTGTAGGGAACCACTCCACATACTCCCTAACATCGTTTAGAACCATCACGAAAATCTGACGCGAGTTGTCGGAACTTCATTCTAACGCGTCCGAGTAGAAATTTTCAGCAAAATAAATATTCACTGTTGAGTGACATTTTGATCTCACCTTAACTTTCCCCTATTCGGTTAGAAACTCTTCCTTGTGTAATGTGTGCCTAGGCGACAAGGTGGTAACCCGAATAGAAAACCTCACAGTCCAAGGAGAAGAATACTGTTCTCAAAACGAATTTGCAAAGGTGCTCTTCCTCATCAAAAAGAGTGGCCCTAAATCTCATCTCTGGCACTAGTCTATATAAAACTAAACTAAACTGCATCCGAACAGATCTTGGAAGGCCCAAAGGTACCGACCGGCCGCCGTGTCATCCTCAGCCCACATACTCTAGCCTATTAGTCTATTGAAACTCATAGCTATGTGAAAAATTCTAGTGTATAAGCAAACACAAGTTGATGTTTGTTTCGCTTCTCTGGTGTTATCTGTAAATGTAAAGTTAAACGGTAAAGAGCCTGAATGTAAGGATACGCAGAAGATTTACCATCGTTTTTTACTAGAAATTATCATTCAAATTTTATGCTGATATACTTACTAGTATAATGATTTTATAACTATTTAATTGTACAGTGAAGTATTGGAAGAACTTGCCCTGGGATCAAAGAGGAGGAGTCCACTATATCAGATTCAAAATTTTCAAGTTGTGAAGAACGGAACAAACACAGTGTAAACACCATCAACAGCAAGCAGAACGAGGGCGATAAAATTTTCTCAGGCTTCCAGCCGCTCAAGTGGATTTTAAACCATTTGCCGCTCCTGGAAGCCCAAGAGAATTTCACAACTGCCACTCAAATGAAAACGAGACAAAAAAGGGCGAACTGCTTATTATTTTACAAGCAGCCGTCATAACTGTGAATACATTTATCCCACTGTGCGACAAGATGGTCAGTTTCTTTCTTTCTCGTGGCCTTTGTCCCGCTCCAACGCGGGATCGGCTTTGTTAGTACCGATTTGGCAGTGTTAATTGCATAGGGTGGCCGAATGACGTTCCTGAGGCCACCGCGAACCCCCCCCCCCCCCCACCATCCCTCCCTGGGGACGTAAGTAGTGTACCCCAGCTGTCTGCGTCTAGTGTAAGTCATGAAATAGTGCGAACGTTTTCAAATATCTGTGAGTCGTGTAACTGAGGTGGAACTTGGGGACCAGCCCGGGATTCACCTAGCGGGATGTGGAAAACCGCCTAAAAACCACATCCAGGCTGGCCGGCATACCGGTCCTCGTCGTAAATGCGCCGGGCGGATTCGATCCGGGGCCGGCGCGCATACCCAAGTCCTGGCGGGTTGAGACAAGATGGTCAATACATTCATCAATAAATGTTAGTGGTATCTTATGGAAACATGATTGACCCAGGCGTTCACCTCTTCCTCCAAAGTGAACCGACGCAGACGAATATCTTTCCTCATGACTGGAAAGTAAGGAAATCACATGGGGAAACATCGGAACTGTATGAAGAATGTGCAAGGGCTTCCCAGCTTAGTGGAAATAGCCTTGGCAACACGACGACGAGCATTATCAAGCAACAGTATGATGCAGTCCCCGAACATTCCTCGACGTAATGGTCATAATGACATTCCCGGGGCTGTAGTTTCGAATACGTTACCGAGGTTTCGCTGAAAAACCCTTACACATCTTTCATACAGTCGGAATCTCTCTCCATGTGGTTTCTATATCTTTGGGGGCCCTGAAAACAGATATTCGCCGCCGTAGTTTCGCTTCGAACGAAGAGGTGCACGCTTGGGTACAGTAATGATTTCGAAGGCAATCGCAAAAAATTTTCCACCATGGCACTTACAGTCTTACTTCATATTGGGATCAGTGTCTTAAGAGCTATGGCGATTACTTTTGAAATAGTAAACGGTTTACTTTTTTCCCAATTGTCTCATTGTCACTAGACTGCCTCATATATCTCGCCACAATGTTATTTGTTCGTGTCGTGTTATGGTTTTACAATGTTTCTACAAGTGGTTTGTTAAAGTAATTCTTTAGTATCTTGCATTCAAATGGAACACTTACCAAATTAAATTGACAGAAGTAAAAGGTAAGAGAAGTTGCGAGAATCATCACAAGATTGTTTAGTAAGCATGGGCACAAAACAAGAGAGTTCAACAAACTGAAAGATAGGTCAGCTTCATGGAAAAGCATGCTCTAAAAATTCAGCAAATGTACTTTCAGTCGACTAACGGGAAACATTAATTCCTCCCTATTACATTTCTCGCAGTATCTCAACCGGAAAATTACATACGTTCGGCCAGATTTGTACGGAGATACTCATCATGCACCTTCTCCAAGTGAAATAGGAAAAGCGGAAATAATGTTGGTGCTTTATTAACCTCTTCCACACATTATACGATCGCACGTGGAATACAAATGTAAATGGAAAAATTAGCAATGGAGAGTAGCACCAAAGAAACTGTCATAGGCATACGTATTCAAATACAGATATATGTAAACAAGCAGAAAAACGGCGCTGCGGTCGACAACGCGTATATAAAGGCAACAAGTGTCTGACGCAATTGCTAGATCGGTTACTGCTCCTACAGTGGGAGGTTATCAAGACTGGACTGAGTTTGAACGTGGTGTTACAGACGGCGCACGACTGACTGGACACAGCATCTCCGAGTTAGCAATGAAGTGGGGATTTTCACGTACGACCACTTCACGAGTGTACCGTGAATATTATAAATCTGGTAAAACATCAAATCTCCGACATCACTGCGGCTAGAAAAAGATCGTGGAAGAATGGGACCAACGACGACTAAAGAGAATCTTTCAACGTGACAGAAGTGCAGCCCTTCCGCAAATTGCTGCATATTTCAGTGTTGGGCCATCAACAAGCGTGATCCTGCGAACCATTCATCGAAACATCATCGATATAGGCTTTCGGAGCCGAAAGCCCACTCGTGTACCATTGATAACTGCACGACACAAAGCTTATAAGCCTCGCCTGGGCCCGTCAACACCGACGTTGGACTGTTGATAACTGGAAACATGTTGCCTTTTCGGACAAGTCTCGTTTCAAATTCTGTCTAGCGGGTGGACGTGTACGGGTATGGAGACAATCTCATGGATCCATGGACTTGCATGTCAGCATGGAACTGTTCAAGCTGGTGGAGGCTCCGTTCATATGACTCGGACAGGTGACACGTAAGTAGGCATCCTGTCTGATCACCTGTATCCATTCATGTACTTTATTCATTCCGATGAACTTGGGCAATTCTAGCAGGACAGTGGAACACCCCACTTGTCCTGAATTACCAGAGGCACTCCAGGAACACTCTTCTGTGTTTAAACATCTCTGCTGCCCACCAGACTCCCCAGACATGAACATTATTGAGTATTTCTGGGATGCCTTTCAACGTGCTGTTCAGAAGAGATCTCCATCGCCTCGTACTCTTACGGATTTATGGACAGACCTGCAGGATTCTTGGTGTCAGTTCTCTCCAGTATTACTTCGGACATTAGTCGAGTCCATGCCAAGTCGTACTGCAACACTTCTGCGTGCTCGCAGGGGCCCTACACGATATTAGGCAGGTGTACCAGTTCTTTGGCTCTTCAGCGTATAACATGGACGAACTTCGTCTAGTGGAAGACTTCTAGAGGAAAGCTGTAGTGGTATAACTTTCTAAACTTGTAGAAATTAGAAGAAATGTCCCTGCTGTGACACGTTACTGCGTCGAAGGTGCTAATCACGCAAGCTATAGTTTGCGAGAGGTTGCATGTGGAGATCTATGTTGAACAATCTGCGAGGGACGGTTCTCGCAATTTTCACTTGATTCTTCCCTAGATTAGCGGTTATCAACTCTTTAGAGACGGAACCCTTTTAAAATATGAAATACTTTAGGGAGACCTAAAATAAACAAAACCTGGTCTTATGTTCATTCTTTAATTGTAAACATTTAATAAGAATCATACGAAAATAGGTTTGTTATGGACTGCTCGGGTCTACAACAGTATACAAAACAGCACGCAGTAATACAATACACAAGATGATCTTGTATTGATTCCACGTAAGTTTGTAAAATTGTTTCCGTTTAAGGGGGGTAGGACGTCAAACGGGCCGACTTGGAGCAGGAGAGACACCACAGAACATTTTAATTTCCGCTGTCTATACTTTTACAAGTAAATTCATAAAACTATGTCAGCATGACCAGGAAGGATTCAGGATTCACACTCGTAGCAGCGGAAGTTCAAAAACATAACAAAATAATTTTTTAAAGTGTGAAATTTCATCATTTTTTCACTTACTATTGGCTGCATTTGTTGCTATAGGTACACTTTTCTTCATAAGTAACAGAGACTGTTCGATGAATTTTGCACAGCATACAAACCATAATTATAGGGGTCTGAAACTCTATAATCTATTTAATTTATGAAAAAATGAATGAGCTGTTACGTTTTAAACTTTATGTTTAGAAAAAAATCACATTTTGTAGTTTATTATCTCAATTTTTATCACAGTTTTTTATAGATTTGGAAAATTCTATAATTTCATACACATACACATACGGTTTGTATGCTGTGCAAAATTCATCAAAGATTCTCTCTTACTTGTGAAGAAAAATGGACCTATAGCAACAAATGCAGCCAACAGTAAGTGAAAAAATTATGAAATTTCATATCTAAAAGAAAAGTATTTTGTTACGTTTTTGAACTTCCACTGCGATGAGTATGAATCTTGAATCCTTTCTGGTCTGCTGACAATGTCTTATGAATTTATTTGTAAAAGTATAGACAGTAGAAAATAAAATGTCCTGTGGTGCATCTCTTGCTCCAAGTCGGCCCGTTTGACGTCTTACCTCCCTTTCGGAGGTGTGAAACGTTTTTTGTTTTTGACCAACTGTTTAATGTCAGACTTGATAGAAGAGAGCTGAAGACGCATGTGAGGTTCTACATCCAGTCTTTTGCGGTGTTTTATCTTTGTAGTTGCATATGCTGAGAATCCAGTGTTACGCAAGTACTCGCATGTTGCTGGGAACGTGAGAGGAACAGACAGAGTCTATACTGCAAGAAGTCGGTACTGATCACGTTCGCTGCACCAAAACTATTCGGTTTAATTTGTTTTGAATAGTGAGCCCAAGCTTGAAACTGACGTCATTTCTAAAATGAATTCATAGGTTTCGTTTGACATGTTTTATAGCTTCTGCAAATTCGGTACAAAAGTATTCTCATCGTTTTAATTCGTTTTGAGTTTGTATTCTGCTCTTCAGGAGAATACTTCTTAAAAGATGCATGCGTATCATGGAGACTCTGGACAAGTACTTCAAATATTTCATTTGGTAGTTCTGTTGTGTCACTTACACACATATTCAGTGCTAAAAAAGAGTTCTAGTTCTCTCTTGACAACAAAAACAATCCAAAAAACTAAACTTTTAAGGCAGTTACTTTGTTATTTGTATTAAAAACTGTTGTCTGTTTTCCTTGTAAAGACATTTTTAGTTCGTTAATTCTTCCACATATATCTGCCAAAAACAGCTAGTCAGAACAACAAGAAATGTCAATCATAGAAGTTTGTAATTGAGCCCTGAGTTCGAATAATCTTGTTGAGGTCTTACCCCAGATAACTATGTAATCCCAGCGTGGACACCTAGCGTTTTACGACTACTTCCATAGTCTTCACGCGATATTGAAAACAATTGGCACCAAGAGTGCGTAACTTAAACCAACTAATTTAGATATTTCCACTGCTTAATCTTCTTTATAAGTAATGCTTTTCTATGCATGATATGCAGGATTCAATGGCTGTAACTGCAATTTTACCAGTAATTGCCTTGGCACCGTCTCTAAAAATATCGGTACAGTCGTTCCAATCGTGGTGGTTTACATCAAAGAAATTGTTAACCGTGTTAAAAATTTCTTTCCCGCTTGTGTTAGTTGGCAGCGAAGCGCACATAAGCAAGTCTTCTTGGAGCGAATGTTTTTATGGATATCGTATAATTTTCAGGAAGATGGCGAGTCCAGCAACATCAATCGACTCCCACATTTGCAAGACGAATTTTTTGCATTGAAGACGACCAGCTGCACTTGGAAACAGAATTAAGGAATCACTTTTTCGAAATCCCGTGATTTCCATCAGCTGAGTTTGAAATTTGGCTCAAAAGTGCGTACAATTTGCTCTCTAATTATACAAAAGGTGGCGCCCTGCAACGTCACCCTTGGGCTCCATGACACTTGAAACAGCAAAGAGCGAATACATGCGAGGAAAAGGCTGCAGCTCAGAAGTTCATGCGACTTATAATGTGGGTTAATTATGTCTCTTTTGCACCAGACTTCAACACAATTCTGTCCATCACCATAGTGGAAGTGTCAAGCGATCGAAAGGTCGTCACATCCCCACTTTCCCATGTTTTACCCTATCGTTTGATGCCTCTGCGAGGTTAGAGTCGCGACGCATAGCGTTGAAATCAGGAAGTTGTCTTATGAGTGGCCGAGGAAAACATTCCAGGCTCACCCCAGCTCAGAATCGGCACGAAAAGGACTCAGGGGATAGCATAAAAGAGCTCAACGAAATCACTCCTTTCTCTGAGGCGTTGGTTCCCACACACTGTGTGATCACAGTGCGATGAACAGGACCTCTGACACTGCTGACACACTCGGAGGTTTCAACCTTTCTCTAAGGACAGTATATGGCTGCGTATGCATTGAACGTGAGCTGATTCCTTTGGAGCGTAGAGCGACCGAAGTTTGCGCCCTCGTACACACATAAAAAAAAATTCTTGCATCTCCTCGATTCCCAGAACTCATGAAGATAGGCGTTGACTGTGGACATTGTATCACAGATACAGTCCCTTTGACTCTTCAGAGATGTCACTAAACCCGCCCAAAGATGTAAACAATCATGCATGAGCAACGCCTATTAGGCGGAAGGGCTCCGACAGCCGATCAGTTCCAATCATTCCTACAGGAAGGAGGTACACGGCTCGTGTTGTCTGTAGTTCAACCATACCTAGACGGTCAGTACGGCTGTTCGATAGCAACTTTGTGTTAGGAAGGGCTCTCAACAAGGGAAGTGCCCAGGCACCTCCGAGTGAACCAAAGCGATGTTGTTCGGACATGGAGAAGATACAGAGAGACAGGAACTATCGATGACGTGCCTCGCTCAGGCTTCCCAAGGACTACCACTGCAGTGGATGACCGCTACCGGCGGATTATGGCTCGGAGGAACCCCTACAGTAACGCCACCACGTTGAATAATGCTTTTCGTGCAACCACAGGACGTCGTGTTACGTCTCAAACTGTGCGTAATAGGCAGCATGATGAACATCTTCTGTCCCGATGTCCATGGAGGGGTCCATCTTTGCAACCACGGCAACATACAGCGCGCTACAGATGGGCCCAACAACATGCCGAATGGACCGTTCAGGATTGGCACCACGTTCTCTTCACCAATGAGTGTCTCATATGCCTTCAACCAGACAGAGACGTGTTTGGAGGCAACCTGGTCAGGCTGAACGCCTTAGACACACTGTCCAGCGAGTGCAGCAAGTTTGAGGTTCCCTGCTGTTTTGGGATGGCATCATGTGAGGCCGACGTACGCCGCTAGTGGTCATGAAAGGCGCCGTAACGGCTGTACGATACGTGAATGCCATCCTGCGTATGGGCAGCATATTGGCGAGGCATTCTTCTTCATGGACGACAGACAATTCGCGTCCCCATCGTGCACATCTTTTGAATGACTTCCTTCAGGATAACGACGTCGCTCGACTAGAGTGGCAAGCATGTTCTCCAGACATGAACGGTACCGAAGATGTTTGGCATGGATTGAAAAAGGCTTTTTTTAACGAAGTGACCCACCAACCACTCTGAAGGATTGACGCCGAACCGCCATTGAGGAGTGGGACAATCTGAACCAACAGCGCCTTGATGAACTTGTGGATAGTATGCCACGAAGAATACAGGCATGCATCAATGCAAGAGGTCGTGCTACCGGGTATTAGAGGTACCGGTGCGTACAGCAATCTGGAACACCACCACTAGAGGTCTCGTTGAATGGTGGCACAACATGCAATGTATGGATTTCATGAGCAATTGAAAGGGCGGAAATGATGTTGATGTTGATCTCTATTCCAATTTTCTGTACAGCTTCCGGAACTCTCGGATCCGAGGTGATCTAAAACTTTTTTTGATTTGTGTATGTAGGCTGGAACTGCTAGGGATCGTTCAGCACTATTTGACGAGGCAGTAAAGGATGCTTTTGCTCTTTCGTCCCAAGTATTTCGCGTCTTCCTGTGGCATATGACGTTGACAAACGCGTGAATAAAATGGCAAAAGATCCTTCTAACACCCAGCAGGTCAGCAAGCGCCTAGGACTTGGTCACCGGTTTTGTCTCTATAGCTTCTGAAAGTTTCATTCATGCATTTGTCAATGCCGTATCCAGCAGCCCCCCCCCCCCCCCCCCCACGTCAACCACGGGTGTACACAGAACAGGAGCACTCGAACAGCATAAGCACCCTTAGCTGCCTCGGATCGCACTCAAATTTCATGGAATCGATTTAAACAGTTCCTAGTGGTTCCAACCTGTACACGAGAGCAAACATTGCCGTGGCCCTAGCGCTCCGAGCCAGTGCGATAGCGTTTGTTGAGGCTGCAGCCGCACAGTGTACTTGGGAAAACGTTGAAACTCCCGAGTGCCAGCAATGTCGAAGGTTGTCATGAACGGCTTCATCTTACTCACTGCACTGTGAACTCTCGTTTTCGACCTCAAAATTTGAGGGACCCAACGGCCCATGGGAAGGGGCGGATTCACTGACGCCCTTAATTCCACCCCTTGCAGCCTTTTCGTGCAGATTCTGAGCGTTGATGTGTCTGGAATATTTTCCTCGGCCACTTATAAGTAATCCGCGTGATTTCGGGGATGTGCGTCGTGTTTATGATCTCTATCACAGAGACGTGAAAATAATGGGTAAATATCGCTAAGAGAGGGTGTGACGACTTTCCGAGGGTGTGTGACACCCACTGTGGAAATTGATAGAAATTTGGTAAAATTTTGGACAACGTGACATCATTAACGCATCTTACCCGACACGTGAACTTCTGAGTTGTGGCCTTTCTTTCGCACGTATTGAGATCTTCTGTTTGAAGCGTCAAATATCGAACCCGAGAGTGACGTACCAGAGCGCCATGTTGTTGTACCATCACTGAGGAAGATTGTACACATATTTGAGCCAAATTTGAAACTTATAGGTGGGAATTACGGGGTTCCGAAAAAGTGATCGCTAAATTCCGTTGCCCAGTGTAGCTCTAAATTGACATAGCCAACAAGGACATTAATTCGACTCGAAACAGTGTTGTTCAAAAGCGACACCTCAGAGAGATGCTTTGAAAATTTTTCATTGGGCATGTGCTGTGTTACGTCGGCCACACGTGGTTTTATGAAATTCTCGGCGATAGAGTGCATTTCTTCCACTTGACCGGTGCGGTTGCTTACCAAATAGGATGCTTATGTGGGTTTTTAATTAACAGTCTGGGTATCATTCTCCATAGTTTTGTGATTTCTTAATACCTATTCGTTCTTACGTATAAAAAATTCTTTATTTTCCTCTTTGAAATTTTGTTTCGCCTTTATTGTCTTCACGTGTCCTACTGTTTGAAACTATGGAGTTTCAAGTCGTTACATCACATTCTTATATCCCATAATCTTGAATAGAAATCTTTGAGGCTGATGCCGCATTTTCCGAGGAAACCACCGTTGATTTTTCAATGCAAGGTTTTTGTTGCAACATTTTTAGCCAGTGCTTCACTCTAGCTTTTAAAATTGACAGTTTAATTTTACAATATGACAAACAGAGAACAATGTCGCCACGAGATATTGAATTTTACAACAGTAGACAATAACATGCACGAATCTAATACTCTGCAAGCCTAGAGCGGACCGTGTATTCGCCGTGCCAAAATGGACTGCGTGTTGCAATCGCAGACTCGAGCACGAGCTGCACTCTGTGCTGCGTCGGTGTATATGTTTCCAATGGTGAAGCATATATAGCAAGGTGACGAAACCGTTCGAGGAGGTACGAGGTGTTTGTGGATGAAAGACAAATTGAGAGACCATATTGGAGTGTTCGTGGTGTGCGTAAATGAGACAGAGCGAAAGAACATGTCTGCGTTGCCACCAGATGGTGGTATCACATGTATTGACGCGAATTCTTCGGTAACGTTTGCAGTGACTTCAGTGTTTCATTTTGTCTGAATTTGTTATCATGCACTCCTATCATGATGAACAGCTGCCAATAAAATGACCTCGCCCTTGAGAATGTTGCATTTTTTTCCAGCAGAGTATATTAAAAACAAGCAATACAGTGCTAAATTTTATGGGAAATGAAATGTAAAATGTTGTCACGAGTTTTTATGATTGTGAAGTATGACGTAGTTGTGGACGTACAGAGTTTGATCATGGGAAACTTTGTTCGAAAAGCTAATGAAATATTTTACTTATGTACGAATGAGCTATTTACGCGTTCGGCGTTTACATAGGCAGTCATTACAATATATGTTTACCCCAGTGTATTAACTGCAAAAATTTGATGGTGGAGTATTACAGTCTTCTTCTTTATCATCATATTCTTCTCCTTCCCAGCCCTTCCCAGCGTCACCAAAGAGTATGCATGTTATTTCGAATTTGTCAGTGTTAAGGGTAGTGTTAAAGGATGCCTTCCCTAACGGCAGCATTTCGACCCAGGACGGAATTTGTGTACGTGATTAGTCTGCGTCTAGTGTTGTCACATATTCAAAATTGTGAGCTGTTTCCAGATGTCCCGGTAGACTATCTGAGGCGAGTTGCAGACATCAGTCCAGTATTCAACTAGTCGGATGTGGGAAACCACCTAAAGGCCACATCCAGGCTAGTCGGCACACCGACCGCTGTCTTTAACCCGCCGGGACAATTCGATCCTAGTCTGCCGGTTTCTCGTATCCTGGTAGCGAACCCTTCATTATAAATATGTTTCAACCACTCTATGAATAAGTCAGTCTGTCTACAACATTTAGTTGGCACTTGTAACCTTGGAGTCCACACACAAGTAAATGGTGCATCAACTATATTTCACCACACTCACTTTCGTGACCCTCAGCTAGTTACATCTACCAACACTCGTTCTGATTGGATTCAAAGCTGTCCACGTTTTGGTTGCGCGCACATGTTGGCTAGGTTGTTTCGAGTACGCTGCAGAAGCTTTGCTCGGAAGTCCTTACAAATCCTCCTACAGTTCCGATTTACTTATTTTTGGAGCCCTGAAGAAAGACATTTGTGACCATCAGTTTCCCTCGGATGAAGAAGTACACGCCTCGGTATAAAAATAACTAAAAAGAAGCCGTGTGGCACCACGGCCTAGTGGAAGACTTTTAATTGGACACCTTTTTTTCTTTCTTCTTTTAGCTGTGACCTGATCGAGAATAAGTGCCAAAACCTCTTAATTTCCAAGCAGCACTTTACCACCTTTTTCATGTGTTTCGTCATTGTTCTCGGCATTTGGTCTGACTAAACATCACAACACAACTTAAAGCTCATGGTCGAATACTGCACTCAGTTTATTTTAAACATGCTGAGGTACCGAGCCAGCATTCCGGCTACTTGCTTGTCCTTAAAGCCAACGGCACTTTGTTTTCCCAAATGGTCAGGACTTATGTTAGTTAACTTCGGTGACTGGGTAGATCACGACGTGTTACCAACGTGCCAAGGCCATTGGCGCCTCGTTACACAGTTCCATAAGCATACGCAAACACACGCCCGTGAAGGCCTTAACCATCTTGTCTCACAGTGGGATACTTTTGAAATGATAATCAGTTTACCTGATTTGTTTTCAATTTGTCTTGTTTTCATTTGATTGCCTCTTATAACATTCATCAGTTATCTCTGTTCTAAAACTGCTCCGTTAGTTTTTCGCATTATTTCGTCCAGCAAGAGTTACATTCCTTCTTAACCACACGAGGAATAGCATTTGGGGCTACTTTGGGTACGAATCGAGAATTCCTTGTGTAGACTGCAAATGGCTTGTCTGTCGTAACTACACATGTTCCATAATTTCTGTTAGGCAGTACACCAACTGCAAATGTACGAAAACATATTATGTCCCTTTCATTATAACTCTCCAATCCTCCAAGAGCTGTTTCACCTCCTCGTATATTGTCAACTGTTAGCCACGAATTGCCACTAACTACCTCTGTAGTTGTACAAGAAAATTGAATCTTGCAACCAACAAAGGTAATAGGTCCTTGTAATAACTCTTGTTGTCCTGTTTCATTTGGAGTAATTGAAAAACTATCAACACTCTTGTATACTGGCATTCTGCTCCTCCTTCTGTAGATCCTCCTCCTGTATGGCGTCGCTGTGCGTAATGTGCGGCTGCCTCGAGTTGAATGAGCGTGCAGCTTTCTCAGTAACGGATGTTCCTACTGATAAGAATGGGCGTGGTAGGAAGTAGCGCGCTGATAAACCGCAATGGCGGCGCCGGAAGCATCTTTTTTCTGCGGATCGTGCTTAGTTAGAACTATAGAGCGATCCGCCTGGGGCCTCGTGCAGTGGCCGTTCAAGGTCACCCGCCAATATGGCGGAGCACACAGCCATGTGTAGACTACCCATGGTGCCAAGAAATACCATGGCTGAGTATCTTGTTATGGAACCCTCGCGATGTTTCACTCTCGGAGCTTAAAGTCGGCCAGAAGTTGGAAACAATGTGAAGCCATCCGACGAATGGCTGTGTGCTCCGCCATATTGGTGGGTGACCTTGAACGGGACTTAGACGCTGCACGAGGCCCCAGGCGGATCGCGCTATAGTTCTAACTAAGCGCGATCCGCAGAAAAAAAGATACTTCCGGTGCCGCCATTGCGGTTTATCGTCGCGCTACTTCCTGCCGCGCCCAGTTCTGTGCTTCATTAGGAGGAGGAAGTGTGAAGTACTATGCTGCTCTTATCAGTACTTGCATGCAGCTGCGCCATGTTTTGACGACTTCTAGTGGTTTTATATTACGAAGCAGCAGCAGTTAATTTAAGTCGAGGCAACTGCATGTTTTACACAGCCATGCAGCGTTTATATTGATTACTAATGATTATAATGATATGTTTGTCTATTTCTGCAGGAGTTACGACTCCTGGGGAGGTGGGTGGGTTATATTTGTTTATTACTTTCTTATCTCATACAGACACACACAGCCAGACTCACACAGCACAGTCGTCTTGGCGTAGGATCGATGTTTCTTCCAGTCATCATTCCTCAGGTTCCACGTGTGTTCCGTAGGAATTTTATAACTGGGAGTGATAGTAGGATCTCTACGAATAGAGTCCAGGGTCCGCTGGAACGCCTCAAGGACCCTCCTTCAAGCTTGCACTGGTGTGCCTGTTCTTCCATATTTGAAGAAGGTTACTCAGGTGCCAACCTTGTAGCCCCTCCTCCCTCCCTCCCCCCATGCGTTTGGTTTGGGGCTCGCTGTATCCTGGGGGCCCAACGGGGGATGAAGCTCCTTATTCCAATGCATAGAGCAGTGAGCCCCATCTGGTATGATGAGATTTAAAATCTCCGGCATAAACGACTGAATTGCTACCAATGGGTAAATTGCTGATGAGCCAATTCTGTGGTTAAGGGCCGGCCGGAGTAGCAGAGCGGTTCTGGGCGCTTCAGTTTGGAACCGCGCGACCGCTACGGTCGCAGGTTCGAATACTGCCTCGGGCATGGACGTGTGTGATGTCCTTAGATTAGTTAGGTTTAAGTAGTTCTAAAGGACTGATGACCTCAGCTGTTAAGTCCCATAGTGCTCAGAGCCATTTTTTGTGATTGAGGTATACAGTCATTAGACAGTTCTCTCAGTTTTACACCAATCGCATATTGAGCTGATAATATGCAAGAGTTTGATAAAAATACGGAAACACCGCAAACACAACATATTACCAAGGCTGATACGGTGAGGTGTAACACCGTTGGCTTTCACAATAGCTTCCAGTCGTCTGGAAATGGATAAATACAGGTGCTGAATCGTTTTCAAGGGAATCTTCTTTCAAAATAGTGACGAGCTCACGTAATGATGAGGGAAGTGGTTAGCAATCATTTACCCTTCACTCCAAAGCAGACCACAAAGGCTCAGTAATACTGACACTGCGCTCACACAATCAGTCCCTGACGATGCGAGTTATGTGAACAGTGACCCTGTCGTCTGGAAATGCACCATCAACATTGGGAATCCAATATTTTACAATGGGTTGTACCTGATCATCCAAAATCGTCATTTAATCTTAGACAGTGTTGCTACTCTGTAGACTACCCACGGTACCAAGAAATACAATGGCTGACAAGGGAACCTCCCCATCGCACCCCCCTCAGATTTAGTTATAAGTTGACACAGTGGATAGGCCTTGAAAAACTGAACACAGATCAATCGAGAAAACAGGAAGACGTTTTGTCGAACTATGAAAAAAAATAAGCAAAATATACAAATTGAGTAGTTGATGTGTAACATAAGTCACATCAAGGCCAATGTGAAATCAGGAGCGCCGTGGTCTCGTGGTTAGCGCAAAAACTGCGGTACGAGAGGACCTCGGTTCAAGTCTTCTCTCGAGCAAAAATTTTAACTTTTTTATTTTCTAGCAATTGACGTGTGTCAATTATCAAAGTTCAGGCACTCACACAATCAACTTCGCTCTCGAAAATTCCAGGACATGTTCAGATTTGCTTGGACATATGCAGGATTTGACACACGGAAAAAATTGGAAAACGTTAAAAACATATGTTTTGACAGAGCACAGGGTAAACTGTGTGCTTGTGAAACTGTTGCATTCATTTGTTGCAGTTTATGTGATAAACTCTTATGTTTTCATCACTTTTTTGGGAGTTATTATCACATCCACAAGAAAACCTAAATCGGGCAAGGTAGAAGAATCTTTTTACCCATTCGCCAAGTGTACAAGTTAGGTGGGTCTGCAACATATTCCTGTCATGTGACGCACATGCCGTCACCAGTGTCGTATAGAATATATCAGACGTGTTTTCCTGTGGAGGAATCGGTTGACCTATGACCTTGCGATCAAATGTTTTCGGTTCCCATTGGAGAGGAACGTACTTTCGTCTACTAATCGCACGGTTTTGCGGTGCGGTCGCAAAACACAGACACTAAACTTATTACAGTGAACAGAGACGTCAATGAACGAACTGACAGATCATAACTTTGCGAAAACAAATAAAGTAAAATTTTCACCCGAGTGTAGACTTGAACCAAGGATCTCTCGTTCCGTAGTTCTTCACGCTAACCACGAGACCACGGCGCTCCTGAACTGAAACTATGCTTGATGTTGCTTATCTTGAACATGGACTACCCAGTTTGTATATTTTACTTATTTTTTCCATAGTTCCACACAACTTCTTCCTGTCTTCTCGATTGATCTGTGTTCAGTTTTTCAAGGCCTGTCCGCTGTGCCAACTTATAACTAAATCTGAGGGGGGTGCGATGGGGAGGTTCCCTTGTGAGTATCTTGTTATGGAACCCTCGCGATGTTTCACTCTCGGAGCTTAAAGTCGGCCAGAAGTTGGAAACAATGTGAAGCCAGATTCATCTGACAAAATTACTTTCTTCCGTCACTCAATAGTCCAAGTCTTATGGCTTCGGCAACACGTGAGCAGCATCTGAATTTATGTTCAAGCGCGCATTTTTTTGTTGTGTTTCCTTATTTTTATCCAATTATTCTATAACTCAAACGCACACTGTGTGGCAATCATCCGAATAACACCATCATTCACGTGTTCCTGTTTCAGAAGTGTGATTAGGTCTTAGATTCATGTTCTAATCTTCCAAATGAGCAAAGATTCTTTCGTAGCTCTAATAATTTAGCACCAGTGCAAGTTTCGGATAATAATTCCTTTAAGTGGGCTATGCAGGTGTGTGCGGCGTCTTACATGTCGTCACTATAGATGAGCCGTAGACTAAGTGTGGCCTCAACACATCTCAAATGAGAAGTATGAGACACGTCAAATTTAATGACGCCTAAGAAAATTAGGTTGCGCTACCGCTATTCACGCGTAAATTATGTTTGCTTCGGGAACCTTTTCAGAGAGCAAATGTAATTTAAAACGAGCTGGCGGCACCGGGTTTTTGTGACACTGCTTTTGAACTGAGCGTATATTAATTACATTTCTTTACTGGAACACCCATGTTGCGTAAGACCCAGCGTCAATTCATACTAATTCGTGTTCTTGCGTGAATTACTTTTAAGCCACGATTTCTGAAGTGCAACTAATGGAATTTGCAGGAAGTATACAATGTGTGAAACGAATGTTTCTTTGGAATGGAGTGATGTGATTAATGTTGCCAAGTGTTGAAAGCTGACAAAAAACTTGACTAGTGGATTGTGCTTGTCCTGTGACCTTGTCGTTGAGTGATTGGACAGGAACGAATAGCTTTATACAGCCCACTTTTATTTTCCTTTTCTTCCATATACTATTAAAGTTCCAGTTTTAAACAATACAGTCGTCGAGCTAATGGGATTAATTTGTAAATACAGCTACGAAAAGTGAAGGAATTATGCCAAAAATATAGAATTAAATGGGTAGTAGTGATTTTGACTCGTAGCTCCTACAAGTAAATAACTTTCCTTTCTTTCTTCCGGAGATTAAATACGTATCTAAAAGGTTTTACTCACAGATAGTTAAAAAGCATATTATCCTTTTTCCATTGTTTTCAGAAGTGGCTGCTGTATCAGTGAGAAATCAGTGTCTGATGCGCTACTACATAAATTTTTAAGTTTATCACTGTGGTTGATACTGTCACAATAATTTTTGAAGGATGGAGTCCATATTAGCTTTCGACGTCTTTCTGGCGAGAGAGGCAACAGACATGGTACTGAATGACAAATTGGTGGAAGCTGAGAGGGAAGTCGGCCTTTATTGATTTAGGGAAATCCTGGAGAAACTAATTCTGGATAACTGGATGAGCACCCTATCTGCCGTCTACAAGGATACTTGCAGATTATTTTGTTACACCATTGCATAACCCTGCTTTTCTCCAAATTGAGTAATTATATGCGATACATGTGATTAGGTTCAATGCGCAATCATTTCGTGTATTAGTACTGCTGATGATGTTCAATGGTCTAAAATTTGTACTTATTTACAATTTAAAATCATTTTAAACATCAGAAGAAACTCTTCTATTCGTTTGCGAGTATGTGGAATGACGGGGTGGCGATGGAGTGGGGTACGGAAGAGTTATTTTCATATATGTATCTCTAAGGAAGGTAATGGTACGAGAGAGGCAGTTCTGACTAAGGGTTTCAGACGGAAAAATAATCCAGTAATGGGCATAGGATTTGTCAACCTACAAAAATTAAACGACGTAGAAAGGTGGAAGATGTTCCAGATTTTGAGAAAAGTAGGACTGAGCTATAGGAAAACTTTGTTAATACAATATGTATAAGCAACAAGAGGGACCAATAAGACTGGAAGATTAAGAACGAAGTTCTCGGATTAAAAAGGATGTAAGACAGGGATGCAGTCTTTTGCATTTGCTGTGCAGTCTACGCTGACAGTCAGAACGTTACGACCACCAGCCTAACAGCCTCACTGCATCCGTACCACCACATGTGGTTGCTGATATCCGTGCCAAAAGTGAACCTTCGGCACGGATAACGTAGGCGACGCGCCGTGGCATGGAACCAATAACGCGTTGGTGGATTGCTGGTGGGAGCTGGCACCACATCTGCGCACACAAGTCACCTAATTCCCGTAAATTCCGGGGAGGGGTCGATGAGCTCTGACTCCACGTTCAGTCACGTTCCAGATGTGTTCGATAGTGTTCAGATATGTCGAGTTGGGGGGCCAGCACATCAAATGCATCTCACCACTGTGTTCCTCGAACCATTCCATCACACTCCTGGCCTTGTGACATGGTGCGTTATCTTCTTGAAAAATGCCACTGCCGTCAGGAAAGGTGATCGTCATCAAGTGATGAACGTGGTCTGCAACCAGTGTACGATACTCGTTGGTTCCACTGGACCAATGGATGCCCACGTGAATGTTCACCTACTAGAGCAACCGCCAGCTTGCCTCCGTTCCGTAGTACAGGTACCAGGTGCTGTTTCCCTGGAAGATGAGGGATTCAGTCCCTCTCATTGGCATGATGAAAAGGGTACTGGGATTCATCACACCATGCAACGCTCTGCCTCGAACCATTCCATCACACTCCTGGCCTTGTGACATGGTGCGTTATCTTCTTGAAAAATGCCACTGCCGTCAGGAAAGGTGATCGTCATGAAGTGATGAACGTGGTCTGCAACCAGTGTACGATACTCGTTGGTTCCACTGGACCAATGGATGCCCACGTGAATGTTCACCTACTAGAGCAACCGCCAGCTTGCCTCCGTTCCGTAGTACAGGTGCCAGGTGCTGTTTCTCTGGAAGATGAGGGATTCACGACCTCTCAATGGCATGATGAAAAGGGTACTGGGATTCATCACACCATGCAACGCTCTGCCTCGAACCATTCCATCACACTCCTGGCCTTGTGACATGGTGCGTTATCTTTTTGAAAAATGCCACTGCCGTCAGGAAAGGTGATCGTCATCAAGTGATGAACGTGGTCTGCAACCAGTGTACGATACTCGTTGGTTCCACTGGACCAATGGATGCCCACGTGAATGTTCACCTACTAGAGCAACCGCCAGCTTGCCTCCATTCCGTAGTACAGGTACCAGGTGCTGTTTCCCTGGAAGATGAGGGATTCAGGCCCTCTCATTGGCATGATGAAAAGGGTACTGGGATTCATCACACCATGCAACGCTCTGCCTCGAACCATTCCATCACACTCCTGGCCTTGTGACATGGTGCATTATCTTTTTGAGAAATGCTACTGCCGTCAGGAAAGGTGATCGTCATGAAGTGATGAACGTGGTCTGCAACCAGTGTACGATACTCGTTGGTTCCACTGGACCAATGGATGCCCACGTGAATGTTCACCTACTAGAGCAACCGCCAGCTTGCCTCCATTCCGTAGTACAGGTACCAGGTGCTGTTTCCCTGGAAGATGAGGGATTCAGGCCCTCTCATTGGCATGATGAAAAGGGTACTGGGATTCATCACACCATGCAACGCTCTGCCTCGAACCATTCCATCACACTCCTGGCCTTGTGACATGGTGCATTATCTTTTTGAGAAATGCTACTGCCGTCAGGAAAGGTGATCGTCATGAAGTGATGAACGTGGTCTGCAACCAGTGTACGATACTCGTTGGTTCCACTGGACCAATGGATGCCCACGTGAATGTTCACCTACTAGAGCAACCGCCAGCTTGCCTCCGTTCCGTAGTACAGGTGCCAGGTGCTGTTTCCCTGGAAGATGAGGGATTCACGACCTCTCAATGGCATGATGAAAAGGGTACTGGGATTCATCACACCATGCAACGCTCTGCCTCGAACCATTCCATCACACTCCTGGCCTTGTGACATGGTGCGTTATCTTTTTGAAAAATGCCACTGCCGTCAGGAAAGGTGATCGTCATGAAGTGATGAACGTGGTCTGCAACCAGTGTACGATACTCGTTGGTTCCACTGGACCAATGGATGCCCACGTGAATGTTCACCTACTAGAGCAACCGCCAGCTTGCCTCCGTTCCGTAGTACAGGTGCCAGGTGCTGTTTCCCTGGAAGATGAGGGATTCACGACCTCTCAATGGCATGATGAAAAGGGTACTGGGATTCATCACACCATGCAACGCTCTGCCTCGAACCATTCCATCACACTCCTGGCCTTGTGACATGGTGCGTTATCTTTTTGAAAAATGCCACTGCCGTCAGGAAAGGTGATCGTCATGAAGTGATGAACGTGGTCTGCAACCAGTGTACGATACTCGTTGGTTCCACTGGACCAATGGATGCCCACGTGAATGTTCACCTACTAGAGCAACCGCCAGCTTGCCTCCGTTCCGTAGTACAGGTGCCAGGTGCTGTTTCTCTGGAAGATGAGGGATTCACGACCTCTCAATGGCATGATGAAAAGGGTACTGGGATTCATCACACCATGCAACGCTCTGCCTCGAACCATTCCATCACACTCCTGGCCTTGTGACATGGTGCGTTATCTTTTTGAAAAATGCCACTGCCGTCAGGAAAGGTGATCGTCATCAAGTGATGAACGTGGTCTGCAACCAGTGTACGATACTCGTTGGTTCCACTGGACCAATGGATGCCCACGTGAATGTTCACCTACTAGAGCAACCGCCAGCTTGCCTCTGTTCCGTAGTACAGGTACCAGGTGCTGTTTCCCTGGAAGATGAGGGATTCAGGCCCTCTCATTGGCATGATGAAAAGGGTACTGGGATTCATCACACCATGCAACGCTCTGCCTCGAACCATTCCATCACACTCCTGGCCTTGTGACATGGTGCATTATCTTTTTGAGAAATGCTACTGCCGTCAGGAAAGGTGATCGTCATGAAGTGATGAACGTGGTCTGCAACCAGTGTACGATACTCGTTGGTTCCACTGGACCAATGGATGCCCACGTGAATGTTCACCTACTAGAGCAACCGCCAGCTTGCCTCCGTTCCGTAGTACAGGTACCAGGTGCTGTTTCCCTGGAAGATGAGGGATTCAGGCCCTCTCATTGGCATGATGAAAAGGGTACTGGGATTCATCACACCATGCAACGCTCTGCCTCGAACCATTCCATCACACTCCTGGCCTTGTGACATGGTGCGTTATCTTCTTGAAAAATGCCACTGCCGTCAGGAAAGGTGATCGTCATGAAGTGATGAACGTGGTCTGCAACCAGTGTACGATACTCGTTGGTTCCACTGGACCAATGGATGCCCACGTGAATGTTCACCTACTAGAGCAACCGCCAGCTTGCCTCCGTTCCGTAGTACAGGTGCCAGGTGCTGTTTCCCTGGAAGATGAGGGATTCACGACCTCTCAATGGCATGATGAAAAGGGTACTGGGATTCATCACACCATGCAACGCTCTGCCTCGAACCATTCCATCACACTCCTGGCCTTGTGACATGGTGCGTTATCTTTTTGAAAAATGCCACTGCCGTCAGGAAAGGTGATCGTCATGAAGTGATGAACGTGGTCTGCAACCAGTGTACGATACTCGTTGGTTCCACTGGACCAATGGATGCCCACGTGAATGTTCACCTACTAGAGCAACCGCCAGCTTGCCTCCGTTCCGTAGTACAGGTGCCAGGTGCTGTTTCCCTGGAAGATGAGGGATTCACGACCTCTCAATGGCATGATGAAAAGGGTACTGGGATTCATCACACCATGCAACGCTCTGCCTCGAACCATTCCATCACACTCCTGGCCTTGTGACATGGTGCGTTATCTTCTTGAAAAATGCCACTGCCGTCAGGAAAGGTGATCGTCATGAAGTGATGAACGTGGTCTGCAACCAGTGTACGATACTCGTTGGTTCCACTGGACCAATGGATGCCCACGTGAATGTTCACCTACTAGAGCAACCGCCAGCTTGCCTCCGTTCCGTAGTACAGGTGCCAGGTGCTGTTTCCCTGGAAGATGAGGGATTCAGGCCCTCTCATTGGCATGATGAAAAGGGTACTGGGATTCATCACACCATGCGACGCTCTGCCACTGCACAAACGTCCAGTGCTGACGGTCACAGGCCCATTCCAGTCGTAGTTGCCAGTGTCGTATGTTAACATTGGCACATTGTATGGGTCGTCGGCTGCGAAGGCCCAGCGTTATGAGTGTTCGGTGCACTGTGTGTTCAGGCATAGTTGTACTCTGCCCAGCATTCTGATGTTAGTTCCCCCAAAAGTTCATGGTCTGCCCTGTGTTACCAGTCTGCCCAGCTTACCACGTCCGACATCTTTAACGAGAGCGGCTGCCGTAATCCACCACGACTGTACGTGATTTCAGCCTGGTTTCGCCTAGTTTGAAGACATTCACCACAGCTCTCCTCGAGCACCCGATAAGTCATGCGGTTTCGGAAATGCTCGTGCAGATCCGAGCCATCATAATCTGCTTTCGGACGAACCAGATAGACAGGGCGCCTTCCCCATCCTACACACGAACAGCGCACTCACTGATACTACATGCTTCGAGCGTGTGTGTGTATGTGTGTGTGTTTATGTCTGCCTAGCGGTCATTCCTCGCCAGGTGACGCTACTATCACCTGGACGGACATATATCGGTAGTAGGTCGGTGGTTATAAGATTCCGGAAGATCAGCGTATACACCGAAGCAGCAAACCGGAAACATTAAAAAGTGATGAGAAGTGGCAGAACGAGAATAGCGAGAATCTTAACATCAAAATTTGTGATCGCAAAGTAGTTTAAGTCAAGGAATTCTCCTGCCTTGGAAGCAAGAAACCCATGAAAGACGAAGCAATGCAGTTAAAAGTTGACCAGCACAGGCGAAGAGGATAGTCCTGGCCAAGAGAGTTATATTCGTGTCAAATACACGCCTTAATTTGAGAAAGAAATTTCTGAGCATGTACGTTTGAAGTACAGCACTGTTTGTTAGTGAATCATGTACTAAGGGAAAACTGGAATACAAAGGACCAAAACATTGAAATGTGGTGCTACAGAAGAACGTTGAAAATTAAGTGGACTGATAGGATAAGGGCTGATTGGGTTCTCCGCAGAATCGGCGAAGAAAGGAATATATGGGAAACAAACAAAAGAAGAAAGGACAGGAAGCTAGGACATGTCACATGGTACCAGAATAAGTTGTAGAGGGTAAGAACTGTAGGGGAAAGCAGAGATTGGAATACTCATTGTTGTCACCAACTAGTGGCATTGTTGTGGCTCAATGTACGAGGGTAATCCCAAAAGTAAGGTCTCCTATTTTTTTATAAGTACATAGACCTGTTTATTTCTAAAATGGTTTACATCATTTTACAGCTTGAACATTTAGCTATTTTTTGAGAAAACCACCATTTCTGTCGATGCATTTTTGTAGTCGCTGTGGCGTCTACAGAAATGGTAATTATGACGAAAAATAGCGAAATGTTCAAGCTGCAAACTGACGTAAGTCATTGTAGAAATAAACAGGTCTATGTACTTACAAAAGAATAGGAGACCTTACTTTTGGAATTACCCTCGTATTCGGGAGGCTGAAAAGGAAAATAATCTTCGGCGGCATAGAAATACCAAAGCAATACAAAAACACTTCTACCGGTATGTAGCTGAAGAAATACACCAGGCTGGCAAAATACATATTCGCATAAAGGAAATAGTGACATAAAAAGAACACTATCGTCTGCAAGTATGACAGACAGCTACTCATTGTGCTGGGCGTCACCAGTCACATAGAAAGCAAATAACAAGAGTCCACAATCTATACGAAACATAATTATTCCCAACTAATCTAAATACTTAATGGAACATAAACAAGCCAGCATCAGATTCTAACTACAAAAGCTGAACTGAACGTACGTGAGCAAAGTTTACTATATTTATGTATAAAATAAAACAGTAGATTAACTACACACCTAGGTAGGCGGGACAGGAAATAATACAGCAAACACACACACACACAGAGAGAGAGAGAAAGAGAGAGAAGTGTGGTGGGAGGGAGAGAGAGATGCGGAGGAGAGGAGCGCAGTATACATTCAATAAACAGATCGAAAGACATGAAACAATTCACAGAGAGACACCAAACCAACGACGTTAAATCAGCAAACAACAAACAACAGGTAGACTCTAATTACATACGATAACAATGCTGCACGCTTGGAAGATAGGGTCTGTACACAATTAACTACTTAGGTAAAGAAATATGAGAAATAAAAGATTATTACTAATAAATGTAATCATTCTAATATTACGTCGGCAATTCCCGTCAGTCTTCGCAGTGTATCAACACGTCTGAATTTTTTTTTCACCGAGGTACACAGAGCACTTAGGATAGCTTGCACTCAACAGTTGCTGACTACCTGAGAGGGCAAAAGTATCACCCAACAAGCAAAGAGACTGATTTAAGTGTTCTTAAAATCAGGAATACCTTGTACCGCAAATTGACGGTAGCGGCAAATCAACACATACATAAAACTGTAGGACTGAATACATCCACCTTCCAATTCTACACCACTTCACAAGACAGAAGAACTAATAACAAAACGTATCAACCTCTTAGTCACGCCCTATCTTTTCCCAGAATACTAAATGTTCAAATGTATGTGAAATCTTATGGGACTTAACTGCTAAGGTCATCAGTCCCTAAGCTTACACACTACTTAACCTAAATTATACTAATGACAAACACACACACCCATGCCCGAGGGAGGACTCGAACCTCCGCCGGGACCAGCCGCACAGTCCATGACTGCAGCGCCTGAGACCGCTCGGCTAATCCTGCGCGGCCCCACAATACAAACATTCGTTTATGATTGTCCTTCATACATACCAGTTAGACATAAAAATGCTGATAACACTCAGTAAATATGTGTGTCTTTGGATACTGTTAAAGAAAGGAAATATCCAAATGCATAGATTCAATTCCTTCCGTCTCTTATTTACAAACGTACTTTGGTTTTACTGATTTGTCTTGGAAAACTCGCTCAGTAAGAGAGATTCACAAACGTAGATGCGAGTATCGTATTCTAGTAAAAGGGCAGTTAAGTCGGAATACGATTATCTACAAGACGCTGCTCGTTATAAACTTGCAGAAACTGTGGAACTACCACCGTAAGTAGCAGCCAAACTACTGAGAGACTGACATCCTAATTAACTGAAACTCTGCCAGTAAATCTAAAGAGCAGTAGGAGAGATACAGTCTTAGAGAGTCGTTCATTTGAAATAAACTGATGAAGCCTCAGAGTTTATGATAATTACTTGCAGGATAGTGCATTATCGATTCTGTTTTCTTAACGGTTGTACGAACATTCCTGAGCTGCACGAAATGTGTAGATCAAAGACGCATCAGCAGTTTTGATACTTAGCAATGAAAGAAGTTGTCTTTCCGAAAGTAATTCCAAATAAGGTGTACAAAGCCATTCAAGGTCTGAAGGAAAGGAACGCGTGTGCAGGTGATAGCCCTTTGACAGACACATTTAAAGCTGGAAAAAAAAGTTATGGAAAATGCATAACCGAAATCGTTTAGAAAATATTTGAAGATGAAGATAATTTACAAAATTTAAAATAAAGCTAAAATTAATCTGCTTCACGAAAACGAAAACATACTGAACGTGGAACTATAGACATCCAACTTTTTGTAAATCATGTGGATGAGATTCACTAAAACTTCCGCCAAATAAACAAAAAAAATTGTATTTCAGTTATGCAAAGCAACAAGGTGATTTGAGAAATGTATTAGGCGCAATGGAACATTTGCAAGCTGTAAATGCAACAGCTGCAGTACAAGGTAAACAATAGGAATTACTCCATTGTTTCGGATGAAAGATTTTCGAAAGGTTTCACTAACTTTCATCACAATTTGCATTAACAGCCCTTGACAAATCAAACATTAATTCAATTTCTCTGTTCACTGAACGAAATATACGTTACAACTATTGGTTCAGTTAGCCTTCATCAGTGAGAAATTCAGAATTCATGAGCCAGACAAGGAGATTCTACAGCACCAAAATTATTTTCATTCAACCTATAGGAAGTTTTCAAGTCATTAATGTGGGTAATGAAGAAAGAGTTCGTGTGAGCGGAAAAATAGATGAATGTTTACAAAAAAGTTTTGTGGGTATGGTACTGCGTCATGTTGTATAATACTACAGCTGGAGAAAACCAACGTTTCGGCCACTTTTGCAGCGGCTTTCTTCTGGATCTTCATTGAGAAGACTCAGAAGAAGAACGCTGCAACCGTGGCCGAATAAAAGGTTTTCTCCGGCAGTAGCTTTATTCAACATGACACAGTCTCCATATCCAGAAAACTTCTGTATAGACTGACTCTGGCTGCGAGAGCCTACGCAATTACATGAATGTTTATTGTTTGCCTCGAGTACAGATTGAAGTAAATATCGGAGAACCTAATAAGTATCTTTAAAAGGTGTCTTCAATGTAATCTACAATAAGACTAAAATAGTGTATAAATAACGCATAAAAATATAACAGATTAGCAATGAATTCACGGAATCAGTTCATGTGTTCTCTTGTTTTTAGGCTTCTTGAGGTTCACTACTAGAAGAAGACCAAAAGAAATAATGATTAGAGTGAAAACAGAACGGAGTACTTTGGGTAGATTAAACAGTATTTTCGGAAGTAAAGTTCCGGACGTGTTTGTGAAAGAATGTTTGCAGTCTCTTGTGTTAGATGCCGTGACATATTGCAATAAGTTACGGACTTTTCACGCATAAACCATTCAAGAAATGACCAACCGTATATGTTGATGATGGGAATTACTAATAGAGCCAAAAAAAAAAAAACCATTGGACGAGATTAGGATGAAAGACTGTTTTATGACTGTAAAGAAAATGGTAGCGACGTGAGTGGGGCATATAACCAAGCAGGAGGACAGTAGATTGGTCAAGGACGTTATTTTCAGGTTTACAAGTGATAAGAAATCAACGGGACACCGATGGAAGGCGTGTAGCTATATGTCACGTATAGCGGAAGACTATAATACATATAACGTCTGCGGGAGGTATGTACCCAGCAGTGAATGTCAAATGTATAATGATACAGTTGTTAAAACTATACTGGGCCACTCAGAAGGCTTGTCTGCGTTGTAGATCACCAAAAAAGCTGCCATTACAAGATACACAGCCTCTAATTACAATTAAACGCTTGTTTAACAGTGTTTACTCTGCGAAACAACCTTTACAGATCCACTAACAACACCCACGTATTTATGAAAGTTACTGCAGATGGAAAAAATGGTCTGAATCACTACAAAATCGGAATGTGTGTGTAACAGTGAAATCGAATTAAGTGATTAAGGTTGCAGTGCCCTCCTTTGTGTGGATGGACAGGCCACTGTTATGCCACGCCAAATTGGTAGAAGACTGTCGAACAAAGTGGAAACGTGCAAGCAAGTTTAGGTATGCCTGATTAACGTCAAAGAGTGAAATATCAGAATGAGAATTCACTCCACAGCGGAGTGTGCGCTGTGATGAAACTTACTGGCAGATTAAAAATGTGTGCCGGACCGAGACTCGAACTCGGAACCTTCGCATTTCGGGGGAAAGTGCTCTACCGTGTGAGCTTCCCAAGCTTGACTCACAACTCGTCCTCACAGCTTCAGTTCTGCCAGTACCTCGTCTCCTATCTTCCAAACTTCACAGAAGCTCTTCTGCGAACCTTGCAGAACTAATACTCCTGGAAGAAAGAATATTGCGGAGACATGGCATAGCCACAGCCTGGGGGATGTTTCCAGAATGAGAATTCACCCAGCAGCGGAGTGTGTGCTGATATGAAACTTCCATTCTTCCAGGAGTGCTAGTTCGGCAAGATCCGTAGAAGAGCTTCTGTGAAGTGTGGTAGGCAGGAGACGAGGTACTGGCAGAATTGAAGCTGTGAGGACGAGTTGTGAGTCAAGCTTGGGAAGCTCACACGGTAGAGAATTGCCCGTGAAAGTCAAAGGTCCAGAGCTCGAGTCTCGGTCCGGCACACAGTTTTAATCTTCCAGGAAATTTCAGTGAGATATCAGTATGTGAGTGAGTGAAGAATGTAGGATAGAATGATTGGTCTCAGTGAAACGGATCTGTCACACCGTGGCATTGCGGCCTGTGTTTCTACGACAGTGATGTGTGTCTGGAACCAGTGGGTAGTTGGAGTCGTAAACAATGAGGAGTGGGTGTTGGTCTACACAATGTGACCATAGTGTGGGATGCCTGCCATCTTGCCTGCATGGCTTTAACGGACACGAGAGTTTTGTCAACAGCGTTATCCACATGTTGGAGTACGTGTGTAGAGATACCTACGTCGACGTTTGGACGTGTCACACAAGCCACTGTGTCGGCTTTCATTGACCAGAAACTCTCAGACTGAAATGGGAAAGTGATCGCCGTTACTGGTGTTCAGAACTGCAAAAAGAAGTATTTTTAGAAGAATCACTCTTCAAGTTGTCCTAAATTGATGGCCACGTACGTGTTACGTGGTACTGTGGTGCACCACGTGGGGCAGTCTACAAAGTTGACTGGCCTAGCAGACAAGTGAGAGGCACCGTTAGCCATTACGTGCAATCTTGTCTCCTACTTATTGAGGGCAATCTGAAATGCAAACCACTACATCTGGAAAGTCTTAGTCTGAGGTATTGCTCTTCCTAAATGCAGCTCCTTATGCCATATTTTAACAGAACAAGGACTGGCCAAATGTGGCGAGGAATGTCCAAGCCTTCTTGAATGACTGCAAGTTTACCTTACAAGTCATCCATCGACATTTTTGGGATATGGTTGTTCAGTAACTTGTTCATTCTGGTCCTCCTTCAATCACTGTCGATGGTTTCTAAGTGCGCCTATCAACCAAGTGGCACTGAGTTGCTCAGCAGGATATCCGGGCCCTCTTTGATAGCATGCCATGACATCTAGGGGCTCTGATTGTACAACATGGAAGCTTCACACCATACTGCATTCTTACAGTCAGAGTGCATGTACAGTTCTGTATTTCTAATCTTTTGTGTATTGTCGTGTCCCCAAACTGTAGAATAAATTTCATTGTAATCACAAGTCTCTTTCTTGATGTTCCATTTTTCACAAACAATGGTGTAGGTTAGCAGTTGTGTGAAAGCGGAACCATGAGGCTGACTCTTAGCTGCTGACCTCAGATACTCGGTTCTGAGCTGTGTATATTACCAGTCTTTCCTGTCTTTCAGATTTCCATTGTAGCTCACGCTTCTTGTGTAAACGTCTGTTCGGAATATGTGATTATACAGTCCAGAGAATTTGAGTTTTTCTTGACGGCAAATGTTGAAGCGTCATTTGTATTTGTTTTCTTTGCAGAAAGTCTTTATCACGAGCTAGCACTCCCATTAAACAATGTAATGAGTCGTCTCAGTGTACAACTACTGGAAAAAGAGGGGCGATCTATACCTTTAGCAATGGAGTAATGGAATCACAATGTTGCTGACGTAACTACTGAAATCATATATCAGCTAGTGGATGAATTACCAAGTGATCAGAAGTCAGTAACATGCAACATTGACCATGAATATGAAAAGATGCCACCGATTCTTTTGACTTTCTTCATGTGGCTATAGTCAATGCTGGCACAAAATTTAGCAAAATTAATGTAGAAGATACAATGAGTTTAAAGAACTTTAAGGTTTTTAATACTGCGGCCTCGTGTTGACAGCAGCTGTCGACATTTACATACCAACAGTTAGAAATCATACGTATTATAACTTAAATGGATAGATGAAGCAGCACATATGCCTGCAAAGCAAACATCTAGGAGGTGCGCATTGTGTAACAATAAGACAACCACAACGTACCAATTGGGTGGGCCAGACGAGTAGTTTTGTATTCTTCGTGCGTTTATAAAAGCTCTATGTACACTCCTGGAAATGGAAAAAAGAACACATTGACACCGGTGTGTCAGACCCACCATACTTGCTCCGGACACTGCGAGAGGGCTGTACAAGCAATGATCACACGCACGGCACAGCGGACACACCAGGAACCGCGGTGTTGGCCGTCGAATGGCGCTAGCTGCGCAGCATTTGTGCACCGCCGCCGTCAGTGTCAGCCAGTTTGCCGTGGCATACGGAGCTCCATCGCAGTCTTTAACACTGGTAGCATGCCGCGACAGCGTGGACGTGAACCGTATGTGCAGTTGACGGACTTTGAGCGAGGGCGTATAGTGGGCATGCGGGAGGCCGGGTGGACGTACCGCCGAATTGCTCAACACGTGGGGCGTGAGGTCTCCACAGTACATCGATGTTGTCGCCAGTGGTCGGCGGAAGGTGCACGTGCCCGTCGACCTGGGACCGGACCGCAGCGACGCACGGATGCACGCCAAGACCGTAGGATCCCACGCAGTGCCGTAGGGGACCGCACCGCCACTTCCCAGCAAATTAGGGACACTGTTGCTCCTGGGGTATCGGCGAGGACCATTCGCAACCGTCTCCATGAAGCTGGGCTACGGTCCCGCACACCGTTAGGCCGTCTTCCGCTCACGCCCCAACATCGTGCAGCCCGCCTCCAGTGGTGTCGCGACAGGCGTGAATGGAGGGACGAATGGAGACGTGTCGTCTTCAGCGATGAGAGTCGCTTCTGCCTTGGTGCCAATGATGGTCGTATGCATGTTTGGCGCCGTGCAGGTGAGCGCCACAATCAGGACTGCATACGACCGAGGCACACAGGGCCAACACCCGGCATCATGGTGTGGGGAGCGATCTCCTACACTGGCCGTACACCACTGGTGATCGTCGAGGGGACACTGAATAGTGCATGGTACATCCAAACCGTCATCGAACCCATCGTTCTACCATTCCTAGACCGGCAAGGGAACTTGCTGTTCCAACAGGACAATGCACGTCCGCATGTATCCCGTGCCACCCAACGTGCTCTAGAAGGTGTAAGTCAACTACCCTGGCCAGCAAGATCTCCGGATCTGTCCCCCATTGAGCATGTTTGGGACTGGATGAAGCGTCGTCTCACGCGGTCTGCAAGTCCAGCACGAACGCTGGTCCAACTGAGGCGCCAGGTGGAAATGGCATGGCAAGCCGTTCCACAGGACTCTACGATCGTCTCCATGGGAGAATAGCAGCCTGCATTGCTGCGAAAGGTGGATATACACTGTACTAGTGCCGACATTGTGCATGCTCTGTTGCCTGTGTCTATGTGCCTGTGGTTCTGTCAGTGTGATCATGTGATGTATCTGACCCCAGGAATGTGTCAATAAAGTTTCCCCTTCCTGGGACAATGAATTCACGGTGTTCTTATTTCAATTTCCAGGAGTGTATGTTTACAGCTGGGGACATTCAGTCGCAAAATAATTGTTAAAATTCACGTTTAAACCATCAGATGTCATTTATTTTGCACGATTCGCCGCTAGATTCGTCGATGAAAATTATCAAGTTTTATAATGCTCATTGATCGAAACTAATAGCGAATCGTGCAAAATAAATGACAGCTGATGGTTTAAACGTGAATTTTAACAATTAATCAAAACTATCTTACAGAGTGTTAAGCAATGCGTGGTTTACCAGTTCTTCCGTCGCAAATCCACGTCAGTAAAAGCATCGTAAATATTTTTCTGAAAATACTTGTATCTAGATTTATGTGACGTGTACGTTATGTTGAGAAAATAATTCATACAAGATTTCACTGTCGATAAACAAAGGAGTAATGCAGCACAAGCACAAATTAAAACTAACAGTAATCGAGGTGTCTAAATGGTGAGTATGTCTCAGATTTTGGACGTATCCTTGGTAGAAGTGTCACATTCATACGAAGGATGCATAACGAACGGTGTGTCTTGTACTGATATTTCTTTTTTCCCTTCCTAGTGCATCGTGTATTTTTCTGTGAAATGTGTTTTGCATTACGTTAGCCGTAGCCTCAGAACCTCGAAGGTGCGCTGCTTCAGATACACGCAAAATACAATCACGGGAACAATGAGTAACTGACAGTGTTGCTAGCGTAACAAATAATAATTTTTTTTGTTTTTCCTTGTGGAAGGACATTCTCAGAGACTGTGACTCAAATATCAACGTGCGATTGTGACGCTGTCTTTATTCGTCACGAACACGAACTACTACTAAAGAATTTTCAACTGTGTTGGTTTCCTCCTGAATGGCAGTGCTAAACGTATGGTTCTTCAACGTATCTCCCGTAAACATTTTGCCGTCAGAAAGAAAGTTGCATTTCTTTTTTTTTCTTCATTAGGAGGAAAAGGTCCATTCAGCTCTTCAAAAACTGAGTCTTGTCCATAATTTAATCTTTACGTTCACTAAGCGAAACTTCCTTTCCCTCACAGGTATCTTTACGTATTTCTTGAACTCGTTTCAAACTTCTCCAAACTGTGGATTTACTTCGTCACACTGTTTAGCACCAACATTAAACAAATATAAATCAAAGGTGGGCGACATAGTTAATACAACTAACGAAATTGAAAACGTCACGTGTGTGTGAAAGAGGGAAAATTGATTACACTAATACCAATTATTGTAAGAGAAAAGCTTTTCTTAGTAAACTGAATGGAATATGAATGAAACTTCAGAACGATACACAAAGTAAAAAATTATGCTATTAACTTACGATAAGTGCTCCATTTTCTGTGCGCAAATGATCTTGTTGCCAACGAACTTGCCGAGTGGTAACATCGGTTATCGTAAGATCACAAAAGTTAAGCGCTGTCGGGATGGGCTAGCACTTGGAGAGGTGACCATCCGGTGTGCCGAGCGCTGTTTGCAAGCGTGGTTCACTCAGCCCCTGTGAGGCAAACTGAGGAACTGCTTGATTGAGAAGTAGTGGCTCCGGTCTCGTAAACTGACATGTGGTCGGAGAGCTGTGTGCTGACCACATGCCCCTCCATATCAGCATCCAGTGACGTTTGTCGTCTGAGGATGACACGGCGGCCGGTCGGTCCCGTTGGGCCTTCATGTCCTGTTTGGGCGGAGTTCAGCTTAAATAACCTTGTTATGTACAGGTGAGGTCAGTAACGAGTGCTTGTTTTCTAACTAGTTCCAACTCTTTCTCCCATCATTTGTGTAAGTAAATAAACCTGCGGTCGTGTGTCACAGGCTTGTTCTTACTCTCACACTCCGGACGAACAACCACTGAAAATATTCATATCCATTAAATGTCTGACACTACGCGTTTGGAGCGACTTGATGTTGAAAGACCACACGAAACTAAATGGAGCAAAAGCAGTTGTCGGACTAAAATTTATTGGAAAGGCCTAATGAAACATGCCATTAGGATGAAGTACACTATGTGATCAAAAGTATCAGGACACCTGGCTGAAAATGACTTACAAGTTCGTGCCCCCCCCCCCCCCCCCCAGCGGTAATGCTGGAATTCAGTATGATGACAGCTTCCACTCTCGTAGGTATACGTTCAATCAGCTGCTGGAAGGTTTCTTGGGGAATGGCAGCCCATTCTTCACGGGGTGCTACACTGAGGAGAGATATCGATGTCGGTCATTGAGGCCTGGCACGAAGTCGGCGTTCCAAAATATCCCAAAGGTGTTCTAGAGGATTCAGGTTGGACTCTGTGCAGGCCAGTCCATTACAGAGGTGTTATTGTGGAGTAACCACTCCGCCTCCAGGTGCTTAAAACATTGACGTAGGTCCGTGCAGTGATAGTGCCACGCAAAACAACAAGGGGTCCAAGCCCCCTCCCTGAGAAACACGACCACACCATAACACCCAATCACCTGACCACGTTCGAAGTATGTGAGTTCCGAACATGAAAAACGTGTGTTTTGGGGGTGTCCGGATACTATTGATCATACAGTGTACAGAATTAAAAAAATCCTCTTCCGATTGATGCTTGAGTATATATAAACTATAATGTAGGATCAGTCGGTTCGCTTAAACAGCTGTCGATGGATGATTGTAGGGAAATTCTGAACGCCTTGCACTTGGTGTATTCAATTTTAGGCCTCTTTAAACGTGGATAAATTGGAAATAATGTCAATTCCAAAAAAATAAGAAACCCTGGGCAGACCGTTTTGTTCAAATACCTAGGGTACACTGCACGTAATGAAAACTTAAATTAAGCCATCAAGTAGGCACATGAAAGACATATATTTCTTGAAAGGATTTTGAGAAATTGGAGTGCCTCGAATAAGTTCAATGATGCTTTGTCAAGGATCACAGCAGTAGAGTTGTAACGTAGGAAATTGGGATACTTAAAAGGTAATCCCTGAGTGCAGGACAACGCTGCTCTCTCTCGTAAATCTGTTGCATGCTTTTGAAAATTCCTAGTTTGATAAAAATGTTTCATGAAATGTGTTGAATGTATGTCTGAAGCCCAGCATACATCGAAATTCTCGAGCTACAGTACCGTAGCACGCCGCTACAGCAACTATTTGTGGAATAAAATTCACCTAAACTGGGCAGCCACTGAGTGGAGGCGTATGTTGACCAAAAAGTCACGATTGAGTCTCATTTCATTTGATGTAAGGTGCTGTCACGGGCCAGCGAGACCTTTAAATCTCATCGTATGGATTCTAAATACATACGCTGAGTGCGAATAAGTTGCCGTCAATTGTGTTAGGTATCGAACTACTATCGATTGATCACTTACGAAAATCTATGCCGAACCGGAACTTGAGCCCAAATTTCCCACTCTGAGCCTTCGTCTTAACCTTTAGGCTATCAGTGCACACCTCCGGAACGCACTCAAACTTCCATAAGTCACAGTGTCTCTAAAGATATACCGTAGTCTCCTACATTCTCTTACATTCTCCCGGACGGGTAAATACACTCCTGGAAATGGAAAAAAGAACACATTGACACCGGTGTGTCAGACCCACCATACTTGCTCCGGACACTGCGAGAGGGCTGTACAAGCAATGATCACACGCACGGCACAGCGGACACACCAGGAACCGCGGTGTTGGCCGTCGAATGGCGCTAGCTGCGCAGCATTTGTGCACCGCCGCCGTCAGTGTCAGCCAGTTTGCCGTGGCATACGGAGCTCCATCGCAGTCTTTAACACTGGTAGCATGCCGCGACAGCGTGGACGTGAACCGTATGTGCAGTTGACGGACTTTGAGCGAGGGCGTATAGTGGGCATGCGGGAGGCCGGGTGGACGTACCGCCGAATTGCTCAACACGTGGGGCGTGAGGTCTCCACAGTACATCGATGTTGTCGCCAGTGGTCGGCGGAAGGTGCACGTGCCCGTCGACCTGGGACCGGACCGCAGCGACGCACGGATGCACGCCAAGACCGTAGGATCCCACGCAGTGCCGTAGGGGACCGCACCGCCACTTCCCAGCAAATTAGGGACACTGTTGCTCCTGGGGTATCGGCGAGGACCATTCGCAACCGTCTCCATGAAGCTGGGCTACGGTCCCGCACACCGTTAGGCCGTCTTCCGCTCACGCCCCAACATCGTGCAGCCCGCCTCTAGTGGTGTCGCGACAGGCGTGAATGGAGGGACGAATGGAGACGTGTCGTCTTCAGCGATGAGAGTCGCTTCTGCCTTGGTGCCAATGATGGTCGTATGCGTGTTTGGCGCCGTGCAGGTGAGCACCACAATCAGGACTGCATACGACCGAGGCACACAGGGCCAACACCCGGCATCATGGTGTGGGGAGCGATCTCCTACACTGGCCGTACACCACTGGTGATCGTCGATGGGACACTGAATAGTGCACGGTACATCCAAACCGTCATCGAACCCATCGTTCTACCATTCCTAGACCGGCAAGGGAACTTGCTGTTCCAACAGGACAATGCACGTCCGCATGTATCCCGTGCCATCCAACGTGCTCTAGAAGGTGTAAGTCAACTACCCTGGCCAGCAAGATCTCCGGATCTGTCCCCCATTGAGCATGTTTGGGACTGAATGAAGCGTCGTCTCACGCGGTCTGCACGTCCAGCACGAACGCTGGTCCAACTGAGGCGCCAGGTGGAAATGGCATGGCAAGCCGTTCCACAGGACTACATCCAGCATCTCTACGATCGTCTCCATGGGAGAATAGCAGCCTGCATTGCTGCGAAAGGTGGATATACACTGTACTAGTGCCGACATTGTGCATGCTCTGTTGCCTGTGTCTATGTGCCTGTGGTTCTGTCAGTGTGATCATGTGATGTATCTGACCCCAGGAATGTGTCAATAAAGTTTCCCCTTCCTGGGACAATGAATTCACGGTGTTCTTATTTCAATTTCCAGGAGTGTATTTTCATATGTCACCAACAGGAGGTACATCTATACCTAACACAGCTGATGCCAAGTTATTAGCTTTCAACGAATTTATTTGGCTTTAATTTCGGAAGGCCGTCTATCGTTGTGAAAGTCTGTTTATCTAGACATGCAAGTAAAGATCAATGTACAGAGTTGTTAAGTTAAGTTGGAAAAACTACTGTAATATTTCAGAGACTTTTTTTTCAAACAATGACTTGTGCTCACTCATTAACGTTTCCGTGTACGTTCATTTCAATGTCGCCGTGATCAAGTGCTGCCATTTTGTCTACATCTCCATGATCGGTGTCCTACGGATATTCCCTCTTCCACGATGACAACAGCCGACTACACAGGGCAGCACGGAGACGTATCTCTTTTCTTGAACTAGACAACCTATCACGTCTCGAACGACCAATTAAATAACCAAATCCCAGAGAAAATGTTTGAGACTATTTGGAACATCAAACAAATCGTGGCAGTCACCACAGAAATTTTGTATCACTGCGGGATAATAATCATTAATGAGTGGCTTCATCTGATTATGGCATACCTGATGAAACTTTCGGAGTCTCTTCCTTGCCGAACTGACTCCATTAAAAAGTCTTCAGGCGGTTGTATTTGGTACTAGCGTGATATTCCTAAGAGGGTGGTAATACTTTTTCTTTCAGTGTGCTTATGAGTGCAGCATAGCACTGCAACATGTCGCGGGAATCGCCCGAAGATTCTACATTTGACCAGTCCATACGCTAGTGACTGCTATTACCTAACAATACAGTCAGTGGTGTTTCTGATATCCCGACGGCTGAATTCGAAGCAGAGACATGCATACCACTAGACCAATCAGCACGAGATAGTGCCGGAACGTTGACGCAAACAGCTTCATATCTTATCACAGTTCTCCAACGTCGATCTGGAGGCGTAGAAAAACTATGGGGCGCGTTACAGTGCTTGTCCGATACAGAACATGTCCAGTAAACGATATAGTGGATCAGTAATCAGCTTTACTGTCCGGATGTCAAGCAAGAATATACCAGCATGGGCACCATGCTGCTGATTTCTGGATACCATGGAGGACTACGTTCCATCTTAGTATAAGGAGCGTTCAAGAAGAAACGAGCCGGAGGCATAATTACATAAACCAGTGCCTGTATGTTAGAAATATTGATCCTGGCTGTTGAGACACTTGTCCCACTGTGACACTAGACGCTGAATGTCTGTGTCATAAAAATCCCGGGGCAGCAATGTGAACCAGTTCCACACGAACACCTGAATGTCGTCGTCTACAGCAGTGCAGGAAATATAATGCTCACATTCTTCTCTGACCAAGATGGCCCCTCTATTTCACTTCCTGCAGCACGGGACCACAGTGAATTCCCAGCGTTACTCGCAAATTTTTACAACCCTTCGCCAAACGATCAAATCAAAACGACCAGGCAGTTTCACCCGTGGAGTCTTTCTGCTCCACGACAATGCAAAGCCTCATACGGTAACACAGTCGCGGCAGTCCTGCAGAAATTCAAATGGGAGGTTCTCGGCCAACCTGCGTACAATCCGGACCTCTCTCCCTGTGATTAAGTCATTTTTGGTCCCATTAAAAAGGCTTTGAGGGGCAAACGATTCACCTCGGACGACGGCGTCCAGCTGTATGTCCGGAACCGGTTCACGTCGCAGCATCGGGAATTTTATGAGACAACAATTCACCGCCTTTTGTCACAGAGGGCCAATTGTCTCTACAGCCAGGGTCAGTACTTCTAACATACAGGTGCTGATTTCTGTAATTATGCCCCCGGGTCTTTTCTTTTTGAACACCCCTTGTATCTTGCTTGGTTGGTAAATTTAAACATAGATCAACTGTTATCCTACAAACAGAAGCGTTTATTTGTCAAGATGACAAGAACATGATTACTTTCTTCCCATACTTGGATCAATATTGACGTAATAAATGTACCTTTTTCTTTGATGATTACAGCCTGATACCACCTATTACGGGTGTAATAGGTATGTCTTTCTTGCGAGCAATGTCGACGACTCATGCGCACGATATGCGCAATACTGAGAGTACTTTATACAAATAAATGCTATAAATCAAATTATAAATAATTTATTCTTTCCACAGATACTTGTTTCACAGTGTTATTGCTTGTTAATTTCCAGGCATTACAAATTAATTTTCGCGCTTCGCTTTTCGTCCCTATATTCACTGATTTTGATATTTTTATTCTGTCTTACCTTACACAGTCTGCTGGGAAGCAAAATAGCTGTGTTGGTTGTTAAATTTTTAATATTAAAATTATTAATTTATGTATCTCAGCAGTCAGCCTTGAAAAGCAGATATATCAGCAATTTTATGATAAAGTGCGCATGAAATAAAATTTCTTTACTGACAGTATGAGGGAGTCGCATAATCTGAACACCAAGCTATAACAGCTATTATTTGGACTGACCCGGGAAACACTTCAAAACGAAGAGAAGGCGCCGCATCATAATTTCCACAGCGATATGAACTCAAATGAGAAGAATATGCTGAATCAAAGTCGTCAGAGAACTAATTTTATCGTAATGTGTGGAATTACGTAAAACTAACAAAAATTATGTGAGTATTCTTACAAAAGGTATTTATATTGTTCCTTTCGATTCACTCACACTTGCATAAACTGAACAGAAGCCGTGAAAATTTCCATGAGATTCCTCTGTGAACAATTTTGTTAGTGATGACGTTCAATGATGACGGCAACCATAGAGAGCTACAATGTGCTCGAATTCCTCCAACGTTAATGGTGTGACGTGCAGTTAAATATTGAGTACGGCAGCGATATCAGTAGTATAATTCACAATGCTTTGAGGTCTAAGATATATGCAGTTCATTAGTCTGAACAAAAACGTATTTCCATTGTCTGTCGATGGAAATGGGGTGAGGTGAGTTGGGGGGGGGGGGGTATGCTACTCGTTTCGGCGGAAACGGCTACCACTTGAATAAGGTTGCTATGTGATAGGGTAACACAGGGTGTCTCTAAACATTATCAGAAGCTGCAAGGATTTACGGGTATTCTTATCAAAACATTACAAAATGTTCATATGAACATGGGTCCAAACATATTTCGTTGGGGAATTGAGAAAACAACTCTCTGTGGTGACAACCTATTGTGTAATTTCAATAAAATGCGCATTTTCACTCAATCTCTTATTTACAATTACTCATGGGGCTGTTTTGTTTTTCCTGACTGCAGTTGGTTCGTTTTATAGCAGATTCCATCACAACACTTCACAATAATATAGTCAATGCCCGATGTGACAGATATGCCAAGCAGTTGGGAAAGTAGACCCAGCACGTTATCTTTATGCTGAGCGTTAACCTTGGAGGCAGTTACTTTGTGCAAGGACGTTTATACGACTCCGCCGACGCTTTTGAGAGAAGGATCATTTGATAACGCCTGACCTTAAAAGCGGGTTCAGTGTGCTGTGGATGAAACTCCATCATCTAGTACGAGGAGTACTGCTGGAAAGAAAGACGTCAATCACATGTAAATCTGGAACTTTCTGCATGGAAATCTAATATACTTGTAATACCTGTAAGTACTAAACGAGTCAGACTTTCAGCTAAGCGTTACTTTGTCAACGCATGTTAGGGTACTATGCCAAGTTTCTGCTTTCCTTAGGATGTATCTTAATCACTGATGAAGCTGGCTTTTCACATGATGGGCTCTACAAATATCACAGGAGATACTTATGGGGGTTAATACAACGGGTCAGCTGTTTTTCATAAGGGGGGGGGAAGTAAATAGTTTTTTGAGTATTGATGCCGTTCAACTGGGATTTAAAACTAGGAAAGAATCCTGATTTGAATCATCCGTAATGGAAAGACACCCTCTCATCGAACCAGACTACACATAGGGGTGTGCTTGGATTATCTGAATGAGATAATTTCAACTATGTCAGTGGCTTTCAGAACCTTTTCCATTACCTTTTTCATAAGGAGCTAATGTCAGGAGGATGAGAGAAAGTGGCTCGAGGTACAGTTACTCTTAACAAACGAATTTCATAATTGTCAAAATTTATTGTTTAAGACAACAGTCCTCTTTGCATGAACAAGACATCATCGAACACGTTATAAAGATAGTTGTTCCTTAATGATGAAAAGTTCCGGAGAGCGACTAACTGTAAAGAAGAAAGCGGCTGACGGATCTCACTAAAAAGTGAGAGAAGTGGGTGGTTAGAATATTCTGCTTGATTCTCACTCGACTCAAAACAGGCATGAAACATCATAATGCACCACTATACGAACAACATGGGTGCATTGAGGACTCTACCAGTTCCGAAACAAAGGGTTTCCATCGACACGTAGCAATGAAGCTACAACACGCAGTCGTGCCTCGAATATAAAACACACTCCCTTGTTACACAAACTAAATTGCATAACGGTAACATCTAAACTCTAGTGCTGAGGGCTGTGTACTTGCATGGCCAAAAGCACATTGATTGCCATGCTTCATTTGTGGTTCACAAGGACGAATTTTAGATTATTCACAGACATCGAAAATGACTCCGATCAAGATGCAACTTTTATTATAATTAAAATAAACTATACTCCGCCTGAACAGAACATGAAGACCTAACGATACCGACCGGCCGCCGTATCATCCTCAGCCCACAAACGTCACTGGATGCGGATATGGAGGGGCATGTGGTCAGCACACCGCTCTCCCGGCCGTATGTGTTTACGAGACCGGAGCCGGTACTTATCATCAAGTAGCTCCTCAGTTTGCATCACAAGGGCTGAGTGTCCCCCGTTGCCAACAGCGCTCGGCAGACCAGATGGTCACCCACCTAGGTGCTAGCCCAGCCCGACACCGCTGACAGCGCTGAACTTTGATAATAACCGGTGTTACCACTGCGGCAAAACCCTCGGCGCACAACTACGATCACGCATGATAATCAAGGAAACACGGTACTTAATTATTTAAAAGAGAGACCACTGCGAGGTGCACATGGCTACGTCCGCCGCAAACAAAGTCAAGTAACTGTCCCCGTGTTTCTCACGCAAATTAACTACATCGATTCAGTGTAATAAAATAGTAACTCCCCCGAACGTTGTATAAACTGAGTGCAATGAAATTCTCCTACTCAGATAACATCGGGCCGCCATAATCGATGTATGAACATCTACAATATTGGCCATTAAAATTGCTACACCAAGAAGAAATGCAGATGATAAACGGGTATTCATTGGACAAATATATTATACTAGAACTGACATGTGATTACATTTTCACGCAATTTTGGAGCATAGATCCTGAGCAATCAGTACCCAGAACAACCACCTCTGGTTGTAATAACGGCCTTGATAAGCCTGGGCATTAAGTCAAACAGAGCTTGGATGGCGTGTACAGGTACAGCTCCCCATGCAGCTTCAACACGATACCACAGTCCATCAAGAGTAGTGACAGGCGTATTGTGACGAGCCAGTTACTCGGCCACCATTGACCAGACGTTTTCAGTTCGTGAGAGATCTGGAGAATGTGCTGGCCAGGGCAGCAGCTGACCATTTTCTGTATCCAGAAAGGCCCGTACAGGACCTGCAACATGCGGTCGTTCATTATCCTGCTGAAACGTAGGGTTTCGCAGGGATCGAATGAAGGGTAGAGCCACGGGTCGTAACCCATCTGAAATGTAACGTCCACTGTTCAAAGTGCCGTCAATGCGAACAAGAGGTGACCGAGACGTGTAACCAATGGCACCCATCACGCCGGGTGATACGCCAGTATGGCGATGACGAATACACGCTTCCAATGTGCGTTCACCGCAGTGTTGCCAAACACGGATGCGACCACCACGATACTGTAAACAGAACCTGGATTAATCCGAAAAATGACGTTTTGTCATTCGTGCACCCGGGTTCGTCGTTGAGTACACTAAGGCGCTCCTGCCAGTGATGCAGTGTCAAGGGTAACCGCAGCCATGGTCTCCTAGCTGATAGTTTTCACGTCACTACTCTCTCGAATTGTTTTAAATTGTTGCTCTTTGGTTTATTTATTTATTTTTTGATTATTGGCGTAACAACGCATATATGGAAAGAGTTACGTGAAATACTTTTAACAATGCTGTGCTTTGAATTTCTTTATCATCGTTACCTTTTTGCAAAATAAAATGTATCTATGGAAGTCTTATTGTTCTGTATCTGGCCTACAATTTAAAGAACGATTTTTCTTAACTGCAACTCATGCTAAGGATCAATATAACTTCCCTACTTCATAGTTATTAAAAGTTGAAATTACTTTTAATGAACACTGATGTTACAGTTCGTATGATCGTTCAAAAACACAAGTTCGCAGTGGATTTTATTTCTTGGTGAAATACTATTTCATACCACGACTAGCCCAAGAACATGAGACTCTCATAAAAAAAATTACGTTATCACTATAAAATTTGCCAGATCAGAACGGAGCACAGCAAGATTACTATCAGACTTTGAAGGTACATTAAATTATTTGCACTGTAAATTATATCCTATCAGCAGCCCGCGTCAACCTGCAACACATCATAAAATCTGCTGATCTTCACTGCCAGCCTGGGAGCTAAAAGAAATAATATTATTTTACTATTATTTTACCGCTTCCTTGCGGTATGCTCGACTATATTGTAAGTCGTTTAAATACGCCGCGGCAGCGGCTCTTCGTTCTCCACGCAGCTCAGCACCACAGATAATATTTATATAACTGAAAAATGTCTCAACAGGATGGGATAATAGGCAAGCAAGCTTTAACAATTAATAATACAAGTTTTCATTTAAACAACTCTATTAAAACATTTAAATATCTCATTGATTACAGACCTGTGTGAATTCACACGTAATGGCGTACATTTCCCAGTCTCGACAAAAGAATGCTACATTCGCGTTCTCCACGACAACAACAGGAGATCTTACTCTCACAACTTCCAGATTAAGAAGACAAAGAATTTAATTTACATCACGCATTATATACTAGTTCCTTATGTAATCTCTGTTCAACATTTATCTTCTGTGGCGGTTTTATTACTCGCCGACGCAGACGTTCTCAAAAATAAATAATAAAAAAAAAAATACATAATTTTACACAATGACACAATATGATACATCTAATTTTCTAATTACTACATAATATGTTGTTTTTGTTTCTTACTAGACGTTACAATGCCCCCTGGCAGCAATTGACTAACGTTGAAAATGTTCGGCAATATGCTGCCACTAACGTCTGTTTGGTTATTGTCTGTTACCTTGGTTGGAACATTCACTTTACACTTCTTAGTTCTTTCACACTGTAGGTTTAATTACACTTTTTATACTGTTCTTACACTTTGCGAGGTGACCGTCAACCTAGTCCCAGGGTCATTACATTTATTTGGCTCCCCCATTCGGGCTACGTGCGATCAGAAAACCTGGGAAAACTGCGCCGGAGCCATGGTCATCTCACAAAAAGTTCAGACTCTATTCAGTGTTCACATATAACAAAGGCTATTTGTGATAGTATGTTAAACTTTTAGTCTCTTTGTTATCAATATAATATTTGTGTTCTGGATTGTAATGAAAGTCACTTATTACACATTTTTACAATAGTATAATGAATCGTCCTTGCACTTACTCGCGACAGTTGGTTTAAAATGTCTAGCATTCGTGCGAGTATCCTTCATTAACATGACGAAAACATATTAGATCGATACATCACTAAACCCATGAATACTTTGAATTTGTGTTGGATAACTCAAAAAAAAAAAAATGTTTGTCACATCATTTCGTGTCCACTAAACCCTATTCATGTTAGTGCATTAGATACATAGTTGATAGTTCATTTGAATGACAACAATGTTGTACGGAGCTGGCGGCGCGAAGCAATTGTTGAGTAGCGTCGTCTGGAACGCCGCGTACCGACGGCCGCTGGGTTCGACGACCGGCTCTCAGTAACAGCGATGTCGTGCTGACGTGGCGCCCAAGCAGTCACGAACCGCGGCGAACCATTCGCCGATGTCGGCGAGTGGCAGTGGTTTACCGCGACCGGCTGGCTGGCGGCACGGCACTCGTCTCTGCTTCTCCGCGTGGCTCCCCGTCGTAGCGCATGAAACAAACATGCCACAACGGTGTACTGTCTTTAAGGACACGGATTACTAGCTGTGGAAGAAGATGCAACTTGTTAAAAGCGTTTATTGTTCAGTAGCCGTCGCTTCACTGGTATGCACTGGTATGTTTTGGCGTGTTAACAGGTTTCTTGTGGCATTGTGACACTGGTATTCAGGGTTCGTCACACACACATTGTACTACACATTTTCACTCACTCCCACGGTTGATACACTGCCAGAGCGTCTTTCAACACGCGAAAATGTTTCGTTACACACATACTAAATGTCTCCGTCGAGCGATGTTTGTTTGAATCGACTTCGAACGGATCAATAACTACTGTTTTTATACACTGTCTATTGTTCGTTGAGCACTGCACTAGGACAGTCTATCACTCAACACTAGACTTATCGACGTCTATATTGGTGCAGATACAACAGTCATTTTCTGTCCCTACTACACACAATATTCCGTCCTTTCCTTAATTGTTTATGCACACAGTTTATTTTTTAATACCTTTTAACTGTTCTTTGCATAATCACTCTCATCTACATGGCGTTTATTTGTTTTTACCTTATCACAACACACTTTTCATATTGTTACTAGGCGTATATGGCCCTTTTGTAAATTTTTTAAAGGTGTGTGATTTTCTTTTTTTGTTTTTTTTTTTTGTACATAGTTTTCCTTTCTTTCTATCAGTGTAGCTTGCCTGGTTATCACCCATCTATCAAACAGATTTTACCATGTGCATGACAGCTTGACTTGGGCATATTGCTCAATAAATACTTCATTTAGCACTAGCATTATTTTTAATGAATTTTCCTATATGACTACAGTGTGGGTTCCGCATTGGTTGACTTAATTCGCGTATCGCGTAATGAATATTCAAGGGCGTGTACCAAGTACACAGGCTTCAATTGAAGCATTGCTACATACAGAGCGGAGTTTCCACGGAACGGGCTTGTTTTTAATTAGCTTCTGCTCCAGTGTCGTTCTCAAATCACTACTGGCAGCAAACATCACATCACATAATTGTTGCATATTACAAAGTCAATGTTTGGCTAGTAAAGACTCTCTCTCTCAGGGTTCCTTCTTCTAATACAATTACAGCAATTACCTTACTATATAAGATTGCATCATTAATTGCACTTACACACTACACATAGAAAATGGTTCAAGAAATTAATCCTTTATAAAATGATTCAAGAAATTAATCCTCACTTTATCAACAAGAAGATTGTTCGTTGCTTAATGAGCATATAATATTTTAATGACTAATTGTCTGTAAACAAAATCTTTCCTGTGTAAGCTATTGCTCACTTTCTGATTCCACTTCCTCCAAGTTTAATTACACACAAATTTCTTTCTTAATACTAACATACTTATATTCTAAAACACAATTAAAATCTTCTTACAACTATTACTCTTTATATGTGATATGTCACTGAATAAATAACTTCACATCTTTACGTGGATATAATCCTTTGATCTTCCCCGTATGGGGACGTGCTAACAAATAGCTACATTCGTGTGGCACGCTTATTACTTCAAAGGGCCCTGAATATAGCAATTGCCACTTACTATTTTGTTTTAAGGTGGCTGAAGATTTAGGGTGGTTACGAATAAGTACTAGGTCTCCTACATTATATTTCTGTTCGTTAGTTACACACGATCGTACCTCTTTTTTTCTTTGGCCACTACTTCTCTCCTCGACCAAGGGATGGAGTAAGTTGCGCGACAGTATGTTTTGTGGGGCATCACCTCTATGTGATAGTGGTACCCTTTTACTATTCCTGGTCGGTCGGTAAATACCATAGTATATTCCGATAGCAGCTGCGTCAACTGTTGCTTTTGTGTATCGCTTAAACCTTCAGATTCGTGCACTTTGGTTTGAAATGCCTCAACATTTGTTTCAAAATTTCGCTCCTCTAAATTCGGGTAATAGAGGTCTGCTGCATGTGAAAAATCATCGAGGTGTAGTACCCAAGGGTTCCTACCTTTGATATTGATTCGATTACAACACGGCACAAGTACCTCCTTCGATTTCATCATAGATAACTCAATCCTCCTACCCCTATTAATTATGCTTAATTTCCCCAAGGAGAGGTCGATCAATGCGTCCCTCTCACGGAGAAAATCTACTCCCAGAATGCAGGCCACCTTTAATCCTTTAACAACGAGGAACGAGCTCACTATGGCTTCGCCCTCCTTACAAATCTCCACCTGCACCTGGTACTTAACTGATTGGCTCTGTGCACTAATGGCTCCAGACACCTTACAATTATTAACCGGGAAAGTCGGAATGCTATGTCCTTTTCCCAGTGCTTTAAATAACTCCATACTCATTACTCTTACTGAGGCACCTGTGTCGATGATTATATTCACTGCAACATCATTGATTTTCGCTTCGATAATAGCTTGCACATTTTCGTTATTATCTTTCTTACATTCGTGCGGTTCGTTCAGTAGATCTTTATCCATACTGACACCGTCGTTGTATCGCAGCATACGTATCCCAGGTATATTATTATCACTCGAGTTGCTCTCACTCCACCCCTCGGCCATCGATGGAGAGCATATCGAGGCCGATTCTAGTTTGTTGGATTAGTTACTTGTGAGGTACTTGGACGGCTATTGTCCGCGACCTCCACTATATGTACATTCTGATTTGTAGGCCGCCACGGCTGCGCAATAGGCGCGTTTTGCGGTGGTGGTCTATTGTTGTCATACCGGTCACTACCTTGTCGCTCTGGGCTTCTTCGCTGATTCTGTTGCCAATTTCGATTACTATCACTATAATTGCTCTGCCACTGTCCTCGCGCATTTTTCTAGCGGTTGGTTCCTGACATTCCGGATTCGTACCGGTCGTCAAATCGACGATTTTTGTTATAAGTTGGTTGTCCATACCCGTTCTGGCTACTACCATTACTACCATTTTGCGAATGTTCTTGTCGCTTGTTACCACCCCCACCATTTCCATGGTTGTGGTTTTGTGCACTACTATTTCTGTCATGTTTACATCCTGACCCATTATTCCGCGAGTGATCGCACGCTGATTTTGCGTCTTCCTGTATCAAGTCTATTGAATCTAGGACAGACAGGAAGTTTTCCATGTCGCTTTCTGGTACATGTATTAATTTCTCTTTGATATGAATAGGTAAATGTGATTTTAGTAGTCTTATTATGTCTCTTGGTGATATAGGCTCGTCCCAGTAGCGCGTTTTGTTTATATACTTTTCAAAATACCGCCTCAAATTCCCAAGACGGGGTGAGTACGGTTCGGGATTATATACTTCTTTTCTTAGCCGCTCTTGTATACAAGGCGACCAATATTTCGACAAAAATGCCCTTTCAAACTGTTCGTATGTCTTGCAGCTGTCTGCTACTTCTGTAGCCCACAACGCTGCGTCACCTTGAATGTACGACATTACGTATTGAATTTTCTGTGTTTCGTTCCATACACTGGGCAAGATATTTTTAAAGCTTTTTCTGAATACTACTGGGTGTACTGATTTCCGTTCAGTAGTAAACGTTTGAAATTGCCTATTTTTAATTAAACTTTCTTCCACTAATATTTTTGAACTACATGGGTTTGCTCCTGGGACATACGCTGTGTGCTCCGAACCGGAGCTACAGCTCTTCGCATTATCGACTACAGATTCCCCATTGTTGTATCGCGTATAAGTTTGTGCGTTGCCAAAACCATGGGCTGTTGGCGATATAGGTTCCTGTTCCAGATGTTTTCTGCTTTGTGCTAAACCCTTCTCCAGGTCGGATATCCGTTTGTTAACATTCACTTGCCACTGCGGAATATCCTCACTGAGTATTTGTTTGATGGTTTGCACGTCGTTCTGTACCTGACTATTTACTGCGGTACTGAACGATTCGGAATCTCTATTTGCTATGGCTGCTTGTACTTTAGAATTAATATTTGTGTCAATCTCACTCTCCTTCACTTCTAGCCATGAGTTGAATTCTGTTTCAATTTTAGTTGCTTGTTCGTTCCACTTCTGCTCTACAAGCTGTGTGGAATCTATTTCTAGCTTTTCTACCCGGTTGGCTAATACACCTATTTCATCTACCATGTTAGTGTTTGCTACTTGCAGGTTGTTGACCTGTTCCGTCAACTCCTGCACGGTCTTAGGTATCGACTCATAATTCTGTTTCATATCTGCAATCTCTTTTTTCATATTTTCTAACGATTGCACAAGTTGCTGGTCCCGCTCAGCTTGCCGGCGATCTCGCTCAGCTTGCTGGCGATCTCGCTCGGCTTGCTGGGCAAGTAAATTTTCTTCTAGCCTGCGATCTCGCTCAGCTTGCTGACGATCTCGCTCAGCTTGCTGTGCGAGAAAAATCTCAATTTTCTCGTCCTTTTCAGCTTGTTGTTGCGCAAATTTTGCCTGGTAATCTAACACACGCTCTAAGATACCCTGAAGCGAATACCCACCAGGCAGATTACCACTCTCTGGTTCCTGCTTTTCTGGTGGTGGTACAGCTTCTTTATCTACATCTCCTTGATCACTAGTGGGCGGTGGCACCACTTCCTGTGCCCCTGCCCCCACATTTTCGCATGTTATATCCTCAAAGAGAGTACTAGTACTACTTGAGGTACCCGGTTCCACATTTCCTGCGCTACCTAATTGCTGTTCCTCAGTCTCCATATTGCTCGGACGCTGACTACGCAACTTAACCATATTCCTAAATTGCTTACTTGACCACAAAACCTGACAGTTTTGTCACTTGCACACAAAATACGTTAATTTATCTACACTACACTGCACACTAAAAATTACTATCTACCATCAACTTTGTCCTGTCACAAACACTAACATCAAACTACGCACAATATGCACACCACTAGCGATATGAGATCACTTCACTGGAGCTCAACTTCTACAAACAGGACAACTACACTGTAGTCTTACCTTTAGTTTATCTTATCTCGGGGTTCGGCTGCCCCCGGATTACGTAGTCGTTAGAGCTTCTCAGTACTATCAGGATCGTCTTCTCAGACTCGCTTGCAGTAGTACGTTTTGTCATGAAAGAGTGTTTGCACATTCATTAATACATAGCATAGATCATGATATACATACATACATTTATCACTAAATACATATATATATATATATATATATATATATATATATATATATATATATATATATATATATATACATACATAACAATCAACCCTGAAAGAAAAATACATAAAATTTTATAATTGTGGCCACTGCAAATTCGGGCCCCGCGTTTTTGGGCGACAGTTTCACGTCACTACTCTCTCGAATTGTTTTAAATTGTTGCTCTTTGGTTTATTTATTTATTTTTTGATTATTGGCGTAACAACGCATATATGGAAAGAGTTACGTGAAATACTTTTAACAATGCTGTGCTTTGAATTTCTTTATCATCGTTACCTTTTTGCAAAATAAAATGTATCTATGGAAGTCTTATTGTTCTGTATCTGGCCTACAATTTAAAGAACGATTTTTCTTAACTGCAACTCATGCTAAGGATCAATATAACTTCCCTACTTCATAGTTATTAAAAGTTGAAATTACTTTTAATGAACACTGATGTTACAGTTCGTATGATCGTTCAAAAACACAAGTTCGCAGTGGATTTTATTTCTTGGTGAAATACTATTTCATACCACGACTAGCCCAAGAACATGAGACTCTCATAAAAAAAATTACGTTATCACTATAAAATTTGCCAGATCAGAACGGAGCACAGCAAGATTACTATCAGATTTTGAAGGTACATTAAATTATTTGCACTGTAAATTATATCCTGTCAGCAGCCCGCGTCAACCTGCAACACATCATAAAATCTGCTGATCTTCACTGCCAGCCTGGGAGCTAAAAGAAATAATATTATTTTACTATTATTTTACCGCTTCCTTGCGGTATGCTCGACTATATTGTAAGTCGTTTAAATACGCCGCGGCAGCGGCTCTTCGTTCTCCACGCAGCTCAGCACCACAGATAATATTTATATAACTGAAAAATGTCTCAACAGGATGGGATAATAGGCAAGCAAGCTTTAACAATTAATAATACAAGTTTTCATTTAAACAACTCTATTAAAACATTTAAATATCTCATTGATTACAGACCTGTGTGAATTCACACGTAATGGCGTACATTTCCCAGTCTCGACAAAAGAATGCTACATTCGCGTTCTCCACGACAATAACAGGAGATCTTACTCTCACAACTTCCAGATTAAGAAGACAAAGAATTTAATTTACATCACGCATTATATACTAGTTCCTTATGTAATCTCTGTTCAACATTTATCTTCTGTGGCGGTTTTATTACTCGCCGACGCAGACGTTCTCAAAAATAAATAATAAAAAAAAATACATAATTTTACACAATGACACAATATGATACATCTAATTTTCTAATTACTACATAATATGTTGTTTTTGTTTCTTACTAGACGTTACATAGTCCATTCTGCTGCAAACGTCGTCGAACTGTTCTTGCAAACGTTCCCATCTGATGTCTCAGGGATCGACACGTGGCTGCACGATCCGTTACAGCCATGCGGATAAGATACCTGTCATCTCGATCGCTAGTGATACGAGGCCGTTGGGATCCAGCACGGCGTTCCGTCATTGGATCTCGACCAACGCAAGCAGCAATGTCGCGATACGATAAACCGCAATCGCTATAGGTTACAATACGAGCTTCAGCAAAGTCGGAAACGTGATATTACGCATATCTCCTCCTTACACGAGGCATCACAACGAAGGTTCACCCAGCAACGCCGGTCAACTGCTGTTTGTGTATGAGAAAACGGTTGGAAACTTTACTCATGTCAGCACGTTGTAGGTGTCGCCACCGGCGCCAACCTTGTGTGAATGCTCTGGAAAGCTAATCATTTGCACATCACAGCATCTTCTTCCCGTCGGTTAAATTTCGCGTCTGTAGCACGTCATCTTTGTGGTGTAGCAATTTTAATGGCCATTGTGTAATCGACGTTCCGAAGGAACAAGACGTCTTACCTTTTCAGTGTTATCTTCACGACTCGTCTGCCATGATGGCGTGAACCGTACCGTGACTGATGCCCAACATGAGCCGAATGTCTTCCACAGACCGTGGTCGGTCGTTTCTGACGACAGCATCAATTGCAGCGATGACGCAAGGTGCATTGCCACGATGGGCCTGACCTGTCCGACTGCTGTCCCTCAGTGACACTCGACCTCTGAATCATGTATTCCACGCAAACAAACTCGTTCATTTCTTATTGTTTTCGCCGTTCACATCAGACACACTGGGCGCGACCGCTACGGTTGCAGGTTCGAAACCTGCCTCGGGCATGGATGTGTGTGATGTTCTTAGGTTAGTTAGGTTTAAGTAGTTCTAAGTTCTAGAGGATGATGACCTCATAAGTTAGGTCCCACAGTGCTCAGAGCCATTTTTGAACCGTAGTCAAAAACCGCACTATGCCGCGGTCTACATGTTTCCCTGCCTCAGTAGTGAACTTCGACACACACACACACACACACACATATGCGCGAGCGCGCGCGCTCTCTTGCGCCTTACTCGCTGGTCTTACGTCGAGCACATGTAACACACCTATAAATGTTCGTGCTGTTCCTTCCTGACACTCAACAGAGGACATTCCTATAAACACGCTTACTTCTTGCGATACCCGTTTCAGAGGATGTGTTTCTGTTTCAGTATTCACACTTTACGTCTCCAGTAGGTGTTGCCCACTGGCAGCTGCAGCTTGAACTACTTCTAATGGTTCAAATCTTCACGCTATGAACTATTGTCTTTCTTTTAGAATTATGACTGAATTTGTTCTGTAAGGCATATTTTGCATATGTATTAGAAACAGAAAACTGAACTGTTAAAATTTATACTCTGTGTTACGATAGCAATTTGTGTATTTATTTTCGAATATGTTGTGGTGGGTTTCTTTTGAAAGCGCTGCGGCTCTAACGGCAATATGACTAGTTGTGACAGGTAGTTGTATTTCCAGTTTCACACGATGTGCTCTTGCATAATGAAGAAAGAGCAAATTATGGCGAGCTTATGGAAGGGATTTTTTCTGATGCAGATTCACAGATTGAGAGCATCAGTGCAAGTGGAGATGATGTGTTATCTGAAGACAATGATCTCGAATTGGGTATATTATTCTGTAACAATTAATTTTCAAGATTAATGAGAAAGTCCTGGACGTTCAAGTACATCATCAGAACCATTGGCAAAGAAATGTAACATGCAACAGAAGCAAAGCATCTATCAATACATGGCACCTCAAAGCACTGTGTACACTGTAGCAGAAAGAAGAAACCTCACAGAATGAGATGGAAGTTTCCTCTCTGTCGAGTAGCCCTATGCCTACCTGCAGGGAGGATCTGCGTTTTAACCTACCACTAAAAGTAACGACGCTTCATGCGCAGAGGTTCCATTTAAAACGATCCAGTACGTGTCAGTTAACGTACGCAACATTCTGTCTCAATGAATGTCCAGTAATCTAACAAAAACAGAGAATTCAAATAACCATATTTGCAGTATTTCGAGTCTGAAATGGTTACCTATGTCCGCGAAAATGCTCGTTATACAGTTTGTCCCGCTTTTATTTGGCGACTCGTTTTAGAACAAACTGAATCTGGACATTGTTGTTGTTGCTGTGGTCTTAAGTCCTGAGACTGGTTTGATGCAGCTCTCCATGCTACTCTATCCTGTGCAATCTTCTTCATCTCCCAGTACCTACTGCAGCCTACATCCCTCTGAATCTGCTTACTGTATTCATCTCTTGGTCTCCCTCTACAATTTTTACCCTCCACGCTGCCCACCAATGCTAAATTTGTGATCCCTTGATGCCTCAAAACATGTCCTACCAACCGATCCCTTCTTCTGGTCAAGTTGTGCCACAAACTTCTCTTCTCCCCAATCCTATTCAATACCTCCTCATTAGTTACGTGATCTACCCACCTTATCTTCAGCATTCTTCTGTAGCACCACATCTCGAAAGCTTGTATTCTCTTCTTGTCCAAACTATTTACCGTCCATGTTTAACTTCCATACATGGCTAAACTCCATACAAATACTTTCAGAAACGACTTCCTGACACTTAAATCCATACTCAATGTTAACAAATTTCTCTTCTTCAGAAACGATTTCCTTGCCATTGCCAGTCTACATTTTATATCCTCTCTACTTTGACCATCATCAGTTATTTTACTCCCTAAATAGCAAAACTCCTTTACTACTTTAAGTGTCTCATTTCCTAATCTAATTCCCTCAGCATCACCCGATTTAATTTGACTACATTCCATTATGCTCGTTTTGCTTTTGTTGATGTTCATCTTATATCCTCCTTTCAAGACACTGTCCATTCCGTTCAACTGCTCTTCCACGTCCTTTGCTGTCTCTGACAGAATTACAATGTCATCGGCAAACCTCAAAGTTTTTACTTCTTCTCGATGAATTTTAATACCTACTCCGAATTTTTATTTTGTTTCCTTTACTGCTTGCTCAATATACACATTGAATAACATCGGGGACAGGCTACAACCCTGTCTCACTCCTTTCCCAACCACTGCTTCCCTTTCATGCCCCTCGACTCTTATAACTGCCATCTGGTTTCTGTACAAATTGTAAATAGCCTTTCGCTCCCTGTATTTTACCCCTGCCACTTTCTGAATTTGAAAGAGAGTATTCCAGTTAACATTGTGAAAAGCTTTCTCTAAGTCTACAAATGCTAGAAACGTAGGTTTGCCTTTTCTTAATCTTTCTTCTAAGATAAGTCGTAAAGTTAGTATTGCCTCACGTGTTCCAACTTTTCTACGGAATCCAAACTGATCTTCCCCGAGGTCCGCTTCTACCAGTTTTTCCATTCGTCTCTAAAGAATTCGCGTTAGTATTTTGCAGCTGTGACTTATTAAACTGATAGTTCGGTAATTTTCACATCTGTCAACACCTGCTTTCTTTGAGATTGGAATTATTATATTCTTCTTGAAGTCTGAGGGTATTTCGCCTGTCTCATACATTTTGCTCACCAGATGGTAGAGTTTTGTCATGACTGGCTCTCCCAACGCCATCAGTAGTTCTAATGGAATGTTGTCTACTCCCGGGGCCTTGTTTCGACTCAGGTCTTTCAGTGCTATGTCAAACTCTTCACGCAGTATCTTATCTCCCATTTCGTCTTCGTCTACATCCTCTTCCATTTCCATAATATTGTCCTCAAGTACATCACCCTTGTATAAACCCACTATATACTCCTTCCACCTTTCTGCTTTCCCTTCTTTGCTTAGAACTGGGTTTCCATCAGAGCTCTTGATATTCATACAAGTGGTTCTCTTCTCTCCAAAGGTCTCTTTAATTTCACTGTAGGCAGTATATATCTCACCCCTAGTGAGACAAGCCTCTATATCCTTACATTTGTCCTCTAGCCATCCCTGCTTAGCCATTTTGCACTTCCTGTCGATCTCATTTTTGAGACGTTTGTATTCCTTTTTGCCTGCTTCATTCACTGCATTTTTATATTTTCTCCTTTCATCAATTAAATTCAATATTTCTTCTGTTACCCAAGGATTTCTATTAGCCCTCGCCTTTTTACCTACTTGATCCTCTGCTGCCTTCACTACTTCATCCCTCAGAGCCACCCATTCTTCTTGTACTGTATTTCTTTCCCCCATTCCTGTCAATTGTTCCCTTATGCTCTCCCTGAAACTCTCTACAACCTCTGGTTCTTTCAGTTTATCCAGGTCCCATCTCCTTAAATTCCCACCTTTTTGCAGTTTCTTCAGTTTCAATCTGCAGTTCATAACCAATAGATTGTGGTCAGAATCCACATCTGCCCCTGGAAATGTCTTACAATTTAAAACCTGGTTCCTAAATCTCTGTCTTACCATTATATAATCTATCTGATACCTTCTAGTATCTCCAGGATTCTTCCAGGTATACAACCTTCTTTTATGATTCTTGAACCAAGTGTTAGCTATGATTAAGTTATGCTCTGTGCAAAATTCTACAAGGCGGCTTACTCTTTCATTTCTTCCCCCCAATCCATATTCACCTACTATGTTTCCTTCTCTCCCTTTTCCTACTGACGAATTCCAGTCACCCATGACTATTAAATTTTCGTCTCCCTTCACTACCTGAATAATTTCTTTTATCTCGTCATATATTTCTTCAATTACTTCATCATCTGCAGAGCTAGTTAGCATATAAACTTGTACTACTGTAGTAGGCATGGGCTTTGTGTCTATCTTGGCCACAATAATGCTTGCACTATGCTGTTTGTAGTAGCTAACCCGCACTCCTATTTTTTTATTCATTATTAAACCTACTCCTGCATTACCCCTATTTGATTTTGTATTTATAACCCTGTAATCACCTGACCAAAAGTCTTGTTCCTCCTGCCACCGTACTTCACTAATCCCCACTATATCTAACTTTAACCTATCCATTTCCCTTTTTAAATTTATTAACCTACCTGCCCGATTAAGGGATCTGACATTCCACGCTCCGATCCGTAGAACGCCAGTTTTCTTTCTCCTGATAACGACGTCCTCTTGAGTAGTCCCCGCCCGGAGATCCGAATGGGGTACTATTTTACCTCCGGAATATTTTACCCAAGAGGAAACCATCATCATTTAATCATACAGTAAAGCTGCATGTCCTCGGGAAGAATTACGGCTGTAGTTTCCCCTTGCTTTCAGCCGTTCGCAGTACCAGCACAGCAAGGCCGTTTTGGTTGATGTTACAAGGCCAGATCAGTCAATCATCCAGACTGTTGCCCCTGCAACTACTGAAAAGGCTGCTGCCCCTCTTCAGGAACCACATGTTTGTCTGGCCTCTCAACAGATACCCCTCCGTTGTGGTTGCACCTACGGTACGGCCATCTGTATTGCTGAGGCACGCAAGCCTCCCCACCGACGGCAAGGTCCATGGTCCATGGGGGGAATCTGGGCATACAACAGCCAAATGGCTCTGAGCACTATGCGACTTAACTTCTGAGGTCATCAGTCGCCTAGAACTTAGAACTAATTAAACCTAACTAGCCTAAGGACATGACACACATCCATTCCCGAGGCTGGATTCGAACCTACTACTAATCTAATCTTATCTAATCCTACCTGCGACCGTAGCGGTCGCTCGGCTCCAGACTGTAGCGCCTAGAACCGCACAATAGAACAGCCACCAGGCGACAAATACACTTTTAAAAAGTTGCTAAATACACCTTCTTCTATGATTGCTACCGACATTCGAGAGTTAAGACTCTTTCTACCAACAACACTGGCAAGCTACCCACGCTTGTGTCTGAATAACTTCTTATACAAAACATGTTCGACAAATTATTACATAAATCACAGTTGATTTACATAAGGCAATAAAACAAAATCGTAATGCACAGGAATGAACCACAAGCTCAATCGTAAAAATTCAGTACACAACCAACTCTAAGAACCACTGAATAAAAAATTTATTCCAGCTCGAAGCGAACAGAAGCTTCATTTTAATTTGCTTTGTCACGCCCACGGCGTGTACTGACACAATTACGCCAGCTATTACAGCGTACACTTCAACGCCTCCTGCGTCCCATAAACACAAACAAGCCGTTTCTTAGTCCTCCCAGACTTCTTTTCAGGACGTTGTTTTACAAGCAGCTACACTCAGAGCACGTTTTCACATAACACGGCGCAGCACTACAACCAAACAGTCACTGAGTTGCGACCGCAGCTGCGAAAGCAGGACACCATCACAGTACTTACGAGGGGCGTTCTGTAAGTAAAACAACACATTTTTTTTCTGAGAGCAGTTTGGTTTTATTCGAGATCCAAATGCATCACATTATTTCCCACTCTTCTGGCTATAAAAAAGTATTTTTTTAACATAATGTCCTATCAATGCGACAGTCTTACGCCACTTTAATGGGAGGGTCGTACGGCCGCATGGTACCACTCTATTGATCGACGTCGGAGCAACATCTTGCTCTACACATTTGTGGTAAGGTCTTATGGGATGAAACTGCTGAGCTCATTGGTCCCTAAGCCTATACACTACTTAATCTAACATACATTAAAGCTAAGGACAGCACACGCACCCATTCCCGACGGAGGACTCGAATCTCCAACGGGGGAGCCGCAAGGACCATGACAAGACTCCTCTGACAGCGCGGCTACACCGCGTGGCTATACGTTACATGAATTTGCATTTGTGCAGACTAGAACACAAGCTTCTCGTGACAGGAATACACAGTTGTAAGACCACACTTCGATCAAGTGCACTTTGCGTTGATCAAAAATATAACAAATTTGCCTCACGAGGCACTGCGTCTTTTTCCAGAATTCGCTTCTGTTACTCGTCGTATCCGAAAACTGGATCCTTTCTAATTCCTCTTCTAAGAAGTATGTACATGTGTTATCTTGGTTTGTAATTTATGTCCTATTCGTTTCTGTGTTGAAAATATAATCTTGGTTGCCTTAGACGAAACTTTTGTGTGTCTTAAAGCCGCACGTACATTAGTGATTGACGACTTTGGTTATTGTACTTTCCATCTAATACTAATTCTAGTACACGTGATTCCTTTTCCGTGTATGTTGCATCTGATCCGATTTACACACGCTGTCCCGCAAAGGGCTCTGCACAGTCTGAATTTTAGTAACTTGAAAAAAACCAAACAAAACTATGAATTTTTAAGTCACTTAGATGGTCACGACATTACTTATGGTGTTTTACTGTAGAATAATTTCAAAATTTTCTCAGTTGGCAGCACTACAGTATTTCTGACGCAACGGAGTAGATCAACACCCGTGTTTTATGATTGCCACTGGAATTAATTCACAGGCAGTCCAGTCATCTCTCTCATGTCATCCGACGTATGTGGCTTGTGGTGTAGATTGTGTCCTTCAGAGTTTACCACAGAAAGAAGTGTAACGGCGTTAGGTCGGTAGACCTGGGTGGACTCCCAACACTTCCCCGTCGGCCTACTCACGTCTCAACAAATGCTTCAGCCAGGAATCGCCGTGCTGCATGATGGTAAAGTGACGGTGCACCGTCATGTTGAAGAAAGCTGTTGTGAAAGTGGTACAGTTAGTGAACAGCTGGTACAATTCGTACCTGCAACGTGATAAGATCCTTTACACTTGTCACTGTTCCTTCAAAAAAGAATGGCCCTGCAGGTCCTCTGACAGATATACCACACTACTCTGATGACCAAGGAAGATTAACAATTCAGCCCGAAACCCCGCTGTTGCTACGGTCGCAGGTTAGAATCCTGCCTCGGACATGGATGTGTGTGATGTCATTGGGTTAGTTAAGTTGAAGTAGTTCTAAGTCTAGGGAACTGATGACCTCAGATGTTAGGTCCCATAGTACTTGGAGCCATTTGAACCATTTGAATTTGAAGATTAACAGCTTAATGTGTGGATTATCTCTCGTGAGTTCACACTGTTATGAAGATTGATGGTTCCCTGCAGTTTAAATGTCTTCTCATCAGACCAAACAGTGACATTAGTTAACTGTTCACTATCGCAAATCCATTCACAAAATTCGAGGCACCTATCCAAATAGTCTTCATCTATCGCGCTAAGCAACCTGGGAACATAGAGTTTCCACTCTGCTTGCTTAAAATGCTGTGTACATATAAATTGTTACACATGGTTCACGAGAAGCTTGTACCACCACGTCCACGTTTCGTACGCTAATGATTTCTTCCTGCCACACCGGGCCTTGTTCAGATCACGCACACTTTCCTTGCTCTCAAATTTGTCGCATAATTTCGTCATTGTTACACGTGACTCTGCCCGTCATCGTTTCTCTGCACTTCTTTCTTTCATGTTTTCACGTTTCCAGTAACACTTTCCATCCCACTTTTTTTTTGCTCCAAGGTCAAGTTTCCATCCACTGTGTCATTACTACCAACTACCTTTGCTACGAACTACCATGTAGTTACTACCAACTGAAAATAAACAAAAGAAAAACAAACGAGTTGTTACATAAAATAATCATGAGAGCACCATATATCACAGCTGTATCAGGTTGTCGTTAATACTTCCTGAGTTATTCTAACCCCTTTGTGGGAGACCCTGTATCTTTACCTACTATTGCTGCACTCAAGCGCACAATTTTATGTCGCCTCTGTTTATTGTCATTTAATGTGAATATGCCACGTTTAAACAACCAACCACAGATTTTGGCACTCCATAATCGGTTTCATAGAGTGTGGATCTATTGCGACAGTGCCTGTCACGTCGTTCGATGAGTTATCCACACCTTCCTGCCGTACCTCTTCATTCGTACATACCAATATATGCTCTAACTTTTATGGAGGCTTATGGTGAATTTACAAAGAGCAACAATTTATTCTTATTACTGAATACGACGTATTCTTAAGTCGAGCCGCGTGTTTTTGTACTGCATCGTCGCGATTTGTCGATTGCCTGCTGATACCGCTTAGAAATTGGTCATTACCGTCACCCCCATGCTACGATACCCGCATTGTCCCCCGTAATTGGTATATCAGTATCTACAGCCTGGGAGGCGAGTGGTCTGTATCAGGTAACGGCAATGGCACGTTCGTAACTCAGACCTATCACAGCAGCTAGCGCTACATCGGCGTAGAAGACCCTCATCGATTGTCTTACCGTTAACGAGAAACGAGATAAAATGTGTTCCAGAGTCTAAACAAAACTCCATCATAGATTTACAGATTAAATTGTGATTTTCAGAGTGTTTCCATGACATAACGTGCAATACTTTGATAATATTTATGAAATATTCTGTCGATATTTGTAGGAACATAGACATATTAAAAACCTGAATACCCAGTATTGCTGTATCTCAGTAATATTTAAAGAATTGTTCGTTATGGATCGGCTTTCGGTTTTATGCTTCAGCATCGGATAAATTAGTACTGAACTGATAATCCACACAACATCAGGGAGAGTTCAAAGATTTACAAAGGTTGTTTCTCAAAGACATGTAATATTTTACGATATATATCGATATGAAAACACAAATACAATTTAATTTCCAAAGAAGCTCTCAACAAATAAATTTAATAATTCTTTATACTTAAGGATTAAACGTACAGAAATGTATAAGCGAAAAACAAGTATGTAAAAGTGAGTAATGGTACAAACAACTATGTTTTATTGAAAAACTGGGGAAAGTGATGAACAGACCGAAGGGGGGGGGGGGGGGGGGGGAGAAGGAACAGGGGAGAATGGAGCCCATGGAAGATGACTGTGGAACAGTTATAAGAAATATCTTATCTAATGGTCCGAAAAATACTAAATGGCTGCTGCCACTTTAGTGTTCGGTCATTAAGGTCCAGGTCTAGATTCTATGACTGCTGTTTATTAATAACCAGAGTTTCAAGTAATGTTAAGTTTTCTGCGTTTAGTACCTCACATGTAATATGATAACATTCATTCAAAGTATATTCATCAGCAGTAGAAACTTCCTTTTACAGTCTCATTTCATGCTCAGTCAGTCTACTAGTTACAGCCGCACTTGAATAACCTGCGTATACCGGCCGTTGGGACCGAGCGGTTCTAGGCTCTTCAGTCCGGAACCGCGCTGCTGCTCCGGTCGCAGGTACGAATCTGCCTCGGGCCTGGATGTGTGACGTCCTTAGGTTACTTAAGCTTAATTAGTTCTAAGTCTAGGGGACTGATGACCTCAGATGTTAAGTCCCATTGTGCTTATAGCCTTTTTTTTTTTTTTGGCCTACATATAATTTACTTCGCAGACTGCAGGAAATGCAATAAAAATCCATTGTTGTAAGGCTGGTGCTTGTCTTTAATGTTGAACAGAATATGGCCAAGAGTATTCACAGTATCATAACAATCTGGAGTATATTTCGTGGATTTTAGTTTGTTGCCAAGCATCCATGAAGACCTACCTAGAAAAGTGGTTCGGGTTCCATTTCCTCCACACGGTGTAGGGAAGCAGCCTACTCATGCCGTAGTAAATTCACATCAGTCTTTCCATTGTGTGCCAGCCAGTCCGCTGCAACTAGCTCTGACGTCATAAATGTTGCGCAATACTTTAAAAATCAAGCAAATAACCTAAAACATTTCTAGCATGTCAGGAGTAATACTAAATTAATATGTGTTGAATGTCAATTCGATAACTTTAGCCATTTTCGAAATTTGGACGTTTTTCTGTAAAAATCATTGGCGCAACAGAAAAGAGCTAGAGAAATAAAAATTCATATTTAGATTCCTCTTTCATAATAATTTAATAAAAACAGTACTTTGGATTTCACAAATTAAAATTTTAGTGGAAATTCATGATTTTCTGGTTTTCGTCTTAAAACTTAAGGAAGCAAGATATATTAAGTAGGCTAATAAATAAGGCTAGGATGTTTATATTTAAGTAGAATGGAGATCCGCTATCACCATAAGGATGTGAGAAGTTTCATTTGAATACCTATAAAACTATAGCGATAGCGTATCTCCAAAGGGCCAGTTCAGAGCTCGCCTACTGCGTGCAGTGTAATTAAATTAATTCTCTCGCCCAAAATATTTAACTTAGCCACGTCAAATATTTATTATAATTACTTACTTGTGTGTTGAATGCACATTTAAATTGAGAGCTTCATCGGCCACTAACAAAAGAAGCTATGATTTATTCAATAACTTAATGTGGTGCATTACTAGCCCAGCAGCTAGTCGGGAGAGCCGATTTGATCAGGCGTTCCCTTAGCCGTCCGCACCGCGGCTTTATATATAAGAACGCTGCGCGAGGAAGGAAGGCCCCAGTTCTCTCCAGACGCTGAATAGCACGTCATCTGTGTCGGGAGTCACGTCGCGTCGCTATCATTGCTACAAACAGTCTCGGATGCCGTATTAAGTTACTCGGAATACGCGTAACCATGAAATCATTTTCGAGTGAAGTGTTAATTCTGGGTTGACTTTAATTATCGATCTTCAGTTTGCGTATGTCGTATTTTCACGTGCCGCCGCGGGACAGACATTCTACCAATTATTTAGCGTGGCGTTTGATGAACCTAATCATCAAATTATGGCGAGCATTCATTTAAACATTTAATTTGGACATTTATAGTTGCATCAGCGCGTTAGACTCTGAACTGCTCTGTTAGTTAGATTGTGTGGATTCTTCTGTTTTCATCTGTGACTTTCAGAATACAGAACGTTTTTTTTTTTTTTTTTTTTTTTTTTTTTATAAATCCCGGACAATCTTCTAATTCCTCAGAGCTATAAGCTGTAACTATATGTGTATTCTCAGATGAAGTGGGCACTAGGAATTCTAATTACAGGCTTCACGTTTTGCTAATCACTTTCTGGTATTGTAGTTAGAGAGCCAGTGTTGAGAACGGCGAAAGACAGCATAAACAACAGCATAAATAATAGGAACATTTTTAACAACTGTAATTCCACCCGCCGCCCCACAACGGGGACCGGGTGTTGTGTTGCCCTTACGTTCGTATCGCCTTAAGTGACATTCCACAACTGAAATAATTGAGATGGCTGCATTTGCATGTTCCGGAAGCTGGTAAATTAAAAAAAGGAGACTGAAATTTATGGCATTTCCTGCAAGTTTTGTAGCAAATTACTATACACTGAAGAGCCAAAGAAACTGATACACCTGCCTAATAACGTGTACGGCCCTCGCAAACACACAGAAGTGCCGCAACAATACGTGGCATGGACTCGAATAATGTCCGAAGTAGTTCTGTATGGAACTGACACCATGAATCCTGCAGGGCTGTCCGTAAATCCGTAAGAGTACGAGAGGGTGGAGATATCTTCTGAACAGTACATTGCAAGGCATCTCAGATATGCTCAATAATGTTCATGTCTGGGGAGTTTGGTGGCTATCGGGTGTGTTTCTGGAGCCATTTGTAGCAATTCTGGACGTATGGGGTGTCTCATTGTCCTGCTCGAACCGCCCAAGTCCGTCGAAAGGTACGATGGATCACACCATTACAGAGCCTCCACCAACTTGAATGGTCCCCTGCTGACATGCAGGGTGCATAGATCCCTGAGGTTTTCCCCATACCCGTGCACGTCCATCCGATCGATATAACTTGGAACGAGATTCTTCAAACCAGACAACATGTTTTCAGTCATCAACAGTTCAATGTCGGTATTGACGAGCCCAGGCAAGGCGTAAAGCTTTGCGTCGTTCAGTCATGTGTAGGCCTTCGGCCCCGAAACCCATGCTGTTTCGTTGACACTTGTTGATTGCCCAGCATTGAAATCTGCAGTAATTTGAGGAAGGGTTGCGTTCATTTGAGGAAGGGTTGTGTTGAACGATTCTCTTCAGTCGTCGTTCGTTCCGTTCTTGAAGGATGCGATGTCGGAGATTTGATGTTTTACCTGATTCTTGATATTCAAGGTACAAAATAGTCGTAAGGGAAAAATCCCACTTCATTGCTACCTCGGAGATGCTGTGTCCATCGCTCATGCGCCGACCATAACACCACGTTCAAACTCACTTAAATCTAGATAACCTGCCTTTGTAGCAGCAGTAACCGTTCTAACAACTACACCAGACACTTGTTGTCTTATATAGGCGTTGCCAACAGCGCAGTATTCTGCCTGTTTACATATCTCTGTATTTGAATGCGCATGCCTATACCAGTTTCTTGGTGCTTCAGTGTATGTAGGCCAGTGACGTAGGACTATAACTACTAGACTCACTGAGCATGAAAGGAAACTGAAAAAGTAGGATTCCACACTTATTGAACATGCATTGAACGACTGTAATTGTTAAAATATTAAATGTGATGTTCATGATTGAGGTACTAAAGATAGAAATCTAGCACTATTGGGAATTACGATTATTAATATTGTAAATCAAAGGATCCGGTCGTGGTCCTCAATGAACAAACGCAGTTTCCTTATTCACCCTTAACAAAAGTAGTAGCAGCCAATTAATATTTTTCTCGCCCTTAGATAATATGCTTGCTATAACTGTTCTAACCCACATTCCATGGAGGCATGGGCTTATTTATTCATTTCCCACCTCTCCCCCCTTTTTTGCCCTTTCTTGACATTTGCCGGTTTAATTTGCCATATAACATTGTACTCTGTGCCATACCTCATTTGTACAAATCTTTTTGCTTATACATTCCTATACGTTTCATCTTTGAGTATAAAGTAATGTAAGATTTATTTGTTCAGAGATTCCTTGCGAATTAGATTATTCTTGTGTTTTAGTACCGATATATAATCGGTATTAAACTTTCTTCAGCTATGAACTCTCGCCAATTTTGTGTGGACTATCTATTTAGCATTTAGTTATCTGATGATTACCTGTAATGCCGAAAGCCGATTGATACCGAACTATTAAATATATATTGTTGTGGAAAATCGGTACTGGGTATTCAGGTTTTCAACATTTGTTGCAACAGTAGAGACGATAGTGTTTAAAAATTTAACCTATTTATTTATACAGTGTGTTTCAAAATAATATACACATCTTCATTGAACATATTTACTGAACTGTAAGACGAACTATGAAACTTGGGTCACATACACTCCTGGAAATGGAAAAAAGAACACATTGACACCGGTGTGTCAGACCCACCATACTTGCTCCGGACACTGCGAGAGGGCTGTACAAGCAATGATCACACGCACGGCACAGCGGACACACCAGGAACCGCGGTGTTGGCCGTCGAATGGCGCTAGCTGCGCAGCATTTGTGCACCGCCGTCGTCAGTGTCAGCTAGTTTGCCGTGGCATACGGAGCTCCATCGCAGTCTTTAACACTGGTAGCATGCCGCGACAGCGTGGACGTGAACCGTATGTGCAGTTGACGGACTTTGAGCGAGGGCGTATAGTGGGCATGCGGGAGGCCGGGTGGACGTACCGCCGAATTGCTCAACACGTGGGGCGTGAGGTCTCCACAGTACATCGATGTTGTCGCCAGTGGTCGGCGGAAGGTGCACGTGCCCGTCGACCTGGGACCGGACCGCAGCGACGCACGGATGCACGCCAAGACCGTAGGATCCTACGCAGTGCCGTAGGGGACCGCACCGCCACTTCCCAGCAAATTAGGGACACTGTTGCTCCTGGGGTATCGGCGAGGACCATTCGCAACCGTCTCCATGAAGCTGGGCTACGGTCCCGCACACCGTTAGGCCGTCTTCCGCTCACGCCCCGACATCGTGCAGCCCGCCTCCAGTGGTGTCGCGACAGGCGTGAATGGAGGGACGAATGGAGACGTGTCGTCTTCAGCGATGAGAGTCGCTTCTGCCTTGGTGCCAATGATGGTCGTATGCGTGTTTGGCGCCGTGCAGGTGAGCGCCACAATCAGGACTGCATACGACCGAGGCACACAGGGCCAACACCCGGCATCATGGTGTGGGGAGCGATCTCCTACACTGGCCGTACACCACTGGTGATCGTCGAGAGGACACTGAATAGTGCACGGTACATCCAAACCGTCATCGAACCCATCGTTCTACCATTCCTAGACCGGCAAGGGAACTTGCTGTTCCAACAGGACAATGCACGTCCGCATGTATCCCGTGCCACCCAACGTGCTCTAGAAGGTGTAAGTCAACTACCCTGGCCAGCAAGATCTCCGGATCTGTCCCCCATTGAGCATGTTTGGGACTGAATGAAGCATCGTCTCACGCGGTCTGCACGCCCGGCACGAACGCTGGTCCAACTGAGGCGCCAGGTGGAAATGGCATGGCAAGCCGTTCCACAGGACTACATCCAGCATCTCTACGATCGTCTCCATGGGAGAATAGCAGCCTGCATTGCTGCGAAAGGTGGATATACACTGTAGTAGTGCCGACATTGTGCATGCTCTGTTGCCTGTGCTATGTGCCTGTGGTTCTGTCAGTGTGATCATGTGATGTATCTGACCCCAGGAATGTGTCAATAAAGTTTCCCCTTCCTGGGACAATGAATTCACGGTGTTCTTATTTCAATTTCCAGGAGTGTATTTAGGAATGTCTCAGGATTAAATTACCGATGTTCAATATGTCCTCCGTGAGCGAGATGAACATCACATCGATACTCGAATTCCTCCCATGCTCCGGTAAGCACGTCCATTGTCGCTGGTATTATGGCAGTACGGATTCGGTTCTTCAACTCTTCTGGGTTTTGTGGTGTTGTTGGTACATTAATTTACTCATTAATGAAAGCGCACATCATGTAGTCACAGGGTCCTCGTTCAGCCTCAGAAACAACCTGTTTTGTAACACAGCAAGATATTGATGGCCGTTAACAGCATTTCCATCAGAGCAGAATTGACCGTAAACAGATAAATGGGGCATCGCAAAAAACACATTGACTTCGGGTGAATCTCGTACATGTTCAGTGTGTGTATGTATTTTCTGTAGGCCCCAAATTCGACATATTGTGTTTATTCACTTTCCCAAATAGGTTGGTTCTCGCTTCAACACTAAACACGATGTATTGTGCGAAAGAGTTATCATTGTCAACAGCATTCTGAAGAACGTCAGAAAATGCCACACGTTTGCATTTGTCGTTATGGCATAGAGCCTACAAGAGCTTAAGTCGTACGGCTTCATAACAATCAGACACCTCTAAACAGTCTACTTGTTGTAGGCACTACGGTCGCAGGTTCGAATCCTGCCTCGGGCATGGATGTGTCTGATGTCCTTAGGTTACTTAGGTTTAAGTAGTTCTAAGTTCTAGGAGACTGGTGACCACAGCAGTTACGTCCCATAGTGCTCAGAGTGATTTTTTGTTGTAGGCAATTGTAACTCCCAGCTCGCACGACGACTTGGTTTTGTAGGACTACGCTGGAAAGCGGTTTGAATTAGTGCGACATTTTCATCGAACACACGAGGCGGCCAGGAATTTTTCCTTTATGTACACTTACTGTGTATACGACTGCCAATGTTCCACCAGTCTGGTAAACCATGGTGGTACCCAACCTAAGCCCCCATGCACTGCGATCAGGGAATTATACCTCGCAAACACTAGAACACATAATTATGTCTGCTGAGGGGTAGCCATTTTACATCATGTAACCGTAACCAAGCAAGCGGAAGATAACCGACATTTGGCTGTAATGAATATAAACTAGACAATGTATTCGCTCCTTCAATACTGGTGTGTGCCGCAGCGGTCTATAGTTTTGACAATATATTTTGTAATACGCATATTATTTTTTAAACACCCTGTACAGTATAGCAGAAACAGTACACGATGTGATATAATTTATGTGTGGGGTATGTAAGGTGAGAAATTTTGTCGATAGAAGTCCTTCTTCTGGCAGCAACAACGACTCTTAACACGGTTCAAGATCGAATCGACCTGAGCGTGGTTGACAGATCAGGCTGGGTCGTGCCATACTGAAGTCAATGTCAGTGACATTGCACTGCCTGTCAAGTGGTGGCGCACTAGTAGGTCGACAACCCGTGATCAGATGCTCTCAGTGGGAAACGTAGCTGAAGAACTCAATGGCAGCTCATAATCACGCTTTGTATTACGATGAGCTACACTGTATGGCAAGATTCGTTGGGTTAGGAGTTTCCATACATGGATGCATCTACTGTGATATAGAACATGGAATCATGATTTGCCTGAAAAGACAACATGGTGCGTCTCCAGCGTTCAGTGTTGTCGTTGGACGCTCCATTGTCAGCACGCATCCCTCTACAGCCGCCTCAAGTGAAGCCGCTACGATGATCGCCCTATTGACGTCCTTGGTACTCCATACATCGTCGCACTGCTCGGGTCGATCATTGTCTTGCTAAAAACGGGTTTATTCCATGAATAAAGGTTCGTGACGTGCACGGCCGAGCGATCAAAATGTCAGTGCTCTCGGGCGCTAGTCACAGCAGTGAGATTCCAGCCAACTTGAGCAGCAATATCGCTGGACGACGACCTGAATGTCACGACACAGCTACTTTTGAATTCCAACTTGTGGAGGTAGCCTTTTCTCCGTCATACACGAGGCGTAACATGGCCTTCTCAAAACCAAAGAAACGTGAATCCCGCTTCATAATCTTTCCTTATCCCCAGATATACGCTACTGGCTATTAAAACTGCTACACCAAGAAGAAATGCAGATGATAAACGGGTACTCATTGGACAAATATATTACACTAGAACTGACATGTGATTACATTTTCACGAAATTTGGGTGCATAGATACTGAGAAATTAGGACCCACAACCACTTCTGGTCGTAATAACGGCCTTGATACGCCTGGACATTAAGTCAAACAGAGCTTGGATGGCGTGTACAGGTACAGCTCCCCATGCAGCTTCAACACGATACCACAAGTCATCAAGAGTAGTGACTGGCCTATTGCGACGAGCCAGTTGCTCGGCCACCATTGACCAGACGTTTTCAGTTTCTGAGAGATCTGGAGAATGTGCTGGCCAGGGCAGCAGTCGAACATTTTCTGTATCCAGAAGGGCCCGTACAGGACCTGTAACATGCGGTCGTTCATTATCCTGCTGAAATGTAGGGTTTCGCAAGGATCGAATGAAGGGTAGAGCCACGGGTCGTAACACATGTGAAATATAACGTCCACTGTTAAAAGTGCCGTCAATGCGAACAAGAGGTGAACGAGACGTGTAACCAATGGCACCCCATACCATCACGCCGGGTGATACACCGGTATGGCGATGACGGATACACGGTTCCAAAGTGCGTTCACCGTAATGTCGCCAAACACCGATGCGACCATCATGAAGCTGTAAACAGAACCTGGATTAATCCGAAAAAATGACGTTTTGCCATCCGTGCACCGAGATTCGTCGTTGAGTACACCATCGCAGGCGGTCCTGCCTGTGATGCAGCGTAAGGGTAGCCGCAGCCATGGTCTCCGAGCTGATAGTCAATGCTGCTGAAAACGTCGTCGAACTGTTCGTGCAGATGGTGGTTGTATTGCAAACGTCCCCATCTGTTGACTCAGGGATCGAGACATGGCTGCATGATCCGTTACAGCCATGTTGGAAAGATGCCTTACATCTCGACTGCTAGTGGTACGAGGCCGTTGGGATCCAGCACAGCGTTCCGTATTACCCTCCCGAACCCACTAATTCCATATTCTGCTAACAGTCATTGGATCTCAACCAACGCGAGCGGCAATGTCGCGATACGATAAACCGCAATCGTTATAGGCTACAATCCGATCTTTATCAAAGGCGGAAACGTGATGATACGCATTTCTCCTCCTTACACGAGGCATCACAACAACGTTTCACCAGGCAACGCCGGTCAACTGCTCTTTGTGTATGAGAAATCGGTTGGAAACTTTCCTCACGTCAGCACGTTGTAGGTGTTGCCATCGGCGCCAACCTTGTGTGAATGCTCTAAAAAGCTTATCATTTGCATATCACAGCATCTTCTTTCTGTCGGTTAAATTTCGCGTCTGTAGCACGTCATCTTCGTGTTGTAGCAATTTTAATGGCCAGTAGTGTAAATGCTGTTTTAGAACTTTATTTTTTCCCCCCTTATTGGGATGACGCCCATCTTTGGTGATTATCTTAGTGTCTGATTTAGAATCGGCTGATGCTACTGTTTTATCTACTTCGACTAATAATTTAAAGTTTCCTTTATGGGAGATCGTGTCCTGATTAACTAAAACCACTTCATTTCATTATAGTGAATCAACCATTTTAAATCATTTTTGTAAGCATTAAATGTGCTGACTCTCCCATATTTGGTTTGAATGCCACCTATATGCGTCATCTGCAGACAATATATACAAGCCTCATACCAGTGTTCGCCTGCATACCGCTGGATACTTCTTCCGTAAACTTAAGGAGGCAACACGGGGTGTTACGTTTAAATTTGTACACTACTTTGGTGTGCACGGTCCTCTCATTGCACCATCCTGCCCTGCTGGTACGACTTTATTAAGGTATATCTCGTTCAATTTGATAATTTATTCAGCATTCTATCCAGTAATTTCACAATATTATATTGTCTTTGACCAGCTCCGAGGATTGATGTGACTCTGTGCTTCAGTGTAGCACAGAGTTGTTTTATGATTTCAATTCGTTGTAGCAGCAAAACTTTAATGTGAGTAACAATTTTTAATTCACATTTAGAATCGTCCAACCTATTTTGGTATCCTTATAGATAATCTGAAGATGCCCCATGAAGGCGAAAACCGTTATTAACAAAAGAATAAGTTGCTACTAAGACTGTTCTTAACTAAAATATTGAATACAGATGACGATACTTCCATCTGTTACCTGGGGCTAACCCGAAATGTAAGTGCGGATGCCTTATACTGACGAGAACATGTATTGGGAAGAAAAAGCAGCGGGGATAGTGGAAATCAAATTCTCCATTGTGCTGCATGTTTGTTTCTTTATGTTATAAGAAAACAGTGTTACGTTTACCTAGCTTTCAGGCAATACATAATTATTATTTGTGGTACGAAAATGAAGTGGTTGTTATTGGAATTCAGATTTACTTAAATGTTATACATGTAACAGGATTTGATTTAATTTTTAGTCTGATATGCGAGAGATTTTCATTAAAATTTGAAATATAGTTGGAGAAGTATTTTTTAAAATAATGTTATTGTGTTTTACAGTATCTGATGCTTGATTCACTTTCCAAAGTATGCTACTTTATTACAATGTTTATTACATGTTAGTCTCTTATCTGTTATTCTGTTAAGTTTTCAAAGGAAAAAAAAATGTTATTCTCATTCTGTGAACTGGAACATAGAGGCAATTTTTATTTTCTTATTCCTGTTTAAATGTTAATATAATTCCCTGAAGAAGGAACATGAAATTTCTTGCAGATTCAAACTCAAGTAAAGGCATTTTATAGACGTTCATCCCTTGAAATGGCATGTGAACATGTAAATAGAATGAGATTTTACATGAAAAAATGTATATACCTCAATTCCCGTAGAAAAAAAAATAGTGGTTAAGAGGACAAAAAACGGTTAAGGCGACAGATCGCTATACTTGAGAAGTCCAGATTCCAGTACCAGTCAGACAAAAAATTTCATATGTCACCAGTAGGTAGTACACCCATACATAACACAGCGGAGGCCAAGTTATTCGCAATCAGCGAATTTATTTCGAAATATTTCAGACGGCTGCCTTTCAACAATGGCTGTTCAACCAGACATGTAACTAAATATATCTGAACATGACCTGCAATGAAGTTTAGTAGCAAGTTAAGTTTGTGTGTTCTAAATCTCCTCCTTTGTCTTTTAGCTATACGTACGTGCAGGGCGTAGAGAGCTACAGCCAAAGACTATCGTACCTGCAAGCCGACGAACAACAGTTTGTTAAACACGTATCTCGAGGCAGCGTCTGAATTTGCTGTCTCTACGAGCGGCAGTTGGCGCGAGCTAATATGATCTGCCGCACCAGCGAACCGTGTTTTCGCTACAGGGAGTTAACTCGTCGTCGCCTGGTGACCGCCGACTGCGTCAGCTCACGGATTACTTCATATTAACTCTGAGACACGAGAGACGCCTTGAATTACACTGCCGTGCCGTTTTGTGTGACCGGGTGACCGTTATATACTGGATTATACCTTTGCTCTTAGGCGATTTCAGACGTCAAGAGTGAACCGCGCGTAATAGTTCAGCTCCTGTGTTGTCTGTTCCCACTAAAAGGCTCAGCTGACATACAGCTTTCTGTGATATTCGTGATAAATATGTCAGATTCCCTTCGTACATGAAGGCACAATTTAGCTCGACCTCTTGCTCATGCACTTTGGTATATCTGTTGACAGAAATTAAGGACAGTTTGAGACATTAAGAAAGATACGTGAAAGAGTCCCAAGTAAACAGCGCTATTCAAGGAAGTCTTCAAGTACAGAAACGAAAAGTTCTCTTGATCAGTTAATGTAACAGCACTGAAATGTGTAAAAAACGTGCACCTAGACAAGAGGACGATGAGGTTGCTGGTCGTACGCTCCTAAGACGCTGCAAGTAATTACAAACGAAAATGAAAAAGTACTTTGAATGAAAATAAAACTCGAACTAAGACTTGAAGAATTTAGATGGATTGTGGACTATAGAGCTTCTGTAAGCAGAAATCCATAGGTCACCAGTTCTCATCCTGCCCGGAATACATTTTTACAGATGTAGCTCGGAAGGACAACTGATACACAAAGCTAACGATTGTTCTTCGCGCGAACTTCTCCTTCACCGTATTGAATCTTCACCTCGGCGATGGTCAACGCAAGGAAGAACTCGAAGCCTTTACGTGCCATGAGATGATTATGATGAATGGTTGAGTATTGTCTTTTTTTTTTAATTTTTCGATTGTGCAACATCCATGAACAACAAGGGTTGGGAGGCGACAAATGATACCTAATTTCAGCAGTCTTCGTAGTTATACAGGAAACGCGAGTCACATTTTCGTAAATACGAGGGTGGTTTGAAAACTTCTCGGAGCGGAATACAAAAAAAACTTACTTCCCTGAAACTTTTTTTTTCAATGCAGTCTCCCTGTAGATTAACGCACTTGGTCCCGTGATGTTCCAGTGCCTTGATCCCATCTCGAAAATGACTTTCCTCCAGGCCTGCAAAATAGTTGTCATCTCCGTTTGTCAGTTCGTCGTTTGAAGTGAATCTTCGTTCACCAAGAAAATTTTTCAGTTTTCTGAAGAGATGGAAGTCTGTCGCAGCAATATCAGGTGAATAAGGCGGGTATGACAACAATTCATACCTTAGTTCGTCTAATTTTCCATGGCGACGGCACATGTGTGCTGGTGCGCACTGTCTTGATGGAAGATGACTTTCTTCCCTGCTAAACCTCGCCTTTTGTCGCGTCAGGGACTTAACATCTGAGGTCATCAGTCCCCTAGAACTTAGGACTACTTAAACCTAAGTAACCTAAGGACATCACACACATCCATGCCGGAGGCAGGATTCGAACCTGCGACCGAGCGAGGTGGTGCAGTAGTAGCACACTGGACTCGCATTTGGGAGGTCGACGGTTCACTCCCGCGTCCGGCCATCCTGATTTAAGTTTTCCGTGATTTCCCTAAACCGCTCCAGGCAAATGATGGGATGGTTCCTTTGAAAGGGTACGGCCGACTTCCTTCTCCATCCTTCCCTAATCCGATGAGACCGATTACCTCGCTGTTTTGTCTCATCCCCCAAACAACCCCAACCCCGAACCTGCGACCGTAGCAGTCGCGCGGTTCCGGACTGAAGCCCCCAGAACCGCTCGGACATCGCCACCGGCCCAAGAGTCGTGGGACCCATCTTGCAGATAATTTTTTCATTTCTAATTCTTCAGTTAAAATGAGATATACCCTTTCAGATGACATCTGGCAAGCATGATAAATTTCGTAAACTTTCAATCGGCAATCCTCCATGACCATCTTGTGCACTTTTGCAATGATTTCTGGAGCTGTGACACATCTTGGCCGACCACTACGCGGATCATCATCTAAGCTCTCCCGTCCAGATTAAAATTGTGGTGATTCCGAGAACTTTTCAAACCACCCTCATATTTCGTACATTGAGTGCTGCATTTTTACTGTTAAGGTTCAAAATGGTTCAAATGGCTCTGAGCGCTATGGGACTTAGCTACTGAGGTCATCAGTCCCCTAGAACTTAGAAGTACTTAAACCTAACTAACCTAAGGACATCACACACATCCATGTCCGAGGCAGGATTCGAACCTGCGACCGTAGCAGTCGCGCGGTTCCGGACTGAGCGCTTAGAACCGCTAGACCACCGCGGCCGGCTACTGTTAAGGCATTAACAAAACCAGTTTCGTAACGAAACTTGTTTTCTGAACTTCTGCTCGAAAACGGCTAGAGCTCTTTATTCCAATTAGTAGGAATATCTGAGATTAGTGGAAAAAATACAAACTTTACCAAAGTAAAACCCTACCACGTTTGCATGCATTTCCATCAATACAGTCAAGGGGCTTGATATTATTATGTAGATTTTCTTGGCGAACTGACTCTTCTCGAGTATGCAACCAGATAATGTAGTCATCATTTAACATTGTTTCAGTGGCCCAACTGCCCGCCTTCTTCAGGTGAGTATAGTGATGCACAATCTCGCCGAAACGAAGTTAACGAACAGAATCGGCGGCCCCCTTGTATACTGCGGCTGGCCCACAGCGCTTGTGCGAGCAGCAGTTCTGCTGCCCTCAACACAAGTGAACTAATAGTGGAAGAAATACGCAAAACGATATATTTCTAGCAGAACACTTACTACAAGAATCCACTCATCGAAATGCAGAGCGTTTTTGTTTCATATCACATAAAATTGGATTCCAAGTATTACTTAAAAGGAAACCCTTATCCCTATTAATAATATTATCAGGTACTTGAATTTCAATAGATTCCTTTAGAACACATTTCCAACAGTGGGAAGCAGGAGCAATCATTTGTGTCTTATTATACGGCAGCGTATATCCGTTATTAAGACAGTGTTTTTGCCACTGCAGATTTCTCTGACTGGAGCGAACGAGTGTAAGGATGGTGCTCTACATATAGTCATGAGTAGCACAGATAGTTAGTCCAAATAAGCCATCCCATAATGACAAGCAATTTTGTATAATCTGTATTTTCTTTGTCCCAGATTTTACTTTACTGATACCGGAAGGGCTCTAATCTTAGCCGCCGGCATAAATACACTTTTGGTGTCACACCTTCTCAAAATTCATGAAATTTTCAATGATATATTCCCAGAAATTTTTTAAAAAGGAGCTAATCCTGTGATGGGTTTGCTTGCCGTCTCAACTGAATAACGTGACATACATGTTGGTCAAGATAACCACTCCACTTGTAAGCAATTTTAACGTGGTCCAGTTCCTACACCAAATTTCCTGCATCAGAAATGGCACAGTTCCGCTTTACAAAAGTGCGCTAGCCCCCGAGTGCTGGTGTGGAGGATTACAAGCTGGCCACATGAACATACTGATCAGTATGTTTAAGTTACGATATACACTGTGTCTCAAAGTCCCTTCGCCATTTCTGTGAACCAAAATATCAGAAATGGGATGTTTTACATCGTGTTCAACTTGCATCGTGTTTCATACCAGGATGGAGACTGTTAAAATCATCTAAAAAAAGATTCAAAACATATGCCCCAAGAGGACAAACCTTGACAGAATGACCAACTTTCCTCCAAAAAATATCATCCTCCTCACCAATGCACGGGAGTAATGTGGAGTTAGGCGAAGAGAGCCTACGCCATTTCCGACGCAGGAAATTTGATACAGGAATTGGGCATCGTTATAGCTGCTTCTGTGCCGAAAGGTTGTACTGATCAAAAATATGTGCTGTTCTTCACTTCAGACCTCAGGGGAAACCGTCAGAATATACTTGTAAATCTGCCGCTTATTACATTTTTCTGGGTGTGTGTCCTCGAAAATTTGAAGAATTTTAATAAGATGTGATATCAGGAGTGTGTTTGAATCAGTAAAGGATCATTTTTGACAAATCATCTCTGCTATCTCAGGACCGACGTGTAGAACACAAACGCTACACTCGTATGCTACAGCCAGAGACATCAGTAGTGGTCTTAATGACAGATACAACTATATAATGAGACACAAATGGTCACTCCTGATTCCCACTACTGGAAATCTGTTCTAAATGAATCTGCAGACATTGGATCATTTGATAATATTACTAGTAGGGAGAAGAGTTTCCTTTTATGTAGCGTGTGGAATCTGATTTAATCTGATGTTAAGCAACAACGTTCTTCACATCGACCAGCGGATTCCTTTAATTAGTGATCTACTAGCGATATATCGTTTTGCCTATTTCTTCTACCGGAACACTACTAGTTCCTTACTGCTTGAGGGCAACAGCACTGTTCTCGCACACGCATGGTGGGCCTGCCGCAGTGTATAAAGGAGCACTCAATTCTGTTGAAAACTCAGTTCCAGCGAGATTATGCATCAACATACTCACCTGAAGATGGCAGCCAGCTGGTCCGCTGAAATACTGTGTCAAGATGACTGCATTATCAGGCTGCATACAACAGAAAAGTATCAGGGGGCCTGATAGTTACGCAGGTGCCAGACAACAAATCCGGGATATGGGTTCGAATCTCCGGTTGGTTCTACAACTTTTATGCAGTCACCATTATTTTCATGTCTGCTAATATACTGAAAACGTGAATGATGGTGTAGCTTTGCTAAGTGAGCCGATGCTTGCCATTAAGGAAGCTCCATTAGGCAAGATAGTTGCATTCATTATCTGTTCTTCCGCACAACCTAGTTATTTCCCCAAAAAAAAGTCGATTCTACTCTTTCTTGATGAACGCACAAATACGACAAGCGAAGGTTAGTTGAGATTTGTGCGTCTGTGAAAAGATCAATGGGCGAAGCATACATCGGCTACAATCGTCACACCTTAGCAAAAGGTCTGGTAGAAAACATGAGGAAATTCTGGACGTAAAGTCGCTAAGCGTGTCTAAGGCTTCCATTCAGTCTTGTGTGGCAGTTCAACACAGCAAAATGAAAGCCCAAATTTTAAATTTCACGTTCAAGAGAGAATCGTACGAACATAGCGTTATTTAAGCATCGGATGGACTCCAGTATGGACGACACACAAAGAGGCATCCTTGGCGTAGAGAAATAAACAATTAAATCACCAGGGCCGGATGGAATCCCAGTTCGATTTTACTAAGAGTACCCTGCGACACTGGCCCCGCTACCTAGCTTGCATTTATTGCGAATCTCTCGCCGAGCCAAAGTGTCAAGCGACTGGAGAAATGTGCAGGTGACTCCAGTATGTAAGAAGGGTAAAACAACGAACCAGCAAATTTACTGACCAGTATCCCTAATTTCTGTTTGCTGTAGAACACTTGAACACATTCTCAGTTAGAATATGGTAAACATTTTTGAGACTGAGACGCTTTTGTCCACGAATCAGCATGGTTTTAGAAGGTATCGCTCGTGAGAACGTAGGTGCCCCTTTTCTCACATGATATACTGCGAACTGTGTATGAAGGGCAAAAGGCTGATTCCATATATCTAGATTTCCGGAAAGCATTTGACACTGCGATCCACTGCAGGCTGTTACCAACGGATGGGCAGCAGTCTGCAGTTTATATATATATATATATATATATATATATATATATATATATATATATATATATATATATATATGTGTGTGTGTGTGTGTGTGTGTGTGTGTAATGCCGTGGTGTACGGCAAGGTGTCGATGTTGATTGACTGTAGGAAAATACAAGACGATCTACACAACATTGCTGTGATGTACGCCAGCTAGCTCTAAATATGAAAAAAATGTAAGTTAATCCGTATTGGTAGGAAGAAACAACTCGTAATGTTCGTATGCAATATTAGCAATGTCCTGCCTGACACAGTCAGGCGTAAAATTGCAAAGCGATATGTAATGAAACGAGCATGTGAGAACGGTGATAGGGAAGGCAAATTGTTGACTACGGTTTATAGGAAGAATTTTAGGAAAGAGTGGTTCACGTGTACAGGAGACCGCATGTAGGACGCTGGTGCGGCCTATTCTTGAATACTGCTCGAATGTTTGGATCAATTCCACGTCGGATTGAAGGATCACATAAGCAATTCAGAGGGGCGCTGCTAGATTTGTTACCGGTAGGCTTGAACAAAGCTTTAGTTTTACGGCTGTGCTTCGGGAACTCAAATAGGAATCCCTGAAAGCAAGGCGACACATTCTTTTCGAGAAACACTATTGACAAAAGTCAGGAGAACCGGCATTTAAAGCTGACTGCCTAAAGATTCTACTGCCGCCAACATACATGGTGGTTATAATTAAACTTTCCCTATTTAACACGTTAAAACGCGGAAAATAATTAGTGTACGAGGACCAAACTTGGGTGCATTAATGTCAATGACATGGGTAAGAGAAATAATGCAGAATAAATTCAATTGAAACACTTTAAATGTCCTGCTACGGCACATCGAAACACTTTTAATGTCCTGCTACGGCACATCATACTATTGCATACCGGTACCATTACTGTTACGTAAAGGGCTCAATATGGTGCCCATCTATGTCCAGAAGAGTCTGAAAGCGCGAGGTTTCACTCTGCACTGGAGAACGAAGCATGGTACGCTGGCTGCCTCTGTTGATATGCTACACTTCAGATCAGAACATGTGTGAATTTTCCGCTGGTAAACCCTGTCCTTCAGGTAGCCCCGCATCCAGAAATCACAGGGAATGATATCAGATGATCGTGCTGTAACGTCTTGTAATAAACAAAGACAATATATTATGTAATAATTAAAATATTAGATGTGTCATATTGTGTCATTATGTAAAATTATGTATTATTTTCTTTATTTTTTATTTTTGAGAACGTCTGTGTCGGCGAGTAATAAGACCGACACAGAAGATAAATGTTGTACAAAGATCACCAAATGAATTTGTATATAAGGCATGATGTAAAGCAATGTCTCTGTTCTTCTTAGTCTAGAAGCTGCGAGATAAAGATCTCCTGTTGTTGTCGTAGAGAGCGCGAAGGTAGCATTCTTTTGTCGAGATTGTGAATTGGACGCCATTGCGCGTGAATGTACACAGGTCTGTAATTATTAAGATATTTAAATGTTTAAATAGAGTTGTTTAAATGAAAACTTGTATTACTTAAATGTTAAAGTGTGCCTGCCTATTATCCCATCCTGTTAAGATATTTTTCAGCCATATAAAAATATTATCTGTGGAGCTGAGCTGTGTGGAGAAAGAAGAGCCGCTGCCGCGGCGTATTTAAACGACTTACAATATAGTCGAGTATACCGCAAGGAAGCGGTAAAATAATAGTAAAAAATAATATTATTTCTTTTAGCTCCCAGGCTGGCAGTGAAGATCAGCAGATTTTATGATGTGTTGCAGGTTGACGCGGGCTGCTGATAGGATATAATTTTCAGTGCAAATAATTTTATGTACCTAAAGAATCTGATAGGAAACTTGATGTGCTCCGTTCTGATCTGGCTAAATTTTATAGTGAATACGTAATTTTCTTTAATGAGAGTCTCATGTTCTTGGGCTAGCCGTGGTATGAAATAGCATTTTAGTAAGAAATAAAATCCACTGCAAACTTGTATTTGTGAACGATCGTACGAACTGTAACATCAGTGATCATAGGACATTAATTTCAACTTTGAATAATTACGAAGTAGGAAAGATATATTGATACTTAGCATGAGTTGCAGTTACTTAAAAATCGTTCTTTAAATTGTAGGCCAGATTCAGAACAATAATACTTCCATCATTTTATTTTGCAAAAAAAGGGTAACGATGATAAAGCAATTAAAAGCACAGCATTGTTAAAAGAATTTCACGTCACTCTTCCCATATATTTTTATAAAAGCAACAATTAACGAAAGGGCAGTCGGCAACAACAACAACAGCTATAGTAGTTTTTTTAAGAGGAAGACGTGAAACTGTCGCCCAAAAACGCGGGGCCCGAATTTGCAGTGGCCACAATTATAAAATTTTATGTATTTTCTTTCAGTGTCTATTGTTATGTAGGTGTATATGTATATGTATTTAGTGTTAAATGTATGTATATCATGATCTATGCTATGTATTAATGAATGTTCAAACACTCTTACATGACAAAACGTACTACTGCAAGCGAGTTTGAGAAGACGATCCTGATTGTACTGAGAAGCTCTAACGACTACGTAATCCGGGGGCAGCCGAACCCCGAGATAATAGAAACTAAAGGTAAGACTACAGTGTAGTTGTCCTGTTTGTAGAAGTTGAGCTCCAGTGAAGTAATCTCATATCGCTAGTGGTGTGCATACTGTACGTAGTTTGATGTTAGTATTTGTGACAGGACAAAGTTGATGTAGATAGTAATTTTTAGTGTGCCGTGTAGTGTATATAAAGTGATGTATTTTGTGTGCAAGGGGAAAAACTGTTAGATTTTGTGTTTTAGTAAGCAATTTAGGAATATGGTTAAGTTGCGTAGTCAACGTCCAAGCAATATGGATAATGAAGAACAACAATTAGCTAGTGAAGGAAATGTGGAACCGGGTGCCTCAAGTAGTACTAGTACTCTCTTTGAGGATATAACAGGCGAAATTGTGGGGGCAGGGCCACAGGAAGTAGTGCCACCGCCCACTAGTCATCAAGTCGATGTTGATAAAGAAATTGTACCACCACCAGAAAAGCAGGAACCAGAGAGTGGTAATCTGCCTGGTGGGTATGCAATTCAGGCTATATTAGAGCGTGTGCTAGATTACCAGGCAAAATTTGCGCAACAGCAAGTTGAGCGAGATCGCCAGCAAGCTGAGCGAGATCGTAGGCTAGCAGAAAATTTACTTGCCCAGCAAGCTGAGCGAGATCGCCAGTTAACAGAAAATTTACTTGCCCAGCAGGCTGAGCGAGCCCGTCAGCAAGAGGAAAAGTTACTTGAACAGCTAGCTGAGCGAGACCAGCAACTTGTGCAATCGATAGAAAGTATGAAAAAAGAGATAGCAGATATGAAAAAGAATTATGAGTCAATACCTAAGGCCGTGCAGGAGCTGACTGAACAGGTCACCCACCTGCAAGTCGCAAACACTAACATGGTAGATGAAATAGGTGTCTTAGCCAACAGAGTAGAAAAGCTAGAAATAGATTCCACACAGCTTGTAGAGCAGAAGTGGAATGAACAGGCAAATAAAATTGAAACAGAATTTAACTCATGGCTAGAAGTGAAGGAGACTGAGATTGACACGAATATTAATTCTAAAGTAGAAGCAGCAATAGCAAATAGAGATTCAGAATCGTTCAGTACCGCCGTAAATAGTCAGGTACAGAACGATGTGCAAACCATTAAACAAATACTCAGTGAGGATATTCCGCAGTGGCAAGTGAATGTTAACAAACGGATATCCGATCTGGAGAAGGGTTTAGCACAAAGCAGGAAACAAGTGGAACAGGAACCTCTGTCGCCAACAGCCCATGGTTTTGGCAACGCACAAACTTATATGCGATACAACAATGGGGAATCTGTAGTCGATAATGCGAAGAGCTGTAGCTCCGGTTCGGAGCACACAGCATATGTCCCAGCAGCAAACCCATGTAGTTCAAAAATATTAGTGGAAGAAAGTTTAATTAAAAATAGACAATTTCAAACATTTACTACTGAAAGGAAATCAGTACACCCAGTGGTATTTATAAAAAGCTTTAAAAATATCTTACCCAGTGTATGGAACGAAACACAGAAAATACAATACGTAATGTCGTACATTCAAGGTGACGCAGCACTGTGGGCTACAGAAGTAGCAGACAGCTGCAAGACATACGAACAGTTTGAAAGGGCATTTTTATCGAAATATTGGTCGCCTTGTATACAAGAGCGACTAAGAAAAGAGGTATATAATCCCGAACCGTACTCACCCCGTCTTGGGAATTTGAGGCGGTACTTTGAAAAATATATAAACAAAACACGCTACTGGGACGAGCCTATATCACCGAGAGACATAATAAGACTACTCAAATCCCATTTACCAATTCAGATCAAGGAGAAGTTAATACATGTACCAGAAAGCGACATGGAAAACTTCCTGTCGGTCCTAGATTCCATAGATTTGATGCAGGAAGATGTAAAATCGGCGTGCGACCATTTGCGGAATAATGGGTCGGGATGTAATCACGACAGAAACAGTAGTGCACAGAACCACAACCATAGAAATGGTGGGGGTGGTAGCAAGCGACAAGAACAATCGCAAAATGGTAGTAACGGTAGAGGCCAAAACGGGTATGGACAACCAAATTATAACAAAAAGCGTCGATTTGACGACAGATACGAATCCGGAATGTCAGGGACCAACCGCTGGAAAAATGCGCGAGGTCAGTGGCAGAGTAATTATAATGATAGTAATCGAAATTGGCAACAGAATCAGTGTAGAAGCCCAGAGCGACAGGCTAGTGACCGGTATGACAACAATAGACCACCACCGCAAAACGCGCCTATTGCGCAGCCGTGGCGGCCTACAAATCAGAACGTACATATAGTGGAGGTCGCGGACAATAGCCGTCCAAGTACCTCCCAAGTAACTAATCCAACAAACTAGAATCGGCCTCGATATGCTCTCCATCGACGGCCGAGGGATGGAGTGAGAGCAACTCGAGTAATAACAGTAATAGACCTGGGATACGCATGCTGCGATACAACGAAGGTGTCAGTATGGATAAAGATCTGCTGAACGAACCGCACGAATGTAAGAAGGATAATAACGAAAATGTGCAAGCTATTATTGAAGCTAGAATCAATGATGTTGCAGTAAACATAATTATCGACACAGGTGCCTCAGTAAGTGTGATGAGTATGGAGCTATTTAAAGCACTGGGAAAGGGACATAGTATTCCGACCTTCCCGGTTAATAATTGTAAGGTGTCTGGAGCCATTAGTGCACAGAGCCAATCAGTTAAGTACCAGGTGCAGGTGGAGATTTATAAGGAGGGCGAAGCCATAGTGAGCTCGTTCCTCGTGGTTAAAGGACTGAAGGTGGCCTGCATTCTGGGAGTAGATTTTCTCCGTGAGAGGGACGCATTGATCGACCTCTCCGTGGGGAAACTAAGCATAATTAATAGGGGTAGAAGGATTGAATTATCTATGATGAAATCGAAGGAGGTACTTGTGCCGTGCTGTAATCGAATCGATATCAAAGGTAGGAACCCTTGGGTACTACACATCGATGATTTTTCACATGCAACAGACCTCTATTACCCGAATTTAGAGGATCAAAATTTCGAAACAAATGTTGAGGCATTTCAGACTAAAGTGCACGAATCGGAAGGTTTAAATGATACGCAAAAGCAACAGTTGACGCAGCTGCTATCGGAATATACTATGGTATTTACCGACCGTCCAGGAATAGTCAAAGGGTACCACTATCACATAGAGGTGATACCCCATAATACATACTGTCGCGCAACCTACTCCATCCCTTGGTCGAGGAGGGAATTAGTAGCTATTCGTTAGCACATCCCCATACGGGGAAGATCAAAGGATTATATCCACGTAAAGACGTGAAGTTATTTATTCAGTGACACATAACATATAAAGAGTAATAGGTGTAAAAAGATTTTAATTGTGTTTTAGAATATAAGTGTGTTAGTATTTAGAAAGAAATTTATGTGTAATGAAGTTGGGAGGAAGTGGAACCAGAAAGTGAGCAATAGCTTACACAGGACAGATTTTGTTTACAGACAATTAGTCATTAAGATATTATGTGCTTATTAAAAAATGAACAATTTTCTTGTTGTATAAAGGATTAATTTCTTGAACCATTTTCTATGTGTAGTGTGTAAGTGCAATCAATGATGCAACCTTATAGAGTAAGGGAATTGCTGTAATTGTATTAGGATAAGAAACCCTGAGAGAGAGAGTCTTTACTAGCCAGACATTGACTTTGCAATATGCAACAATGATGTAATGTGATGTTGGCTGCCAGTAGTGATTTGAGAACGACACTGGAGCAGAACCTAATTAAAAACGAGCCCGTTCCGTGGAAACTCCGTTCTGTATGTAGCAATGCTTCAATTGAAGCCTGTGTACTTGGTACACGACCTTGAATATTCATTACGCGATACGCGAGTTAAGTCAGACAATGCAGAACCTACACTGTAGTCATATAGGAAAAATCATTAAAAATAATGTTATTGCTGAACGAAGTATTTATTGAACAATATGCCCGAGTCAAGCTGTCATGTACATGGTAAAATCTGTTTGATAGATGGGTGATAATCAGGCAAGCTACACTAAGAAAAAAAAAAAAAAAATATGTATAAAAAAAAAAAAAAATTTACAAAAGGGCCAAATACGCCTAGCAACAATATGAAGAGTATGTTGTGATAAAGTGAAAACAAATAAATGCTATGTAAATCAGAGTGACTATGCAAAGAACAGTTAAAAGGTGTTAAAAAATAAACTGTGTGCATAAACACTTAAGGACAGGACGGAATATTGTGTGTAGTAGGGACAGAAAATGACTGTTGTATCTGCACCAATATATACGTCGATAAATCTAGTGTTGAGTGATAGACTGTCTTAGTGCAGCGCTCAACGAACAATAGACAGTGTATAAAAACAGTAGTTATTGATCCGTTCGGAGACGATATACACAAACATCGCTCAACGGAGACATGTAGTATGAGTGTAACGAACCATTTTCGCGTGTTGAAAGACGCTCTGGCAGTGCATCAACCGTGGAAGTGAGTGAAAACGTGTAGTACAATGTGCGTGTGACGAACTCTGAATACCAGTGTCACGATGCCACAAAAAACCTGTTATCACGCCAAAACATCCTGTGCATACCAGTGAAGCGACGGCTTACTGAACAATAAACGCTTTTAACAAATTGCCTCTTCTTCCACAGCTAGTAATCTGTGTCCTTAAAGACAGTACACCGTTGTGGAATGTTTGTTTCATGCGCCACGACGGGGAGCCATGCGGAGAAGCAGAGACGAGTGCCGTGCCGCCATCCAGCCGGTTGCGGTAAACCACTGCCACTCGCCGACAACAGCGAATGGTTTAGCGCGGTTCGCGACTGCTTGGGCGCCACGCTAGCACGACCTCACTGTTATTGAGAGCCGGTCGTCGAACCCAGCGGCCGTCGGTACGCGGCGTTCCAGACGACGCTACTCAACAATTGCTTCGCGCCGCCCGCTCCATACCACATTGTTGTCATTCAAATGAACTATTAACTATATGTATAATGTGCTAACATGAATGGTGTTTAATGGACACGCAATGACGTGATAAACATTTTTTTTGTTGTTATCCAACACGAACTCACAATATTCATGGATTTAGTGATGTATCGATATAATATGTTTGCGTCATATTAATGAAAGATACTCGCACGAATGCTAGACATTTTAAACCAACTGTCGCGAGTAAGTGCAAAGACGGTTCATTATACTATTGTAAAAATGTGTAATAAGTGACTTTCATAACAATCCAGAATACAAGTAGTATATTAATAACAAAGAGACTAAAAGTGTAGCATGCTATCACAAATAGCCTTTGTTATAAGTGGACATTGAATAGAGTCTAAACTTTTCGTGAGATGACCATGGCTCCGGCGCAGTTTTCCCAGGTTTTCTGATCGCACGTAGCCCGAATGGGGGAGCCAAATAAATGTAATGACCCTGGGACTAGGTTGACGGTCACCTCGCAAAGTGTAAGAACAGTATACGAAGTGTAATTAAACCTACCGTGTAAAAGAACTGAGTAGTGTAAAGTGAATGTTCCAACCAAAGTAATAAACCATAAACAAGACAGACGTTAGTGGCAGCATATTGCCGAACATTTTCATCGTTAGTCAAATGCTGCCAGGGGGCAGTGTAACGTCTTGTAATAAACAAAGACAATATATTATGTAATAATTAAAATATTAGATGTGTCATATTGTGTCATTATGTAAAATTATGTATTATTTTCTTTATTTTTTATTTTTGAGAACGTCTGTGTCGGCGAGTAATAAGACCGACACAGAAGATAAATGTTGTACAAAGATCACCAAATGAATTTGTATATAAGGCATGATGTAAAGCAATGTCTCTGTTCTTCTTAGTCTAGAAGCTGCGAGATAAAGATCTCCTGTTGTTGTCGTAGAGAGCGCGAAGGTAGCATTCTTTTGTCGAGATTGTGAATTGGACGCCATTGCGCGTGAATGTACACAGGTCTGTAATTATTAAGATATTTAAATGTTTAAATAGAGTTGTTTAAATGAAAACTTGTATTACTTAAATGTTAAAGTGTGCCTGCCTATTATCCCATCCTGTTAAGATATTTTTCAGCCATATAAAAATATTATCTGTGGAGCTGAGCTGTGTGGAGAAAGAAGAGCCGCTGCCGCGGCGTATTTAAACGACTTACAATATAGTCGAGTATACCGCAAGGAAGCGGTAAAATAATAGTAAAAAATAATATTATTTCTTTTAGCTCCCAGGCTGGCAGTGAAGATCAGCAGATTTTATGATGTGTTGCAGGTTGACGCGGGCTGCTGATAGGATATAATTTTCAGTGCAAATAATTTTATGTACCTAAAGAATCTGATAGGAAACTTGATGTGCTCCGTTCTGATCTGGCTAAATTTTATAGTGAATACGTAATTTTCTTTAATGAGAGTCTCATGTTCTTGGGCTAGCCGTGGTATGAAATAGCATTTTAGTAAGAAATAAAATCCACTGCAAACTTGTATTTGTGAACGATCGTACGAACTGTAACATCAGTGATCATAGGACATTAATTTCAACTTTGAATAATTACGAAGTAGGAAAGATATATTGATACTTAGCATGAGTTGCAGTTACTTAAAAATCGTTCTTTAAATTGTAGGCCAGATTCAGAACAATAATACTTCCATCATTTTATTTTGCAAAAAAAGGGTAACGATGATAAAGCAATTAAAAGCACAGCATTGTTAAAAGAATTTCACGTCACTCTTCCCATATATTTTTATAAAAGCAACAATTAACGAAAGGGCAGTCGGCAACAACAACAACAGATAATAGTTTTTTTTAAGAGAGAAGACGTGAAAGTGCCCGCCAAGCATTTGGAAACTATCGGTTGATAATTCAACTTTGCGCAAAATCTGATGATCAAGACCTTTATATCGCCCCTCTCTTCTCCCTACCAGCCAAGAACTGTCAGCGAAAATTTTCTAACTCCAGGGTTCGAACCCTCAACTCCAGGGTTCGAACCCTCATCTCTCCGAGAAGAGTATCATCGCAGAAGTGTGCGTTAAAGACCTAATTTCGGTAACAGGCGGATGTAAGAAGACACTAAATTGAATGGACAGATTCCGATTTTTCAAAGCACTCCAATTAATGGGTTTACCACATCGACTATATCGAAAACGCAGTTCACTACGATCAGAATACAAACAGGGAGATGTGTGTTGGTTTAGTTCCATTGAGAATCTACACGCAACGCAGTCACAGGTAAAAGCCGGACCGCCATAGATTGCTGTAGTTCAAAGGTAACACTTGACACTTCGATAAGTTCTGAACAGCTGAATATTACAAAACGTTTTCGCCGAATATATTGTAAGTAACCGCCGAATATATTGTAAGTAACTCTGGTGATAAGCAGCAGCGTCCTGTGTCTGAGTACTACGCTGATAAATGCTTTTGCGAGAGAGATACTAGGCAGCAATCACCACAGCGGAATTGATTTTAAGGATATAAAAAATTGAAGACGCAATATTTTATCTCGCATATTTATTTCAGCCCAGATAGAAATACGTGCGTATTTGTTCTCTCTCTCTCTCTCTCTCTCTCTCTCTCTCTGTGTGTGTGTGTGTGTGTGTGTGTGTGTGTGTGTGTGTGTGTGTCTCACATACTCCAGCTTTCTGATATGTAGTGAGCTAGCTGTACGCCGCATTCACAGTCTTAGTAAATGGAACTGTCACTACTGATTTATATCACAATTCAATGAAAGACAGGGCAAAGGAAGGTTATAGCATTTATTTTCCAGTTTCTTGGTTACATGATGTATGTGTGTATCGATGGGAGGGGGCAAACAGTTCCAGCATTCACCTTACAACCAAGGAAAACCTCCCGAAATCCTTGGTCGGAACCGACGTTCCAGCTGTTCTTAGTCGCCTGGGCACAATGCGGGGTGTCACGACGCTAATCAGCCGTCACGTAGAAGCGTCGCACAACGGTGCGTTACAGACACGAGTATTTGGTAGAGTCACTGAACTGCAAAGTGGAGTGGCCAACGTGTAGCAGACTGTCACCGATCCGTAGCGTGGTATCGTGCTGTCCAGATCATTTCAACGGGAGGACGCAACACGGGGCAACGGCAGGTAGCTAACTTTACATGGGGTGAATTTCTTACATGAATGTAGGCAAGTTAAAATTCAGAAGCTCCGTTGGTGAACACGCCTCTGCCGCTTTTCCCATCCGAGGCTCTTCAGATCTGCGGTTCCTCACATCTGCGGTTCACACGCCTGCACGACTACAGATTGGCAGCTTTCCACATCTTTCGTTCGTCACACATATCTGGGACTATTTTTCTGTGACGCCGACATGCTTGACGCCGACATGCTTGGTGACAGTACATCTTGGACTCTTTACAAGTTTTGCCTACAAGGACGACAACACGTCTAACTCTCCTACGTGCCTGCAGTCTACACATCTGCGAGCCAAGCTGTCGGGGACTATTCTGTGCATATGAAAATCTTTGCTAACAGTCCCAGGATTACGAGTCTCTAAGATCTACGTGTTCACGACCCTGCAGCACATGTGCACGAATCTACGCTACGCGGCCTGCCCTTCATGCCCGCGAGACTACGCTACCCGTCCATTCCCCAACGAGCAGCCCCATCAGCGTGAACTGCAAAGACTCCTGTGAAAGACCGTACACTCGTAGATGCGTAGTGCACTTTCGCAGACCGCGGACCTTGGCAAGGATTCTCAGACGCGATGCGTGGAGTCCCCGGGTCTAGTGCAGCAGGGGATACAACCCGTCGGCTTTGAACAATGACGTCACAAGTCGCCAGAGACCATGTATTACAAAGATGAAAGAGCTGAGGAGAATGTTGAGAAACAAAGGAATGCGAGAGAGATAAACACTGATCTTGTCAAAAGCCGAGAAGCGATTCTTCTTAGTGTTGTAGCTCCCTTCAGTAGCTGATAAGTGTTTTTTGGCTTTTTTTTTAAAAAAATCTCACGAGGTAGAATAAACTGATCCTACTTTATTAAGCAATCAATAAAAAAACTAAAATAAGTGTTTTTTGGCTTTTTTTAAAAAAAATCTCACGAGATAGAATAAACTGATCCTACTTTATTAAGCAATATCTTGTCAAAAGCCGAGAAGCGATTCTTCTTAGTGTTGTAGCTCCCTTCAGTAGCTGATAAGTGTTTTTTGGCTTTAAAAAAAAATCTCACGAGATAGAATAAACTGATCCTACTTTATTAAGCAATCAATAAAAAAACTGAACTAAAACATAACAGCAAAAGCTGTTATGTTTTAGTTTAGTTTTTTATTGATTGCTTAATAAAGTAGGATCAGTTTATTCTATCTCGTGAGATTTTTTTTTAAAAAAGCCAAAAAACACTTATCAGCTACTGAAGCATCTGTATCTTAGGATCAGATTATTCTATCTAGTGAGATTTTTTTTTTAAAAGCCAAAAAACACTTATCACCTACTGAAGCATGTGTATATTCTAATGGGTGCGGGAGTTCCGACTCCTGGGGAGGTGGGTGGGTGTTATGCATGGCTAATCTATTCTATTTGCAGTTCACCATTTTCGCTTTTGCTGTTATGTTTCAGTGTCGTTTTTTTTATTGATTGCTTAATAAAGTAGGATCAGTTTATTCTATTTCGTGAGATTTTTTTTTAAAGCCAAAAAACACTTATCAGCTACTGTGCCTTGGAGGCTAATAGTATCCCATTCGTTACTTGAGCTATATAGCTACACGCAACATTTTTATCTTGCTCGCGAATTGACATACATAGTGTCAGTGTAAAGGCGAAGTGAAGTACGGGATACAAATTATAGTTGTGTCGTCAGTGTAAAGGCGAAGTGAAGGATGTTGTTGTGATGGGGGTTTCGGAAGTACACATTCGAAAATGTCATGCTGATACTAGAGCTGGAAAACGAAAAAAGGTAGCCAGCTCCCAAATTTCTGTTACGTACTTCGCAACACGGAAATACACATATTGGTGGAATAAGAAAGTGAAATAAATATTAAGTACCGGCCGAATAAAAAACAAACAATTAAGTTAATTAAATCACACGTTTAATGATGTACCGAATATCAAGCGATCGCTTTTAGATTAAAATTCAATTATTTTAATGATAGTGCTTATTAGAACACAGAACTGCTTTATTATCTATGCCTCGAAGTGAAGACATTACGATCTATGACTAAGGAATGACGTCATTGTTCAAAGCCGACGGGTTGTATCACCACCACCTAGAGACAAGGCCGCGGCGCGAAATTCATAGCAGGTCGTGACGTCACTCCAAGCGGGCCACCATGTTGTGTTTCGAAGCGTTTGTTTATCTACACGTTTGTTGGATCGAGTGCTATATTCGTGCTTAAAACTAGCGATTACAGAGTTTACGTGTAGTGAAGCTACTGTGAACATGGTTTACAAGTGTCGTGTGCCAAGGTGTCGTGGGAATTACGGAACTCGACCGAAAGTAATGTTGTTTTCCTTTCCGAAAGATGCGAATCTGCGTTGGAAATGTCCTTCAGCGATTCATTGGGACAATTTCCAACCCACTGAGCACACGAAGGTATGTAAAAACTATATACCTAGTACAATTATTATTTTTTGCTGGTGGAATATCTTGCATTTTGGATACATTTGACTAAGATTGTGAGCAAAAGTTCGCAGTAAATAGGTCTAGTATTCGTTATCAAGTGGCTTTATTTTGATTTTGAAAACGAAATACAAATTTGTGGCTCGTGTTACTTTTTATTCGTGTTTAAATTTCTCTGCAGTTCGTATTTTGTTACGCATTACCGATACGTTTTATTCTCTATTTGTGAGTGGGTGTTGTTTTTCACTCTCGCATTAGTTAGCATGAGTGCTAACGAATGTTGAAACTACTGTTTTCAAGTTTAAAAAGCGATCTCTCTGTATGAAGCATATCTGTGTTATTTTTCGATGTGTCAAACAATGGAACAAATTAATCTAGAAATAGGTTAAATTTATTATTGACGTTTTTAGCTTGACACATTGTCTCATTCCAACTGCTGCAAATGTCTGCTGAAGGTTCGTAGATTTTCACTGTTGACTTATGCTCAAAATCTGCCATATTTTTCCAGGAAAGAAAATTTACATTACAATAACAACGCATAATTGTTTTTGTGAGGTGAGTTAAAAGTGATTGTTTGGGGAATGTACTCAGCTTTCCTGAGGGAGCTCTATAAACAGTTACACAATATTTATTTAGGATACTGAAGGCAGAGGAATTTAATATTATACACTGTATTAGTGCAGAATTTTTCAAGTGAGCGTAAATAATAGTTGTCTGGTCCAGAAAGAATGTACTTTATCACAGTGCATTTTTCACAAATGTACCTTGTTTATCATGTATATCGCAATATTATTTACATCCCGCACTCATAAGTTTTCACTGGCTATTGGTAAGTCTTATGCAATTACATTACCGGTAAAAAATAATTATAAACTATAGTCTCTGCTATATCGCGATTGATAAAGTTACTTATTTTAACCATTCGGCAAAGTACTCTCCTCTTTGCGTGGTATCGTTTGCCAAGATCTCGTTTCGTTATCTCCAGCGGTTTACGAGATATGACAGGCGTTATGAATATTTCATTCCCGCGCGTTGCGATCGGAAGTGAAGTTGCTGCAGATGCTCAATTTTTTCGAGATTGGAAGCAGATATTGATCCAAAGTTTTACGAAAATTTCAAAACCTCATCTGTATTTCATACTCAGCAATAGAATGTGTAATATGCATCAAACACAAATTCATAGCGACCCCTATTTTTGATGGCAACGTTCTCAAATTTGATACTCATCTGTGAAATACCACAATAGCTATGACCATTATCGAAATGATTGGCACTTCATCATGAAGCTGCCATATAAAGCTAAAAGTATTTCAGAAATTAATTATTTTTTGCGGAATAGGTTCTGTAAAACCGCTTGACAAAGATTTGCAGGCCGTGCGTCTCGATTCTTTAAGCGCAGTGCCAAGCCAACCCTGGCCCGCTTTGCGTGACGTCACAAGAGCGCGCCGCGGCCTTCTCTTTAGGTGGTGGTGGTTGTATCCCCTGCTGCACTAGACCCGAGTCCCCATAGTCTTGCTTCACAGACATATAGGGCACAGAAACATAAGAGTGGCAGGTGTATAGTCCTACGAACTCGTTGAACCACGGATAGGTACACTCACGTTAGAACTCGCAGTCGCCGTCACCCCGTCTTGCGCTTTGCTGTTCCTGAACTGGACTGAATTTCAGTGGCACCGCGTCTCCTTATATAGACACTGCGCCTCTGTTGACCGACCGTTTCCGAGGAAACCGCATGCGATATTGTTGCTTTGCCGCCCTGGTTGTGATATTATAATAGAGTGTAATTTGTTTCACGTGTATCCTCCTTTAACACATAATTATCCCAATATTTCCGAGAACGCGTATTTTAGCTGTTCAGAAGTTTTAATTGCCAGTAGCGATTTACAGTCCTAAAGCAATGGCAAAAGCAGCTTATTTAATCTGGATCTTCTTTACGATTTTCCTACAGCCACTAGGTTTTTCACGCCGAAAACAACACATCTTCATCCGCGCTGTTCTGAAGTATTTATTATGTGATTGTTTTGAACGAGGAGGAGGCAATGACTCGGTTACTACTGTTTGTGAAATAGGATATCCCGTCATTATTAAGAATATTCCTACAATCTTGCACTCCGGTACTCCCATAAAATGAACAGTCCTCTTTTAGGTACGTTGAAGTCGGTAGCTCGTTACAGGACGAACACACTGTAAACGTAGACACGGATTTATGTCTAATCGTGAAAAACTGTTATAGAAATTTTCCGTATGTGAGATAATAGTGTATAATAAGTCAGAATGTGAAGTCCAACTCTCTACAATCGAAACAGATATATTTAGTTCACACGCAATGAATGGGACGCAGTATAGTGTTTGCATCAAATCGCCAGAGACGAAGGCTAATCGTTAGACGGATTACCTGCGCAGAATACGGGAAATTTGGTTTTTTACATAATTTTTCCTGAAGTAGGTCCTGTATTTTTGTACGACCCTGCAGGAGTAACCAGAATATCGTCAGTTACTGTCATATGTTTTGGAAAATTGGAAATTTGTGGTAAGGTCTTATGGGACCATATTGCTGAGGTCATCGATCCGTAAGCTTACGCACTACTTAATTTAACTTAAATAAACTTAAGCTAAGGACAACCGACACATCCATGCCCGAGGGAGGTCTCGAATCTCCGATGATGGGGGGGGGGGGGTGCTGCCCAGACCGCGACAAGACGCCCCAGACAGCGCGGCTACCCCGCGCGGCTATTGTCATATGGTTTCTTTGATGTCGTAGGTGTAGGTTGTCCACAACTCGTCGACGACAATTTACATCGTAATTATGAGCGTTGTGTGACAGAACGCGTGGTAGTATGATGCAGAAATGACAGAGAATAATAATTGTCGGGGCCGAAAAACAGATTTCTAATAGTAAATCATGTTATCTATTATATGACGTTATTGCCGTGCCAGTATACCGCGTCTTCCAGGAGGATGCCTGTTCAAGAACTGTATCATGCGACAGACGCTGATGGCTGCGATGTTACCACGAGGAAAACTCTGAATTGGTTAACACTGGCTCCTGTGGTACTTCCAGAACTCATTATGGAAGATAATACATGATAATGTTCCTACAGAGCGTTGCATTTTCCAACAACTACAGTCCATGTTTTGGCTTCAGGATCTGAGGAGCGTCTGCAATATCCAGTTAGTCTAGGGCGCCGTAAAGTGCCACCACAGAATTGGCAAACTAGCATTTAGTAGTCTGTAGGAAGTGAGTGACCTGTGTGTAAGTTTATGGTACCTTCTATCTTCTCATACATTCCAAAGACCTGAGAATCCGCTGCCAAACAGCTTAATGTCTTTTGAACGCCAGACTGGGGGCAACACGCAGTCTAGTCTCTGATCATAGAATTGTGGCAGAACACTATGCAGAGTAAAGAGTTTATCTGTTTACAGCAAGGAACGCAATGTTAGATCAGCATTCCGATATTAATCCAAATGGGTCGAATAACCTTACCCACATTCTGAACAGTTGTGGAAAGTAATCGAGAAATGGTGGCAGAACTAAACTGTGAGACTTGTTGTACAACATGTTTGGATAGCTGATTCTGGAAGAACAAAGCCCACCAAAGGCAAAGTTCTGGTTCGAGACCCAGTCTAGCACACGATTTCAATCTGTAATAATATTTCATATCTGTTTTATGAAGTGCAAGATTGTTTCCTAACGTGACGAAACTAGTTTTTCTGAAATTAATAGGTAACAAAGAACGGCAAATTATAGTTTTCACCTGATAAATAGCCTAAATCGTACTTTTGTTCTTATTTAGTAGCCCGCACATGTCAACAAACGTTCTAACTTTAACGAGAACAGACATGTCAAAACATTTATAGATGGCCACGTATATTAAGAAAGTTACCTAGCTATTTTAGCTGCAAACGAGTCTGACATATCAACGGCGTCAGTATACAGGTTAGAGATCAAGATGTCATCATAGCGAAGATGGTTACTGAAGTTAATACATAAATCAAACAGTAGTTTTTCTGGAAAGAGCAGATGTGCAATTATTAGCATCCGATTTTGATACTGAATGGGTATCATTTAGATCCAATATGATGGACTCGGAGGAATGATGGTCAAATTTTAAACGAATACAAAATCGAATTTTGAAGAAGTATGTGCAAAGGAAGTGGATTAAGGACGGGAAAGATCCACCGTGACTTAAAAAAAATCGAAGAATATAGAAACAACGAATAATGCACCATTTGTTTAAACAATCAAAAACAAATAAACGCGCAAATAACGGTTGACACAAAATTGTAGTAGGAACTCGTTCTCAGCAAAATGATCGACGCGCGAAACATACAACTGTTGCCGGCGTACCTGTATTATTCCGAATTACGATGCAGTATCCCCGGGGACAGGCATGGTTGGCGACATATGGAAGTTTGGGACTGGCTGTGAGACGTGCGCGAATAGCCAAACGGTAAGTCAACCGCTCGCGAATTTTCACTGTCGTCATTCCACTATACAGCGAATGGTTGTCCATATTCGCAACTGAGAATACATTTCACGTATACTTTAGAGAACGTGAGAAAATTCTGGGCCTACGTAAAATCGCTAAGCGGGTCGAAGACTTCTCTCCAGTCTAGACTGTACTTCTCGAGGCGTTATCTGGAAATGTACATCTTTTGACTGATGTAAGGTATTCCTCCTCTACATCGCTTTCGACCTTTTTCATCATTATTGGAATGTCACTTTCTTAAGTACTGGTTCAGCTATAAATTGATAGAATTCGAGTTGTGTTTCTATTCTCTTTTCACTTTACAGGTTGGGCTTAATTGTTCCAGATATAGCTACGAACTTGTTTAATTGTTTATTGTTGTCATAATTATAACTGATATCTCGCCGTAATTGAAAAACCGCCCGGTTGGCCGTGCGGTCTAACGCACGGCTTTCCGGGCGGGAAGGAGCGCCTGGTCCACGGCACGAATCTGCCCGGAGGATTTGTGTCGAGGTCCGGTGAACCGGCCAGTCTGTGGGTGATTTTTAGGCGATTTTCCACCTGCCTCTGCGAATGCGGGCTGGTTTCCCTTATTCTGCCTCAGTTACACTATGTCGGCGATTGCTGCGCAAACAAGTTCTCCACGCACGCGTACACCACCATTACTCTACCACGCAAACATAGGGGTTACACTCGTCTGGTGTGAGACGTTCCCTGGGGGGTCCACCGGGGGCCGAACCGCACAATAACGCTGGGTTCGGTGTGGGGCGGCGGAGGGGTGAAGTGGATTGCGGTAGTCGTCGTGGGGTTGTGGGCCACTGAGGCTGCGGCGGGAACGGAGCCTCTCCGTCGTTTCTAGGTCCCCGGTTAACATACAATGCAATACATACAAATACTGCTAGAGCTATAAACTGATAGAATTAGAGTTGTGTTTCTATTCTCTTTTCACTTTACAGGTTGGGTTTAATTGTTCCAGATACAGCTACAAACTCGTTTAATTGTTTATCGTTGTCATAGGTACAACTGATATCACACCATAATTGAAACACTTGTTCAGCTGGATTATTTAGAACAATTACCTTTGATCTGTTAGAATGCTGCCCTAGGAATCCTTAGCCTTACTTTATCTTTTGAAACAAGTAAGTTTTTACAGCTAATTCAATTTGTTAGCAGCGAATATCAGCCTATCTTTTCTCTCGTTCGTAATTGAAACATAATAAGCCTCTGCATTGTTCTGCCGTCGTCGGTTTCCACTACTTTGCGTTCAAAGGATTTTATACTTCTTTGTAAGTTATCATTTATGCAGGATGTCCCAGCAGGAACAGTCAGTATTCAGGAATATGACAGGAACGTTCACTTGAAGCGAGGAAAGTTCATATGGGCATATGCCCTATTATGAAAGGTTTCCGAGGTAGAACACCTTCAAGGTACGTTTGTGTTTCTGGATAGTTGCGCTACGAAAGTCTCACTGGATTGGTTGTGGTAGTACCAACATCACCAGACCTTAAGCCATTAGATTTTTCTTTATCGAGTTGAATGAGGTCTGAGATCTTCAAAGGAAGGGTAACATCACGAATGCTGCTACCATCGTTATGGTTCGTTCAGAGGTACTCACACAAGCAACTCGTTCTGCCAGAGTGCACAAATGCAACGAAGCTGACGGTAGACATTCGAATATTTTATTGTGAACTACATAACATCTACAACGTGACGCATATGGTAGTGCTTAGGAGCGAATATGTTAAAAATACGTACTTTTCGGATGATAAAGCGCATACTGCAGTGTGTACAAACTGTTGTATGTGTGTAAACCTTGCTATGTGTTGAGTAGTACGGAAGATAAATACTAACGTAAAAAAAGTGTTCTATTTCGGAAACCATTAAGAATAGGGCATACGTCGACATGAAGTTTTTTGCTTCATATTTCGTGTTACATTCCTGAATATTGACCATTCCTCCTAAGGCATCCTGTGTATATTCGGCTAAACACGCTCTAAGACAAAAGGAAAAAAAAAGACACACCTCGAAGGACTTATCGGAATGGGACGGAAATCAACAGATATGATGTACATGTACAGACAAACAAATGAATAAAATATCAGAAAAATTGGATGATTTATTGAAGAGAAAGAGCTTCACAGGCGGAGCAAGACAATAACGCGTCGGTCCACCTCTGCGACTTAAGCAAGGAATTAATAGGCTTGGCATTGATTGATGGAGTTGGTGGATGCCCCTCCTGAGGGATGTAGTGCCCAATTCTCCCAATAAGCGCGTTAGGTCCTCAAAATCCCGACATGGAAGGCCTCGCCCATAATGCTCCAAATTCTCTCTACAGGGGAGAGATACGGTGATCTTACTGCCAAAGCTAGAATTTGGCAAGCACAAAGACAACCAGTAGAAACTCTCTCCGTATGGGGGCGTTCAGCTCTTGCTGGAATATAAGCCCGAATGGCTTCTCATGAAGGGCAAGATAACCGCGAGTAGAGAGTCGTCGACGTATTGGTAGGTTCTAACGCCGCCATGGATTACAACCGAACAGGTCCTGCTATGACAAGAAGTGGTACTCCAATCCAAGTCTCCTTGATGTCAGGCCGTATGGCGGACGAAGGTCAGTTTGGTATCCCACCGTAGCCGAGGGCGTCTGCTGAAACCTTTTCGGGCTAGAATCTCATTTAGTGGAGAAAATTGTCTTCACTGGTAAGTCCCACTTCGTAGTGATGGCCAATGACCAGCGAAGATGTGTCTGGAGACTCTCCGGACACTGGTGGGATACCAGCCTGAGTGTCGTCCACCATACGTCCCGAAACCATGAACGATGGTCTGGGATGCCATTTATTCCACAACACTCCTTTGGTTGTCGTCAGCGGCACCCTTACGGCACAGCGGTACGTCGACGATATTCTACGCCCCATTTTGTTGCCCTTCATGGCAAGCTATCATGGGTGCACATTTCAGCTCTGCATTCTGATGATGTAACGCACCAATTGGAATCAATTTAGCGTAAAATCCCTTAGCTTAAACTATGTACTACGACTTGAGCCACAAATATTACGGAAATGGAAAGTGCTATTGATGCGTGGTTTCACACGCAACGTTGGTAGTCAGGGGATCGTATTGTTAGCCAAACACAGATTGTAATAATACTCCGAAAGTGTAATTTTTTTGCAAACATATATTTTTTAAATGGAACGATGTCTGTTCACATTTAAAAACAAAAAGTAGGGCAAATTATGATATCAGTCGTTTACGAGCTATCGTATTGTGCAAAGTTTCCGTACCGACATTTCTTTGTGCATTCAACCTGCGTAGATGCTAGGTACGATGTTGTTCAAAATGGTTCAAATGGCTCTGAGCACTATGGGACGTAACTTCTGAGGTCATCAGTCCCCTAGAACTTAGAACTACTTAAACCTAACTAACCTAAAAACATCACACACATCCATGCCCGCGGCAGCACTCGAACCTGCGACCGCAGCGGTCGCGCGGTTCCAGGCTGTAGCGCCTAGAAGCGCTCGGCCACCCCGGCCGGCCCGATGTTGTTAAGTTTGCCTACGGTGTGCTTGTGTGTACTATGAGTGCACTGCGACTTGCTACTCAGTTAGCGTGCGGCAGTCCAAGCAGTAGAACGTAAGTGGACGATGGGATTTACCAATGTAAAAAAAGCCGATATGTTTATGGTGCACGGAAAGTGTAGGAAGATTGCAGGTCGTTCTTGCACGGCGTGTGCGGTAAATTATCCCAATAGACGTCAACCATGTAGGAAGTTATTTACCAGCCTCTTCAACCAGTTACGTGAAAGTGGTAGCGTAGCAGCTACACAACGCAACAGAAGGAAACAAGTAACGACAGAAGAGGGGAAATATATGTTCTTGCTCTTGTTGCAGTTGATCCACACGTTATGTCCCGCGCAATCGCATGAGAAAGTGGCATGAGTCGGGAAAGTGTCTTACACATTCTCCATCAACATAGCTTCCATCCCTGCCATATCTCTCTCCTCTAGAGCTGTATGGAAAAGATTATGAAAATCGTGTTAACTTCTGTCCATGAGTATTACGACAGGCTACTCCAGATGTATCATATATATTATTTAGTGATGAAGCCATGTTTATCAATCATGGCTAGGTAAACAGCTGAAACAAACACAAATAGTCTGTCGACAATCCCCGTTGGCTTCCTCAGGTGGAACATCAACGTCCATGGAGCGTAAAAGTCTGTCTGGTATGGGACAGTGAATCATCACCTCATAGGCCCGTTTTCCATTGACAAAACACTGAACGTGCCCAGATATCTCAGGCTTCGAACAGACCATCTTCCACGTGTGCTAGAAGATGTTCCTCTGCATATTATGCGGAACCTGTGGTAACAACATGATGGCTGTCCAGTCAATAGTGAAGAAGGCACTACTGTATGTTTTCATGAATTGTTCTCAAATCGTCAGATTGTACGCAGAGGAGCTGCAGGCCTGCCTTGGCCGGCCGTTCTCACGATTTGACGTCAGTAGACTTTTTTCTGAGGGAAAGATAAAAGACGCTGTTTACAAGGACATTCCAACTACACCCGATATTATGCAATGACGTATTACTGCAATCTGCCGGAAATTTCCAATGAAGTGCTAGCACGTGTGCAGCAGTCTTTCAATACCAGACTTCAAGAGCGTATTGCCGCTGCCAGTGGTCATTTTGAACACAGCCTGCAATAGTCAATTGTCTTGTTACTGGTCAGAATCCACATAAGTAATCCGTGCACTTCCGTTGTTCTTTATTATGTGCTACCACAGTTATTGCACAAGTATCGGCGTCGGAACTTTCCAAAATACGTTATCTCGTAAACAATTCTCACTATAATCCTGCATAAAACACCACTGACATTCTACTTTACCTTGCTTTTAGTTTATTCGTGTCCATAGGCAATGTCCCATTTAAAAAGTGAATGTTTGCACAATGAATACACTCTTTATGTGATATTGCAACCTGTTGATCGGCTAACAATACGAGCCACTGACAATCAATACGTTACGTGAAAACCACACATCAATAACACTTTCCACTTCCGCAATATTTCGGGTGCAAATTTTAGGTGATTCACTCTGAGTAAAGCGTCAGATACTCAGTCCTGTGGGGCAGCCCAATGCTACATGCGACGATCCATTGGTTCCATGGGACATGTGGTATCACTCAAAGGCACCATGAAAACTGCGGATTACGTGAACATCATTGCCGAGCCCTTGCATCCCTTCATACTTCATGTTTCCCAGACGACATTTTTCACCAGGATAATTCTTAGTCTCACGAACTCAGATTCGTCCAACGTGGTTTCAGCAGTGTGATACTGAACTCAGATTGATGTTTTGGCCATCACGTTTACTAGATTTGAACCCAATGGACCACATCTGTGACGTTATAGAACGGTAACTGCGTGCATGCAATACACTGGTCTTTAATTTACGTAACTGTTCGACTTGGGTGTCCACACACTGTACCAAATAGCTCCGGAAACCTGCCAGGCTTTATCGAATCCATGGCATGTCGATTCGCTGTTATAATACACTCCTGGAAATTGAAATAAGAACACCGTGAATCCATTGTCCCAGGAAGGGGAAACTTTATTGACACATTCCTGGGGTCAGATACATCACATGATCACACTGACAGAACCACAGGCACATAGACACAGGCAACAGAGCATGCACAATGTCGGCACTAGTACAGTGTATATCCACCTTTCGCAGCAATGCAGGCTGCTATTCTCCCATGGAGACGATCGTAGAGATGCTGGATGTAGTCCTGTGGAACGGCTTGCCAGGCCATTTCCACCTGGCGCCTCAGTTGGACCAGCGTTCGTGCTGCACGTGCAGACCGCGTAAGACGACGCTTCATCCACTCCCAAACATGCTCAATGGGGGACAGATCCGGAGATCTTGCTGGCCAGGGTAGTTGACTTACACCTTCTAGAGCACGTTGGGTGGCACGGGATACATGCGGACGTGCATTGTCCTGTTGGAACAGCAAGATCAAATGGTTCAAATGGCTCTGAGCACTATGGGACTCAACTGCTGTGGTCATAAGTCCCCTAGAACTTAGAACTACTTAAACCTAACTAACCTAAGGACAGCACACAACACCCAGCCATCACGAGGCAGAGAAAATCCCTGACCCCGCCGGGAATCGAACCCGGGAACCCGGGCGTGGGAAGCGAGAACGCTACCGCACGACCACGAGATGCGGGCGAACAGCAAGTTCCCTTGCCGGTCTAGGAATGGTAGAACGATGGGTTCGATGACGGTTTGGATGTACCGTGCACTATTCAGTGTCCCCTCGACGATCACCAGTGGTGTACGGCCAGTGTAGGAGATCGCTCCCCACACCATGATGCCGGGTGTTGGCCCTGTGTGCCTCGGTCGTATGCAGGCCTGATTGTGGCGCTCACCTGCACGGCGCCAAACACGCATACGACCATCATTGGCACCAAGGCAGAAGCGACTCTCATCGCTGAAGACGACACGTCTCCATTCGTCCCTCCATTCACGCCTGTCGCGACACCACTAGAGGCGGGCTGCACGATGTTGGGGCGTGAGCGGAAGACGGCCTAACGGTGTGCGGGACCGTAGCCCAGCTTCATGGAGACGGTTGCGAATGGTCCTCGCCGATACCCCAGGAGCAACAATGTCCCTAATTTGCTGGGAAGTGGCGTTGCGGTCCCCTACGGCACTGCGTAGGATCCTACGGTCTTGGCGTGCATCCGTGCGTCGCTGCGGTCCGGTCCCAGGTCGACGGGCACGTGCACCTTCCGCCGACCACTGGCGACAACATCGATGTACTGTAGAGACCTCACGCCCCACGTGTTGAGCAATTCGGCGGTACGTCCACCCGGCCTCCCGCATGCCCACTATACGCCCTCGCTCAAAGTCCGTCAACTGCACATACGGTTCACGTCCACGCTGTCGCGGCATGCTACCAGTGTTAAAGACTGCGATGGAGCTCCGTATGCCACGGCAAACTGGCTGACACTGACGGCGGCGGTGCACAAATGCTGCGCAGCTAGCGCCATTCGACGGCCAACACCGCGGTTCCTGGTGTGTCCGCTGTGCCGTGCGTGTGATCATTGCTTGTACAGTCCTCTCGCAGTGTCCGGAGCAAGTATGGTGGGTCTGACACACCGGTGTCAATGTGTTCTTTTTTCCATTTCCAGGAGTGTATGTTCGAGATGTGGACCAATGATCTATTATGCGAATGGTCTCCTTGTTCTGACTTATCAGCGCATACAGGTTGAGACGGTGGAAAGTTACACGGTTTGAGGTGTAATTGCATTGGTTATATTCAACAAAAACTTCAAATGAAAGTATGCCCTTTTCTTCATCATATCCTACATAAAGCAGTTTGGAAACGATGGGCGTCAGTCGCATGCCTATATTCACCTGCACTCACAAGAAAATTCAACCAAAGCGACTTTAGCCGACGTGCATAGTGTTGTCTTTACTGACTATTTCAATGCGCACACCACTTGAGCATAGCGGGGCGACGAGTCCTGCAAGTGTTGTTTATCCTCCGGTTTGGATCGGTCGCTGTGGAATCACTTCTTTACCATCGAGGTCATTCGAACTTACTCCATTACATTACTGTTTGTGGTGTTGACTGAAGAGTGAAGTCTGCAAAGCGTCGAGTGGACGCAAAGGCCGGCCGGAGTGGCCAAGCAATTCTAGGCGCTACAGTCTGGAGCTGCGCGACCGCTACGGTTGCAGGTTCGAATCCTGCCTCAGGTATGGATTTGTGTGACGTCCTTAGGTTACTTAGGTTTAAGTTTTAAGTTCTAGGGGACTGATGACCTCAGAAGTTAAGTCCCATAGTGCTCAGCGCCATTTGAACCATTTTTTTGGACACAAAGGAAGAACTCCTAGCTCGTACTTTACAACCGTTTCCTCAAGGAAAGGTCCGTATGAATGAGCTCAGATTAGCATCACAACAACTGTCTACAACAGCTTCAATTAACCATGCAGTTTACGGTGTACATTTAGAAGATCTTTTGTAAGTGCACATAATGAAAGAAAACATTAGATCATAAAATTTCATTCTCTATTATCTCTATTTGTCCTGTTCTCTGTAGTTTTCATTAGTTTCCTCGGAAACTATTAAGAACAGAACATTTATTTTAAGTGACGTCTCTAAAACTACGCCAGCCGGAGTGGTCGAGCGGTTCTAGGCGCTACTGTCTGGCACCGCGCGACCGCTATGGTCGCAGGTTCGCATCCTGCCTCTGGCATGGATGTGTTTGTGATGTCCTTACGTTAGTTAGGTTTAAGTAGATCTACGTTCTAGGGGACTGAGGACCTCAGAAGTTAAGTCACATAGTGCTCAGAGCCATTTGAACCGTTTTGAACCTAAAACTACGTACCTTTCCTCCTGACTCACCCTTTTTAAGCTGAATAGGTGGGAGGCTGCAGCGCTATCGGTCACATTGATGGGTAAATATTACTTTACCTCTAGATTTTGATAGATCAGTCTTTATGTGTCAGTTTATTAAATGATGAAGGAGCGGACTCTTGAACTCAAGCGGACACTGTACAAATTTTCGTTAGAGTCAAACTGTCGAGAAAAAACAGTTCTCTATAACGTGTGCCATTCCAGTCAATACGGTTAACGTCCCTAACACTACAGTACTGTATGAATGCAGAGTCTGGCGGCGATAACATTGAATAAAATGTTCTTGGGTTTCCAACATCGTCAATTGGTTAAAACTACATGAGCTTTCGGCCAAGCACTCCTTGGCCATTGTCAAGTGTTATGACTGCCGGTGGGCTGTTGGTGCGCCTTTATAGGGCGCATCGAACGCCGACTCAAAACATGCCCATATATGGCAACGTCACGGGCACCAGTGGCGTCACAGCCGGCAGCTATCGTATATAAGGGCGCACCAACAGCCCACTGGGGGTCACAACACTTGACAATGGCCAAGGAGTGCTTGGCCGAAAGCTCGTGTAGTTTTAACCAATTGACGCGGTTGGAAACCCAAGAACATTTTATTCATTACAGTACTGCTTTCTAACGTAGCATGAATTAAACTATTCTGCAGATAAAAGTGAGTATCAGGCACGTGGAAGACCGCAAGCACAAGCTATCTTAAATGTCAACGCTATCTGTATACTGTGGCGGTCTACAGCCCTCTTTGAGCGTGCAGCGCTCGAGCGGTGGCGGCTGGAACTGTGCCAGTGTGGGGAGATTACACACGTGGCCGCAGCGCGCGCAAACAGCGGCCGTGTGGTGTGGCGAGGCCTGGCGGCGCGCGGTGTTTGCTGAGCGGTCTTTACGGGGCTGTTGATGCCGCCCGCACCTGTGTGTCCCGCGCGGCTTTGTAGCGCCCCCGCCGGCGCTGCTGTGCCGCTCCGCGTAAACAGGACCGCGTCGTCGCCAGCAGTCTTTCTCTGCTGTGTTAATGATAAGGTAAAGACAGAGAACGAAGGGTCTCTCTCTGAATACACGAGTAATTCACGACTGTTGCGCCACAGCTCCGCCTCTACCAGCAGAAACATCCCGTTGTCGACTTAGCACGAGAATTCATAGCACGCTGATGCAAGAGACTGCAGTACAGGAGTAGGTCTGGTGTTGCTTGAGTTACAGCTATAAGCAAATTACGCTGACACAAAACAGAAATCGCTACACGTCACACCCAAGACTGTGAAACTGTCCGTACAAACGGTTCGGCAGTGATGTGGTGGTTGACCAACGACAAAGCCTTGGGCTTGGCTCCTGTCGTGACTTAGGAGAGAGAATTGCCACCCTTTCAGAAACAACGACGAACCAAATTCGTATAAATATCGTTCGGTTATCATTAAGGAGCAGTTGCTTACACATGTCCAGTGTGGGCTGTAATTATCGTAGGACAGCGGAACGTTGTACATATTGTAATGCATTAATGCGGAACGGATTTACGCTGGAAAGGAAATAGTTCAAATTTTGGCAGCCAGGCGCTAATCGGGCGCGGTGACTGCAAGAAAGAATGCAAGAAAGACACACAGATAGTTCCCTCGTGTAATAGATTAGGAACGGAACGTGAGCTGAAGAAGTCAATCAAGTGGGAAAGGCATATTGTTGATTTTATTATTAACCTCCACTAAGACAATCCGAGCCCGCATCTCGTGGTCGTGCGGTAGCGTCCTCTCTTCCCACGCCCGGGTTCCCGGGTTCGATTCCCGGCGGGGTCAGGGATTTTCTCTGCCTCGTGATGGCTGGGTGTTGTGTGATGTCCTTAGGTTAGTTAGGTTTAAGTAGTTCTAAGTTCTAGGGGACTGATGACCATAGATGTCAAGTCCCATAGTGCTCAGAGCCATTTGAACCCTTTGAACAATCCGATCAATGTAAGCACTAGAGACATCGAGGAGATGACGCATCCGTAAAACGACGCGATGAAAAGTTACTCGCAGCAGTTTCGGTGGAACCGAGCAACTTGATGCTTTTACTGGCCTTCAGATTGATTTTATTATTGACCGCCACTAACACAATCTGATCAACATATGCACTGGAGACGTCGACGCGATGATGCATCCATAAAACGACGCGATGAAAAGTTACTCACCACAGTTCAGGTGGAACAGAGCAACCTGATGCTTTTTTTACTGGCCTTCACATCAGGCAGAAACCCAATGTGCCCCTTTGTCGTTCTTTTAAATATCACCGCAGCAAAAGCCACATGGATTGAGATCAAGTGATCTTGCAGGCCACGCATACGGGAAACCTCTGGGGATAACATATTCGTGGAAGGTTGCATTAAGCAGATCATGCACTGGACGAGCGACATGAGGTGTTGCTAGATCTCGCATGAAAACTGGTTCCCACACAGTTGCGCTGTTCCAAAGCAAGAATCACATCTTGCACAAGGAAGTTTCGATAACTTGCAGACGTCACAGTGCACCTCCACATTACCTCTGGGAGTATTCTCTTCATAGAAGAACGGACCGAGAGTAAAAGTGTTTGTGGATCCAGAGCACACAGTCACATAAGGCGAGTGCAACGGCTCTTAGTTCACAACACGCGGTTTAACGGTACCAGAAAATTTCGCAGTAGTGTAAAATCGGCCTCGGCACTAGATAGAATATTGGCCGACCACATGTCATCAGCTTAGATCCGTGCCAGAAACCGAAGAGCCAATTCATAATGTTGCTAAGGTTCGTGAGGTTTCAGTTTCTGCGTCTTCTGGATCATGTATGGGTATCGATGTAATATAGAGTACAAAACATTCCATACTGTTGACCATGGGATGGACAACTCCGTGGCACTGCACGAGGACTACCACTATGAGCGGCAGTTGCTGCCTGGTCAGTCAGAACAACAGCAACCTTTTCAATGACTTCCACCTTGCTCTTCTAGGTGCTACACCAACCTCACCCTCATTTTCGAATTTGGTTATCATCTTTTTCAAACCATTTAACGACACAGGGCCTCTCCTCAGACCTTTAAGCCAGCAATACTCTCTCCCGTCCACATAAAACAGTTTCACTATAAAAAATGCACTGCCTCTCTTTTCGATAGTCACACTGTTCACTCACATTATGGCTTGTCAAATGACAGCGAGGCTGTCATAATATCATACAAACAGTGTACACAGCCAAATTTGTACCTGGTGGCCAAAATTTGAAGTAATTTTTGCCAGTGTAAGTCGGTTCTACATTAACGCTTCAGCATATTTACCAACTTTCACTACCATACGATAATTACCGCCTACACTGGACATCCGTGAGCAGTTGCACTTTAAACGTGACTACCCGTTACAATCAATTTTAGAAAGGCATTTTCATCCGCCACAACCGGAGTTCTACGTAAGTCTACATGTAAAAACGGGTTTGGGTTGTTTTGGGGAAGAGACCAAACAGCTAGGTCAGCGGTCTCATTCGATTAGGGAAGGACGGGAAAGGAAGTCGGCCGTACTCTTTCAAAGGAACCATCCCGGCAGTTGCCTGGAGCGATTTAGGGAAATCACGGAAAACCTAAATCAGGATGGCCGAACGCGGGATTGAACCGTCGTCTTTCCGAATGGGAGTCCAGTGTGCTAACCACTGCGCCATCTCGCTCGGTAACTAAAAACGCATCAAAAAGTCGCCACCACTGGACACTTTGGTTCTGTTACCTGCGATAAATCTGAATTTCGCTGGCTTGGTACCTTTTAACCAGCAGACCATTTGCTGGCTAGCTTCCACATTCTTCTGGCCATCTGCCCTGTGAGTCCACAGTTGGTGTCTACTTCCCAGCCATCATCTCCCATGCGGGTGAACTGTGTTGGTCTCCCGCATCGCCTATGTATGAGGGCAATCTCTGCTGGTCTCCATCGTTACTTGTGCAGGTGCACGTCACTGTTGTGAGCCGCCATTGTCTGCGCTGCAGTCCACTGTTTGGCTCTACATTCTGCAGTGCATCGTACACTGATTCGTGTATTCGCACGAGTAGATGCAGCTGCCTATTCCTGCTGCTTCCTATTGGCATGTGTTGGGGCCTGAATCAGCGCCACATCGCTGGAATGCTAACCATATCACCTTGAAAAAGAATGCAAAGGGTACAAATTCTGATTTTGTTATTGGTGACTGAGAATGGTGTACTGAACAACATTACATCAGTACTTACTTCATTTGCAGACTAACAATTATAGCTATTAGGAGAAGTATATTTTTAGGTTGGTTTGTATCTCCAAATACATGTGGCAAGAGCAGTCCAATGATGCCCATTTTCCGCTGGTCAGCAGGTCAGGTTTTGAAGTGTGGCTGCATTTGTGCAAAACGTTTAGTCTACACTGTCAGGCATAGTCCACTTAGTGGTGCAGCTACGACCGTGGAGGACAGAGTTGGGTGGGGTGACGGGGGAAACACTCTCTAAAATTTCCAATTTTAATATAAATAAGTTAGTCAGTTTCGAAACGTTATGTCACAATACTTGGTTTTGTAGGTGAAACCGATAATTCGTTATATCCCTGAAATATGAGAATTATCTATTCTATATATGAATAAGAACTTAAGAACTTCGTAATCAAGATTCTAGAGGGGGGGGGGGGGGCAGGCGGGAATGGCGCCCCCTCCTGCGCCCCATTGCAGACGCCTATGGCCATAGACGAGTACTGGACGTTTCTCTACGAAAAGAGCAAAGCAAGAAGTGGAAACATGTTGATTTATGTCCAGTAAAAAGGCTAAAGGCAAGGTGGTAATACTGCCAAGGTATGGTGTTCGTAAGGCGCAAACCTTTACGGGAGCGTGCTGCCGGATCTTCTGAGCAGATTACAGGAGACTGTCGAGACGAAGCGACGTGTGAACCTGTCCAAATGGCTGCTTTGTCTTTACGATAACGCTCCAGGTCACGCTGCACAGGTCATGCAATCACAAGTGCTGCTTCTTTGGGCTTCCAAATTTGATCTCATCTCTCTATTCGTCTGACATGGCACTTAGTGACTTCTCCTTCTTACGATGGATAAAGAAGCAATTGTGTGGCAGCCATTTCCGGAAAGACGACGACGCGATGTTCAAGCCGGAGCTTCTACAGCCAAGACCTCCACCAGTCTATATTTCTTTTGGAAAGATGTGTAACATTGTAGGGTGAATATGAAAAAAAAAGATTGAGATTATCGCCAAATTTCATGGTCACAGCTCAATTTTTCGAGTTGCTAATTGAAACTTTATGACCACTCCCATAGTGCTCGCAAAGAATATATTAGCAAGTATCAAAAGTGCAAGTAACGAAGTGCTTTTTGTATGTGGAAAATTATTACATCCAAATGCTATTGCGTGAACTCAGGTACAAGACAGCTGATGTATTTTCTTAGATATGATGTAACCTGAACCTAGAGTTTCCTTTATTTTTTATCCCATCGCAGTAAATAAGTAAACAACAGTATGGACTACAATAGGGTAAAGGTAAGTAATCAGTGAATTCGCTGTACATGCTTTTGATAGATGACCATTTCTAAGACATTTTTCCAGTTTCAGTACTATTATCCATGTTGAACTGCAACATTCACAGGGTATAGAAGGAATAACATTATTGGGTATTGTCAGAGTGTTTTCCTTACTAGAGGGACAGGAACGGAGTTCTGTTACCCTATATCCTTTCCTATCTCGTGCTGATGTTTTCATATTCCCTCAAATATTGCACCTAACATGCCCTGTAACCTGCTCTACGTATTCTAGTCCTTTTCTCCACTGACTTCGTTTATCCGCTACTGCTCCTTTCAGCACCAAGTGAAATTTTTGTGGATGCCGTAGCAGCTGTCTCACAATCCGGTCTCTTCTCCTGTAAGAATGTTCCGTAGACTTCGTTTCTTATGTATACTCTTTAGTATTACGTCTACCCACATACAAAATGCTTTCAGTTTCGTCTTCTGATTTCCTATGGCTCACTATTATTTTGTGCAAATGACGTTCTCCAGTTGTATTCTGTCAGGAATTTTCATCTTATTTCCATGTCAATATCTTATGCCAATATACAGTTACTGAAGTAAGTTTTTTTTCCAATTTGCTAACCTAGAATATATATATATATATATATATATATATATATATATATATATATATATATATATATATATATATATATATATACCGGGAATTCCTCTCTTGTGACAAACTTGTCATCTCAGAGTAGCAATAACGCCATATACTACCAAGTATTTGTTGCGTAAATTCCAATTTCTGTCTTGCCCTACAGTTTTTGTCTTCTACAATTCCCTCTAGAACCATGGACGATATTTCCTGATGTCTTAACAAATGTCCTACCATCCTGTTCCTTATTTCTTTGTTTTCCATATGTCTCTGTCTTCGCCTTAACAGGAGGCGTAATTTTAAACATCCATCTACAGCACCATATCTTTAACTCTTCAGTTATCTTTTTTTTTTACTCCCCCACTGGCCATGATCCACTATTATACAGCGCTATGTTCCAAATGCGTACTTTTAGAAATTTCTTCCTTAGATCAGGGCATATGCTTGATATTAGTAGACGTCTTTTGGACGGGATCACCTACAGGTTTCTTCGTGCGTTCTTCTGCTATACTGTGTTTACTAGGCCCTTCCTGGTGCTGTAGTTTTAGTGGCCAGCAGTGTAATTCTTCAACATCATCTCCATACTCCTCCTGTACTACGCTTCAGGACAGATACTCTCCATCCTACAAGCCTTCGTCATCCCTTGAACATGGCCTCGTTTCCTTTTACATATATGAGGTTTTCCATTTGCAACTTGTACAGTTTTACAGCATACCTTTGCCATAGACAGGTAAGGGTAACATTCTATTCCCGGTTCAACAGAATCCACATGTGTAATGATTCAGAATGTAATTTATTATTTTAATTTTTGTCTCAGTAAGAGTTATGACTTCATATTAATTAGTAGGCTCGCTCAAAAAACGTGTCGTATGAGCGAATATACCATATGTACTTATGAATGGTAAGACTAAAACTAATGACAATATTCATGTAACTGTTTCGTTACATTACACTTTTCTTTTACACTTTGTTACAGTTACTACATTTATTCAGAGATGTAACATTCCTTTCACCTATTTTTCACTTGTTATCAATAAGACAAAGTGTCTTTGTGTTGATCTTTAAATCCATTTCAAAGTACATGAGGTGATTTTAAAATTCCTCTCGATGTTCAAACTAGAAATTTCTATGGATGATTTTTCTAACAAGGCTTTCTAGACGATATCTGGAGCAAGGGTAGGTGTAATTAAGAACAAATTTTCGGAAATTTCCATCTTGAATGCTTTCAGACTTGGCTGAATAATTTCACCCATGAAAGGGAACACAATAGGGGCCAGGAAACGTAAGTAGAGCAGGTACTGGTCAGTTTATTAGATTTCTGCTTTTATCTACGGACTCAAAACAGAGAAGTAAAAATAATAAATGCTGTAGAGGTAACTGGAGCACTCATTATTTAGTACGTACAGTACACCTTACGTTGTCCTGTCATAGCTGCCTTGGCGCCCATCTCAGAGTCAATGAGAAAGAGATGTTAGCTCAGCGAAAAAAACCTTATATGATACATTAAATTTAATACATCAGATCAATAATATTATATATAATTCAATTAATACTTTTAGTATTTAAGTTGTTAGTACGGAATCGTTTTTGTTACTCTGTATTTCTTTGTATTTGTCTGTTCACGTCATCCTGTTGATTAAATGCCAAAAAAATCCTAAGACATCTGTCTCTCTTTTGCAGTTCTGTGACGCGTCAACAACGCCGCCACCTGTAGCAGCCAAGTAAGTGGGAACTATTAATTACTAATTTCTTTGAAAAATATTGATGCACTAATGTTCTGCTTCTCAGAATGTCTAACCTGTATATGATTCTGGGTTGAATATCGAATGAACTTAAATAAATGAAGATGCAAAGAGTAGTCATCGCCTTATCGATATAAATTACGCATTAGAGGACTCACGTTCACAGTACCTTTGATGTGCGGTAACTACATACAAGATACTTGTTGGAACTGTGTCTTCCATGGTAGTGATTTGCAAAAGTACACCATATTCTCAGTAAGTTTAATTATCTTTCTCAATCTGAGAAGCAGCTAATGGTGAAATGAAGCAATCCGTAATGCTGCTACATCTTACATTATTTTTCTTTCGTTGTTTCTTCGTTTGACATACATGTCCAAGGTCAGTTGAAATTCTTATTTTAACCAATCACAGGAAGGTGTTCACCAGTCTCGTCCAGCAGACGACAGCGCATACGTAAGTTTCTACACAAGGTACAGGGTGGTCAGAAACAGTCTGAAATGTGCGTGTTGCAAGGTAGATTCTGCTGAGAAATAATTGTTTATAAAATAATTCGACAGGTTGCGTTTCCGAATTATTTAGCATTGAAGATAGCCAATCTGGCCATTGCGTGCGCAAATTCAAGCGATCCGCCACCAGATACAATAAGTGTCAGTTGTTCTCATTGTATGGATGATGACGCACGAGTTTTCTCAGCCTTGGGCACGGGTTCGATCTTTAGTGCTGCCCCATGTCTAATTTACTTATTGCTCTCTTGTTGGGTTTTAGGTAACCGAACGAAGAACACGCTTGGCGGCACTGTCTTTGGAAGGCAGGTTGAATTTGGGTGCGCAACGGCCTGTTTGGCTAACTTGGATACTAATTAACTCGTAAACCATACAACGTATAGAATTTTGTTCTTGACATTTGTTTCTCAGCACAACCTCCCAGCAACACCCTTACAAACATTTCATCTCGTTTCTGACCACCCTTTATATTGCGTTAATGAAAGAAAACAGGTTAGTGACTATTAGTTTCAGAAATATATAATAAAAACGTAAATATTATTTTCCATGTTTCTGGTGAATATTATCGCTCGGTAACAGCTTGACACAAAAGTTGCTAATAATAATAATAGTAATAATAATAATAATAATCTATTAAGATTCAAAAACATCCGGATACTTACAGCCCTGTAGACACGTTCAGAGTACCAGGTAGAAGGACTGCTCGTAAACACGTTTAGGGCACACAGGGAACAGGTACAAAGGCGCCCGCGTTAACACGTCCAGAGCAGTTAAAGGGTTAGATAGCACCACTAGCCATGCCTTTTCATTTGAAATTTTGCTTGACTGTCTTTGTTTACATTAAGAATGAATTGTCTGCTCTACCAATCGTAAGTCTACTAGTATCAAACACAGACATATTTCAGCTAGAAGAGTCTGAGCGTGTTCGTCTAGAGCTCAGCATTTTAAGGACGTGAATCACGGAGTGTAGGAAAACGAGAAAAGAAGGAAATGGAGACGTTTACATGTGGTATTAGACAAGGAAAATTAAGGAACTGGAGAAATGAGAAATGAAGAGGATATCCTCAGAATCGGCAAGAGAAGAAATATCAAGAGAACGAGGAGACAGATGGGGCTAAAGGGAAGCGTAGAGGTCAAGGATTGTAGGGGGAGAACAAATAGTGAAGGAAGTTGTATATATTCACGTACGTACTACTTTGAGATGAAGAAATAGACAAAGGAAAAGAAATCTTGGCTTGCCGTTGGAGCAAGTCAGAAGAAATGTATCCTTGATCCATATCCTTCTAGATTATCTGTGCATTCCCGTTATAATGCTAATCCTCAGTAGCTTTACGGATGGTAGAGTTAAAGTACTCAGTTTTACCCATAAAAAGTTAAGTACATGGTTTAGCTGCTAGGAGTGGTAAAAACAGACATACAACTGTTGAACAAGTCCACCCCAATAGAATTCAGCTGTGGCGTATCTGATGTCACGACTCGATCCTAAATGCGGCTTTTGAGCGCAATAAACATAGTGGTGCAATCCACTGAAAGTGTTTGACACAGTTTTTGAGAATGTTGGGGTGGAAGATACGTACCCGTGTGATGATATTTCACTCTGCTTGAACCCACTCCACATCAGCTCACTAGAAGTTATTAGGCATCTTCGTAAAAAGAGGGCTATAGCCATTCATTTGTTTATCTCGTGTATTTTAGCAGATAATAAAGGTCGCACACGTATTGTAAGAGAGCTTACATAAGCGCCTGGAAAACATTTAATGATCATTAGCTACATTTCACTCAACGCAAGTCAGCCCCCGGTAACTGAGTGGTCAGCGCGACAAAATGTCAATTCTACGGGTCTGGGTTCGATTCCCGGCTGGATCAGATAGTTTCTCCGCTGAGGGACTGGGTGTTGTGTTGTCCTAATCATCACCATTTCATCCCCATCGACGCGCAAGTCGCCGAAGTGGCATCAAATCGAAAGACTTGCACCCGGCGGACTGTCTACCCGACGGGAGGTCCTAGTCACAAGACATTTACATTTTATTAACTAAACTCAAAGAATGTAGCAAGCAAGTACGTACAAACTATGTAATGCATTATCATCTAGTTACATGTTTTGAACAATTACGTGAAATAACTCGTCACCGAAGACGATAATTTCACCTTTTCAAATAGATATACCATATTCATAACTAGTTTCATTGGAAGTAAGACGTTTATCTGTGAATCAGATTTCTTAAAGATGAAACTGAGTGTCAGTAACGGTTATGCGATTTCGTGTTACACTATTTTGTTGGAAAATACTTCAATGAACAATCGCACAGAGCTGCAGTTTCAGCGTGACATCGTGTGTATTGCACTTCTAGTACGAAACAGTCGGAATCGGCCCCCAAACTTTACTTGCGTTGTTGGTTACTCTTAAATTCACTAATTTCTTGCAAACATTTTTTATAATTATGGAATTTGTGTACGAGCAGTTTAAGTCTTGAGATGCTTATTAAGAGAAAGGACAATATAATCAGGGTTATAGAAATGCTGCGGAAAACATTCAACTAATTCCAGAAGTCAGTAAATATGCCTTAAAGCTTCCACCCACGGTGTCAGTCATACTGTTGAAAGATGGCGAAACTGAATGTTTCGTTGATGTTTCAGATGCAAATTATGTAGAGTCATTTTTGGATCGAATTAATTTTGTTTGAAAATAGCGTATGTATTTTAATCAAAGATTATCCGATACTGATTGGCAGTACATGAAACACTGCTATGGGTTTTATTTATTGAGAATTACGTTTGGCCAGCTTGACAGTTTCACAGACTGACAGCAGATCAAAGGAGAGTGAAGGCCAGTGTTAACTGAATGCAGGTCGTGAAAGGTGACGTCGATCCCAGGTAGGACAGCGTTTGCTGAAGCCTGTTGTGAGTACTGGGCAATACAAGAGTATGCCCATCTCCAGCCAACACCATGCGAACAGGAAGCAATGCCGCGGCTGTCCGGATGGCTACTCAGGAGTCGTTGGATTTCTGCTTGAGATGACCGCCACTCCCAAGTTCCTAAAGCGTTTTTCTGCGTTGAGGGTGTTCTAAAGTACAGTAAAGGTCCGAGAAAGTGGGCTAGATGAGCCTTGGGAGGAGAATGCAGAGAAGACGGCGCCGGTCAGCCGATAGGAGAACAATTTACCAGTGGACACTATGCAAATTTTGTAAAAGATGCTGGTATATATGGCTATATGCCCTTCGCCGAACACGGCAGCCGAGGTGTGAGAATTCTGTGTGCAAGACTGTAACTTTTTCGTCCCAGAAATACCTGTAGCCAATCTCTCACATATACAAAGCAGATGAGAATATTAGGAGGGTAATAGCAAACAACATGCTGTAACACAATAACGCACTCAATTGAGGAACCGCAGGACAGAGCGAAAACAAATTACTTTCTTTCGCTGTAGGTCTCTCGGCGCGAAAATACACGAATTTCACTGCTCCTGCTGGTCTGTCGTATCTGTTTTGGAAAATTATTGACAAATTGGAGGATGCTCCAGGAGAACTGACTTGTCATTGGATGATTGCTGTGAGAGGCTACGATTGGCTGCCGAAGCAGGGAAGACAGGAGGAACAAGAGAATGACTTCGAATTCTGCTCACAGTATTAAATGTGAGAAGTAGCCATTTCACTCTGCTCTGGAAATGGAAATGAGCGTATGGCATCACTGAATGCAGGACGTGAAAGGTGACGTCGATCCCAGGTAGGACAGCGTTTGCTGAAGCCTGTTGTGAGTACTGGGCAATACAAGAGTATGCCCATCTCCAGCCAACACCATGCGAACAGGAAGCAATGCCGCGGCTGTCCGGATGGCTACTGAGGAGTCGTTGGATTTCTGCTTGAAAGTTCCATCCAGAAAGTTCGGCCGCCATGTGCAAGTGTTATTTCAGTCGACACCACGTTGGGCGACTTACGCGCCGGTGATCAGGATGAAATGATGTTGAGGACAACACAACACTCAGCCCAACTGGAACATACATGATATAAAGTTTGTGTTAGGTAGCTTTTCGGGATTCACAGGCACCGTTTGGTACAGTGGCTTCTGGCATGCATAACTCGACGAACACAAATTTTTGCTGTCGCTGTTGTCAGATCACGGAAATGGATCAGTGTGCTAATAATGTAGTAAATTACCTACCGGCTCGTTTTCTCGAACCTCCTACCAACCTTAGTTACTTGTAACTGTTTCATAATCTTGTGATAATTTGTCAGTGCTATTAAACATGTTCCTGTTATACTTTATTTCAGCTTCTGTACTATTTTTGTGTGAGGATTTATAATAAACAATAGAGGTTATGGTAACTTTGACTTTCATTACATACCTATCTCACCTGGTCTGAAAATTAAATTACTGTTTCACTATTCCACCATCCATTTGAGGTCTGTAGGGCCATAATTTAGTATTAATAAAAAATCCTTGCTTTGAAATGATAGTTTACAGTTTTCGTTGGGCACCTACAGTCTGATACAGGTTAATTACCTAAAGGCGCATGCGATGGGGTAATACACTATACCGTATGGTAAACTTGTGGTTCTGTAGGGATGCGTCTTGTACGTCCAATGGTGTATACGGACGTTTGGTTCTCCCCTGATGATTGATACCTGTATGGAACGTCAGGTATATCACTGCTTCCTTTTAAACTACTATGTGTGGTAATTAGGCTACTATGAAGATAAAATGATTTTTATATGTGAGATCAGTTTTGTTCGAAATGTGTGTGGATTCCTAAGGGAACAAACTGATGAGGTCATCGGCCCCTAGACTTACACACTACTTAAATTAACTTATGCTAAGAACAACACGCACACCCATGCTCGAGGAAGGACTCGACCCTCCTGCGGGAGGGGCCGCGGTCAAATGGTTCAAAATGGTTCAAATGGCTCTGAGCACTATGGGACTTAACATATGAGGTCATGAGCCCCCTAGAACTGAGAACTACTTAAACCTAACTAACCTAAGGCATATCCATGCCCGAGGCAGGATTCGAACCTGCGACCATAGCAGTCGCGCAGTTCCGGACTGATGCGCATAGAACCATTCGGCCGCTGCGGCCGGCCGGGGCCGCGCTGTCCGTGACATGGCGCCTCAAACCGCACAGTCACTCCGCGTGGCATCAGTGTGGTGCTAGTATCTACATCATAGACTGTTATACTATTTCCTGTAAACATTTTATGACTGATGGTTTTCATTTGATGTAGTGAGAAGTTGAGCTGCATAGCCATCTGATGTACAGCTTTCTTTGTCTTCCTGTTAAGACGGTCGCCACCATGGAATTAGGAGAAATAAAACTGTGACACCATCGTGCCTGTACATCGAAAAAATCTGACAAAATCTGATTTCTGGTCTTGTAGAGAGTGGAACAGAACAAAATAAGACTGTTTTTAGAAACTTTGTATGTTTGAAAACGTTGATCTCCAAAACTATTAGATAAATTTTCTTGGGATTTTCACAGTTAACTCGTGAACAATTTGCGGCAACTAGAGGCTTTATTTCATAAAATCTGATCGCAGAAGATCATAAATCTAAATTTAAAATTGTAGGAGTGTGCTCAGCTTATTCATGTCAGTGTAGTATACCAAAGAACCAATAGATGGCGCTGTTAATTTCAAAGTACACAAAAGAATCAGTAGATTGCATTGTTACTGTGCGTTACATCAGTGAGACAGGTGTTTTCGGAACTTTATGTCATGACAGAATTATAAGTGCTGCAATCTTATCTTTACAAATACCAACTTACATTAAAATTACTTAGCGAAGATACATCGATTTACTGATATCGCTTTTTGTATTAACTGACCTCAACCAAACTGCTATGCTTCTTTTGACAGGTTTTACTTATATTTCAATTCTTGTCTGGAAAAAACGAATTTATTGAGTTTGCTTTGTGGTTTGGGTGCTCACTTATTACGTTTTAATTTGTTTTGTTTATGAATAAAATGCCTAGAAAACGGCAAGCCCTCATTAGAGTAAGACCGCTAAAAGGCTGAAGATTATGCAATCTCAAGAATCCGATGAAGTTCGTCGGGTAAGATTTTCTGCTTCTCGATAACATCAGACTATAATTCACTCTTTGGAAACTACTTCCGAAAACAAGACGCGACGTAACTCTGATTGGCAGCGTCATGCATTATTTCGCTCCTCACAACATATTCTAAACAAGTCATTCAGGCATAGATACTTAATACTATCCGTACGAAACTGGGGCTGGTCGGTAGTATATAATAAATTTCTACAGCTTATGTGTACGTGTGTGAAATCTTATGGGACTTAACTGCTAAGGTCATTAGTCTCTAAGATTACACAGTACTAAACCCAAATTATCCTAAGGACAAACACACACACCCATTCACGAGGGAGGACTCGAACCTCCGACGTGACCAGCCGCACAGTCCATGACTGCAGGGCCCTGGACCGGTCGGCTAATCCCGCGCGGCCTCTACAGTTTAAAAGAAATATTAAATTCTGTAATATTATTGCTTCAGTCTTAGCACAAAATGTAAGCCAACAGCATTACACTGACTTCATGCAATGTTTCTGGCTTTGTTTTGGCTGTAGGCATAGTACGCTATGCAAATTCGAAAAAAATGGTTCAAATGGCTCTGAACACTATGGGACTTAACATCTGAGGTCATGAGTCTCCTAGAATTGGAACTACTTAAGCGTAACTGATCTAAGGACATTACACACATCCATGCCCGAGGCAGGAATCGAACCTGCGACAGCAGCAGCAGCGCGGTTCCGGACTGAAGCGCCTAGAACCGCTCAGCCACAGCGGCCGGCACACATTCGATAGTTATTAATATTCTACGTAAGTCGCAATTCAGTTCGTCTATGGTAGTCCCATTCTATTATCACCTGATGTGTCCTAATTTGGGTAGTTGGTCACATGGGGAATAATTTGCAGAACATTAGGAAAATGTCATTTACTATGAAAAAGGACAATGTAAGAAATGTAGTTATAATGTCTCGTTTGTGTATCATGAAAATTTCTGGAAATACATCCTTCAAAAATTCAAGTCACTGTAGCAAGATAATGCTCTCAGTTAAGAAACATTAAGCTGATTTGTATATGATAAATTCTGAACTGGAGTGTCGTTATACAGTGAAGAAGAAAGAGGCGCAGGGACTGGCGAAGGTACAGATCGATGCATGTAGAAAAGCATTTTCTGTGAATGTTAAGTGTCCGAAATTGCGTGTTGTGGCAGAAGGCGGGAGCGCAGGGAGAGCGGGGTCGCCGCAGGAATTGCTTACAAAGCAGCCGCAGCGCGGAGGGAGGGCCCGCAGAAGCCATCTGGGAGAATGGAAATATTTCCGGCCGCCCCGGATACAATAGCGTGCACAGCCGCAGTCGGCCGCACCCCGTCCGCATCGGCAGCAATCGTCCGCCGCCCACCGTACGGCCCAGCACTGCAGAGGTAAGGCAGGCCGGCAGCCAGATATGCCGCGGGCAGATTTCAGCGAAACGGTGCCCGGCCGCAGGGACCACTCCAGTCCCAGTACAGAATAAATGTGCATGCTGGAAAGGCAAGATGATATGTTTAAGAAATAAGAAACACCATTTCTGTTGTGCATATGCTACCAAAAAAGAACACTGAGGTAATCGAAGCTGTTATATACAGAACGATTCAGTTGCCCCTACTGACTGGTTCTCTGCAACCAGCAATGCCTTCAAAAACCACGCACGAGATTTTCTTATTCTCTCAGTTGCTACGCACTAACTATTAGTCCTACACAAAAAAATTCACAGGACTTTTCATGTAGGAAACATGATGTTGTTAAATTTTGTACTGGTTTACGCATTTGGTGGGCAACGGCCTTGCAACAGTGGATACACAGATTCCCGTGAGATCACCGAAGTTAAGCGCTGTCGGGCGTGGTCGGCGCTTGGATGGGTGACCATCCAGGCCACCATGCGCTGTTTCCACTTTTCGGGGTGCACTCAGCCTCTTGATGCCAATTGAGGAGCTACTCGACCGAATAGTAGCGGCTTCGGTCAAGAATACCATCATAACGATCGGGAAAGCGGTGTGCTGACCCCACGCCCCTCCTATGCGTATCCTCCGGCGGTCGGATGGTCCCGGTAGGCTGTTCGTGGCCTGAAGACGGAGTGCTTTTTACGTATTTTCTGGAAGCCTCGGTTTTTGGGTTATTCAAAAAAATCGCCTTTCGAGGAAGCTTTCGTTTGTTTCTCTTGAATGATTCAGAAACTGGTAAAAACGTATCCCACAATAAAATTTTACTAAATTACCTTTCCTACGAAAGACTCTTGTTCATTTTTTCTCTAGGACTAATAGTCTGCATTAGCTGAGTGAGAGAATATGAAAATCTAGCACTTGGTGTTTGAAGGCATTGTGGGTTCCATACAACTCACTGGTACGAGCAGCAGAATCACCCTGCATGAATCCCTCCATATACTTAAGAGTATTTACGTTAGTTACTGCATCTTCTGTCAATCATACTTGCTACTTCTCGCTGTGATGTCAATTTTACTATCACAGTACAGTTTATCAGTAAAAATTATGGTAACATGTTGACCACTGGTCGTGCGGTAGCGTTCTCGCTTCCTACGCCCGGGTTCCCGGGTTCGATTCCCGGCGGGACCAGGGATTTTCTCTGCCTCGTGATGGCTGGGTGTTGTGTGATGTCCTTAGGATAGTTAGGTTTAAGTAGTTCTAAGTTCTAGGGGACTGATTACCATAGATGTTAAGTCCCATAGTGCTCAGAGCCATTTGAACCATTTTTGTTGACCACTTATATGTTATTAATCACAACACAGCGAGAAATTCATCAGCTGCTACTCACTGTTCTGAACGCTATTGTTATTTTGACTGCGATATTTCGAGTTTCACACTGAAAACCTGCACCTAAGGTGTAGGGGTAGTAACCGAAACATTTTCCGTCCGAGCTTCGAACATTGCCAAAGCTTAAATTTTGCACAAAAGTTAGCAGCAAAGTAGCCGAAGACTCAGGCATAAGAAGTCATCCTCATTCAGCCAATGGCCTTGTCAAAGAAGGTGGAGGAGCGGACAGACGTTCAGGGCACTCGCTTCCCCTTGGGGTGGAAAACTGCCCCTCAAAGTGGAAGAATCAGCAATGATGAATAGTATGAGGATGCATAAGACAGTGGAATCCACTTCATTAGAGATACATAATTTGTATTCGCAGGGCATGAGAAAGAGTTTCGCAGGACATGTGGAAGAGTGTTATGATAATCTCTCGATTGTATTCTGAACTAGACCCCATTCGGATCTCCGGGAAGGTACAAGGGGGGGGGGGGGGGAGGGGGGGGCTGATCATGACAAAAAGATTTAAAAATCAACGCAAGGATAACTTTCTGCGAGGTTGGTCTTGGAATGGCAGAAGCTTGAACGTAGCAAGGACGCTAGAAAGTCTGAAAAAGGGAAATACTACGGCTTCGTATAGATATCATGTATTATGTATTAGTGAAATGAAATGGAAACAAGACAAGAATTTCAGGTTAGATGAGTATAAAGTAATATCAATAGCAGCATACATCCGTTATAAATAGAAATGCCGCATAGCAGGTGAGTTACTGTGAACAGTTTAGCGAAAGGGTTGTTCTCATTAGAATCGATGGCAAACCGACACCGATAGTTCGAGTATATATGCCGACGTCGCTAACCGAAGTTGAAAAGATATAAAAAAAATTATGAGTATATTGAACGGGTATTCCAGCACCAGAAGGGAGACGAATATCTAACAGCCGTTTGGGACTGGAATGCGGTTGTAGGGGAAGGAATACGAGGAATGGTTACAGTAGAATGTGTGTTTGTAGTAGGAGGAGAATGTGAACTTGGTAGTAGGAATGAGGGAGGAGGACGACTAATTGAGTTCTCCAATAAATTTCAGCTAGCAGTAGCGAATCACAAGAGGAAGACGTACATCTGGAAAAGACCGGAAGATAATGGAAGACTCCTGTGAGATTACATCGTGGTCAGAGAGAGATTCAGTGATCAGATATTGGATTGTGAAATGTACCCAGGAGTCGATATAGACTCAGATCATAATTCAGTAGAGATGAAGAGTAGGCTGAAGTTTAAGAGAGGAATGAGGAAGAACCACTGGCAAAAATGGGATAGAGAAGCACAAAGGAATGAAGGGATATAGTTCTGCTTCTTCTTTCGTTAGTGCCGTTGTCCTGCATCGTGTGCAGGGTCACATGGTTAAGTTCGGATTTGGCATGGTTAATTTTAAGGGGTGGCTGGATGCCCTTCCTGCCACCACCTCATACCCTCCAGGATGGAATTAGTGTACCCCAGCTGTCTGCATCTAGTGTTACCATGGAATAGTGCTAATGTTTCTCAAATGTTTGCGAGGCGTGTAACTGAGGCGGGACGTGGCGACCAGCACGGTATTCACCTAGTGGGATATGAAAAACCGCCTATAAACCACATCCAGGCTGTCCAGCATACCAACCCTCGTCGTTCATCCGCCGGGCGGATTCGATCCGGGGCCAGCGTGCCTACCTGAGTCGAGGCTGCAGCACATTAGCGCTCTCAGCTAATCTGGTGGATAATGAAGGGATATAGTTCTATGAGGATATAAATACGGCGTTTATAAAGAGGTTAGCAGGCTGTTAGGCTGAAGAGCAATGGATATCTCTAAAAAGGGCAATCACAGGAACTGGAAAGAAACATACGTACAATGAAAGTAGATGCAAAGAATCCATGGGTAACAGAAGAAATACTTCAGCTGATCGACGAAAGAAGGTAGCATAAAAATACAGAAACTTAGGAAATAAATAAATGTGAAGTGCGTAGAAGCTAAGGCGAAATGGCTGCATGAAACATGTGAACAAATCGGAAGGGAAATGATTGTAGGAAGGACTGGTTCAGTATATAGAAAAGTCAACAGAAGCTTCGGTGAAATTAAAAGTAAATGCGGTAAGATTAAGAGTGCAACGGGAATTCCACTGTGAAACGCAGAGGAGAGAGCGGATAGGTGAAAAGAACACGTTATGGGTCTCTATGAGGCGGAGGACTTACCTTATAACCTGACAGGATAAGAAAGAGGAATGGATTGGGGAAGAGATAGGAGAGCCAGTATTAGAATCAGAATTTAAAAGAGCTCTTGTAGACCTAAAATCAAATAAGGCAGAAGGGATAGGTAAAATTCCATGAGAGTGGCAACAAAACCGTCACTTAATATTGGTGTGTAGAACGTATGAGACTGAGATATACTATCAAACTTTCGGAAGGACGTCATCCACACAATTCAGAAGATTGTAAGAGGCGACACGTACGAGAATTATCACAAATCAGCTCATAACTCAAGCATCCAAATTTCTGGCAAGAATAATATACAGAAGAATGGAAAAGAAAGTTGAACATCCGTTACATGAGGATCAGTTTGGATTGTAGCAAAGGTAAAAGCACCAGAAAGACAGTTCTGACACTACGGTTGATAATGGAAGCAACACTGAAGAAAAATCAAGGCACGTTTCTAGGATCGGTGGATGGGCAGAAACCGTTCGACAATGTAAAATTGTGCAAGATATTCGAAATTCTGAGAAAAATAGAGGTACTCTGTAGGGAAAGACAGAAATATACAATATATACAGGAACCACGACGTAATAACAAGTGTGGCAGATCAAGAACGAAGAACACGGATTAAAAAGTGTGTAAGACAAGAATGGGGTCTTTCGCCACTGTTGTTCACCCTATACATCGAAGAGGCAATGACGGAAATAAAAGAAAAGTTCACGAGTGGGATTACATTTCAAGGTGAAAGGATATCAATGTTAAGATTCCCTGATGGCACTGCTATCATCGCTGAAAGAGAAGAAGTATAGCGGTATCTTTCGAATGGCATGTGCAGTCTGAACAGTGCACAATCTGCATTGAGAGTAAATCGAAGAAAGATGAGAATAATGAAAAGTACCACAATGAGAGCAGCGAGAAACGTAATATCCAGAGTGCTGATCACGAGGTAGATGAAGTTAAGAAATTCTGCTACCAAGGTATCAAAATAACGCGTGACGGACGGAGCAAGGAGGACACCAAAAGCAGACTAGCACTGGAAAAGCAGACATTCCTGGCTAAGACAAGTGTACAAGTATCAAAATAGGTCTTAATTTGAGGATAAATTTCTGAGAATCTACATTTGGAGCACAAATCTGTATGGCAGTGAGACACGGAATGTGGGAAAACAGGAACGTATTGGAGGTATTTTTGATGCAGTGCTGCAGAATGATGTTGAAAATTATATGGGATGGTACGATAAGGAATGAGGAGGAACTCCGTAGAATCTTCGATGAAAGTAATTTATGGAAAACACTGAAAAGCGGAAAGGACGGGATAATAGGACGTATGTTAAGACATTAGGAAATAATTACCAAGATACTGTAGAGGGAGCTGTAGATGGCAAGACCTGTAAAACTGTAGAGGAAGCCAGAGATTGGGGTACATCCAGGAAATAATCGTGGACGTAGGTTGCAAGTGCTGAGGTGAAGAGGTTTGCATAGTAGGGGAATTTGCGGTGGGCCATATTAATCCAGTCAGAAGACCGATAAAAAAAAAGGAAGCTAAGCTACCCTTTTACAGCTTTCGTGTTTTAAGTAAGATAAGATAGGTCGTTTACTGGAAGTTTCATGCACTGGTAGTTTATGTTGTGGGTTTGGATTTGTGACGTTTCCCGTTACTTCATTCTGTTTGTTCCAAGAATTGTAAAATATTACTAATAGTGCAAAAGTTGTCGTTGTTGTGGACTACGTTATGAACTGTACAGCGAGTGACTTAACAGGGGTGATTGTCACAGGGAAACTAGTGGGGAATCTAGCGAGGCCCTCTTCTTCAGCCGAAGGACATGTAGTAGGAAGAGACCTGGGTCGGCCATGGTTTGCTGATGTGAGGAGTGCGTGTTGGCCGAGCCACGGTTCGGCTTTGCTCGGTACTACTCGGAAGTAATCGGTCCAACGCAAAATTTCATTTAGCACTGCGGTGTGGCATTTTTCCGTTGGCACGCCATTCTTCTGTTCCGCAGAATCGTGGTGTCAGCGCCATTTAAGTTTCGTCTATTTGTTCATTGTATAAAGGAAGTTTACAGATCCTGTTACTGTTTGGACAACAGACGCATTCAAGTGATCTACCGTCACAAGCCATTACAAATTAATGGGAATGACAGAAAAAATTGATGAGTAATCACACTATCAATCGTTCAGGCGCACAATCTACGGATAGTTCAAATATGCTATGGAACGATATTAATTCAGAATGTAGAAAAATAATTTAAAGATTTAGTTGACGACGGAATAGCAAAAAATTAGAAAGATCAACAGATGGGGCACGTTGTTCTATATGTCAAAAATCCCTTTATGTAATTTTGCACGCACACAGCACGAAATGAAGTTGGTGGAACGTACAGCATACGAGGTGCGGCTAGAAAAAAACCGGACTGATGCTGGAAAAAACATTTATTTACAATTATTTACAATTTCATGTTATCACCTTCAATGTACTCTCCTCCTCGGTCTCTACACCGCTCCATACGAATTTTCCACTGTTCATAGCAATGCTGCAGATCATTTTCGGTAAGTCCATACATTACTTCCGTCGCTTTTTCTTTTTGAACACACTTTGTTCATGTTGAAACTTTCATGAAGAATCTGCCTAACAGTTTCCTTGTCAACTCCTGTTAACTCAGACACTGCTCTGATTGTTAAACGGTGACCTTGTCGAACAAGTTTACCGATTTTTTCAATGTTTGCATCAGTTTTTGCTGCCAATGGTCTGCCAGTGCGAGTGTCATCACTGGTGTCTTCGCGGCTATCTTTAAATCGTTTAAACCACTCAAACACTTGTGTTCGCGATAAACAATCATCGCCGTACACTTGTAACATTACAAACGTTTCACTTGCAGATTTTCCTAGTTTGAAACAAAATTTGATGTTAACACGTTGTTCTTTCTGTACACTCAACATTTTCCGACGCACAGACAAAACGTCAACTACTTAAAACAGACGCCACGGTCAGACTGAGTGCAGGAGGCAGATGAAACTCGAGCAGTAGGTGGAGCGAGAGTCACGTGACAGGCCACGCGACTTTCAGCCTGATTGCATTCGTTTTATTGTTTCACCAGTACTAGTCCGGTTTTTTTCTAGCCACACCTCGTATTTTCTAAAGTAGTATTCACTGTCAATTGCAACAGTTTTCGACCAAGTTTAGCGAAGTATATGAAGGCTTCACACACTACTGTAAAGGATGTTGGTGAAGTCAGTCGACATGCCTAGGATGTTTTCTCGATTTAAAACCCGCTATTGTTGAATTTATGTGGCAAAAGAGAAAGTAAGATTGAAAATTAGAGCCCTCACTGAACTGTAGATCTCGCGTTTTAAGTGGACTTCACTGTACACTGGTGAGAGTAAGACATTGCAAGGTGAGGAACAGTTTATTTCCGTTATAATGGGATGCATTTAAAAAGTAAACCGTCTGATAAAAAGCACCGTCCATCTCCCGAAGCTTACGGACATCAACTAAAACCACAGATTTGAAGGATTCATTGTGGCCTTCAAATAATTACAAGACAACCTGAGAGCGAAAATCTGTGAAACTATTCCCCTTCCCACCCTCAGTAACTATAGTGTAGTGGTGAGGGGAAGTGTGCAGCCAGAAAAGGGAGCTGTAGCACTAGTGCCAGCACATGACTCGCGTGCTGAAATCATGGTCGCGTCTGGAGTGGGCAATCAGGCACAGTTAGAGGATGGCTGGCAACAACTGCAGAATCTACAGAGGGGGGAGGTGGAGAAGAGGTAAATGACAGTTAGTAGGAAGCCCATTAGGAAGAAAACTCGCTCTGTCAGTTTCATTTTGAATGTTCAGAATAGGTTTAACAGTCAGAGACATATGGAGACGAGTGTTCAGTAGTTGTAGGAGCAGGCAACATGCAGCAAGCACCCAACGTTGTTAGAAAGTCCTAGTTATTTCGGGAAAAGAAGAGGGTAGGAGTCCGATGCTAGGTAACAGTCATGGGCGCAGTGCAGAACAACAATTGCAGGAGACATTAGGTAGGAAATATCGAGACACCAGCTTTCGTAAACCAATTGCTGGTCTCAATAAGGCGACAGAAATCTTAGGCGCTTTATGTAAGGGCTTAGTTAACAGTTCGTGATAGTGGGAGGGGATGAGATTACTCTCGTTAGCTGCTAGCATTGCGATATAGAAGGTCACTTGGATAGGATTGCTACTCAGACTTGGCCTACAGTTTTTCGATTTGTGCAGCTGTTCCGTCGTTATTATCAGCCTCATGTCGTCAGTGCTGTGAGGCGAGACAATGAAGAATGCTGATTACTGTTGACAAGACAACAACTGATATTTCCAATCGAAAGTGTTGATGGGTTGGGCTGTACTGGCTACTGCCTACAACTGAATGGGATTGGGAAAATAATGTTGGTGAAGCTTATAAGTGACAGTGAAATAGGTGGCTGTGCACTCAATCAAAACGAAATTCCTGTCGTAACGTGTATAAGTGGTAGGCAGTTTTATGGTGAAGACATAATTATTAAAAGAGAAGTTACATTGTACCAAGATGGTCAAGTAGTCGGTGAATTGGACCATTTTGAATTCTTACGGCTGACAGTCGGTAGAAAATAAGTAAAAATTTGGCGTGTGTGAAAATTATGCTGAACACAGTACTATTCTACCAACCTCCATTTCTAATATACGCGACCAGAGTATATATTGAAAGAATAAATGGAGCAAACCAACAAATGAAATGAACATAATTAAAATTTATAATAGATAAATTAAAATTTACAGCCGGCCGATGTGGCTGAGCGGTTCTAGGCGCTACAGTCCGGAATAGCGCGACCGCTACGGTCGCTGGTTCGAATCCTGCCTCGGGCATGGATGTCTTTGGTGTCGTTAGGTTAGTTAGGTTTAAATAGTTCTAAGTTCTAGAGGACTGATGACCTCAGAAGTTAAGTCCCATAGTGCTCAGAGCCATTTGAACAAGAAAATTTACACAGATCCCATGCAGACGACTAGCTGCTGAGTATATAGTAGCATAATGAACAATATAATAAAAGGACATCTTTAATTCTCTTTCGAGAAACTCCCCGACTGAATAGGAGTTGGCGCGAAGAAAATTCTTCAGTTTCGGCTTGAAGTGCGTGGCTTACAGATGAGACATTTTATTTCTTATGGTATCTTATTGAAAATCAACGCAGTAGAATACTGTGCGCCTTCTGCACAAGAGATAAGCAGGTGCGATTCAAATGCAGATTGAATTCCCGCATAGTATTAACTGAATGTGAGGTACTGGAGGGAGTAAACAAAAAGTTAGAACACTAAGAATAATTTTCTATTTAACTGAGACTTTTGACTGCGTTCATCACAAAATGTTACTGCAGAAGTTGGACCGTAAGGGAATAAGAGTGGTGGTTCACCATTGGTTCGTCTCATACTGTAACAACAGACAGCATAAGGTCATTCACCACAGTGTGGAGAATGGCTATGACGTCGAGTCCGTGGTGTCTGATTTGGGGCACAATTAAGTAAGGAGAGTATGGCTTAAATGTTCCAAATGGCTGTGAGCACTATGGGACTTAACTTCTCAGGTCATCAGTGCCCTAGAACTTAGAACTATATAAACCTAACTAACCTAAGGACATCACACACATCCATGCCCGAGGCGCCTTAAATGTTCCAAATGGCTCAGAGCACTATGGGACTTAACTTCTGAGGTCATCAGTCCCCTAGAACATAGAACTACTTAAACCTAACTAACCTAAGGACATCACACACATCTATGACCGTGGCAGTCGCGCGGTTCCGGACTGAAGCGCCTAGAATCGCTCAGCCACCGCGGGAGGCGGTATGCCTTAAAGATCAGTTTTTGAACCACTACTGGTATTTACGTACTACCCTTTAGAGGTTTCCAATTCAATTCAGTCAAGTTTTATTGGTGCTACTGTGTACATGGAATACACGAAATGATTACATTTACAGGCCTGTAGCACACGCTGTGCTGAAGTACCAGGCATCGCCCCATGTTGAAACACTCATATTAGTACATAGTGTAGCTTCCGCAGGCGGGAATGTAGGTGCTGACTCTGGCATCCAGTCAATCGTACTATCCTGGAATACATTATTCCACCACTGTTTGATAATTCCAAGTAGTCTGTAAGGGTTGTTGGTTGATGAGTCACTTCTCATGATTGGAGACAAGTCCAGAGATCATGCTGACCACGGAATCTGTGGCACGGCGTGCAGAGCACAATTATTTTCACAGGCAGTGTGGGCGTGAGCATTATCCTGTCGGAACAACACGTCACCTTCCTGCTGTAAGAACGGCAAAAGAATGGGTCTCATAACATTCTGCGGGCAGGATCTGCTTTCATCGCTGATGACCACGGCGCCCCATTTCTTTTTCTAACAAGGGAACCTCCCCATCGCACCCCCCTCAGATTTAGTTATAAGTTGGCACAGTGGATAGGCCTTGAAAAACTGAACACAGATCACTCGAGAAAACAGGAAGAAGTTGTATGGAACTATGAAAAAAATAAGCAAAATATACAAACTGACTAGTCCATGCGGAACATAGGGAGCATCAAGGATAGTGTGAGCTCGGGAGCGTCGTGGTCCCGTGGTTAGCTTGAGCAACTGCGGAACGAGAGGTCCTTGGTTCAAGTCTTCCCTAGAGTGAAAATTTTAATTTTTTATTTTCAGACAATTATCAAAGTTCAGGCACTCACACAAAATCAACTTCACTCTCCAAAATTCCAGGAAATGTTCAGATTTGCTTGGACATATACAGGATTTGACGGTCTACACACGGAAAAATTTGAAAACGTTAACAACATATTTTTTGACAGAGCACAGGGAAAACTGAGCGACTGTGAAACTGTTGCATTCATTTGTTGCAGTTTATGTGACAAACTCTTGTGTTTTCATCACTTTTTTGGGAGTGATTATCACATCCACAAGAAAACCTAAATCGGGCAAGGTAGAAGAATCTTTTTTACCCATTCGCCAAGTGTAAAAGTTAGGTGGGTCGACAACATATTCCTGTCATGTGACGCACATGCCGTCACCAGTGTCGTATAGAGTATATCAGACGTGTTTTCCTGTGGAGGAATCGGTTGAACTATGACCCTGCGATCAAATGTTTTCGGTTCCCATTGGAGGGGCACGTCCTTTCGTCTACTAGTCGCATGGTTTTGCGGTGCGGTCGCAAAACACAGACACTAAACTTATTATAGTGAACAGAGACGTCAATCAACGAACGGACAGATCATAGCTTTGCGAAAATAAAGAAAGTAAAATTTTCACTCGAGGGCAGACTTGAACCAAGAACCTTTCGTTCCGCAACTGCCCACGCTAACCACGGGACCACGGCGATCCTGAACTTACCTATCCTCGATGTTGCATATCTTGCAGATGGACTAGTCAGTTTGTATATTTTGCTTATTTTTTTTCATAGTTCCATAAAACTTCTTCCTGTTTTCTCGAGTGATCTGTGTTCAGTGTTTCAAGGACTATCCACTGTGCCAACTAATAACTAAATCTGAGGGGGGTGCGATGGGGAGGTTCCCTCGTAAGTGATACTTCGACGGAGCCGGTCGTGCCGTCCACATCAGTGCTGTAGCGTCAGTGGAAGACGGGCTAGAGGTACGTGTGCCCGTAGATCCACTGTTACTAACAGACTCGCAACAGTTCATGGTCGGCTGCTGTGATCAAGCGGTTCTAGGAACTTCAGTCCGAAACCACGCGGTTCCTACGGTCTCAGGTTCGAATCCTGCCTCGGGCATGGATGTGTGTGATGTCCTTGGGTTAGTTAGGTTTAAGTGGTTCTGAGTCTATGGGACTGATGACCTCAAATGTTAAGTCCCATAGTGCTTAGAGCCATTTGAACCATTTTGAACAGTTCATGTTGACATGTCTGGACTGACAACCCCTCTTACCTGTGCTGTCATAGGTGCATGTACGATCTGCCGTTGCTGCCCTTACGACGATCGTAGCGTGAGTCTGTGCCGTCTGGGCATGCATAAACTCGTGTACGGGTGTGACAATGTTCATATGACCTCTGATGCCAGCATCGCTGCACATGTGACTCAGGACGTCCAACTGGTGTGGTATTTCTCGGAAGGACCATCCTGCCACTCGGAAGGCTACTATTCCACTTCTTTCAAACTCGCTCAGTTGGCTGCAGGAAGCATGAGTGAGTCTCCAGGACACGTTTGCACCACACACGACCTTCTAGCTGTGACCATTCTATATTAAAGGGTATAAACAGATAGCACTGGTAGCCAGTGCAGATCAAGAACGAAGAGCACGGATTAAAAAGTGTGTGGGAAGGATGGGGTCTTTCGCCCCCATTGTTCACCCTATACATCGAAGTGGCAATGACGGAAATGAAAGAAAAGTTCAAGAGTGGGATTACAATTCAAGGTGAAAGGATGTGTTGTTGTTGTGGTCTTCAGTCCTGATACTGGTTTAATGCAGCTCTCCTTGCTACCCTATCCTGTGCCAGCTTCTTCATCTCCCAGTACTTACTGCAACCCACATCCTTCTGTATCTGCTTAGTGTATTCATCTCTTGGTCTCCCTCTACGATTTTTACCCTCCACGCTGCCCTCCAATGCTAAATTTGTGATCCCTTGATGCCTCAGAACATGTCCTACTAACCGGTCTCTTCTTTTTGTCAAGTTGTGCCACATACTCCTCTTCTCCCCAATTCTATTCAATACTTCATCATTAGTTACGTGATCTGCGTATCTAACCTTCAACATCGTTCTGTACCATAACATTTCGAAAGCTTCCATTCTCTTCTTGTCCACACTAGTTATCGTCCATGTTTCACTTCCATACATGGCTACACTCCATCCAAATACTTTCAGAAATGACTTCCTGACACTTAAATCTATACTCGATGTTAACAAATTTCTCTTCTTCAGAAACGATTTCTTTGCCATTGCCAGTCTAAATTTTATGTCTTCTCTACTTCGACCATCATCAGTTATTTTGCTCCCCAAATAGCAAAACTCCTTTACTACTTTAAGTGTCTCATTTCCTAATCTAATTTCCTCAGCATCACCCGACTTAATTCGACTACATTCCATTATCCTCGTTTTGCTTTTGTTTATGTTCATCTTTTATCCTCCTTTCAAGACACTGTCCATTCCGTTCAACTGCTCTTCCAAGTCGTTTGCTGTCTCTGACAGCATTACAATGTCATCGGTGAACCTCAACGTTTATATTTCTTCTCCATAGATTTTAATTCCTACTCCGAATTATTCTTTTGTTTCCTTTACTGCTTGCTCAATATACAGATTGAATAACATCGGGGAGAGGCTACAACCCTGTCTCACTCCCTTCCCAACCACTGCTTCTCTTTCATGCACCTCGACTCTTATAACTGCCATCTGGCTTCTGTACAAATTGTAAATAGCCTTTCGCTCCCTGTATTTTACTCCTGCCACCTTTAGAATTTGAAAGAGAATATTCCAGTCAACATTGTCAAAAGCTTTCTCTAAGTCTACAAATGCTAGAAACGTAGGTTCCCCTTTCCTTAAGTGGTAAGGTCACTATTGCCTCACGTGTTCTAATATTTCTACAGAATCCAAACTGATCTTCCCCGAGGTCAGCTTCTACCAGTTTTTCCATTCGTCTGTAGAGAATTCGCGTTAGTATTTTGCAGCTGTGACTTATTAAACTGATAGTTCGGTAATATTCACATCTGTCAACACCTGCTTTCTTTGGGATTGGAATAATTGTATTCTTCTTGAAGTCTGAGGGTATTTCGCCTGTCTCATACATCTTGCTCACCAGATGGTAGAGTTTTGTCATGACTGGCTCTCCCAAGGCCATCAGTAGTTCTAATGGAATGTTGTCTACTCCCGGGGCCTTGTTTCGGCTCAGGTCTTTCAGTGCTCTGTCAAACTCGTCACGCAGTATCCTATCTCCCATTTCATCTTCATCTACATTCTATTCAGTTTCTATAATATTGTCCTCAAGTACATCGCCCTTGTATAAACCCTCTATATACTCCTTCCACCTTTCTGCCTTCCCTTCTTTGCTTAGAACTGGGTTGCCATCTGAGCTCTTGATATTCATACAAGTGGTTCTCTTTTCTCCAAAGGTCTCTTTAATTTTCCTGTAGCCAGTATCAATCTTACCCCTAGTGAGATAAGCCTCTACATCCTTACATTTGTCCTCTAGCCATCCCTGCTTAGCCATTTTGCAATTCCTGTCGATCTCATTTTTGAGACGTCTGTATTGCTTTTTGCCTACTTCATTTACTGCATTTTTATATTTTTTTTTTCCTTTCATCAGTTAGGTTCAATATTTCTTCTGTTGCCCAAGGAGTTCTACTAGCCCTCGTCTTTTTACCTACTTGATCGTCTGCTGCCTTCACTTCTTCATCCCTCAGAGCTACCCATTCCTCTCCTACTGTATTTCTTTCTCCCATTCCTGTCAATTGTTCCCTTATGCTCTCCCTGAAACTCTGTACAACCTCTGGTTCTTTCAGGTTCTTTATCCAGGTCCCATCTCCTTAAATTCCCACCTTTTTGCAGTTTCTTCAGTTTTAATCTACAGTTCATAACCAATAGATTGTAGTCAGAGTCCACATCTGCCCCTGGAAATGTCTTACAATTTAAAACCTGGTTCCTAAATCTGTCTTACCATTATATAATCTATCTGATACCTTCTAGTATCTCCAGGATTCTTCCATGTATATAAACTTCTTTCATGAATCTTGAACCAAGTGTTAGCTATGATTAAGTTATGCTCTGTGCAAAATTCTACCAGGCGGCTTCCTCTTTCGTTTCTTAGCCCCAATCCATATTCACCTACTATGTTACCTTCTCTCCCTTTTCCTACTCTCGAATTCCAGTCACCCATGACTATTAAATTTTCGTCTCCCTTCACTACCTGAGTAATTTCGTTTATCACATCATACATTTCTTCAATTTCTTCATCTTCGGCAGAGCTAGTTGGCATATAAACTTGTACTACTGTAGTAGGCGTGGGCTTCGTGTCTGTCTTGGCCACAACAATGCGTTCACAATGCTGTTTGTAGTAGCTTACCCGCACTCCTATTTTTTTATTCATTATTAAACCTACTCCTGCATTACCCCTATTTGATTTTGTTTTCACCTGACCACCGAACTTCACTAATTCCCACTATATCTGACTTTAACCTATCCATTTCCCTTTCTAGATTTTCTAATCTACCTGCCCGGTTAAGGGATCTGACATTCCACGCTCCGATCCGTAGAACGCCAGTTTTCGTTTTCCTGATAACGACGTCCTCTTTGTAATCCCCGCCAGGAGATCCGAATGGGGGACTATTTTGCCTCCGGAATATTTTACCCAAGAGGATCCCATCATCATTTATCCATACAGTAAAGCTGCATGCCCTCGGGAAAAATTACGGCCGTAGTTCCCCTTGCTTTCAGCCGTTCGCAGTACCAGCACAGCAAGGCCGTTTTGGTTAATGTTGCAAGGCCAGGTCAGTCAATCATCCAGACTGTTGCCCCTGCAACTACTGAAAAGGCTGCTGCCCCTCTTCAGGAACCACACGTTTGCCTGGCCTCTCAACAGATACCCCTCCGTTGTGGTTGCACCTATGGTACCTACCTAAGGTCCATGGTTCATGGGGAAGGGTGAAAGGATAGCAATGTTAAAATTATTGACGGGTATAAACAGATAGTACTGGTAGCCATACCACTAACCTTCTGCTGGTGACGACGTTGAAATCGTTATGAGTACCTCCGCTATACCCCGGATGGTATATGCTGTCACTGGATCAACATGGATGTCATCTTCCGCGGTGCAAAATTTTTTTTCCGGCAGTGTATATAAATGATGTGACTTGTAATCTGACAGTTGAAGCTGCAATATTTGTGCTTAGTGATGGCAATAACTCGTTAATGAAGTGTATTGAATGCAATGTAGGCAATATATCAGTGCAGTTTAAGGGGCTCCGGAACGCCCTATACTTGCAATGTTAAAATAACGCTTATAAATTACATCTTTCCTCACAAAGTGTTTGAGGTAGGAAGTTGAACTTCTTACAGATTATTTATTGGAATATGGGCTACAACGTAACACCGGGATTTTACAAAATTTTAGTTCAGTTATTAAAGATAATTTTTTTTTCAATTGTAATGAAAATTCACAACATTTTTTGCAATTTTTTATTTATATATTCAAAAATATACAGTTTTTTGGAAAAAGGCTGTGTTAACTTATGCAGAAGATACTGTGTAACATTTACTGAAAGTTTGAAACAAATATGTTTGGAAGATCCTTAGAAAACATGTAATTAGTATGAGAAAATAAAAGTTTTGGGAATCGAGCGACAAAGATTGGATTAACTTTTTAGTGCATTCCAGGTCCAGAGGATGGATTATCTTCATCCTCTGCAAACTCCTCCTCCAGCTTCCTCTTGTTCCTCCTCCTGTTTACTCTTGCTTGTATTTCTAGACTCTTTACAGCCCTGTCTGCAGCCCGAAGGCGTTCCTTGTCTAAAGCAAGCATCGCTTGTACCGTGTTAGAACCTATCTTCATTCCCATATTTCTAAATACCTTGCACCTTACAATGTTGCCATCATTGAAAGTCGCAACACCATCATACACACCAAAGTGAAGTGTTTCTGTTCCAACAAATACAGTCTTGGGGATTCTCGACCATATAACACTATTTACACTTTCATTGGGGTTTTGAGTTTTTCCGTGAATACACTTTTTCAACAGTCCAGGTGCTGATAAGTCTCTGAAAATAGGATTTATCACCTCCATTATTGCATGAGGCAGACTATGCTTATGAGTGTACACTTCACCAGTTAGCAATCCTTTGTTATATTTACACCAACTGTCTTCTTCTTTGGGGCACAAGCTATGTTGGGGATTTTCGTCGGTTGAAGAAGTATGAAAAAAAAGAGCCCAAACAGCCTTCTTCGTTTCGTCAACACTTTGTGTATTTTGCCTGATAGCCATTCCATAATAGTTCTGTATTTTGTCAATTACACTGTCAGTTAACCTTCCCTTCCCATCCAACCCTTTACCATCACTGAGTTTTTGTTTTTTGTACGAAGCTTTCAGTCGCCGAAGTCTTGTTCCCATTCGCTTCTGTACGTGTCCAATACACTCAGATTTCCGCACTACAACATCATCACCATAGGGCTTCCGTCCTTGAACATGTTTGAAACTTTTAGAATCACCGTCACCAAGGTAATTAACATATCGCACTTTATCACATGCCTCAGAACGCTGGAATATACTGGCAACACCAGCAACTTCCATTCCTCCACTACTGCCACTATAGTTAGCTTTGTAATTATTTTCATGTGTACCTTTATATTTTTGTGGACATCTACAATACTTTGATATTACTGCTACATCTAAAACTTTCCCTGTATACATACTGGTGGCAGATACTACACCATGAAGAGATGTGTGTCCCCGTTTATGCCAGGTACCATCGAACGCTGCAGTCAAATCTCTGTTACCATTATTTTCCATTACTGCCTCTTTCACAGCGTTCTTCATAGATTCTATACAGACATCTTCTACTTTAGACCCTATTAATTTATTATAGGTCGTAAACTTGGTTGGGGGATTTGGAAGATTCATGATGCCACAGAAAATTGCACCTGCAGTAGCACCCTTACCAACTGAAAGCAAGGAATAAACAAATCTAATGTTGTGTTCGTAGATTTTGCTACCATTTTTTTCAGTTGCAGTTACTACAACACTGTTCCAAAAGGTGGTCATGTATGAACACTTATCACATTTCAGTTGTATATCACTAGCAAGTCCTAGGTGCTTTATTATGGAGAGTTCCAGACCAACTTCACTACAATGAATACATCTTACCCAGTTTGAAAAAATTCTTTTGAGAACCGACATATCAAATATTTCATTCACATCCGATTCGCCCATAAAACATTCATAGTTTCCACTCATTGAACCAAGCTTCTTCTGTGAAGTATTTTCTTTCCCACTTTGACTGCTATGGGCAGGTGTACTTGAGAGGTTAGGTTCACTCACTTGGTTATCGTCTTTATTGTTTACAGTAATAACACATACCTTTGGCTTTCCAACATTTCTCCTTTTCTTAAAAGCCTTCAGAGGATTTCTAATAACTTTACTTTTACTCATTATTATACTTCAACAAAACAGAGACACAAGAAACAGAATTAATTACGAATATTTTCGAGATAACGACTGAGTAAATAAACATGAAACAATCGACAATCACACCAGCGATATATATTGAACCATCACAGGTTAGCCACAACAAATACTTTATCTCACATCACTAAAATGTACCTGATGAACACGGACGTTAATAATAACACCATTTGACAGCAGTTTAACAGCGCCACAGTGGGTCACGCCCATGTAGAACACATTTCAAAAAACATTTAAAAATAGTTGTAGTCTTCGGAATTGAATAAATTATATATCTATTAAAAGGTAATAGTCTGCAGATTCAGAAAACGCAAAAAAGTAAAAATTGAACTTTTCATGATTTTGAGCCTTTCCGGAGCCCCTTAAGACCCTGGCTTGTTGAAAATAAATTGACACTAATCACTGTTAGACTCAGTATTTCCAATTTTGTAATACACAGTTTATCTGAAATTGACATTTTTATTACAGAAACTGGGTATATGAGTAATGAATATGAACAATAGAAATTCTTACATGCTACGAAGCATGGTAAGATATGGGAAGCCCATATTCAGGATCTTGTTCGGAACCTGAAGTCTACTACGTTTACCATAAGAGAAGAGTCTGCGTAAGTGATAGTCCAACATAGAAATTAATCTACTTCTGTCTTTCTCATTCTCTTATCACATACGATACTATACTTTCTGGTAATTCTTGACATTCACAAACGGTATTTTGTCGCCCAGAAACGGGGAGCCCGAGCAGTACATGGTGTAAATTCACGTACGTCTTGGTCACTCTTTTTCAGCAGTCTAGTAATACTTTCACTTTCATCTCATTATGTACTTCCTTTGGTTGTTCCCAACGTTTGACGCAAATTATTTGAACTGAAATAATCAACTATTATGAATACAGCCTTTTCAAATAACTTAAGCAAATGCCGATGGAATGGAAATGGGTCTAAAATTTCTACATTATCTCCTTCTCCTTTTTTTTATTTTGTAAAGCGATTTTGGTATTGATTGCTTCAATGGATCTGGAAACTTATTCTGAAAGCTAAAACTACAAATTTGGATAAATACTGTGCTAACAAATGCATCACAGTACTTTAATATTCTGCTAGATACCCGATCACATCCGTGAGAGTCCTTAGCCTTGAGCGATTTAATTCTTGACTCAGTCTCCCCCTTCTCAGTATCACGGAGGTGTATTTAGCTAGCAGTCTTCGAATGCCGTTTTCTAAGAGACTTATATGATTCCCTGAAGAAAGTAAGTTTTTAATTAAGTCACCTATTCAAAACAGCACTGATGAATACTGTACGTATATCTGTCTTATCAGTAAGAAACACATTCTTACTACGTACAGAGAATATACCATGAACTGCTACAATTTTTGCAGACACTTCCTTCCCGACTCACCTTGTACTTTCCATTTCATACTGAGAGTTAGTCTTCTTCCTACATACCACATATTTTTTGCCTCTCGAATAACAGTAACATTTTTAAGCACTGTCTCTAATGGGCTACTGCAACATAGTTGTGACTTCCTAGCAGTTTGATGCCCCAGTTTGCCTTTTAATGCTATGTCTCTGTTTTAAACGCTTTAATGATAGAAACTTTCAAATAACATGAGAAAAAAATGTAAGTAACACCTAAGTCATCAGTACCCTAAAAATTCCGCCACACTTTACTAATTCCTATTGGCGTTGAAATTTGTGTACGATGATCTGAAAGGGCATTTACCCTCTTACTAACGGAATATACTGTGGATGTGTTGCAAACGGCTCCACTCAATGCAGCCCACTCTATAAATTCCAGCAGTTCCTGAAGGGAAAATATGTACGCAGTCTACCAGTAACATAGCTAATGTTGAGAACAGTGCATAACTCTCTGGTCATTCATTATTTCACCACCAAGTGATTGCAACCGAATTACACGCTTTGCATTACGTTGTGAATGACAGAATGCAGCAGGTGGTACATCCACCAATCCAGTCCCTTTCCCAAGAACACTACAACTGTCACTGGCAACATAACACTTACAGATTAAACACTTGTAAGTCACTGTCTGTGGGAATGTATTTTACATAAAAACCCACTTAACAACTGCAAATAAGTACTCACTAATTGAATTGAAAAAATTTCCATTTATAAAAAAGGGTTCATTGATTTTGTCCAAGTACATAACAGTACTGGGCAGAAATGCTGGGGAGGTATAGGCTGCCTGTTAACTGAGAAGCCCTGCAAGTAAGTACTCACTAATTGAATTGAAAAAATTTCCATTTATAAAAAAGGGTTCATTGATTTTGTCCAAGTACATAACAGTACTGGGCAGAAAATGCTGGGGAGGTATAGGCTGCCTGTTAACTGAGAAGCGGGCAGCGCTCGTGATGGAGAATTTGCCTTTACGGAAAGATCACTGCAGCTGCTTTACAGGAGGAGTAAGAATGAATTTCCCATCTAGCAGTGTACAACAGTGTTCAAAGAATTGCGTAGATTGTGTCTTATGCATTAGTGACTCATTATACATCCCATTTAGTGTTCACCCATTTTGTGGTTAAGAACACACCGCAGGCATGTCTGCGGAGTGCGTCGCCAGTGATTCGTAAAGGTCACCATGGCAGATCGAGATAACTTTGTCAAACAGTCTTTAGCTGCTTCTTGGGACGTAGTGGGGAAAACGGAGGAGGAAATTACCTGCTCGATCTTCAGTTTCCAGACCTAAGACGGAAGGAACACAGTCTGGCAACCTATCTTCCCTCGAGCTTCTACCCTACTCATATCTCCTACGCACCCCCGGCCCGACCCCCACCCACCGAACAACCCAACACGCTGTTACACCACCTATAATCCGATTTATTTCTTAATCCGAGTCTACTGTACTGAGACGTGGTACACACATTTAATATTTGTTTTAACTCACTTCTTTTAAAGATACAAATCAATATTACACAGTTAAAACAAAATTTTTATAATCTGCGTTTTTTCGGTCCCCTGCAACGCAGAAACTGTGGGTCCTATAAAAAAAAGATGAATAGGAACGTTTTGAAGGAAATTTAATGTAGTTTAAGTTTGTACTGGGAGACTTTTTCGATGACAGCCACGGCTTACGAGTTATTGAAGAAATGGTTCAAATGGCTCTGAGCACTATGGGACTTAACATCTGAGGTCATCAGTCCCCTAGAACATACAACTACTTAAACCTAACTAACCTAAGGACATCACACACATCCATGCCCCAGGCAGGATTCGAACCTGCGACCGTAGCAGTCGCGCGGTTCCGGAGTGAAGCGCCTAGAACCGCTCTGTCACCGCGGCCGGCTAGTTATTGCAGAATAACATTAAAAAGTGACCTTTAAATGTACCGCCCTTTCCCATTTGCTACCACACGAATTTGTTTTCCCAGTCGACATCTTTTTGTCTTCGTAGACAGGGCTGACATGGAAAACCGTCTTTTTACGTACATGCCAACCCCTACTCCGCAAAAAGCTCCTTAGAAATATCCAGCTAATCTGTGTGCTGTGCAAGACTCCTGTGAATTTTCGCACTGTGTAATTGTTGCTCTGATATACCGACAGTGTTGTAGTTAACACCTAAATGCCGGTACCATAAAAGCCTTGTATTTCGAGGGAATATGATAATCCTTTCAAAAAAATTGCTCAAATGGCTCTAAGCATTATGGGACATAATATGTGAGGTCATCAGTCCCCTAGACTTAGAACTACTTATACCTAACTAACCTAAGGACATGACACACATCCATGCCCGAGGCAGGATTCGAACCTGCAACCGTAGCAGCAGCGCGGTCCGGACGCTAATCCTTTCGTTACCTAGATGCTTGACCTTTTATGAAGGTAATTACTTTATTGAGACACTTCCCTTAAACGGAGATTCCTGGCACCTGGCTTCAGTCTAATAAAGCTGCAACTCTAACCCCAACTGATCCCACCAGCCTCCACAGTGTCACCCAAAAGCTTTGCCAACGCCCACTTCCCGTACGTAGTGAGGTGCAGGCCATGCCTAGTGAAACCCGATACATTCAACTGGCACTAATACAGTGAGAGTAATACCGTCTGTCATGAGTGCCTTGTCAGGTCCCGTGATAATATGCCTAACAGATGTATCAAGATGACGTTGACATTACGCAGAAACAACAGCATGAGGTACATGCTTGTGCTGCCAGTTTGAGTAGCCATGAGCTGCACTAAGATTGTTTTATTTGGCAAAACCGGCTTTCGAGCTTATGTGGAATATTATGCTCTTCTACGAACAATAACATGATTGTCGGTTAATACGACAGGGTCCGCGAAATGTCCTATAACACAGCACACAGTTTGTCATGGGCGTTACTGCAAACAAACATTTAGGCAGTGACAGTCGTTGATAATGTTTGTCATACCTGTCATATAGAATGCTGTGTTTACTTGAAACATCAAATATGAGAAGTTCGGTTACTTATTAACCACGCAACATTAAATACCTCCACTCTTTATCATAACGCAATTTCATTAATAGCTTCCTATGAATATCTCTTCATTAATAACGGTAATTAATATCATTCTCTTTCGCCATGGTTTCCGTTTTACTCACATCTACATCGCTCCTATATTTCATAATATTTACTACAGTACATAGCTACACTCTTCTAACTCTTGTTTATAGAGGCATCATAATCTGATCTCTTGCTCAAAGAACATACCACATTTAATCGCTTTCTCCCCACAGTTACTATCCTCTACAAATCTTTCTAACATACGGAAACTATTCTCTAATATCTTAACAGGGATCCTAATCATTCTCTCTCTTCTTCTTGTCAGTGTCTTCCATATGTTCCTTTGTTCGCCTACTCTGCGGAGAAATTCTATATTCCTTCTTTATCAGTCAAAGTAATTTTCAACATTCTTCTGTAGCACCACACTGCAAATGCATCCTGTTTCTTCTGTTCCGGTTTTTGTACAGTCCGTATTTCATTACAGTACAATGCTGAGTTCCAAGGATACATTCTCAGAAATGTTTTCCTCAAATTAAGGCCTATGTTTAATGCTGATAGATTTCTCTTGGCCAGTGAAGCCCGTTTCATAATGCTAGTCTGCTTTTTCTGTCCTACTTACTCCGCAAGTCGGTGGTTATTCTGCTGCCTCGGTCGCAAAATACCTTCAGTTAGAAGGAAGGTCAGCGTTGGCCGTAATATTGATGGTTTATTGATACCAAAATTGATTTTCAATCACACAGTGATCATCTTCAGTGCTGTGGTGTACAAATTAAACTCATAGGCACTGGTATCAGTAACCAAAGCTAAGAAACGATCACAATAAGTTCAGTTACGTAATTCTTCGGTTCACCATATCTCAAAAGCTTCGATTTCCTTGTGTTACTATTTTTCCCGCTGTCCATGGTTCACTATCAAACTATGTTATGCTCCAAATGCACATTCTCGGTCATCCGCTAACGCCGATATTTAATACTAGTAACCATTAGACATCTCTTGTCGAGGAATAGTCTCTTTCTAATGGCTATTCTTCTTTTTATGTCCTACTAGCTTCGTCCGTCATGGGGTATTTTTCTTCTAAGGTAGCAGAATTTCTTAACTTCGTCTACTTCTTTATCACCGGTTTTATTGCTAAGCTTCTCGCTATCCAAATCTCTGCTATATCTTCTTGCTGCCTAAGCTTCTGAAGTCAGTCTCTGTTTCTCTTTACAGTTTTCCAGCTATTTCCAATTCTTTCATAAATTTTACACCACCACTGCAGTTTTCTTTAGAGTATCAGAAAGACGTCTCTTGTTAGCTATTTTCTTTCAGATATCTTATTTTTATTCGAAAACGATCCCGTAACACCACACAGGTAATGTACTCTCAGTTCCACAAGAAAATGTACGCCATAGTTTTAAATGTAACATCCGCAGCGACATCCCACTTTTGAGGTGCGATCTGTGATTAATTTTCTGTTCGGAAACAACTGCTGACCAATTGCAATTTATCGCGACCTTTGTGATGTGTACGGAAAACGAATAATGAGTGAAATTCGAGTGAGGCAATAGTGCATCGATTTTAAACATGTCCGTACCAGTGTTACGATGAGAGCGCAGTGGCAGGCCTAGGTTTGTGACTGATGAACTGGTGTCGAAAATCATCGACCAAATTCATATAAATAGTCATTTCACGATTGCGAAACTCCTACAAAATTTTTGCGAAATTTCATAGTGTTTGGTGCTTGTCTTAGTGGCGGAGAAGATACAAATGATTCAAATGGCTCTGAGCAGTATGGGACTTAACATCTGAGGTCATCAGTCCCCTAGAATTTAAAACTACTTAAACCTAACTAACCTAAGGACATCACCCACATCCATGCCCGAGGCAGGATTCGAACCTGCGACCGTAGCGGTCACGCGGTTCCAGACTGAAACGCATAGAATCGCTCGGCCACAGCAGCCGGCGGAGAAGGTTACCACAAATGTTGTGGTAGATGGGTTCCCATAATCATGACGGAAGACCACAAAACACGAAGGCTGTTTGCAGCGCTAACCTTCCTCGAAGATTGCAAGAAAATTGTCGGTGGTATAGTAAATGAGGATGAGACTTGGGGTCAAGCATGTCAACTGTGAAACAGAGTAAGTTGGTGTAATGAAAGGGGACACAGAAATTCTCCAAAGAAACCAAGGAAGTATCTGATCCGAGGTTTTCCTGGATTACGGAAATCTTGAAAAGTTTTCCGATATTCACCCGGGCGGCATTGTCCAACAGGCGCGTTATTTCGGCAAGTCGGCTTTTTGACATCTTTAGGCGTTCCCTGAAGTCTGATTGATCTCTGATGGACGCCGGTTTTATATGACCTTATCCCCCCCTCGCAGCCACCGTATTGATCGTACGGAAGCGCGAAGACTGTGGCTGCGGAAGAGGAGGGCGGTAAAGATTGTATAAAGTCGGCGCCCATCAGAGATCAATCAGACTCCAGGAACGCCCGAAGATGGCAGACGGCAATAGGTCGGGATCGGAAATATCGTGCCTGTTGGACGGCGCCACGACACTGAATACCCGAGAAATTTTCAGGAACAACCAAGGAAGTGACTGCAAACGCTGTCAATAACAAATATCAGGCCAACTGTGTTTTGCGACTCTAAGGGGGTGATTCTCGGTGATTTCTCTGAACGTGGCACAACAATTACCTCAGACATCTATTATCAAACACCGATGAAGTTAAAGCGGGCGATACAAAACAAGCGTCGTGGAAAACTTAGCGCAAAAGGTTTACTTTTTTACGACAACACACATCCATACGAGGCCAATCGCGCCTGAGAGCTCCTGCTGGGTTCAGGATGGCGGGGGGGGGGGGGGGGGGGGGGGGCGTTTGATCGTCCACCAAACAGCCCGGCCGGATCCGGCGCCCAGCCACTATCAGCTCTTCTAGCAACGAAAGCATGGCTCGCTACACAACGCTTTGCTGCCGACGCCGAAATACATGCTGGTATAAACCAGTGGCCAGCGTCAGTGGCCGTGCGGTTCTAGACGCTACAGTCTGGAACCGAGCGACCGCTACGGTCGCAGGTTCGAATCCTGCCTCGGGCATGGATGTGTGTGCTATCCTTAGGTTAGTTATGTTTAATTAGTTCTTAGTTCTAGGCGCCTGATGACCTCACAAGTTAAGTCGCATAGTGCTCAGAGCCATTTGAACCATAAACCAGTGGTTGCAACCGCAGGCTGCAGTTTTGTACAGAGACAGTATTGAAAAACATATGCCATGGTATGATAAGTGTCTCAATCTGAGTGCGATTATGTGTAAAAATAGCTTAACAGTGCACCTTTAAAACGTATATTTATAAAATTTGGTGTTTTCCATATTGTTGGTTTTTTATTTCAAAGCGTCTGTTACTTTCTGGATAGCCCTCGTATTACACCGTGAGTCTCAGAAATGACTCAGCTAAGTTCTTGACCAGGTGAGGCTAGCTACGAGAATGGAAATTATAAGATAAGTTTAGGCAATTGAAATACACGAAACTTTGAAAACATGCATATATAAAACTGTAAATAAAGCCACGAGAGAAAAACAGTGGTCCATAAAGGTACAGCAAATGTACACCACTGTGTAGCGAAGAAACAGGAAATATTGTAGATAAGAAGAGAGCTGCTTATGATAAATGAGTAATAGCACAAAACACTCTAGACAGATCAAATTGTAATGAGAAAAGGAGAAGGCTAGAGAGGGAAGTATTTACACTACTGGCCATTAAAATTGCTACACCAAGAATAAATGCAGATGATAAACGGGTATTCACTGGACAAATATATTATACTAGAACTGACATGTGATTACATTTTCACGCAATTTGAGTGCATGGATCCTGTGAAATCAGTACCCAGAACAACCACCTCTGGCCGTAATAACGACCTTGATACGCCTGGGCATTGAGTCAAACAGAGCTTGGATGGGGTGTACAGGTACAGCTGCCCATGCAGCTTCAACACGATACTACAGTTCAAGAGTAGTGACTGGCGTATCGGGACGAGCCAGTTGCTCGGGCGCCATTGACCAGACGTTTTCAATTGGTGAGAGATCTGGAGAATGTGCTGGCCAGGGCAGCAGTCGAACATTTTCTGTATCCAGAAAGGCCCGTACAGAACCTGCAGCATGTGGTCGTGCATTATCCTGCTGAAATGTATATTTTCGCAGGGATCGAAGGAAGGGTGGAGCCACGGGTCGTAACACATCTGAAATGTAACGTCCATTGTCCAAAGTGCTGTCAATGCGAACAACAGGGACCGATACATATAACCAATGGCACCCCATACCATCACGCCTGGTGATACTCCAGTATGGCGATGACGAATACACGATTCCAATGTGCGTTCACCGCCATGTCGCCAAACACGGATGCGACCATCATGATGCTGTAAACAGAACCTGGATTCATCCGAAAAAATGTTTTGCTATTCGTGCACCCAGGTTCGTCGTTGACTACAGTATCGCAGGCGCCCCTGTCTGTGATGCATCATCAAGGGTAACCGCAGCCATGGTTTCCGAGCTGATAGTCCGTGCTGCTGCAAACGTCGTCGAACTGTTCGTGCAGATGGTTGTTGTCTTGCAAACGTCCCCATCTGTTGACACAGGGATCGAGACGTGGCTGCACGATCCGTTACAGCCATGCCGATAAGAAGCCTGTGATCTCGACTGCTAGTGATACGAGGCCGTTGCGATGCAGCACGACGTTCCATATTACCCTCCTGATCCCACCGCGTCCATATTATGCTAACAGTCATTGGATCTCGACCAACGCGAGCAGCAATGTCGCGATACGATAAACCGCAATCGCGATAGGCTATAATCCGACCTTCATCAAAGTGGGAAACGGGATGGTACGCATTTCGCCTCCTTACGCGAGGCACCACATCAACGTTTCACCTGGCAACGCCGGTCAACTGCTGTTTGTGTATGGGGAACTTTCCTCATGTCAGCACGTTGTAGGTGGTGTCACCGGCGCCAAACTTGTGTGAATGCTCTGAAAAGCTAATCATTTGCATATCACAGCATCTTCTTCCTGTCGGTTAAATTTCGCGTCTGTAGCACGTCACCTTCGTGGTGTAGCAATTTTAATGGCCAGTAGTGTAGAATAAATTCTGGGAAGAGACAAGGCAGCATATCAATCTAGAAGCAGGCAAAAGTAAATAAAGCATGGAAGGTATTCATACAAAAGCGAATACAGCATTGAGACGTTGCTGGAATGCCTTACTTCTACAGAAGAGTGGAAAACCTGTTATTGATACGTCCTGACTGAAAGAAGGACAGAACTCACAGCTGACCTTTTAAGTCACCTTTGTGTTATTAACACACGCTTACTCTGCGTGGGAGGGACGCTGCGGCAGTACGTGAGACTGCAATGCTCCCTGTAAAGTGGACAGCCGGAGCGGAGCTGTGGGCTTCTATCAATTTGAATGCAGACGGGGGAGAGAAGTGGAGGGCCCTTTGCAGCTGCAGATTGCTGCGCTGACGGTTAATTGCTTCCGGGTCCGCTGACCATCAGCTCAGCTGTGAGCCGGCCATGAGCCCTTCGCCATATGTAGCGTAAATGCAGGTTACTCGCCAAAGTCAATGGGTCAATGGGCGGAATGCTGAGCACGCAGCGTGCATTGTTTGCACAAGCGAATACAATACCCACTGCGGACAACCGGACGGAGAATATTAATTTGTCTGCGCGTTCCCAATCGCTGCAATTCGACTGTGTGACTACCCATGACATGTCTGATATCAGAAGTCCGAAAAACTTATCGAGGGATATTAGGTTAGACAATACGAATTTGCCTCGGACTGCATTTTTTATACCATGATCGATTTAATGGCTTCTAGCCACACCATATCAGGTTCACCTGATCATTCATGTCAAAACGATGTGCGGTTTGCTCATATTAGGATCACTTCTTAATGACACTAATTCTCCATCACCAACGTTACTGAAGGACAATGAGTGCCAGTACTGCACAATTACGCTACTGAAGGAAAATAAATGTCACTAAGACACAGCTCTAAGATGAACATACCGCATATAGCTTCAAAATGTGTGTATCTGGTACATCTGATATATATATATATATATATAGCACTCCGTCGTCAGGCCACAAGTGGCCCATCGGGACCATCCGACCGCCGTGTCATCCTCAGTTGAGGATGCGGTTAGGAGGGGCATGTGGTGAGCACACCGCTCTCCCGGCCGTTACTATTCTGTCGAGTAGCTCCTCAATTGGCATCACGAGGCTGAGTGCACCCCGAAAAATGGCAACAGCGCATGGCGGCTGGATGGTCACCCATCCAATTGCCGGCCACGCCCAACAGCGTTTAACTTCGGTGTTCTCACGGGAAGCGGTGTAACCACTGCGGCAAGGCCGTTGCCGGTACATCTGATGATTGGATGAAATCCTCAAAATCGATCGTGATATAATAATGCGAGGAATATTTAATTGCGACCTATGACAATTTATGTTTAACTCTAAATCATCTTATTACTGCGTTCCCCGTTGTCTCAATAACAATGAAAAGAATAATTGGCTTCTACTAGACCTAATACTTATCTCTGTGCGTAAAAGAAAAAACGAAAAGAACTACATTTGTAAGAAAAGTGCCACTAGTATTTTCAAGAACCTGTGTCTACCAGTTGCCTGTGGGGCGCCACACTCCCTTTTTATGCTGTTATTTAAACATACAACATGAGTAAACGTTGTACCTGACACCCAGTTGACGGAAACTTTGAGTCAGCTAAATATAGTAATTCAACTCGACCGTTTCAGTGTTCCTTTACAGACGGGTGCGAGTCGAATTACTTCAGTGAAACAACTAGATAAACTTTCAGCAAGGATGGAAGTAGAAAGGGACAAAATTTCAGTTGTTCTACGTATCACCAGTTCCATAAAAGTATTGTTTGAGAACATTGCTCGTGGATAACAGCGGTTTTTCGTAGTGCTTTAAAATTTCTGTAAACAATCTCGACCGCAAGCACCCTTTTTTTGTGGTTACTGGTTTCGGTCAGTTACTGAGCGCCTTCAGATCTGATACCATGTCCACATTCGTTGAGTTCGTAACACGTTCTCCGTTCACCACCACCGATTGACAACTTGATATGAGGTCTGAAGACGGTGAGTAACTGACTGAAACCGGTTACAACAAAAATAAAGGTATTTTGTGGTCTAGACTGTTTATGTTCATTTTAAAGTTCTACAAAAGTTCGGTATCTTCCCAAAAATTGTCTTTAGCTATCGATCTTCGATTCGCTTCAAACTGCATGAACTCCAAAATTCTGAACAACACTTGAGCATAAAAAAATCAGTCTTCTTGCGATGAAAACAGATTCAAATGAAAATTAGTATTCTACATATGTACTCAGTTCAAGAAAATCATGATGGATAAATAAGTAGCTTCTCACTTCGACGGATGTATTTCATTACAGCGTAAATTTTACATTAACAACGATGTAAATCGTATGAGGTCAAGACAAGAACTAATTAATCATTATTACGTTTCCAATTTACAACACTGATCATCCTTTATTAAATTTGGTAAAGACATTTAAATTCATTTAATCTTATGTAAACCACAGGGCGATAACATACGAGGTGTGGCTAGAAAAAAACCGAACTAGTACTGGTGAAACAATAAAACGAATGCAATAAGGCTGAAAGTCGCGTGGCCTGTCACGTGACTCTCGCTCCGCCTACTGCTCGAGTTTCATCTGCCTCCTGCACTCAGTCTGCCCGTGGCGTCTGTTTTAAGTAGTTGACGTTTTGTCTGTGCGTCGGAAAATGTTGAGTGTACAGAAAGAACAGCGTGTTAACATCAAATTTTGTTTCAAACTAGGAAAATCTGCAAGTGAAACGTTTGTAATGTTACAACAAGTGTACGGCGATGATTGTTTATCGCGAACACAAGTGTTTGAGTGGTTTAAACGATTTAAAGATGGCCGCGAAGACACCAGTGATGACACTCGCACTGGCAGACCATTGTCAGCAAAAACTGATGCAAACATTGAAAAAATCGGTAAACTTGTTCGACAAGATCGCCGTTTAACAATCTGCTCTGATTGCAGGAGGCAGATGAAACTCGAGCAGTAGGCGGAGCGAGAGTCACGTGACAGGCCACGCGACTTTCAGCCTTATTGCATTCGTTTTATTGTTTCACCAGTACTAGTCCGGTTTTTTTCTAGCCACACCTCGTATGCTGACAAAATCCTCTTCCGCGTGAAGGGTTTCGCTTGGTGAACAACAGGGGTCAGCTTCCAGGTTACCGGCAGCACCTAAGATGCTCCCGACACCGTGTTACGGTTCTGTCCCTTGCCATGAACAGATACAAAAAAGCCCATCCAAATGCACAGTTCGAACTTTAAAACCACACAAATAACGTTGACAACAATCCTACTAATAAATTACCGTCATTGTAGTTGATTTGGGTGGCACATCTTGTCTGATATTGTAGTCGATCATTATAAGAGCGATGTTATTTTGGCTGCCATTGTGGTTCGTTACAGTATTGTCCTTTTAGCTGTGTCTCTTCCGTCATGTTTGTTCATTCCTTGCGTTGGGCTAATGTTGCCTTCTTAGTGAGTCTGAGTACTTATCAAACTGCTTATGTAAGTGCATTGGTCTTTAGTGTAAGCGTGGGGCTTGTTTTTTTGCCAAGATTTTTTCTCTTTCGTCCTCTATTTAACAGTTGTGTTTATTTTGGCTTATCTTTTGCGTACAAATGACTGTAACCCTGCGTCTTTTAAGTGCTGCATGAAATGTTTTATTGAGAGGTTAATTTATGAAGCTTGCCGCCGCCTGATGGCTTGTAAACATTTAATGCGCTGGGAGCGCCGTGACTGTGCAACAGACAGTTCGATGTATGTGACAGCTATTTATGTAAGGTTGTCATCACATAATTGTGTAAAGCTTAGTCCACAGTCACTATACGGTTGTGTGAAGAGGACAATGTTTACCAACCCAACTGATATATGAGTTCTCATGTATATTTTTAGAGGGTTTTGTGTCAAAGCTTTATTTTTAATGAAACTGCTAACTACTTGAAAACGACATAGATGATTCTTAAAGAAAAAAGTAACACTGGACGCGAAGCTCCTGTTGTTGTTATTTTAGATATTCGTCATAACATTTGCTGTTTTGAGATTGATCATCATAGTAAGTTTTGTTATCATTTTTCGCGAGTGGTGGAGCCTTAATAGTATGTATATGGCTGTGTGTTGTTTTCTTCTTTTTATTACGTGCCTGAAAGATTACTGCAAAATGTATTTTTATTCGTAGGTGAAAGATAAAAGATTAGTTTTCTTATTACCAAATGTGATTTAATGTATCTAGGGACTAAGCTGTGTTACAGTCAGCTATACTGAAACCGCTCTTACAATGAACTATAATGTTCAGACTGTTCTCATTAATAAATAGTGAAAAGACATTAGTCCAGTTAAACCACCAATATGCTTCGCTCCTACAATCCCTACCTGCACAGTACCAGTTATAAGAGAGAGGTGAGAAACCAACCTGCAAAATGCAAGTCATAAATCAGCCAAAACCACAATATCAGACGGACCTTGATACAAGACAAATGATCACAAATTCGGTACACATTAAGTATTGGGTCTGATTATGAAATGAATTTTTCTTCCACTTGCAGCCGCGATTTGCATTTTAAATACGGCCTCCATTTCCACCCCTAGAGACAATCTGTATTAATGTCCACTAATGGGTGTCTGGATACTTATGATCAGGTGGTGAGAGCAAATAAGTGGGAGCAACTTCCCGACTGCACACTGTCTGAGAGGCAGGTGGTATGCTTGTCGCCTAGTCGAAAACCAGTATCAAAGTCAGACATATCAGCCATCCTCTCTCGAATAGCATGTAGAAAAATAAGCAATGGGTGTGTTAAACACCAAATCGTATCATACATAGCTCTGCATTAGGGAAACTGCTGTTCGACGAAATAATGCTGATCTGTGGGTGTGACCCTAACCAATGTATAATTATTAAGAAGTTTCTATGTAATTTGCAGTTGATGACAACACATAGTCTTAACGGAACAGAGAAAATCTGTGTTATATGGGCGCGTCATTCTTAAAGAGAGAAAATGGCTCTGAGCTCTATGGGACTTAACATCTGAGGTCATAAGTCCCCTAAAACTTAGAACTACTTAAAACTAACTAACCTAAGGACATCACACACATCCATGCCCGAGGCAGGATTCAAACCTGCGACCGTAGCGGTCGCGAGGTTCCAGACTGAAGCGCCTAGAACCGCACGGCCACAACGGCCAGCTGTGATCTACGTTTTAAGTATAAATTTATTCTGCAGATTTTCGGTATCGTTAACATCGGCTTTGCTCTCATCAAGTTTTACTCCTTTCATTGTCGATAAATTCAAAAAAATTTAATCACTTTCATGGGGATCATATGCATGCACGTTTTTTCGTAGGTTTGTGTAGTATTTACTGAGGATTCAATAACAGATGTTTTAAAAACTGTTATGTGAATCACAGTTTTTGACTGTTCACTTACAGGAACATGTTATATTCCTTGTGCATCATTAAAGAAGATTTTGATTGCTGTTCTTAAAATCATAGGCTTGAGCTTCCTCTCACAAAACGTTTCCTTCTATTGATTGTGAAGACATTTCATTTATGGTTCTATTAATGTAATGCTCATTTTTAAAAGATGATTTGCTTCTTTGGAATGGTTCTTTGGTATCTGCATTGTCAATAAATCGTGTATTCTGATAGAAAACGTATACTCGCCCACAATCCCCAATCACTTCTCAGGTTATGTTGCTGTAAACGTTGCCATATTAGGAGTTTCGGGAGTATTTTCGGCTGCAAAGAAGAGAAGAGGCGATAGGAATGTTTATGAGAATGTTGGTTAAGGAATTACGGCCAGGGAACCCTAAGGAAATCTGAAACTTCACCGGAATGTGGGTATGGAAACCGCAACATTATGAGTTGATAAACCTGCTGAACAGGACACACTCTTCACTCTCTGTTGTATATTTCAAAATCCCGCCCTTTAGTGTGACAATAGGTCGGAAATATTAGCTTTGTAGTCTTCAGCAGTCATTCCCAGCAAAACTTACCTGATCTTTCAAATGGTTCAAATGGCTCTAAGCACTATGGGACTTAATAGCTGAGGTCATCAGTCCCCTAAACTTAGAACTACTTAAACATAACTAACCTAAGGACATCACACACATTCATGCCCGAGGCAGGATTCGAACCTGCGACAGTAGCAGTCGCGTGGTTCCGGACTGAAGCGCCTAGAACCGCTCGGCCACCGCGGCCAGCACCTGATTTTCTGGCCATAAAACTGCACTTCTGTTTCCGTGAATTTTCCAGAATGTTTACATGGTACTTCGATATTTCTGCTTGCTCGTACTGCAAAATTATATATTTGTGGTAAAATCGTTTATGTACATCTATCAATGTATTCTCTTACTGATGTGCACGGTCCATTTGTTCGTAACACGATATAGCTGTAAAACACAAAATGGTATACAACTACTCAATTTTACCAATCATCGCAGCAAATTTATCGATATATACAGATCAAAACTCCTTACCTCACTTCCTTAATATAAAGAATGGCAGCAACGATGTGTCTTCTGTTGGAGTACAGACCGCGGAATGAAAATTTTGTTTGTGCTTGTGGCGAATGCTATACTTTTTTGTTGCTGCGTTTGTCCAGCCTATCGCGTTCTCTTGGTTTATGTCTTTTCTGTACAATCTTTGTCAGAGAAATATCATCGTTCCCTGTTTACGTACGCCATAAATGGGCTAAAGAACAACAATCACCGAGTGTAGAGGATGTACTGAATGTACTGTATTCGACACATTATTCAAATAAAAACGTCGGTAATTCACAATAATTATAAATCAACGCAACATGCACATGTCACGTGCTTCTCCGTATTAAGTAGCCAGCTGCTCATTACGGTTTACTGCAATAGATAAGCATTTTTTGTAGTATAGCGACACACATTATTTTCGACGTTTCATGTTCGTTTGGTCGTCTTTGAAAGGTGGCCAACCAGTTGTTTGTATGCTCTATATCTTAGTGTGTCTTTGCACAATAATATCGCTGGGTTGACTCGTGGGACTGGTTGCAGTATATATAAAAAAAAAAGTTTGGTACGCTAACTCAGATATAAACTCTCTAATACGCCGAATTTACTCAACCTCAGTCACCACTATTTTCAGAAAACTCCTAAGGAATAAATGTCAATAATCATTTTGCTTCATATAGAATTAGAAAAAGAAAAGGTTTTCATTCACAGTGCTATATTTATTGTAATAATATCAGCTTCGAACTGAAGGTTAAAGCGGAAACCGAGGTAAAATACTATAATGCTCAGCAAAGACAGACCCATGACTCCCATAAATAAGATGCTTCATTAGGAATGAAAATAGAGGGACTAACTCAGTTAGTAGTTTTGGGCTATACAACATACCAATGACTGACGAACATTTTATGTAAATGTAGAGCAGTTTCAAAGAGTCAAGCATGATTGCAGACGTTATCTGAATAATAATGGTTCAAATGGCTCTGAGCACTATGGGACTTAGCGTCAGAGGTCATTATCCCCAAGAACGTAGAACTACTTAAACCTAACTAACCTAAGGACATCACACACATCCATGCCCGAGGCAGGATTCGAACCTGCGACCGTAACGGTCGCACGGTTCCAGACTGTAGCGGCTAGAACCGCTCTGCCACAACGGCCGGCTGTCTGATAGTAGATTATTTACGTGAAAAGTAAGTATTTAACTTTTAAAGCAATCTACAGTGCTCTGTATGGTAATTGGTAGGCCACTGAAGCACTACCTGATGAAGAAAACTCAAAATATTCGCATGTATACAAGAGACATACAAAGTTTTATATGTAGGTGCACGTTGCTAAAAACTCTAACTGTAAGTAGTAGGTTTAAGTTAGTAACTCTTTCATTCCGAATAATTCATAATCCTCATCGATTATATAAATAACACATTAAAATTCCATAAATTTGTAAGCAGACAGTTAGAAAGTTAAAAACAAACTTAAAGGGTTCGGGAGAAGTAGAAAAGGAAGAAATATTAGGGTTTAACTTACCGTCGACGTCGAGGTTATTAGAGACGGATCATAATTTCGAGTTTGAATTGTATGGGGAAGGAATTCGGAAGTGTTCTTCTCAAAGCAATCATTCCCGAATTTGCCTTGAACGACTTATGGAAACCATGGAATACCTAAATCTGACTTCCTAGATAGGACTTTGAACCACTCTCTTCCCTAATATGAATCCAGTAGGCCATCACGACGTCCAAGAGTGCTTAATCAAGTTACACTCAGAAAACGACATTGACTCGAAATTGAGAGTTTACAGTGTAGAATTCCATTGCACGACAGGAATGGCAACATCCGTTCATTTGTACTATTGGTTCGACCTAAGTAACTCAGTATCAAGGTGCAACAGTTGGAGACTGCAAATGATGATCAGATATGTAGTCGCGTGGGCACAAGGCGCGGTCCTATGCCGGAAAACCAAACACTTGCCAACACCTGCAAGTTCAACACTTATTATGTAAATTAAGGATAGAAGGGAAGGGGAGAAGGGAAGGAAAATGGAAGGGACTAATGTTATCAGCTGCATCGGGACTTTATACGGAATCATATGAGTCCCAGATAGTGACTCGAACCTGGGATGTCCTGCTCACTAAGCAGCTGCGTCGACCACCCAGCCTACAGGACACAGTGTTTATCTCAAAACCGTGGACCAGCTCGGCACACTCCCACCTAGCTCCACCTGTCCGCAGTCCGCGCCCTTGTCTTCCATGCTCACTGATTATAGAACGCTCTGGAAGTCGAACGCAAACGCAGGAATCCAGAATTTTCGAGCCTAGAGGTCATGGAGGTGGAATTTTACTGTGTGTTGACTTTCGCCGTGAAGCCGCCAACGTCCGGTCACCGAGGTTGGGCCGCAGCTTGGATGGTCCAGAGGTCGAACTAACGTTCTCTCAGTGCCAAGCCACTAGGTTCCGTCAGCGTCTGCTACCGATACCGAATCACTGGTCTCGGGATCGACTTTCGCCACCATCATCCAGTGCTAGGGCCGGATTCTTGCTCGTTCAGACGACAGTTACGAGAGCAAAATAGTGCCTTCTGGCTCTGCAAAGACCAAAAATGTACAACTAGCAAGGCCGTCGTTGTGTCGCACTGGCGAAAGCAATGACGCCGACGCATCTTCGCCTATCTGTCCCGGCCTGGTTCCACAGACCTACCTCATGCCGCCCACCTCTTGTGGACGTTATATCTACCCATGTCGAACTCGGTAGGCAATATATTGTATGTCACCACTGGCTGCCTATATGTTCTGCACCTACTCTCCTCGAGAGAGGCATTTTTACACACCCAGTCCACACTCCCTACAGATGCAAGTGCTACAAAACTACACGTCAGATAAATTATTGATACAGTCAGCCTTCCGACAGATGATCAAAGTGATGATACAGTACAAGTAGCCCTCACTTCCATACATTGATTGATTCACCCGCTCGCGTGCTTAAATTTGTCCTGATGGTTGGTTGGTTGGTTTGGGGAAGGAGACCAGACAGCGAGGTCATCGGTCTCATCGGATTAGGGAAGGATGGGGAAGGAAGTCGGCCGTGCCCTTGTGAAAGGAACCATCCCGGCATTTGCCTGGAGCGATTTAGGGAAATCACGGAAAACCTAAATCAGGATGGCCGGACGCGGGATTGAACCGTCGTCCTCCCGAATGCGAGTCCAGTGTCTAACCACTGCGCCACCTCGCTCGGTAAAATTTGTCCTGAGAGAACTGCATACAGTGACTGCTGAAGTGTCTGCTGTATCCGTCGCAGCATTCGCCTAATTTATTGAGGTCCACCACAATTGAAAGTGAACCTATGTGACTGGTAATACAATGCACATGTAACGCGACTCTCTCATCCTACAGTACTTCCGTGGAGATTATGTCGATAGTATGGAAATACGCTGGTACGTTCTGCAGCTACGAGGTCTGTCTCAGTACCAGAGACATATTCCCGCGTACTGGAGATGGCGTGTTCTGCACACATATCAAAGACCTTTGATCTGGGAAAGACAACACCAACAGAGAATGTTGCTGCTGACCATTCAACCACTGCATCTCGATGTGCTGTCGATCATCAGTGACAGTTAACTCTTTTAAGAGCTCTGTTCATTTGTAGTGGAGGCTGACAGCAAAAAGCCCAAAATGACATTTTAAACTTTTTTATTGGCTGAGGTCCAGCAACCGTGCGTTAACTTAATTACAGGATGTGGCTGTTCATAAATTCTGTAATTACCTAAAGTAGTGCTTGTTACACAGATCAGTGGTAAAATAGTTATCGACGGTCAAATTCATCTCCCGATAATACTTATACCCATTGCTGGTTACGTCAGAATTCATTCATTCATTTCATTTCCTTGTTCGGTCAGCATTTAGGAAGATTACTACCTCTGTATTGACCGGTGGTGGAAGAATCAGCCGCTGATAATGTGCAACGTTGTCCAGGGTGCGCCCAACTGTACTGATTACGTCAGAATTATTTTTCATATAGGATTCAAAACATAGTATCTTTGCTTGCACCTGGTTGATTAGTTCTATCTTCACATTCTTCAGGCAGCCACTTAGTAGATCAGTTGAAGTATTTCTCTTCATTTTTCATTACATCCATTCGTCGACTTTCGGTATACGAACGTCTCTTCGCGTATGGCATTCCCACCAACAAATCTAATCTAGAACATACGTCCAAAAATGGTTACAAATATTGTATGATGGTGCTGTACACTGGTGCTTCTATTTCCTTCATTGAAAACTGATGAATGTATGATTTCTTGTCGGATTTTCCGCAGGACATTACATTAAACTAAACATGCTTCAGTACGACGTTTAGATACTGAAAACATGTCACATGCACGAAGCGACATTTCTGCAGACAGTGTTAAATGAAGTGACGCGGATCGGAAATGCGGTTTCATTAGAGCGAAACGATAGTGTAATCGATGACTAAACCACTTTCCAACCACACACAAACCTCGTACGTCTGCTGACGTCATTTCAAGTGAATCGCATTTACGGTGAGACATGGACAGAATAATTTCAGTATTGGGGGTAGAAACACATCAGAAGAGAGTTGGTGTTACTCCAGCTCTCGCAATTTCCCTCTCTCGTCTCCGTTGTCACATGCCTTGTGTGAGTACAAAGAGAAACACAAAGAAACACACACACACACGCAAATATGTGTACAGAATGTAAAGGATAAATGTTTCCAATGTACCCCAATGGTGTAGAGGAAATCGATACCAAATATTTGATTCAGGACACTTGTAGTCCCGGACGCTGGGAAAACTGGTCTACAAAAACCACCAAGTTATAGAGAATATGCGTCGCGCGAAATTTTTATTTCCTCTCATTTCTCTGCATGGACTATTAGTTCCAGAAAAATAAATTAGTACGACCTTTTTTTGTAGGAAACTGTATATGGTTTAATTTTGTACTAGACTACTTTTCCGCCAAAGGCCACAGTTTTCGAGTTAAAAGTATGAAAGTACCCTTCAAATGCACCCCCAACCTCCACACTCACCACCCTCCGGTTATAGCCCTCCCTTCATTCACAGTAAAAAATTTTCGGCTACTGAATAATTTCCCATATTCGAACTTTTTTGGTCTTCGTTTACCGGGATATTACTCCACGGGTTTAGTAGTGCACTGATACATTGTGAAATTGGCATTTGTGAAAATTTTACCTCACAATTAACTGTAGAAGAATTGCGTAAAGCAAATCAAATCGTTATATTTTTCTTGACTTCATACTACGAAACTTCTGTGGTAGTGACGATTAAGTTTACTTTGAACTGTAAACGTAATTAGTTTTTTTACAAAAGCCTTCTTTCTTTCATTGCCCACACGGTAAATTTCAGTCAAACAGCCGATAACTCGCTGGTGTAATAGCCCAGTCAATTAAGATCTCAAATGGTCGAGTACGGGAAATAAATCCTATAGTCGTAAAATTATTATAGTGGTAGGGCGCGGGAAGCGCCATGAAAAACGTAATAAAGTCCTGAAGGAGGGAGGGGGGACGAAGTAGGTGTGTGGTGATGGGGTTGCGCTTTAAGGTCACTTTTGAACGTACTTCTTGTATAACTAAAAAACTGAAGGAGCTTGTGATAACTTATTCCACTAAACTAATGAAATATTTTAAATTTGTGGATAGGTTCGATTAATTTTTTCTCTAAGACCCGTAGTTTGCGCGAAAATAGTGAGAGATTACTAAAAATCTAGCGCGGCATGCATGCGCTGTAGCTTAGGTAACTTCTGTTGGGTATATATACACCACAAATGCACTGATAGGTCAAAATGTTATGACCACTGCCCATCGCCACGATTTCTACCACCCTGTGGCACTGCGGGCACGTGACGCAGTAACAAAGGAATGTAAGTGTAGCAGAAACGGACGGGTAGAAGATATAGGCTCTAAACTGGGAAGCCAATTGAGATGAGCGACTTTGATAAGGGGCTGATTATTACGCAGAGCCAGTGAATCTAGAAAACGGCGAGTCTGGTCGAATGCGCACGTGCTACTGCCGTCAGCATCTACACTCCTGGAAATGGAAAAAAGAACACATTGACACCGGTGTGTCAGACCCACCATACTTGCTCCGGACACTGCGAGAGGGCTGTACAAGCAATGATCACACGCACGGCACAGCGGACACACCAGGAACCGCGGTGTTGGCCGTCGAATGGCGCTAGCTGCTCAGCATTTGTGCACCGTCGCTGTCAGTGTCAGCCAGTTTGCCGTGGCATACGGAGCTCCATCGCAGTCTTTAACACTGGTAGCATGCCGCGACAGCGTGGACGTGAACCGTATGTGCAGTTGACGGACTTTGAGGGAGGGCGTATAGTGGGCATGCGGGAGGCCGGGTGGACGTACCGCCGAATTGCTCAACACGTGGGGCGTGAGGTCTCCACAGTACATCGATGTTGTCGCCAGTGGTCGGCGGAAGGTGCACGTGCCCGTCGACCTGGGACCGGACCGCAGCGACGCACGGATGCACGCCAAGACCGTAGGATCCTACGCAGTGCCGTAGGGGACCGCACCGCCACTTCCCAGCAAATTTGGGACACTGTTGCTCCTGGGGTATCGGCGAGGACCATTCGCAACCGTCTCCATGAAGCTGGGCTACGGTCCCGCACACCGTTAGGCCGTCTTCCGCTCACGCCCCAACATCGTGCCGCCCGCCTCCAGTGGTGTCGCGACAGGCGTGAATGGAGGGACGAATGGAGACGTGTCGTCTTCAGCGATGAGAGTCGCTTCTGCCTTGGTGCCAATGATGGTCGTATGCGTGTTTGGCGCCGTGCAGGTGAGCGCCACAATCAGGACTGCATACGACCGAGGCACACAGGGCCAACACCCGGCATCATGGTGTGGGGAGCGATCTCCTACACTGGCCGTACACCACTGGTGATCGTCGAGGGGACACTGAATAGTGCACGGTACATCCAAACCGTCATCGAACCCATCGTTCTACCATTCCTAGACCGGCAAGGGAACTTGCTGTTCCAACAGGACAATGCACGTCCGCATGTATCCCGTGCCACCCAACGTGCTCTAGAAGGTGTAAGTCAAATACCCTGGCCAGCAAGATCTCCGGATCTGTCCCCCATTGAGCATGTTTGGGACTGGATGAAGCGTCGTCTCACGCGGTCTGCACGTCCAGCACGAACGCTGGTCCAACTGAGGCGCCAGGTGGAAATGGCATGGCAAGCCGTTCCACAGGACTACATCCAGCATCTCTACGATCGTCTCCATGGGAGAATAGCAGCCTGCATTGCTGCGAAAGGTGGATGTACACTGTACTAGTGCCGATATTGTGCATGCTCTGTTGCCTGTGTCTATGTGCCTGTGGTTCTGTCAGTGTGATCATGTGATGTATCTGACCCCAGGAATGTGTCAATAAAGTTTCCCCTTCCTGGGACAATGAATTCACGGTGTTCTTATTTCAATTTCCAGGAGTGTATGAGAAGAGGTAAAAGGACCGTGAAACTACCACAAGGCATATTAGTCTAAAGAGCACAGTGCTGGTGCATGCACAAGTGATTCGGAGCACATTGTTCATCGTACATTGCCGGCCGGGGTGGCCGTCCGGTTCTAGACGCTACAGTCTGGAACCGCGCGACCGCCACGGTCGCAAGTTCGAATCCTACCTCGGGCATGGATGTGTGTGATATCCTTAGGTTAGTTAGGTTTAAGTAGTTCTAAGTTCTAGGGGACTGATGCCCTCATAAGTTGAGTCCCATAGTGCTCAGAGCCATTTGAACCATTTCATCGTACATTGTTCAACATGGAACTCCGTAACAGAATATAAATTACGATTGCACTGGTCACAGGATCATCGGGATTCGACCGTCTATCAATGAAAACGTGTTGGCTCTTGAGGTGAATCGCATTTTTGCTACACTAGCTCGATGGTCGTCTCCACAAACGCCATCATCGAGGTGAACGACGGCTCGAAACGTGCAGGGCTCCACGAACGCAGGCTGGTTGGAGCAGTATTATGCTGTGGGAGACGTTCTCCTGCGTTTGCACGGGACCTGTGTTACTAATCAAAGACACATTACACTGACAGACAATGTCATGTTTCAGTAGTTTAATTGTCCGTGTCCCGGAGCCAGAGCCGTGCTACAGTGGTTTGAGGAGAATTATAGTGAAGTCACATTGATTCCTCGGTGACCAAATGCACCTATATGGCGCCCGATAGCAACTAATCTGGGTCGCTAAAGGGCGCCATCACCGCGTAAACAAATCACCGGCCAATTGTTTACGCGAATCACATGACATTTGCGTAGACGTCTAACGCCAACTACTTCAGCAAACCTACCGACAAACTGTCGGATACCTGATACGCAGAATCATTGATGTATTTCGTTCCAAAGACTGACGAACAAGCCGTTAAGCACGTGGTTATAATGTTTTGGTCCGTATACAGGCGCGCATTTGTGACCAAAGTGAGAGTGGATATGGAAGGAGAAAGCACGGAACTCAGAGAAAGAGAGTTCAACAGGGAAAGAAACTAGTCAAAGAAAAATAATAATATCAAAAGAAATGACTGTACTTACTACAAACAAATTTAAATGTAGGAGATCATTAAGGTAAGTGTGTTCAAATGTTCAAATGTGTGTGAGTTCTTAAGGGACCAAACTGCAGAGGTCATCGGTCCCTAGACTTACACACTACTTAAACTAACCAATGCAAAGAAAAAAACACACAACCATGCCCGAGGGAGGACTCGAACCTCCGGCAGGAGGGGCAGCACAGTCAATGACATAGCACCTCTAACCGCGCGGCCACACCTCTCGGCATTGAGGTAAGTTATCCATGCAGTACACTCCCTGATTATCAGAATAAGGATAAAGAAGAAAAAATCAGGAAAACAATAACCAAATAGCCATTCCTGACAGGTAGTACGATCACTTAACAAATAATTCACTGTGCACAAAATTAAAAAGGTAGAAATGCATCTCCGACTTACTAATAAAGGAAATCAGTTTCCTGAAGGAGGCTGTGAATATTTTGTGAACAAAAACGTCTAGCTTGCTACTAAAATTTTCTTTCTTTATTACGTGCTTTCTTCTACTGCCATCATCAGATATAAAAAAATAATGGCTCTGAGCACTATGGGACTTAACATCTGTCATCAGTCCCCTAGAACTCAGAACTACTTAAACCTAACTAACCTAAGGACATCAAAAACATCCATGCCCGAGGCAGGATTCGAACCTGCGACCGTAGCAGTCGCGCGGTTCCGGACTGAGCGCCTAGAACCGCTAGACCATCAGATATCAGAAAGTTTGGCAGTTGCAAATATTACACAATATTAAAAAGAACAAAAATCCTTAAAAAATCTGGTTACAGTCCTGTCGCTAACCACAAGTACAGCGCAGATATTCTAATAGCAAATACAATGGGCAACAAGCTTAATAATGTAACGAAACTACTTATACACTCAAGGGAGGCAACCTATTACTAAATGCCGCCTCCGCTGAAGTCACTTGCTACCTTTCTGGTAAACGTAACACTGGAACCATTAATTCAAATCTATGTGAACGACCTGAGAAATAGTATTGTAGCCATCATACACGCACCAATCCTTACACGGCCAAAGTGAAGACGCTTAAGTCCTCTCCAGTACTACACTCCAGATATCAAAAAGTCTGGCATTATCTAAATCAATTTAGCTAACGGAAATGACATATCGCTCAGTTTAATCTTGGACGTAGTATCATTTAAATATGTACAGTTATTTGTTCCTCTGGCACTTGAGCTTTCAATCTCGTTTTCCTCGTGTCGTCAACAAATGCTTTCCATTCAGGGTAGGCGTTAATCCAGATTACATTGTCACCATGAAGCGGGACACCTAGCAGATCTTTTACTTGAGTCCGATACTACGTAATAAATGACAGGCGTGTTCTCGAGTCAGTGCTTTTCCACGACCAGACACCGACTGCCTCGCTGCTCCTGGCCCAGCATTCTGCAACCACCCCAGGTGGCCCTCGTGCCGCCACCGTCACCAAGATGTGCCACCTTAAAATTATATACTCTGGAAATGGAGCGTGCTCTCTACACTGAAAAGCCAGAGAAACTGGTACAGATATAAGTATTCAAATAGAGAGATGTGTAAACGCCTATATAAGACAATAACTGTCTGGCGCAGTTGTCAGATCGGTTACTGCTGCTACAACGTCAGGTTATCACGGTTTAAGTGAGTTTGAATGTGGTCTTACAGTTGGCGCACGAGAGATGGGACACAGCATCCCCAACGTAGCGATGAGTGGCTATTCACCCGTACGAACGTTTCACGAGTGTACCGTGAATGTCATGAATCCAGTTAAACATCAAATCTGCGACATGGCTGCCGCCGTAAAAACGGAAGAAGAGAGCCAACGACAGCTGAAGAAATTCTATCAACGTGATAGAAGTGCAAACCCTCCGCAAACTGCTAAAGATTTCAATGATGGGCCGTCAACAAGTGTCAGCTTGCGAAACATTCAACGAAACATCATCGATATGAGCTTTCGGAGCCGGACGCCCACTTGTGTACCCCTGATGACTGCACGACACAAAGCTTTACGCTCACTTGGGCCCGTAAACATCTACATTGGACTGTTGATGACTGGAAACATGTTACCTGGTCGGACGAGTCTCGCTTCAAATTGTATCGAGTGGATGGACGTATACAGGTATGGAGACAATCCATGGGCCCTGCATGTCAGCAGGGAACTGTTCAAGCTGATGGAGGCTCTGCAGTGGTGTGGGCCGTCTGCAGTAGGAGTCATATGGGGCCTCTGATAGGTCTAGATATGACTCTGACAGGTGACACGTACGTAAGCATCCTGTATAATCACCTGCATCCATTCATGTCCATTTTGCACTTCGACAAACTTGCTTAAATCCGGCAGGACAATGCGACACCCTACACGTCCAGAATTGCTACAGAGTGGCTCCAGGAACCCTCTTCTGAGTTTAAACACTCCCGCGGGCTACCAAACTCCCCAGACGTGAACATTATTGAGCAGATCTGGGATGCCTTTCTAAGTGCTGTTTAGAACTGACCTCCACCCACTAGTAGTCTCACGGATTTATAGACAGCTCTACCGTGTTCATGGTGTCAGTTCCCACCAGCGCTACTTCAGACATTAGTAGAGTCCATGCCACGTCGTGTTGCGGCACTGCATGTTCGCGGGGGCCCTGCACGATATTGGGCAGCTGTACCAGTTTCTTTGGCTCTTCAGAGCATCTCTATCACGCAAACACAAACACACTCTTTTAACAGAAAACGTAGGAAGAACACATTACTCTTTCACAGCTAGTTATCCCAAGATGTATCAGGGGCGCAACGAGAGTTCAGAGGATGGAGAGTGCAGCACGGAAATGTGATAAGGAAGCGAGCTCTCCAATGTGCAGAAATTGCTCTCATGTTGGCGCAGATCTTCTCATTCTTCCAGGGGTAGGCTAAGAGCGAATGAGTAACATACCGTTTCATAGCTAGATTTTGGTGGCGTTGTAGCTTCACCGTTCATATTTGTCTGCTGAATGACTCTCCCACCATCTGGCTCAGGATACCAACTCAGGTTGGGCAAATCTAAAGGAACGATTTCCGATTGTTTCCCTGCACAAGCGAAGGGTAAGCACCTCAGATAGTTGGTGAGATGCAGCCATATCGAGCCGAAAGCAATGGACGCGCTTTGTGTGCTGTACGGGGAAACTGTGACGCCACAATTTTAGTCCAGGGTCATCATGCATCCTCGTGTGTTTCCTCTCACACAAGGTATCGGTTTGCCACTTTTTTACTTGACAGGTTCATCCCCGCACTATACGCGTCTCAACAAATGGTCTGCGTGTAGCTGAGAGACCCAGGGGCCAGCAAGATTCCCAGATCCGTCCAATAGGACACCTGTGGGACCACGGGACCACCTCGGAGGTTCGCTCCTTCCCGGTGCCAGTGTTCAGGATATCAAGGAGCAGTTGCAACATTTGTGGGCAGCCTGCCCAAGAGAGTATACAACCGTTTCATGCACCCCTACCCAACCGAATCACTGTATGCATCCAGGCAGAGGTGGAACAACGCCATAAGTCGACTCATACTGTCAAAATTTTTGTAAAGCTGACTTGACTTAGTAATAACTGAAATGACATCTACCTGTTCAACCAGTGAAATTGCTCTGACCACTATGGGACTTAACATCTGAGGTCATCAGTCCCCTATAACTTAGAACTACTTCAACCTAACTAACCTAAGGACATCACACACATCAATGCCCGAGGCAGAATTCGAACCTGCAACCGTAGCGGACGCGCGGTTCCAGACTGTAGCGCCTAGAACTACTTGGCCACAGCGGCCGGCGTTAAGTTCCATTTAGTTTCCTTCTTCTCTTCTGGGTAGTTCTCCTTTTTGTCAGGCAGTGTCCTTTGGCAGATTTTCTCGTCAGACCCGAGCATCCTCAGCATTTCAGAATGATATGCACTCTGCAGCGGAGTTTGCGCTGTAATGCAGCTTCTTGGCAGATTAAAACTTTGGGCTAGACCAGGATTCGAACGCGGGACCTTTGCCAATTGCGGGCAACTGCTTCGCCAACTGAGCTACCTGAGTACGACTCACAGTCCTTCCTCACAGTATCACTTCCGCCAGTACCTCATCCCCTACATCTCAAACTTTACAGCTCACCTGCTTAACACGCGGAACTAGCACTCCTGGAAAAAAGGATATTGCGGAGACACTGCTCAGTCGCGGTCCGGCAGACTTTTTCAAGGATGAATTTTGGCTCTCCAGTGGAGTGTGCGCACATACAAGACTCTGCGGCGGATCAAAACTGTGTGCCGGGCCGGGGCTCGATGGCGGGACGTTTGCCTTTAGAGGACAAGTGCTCTACGAACGGTGCTACACCGCTCTTGTTCTCATATACATAAAGGGTCTGAAGAATAGGCTGGGCATCAGTCTACAGCTCTATGCTGGATAACGCTCTAGTGTACCGGAAGGTGTCGGCTGTGAGTGAATGATGGAGGCTACAGGATGACCTAGACAGAATTCCTACTTGGTGTGATGAGTGGCAGTTTTCTCAAAATTATGAAAAATGTGCTTTAATAAGCTATCTGACTAGAAGAAGTCATCCTGTAATGATCGAATACAGCATTAGCGGTGCACTGCTTGACAGTGTCATGTCGGTTAAATATCTCGGTGAAACGTTCCAAAGCGATATGGAATGGAACGAGCACGTAAGGTCGGTAATAGGGTAGGTGAGGAACTGAGTTCTGTTTATTGGGAGTATTCCACGAAACTGTAGGTCACCTGTAATGGAGACCGCTTGCGGAAAATTAGTGTCATCCACTTCTGGGTAGGTTCCATCAATAAGCGAATATTACGGAGATGCATCGTGAACTCAGAACAAAATCCCTGGAGGGCAAACAGTGTTCTGTTAGCAATATACTTTTGAGAAATTTAGGTAACCGACATTTGCGGCTGATTGCAGAAAGATTCAACCGCTACCAAGGTACACTACCTGAACTGAAGTACCCGGTCACTCCTATGTAATGCCGTATGGATCACTAGATGCAACGAGAGCCAGACCTGTTGCCAGTATAGAAACAATAACAGCAGAATGGGTCGGTCAGTAGAGCTCAGCGAATTCGAAAAATTCAAATGTTCAAATGTGTGTATAATTTATTGGGACTTAACTGCTAAGGTCATCAGTCCCTAAGCTTACGCACTACTTAACCTAAATTATCCTAAGGACAAACACACACACCCATACCCGAGGGAGGTCTCGAACCTCCGCCGGGACGAGCCGCACAGTCCATGACTGCAGCGCCACAGACCGCTCGGCTAATCCTGCGCGGCTCAGTGAATTCGAATGTGGACTGACAAGGGAACCTCCCCATCGCACCCCCCTCAGATTTAGTTATAAGTTGGCACAGTGGATAGGCCTTGAAAAACTGAACACAGGTCAATCGAGAAAGCAGGAAGAAGTTGTGTGGAACTATGAAAAAAAAAAAAGCAAAATATACAAACTGTAGTCCATGTGCAAGATAGGCAACATCAAGGACAAATACAGCTCAGGAGCGCCGTGGTCCCGTGGTTAGCGTGAGCACGTGCGGAACGAGAGGTTCTTGGTTCAAGTCTACCCTCGGGTGAGAAGTTTAATTTTTTTTTTCAGACAATTATCAAAGTTCAGGCACTCACACATAATTAACTTCGCTCTCCAAACTTCCAGGACATGTTCAGATTTGCTTGGACATATGCAGAATTTGACGGTCTACACACGGAAAAATTTGAAAACGTTAAAGACATATGTTTTGACAGAGCACAGGGAAAACTATACGACTGTGAAACTGTTGCATTCATTTGTTGCAGTTTATGTGACAAACTCTTATGTTTTCATCACTTTTTTGGGAGTGATTATCACATCCACAAGAAAACCTAAATCGGGAAAGGTAGAAGAATCTTTTTAGCCATTCGCCAAGTGTACAAGTTAGGTGGGTCGACAACGTATTCCTGTCATGTGAAGCACATGCCGTCACCAGTGTCGTATAGAATATATCATACGTGTTTTCCTGTGGTGGAATCGGTTGATTTATGACCTTGTGATCAAATGTTTTCCGTTCCCATTGGAGAGGCACGTCCTTTCGTCTACTAATCGCACGGTTTTGCGGTGTGGTCGCAAAACACAAACGCTAAACTTATTACAGTGAACAGAGACGTCAATGAACGAACGGACAGATCATAACTTTGCGAAAATAAAGAAATTAAAATTTTCACTTGAGGGAAGGTTTGAACCAAGGACTTCTCGTTCCGAAGGTGCCGACGCTAACCACGAGACCACGGCACTCCTGAGCTATAATTGTCCTTGATATTGCCTATCTTGCACATGGACTACTCAGTTTGTATATTTTGCTTTTTTTTCATAGTTCCACACAACTTCTTCCTGCTTTCTCGATTGACCTGTGTTCAGTTTTTCAAGGCCTATCCACTGTGCCAACTTATAACTAAATCTGAGGGGGGGGGGGGGTGCGATGGGGAGGTTCCCTTGTGAGTATCATATCCAACAGGGACCTTTCAAAAATTGGAAATCTGGCCATGTCAATCGTTGGTGATATAATTGTGAAGTGGTAACGCGAAGGAACGAGCACGGTTGAGCAAATGCCAGACAGACCTCATGTATTATCGTACTGGGACCATCTAGCATTACGAAGGGTGATTGTAAAAAATCGCATAAAATTAGTGGATGGAACCAGTCGCGACTTCCAAAGTGATACCAGAAGTCCATCTAGCACAGTTACTGTGCCCACAGAATTAAAAACACACAAATTAATTAAATAAATTAGCTGTCAGTGGGTGCTGAATTAAATCAATGCCCACTGGCAGCTGTCTTTAATTCATTTGTGTCTTGATTTGAAGTGGCTGCGGGATCAAATGATGTCTGTTCTTGCGGACAGTCTGAAAAGTAGACGCCACAAATACTAAGTTAAAAAGAATATGGTACAATGATCGAGTAGCTCCTTATAATCCACATATTTATGTTGTCAGCGCGAAACCACGTTTGAGGTGGTGTAAACAGCGACGTTAATGGACGGTGGATGACTGGAAAAGTGTGGCTTTGACCAACAGAGGGCTTTACATCATGTGGAAATCCGTTCGGAAGATTTGGGTTTTTGGAATATTTGATTTTTTTTAATACTTTGCGAATTTTATCTGCCATTGTGTTCAGTGCCAACACTGAAATACGGAGGAGGAAGTGTTACGTTTTTTTTTTTCGTCTTACTTGTTTGATGCGGCGCTCCACGAATTCCTCTCCTGTGCCAAACTCCTCATCCATCTCAGAGTAGCACTTGCAACCTATGTCCTCAATTACTTGCTGGATGTATTCCCACCTCTGACTTCATCTACAGTTTTTCCCTCTACAGTTCCTTTAGTACCATGGAAGTCATTACCTGATGTCCTATCAACTTGTCCCTTCTCCTTGTCAGCTTTCCACGTATTCCTATCCTCTCCGATTCTACGCAGAGCCTCCTCATTCCTCACCTTAAGAGTTCACTTGATTTTCGACATTCGTCTGTAGCACCACATCTCAAATGATTTGGATCTCTTCTTTTCCGGATTTCCGACGATCCATATCTCACCACCATACAATGCTGTGCTCCTAACGTACAGTCTCAAACATTTATTCCTAAGGTTCAAACCTATGTCTGACACCTACAGACTTCTCTTGTGCAAGAATGCCATTCTTTCCGGTGCTATTCTGCTCTTGATGTCATCATTGCTCCGTACATCAATGGCTATTTGGCTGTCTAGGCAGCAGAGTTTCTTAACTTCATCTGCATCGTGGCCATCATTCCTCAGATTAAGTTTCTCGCTGTTCACATTTCTGCTACATCCCTTTACTTTAGCCTTTCTTCAATTTACTCTCAATCCATATCTGTACTCATTAGAGAGTTCATTCCATTCAACAGATCATGTAATTCTCCTGCGCCTTCACTCAAGACGAGCAATGTCGTCAGTAAATCATATGATCGATATCCTTAAACTTTGAATTTTAATTCCACTCCTGAAACTTTCCTTTATTTCCATCGTTGCTTCTTCGATGTACAGATTGAACAGTAGGGGCGAAAGACTACATCCCTGTCTGACAACCTTTTTAATCCGAGCACTTCTTTCTTGGTGGTGTATTCTTACTATTACCTGTTAATTCTTGTACGTATTGTGTATGACCCGTCTCTCCCTATAATTTACCCCAACTTTTTCAGAATTTCGAACATCTTACACCACATTACATTGGGGAGCGCTTTTTACAGGTCGACATATCCTGTGAACGTGTCTTGATTTTTCTCTTCTCATGCTTCCATTATCAACGGCAACGTCAGAATTGCCTCTCTGGTACCTTTATCGTTTTTAAAGCCAGACTGATGGTCATCTAGCATATCCTCGATTTTTTTCCTATTCTTCTGTATATTATTCTTGCCAGCAACTTGAATGCGTGAACTGTTAAGCTGATTGTGCGATAATTCTCACACTTGGCAGCTCTTGCAGTATTCGCAATTGTGTGGATGTATTTTCCCGAAAGTCACATGGTGAGTCGCCAAAAATGCTACACACCAACGTTAAAGTCGTTTTGTTGCCACTTCCGCAATGATTTTATAAATTCTAATGGAATGTTATGTATCCCTTCTGCCTTATTTCATCTTAAGTCCTCCAAAGCTTTCTTAATTTTTGACTCTGATACTTGACCCCCTATCACTACTATATCGACTCCTGTTTCTTCTTCTATCACACCACACAAATCTTCCCCCCCCCCCCCCCCCCCCCCCTCATAGAGGCCTTCAGGGTGCTCCTTCCACCTACCTGCTCTCTCCTCTGCATTTAACAGTGGAATTCCCGTTGCACTCTTAATGTTACCAGCCTTGCTTTTAATTTCACCGAAGGTTGTTTTGACTTTCCTATATGCTGAGTCGGTCCTTCCGACAATCGTTTCTTTCACGATTTCTTCACATTTTTCGTGCAGCCATTTGTTCTTAGCTTTTCTGCGCTTCCAATTTCTTTCATTCCTCAGCGACTTGTGTTTCTGTATGCTTGAATTTCCCTGCAGATTTTTGTATTTCCTTGTTTCATCAATTAAATAAAGTATTTCTTCTGAAAATGGTTTTTTCAGGTACCTTCTTTGACCCTATGTTTTTCTTTCCAACTTCTGTGATTGCCCTTTTTGCAGATGTCCATTTCTCATCAACTGCACTTCTTACCGAACTATTTGTTATTGCTGTATCTATGGTGTTAGAGAACTTCAAGCGTATCTTGCCATTCGTTAGTATTTCTGTATCCCACTTTGTGTTACGGTATGGGGTGTTTTTTGTGGTTAGGATCTGACGTTCGTACTACGCGTAAGAAACAGCTACAGCGTTGTGTACTGTGTGCAGTTGAGAACAGTTCAGAGGCGACTGTTGTTTGTATCGACATGACAATGTACCCTGTCACAAATCAGCATCTGTGAGACGTTGGTTCGTCTGCAATAACACAAAAGAAAAGAACTTTCTTGACCAGAGACCCGACTTGAACCCAGTGAAACATCTTTAGGATGATTTCGAATGTTGTCTTCGCTCGAACCGCCAGCGTTTAACTGTTCTACCTTCTCTCGTTGTGGCTGTTGAGTAAGAACGGGATACCATTACCCCCCAGATATTCAGGCACCTCACTAAAACTGTCTCCATAAGGCTTCAATCCGTCGTAAAGAAAAGGCAGCAAGTCTACTCTGTCTGATCAAAAGTGTCGACACACATTAGTAGACACTCATACGGGGAAGCATACAGAGAGTCGTGTTTGCCTTGGTCCACTAGTGAGTGGGCGAGGGATGGGAAACGAGTAGCAATGATGGAAGATACCCCCCCGTCGTGCATCGTACGGTGGTTGGCGCTGAGTGTAAATGTAGAAATTATGCTGATATGAAGGAATGGCGTCATGGACGAGATCGACCACGTGCTACAAAACAACATCGGCTTCATTATCTTGCACGCTCCATGAGGTCTGACCATCTCGAGAGTTGGCTTTAGCACACATCTGTTATCCACCATTCTGCTGGCGTTAATGGACCGATAGCCACAGTCTTATGAAACACCGTGGACACACTGTGTTGGCGGAGCGATATTTTTACACAAGAGACAAGAGACAATAGATTGGCAAGAACACTCTCAGGCACTAAAAGCCTGACTATTTGGATTTGGCGGTAAATAAAAACGGCAATAAATTAAAGATTTCTATGAAATTTATTTTTCAATTTCTGTTTCCTTCGCTGCACCTCATTTCCTATGTCGTTGATGGGACACGGTGAAAAAAAAAGCGTCACGTCAGACCTTTGATAGCGAGGCTTCATTGTGCGTTGACGTGTGGATGAGGAGTGATCCGCGCACCGAAACAGGCTCCCCGCTCCAGCCTACATTAAGCCTTCATTAATAATGAAAGTGGAGCCGCACGGCAGTCAGTTGACGAGATTGAAAGGCGTGGCGTCGGTCGGCCGACTGACACGCGAGGTCAGCATCAATCACAATCAGCCGACCGTACTTAATTCATCAGATAAAACGTATCATCTGAAGCACTATTCTTATCTCGTGTTCAGAACAATACTGCAGCAGCCAGGGCCATTACGGGATCAGCCCACAAACGAAAGATATGTTCATCATGAGTTTATTACATCGCAGCACTGTTTCACGTATCCAAACAGTTTTTAAATACCCATCATTCATTTAACGCTCCTTTTACGTTTAATTTGGGCAAAAATGGAAGAAAATAAGAGTCTGACGAAAACTGTCATGATACGAGGACTGGACAGACAAAGAAGACAGTAACGGAACTTAGTTACTGTGGCCTGAACCATGATACGGTTTCCGCTACATTGGCTAGATTATCCGGAAAGTAAAATGATTAGAACTAGCAGCTGGAGAGACACTTCGTGATGCCGATTTACGAAAATACGGTCTCTTCGTTTTATTTAGCTCAAGGAATAATATTTTCTGTCATTCCATACTGCGAAAAGAATGCCTGTGGAAGAATTGGTTGTACAAAGTGACCACATCAGAAACGATAGGAAAAAAAGAAATTTTACTTGGTTTGATTGTACAGTATATTATGAAGAACACATGATAAAACTTGCAGGTAATATGGAGGAGTTTAGATTTTACGGAAGGTAAAGGCGCAGAGACGCAGTTCTGACGTCCTTGATAATGGAAGCAAAACTGAAGAAAAATTAGGACACGTTCATAGGATTTGTCAACTTAGAAAAAGCATTCGACAGTACAAGACGTTCGCAGTTCTGAGAAAAATAGGCAGTGATGGGTAAAATACAGGAAGGAACAATAAAACTGGAGGTGCTTCGACTGGAAAGGGAGTAAGACAGAGACACAGTCTTTAACCGCTGCTGTTCAATCCGAACATCGAATAAACAATAATGAATATAAAAGAAAGGTTTAGGAATGGGATTTTGTAAGCAACATCTTGAAATTGACTCCAGTCTTATCCGCATCGCAATTATGGTCCTTAGAGACGGCCGCTCTGGTCGAGCAGTTCTAGGCGCTTCAGACCGGAACCACGCGGCTGCTACTGTGGCAGGTTCGAATCCTGCCTCGAGCATGGATGTCTGTGATGTCCTTAGGTTAGTAGGGGACTGATGACCTCAGATGTTAAGTTCCATAGTGCTTAGAGCCATTTGGACCATTTTGGCTTTAATCTTCAAACTCTGTTTTGAAAACATCAACTGCGTCTGGGTCTGCAGACACACTACACTGACGTTCAACTGACGAAAGCCGTATCTGCTTTTAGCCTAACTGCCCCTCCTCAACGAACAACGCTGCTCACATTTCAGATTTTTCATCTATTATCGTGCCAGTCAGAGGCATGCCCCTTCCTCTTTGTTTGTTGAACCAAAGACAAAGAAATTCACCTATTTTCTTTACCAACTTCATTTATAGCAGCTAATTTATTACAACATGCTTCAGCTAATTCGCCACAGCACAAAACTAGATACGCAACGGACAGAAACAACCACTCAAATGCACTATTTTATGAAGTTTAACTTCGATTAAACTGGTAAATCGTTGAGTTGTGAAACAACTGAAGGTCAGGCGTTCATCTCTCCCCAATAACCGTGCAACGCAGATTTTTTATTTGCGATATTGGGAGGCGTTTTGGTTGAGCCGAGTTCGGTGAACCGGGATTGTAAAGTATGTGTAAAGAAATTTTAATAACAATATTATAATTATAGTTCACCTGGAAAAGTAAAAATATTCATAATTGCCACTGACATTGGTACACCGTTCCCACCACGTAGGAAAAGTGTGGATAGCTTCAGTGTAGAAACTCATGGGTTGCTGGGGGATGCAGTTCTCCATAGTCTTCCGCATTTTTTTCACAAGGATGAACCTCTGATATTTCAGAGATTATTTTAATGGGCGGAGGATATACGAGTCACACTGGGAGATATCGGTGCTGTAAGAAGGCTGTTCGAGAAATTGCAATCGAAATTTCTGAAGGATGTCGAGGGTCTTTTTCGCCATACGTATCCTAGAATTGTCGTAGGGAAGGAGTCCCATTCGAGAGCTTGTCTATCCGCTTGTTCATCAAGTCACAACACAGTTCAGCTTTAACTGTTGCACCCCTTGTTAAGCAATCGGCGAAAAGAAGTTCTTCTCAATCGAAAAAGAAACTGATTATCACTTTCCTGGCCTTCGTAGCGGACTGGACTATTTTTGTACTAAGGGACCCGGGGTACCACCACTCCATGCTCACCGCGTTTCATCACATGCCGCAATCTGAGCAATGAAATCTGTTCCTTCACCAGCGTATCTCAACAGATGTGTCTTCTGATTCTCTGAAGGACGCTTTTGCACACAACATACGCAGCATTTGCCATAACGAAGCTTCTTGTGAATTTTTTGATGCACTGTTCCAAAACTTATCAACAGTTCAACAGCAACGTTACGTGCGGTGATCCGACGATTGGTCTGGATGAGCTCCTCAATAGTGGTAGCAGCTTGCGCAAGTCCCGCCTCAGAAGCTGGCATCAACGCAGCATTGTACACCATGCGAGACACTGCCCTCCGCACTCTTTCATACTGTGATAAACTTATGATACATGCTCCCTTTCTGTATGCAGAAACTGTATAAACGCTCTTTGTGCTGAACGGGAGTAATCCATAATCCTACGAACTGCGGGAGCGACCTCCCACAAGTGAGGAAATTGTTGCGAAGCCGTTAACTCTACTTCAGCAACTAAGAATATCACTACATCTCTTGGAAAACACAATCACTTACTGTGATTACGTGCAGTACGAAGGTCTTCTTTTCAGCCGTGTGTACCTTATTCACTGATGAGCCAAACATTGTGACCATCTGCTTAATAGCTTGTTTATCTGTCTTCGGAACAAAATTCATCACTGATTCTGCGTATCAGAGATCCGATAGATTGTTAACAGGTTTGTGGAGGTAAGTGGCATTAGATGTCTACGCACATTTCATGTACACTACTGGCTATTAAAATTGCTACACCGCGAAGATGACGTCCTACAGATGGGAAATTTAACCGACATGAAGAAGGTCCTGTGACATGGAAATGATCAGCTTTTCAGAGCATTCACACAGGGTTGGCGCCGGTGGCGACACCTGCAGCGTGCTGACAAGAGGAAAGTTTCCAACCGACGTCTCATACACAAACAGCAGTTGACCGGCGTTGCCTGGTGAAATGTTGTTGTGATGCCTCGTGTATGGAGGAGAAATGCCTATCATCACGTTTCCGACTTTGATAAGGGTCGGATTGTAACCTATCGCAATTGCGGTTTATCGTATCGCGATAGTCGTGATCCAAAGACTGTTAGCAGAATATGGAATCGGTGGGTTCAGGAGGTAATACGGAACGCCGTGCTGGATCCCAACGGCCTCGTATCACTAGCAGTCGAGATGACAGGCACCTTATCCGCATGGCTGTAACAGATCGTGCAGCCACGTCTCGATCCTTGAGTCATCAGATCGGAACGTTCGCAAGACAACAACCATTTGGACGAACAGTTCGGCGACGTTTGCAGCAGCATGGTCTATCAGCTCGGAGACCATGGCTGCGGTTACCCTTGACGCTGCATTACAGACAGGAGCGCATGCGATGGTGTACTCAAAGACGAACCTGGGTGCACGAATGGCAAAACGTCATTTTTTCGGATGAATTCAGGTTCTGTTTACAGCATCATGATAGTCGCATCCTTGTTTGCGACATCGCCGTGAACGCACATTGGAAGTGTGTATTCTCAATCGCCATACTGGCGTATCACCCGGCGTGATGGTATGGGGTGCCATTGGTTACACGCCTCGGTCACCTCTTGTTCACATTGCCGGCACATTGACAGTGCACGTTACATTTGAGATGTGCTACGACCCGTGGTTCTACCCTTCATTCGATCCTGCGAAACCCTACATTTCAGCAAGATAATGCACGACCGCATGTTGCAGGTCCTGTACGGGCCTTTTTGGATACAGAATATGTTCGACTGCTGCCCCGGCCAGCACATTCTCCGATCTCTCACTAATTGAAAACGTCTGGTCAATGGTGGCCGAGCAACTGGCTCCTCACAATACGTCAGTCACTACTCTTGATGAACTATGGAATCATATTGAAGCTGCATGGGCAGGTGTACCTGTACACGCCAACCAAGCTCTGTACGACTCAATGCCCACGCGTATCAAGGCCGTTATTACGGCCAGAGGTGCTTGTTCTGGGTACTGATTTCTCAGGATCTATGCACTCAAATTGCGTGAAAATGTAATCACATGTCAGTTCTAGTATAATATATTTGTCCAATGAATACCCGTTTATCATTTGCATTTCCTCTTGGTGTAGCAATTTTAATGGGCAGTGGTGTAATTCGCGTAGATAACAGGCCACTGATTTACGTAAGCTGTGATAGCGTACGATAACTACCCAGATGGGTTAAATTTACATGAGGCGAGTTTTGTCGCCGAGGCGTCAAGGTAAGTTCTCTGTAATGCCCCTCAAAACATTGTAGGACGGTTCTGGCTCAGAGACACGGACAATTGCACTGTTGAAAGATGACATCGCCGTAGGGGAAGACATCAAAAAATGGCTCCGAGCACTATGGGACTCAACATCTGAGGTCATCAGTCCCCTACAACTTAAAACTACTTAAACCTAACTAACCTAAGGACATCACACACATCCATGCCCGAGGCAGGATTCGAACCTGCGACCGTAGCAGTCACGCGGTTCCGGACTGCAGTGCCTAGAACCGCACGGCCACAGCGGCCGGCAAGACATCAAGCATGAAGGGGTGCAGGTGGTTCGCAGCTGTCGGTGTGTCTTCGAATATTAACACTTTGATTATTTCTGGAGCTAGGAAGACGCGCGGATACGAAGCTGTTGCTATGTTAAGTGATTAATATTGAAATAAGTGTTAATTTAGTTAATATTATATTTAAGGCTAGTGTAAATATTTCTTCTCTAAGCTATCTACTGAAGTTTTCGTAATTCTGACCGTATTTAGATCGAAAAGGAAGTATTTCGTAAAAGGCCAGTAGTCGCTAGTTTTGTATACTTTTTTTTAGGCGTAAATTTCACGCGAATGTGGATTTTCGTTTTTGACTAGAGTTATTGCTTCAAAGTCAGATTAATTCGTTCAAAATGGTTCAAATGGCTCTGAGCACTATGGGAGTCAACTGCTGAGGTCATTAGTCCCCTAGAACTTAGAACTAGTTAAACCTAACTAACCTAAGGACATTACAAACATCCATGCCCGAGGCAGGATTCGAACCTGCGACCGTAGCGATTAATTCGTGTCGGTCACGCAGAGTTTAGGTAGTTAAAGCTTCGGAAGTAAGTTCAAAAGTTAACATTTGAGGTTATCAGTCCCCTAGAACTTAGAACTACTTAAACCTAACTAACCTAAGGACATCACACACATCCATGCCCGAGGCAGGTTTCGAACGTGCGACTGTAGCGGTCACGCGGTTCCAGACTGAAGCGCCTAGAACCGCTTGGCCACGACGGCCGGCTACGGATTAGTAGGCTACAGGTTACGAAACTACTATGGTCTTGTGTCAACTTATCCTCTGCTTTTGTGTTAAGTTTGTCTATGAAACCATTTGTGATAAATGTGGTGGTTGCCGTGGAAATTTGAAAGACTGGGTGTTCTGTGTGGACTGTTAAGTTATGGTTTCATTGTGGCGGATGTAGCGGCGAGGAAACTAGGGTAGAAAATGAGGATCTTCCATGGCAGTGCAGGTTATGTAGAAAGGACAGACAAATCGTTGAACACGAGGCAAAAATTTGTGCCCTTAAGGCTGAATCAGAAAACGCGAACTTGGAATTATGTAGGTTAAGGGAGGAAAAAGAGTCTGGGAACTGGAAAAAGGTAGCAAGCAAAGGGCGAAAAAGGGAAACACTTGAAAAAACTCCAGAAATTCAATTAGTAAATCAATTTTGGTTGCTATCTGAAGTGGAGGAAGACCTCACCCAGGTGTAGTTGAAAGTAGGATGAAGCAGAATAGCATCTTAAAGAATAAAGACAGGTCGGTATCAAACCAGAATTGGAAAAGAAGATTTCTGCTTATAGGCAGGGGTGTGGACCAGCAGCTTCAGGAGAAATTAGGTGCAGGGTGAAAGGTCACTAGTTTTGTGAAACCACTTGCTAGCCTTAGCCAGATAAGAGAAAACTTTGACAGAAAACTTAGGTCCCATGCAAGCGCAGAAGAACGCCTCCTGTATTATCTTATTTCTCCCACCAGCCTACGTCCTTGGCACCCTGCACGTTTCGAGCCGTCGTTTGCATCGATGACGGCGTTCGTGGAGACGACCATCGACCTAATGTAGCAAAAATGTGATTCATCAGAAGAGCCGACGCGTTTCCATTGATCGACGGTCGAGTGCCGAAGATCTCGTACCCACTGCAATCGTGATATACGATGTCGTTGGCTCAAAACGCGGACAAGTAGGAGTTTTCTGTTGCGGAGTTCCATGTTCAACAGCGTACAATGAACGATGTGCTCCAAAACACTTGTACAGTCGTGGACAAAACGAGCGAGACCCCTCGCCTTTTCGTTATGCTGATCCGCACGGCTTTAAAGTCTGCTACACAGCATAACAGGCAAGGCGACGAAGTGCTACCAACATACTATGCGCAGGCGTGAAATTGACAAACTATCTGAACTTTTTTAGACTGTATTCCATAATTTGTAAGACTATATTAATGCTGATTAGTGTGTTAAATACAACACGTAAATATAAGACAGAACTGAAAGAACAAACGCTAATTGGTATGAACTGGACAAATAAAAATGAATTTCAACTTATCGAGATGACTTAACTGTTTCAGTAAGACAAAGAACCCCAGATCGTTACGAAGTAGCAAAATATTATCCGCATTCGGCCGCGAAACGGTCTGTGTCAACGTTCAGACCAGTCATACTGGATTACCATTGCTGACCTACCATGAAAGTGTGCAAATTTAGCAATGCGTGAAGATTCATAACGAAATTCAGTTAAAAATCATTCAGTGCCACGCTTAAGTCAATTCCATTATTGACAGAAGCGGAAAAAGTAGGCAGTAACATGTATGAAATTCTACAAGAGTGTCATATTGACATCCACAGAGCGCCAGTACAGAATAAAGGTAGCGATAAATCGTATTGGGTGCGCGAGAATTTCTTAAAATTGCTTTACTGATATTCTACCTGCCTCCATAGAGATTAGAACCGAAAACAAACCAGACCTTCCTTTCACTATGCTAGCAGACAACCTAGGCAAACAGCCCTCTATTATTACCCCAGACATGAACAAGCAGGCAATTTCGAAATGAAAATCTGCAGTTTCTGTTGCATAGAGCTTTCTGGACTCAAAAACATGAATTTTCTTCCTTTATGTCACCGCTTATGTGACAATCATTCGGGATGTTTATCGAAATAACAAATTACTGTTATTAGAGAGTAAATTTTGTAGGATAATTCTGCACCACCCCAGGAAATAAACGGCTACATAGCTGCCAAACGTATTCTGCATTGTTTCGAATTCTCCACTAGACTCGCCACAGCCAGAAAACGTTCATTAGCAGAAGTGTTTCTTAAGCTAGCTAGCAATGAGAATGTTCGTACTTCTAAAACGCGGTGGCATTAATACTGGGATGTGAATTACCACGTGTATAGGCAAATACATTCTATTTGCATTCCTGTAAACGTGATTTGGATCGAAAACGTAGCTACGACTAATATGCTTATGTATCGACAGCAACTAGAACATTTCGAATAAAGAGTAGCGGGTGTTATTTATGCGGCCCTCATCTTCAGTGTTTTCGTTGTTAGGATTTCGTCACCTAAACCGGTAAAAACGGAACCCTACTAGTCTCACTTTCTTGACCGTCTATCGGTCTACCCAACCCTTAAAACCCGTTTACCTCCAGAACGGGTGGACATAATAAGCGGAAATGTATCGCACTTCTTGCTGTAACCGGTCCCTTGCTGGTGTAAAAAAGTGAGCTTCTATGTCAACGCAATCAAAAGATACGACGGTTTATGTAAAGAAAATTTACGCGAAAGGTCAAAAAATGGCTTCAAGAACTATGCGACCTAACTGCTTAGGTCATCAGCCCCTAGACCTAGAACTACTTAAACCTAGCTAGCCTAAGGGCATCACAGACATCTATGCCCGAGGTAGAATTCCAACCTGCGACTGAAGCAGCCGTGCGGTTCGTCACTGAAGCGCCTGGAACCGCTCGGCCACCGCAACGCGGCGAAACCCTACTCACCTCATGTATAATGATAATATATACTGTCTAGTGAGGATAAACTGTATTCGCCAGCAACTCAGATCGTTTGCTCACGGAACTTTTACGAAGCTACATTCAAACTTTGTCGAAGTCGTCTGCAATATCCATTACAAACACCCTAGGAACTTCGTATGCGATATCCACTTCTGAAGACGCTGGCAGATACTGCAGTACTATAACAAGTAGGTGGGAATTTATTGTTATTGGTCCACGCATGACACTTTATTTCAATATCAATTTAACGCGCCTAGGTGTTTGTATATGCCTGAAACTATTGAACAAAAAGTAAATAAACAACAAACGAGCCGGCCGCGGTGGTCTCGCGGTTCTAGGCGCGCAGTCCGGAACCGTGCGACTGCTGCGGTCGCTGGTTCGAATCCTGCCTGGGGCATGGATGTGTGTGATGTCCTTAGGTTAGTTAGGTTTAAGTAGTTCTAAGTTCTAGGGGACTTATGACCACAGCAGTTGAGTCCCATAGTGCTCAGAGGCATTTGAACCATTTTGAAACAGCAAACAACTTCGATGTTTAAATCAAATGAAAGTCACATGTCGTAATTAAAACATAATTTCGTCGTTACATCTACATGACTACTACATCAACAGGATTTCTTGGCATCCGGACTTACGTGCCTGGCAGAAGGTTAGGGTTATTTCTCTACCGTCCCACTCATTAACAGTGTGCGGGAAAAAGGACCACTTAAATCTTTTCTTGCGAGCCTTGAATTACATTATTACTATGGTTTCTTCCTGTGTTCCCGAGGAAATACCCGATCTTGCTGAAACTTCGCTCAGTGAAAGCGGGGACAAAATAAGCGAACACGTGTCTCGGCTTATCTGCTTACACTCTACCGCTTCTGAGAAAACGACGGTCAAAGTTTTCAATGCGCTGTTACTATAGTGTAGACACCTCTTAGCGGGTAAGCATTCAACTGGAGCGGTGGCTCTGCGGCTACCATAGCGTTTCTGAACTTTGCGCTGCGAGTTCGAAACCCGGTTATTCCTTTTTTTTCCCCTCACTCTCTGAATTATCTACGAATGTTTATTCAATTTATGTTGAAACACTGTTGTCGTTATTCGTCAGTTAATTTACTGTGTAAAGAAATAAGTTAAAAAGGGAACACACAGTGCGTAGTGGGCGATCACTCTGTTGTAGAAATAATTCAGAAGCCAAGATCGCTTAAATATTGTTTACTGGATAACCGGTTTCAACACACTAAAGGTGCCATCATCGGATCTGAATGTAGATTAACATTATAAAATATTTGGTTATAACGATACATGAGGCAGCCCAGATGATGTTAGATCAGCTTGTCTCATTCGTTTATTACTTTTTAATTCATTAATTACACATAAAGTTAATTGGCGAATAATGACAACATTATTTCAACATAACTTAGAAAAAAACATTCGTAGATAATTCTGATAGAGAGGCAGGAAAATAAAATAATTAAAAAACCCAATATGGTATCGAACACGGGAATCAGTGTTAAGAAGGAACGACGGTAGCCACCGCTACAATTGCGTTCTCGGCTGCAGAAGGCATCTACACTAGAGCAACAGCGCGTTGATAACTTTGACCGTCGTTTTCTCGGAAACGGTCGAGTGTCTGCAGATAAGCCGAAACCACATGTTCGCTTATTTTGTCCTCTCCTCACTGAGCAAAGTTTCGGGACAATCAGCCTATGACATTTGGCGAGTTCCCCTCGCTCGTCGAGTCGCTTCTTACGCCCGGCGAGAATTAGGTATGCCTCCGAGTAAACTGCGCCACCTGGAAACACGGCGAGCGGGGATAAACACGTTTTCCTTCTTATAAGGCAACCCTCTACAGATAAAATTCATGAAGTGTTTCTTCAGGTTGCCTCAGATATTTCAGAAATGTTTCTTGCCTCAGGCCTGCCGCATATGCAAAACGTAAACATTTCATTTCATGTAATATTTATCAGGATAAGACATGACAAGAGTGGACCAGTCACTTCTGAGAAAAATTAGAGATTCTAAGTTGCTCCACTATGTAATGACACGGGCACGGGCTTGCGATCTGTCTTTTATGCCATCGATTTCCGTGTTACACATACTTGGCCACTGCGTTGCGGCTGCCATCTTGGAGGAGGCAGTCTGTTTCCTGCCAGCGCTGTTTCCGCAGCCAATATTAACCGCGACGAAATCATTCAGTCAACGCTAAATGGCCCATCTGGCTGAGGCAGACAAGGGCGCTATAATACTCCATGCAGAGGGATCTTCAAATGCCGACATAGCGAGAACTATGGGTCTTCACAAGTCGACGGTAGCCAGGTGGATCAGACGAAAAGGAAGAGAGTGTAACTTGAATGGAGGCCTCATGGTCGTCGCCGCAAAACAACGCAAGCTCAGGATCAGCAGATACGCCGTTTTTCAGTGAGAACCACCCATTTGTCAACGCACGACAAATCAGCAAATTCATGAAGCTTGGAATGAGTTACTTGAATCTCCTAGTTCTGTGGCTCGAGTTGTGGGCTCAATGCCCAACAGACTTCCAGCTGTTGTGGAAGCCAAAGGAGGCTATACGCGATTTTTTTTTTACAGACTTATGTTTTATATAATTCAAGGAAACGCAATAAGTGGAATGGGGACAAACAAATTAATTCACAGCAAGATATGTAATATTTAATTTGATTAAGAGAGAAATACTCACCTTATATATTCATTCAGTCTCTATAAAATACGTGACACACGTGTGTATGCAAGAAGGGTACAAAACAGTTCAGCACAAAATAAAAATGTTGAGGAGAAGCTCCCCGATGAAGACGTAATTGCAGAACAAAGGTTGGGCTAGAAGGAGAGGTAAGGAGGCCCGAAAAAGCAGAACAAAATCAAATACCCAATAGAGCCTTTGAGTAGTTGTCGCAGCAAAGGGCGGTTGGTATATGCGATTCGGAGCAACTGTACAAGAATAGTTTTATTTACTGATTTTTGAGGCTTTATTTTGTGACGGCTAAACAGTGCTGCCTTCATGAGACCCGCTATTTTCCACATGTGGCTAAACATCAGAGCTGAAAAAATTTTGAGGAGGTACCGAAGTTCTCTGGAAGAGTAAAGTGTTTTAGACAAGAAGATGAATTTTTAGTTCATTTCATTTTAACCATTCACACTATGCTTCGACATTCTAATCTTTGATTTCATTTTATTATTACGTATCTTTCCTTCAGTGAAAGTCAACGGTAGTAAGTTTCAAGATATGAAGAATAACTGGAAGTTTTTAATTTGTGGAATAGCGTATTTAACAGTTCATATTTTCAACAAATCTGTAGTTATAGGACATATTAAGAAGCAAGTAAAAATGGCACTGTGGAAAGATCAGGTTGATCTCTAAAGGGTAACGACGGTAAAATAGCAAATACTAAACAATGGGTAACAACTATTGTTGATGGTGAGTAGCCGTAATCGATATGTCACTTTTCCGTAATTGTATTTCTGAAGTTTATCGTCAATCCTAGGACTGACATCGATACTCTGTTTTACGTAAAGAATACAACCTTCCAAATTTATTTAGCAGCGCAGAATATTAAATCACGGTTTATAGATCAGGAACCTAATCCAACTGCCTTTAATTTTATTCTCACGGATGACTTTGGGACAGTAAATAACAAGAGAAATAACAAAACTCTCAGAAAATATATATAGAATTCAAGTGTCCAGTGGATTCAAAAGTTTGCTATAATAGCGATTAATTGCTTTTACAGACTCCTTCATGCCTACATTTTCTATCAGACAATGTTTGAAACTAGGACTAAGAAGGTAAACAATTTTTCCACAAATTGTCAAATTGGAAGTCGGAGAGACAGTTACACAAATTACGATGACAACAAACGTTTTTCAAGTAAACTGATCACAGGAGGCATCCAACGCATTTATTGTGAGTTACATGCACAGTATGTAAACTGGCAACGCCACCAACACACAATACCACTAACAAGGGAACATCCCCATCGCACCGCCCTCAGATTTAGTTATAAGTTGATACAGGGGATAGGCCTTGAAAAACTGAACACAGATCAATCGAGAAAACAGGAAGAAGTTGTGTGGAAGTATGAAAAAAATAAGCAAAATATACAAACTGAGTAGTCCATGCGCAAGATAGGCAACATCAAGGATAGGGTGAGCTCAGGAGCGCCGTGATCCCGTGGTTAGCGCACGCAGCTGCGGAACGAGAGGTCCTTCCGTCAAATTTTCCCAGGAGTGAAAAGTTTAATTTTTATTTTCAGACAATTATTATCTGTCCGTCCGTCTGTCCGATGCGAGGTAACCGCGCCGTAGTATGATGACGCTACACCTAAAAAACATCGAAAGACATGACGTCAGTCGACTATAGCGCACGGAAGAGAGAGTATTCCTGCTAATGAGGCTCCCTGGCTGGCAGTTAACTGTTCGCTACTTTGGACGAGAGTGCATTAAATACGTGCGATGCATTGCGTGGGCAATATGAATCCAGCAAATATAGCTCGTGACTCCAATAACAATGTCAATGAATATTTTCCGAACTGTAAGGCATCGGAAAGTTCCTTAAGGGATCGAACGATTGTCGAACATTTGTATGATTATTTCCTACATTTGTTGAATAACAGTACGTGTGGTGATGATTGTCTGAAAATAAAAAAAATCAAACAACTAACCCGAGGGAAGACTTAAACCAACGACCTCTCGTTCTGCAGCTCCTCACGCTAACCACGCGACCACTGCGCTCCCGTGCTCAAGCTATCCTTGATGTTGCTTATCATGCACACGGACTACTCAGTTTGTTTGGTTTGAATATTTTTTTCATAGGTCCACACAACTTCTTCCTGTTTTTCGAATGATCTGTGTTCAGTTTTCAAGGCCTATCCACTGTGTCAACTTATAACTAAATCTGAGGAGGGTGCGATGGGAAGGTTCCCTTGTTAGCTATGAAACAAGTGTAGCAAAACGGAGCATGCTCGTTATCCATGTGATGGATAAGACGACTAATTCGCAACATAAATGTCAATGTAAGCATCAGTTTCTGTTGGAACGTGCTTCCCGGACCAAATAACATACATTTCCTACGTCTTCAATGCGAATCATGTAGCAAATGTAATTTAAAGGACATAAAAATATCGAGTGAATTTACTAAAATAATTATGAACCACTTGAATTTGCATTCAACAGGCAATGTTCAGAAGTCTGGTGTAGGAGTACTGCATGCTCTAATTCGAAACAACAAAAATCAACTGAGTAACTATTATTGAACGTCATCAGGTCACTCATCGAGCATTCCTATGCAGTACTGTTACTGGTGACGTGTTATGATGCCTTTATCGTTAACTTCCTAAGAAGAAATGAAAGGCTGAGCCCCACCAAAAGACGTAAACTCGAGGAGAGAGTTGCGTGAACATATTATTTTACATCTGATAAATCCAAAAGTGTGTTTTGGGCTACGAATTCTGCCCCCAGGGTGTGTGCAACACAGCTGGAATTTGTTGCCAACAACTGAGTCACCTTTCGGTCACAGTGTAAGAAAATCGAGCAACAAAACTACATCACCTGTGCTACTGCATGATAACGCACTATGTTGATTTGAGAAACAAAACTATCCAGGAGATTGATAGGAAAGTCGTCTCTCAGGCACATTTGTATTGATAGGGAAGTCCTCTCTCAAGCACTTGTCCCTCTCGTCATATATTTGTAAAATTTTACCTTTCCCACTCTAGATCGATCAACCGTCAAGGCAATTCATTTCTAGACGAAAATACTTTTAAAACTACTCTGGTTTATTGACATCGTTAGAACAAGTAGGTTTCTACAGGCGTAGAATTTGTAAACAACTTTATGCATTGTCATATCGTTTTAGATATCGTGAAAGTAAATTCTGCTGCTAATTAATTTCTCTTTGATAATTACTGTTGCGTTTAGTAAACTAATGGAAAATGCAATTAAAATATTCACTGTACTATACAAACTAAAGTCAGCTAATACAGAAACATCACGACGCAGTCTATCTTAATAAAGCATTAAGTTTCTGTGAGACAATTGGGCTTATTTTAACACGAATTAGTAGGATATTACAGACCTTTACACTTAGAAAAGATCTGTATTTATTTCATTTCCTGTACCATTCGTAAGTGTTATGAAAATGGGGCTTTTCATAGATAAAATTATGTATTCACAACAACAAAAAATGTCGGCAGAAAACAAAAGTGGGCATTATGAATCTGGCAGTACCGTAAGGTTTTCACTCTGACACTAAGAGTTACTGAAAGTAGCAAGAAGAATTTTGCTCGAGCGTTGTCTTACGATTCCCTTATTAAGGTTTTATCTGCCTGCTTGTAGCTGTGCTACAAAAGAATAAAAATCTGGCTTTCAGCAAGTCTCGAAAGGCGAACAAAAGCAGCTTTGCACCTGGTTACTAAGCATGTTACCTGGGGACTGGTTTTTTCTTAAAGCGGGAAGACATCCTTTTGTGGTTCAATTGGCAAATGTCAGTCAGACGTGTGACGTTAGTCTAAGCGTTTCGGTGTGTTGAATTTGTACCAATGATTTTTCTACACGTTTTTCTGTCCCAAATAGAGTTGAAGTCTCCCATTAGTATTTTCACGTCATCTTGGTGAATTTTGCTCATGGTATCTACGAGTGTGTTCCAGAATTTTTCAACATTGTCGATGTTTTTCTTATTTTCGATGTTGGTGGGTTCAAATGGTTCAAATGGCTCTGAGCACTATGGGACTTAACTGCTGTGGTCATCAGTCCCCTAGAACTTAGAACTAGTTAAACCTAACTAACCTAAGGACATCGCACACATCCATGCCCGAGGCAGGATGCGAACCTGCGACCGTAGCGGTCGCGCGGTTCCAGACTGTAGCGCCTAGAACCTCTCGAACACTCCGGCCGTCGATGTTGGTGGGGACACGTGCATTGATGAGTGTGTATGTTTTACTGGGGCTCTGAATGACCATAGTCATAAGTCGCTTGTTGACGGGCCAGCCGCGGTGGCCGAGCGGTTCTTGGCTCTTCAGTCTGGAACCGCGCGACCTGCTACGGTCGCAGGTTCGAATCCAGCCTTGGGCATGAATTTGTGTGATGTCCTTAGATTAGCTAGGTATAAGTAGTTCTAAGTTCTAGGAGACTGATGGACCTCCACTGTTAAGTTTCCATAGTGCTCAGAGCCATTGGAACCCTTTTGATTGTCGATCGGTGTGAATTCTTTGGCAGAGTTGATAGATCGGTGTTCGAGAAATGCAATGCCGAAGATTGGTACGCCTTTCGTTACCTTTTGTTGTATTCTGCTCTTGAAGATGCAATGGTTTCCCTAATACACGGTTTCATTGTCAGTTAGTCGTGGTTCTTGAAGTGCAAGGATGAGAATTTTTTGTCGGTCATTTCTTTTGTGAAATTATTTAGTTTTCGTGTTTGGATCAAGGTATCGATGTTTACTTTTAAATGCATGTTTTTTGCTTGTAGGGAAATTTACCAGAGATCTTCGATATTCTCTGTCGTGCTAACCTGGACTCCCCAGAATCCGAAAATCCAACTGCCGCCTGTCGACAGCCGGGTTGTGTACCACCTGGGATAAAGTTGACTTTGCTTGCATAGTTTACGTTTGCTTGTGTTCATTGGTTGTGCTTGGGTGATACCAGGACCGGACAGGACCAGAGGGTGTTGAAGCTTTGAAAGCAAATATTTTCAGCCAAGCTCATTGAGCTAACACGGTGACCAGAGTAACGGTGATTTTCACTCAGACGTGTCTGGATTTTGCGTTCAACGGATTGAGTAGCCGTTCAGGATTGTGTTAGTATTTGGTTCACCCCTAGTATTTGATTTCCTCGGTACCACCCATATGGGGGAGGGTTTCCACTATCCGCCACACGCAGATTATTATTATTATAATTATTATTATTATTATTATTGTCATTATGTCTCAGCAAATCCCCATATGGTGTATCTTCCCACCACTGAAATAGATGTGTATTGTTCGATTCAGTATTTCCATCACATAAATGTGGTTTATAATTACGTTACATTGCTACTAGTAGACATATTCTCACTTTTTCTTAGACAGTTGCTACCTGTTACTCCATCATAGGAATTTATGTGCGAAGCATTGTTGAAATACAGACGTTCAAATTATCCGATTTCTGTAATTTCATTTCGATACCAGATCGTTCTAATCGGATTCAGCCAGGTAGTCTTAATGTGGATATCCGACCACGACTGTCATCATATGATAGACTGTGTAAACCACATTCTTTTATCGGACTGTTGAATATAGGTCACTTATCTATGACAGGACCTGAATTCTTAAACACTGTGGAAAATAATAATCCGATGTGCTTATTACAAATACGTTATTCCAATATAAATATGTGAACTAACGAGATAACAGTTTATTTACAGGAGCAGAACTAATGTTCAAATGTTCAAATGTGTGTGAAATCGTATGGGACTTAACTGCTAAGGTCATCAGTACCTAAGCTTACACACTACTTAACCTAAATCATCCTAAGGACAAACACACACACCCATGCCCGAGGGAGGACTCGAACCTCCGCCGGGATCAGCCACGCAGCTCATGACTGCAGCGCCCCTGACCGCTCGGCTAATCCCGCGCGGCTACTAAAAGTATACTCGTCCACAAAACCCATGTGGACAATTATCTGATAATCGGTCAAGCTTTGCTTTGTCGCAGCTCTTTAGGATACAAGTCCATTTACTTTCAGGCTCTTACATACAATTCTTGCAATGCAAGGTAATTGAAAAAACTCATCCACTCGACGCCAACTGAGGAACTGACTGGTGCATGTGTTGTTCAACACACAGTAGTTGTCACCCTCACTGGAATCAATGAGTGTGTGCGTGTGTGTGTGTGTGTGTGTGTGTGTGTGTGTGTGTGTGTGTGTGTGTGTGTGTGTGTGTGTGTGTGTGAGTGAGTTTTCGTGTTAATGCACAATCTGAATCAATACTATTAACATCAGACAGACAACCGGGCATCAAATATGACTGTAAAGTATGTTAATGCGATGGGAAGTTACAAACTGAATTTTCACCTAACCCACGTCCTGCATATTACGTTAAGTAAGATGTATTAACTCCATAGTATCGTTAGCAGAGAGTGCGCTCTTGTTGTCGAGGCCTGCGACAAGCGCAGCGATCAGCACTGCCCAATGCCGCCGCGATTTGTTTATGTTGGCTGAGCGTGGACACTGCAGCAGACGCTTCGCCATAAACAGAAAGAAATCACCTTGGCTCTGACTGCAGTGAGCGGATATCACTGCCTGCGTGTTCTTATAGTAACCAACGTGAGACTCTACTCACAGGTGCCGTGGAGCAATTGCAACGGGTATCATGTCATTAGTCATGAGAATATTAACCAGTGATGAAATGTCCACTCTATTTGAATCCTAAGAAAATAGGAACCTTCTCACAAAGGAATGTGAGGTGATATCAAAATTTATCCAACATACAAAAATTAACTGCAGGGCTTTCATGTATGCAGTAGTAGCACACAAGGAAATAATATGTCTTAGAAGCGTATATTTCATTTCCTCTTCTCATATTAACGTCCTTGTTTTAGAATGAAGTGAGAAAATTAACGCGAAAAACTTAAGTTCCTGAGAAGCATATAAGTCATTTCCTCGTCTCATATCATAGCTTTTGTTTTAGTATGAGGTGAAAAAATAAACAGTTTACGGCTCTGAAACATAATATGACACCAGATTCTTATCGTAGGCGCTATCGGAAACGCAAAAAGCAGGGAGCTGTCCATTCTTTTGTCCTAAAGAGCTGCGACAAAGCAAAGCTTGACCGATTATCAGATAATTGTCCACATGGGTTTTGTGGACGAGTATACTTTTAGTAGCCGCGCGGGATTAGCCGAGCGGTCAGGGGCGCTGCAGTCATGAGCTGCGTGGCTGATCCCGGCGGAGGTTCGAGTCCTCCCTCGGGCATGGGTGTGTGTGTTTGTCCTTAGGATGATTTAGGTTAAGTAGTGTGTAAGCTTAGGTACTGATGACCTTAGCAGTTAAGTCCCATACGATTTCACACACATTTGAACATTTGAACATTAGTTCTGCTCCTGTAAATAAACTGTTATCTCGTTAGTTCACATATTTATATTGGAATAACGTATTTGTAATAAGCACATCGGATTATTATTTTCCACAGTGTTTAAGAATTCAGGTCCTGTCATAGATAAGTGATCTATATTCAACAGTCCGATAAAGAATGTGGTTTACACAGTCTATCATATGATGACAGTCGTGGTCGGATATCCACATTAAGACTACCTGGCTGAATCCGATTAGAACGATCTGGTATCGAAATGAAATTACAGAAATCGGATAATTTGAACGTCTGTATTTCAACAATGCTTCGCACATAAATTCCTATGATGGAGTAACAGGTAGCAACTGTCTAAGAAAAAGTGAGAAATATGTCTACTAGTAGCAATGTAACGTAATTATAAACCACATTTATGTGATGGAAATACTGAATCGAACAATACACATCTATTTCAGTGGTGGGAAGATACACCATATGGGATTTGCTGAGACATAATGACAATAATAATAATAATAATAATAATAATAATAATAATCGCGTGTGGCGGATAGTGGAAACCCTCCCCCATATGGGTGGTACCGAGGAAATCAAATACTAGGGGTGAACCAAATACTAACACAATCCTGAACGGCTACTCAATCCGTTGAACGCAAAATCCAGACACGTCTGAGTGAAAATCACCGTTACTCTGGTCACCGTGTTAGCTCAATGAGCTTGGCTGAAAATATTTGCTTTCAAAGGCTTCAACACCCTCTGGTCCTGTCCGGTCCTGGTATCACCCAAGCACAACCAATGAAACACAAGCAAACGTAAACTATGCAAGCAAAGTCAACTTTATCCCAGGTGGTACACAACCCGGCTGTCGACAGGCGGCAGTTGGATTTTCGGATTCTGGGGAGTCCAGGTTAGCACGACAGAGAATATCGAAGATCTCTGGTAAATTTCCCTACAAGCAAAAAACATGCATTTAAAAGTAAACATCGATACCTTGATCCAAACACGAAAACTAAATAATCTCACAAAAGAAATGGACCGACAAAAAATTCTCATCCTTGCACTTCAAGAACCACGACTAACTGACAATGAAACCGTGCATTAGGGAAACCATTGCATCTTCAAGAGCAGAATACAACAAAAGGTAACGAAAGGCGTACCAATCTTCGGCATTGCATTTCTCGAACACCGATCTATCAACTCTGTCAAAGAAATCACACCGATCGACAATCAAAAGGTTCCAATGGCTCTGAGCACTATGGAACTTAACAGTGGAGGTCATCAGTCTCCTAGAACTTAGAACTACTTATACCTAGCTAATCTAAGGACATCACACAAATTCATGCCCAAGGCTGGATTCGAACCTGCGACCGTAGCAGTCGCGCGGTTCCGGACTGAAGAGCCAAGAACCGCTCGGCCACCGCGGCTGGCCCGTCAACAAGCGACTTATGACTATGGTCATTCAGAGCCCCAGTAAAACATATACACTCATCAATGCACGTGTCCCCACCAACATCGACGGCCGGAGTGTTCGAGAGGTTCTAGGCGCTACAGTCTGGAACCGCGCGACCGCTACGGTCGTAGGTTCGCATCCTGCCTCGGGCATGGATGTGTGCGATGTCCTTAGGTTAGTTAGGTTTAACTAGTTCTAAGTTCTAGGGGACTGATGACCACAGCAGTTAAGTCCCATAGTGCTCAGAGCCATTTGAACCATTTGAACCCACCAACATCGAAAATAAGAAAAACACCGACAATGTTGAAAAATTCTGGAACACACTCGTAAATACCATGAGCAAAATTCACCAAGATGACGTGAAAATACTAATGGGAGACTTCAACTCTATTTGGGACAGAAAAAACGTGTAGAAAAATCATTGGTACAAATTCAACACACCGAAACGCTTAGACTAACGTCACACGTCTGACTGACATTTGCCAATTGAACCACAAAAGGATGTCTTCCCGCTTTAAGAAAAAACCAGTCCCCAGGTAACATGCTTAGTAACCAGGTGCAAGCTGCTTTTGTTCGCCTTTCGAGACTTGCTGAAAGCCAGATTTTTAATTCTTTTGTAGCACAGCTACAAGCAGGCAGATAAAAACTTAATAAGGGAATCGTAAGACAACGCTCGAGCAAAATTCTTCTTGCTACTTTCAGTAACTCTTAGTGTCAGAGTGAAAACCTTACGGTACTGCCAGATTCATAATGCCACTTTTGTTTTCTGCCGACATTTTTTTGTTGTTGTGAATACATAATTTTATCTATGAAAAGCCCCATTTTCATAACACTTACGAATGGTACAGGAAATGAAATAAATACAGATCTTTTCTAAGTGTAAAGTCTGTAATATCCTACTAATTCGTGTTAAAATAAGCCCAATTGTCTCACAGAAACTTAATGCTTTATTAAGATAGACTGCCGTCGTGATGTTTCTGTATTAAGCTGACTTTAGTTTGTATTAGTACAGTGAATATTTTAATTGCATTTTCCATTAGTTTACTAAACGCAACAGTAATTATCAAAGAGAAATTAATTAGCAGCAGAATTTACTTTCACGATATCTAAAACGATATGACAATGCTAAAGTTGTTTACAAATTCTACGCCTGTAGAAACCTACTTGTTCTAACGATGTCAATAAACCAGAGTAGTTTTAAAAGTATTTTCGTCTAGAAATGAATTGCCTTGACGGTTGATCGATCTAGAGTGGGAAAGGTAAAATTTTACAAATATATGACGAGAGGGACAAGTGCTTGAGAGAGGACTTCCCTATCAATACAAATGTGCCTGAGAGACGACTTTCCTATCAATCTCCTGGATAGTTTTGTTTCTCAAATCAACATAGTGCGTTATCATGCAGTAGCACAGGTGATGTAGTTTTGTTGCTCGATTTTCTTACACTGTGACCGAAAGGTGTCTCAGTTGTTGGCAACAAATTCCAGCTGTGTTGCACACACCCTGGGGGCAGAATTCGTAGCCCAAAACACACTTTTGGATTTATCAGATGTAAAATAATATGTTCACGCAACTCTTTCCTCGAGTTTACGTCTTTTGGTGGGGCTCAGCCCTTCATTTCTTCTTAGGAAGTTAACGATAAAGGCATCATAACACGTCACCAGTAACAGTACTGCATAGGAATGCTCGATGAGTGACCTGATGACGTTCAATAATAGTTACTCTGTTGATTTTTGTTGTTTCGAATTAGAGCATGCAGTACTCCTACACCAGACTTCTGAACATTGCCTGTTGAATGCAAATTCAAGTGGTTCATAATTATTTTAGTAAATTCACTCGATATTTTTATGTCCTTTAAATTACATTTGCTACATGATTCGCATTGAAGACGTAGGAAATGTATGTTATTTGGTCCGGGAAGCACGTTCCAACAGAAACTGATGCTTACATTGACATTTATGTTGCGAATTAGTCGTCTTATCCATCACATGGATAACGAGGATGCTCCGTTTTGCTACAGTTGTTTCATAGCTAACAAGGGAACCTCCCCATCGCACCCTCCTCAAGTTTAGTTATAAGTTGACACAGTGGATAGGCCTTGAAAACTGAACACAGATCATTCGAAAAACAGGAAGAAGTTGTGTGGACCTATGAAAAAAATATTCAAACCAAACAAACTGAGTAGTCCGTGTGCATGATAAGCAACATCAAGGATAGCTTGAGCACGGGAGCGCAGTGGTCGCGTGGTTAGCGTGAGGAGCTGCAGAACGAGAGGTCGTTGGTTTAAGGCTTCCCTCGGGTTAGTTGTTTGATTTTTTTTATTTTCAGACAATCATCACCACACGTACTGTTATTCAACAAATGTAGGAAATAATCATACAAATGTTCGACAATCGTTCGATCCCTTAAGGAACTTTCCGATGCCTTACAGTTCGGAAAATATTCATTGACATTGTTATTGGAGTCACGAGCTATATTTGCTGGATTCATTTTGCCCACGCAATGCATCGCACGTATTTAATGCACTCTCGTCCAAAGTAGCGAACAGTTAACTGCCAGCCAGGGAGCCTCATTAGCAGGAATACTCTCTCTTCCGTGCGCTATAGTCGACTGACGTCATGTCTTTCTGTGTTTTTTAGGTGTAGCGTCATCATACTACGGCGCGGTTACCTCGCATCGGACGGACGGACGGACAGATAATAATTGTCTGAAAATAAAAATTAAACTTTTCACTCCTGGGAAAATTTGACGGAAGGACCTCTCGTTCCGCAGCTGCGTGCGCTAACCACGGGATCACGGCGCTCCTGAGCTCACCCTATCCTTGATGTTGCTTATCTTGCGCATGGACTACTCAGTTTGTATATTTTGCTTATTTTTTTCATACTTCCACACAACTTCTTCCTGTTTTCTCGATTGATCTGTGTTCAGTTTTTCAAGGCCTATCCCCTGTATCAACTTATAACTAAATCTGAGGGCGGTGCGATGGGGATGTTCCCTTGTTAGTGGTATTGTGTGTTGGTGGCGTTGCCAGTTTACATACTGTGCATGTAACTCACAATAAATGCGTTGGATGCCTCCTGTGATCAGTTTACTTGAAAAACGTTTGTTGTCATCGTAATTTATGTAACTGTCTCTCCGACTTCCAATTTGACAATTTGTGGAAAAATTGTTTACCTCGTTAGTCCTAGTTTCAAACATTGTCTGTCTGACGGAAAACGTAGGCATGAAGGGGTCTGTAAAAAGCAATTAATCGCTATTATAGCAAACTTTTGAATTCACATGATACTTGAATTCTCTATATTGATTCTGAGAGTTTTCTTATTTCTCTTGTTATTTACTGTCTCAATGTCATCCGTGAAAATAAAATTAAAGGCAGTTGGATTAGGTTCCTGATCTATAAACTGTGATTTAATATTCTGCGCTGCTAAATAAATTTTGAAGGTTGTATTCTTTACGTAAAACAGAGTATCGGTGTCAGTCCTAGGATTGACGATAAACTTCAGAAATACAATTACGGAAAAGTGACATATCGATTATGGCTCCTCACCATCAACAATAGTTGTTACCCATAGTTTCATATTTGCTATTTTATCGTCGTTACCCTTTAGAGACCAACCTGATCATTCCACAATGCCATTTTTGACTCGCTTCTTAATATGTCCTATAACTACAGATTTGTCGAAAATATTAACTGTTAAATACGCTTTCCACAAATTAGAAACTTCCAGTTATTCTTCATATCTTGAAACTTACTACCGTTGACTTTCACTGGAGAAAAGATACATAATAATAAAATGAAATCAAAGATTAGAATGTCAAATCATAGTGTGAATGGTTAAAATGAAATGAACTAAAAATCATCTCCTTGTCTAAAAGACGTTATTCTTCCAGAGAACTTCGGCACCTCAAAATTTTTTACACCTCTGATGTTCAGCCACATGTGGACAAATAGCGGGTCCCATGATGCAGCACTGTTTAGCCGTCACAAAATGAAGCCTCAAAAATCAGTCCACATTCCATTTACTGCGTTTCCTTGAAATTATATAAAATATACGTCTGTAAGTAAAAAAAAAAAAAAAAAGACGAAGAAGAAAGAAACAAAGCTTGAAACAGCTGATTGGTGAAGCCTCCTTTGGCTTCCACAACAGCTCGAAGTCTGTTGGGCATTGAGCCCACAACTCGAGCCACATAACTAGGAGATTCAAGTAACTCATTCCAAGCGTCATGAATCACATCAGAAAGCTGTCGGCGAGTCGACGGTGACTGCCCTTTTCTCGTATTACTCTGACCATTTCTGCCCAGATATTCTCAATGGGATTCGTGTCAGCTCCTTTAGGTGGCCATTCCGTTACAGTAATATTACTATGGTCGTCGACCCGCCTCTTAACCACACGTGCCATATGAATAGACGAGCGATCTTGTTGGAACATGATCTGATCATCGCCAAATCTTGCTGCCACAGCAGGCAACATCACGTTCTCCAGAATTGATATGTAATTGCGCGCATCGAATCTTCCTTCCACTTCCCACAGGAGCCCACACCCTTCGGCCGATATCCACGCCCATACCGTTACCGACTACAAATGGCTCTGAGCACTGTGGGACTTAACATCTGTGGTCATCAGTCCCCTAGAACGTAGAACTACTTAAACCTAACTAACCTAAGGACATCACACACATCCATGCGCGAGGCAGGATTCGAACCTGCGACCGTAGCGGTCACGCGGTTCCAGACTGAAGCGCCTCGAACCGCACGGCCACACCGGCCGGCACCGACAACCTGCCACTCCTTCGGCAACTGTAAATATATTTTCGATTATACCTAGCACATTTAGGCCGGTAAACTAGTACTTTTCCGGATGATGCCGTAGAGAAAACTTTTTGGTGCGTGAAAATCACTCGCCTCCAAAACTGGAGAGGTTTGTCGCCATTTTCAGTAGCAAAAGCAAGGCAAGCTTCTCTTTGGGAAACAGTCAATGTCTCTTTCACAGCAGCGCTTCTTGCTCTCAGTCCACCTTCCCTTACACGAGGAGTGACGGCCTTACTGCTAACATTGAGACCCAAAGTTTGCTGAATTTGTCGTGCGTTGACAAATGGGTGGTTCTCACTGAAACGGCGTATCTGCTGATCCTGAGCTGCTGTTGTTTTGCGGCGACGGCCATGAGGCCTCCCATTCAAGTTACCACTCTCTTCCTTTCGTCTGATCCACCTGGCTACCGTCGACTTGTGAAGACCCATAGTTCTTGCTATGTCGGCATTTGAAGATCCCTCTGCATGGAGTTCTATTATAGCGCCCTTGTCTGCCTCAGCCAGATGGGCCATTTAGCGTTGACTGAATGATTCGTCGCGGTTAATATTGGCTGCGGAAACAGCGCTGGCAGGAAACAGACTGCCTCCTCCACGATGGCAGCCACAACGCAGTGGCCAAGTATGTGTAACACGGAAATCGATGGCATAAAAGAGAGATCGCAAGCCCATACCCGTGTCATTACATAGTGGAGCAACTTAAAATCTCTAATTTTTCTCAGAAGGGACTGGTCCACTCTTGTCATGTCTTATCCTGATAAATATTACATGAAATGAAATGTTTACGTTTTGCATATGCGGCAGGCCTGAGGCAAGAAACATTTCTGAAATATCTGAGGCAACCTGAAGAACACTTCATGAATTTTATCTGTAGAGGGTTGCCTTATAAGAAGGAAAACGTGTTTATCCCCGCTCGCCGTGTTTCCAGGTGGCGCAGTTTACTCGGAGGCATACATAATTCTCGCCGGGCGTAAGAAGCGACTCGACGAGCGAGGGGAACTCGCAAAGTGTCATAGGCTGATTGTCCCGAAACTTTGCTCACAAGGGGAGGCCGCCAAATGTGAAATTCAGATTGGATTCATACTGCGCATAATAAAAGCTCATGGCCAGAGGTGTAATGTGGCAAAGCACCAAGATGCACTTCTCAGCTGTTGTCGAGAAAATCGACAGTTAGAAGAAACCGTTGCAGTGAAATACTCTCTACGATTAATAATTTTCTACAGCGTCGTGGCGCAGCGGTAAGCGCTCGAGTTCGTAATCCGAAGGTCGCCGGATCGAATCTCACGCCATGCAACATTTTTTTATTATTATTATTATTTTTTTGTAATTCAAATATATATATATATATATATATATATATATATATATATATATATATATATATAAACTATTAATGAATTGCTTATGCATGTTGGTGAAGGCGGATCGCTCTCCAATTGTACCGTCTCCATTTTACCGTTTGTTTAACAGGGTGTACCAAAGCTCTCACGTCCGCACTGATTTTCGACGGTGTTATAAGTTGTGCTAGGGACCGCATCTACCTTCTTTCGAAGTTAGCAGGCAACTACGCTGTTATGCGGCGGCTTGTTTCGGCCCATTCAACATCTGTCCTTCAAGTGTAACGAGCGATTAACGGAGTTTATATTTCATACCTGCCACAGCAAATTTGTGTTCGTGGGGTTTCTATTCTAATTCGAACGTTTGACTTACGCTATACGTATTCGTTTCGGAATATCGTTTCTACGTCTTCCGCTAACTATACGTGGTTAACATTATGAAGACAATTAATAACATTTGTGAAATACAAATTTGTTTGCGGAAAACATAATGATGTTCGAAGTCGCCAGTTTTTCCACGACAAACGACTTTCAACAACTTATTATATGCATAATTGTTGCAACCTGTTGCCGGGAATTATATATATATATATATATATATATATATATATATATATATATATATATGTGTGTGTGTGTGTGTGTGTGTGTGTGTGTGTGTGTGTGTGTGTGTGTGTGTGTGTGTGTGTTTATACACACATTTGAATTACAAAAAACAAATACTAAAAAAAAAAAGTTGCATGGAGCGAGATTCGATCCGCCGACCTTCGGATTACGAACTCGAGCGCTTACCGCTGCGCCACGACGCTGTAGAAAATTATGAATCGTAGAGAGTATTTCACCGCAGCGGTTTCTTCTAACTGTCGATTTTCTCGACAACGGCTGAGAAGTGCATCTTGGTGCTTTGCCACATTACACCTCTGGCCATGAGCTTTTATTATGCGCAGTATGAATCGAATCTGAATTTCACAATTGGCGGCCTCCCCTTGTCAGTGAAGGAGAGGACAAAATAAGCGAACTTGTGTTTCGGCTTATCTGCAGACACTCGACCGTTTCCGAGAAAACGACGGCCAAAGTTATCAACGCGCTGTTGCTCTAGTGTAGATACCTTCTGCAGCCGAGAACGCAATTGAAGCGGTGGCTCAGTGGCTACCGTCGTTCCTTCTTAGCATTGATTCCCGTGTTCGAGACCATATTGGGTTTTTTAATTATTTTATTTTCCTGCCTCTCTATCAGAATTATCTTCGAATGTTTTTTTTTCTAATTTATGTTGAAATAATGTTGTCATTACTCGACAATTAACTTTATGTGTAATTAATGAATTAAAAAAATAATAAACGAATGAGACAAGCTGATATAAAATCATCTCGTCTGCCTCATGTATCGTTATATCCAAATGGTTTATCAATGTTAATCTACATTTAGATCCGATAATGGCACCTTTAGTGTGTTGAAACCGGTTATCCAGTAGACAGTATTTAAGCGATCTTGGCTTCTGAATTATTTCTACAACAGAGTGATCGCCCCACTACGCACTGTGTGTTCCCTTTTTAACTTATTTCTTTACACAGTAAATTAACTGACGAATAACGACAACAGTGTTTCATCATAAATTGGAATAAACATTCGTAGATAATTCAGAGAGTGAGGGGGGAAAAAAGGAAAAACCGGGTTTCGAACTCGCAGCGCAAAGTTCCGAAGTCGCTATGGTAGCCGCAGAGCCACCGCTTCAGTTGAATCCTTAACCGCTAAGCGGTATCTACACTATAGCAACAACGCATTGAACACTTTGACCGTCGTTTTCTCAGAAGCGGTAGAGTTTAAGCTTATTTTGTCCCCTCTTTCAATGAGCGTAGTTAAAAGCAAGATCGGGGTCTGACACTTGGCGTGCCCCCTCGTAAATTGCGTGCGTTGGGATTCAGTAGACAGAATGCGTCCACTTTCCTCGACTACTCATTGACATGTTTGGAAACTTTCTTTGTTGTAGTTGCACTTTGCATTATGAGGGCTGGTTTTCCTGATGAGGATCTACTTATGGACTTTGCTCCTAATTTACGTTACTGTGTAGTAGACCTACTGCAACTACTTAAACCGGAAACGTTTGTTTGTTTGGATACTCCGCTTCTTAGTTGCTACATTTCGCTAAAATATTTTCCTTTTTTTCAAAACGGCAAGTTAAGATGACCACTGCAACATGGTAAGATCAGTAACACTTTAATACTTTGAAACAGTTATGTGTGGTGTACGAGGAGTCTACTGTTGTTGACTGAGGAATACATTAAACACGAAAGCTGCGTCCAATAACAATAATTAACTTTCGGTTACATGACAAAACACAAGTCGAAGCACTGTCAGTTCATCTCAGTACCCAGTAAAACTTAAACTGGAAAGATCGAAAACATACTTTTGTGGGGAAGGCAAACGAATGACTGCGTTTTATTGGCCGCACACTAAGAATACGCAACAGGCCAACTGAAAACACTGCCTACACTACGTTTGTCCGTCCACTGCTATAATATCCTTGACAGACGTGCACGCAAAAACGTCCAAGGAACGGTAGCACGCTTTGTAATGTCACGAAATAGGGGAGAGAGGATCCCAGATTTGATAATCGAGTTGGGGTAACATTCATGAAAACATATGCGTTTTTCGTTGCCACGAGATCTTTTCACGAAATTTCAATCACCACCATATGTTCTGAATGCCAAAACATTATTTCCTAGGGTACTTACACAAGAAGAAACCATAGTAATAATGTAATTCAAGGCTCGCAAGAAAAGATTTAAGTAGTCCCTTTTCCCGCACACTGTTAATGAGTGGGACGGTAGAGAAATAATCCGAACCTTCTGCCAGGCACGTAAGTCCGGATTGCAAAGAAATCCTGTTGATGTAGTCATGTAGATGTAACAACGAAATTATGTTGTAATTACGACATGTGACTTTCACTTGATCTGAACATCGAAGTTGTTTACTGTTTATTTACTTTTTGTTCATTAATTTCAGCCATATACGAACACCTAGGCGCGTTAAAGTGATATTGAAATAAAGTGTCATGCATGGACCAATAACAATAAGTTCCCACCTACTTGTTATAGTACTGCATTATCTGCCAGCGTATTCAGAAGTGGATATCGCATACGAAGTTCCTAGGGTGTTTGTAATGGATATTGCAGACGACTTCGACAAAGTTTGAATGTAGCTTCGTAAAAGTTCCGTGATCAAACGATCTGAGTTGCTGGAGAATACCGTTTATCCTCACTAGACAGTATATATTATCATTATACATGAGGTGAGTAGGGTTTCGCCGCGTTGCGGTGGCCGAGCGGTTCCAGGCGCTTCAGTGACGAACCGCACGGCTGCTTCAGTCGCAGGTTGGAATTCTACCTCGGGCATAGATGTCTGTGATGCCCTTAGGCTAGCTAGGTTTAAGTAGTTCTAGGTCTAGGGGCTGATGACCTAAGCAGTTAGGTCGCATAGTTCTTGAAGCCATTTTTTGACCTTTCGCGTAAATTTTCTTTACATAAACCGTCGTATCTTTTGATTGCGTTGACATAGAAGCTCACTTTTTTACACCAGCAAGGGACCGGTTACAGCAAGAAGTGCGATACATTTCCGCTTATTATGTCCACCCGTTCTGGAGGTAAACGGGTTTTAAGGGTTGGGTAGACCGATAGACGGTCAAGAAAGTGAGACTAGTAGGGTTCCGTTTTTACCGGTTTAGGTGACGAAATCCTAACAACGAAAACACTGAAGATGAGGGCCGCATAAATAACACCCGCTACTCTTTATTCGAAATGTTCTAGTTGCTGTCGATACATAAGCATATTAGTCGTAGCTACGTTTTCGATCCAAATCACGTTTACAGGAATGCAAATAGAATGTATTTGCCTATACACGTGGTAATTCACATCCCAGTATTAATGCCACCGCGTTTTAGAAGTACGAACATTCTCATTGCTAGCTAGCTTAAGAAACACTTCTGCTAATGAACGTTTTCTGGCTGTGGCGAGTCTAGTGGAGAATTCGAAACAATGCAGAATACGTTTGGCAGCTATGTAGCCGTTTATTTCCTGGGGTGGTGCAGAATTATCCTACAAAATTTACTCTCTAATAACAGTAATTTGTTATTTCGATAATCATCCCGAATGATTGTCGCATAAGTGGTGACATAAAGGAAGAAAATTCATGTTTTTGAGTCCAGAAAGCTCTATGCAACAGAAACTGCAGATTTTTATTGCGAAATTGCCGGCTTGTTCATGTCTGGGGTAATAATAGAGGGCTGTTTGCCTAGGTTGTCTGCTAGCATAGTGAAAGGAAGGTCTGGTTTGTTTTCGGTTCTAATCTCTATGGAGGCAGGTAGAATATCAGTAAAGCAATTTTAAGAAATTCTCGCGCACCCAATACGATTTATCGCTACCTTTATTCTGTACTGGCGCTCTGTGGATGTCAATACGACACTCTTGTAGAATTTCATACATGATACTGCCTCCTTTTTCCGCTTCTGTCAATAATGGAATTGACTTAAGTGTGGCACTGAATGATGTTTAAGTGAATTTCTTTATGAATCTTCACGCATTGCTAAATTTGCACACTTTCATGGTAGGTCAGCAATGGTAATCCAGTATGACTGGTCTGAACGTTGACACAGACCGTTTCGCGGGCGAATGCGGATAATATTTTGCTAATTCGTAACGGTCTGGGGTTCTTTGTCTGTTATCTGGATAAGCTGAAATTCATTTTTATTCGTCCGTTTCATACAAATTAGCGTTTCTTCTTTCAGTTCTGTCTTATGTTTACGTGTTGTATTTAACACACTAATCAGCATTAATATAGTCTTAGAAATTATGGAATACAGTCTAAAAAAGTTCAGATAGTTTGTCAATTTCACGCCTGCGCATAGTATGTTGGTAGCACTTCGTCGCCTTGCCTGTTATGCTGTGTAGCAGACTTTAAAGCCGTGCGGATCAGCATAACGAAAAGGCGAGGGGTCTCGCTCGTTTTGTCCACGACTGTACATGTAGCATCATTGTGCTCTTTCAACAGAGATGCCACAGATCACTATTTATCCTACTTTGCAGAGAGAGAAGATTCTGGGTCTATGGACATCCAACTATTTACAGTCTACTGGTAGTTGTCCTTCTACCTCTTTCCGTAAATGCTCACGACAGTAGCACGTGAACATTCGACCACCTTCACCGTTTTCGAGATACTCATTCACAGAGTGTGAGTACTAACAAACTGCCTTTCGTCAGAGTCGCTTATCTCAATGGATTTCCCCATCTGTAGCTTATATCTTCGCTCGGGAGGTCCCCAGTCCTTGTCGGCTCCTCTTACATACTTTTATTACCTCGTCACATGTCCGCAACGCCACTATGCGATATCCAACGTCGCCGTATGCAATGGTCATAAAAATGCCGCACGCGATTAGCCGAGCGGTCTAGGGCGCAGCAGTCATGGACTGTGCGGCTGGTCCCGGCGGAGGTTCGAGTGCTCCCTGGGGCATGGGTGTGTGTGTTTGTCCTTAGGATAATTTAGGTTAAGTAGTGTGTAAGCTTAGGGACTGGTGACCTTAGCAGTTTAGTCCCATAAGATTTCACACACATTTGAACATTTTTAATGGTCATAATGTTTTCGTTTACGTGTGTAAAGCGCCTCGGGGATCTTGAAGGTAGGCCACAGTCCCCAGACTTAACACTTTGGCAACGGAACAGCCGCTATGTAATTTAGTAGCTATGTAATTTAGAGAAAACTATCAAAAATGGTTCAAATGGCTATGAGTACTATGGGACTCAACTGCTGTGGTCATAAGTCCCCTATAACTTAGAACTAGTTAAACCTAACTAACCTAAGGACATCACAAACATCCATGCCCGAGGCATGATTCGAACCTGCGACCGTAGCGGTCTTGCGGTTCCAGACTGCAGCGCCTTTAACCGCACGGCCACTTCGGCCGGCTTTAAACCTAACTAACCTAAGGACATCACACACATCTATGCCCGAGGCAGGATTCGAACCTGCGACCGTAGCGGTCTCGCGATTACAGACTGAAGCGCCTTGAACCGCTCGGCCACATCGATCGGCTTAGCAGTTAAGCGAATTAGAGGTAACTGTGTTGCGTATCCAACTGTACTCCACGCAGTGACTCGAAGTGCTGAGCTAGGATGACGATGATGAATGTAATCTAGTGACAACGTTCGCTCTCTTCTGAGCATCCACACATGGGTATTTCCATCATTGTGTTGAACACGGAACCAGAGCTCTCCTGAGAAGATCAGGTGGAACACTCTCTCGTGAGGTGTTGACGCCCCGCCTACTGCCGTCGGCGCACTTCTCTCTGCTGCCGCGTGATTGCCGTGCCGACACACTGTTGTTCTCCATATGTCGTCGTACTGTCCGTGTGCATATTTGTCTTGCTACGAACGGGACCGTCTCGGGACTCAAGGTACATGACGTGGCAGCACAATCGAATGGACAGTATGTATACTCGCTGCAGCCGTTAGCCGACGTTCCGTTGAGGTGTTGCTTGGCACTTACTGTGGCCCTCCAAAACCGACTATGTTGTCAGAAAAAAACTGCAGCACCCTGAAGGACTGACGTCAATGGCAAAGGGGTATAATAGGAGCTTATTTAGGGATTACAGTGCCACTGATTCATCTGGGAAGCGTAACAGCGATCAGATGGCGCTCACGAGGCCTGTCTGTGAAGCCACTGTTTCGATTTTACGGGCAGTAACTGTACTCGGTTTAAAGCTTTACAACATTAATCCTAGAGTACTACCATGTCTCACGGGGGAGTACACACTCCTGTTGAACAGTTTCAGCCATTTAAAAGGTGTCATACTTTGGGCCTGCGGGAAGCTCGATGGATGTATCGATGGGATGCTGCACATGCTGGACAAAGTGTATCTGTGGTGTGTCGCTGCTTTTAACACCGGGCTGTGTAACATTCTGATACCTGCAGACCAGGTTCTGGAAGTCGAGATCGACGTATTGTGAAGGCAGCCGTAACCGACTGCATTCCCGGCACATTTTGCGCTTTTTGAATCATCAGGGACAATTGCGAAGTGTCTGCTTGCAACACAAGGTGCAAGATGCTTAGGACATTCGACACCTTTTAGATCGTTTACATGCGAAGATACAAGTCTGCATTGTCGCCAGAAGGCTGCACACTGTGCACTGATGCGACTGCTTGAGCAATCTTTACTGTGACATGTAGTTTCATTTGCTCTGAATTGATCACGTACTCTTACAGTAGGCAGCGTCACTTGTCAGTCAAATAACTTTGTCCTTGATGGTGTCGTATTTTTTTCCGGCTGTGTGTACTCGTTTGCGTACCCGGCTAACGAAAGAAGCAATATCGTGGAACGAAAAACCACAGTCTTGATAGCCACGACCCTGCAGTGGTAACATTCCGACATGCGCTCGTAGACTTTTCCCCTTCTTACACGCGACATAACATGGTTCTCCCAGGAAGAAACTCGATTCAAATGCTATTTCTGGACGAGAATCCTATTGTGACACTCACAATGTAGATTGTTTATTCGTATATATTCTGTGCAGTTTGAGCTGAAATGCTAATCATTTGCGTATCACACTTCACGCTATTCTGACATTTACTGAATTCCGCCTTCGTGATGTTGAAATTCTGAATGGTCAGTAGAGCAGTAGGGAAATTTTTGCTCCATCAACAGAAAATGTGTCTCAATAGGTTCCAACATAGATGTCCATTTCTTTCGTGTCCTGTAACGTCATTATGAAGTGTCATTCTGATAATGAAGATCCAGTAATTTGAAATGGAGGTATCAACTGTGCCGGTAGATAAAGGTGCATTTAGAATATTCTTACTTTTTGTATAACGGGTTCACTACGTGATTTCTACTTCTGTTTCGAAAAGTTAATAGTAAAACAGTTAACGAAATCCGGTATCAACAATTAAACCAACTAAGCTTGAGTTGTCTAAGAATGCCATGTAACAGAACATCGTGAAAAAAAAAAAGAATCCACAGCCTTCTAAGATGATGCAGGAATTTTTGTTATGGTTTTGTTTTAAAACAACTGACATGTCTAGTTCAGATAATCCTGTATCATTCACTTACTTCTTAGCACCTTTTCTGCCTGCACAGAAAGCAGAAGAGCCCGCTGGTCTACAATCTAGATTAAATATATATAATTTAAATCTGTGTTACTTTTGTTTACCATTATTGACATTACCTACTCTAACATGGCTCTATAACGGTGAGTGCTTAAAGAAAGTGGGTGTTACTATGCGGGCTATTTGGAAAGTAAGGTCCGATCGGTCGTGAAATGGAAACCACGGTGAAAATCAAAAACGTTTATTTGCAGCAGTTAACCTTTTAGCTACTTCTTTACACAGTCGTCGCTCAACACCCTCGCTACAGAAGACAGCTGCCTATGCTTCCCGCCACATCTCTAGTCTGGTTTGCAGTTAGTTGTCTGTGCCAAGTCATTGTCTTTACAGCCAGCGGTTCTTGTCAGCAGAGATGAACTTGAGAGGAAGCCAAGTCCGGGGTGTGTGTTGGTTAATCAAACATCTGACGTCGAAAACGCTCTAAGAGCATCCTCATTGCACCTATAATGTGCAGCCGAGAATTCCCATGAAGAAGGAAATGCGTGAGTAGTACGTCATGTGGAGTTGCTGAAATCAAGCGAAACCTCGTAGCGACCACCCATACCTGGCGGCAGACACCATTGTTCTAGAAATCTTTATGTGATCACTGTGTGCTCAGAATTGAAAGAAGCGGCATAACGCGAACGACGGGCATACTAAAGGCACCGCCCAACACATCTGTGCAAACATTCATCGTATTTCCACTGCTGTCTCCATTTGGTGACCTATCAGGCCTTGCTTTCTGCCTTCGTAATACAGTGACGCTATTATTCAGCCACCATTGCTGCTGCCTCAAATTCATACTACGGGATCAATAAAATAACCTATATTTATTTAAAATTCATTTCATGAACTGCGATCCTTTTAAAGACGCATTTTTATGCAGTGCAGTTACTAGCTTTGAAATATTTCTCTCACGCTACTACACCAATCTGTTAGTAGCGGACGAGCAATCATTAATTATGCCTATTTTATTGCCTCTCCTTTCATTAAGGTAATTCCGCTTTCTCTCCTTGCTCATCGCATAAGACAAATAGTATTTAAACTTTCACTGAAGAGAAGGACGAATTATAGATGGGCCCGTATTATTCATGTGGAAATTGGTATGATTCTCAGAAAAGAGCTATAAGTGTAATTGTGACAAAGTGAACACAAGTTAATGCTCGGTAAATTTCAGTAGTGATTTAACCTCGCCACCTGGTACTGTTCCTAAGGGCGAACGAATTACTTCCTAATTAATCTTAATTAATCTCTGTCTAAGGCCTACATCTACATCAGTGTTCTGCGAGCAATCTGGCGGAATGTGGTGGAGGGAGCTACTGTGCATGGGGACTTAATTAAAATAGAATGCAAATAATTTTAATTTTTTGATTTAGTAGCTGATTGTCCGATTACGAAGTCTCGTAAACGGTTGGCCCTGACTAGTATTATTACGCAATCTGACTGCATAGAACAACAACAAAGAATGAAATGGAAATTTTCATTAACACAATTAATTAATTAAGTCCCCAGCAACTATAAAACCTACGAAACCAAAGCACAAGTATAACTGTTCTGTGTGTGGAAGTATGATTCAACGTATGCATCTGGCACGGTTCTTCTTCAATAACACAAGAAATTTTAAATATCACTTATACTGAATTAATTAAAGAAAATAGAAATACCATAATTACTCAAGAAAACCAGAATTACGCTCTAATACAAGAACACAAGCCAGATGCTTTGTTGACTGAACCTGTAATGACGCATTATTTAAGACACTGAAATAATGAAAAAAAAACACAGAATATTTTACCTTCATATATATTGACGAAAAGCACTCTGATCATTACAGTATTTCCATTTGAACCATCTGCTGTCTATCCCATCAAACAACTGCATAAAACATGGAACAAGCACTCCTTACTACAACATCTCGACAAGCCTTGCCCACTAGCACATCTCAACACGAACTGACTACTACGAGTCCTCGACAAGCACTGCCCACTACGACATCTCAATAATCACTGCCTACTACGAGTTCTCAAGAATCACTGCCAGTGGAGGCGGCCGAACAAAACTCTCTGGCGCGATCTCTGGCGCTGTGGCTCAGTGTAGCCACCTTTCATATGCCCTTCCTCCACGGGCCAGAATTTGATGGTATTTTTGCCAGCATTGGTGGTGAAAATACCACCAAATTCGTCAAAAAAAAATACAGACAAAAATAAAAGATAATATTAATGCGTAAATATCATATCACTAGATAAAATATTGGCTTTGCACTGACCTTTCAATAACCTAATATATAGAATACAGTAAGCAATACAAATTCTTTCATACATGTGACTTTACATAATAGTTTACACAAGTATTATGTGGTTAAACAGTTCAATCAATAGCGTCAGCAATGACGAATATGTGCAGGTAAGAGTCTCATAACTTTTCACAAACAGTAATACACAAAAAATCAGTTTATACAAATATTCACATAAACGCTTTCCATAGCTCAAGAATAAGCAGTTGACAGTTCCAGCAGTAGCACCCAGCAATGGTCAACAGGTGCAAAAACCAACAAGTGACATTTTTTCAGTAGAAACAGTCCATCAGTGGCACCCAGTAATGTTGAATAGGTGCAGACACCAACAAGTAACACCATTTCAGTATAAGCAGTTCCATTAGTGGCACCAGCAATGTTGAGCAGGTACAGATATCAACAGGTGACATCTTTTCAGTAGAAGCAATCCATCAGTGGCACCCAGCAATGTTAAACAGGTGCAGACACCAACAAGTGACATCATTTCAGTAGAAGCAGTCCATCAGTGGCACCCAGCAATGTTGAGCAGGTGCAGACATCAACAAGTAACACCATTTCAGTATAAGCAGTTCCATCAGTGGCACCAGCAATGTTGAACAGGTGCAGACCGCAGTCCATAATATTCACTTTCACTAATCACACTGTTCATCAGCAGAAATTAAACATGTTCTAGTGGCACCAATCATGTAGAAAAAGTGCAAATAACAGTCCATAATATTCCCTATTACTAATCAGACAGTTCAGGCATGAACAATAGTTTGAATGCACATACAAATGCTTTACACACTAAACATATAAATTCTAATAAACACACAAATGATATAAGATAATTGTCACATTAACTATTACAGTACACAATAACAGTAAACCTATAATATTTATGGGTGTCAGTGCAAGCCACAACAAACAAGAAAAATAATATTTAGGAGATAGGTTGGGATCACTTCTCTGGGATTATAAAAGGAAAACACACAAAACACACTCACTCATCTTTCATCCACATTTAGTGCTACTGTGTAGTTGAATAGTGTTAACTGTGTAAATGCAATTCTGTCAAAATTTTATGTTCATCATGTGTATCAAGTAGTAGTGGCAGCAATGTATAACAGTCAATAATAGTTAGTCAACGTCATAGTCATCATGTCAAGACCAATGTTTGCCAAGCCAGATCAAAATGTACGGTTGATGAACAACTGTCAGTGTACCAAGATATGCAAATGCTTCCTCTCTCAAAAAAAGTATATACTGCTTAGTGATTTGACAAAGTGTGTGTGTAGACAATCTTCCTTCTACTTGAGTGTTCTAGTCTGCCATCTTCATCCTCCTTGTTCCATATGGACCAACAAAAAAAAAATATTCTCCTCACTTACTTTACCTCTTATCCACCAAAACTCCAATAATCATCAGCATCACATAATCTCAATACTTCACTAATACCTCTTCAATACGTCGATACATATAAACCTTATCATGAATATCATTTACCTTACCTCTTGTCCACGAAAACTCCAATAATCATCACTTAATCTTAATACTTCAATAATACCTCTTCACTACGTCGATATATATAAACCTCAGCACCAATATCATTTCACTTCCATAACAACTCTTTCCTCTAGTCAGTCTCCTCGAACAAGTACAGACAAAATCCTAGTGCAACTTCAATTCATCATCCCATACAATCCGAAGACACAGTGTCCACACACAACCTCTGTGTAATCCATCTGACCCAAATTTTCTACTCATTATAAATTATAAGATACATTTTGGTTCCTTGTCCATCATTAAATAAAAGAAATGCAGACATGACCTCTAACAGACTTTAGTTCGAATAACTCTCAGTAATTAAGTACGATTACGGAGTGTGAATGATCATAATATTTCACAGTGTGTACACCACTTCAAGAATCATAGCAGAAGCAAACATGTGGAGTATTTTTTGTGTCAAGTGTCACTTCCTATTTCAATTGCTCACGAAAAATGCAGTGTAATAACTGTCAATGGTCTAAACCTAGTTTTGGTATGTCGTGTCGTTAGCTTCCTTCCTATTAGCATAAATTTATACAGCTTCCATAAAACCTCAGCTCATGTGACTTCTATGAAGTTTCTTGTACTCATGTCGTTCGTCGAATTATAGCAGTTCATTTTCTTATCTTAAAAATATAAGGCACTGAGCATAAGCAAAACATGCAATAGCGAGTAAATATACCAGTAGAGAACTGAATGTCAACAAGTGGATGCAGCACAATTCCTACAACGAGGCTCTGCCAAGCGAACAATCTATAATTAATACCACAGTGTAACCTAAACTCTATGTTCGTACACAGTATATCAGCATTTCTATATTCTAAATTGAAGAGTAGTTATGACAACAAAACAGAAGTGTGTAAATATGCAATCCATACGCACAGCAGCAAACATATATCTTACGTAATAAACAAGTCATTAGCATCATATCAGCATAAGCAAACAAATGTTTATATGTAATCTTAATAAGTAAACATGAAGGCGCAAGCAGATAAATCAGAAAGTATATCTTACATACATAACCACAGTCAGCACAATTAATCAGTTGTCAATTACAATTTAAATAAATAAGCACAGCAGGCACATAATAAAAAAAATATGACATCAGTGAAAGAGCAGTGCAGCCAAGCGATGCATAATATATACAAATAACAACCCTATTCATTAATCAATCATTGTCAAAATCAGTTAATGTGCGCAAGCACGTCGCTTCACAAGTAAATTCATAGAACATGAAATTAGCACAAAGTGTGAGTCACGTAATCGCGAGCAGAAATTTACGTCTAAAGTACGTACCTAAGTGGAAATATGTTACCTGAAAAATAAACTCAATTAACAGTTACCTTTTTCAGTTTATTACTTTTTTCTTCGAAATTACATTCTTCCTGAAATTTTCTCCATAGTAAGTCGTCTTAATGTCGGACATGCACAGAATTTACCTGAAGGTCTTAAATATTTTATACAACCGTATCCTGAAAAATACTGAACGTTAATAACATAATTTATAAAGCCACCATAGCTTTATACTGAATTTAATCCGAGAAATTAGACTGTGTATTTGTTTACGTCTGTCAGTGCATTCGCACTGAGCGCTCGATCAGCTGTAGGCGCGTGACGTAGGAAGTGATTGTTTGCGGTCAACGACTGCCTTGTGCGGCGCGCAGACTTCACTGTTGCTTTGAGTATCTGCCGCCGCCGGAACACGGCGCGGTATCCTTGTACTCTCCGCATGTTTACGTATAACTGTTGGTTTCTCAAAAGTATGTCATTCCACAAAAATTTTTACGTTCGATATATGATGTATTCCCTTAGAGCGCCGAGATTTAAAGAGTTTCTACTTCAACAGTGTTATCATGAATAATTTTGCGAATTCTATATGGACCGTTACAAAGCAGAAAAAATTTGCGACATAAGCCTTTTCCTTTATGAGACAAACGGTGAGATTTAATTAACACCTTTTGACCGACTGACAAAATTTTTAAACGACCAGGACGTTTAGCTGATTTCTCTCTTCTAGCAGCCGCAGATGCAATATTTTGTAGAGCCAGGTTGACAACTTCAGAATGCCGCAGTTTCCGTGAAGGCGGAAAAGGAACGATTTCAGAAATGCGATTTGTTGGTACTTTATTTTTTAATATCAATAGAGGCGGTAAAGAAGTTGAGTCATTAGGAAGTTCATTCAGAATGTTTTGAAAAATATGAAGATACTGATCCCAAGTTCTGTGATTCTGATGACAATAAAGACGGCACAATTTATTGATCTCCTTCATCCATCTCTCTGAAGCATTAGATTGAGGGTGAAAAAGTGAAATAAAAATTGGTTTAATCTTACGACGCCGTAGAGTACGAAGCCAAATTTTAGAGCGAAACTGTGATCCATTATCTGATATAACCTTATCAACATGACCCACTTCTTTAAGAAAATGTATGATGAAAGCATTGGATACTGAACGAGCTGTTGCTTTGCGTAAAGGTGTAAAACACACATATTTTGATGTCAATTCCACTGCTACGAAAATGTACGCAAAACCATTAGTAGAACGAACCACTGGGCCGAACAAATCGACTGCAGCCATCTCCTTTAATTTCGCTGGAATGATAGGAAACAACGGTGCTCTGTGAGAAACAGTTGGCGGCTTAGCCTTTTGACATAATTTGCATTTGGCAAGATCAGATCGAATGCGTTTTTCCATATTACTGAAGTAGCAATTTTCTCGTAATTTATGAAAGCATTTTCTGGGACCAAAGTGCGCATAACTAAAATGTGTGTACCAAATCAATTTATTGACCCACTCATCAGGAATACAAACTAACCAAACAGAGTTTTCGACCGATTTTCGTTTGAAAAGAATGTCATTGCGAACTAAATAATGCTGTCTAATCGCTACGCTTTCCTTTCTCCTCCACTTCTCCTTAATGTCCTTCCAGATTGGATCCTTATTTTGCTCCTTAGCGATGTCCTGGAGCGAAGATGAAATAAAGTTCTCAAACGCAACACCTTGAATGTACATCAAACAATAATGGTTTTCTTTGCAGTCCTCTTCAGCACTTTGTTTCAAACCCATAGGTGCACGTGATAAAGCATCAGCAACAATATTTGAAGATCCCTGTATGTAAACAATACTAAAATCAAATTCCTGTAGGTACAACGCCCATCGTGACAATCTGCCATGAGTTAATTTTGTCGACATAAGAAATTCCAAAGCTCGATGATCAGTGTAAACCTTAGTATGTCTACCGAACAAAAATGTGCGAAATTTTGTGAAAGCCCAAACAACAGCCAAAGCTTCAAGTTCCGTAATCGAATAATTCTTTTCGGAGTTAGAGAGAACACGACTTCCAAATGCAATAGTCTTCTGTACTACAACGTCGTTTTCTTCTGTCTCTAGAAATAAATGTGCACCTAGGCCTTTGTATGATGAGTCCGTCGCCAAACAAAAGTCTTTAGATAAATCCGGATGCGAAAGAAGTGGACCAGCAACTAAAGCATCACGGAGTTGTTCAAATTCTGACTGAGATTCCTCATCCCAACACCAATTAGATTTCTTTCCAGATAGTTCACATAAACGAGGTGTGGCCAAATCGTCCAATCTAACAAAGCGTCGAAGAAAATTACAGACACCAAGGAAACTACGAACATCACGTTTTGTGGTAGGAACAGCATAATTACGAATAGCGTCTAGTTTCTCTGGATCAGGGAGAATACCTTCTGTAGAAATAATGTGACCGAGAAATTTCACCTGAGAACGACCAAATTCAGATTTTTCCAAGTTCACTGTAATGCCAACTCTTGCAAAAATACGTAATAATGAATCCAAAATTTTGTTGTGCTCACTCCAAGAACATTTAGCAATAAGAATATCGTCAACATGTGAAGTAATATTGTCACGAAGATAAACAGGTAAAATTTCATTTAAGCTACGAATGAATGCTGCTGAAGATACAGTAAGTCCAAACGGTAATTTCCGAAATCTCTTTTGGGTAAAACAGTCAAATCCGGTTATTGTTTACCTACTGTCTAGATAGATGGATAGTAGAAGAATTGTTTTTATAGATGCAAAGAATAGTGAAAGAGTAGGCAGCGGTGCAGAAAACTAAAAGGGAAATAGCACCACTACAGCTCGGGGCCCTGTGAGCGCTACGACACATATTCACTTAGTGTAGTGAATCCCCTGAGGACATTAATAGCTGCACATAAATTTCAGTTTGTGACTTAGTGGCAAATTTGGCGGAAGTGCGTACATAAATTGATCTAACCATGAACATGGATGTATGTCATTCTTAGAATTGCGGAAGATCTTAAATTTCCGAACAGTCAAGAAGTGTTTATAGTCAAAGCTTCCGCCTCGCGGCGACAAAGACCTACCGCGTCTGTTCCAGTCCCAATGTTGATTATTGTCAAGTTCGCGCGCCTGGCGCTCCCTTGTTGCATCCCGTAAATGAAACAAATTATTTTCTTCAAACCCCTCTGCTAACTGTGATTCCAAATTTCTTTTGCTGTCCTTTCCTACAATTTCGCCTTCAATTTGTTTGACTTGCTTTCGTAATGCCTCAACTTCCCTTTTAACACGTTCATTAAATTTTCCCTGTTTTTCAACATGCTTATTTATGTTCTGGTACTCTTCGGTTTCTGCACATGGCAATGGAGCTGTATCATCCGAATCTGTGTCCCCATTTAAACTAAGACTTGTCAGTTTATCTGAAATCTCAACTCTTTCCGATAAGTTTACGTCTTCCGTAAGTGTCGCAACTCCGGTTTCGGTATTGTTACATTTAGTAGTTGATTGTTCACACTGTTGCGTTGAGTCATTTGTGCTGTCATTTGGTACGGATTCCTCGATTCTTTCAAATACTTCTTCATTATCGTGTGCACGTTGTAAATTTAACTCTGAAAATTTTTGTACTATCACGCGATCTTTTTCTTCCTGTTCTCTGTCCTGTTCCTCTTGTCTGATTTCTGTTGAAATTAAACTATTATTGTGAGCATTCAAAATCGGTTGTACTTCTTCTCTAATTTCTTTCTTTGATTCATCTTTCGTATTTTTGAAACATGTCCCTATTTGTGAGCATAATCGTGTTGTCATTGCTTTCATCTCTGTTTTTAATTCAGATCCAAACCGTGTTTCCATTGTTCGCATATCAGTTTTTAATGCAGATCGAAACTGCTCCATTGTTCCCCTATCTGTTTTTAATTCAGATCTCAAAGTTCCCATCTCAGTTTGAATTGTTCCTATTTGTGTTTTTAATTCAGATGCCAAATTTAATATTACACCCATCAACTGCTCCATTTGATCTGGTTCGAAATTCTTTTCGCCCCTAACATTTCTCGCAAAACCAGTTTCCTTCGTCATAGCTGTAAAGCCATCTGTGTTCGATACTATTCCAGAATCTTCTGTCGTTAATCTCGAATTCTGAAAATTTTCTAATTGTGAAAAGTTTTGAATTGGTTCCGGACTATTTTCCCGACTTATTACATTGTTTTCCACGTCATTATTCAACGTACTGTTCTCTTGTGTTGGCGAGTTCGCCATGTCAACAATTTCGTCATTCTCACTATTCATCATTTTTGCCTTTTTCATTGATCGCGTAATCATTTACAAAACAAACAAAACTCGTCACTGTACGAAAATTACAGACAATGACTCTTTATCTTCAACAATACCATTCACTCGAAATGTTTCCCTCAAACACGATTAACGAACAATTGAAATAATTGCACTAAATCGTCAAACGCGTATACAAGACAACAATTCAAATTCAGAGAAAAAATACCATTATAAGAATGACAATTACCAAATCTACACATGCAAAACATTATAATTACTAAACTACAAATTACTACAACAATCCTACTGTCTACTATTTTTACAATCAGAAGAATTCCAAGGGACGATCCGAAGCAGCGGTCGCCACGTGCATGGAGCTTAATTAAAATAGAATGCAAATAATTTTAATTTTTTGATTTAGTAGCTGATTGTCCGATTACGAAGTCTCGTAAACGGTTGGCCCTGACTAGTATTATTACGCAATCTGACTGCATAGAACAACAACAAAGAATGAAATGGAAATTTTCATTAACACAATTAATTAATTAAGTCCCCAGCAACTATAAAACCTACGAAACCAAAGCACAAGTATAACTGTTCTGTGTGTGGAAGTATGATTCAACGTATGCATCTGGCACGGTTCTTCTTCAATAACACAAGAAATTTTAAATATCATTTATACTGAATTAATTAAAGAAAATAGAAATACCATAATTACTCAAGAAAACCAGAATTACACTCTAATACAAGAACACAAGTCAGATGCTTTGTTGACTGAACCTGTAATGACGCATTATTTAAGACACTGATATAATGAAAAAAAACACAGAATATTTTACCTTCATATATACTGACGAAAAGCACTCTGATCATTACAGTATTTCCATTTGAACCATCTGCTGTTTATCCCATCAAACAACTGCATAAAACATGGAACAAGCACTCCTTACTACAACATCTCGACAAGCCTTGCCCACTAGCACATCTCAACACGAACTGACTACTACGAGTCCTCGACAAGCACTGCCCACTATGACATCTCAATAATCACTGCCTACTACAAGTTCTCAAGAATCACTGCCAGTGGAGGCGGCCAAACAAAACTCTCTGGCGCGATCTCTGGCGCTGTGGCTCAGTGTAGCCACCTTTCAACTGGTACCATTATTTGATCCCTTCCTCAATGTTACACTCGCCAGTGGAGCGAGGGAAGGAAAAATGTCGGTGAATCTCTGTATTAGCTCTAATTTCTCAAAATTTGATAAACATTTGACATTATGTCGATACCTGGAGGCGATTTGAGTTGTTGCATTATTCGGAGATATTGTGCACGTCAAGATCGATTGTAAATCTTTAGACTGATTACTGGTTTCCACAGATCCGATTATGAGAATACAGATCTGTCGAAACCAGTAATCAATAAAAATATTTACAAGTAATCTTGGCGTACCTGAAAGCCGCGCGGTATTAGTCGAGCGGTCTAGGGCACTGCAGTCATGGACTGTGTGGCTGGTCCCTCAGGCATGGGTGTGTGTGTTTGTCCTTAGGATAATTAAGGTTAAGTAGTGTGTAAGCTTAGGGACTAGAATGAGATTTTCACTCTGCAGCGGAGTGTGCGCTGATATGAAACTTCCTGGCAGATTAAAACTGTTTGCCCGATCGAGACTCGAACTCGGGACCTTTGCCTTTCGCGGGAAAGTGCTCTACCATCTGAGCTACCGAAGCCCGGTCCTCACAGCTTTACTTCTGGCAGTATCTCGTCTCCTTAGGGACTGATGACCTTAGCAGTTAAGTCCCATAAGATTTGACACACATCTGAACATCGTACCTGAAATTTCAGAATAATATTCTCGAAATTTCTCGTTGTAGACATTTGACGAGACATATATGGAAGGAAGTGGTATGTTGTTTGACGCTTCCTGGAAAGCAATATTTCGGAATTTCGATAGTAAACCTCTCTGTGTGCACAACGCCTCCGTCGTAGCGGCCATACTCGGCATTTGTAAAATCACGCGGCATGCTTATAATGGAATTGGCCCAAAAAATTATTATCACAGTTGCACTTGAATAATTCAGTTATCTAGATTTAAGAAGACCGTTAAACTTAGTGACAACCATAAAAATTGTTGGGTAAAGTCATAGTACCTGGAGTGTCAACAAGTGAAGTGAAAACTTATTTCTGTTCTTATTATTTCGGTAACCACCAAAAACGGAACACATGTAGAATGGAATGTTTTATTAGAATTCATCCTTACTACCACCCCGTGCTGAAATACTCTGTGTATCTATTGAAACATTTGACGTGCTTCATTAAAATCGTATTACATACCAAATGTCGATTATGTACTCCAGCATTTAGCTTATGATCTATTTTCTTGTCGCTACGGTGCATAGCGTCTTAACATAATTTATAAAATGAACATAATAACTAGGTACATAGAAATATGCACATTAGTACTTCTTATGTTAATACGCAAGAGTGTTAAGTTTTATGTGAGAACGAAAAGTCATGCAGTGTTCTAAAGTCTTATTGGTACTAAGTAACATTGTGATACAAAGATGAAAGCTTGCGCTTTCAGATACACACTAGGCATATTGCCCCGGGGAATCAACTCATCTGCTGACAGTGATGTTGAGAGCGGTAATTATACCAATTGACCTCAATGAAGGTGAAAAACAAATTTAATTAAGGGATTCCATGTTGGTTCCCTATCGATAGACTGACATCGTATGGTGTGGTCCCTCTGGTAGTCGTGTTGGTTTAGTTTTAGCATGTTACTGTCAAGATCACCCTACCACGTTCGTGACACAGTATTACCTCAACGTTGTCATGTGCAGGCTCATATAATAAACAATGCAACAAACGCACATATCAGTTTTGTCACTTTAGTAAAATAAAAAAAGTCCTTAGACAAATATCATTATATTTGCACTGTCTACGCCGTATTGTCCGTCAGATCTTATCTAGCGTGATCTTTGTCATTGGATCATTGCAAATTTCATTGCTTTACCTTCATTGCCTTTCGTATTGTCTGTTGTCTTGTACCCTCTTTCTAGTCTGTTAACGCAATAATATGACGTTGATCGCGTATGGATAATAAACTTGATTCTGGGTTAGGCTATTTTCTCCGAAGAAATTTTGACCGATTAGTGGAGAGAAGTGTATATCAAGACGTTTTATTTTATTACAGCACTAGCTGTTTATGTGGATTTTGTTTAATACTTAAAACAGTGTCATCATTCACATAAGATACGAAACGAAAAGGTGTATCATACGTCTCAAGGAATTCACAACAAAACTAATTGAAATAATATAGAAATTAGATAATAAAGTCGCCAACCCTATAGGGGCACTAACTGTCCAATATCTGATCAATAATGCGGACAGTAATGAATACGTAGCCGTTTCAAGTCTGACAAGGCAGTATATTACGCAAGGTATTTAAGCTCGTTATTGAAGAATAAATAATTGCCTGGAGGCAACTCTTTTGTTACGAAAATGACTAATGTAAATTCAGATTAACGTTTAGTTACGTGGATTAGAAAAAAATTGGTTCAAATGGCTCTGAGCACTATGGGACTTAACATCTGTGGTCATCAGTCCCCTAGAACGTAGAGCTACTTAAACTTAACTAACCTAAGGACATCACACACATCCTAGCCCGAGGTAGGATTCGAACCTGCGACCGTAGCGGTCCCGCGGTTCCAGACTGAAGCGCCAAGAACCGCACGGCCACACCGGCCGGCCGTACATTAGATTCCTGGACGCGGCAAAACACGTACTTAGAATAGATTGTGATTACTATGAAAATTTACCGCATCAAATAAGTAATTGTTGGCTTTCAACTGATCGACTATGCCGAAATACGAATCAAGCCAGTACACAATGACATTATTACAACAGACACTGATCTGAATATGTTAAATTAATTTCATCTTTTCTTTGATTTGCTATTACCAGAAATACTTTAATTTTAAGTTGCTTTACTTTGTTTTCACTCAATTGCCAAGAATGACTTTGCCTCTAAATGATATCGAAAGCCGGCAGCGGTGGCCGTGCGGTTCGAGGCGCTCCAGTCCGAAGCCGCGCTGCTGCTACGGTCGCAGGTTCGAATCCTGCCTCGGGTATGGGTGTGTGTGATGTCCTTAGGTTAGTTAGGTTTAAGTAGTTCTAAGTTCTAGGGGACTAATGACCACAGCAGTTGAGTCCCATAGTGCTCAGAGCCATTTCAACCATTTTTTTGCTATCGAAAAACATTGTTAACTTATTGAGACTTCGCTATTAATTTCTTTCGATTAGCTTTTAGCAGACAAACAAAACTGGCAACGACAGTCTTTTAATAATTTTCTTTTAACTGCTTAAACGATACCCGGGTATTCGATAACTTGAAGCGAATGAGTTCACAAGTTGGTGACAATGACTGAGCATAATGCCAAGATCATGTACATACAGTTTTCACGTGCCACACTTATCATTGAAATTTCAAGGTTCTCTGAGAATGTCACTAGGTAATGCCTCACAAAGTTTAAAGCGTGAACTTCGCAGCAGATGTTAAGCCATTTTCTTCGCGGTCGCCTGCAATGCTCCCACTGCTCCACGTTATATTGTGGGCACACCCTGACTCTCAGAGCCCGGTTATGGAGCAGGTTCCTGATGTTATCGGAGCCTCTAACATCTGTCTATACTCGTCATAGTCCTGGTGCCTCGCTAGTAACAGCTGCGCCTCACAGAGGCCAACCAGTGCACAGCACTTGCTTGTGTTCGTTTTTACGACTCACAACAAAGTAGCTCTCCCTGTGCGCTCTGCTCTGACTTCACACTCGGATCCTCCTAGGCAAGTATTTATCCCTTGCCAACGATATTGATTTTCGTAACTTTAACTAACGGCCTTAACCCAGAATAAATACATCGTAATATATGTCACAACTCGTACCGTATCATTAACTAACACACAGTATCTAAATATTTACAGAATAAAACAAATGCCTCACATTTACAATAAACGTAATGGGCAAAAATTTTCGGTAAGGCATCTTTTTTATAGTTTCACAGACTACAGTCACACTACCGTTATACCTAAGTGCGTTTTTGAAGTTAATGACAAGACCGTATCAACAACTTTTATTTCTCACTGCCCATAATTACCAAATTAGATAGCAGTCGTAGGGACTGGGTACTATCTGGCTGAACTGCCCACACGCAGTTAGCAGCAACGGGGCGATAAGTTACAGACGTCCACTTGCGGACGTCGAACACTGTGGAGTGACGGCAGCTGGTCTCTAAAGAGATTGGCTTCGCTCGACGTCACGGCAGCGGCTGGTGGAACAAGTGAATGAACCGCGCACCGTTACCATGTCCCATCCATCACAGACCTGACAAGCGCGTCTTAGGAACACTTCGCAAATAATCAAGATTGATTAACAGGAAAAAGCGACAGCGACGATCGCCATGCCACCAGCTATCAGCGGCAGTCTATTAAGTCTTCTGGTGAAAGCAGACTGTAACTGACTATAAAACTTTGTTAAGTTGTGTTCTCCCTCCGTCTTTTGATTCCATAGTAAAAAACTGAAACTTAGTAGGTGGTGGTGGTGGTGGTGGTTAGTGTTTAACGTCTCGTCGACAACGAGGTCATTAGAGACGGAGCGCAAGCTCGGGTTAGGGAAGGATTGGGAAGGAAATCGGCCGTGCCCTTTTAAAGGAACCATCCCGGCATTTGCCTGAAACGATTTAGGGAAATCACGGAAAACCTAAATCAGGATGGCCGGAGACGGGATTGAACCGTCGTCCTCCCGAATGCGAGTCCAGTGTGCTAACCACTGCGCCACCTCGCTCGGTGAAACTTAGTACTAAAGAGTAATCGCTTCTGAAGAGAAAGCACAACAATCAAGGCAGCTTAACGCAGCAAAATGTCATGGCTCATGCCAATCCTAGACACATCAGAATTCGAATCTGGAGTTCTTTCTTCTCACGAGGAAAGGCGTTAACCATTAAGGTGTATGAGCACGTATACGAAACTGCCCCAATGCTTCATCGTCACAGACCTGTGAGTACGACTCCTGGTTTTGGCGGCTTTCCCATTAGTCACTTTTGCATTACATCGTAAGTTGAGAATTTTCGGATTTCATTCTCAACCTTCCACTAATTTCTTTTAACACACCCACCGCCCCCTCGGTCGGATAGACGTGGGTGTTAAAGTGTCGTTTCAAGGGTCAGGAAGTGTGCCGGCCCTCGACGAAACCGCCTGACGAATTAACTAAGTGGGGTGCCGTGACAGCCAGCATGGATGTGGTTTTTAGGCGATTTCTCACAACCAGCTAGGTGACACACTAATCATTAATATGAAAGGTTAACGCAGTACTGTACTTCCGATCCATTACCCAACAGATGATCTATTGTAGCGATCTTTAATTCGTCTCGTCGAAAGCTGACTGAGACCTATATGCTACAGATATTCAGACGTATCGTTCTAAATACATGTATCAAAAAAAGTTTTGCATCACCTAGGTTCCGTGAGATCCGGAACCTGGAGAGAAAACTGGAATAGAGATCAACATAAATATCATTTCCGCCCTTTTTATTGCAATGCAATGAGGCAAAAAAATGTCTCCACATGAATTATTAGTTCTTATTGTGGTCCCGTCCTAAGACTGGTTTGATGCATCGCTCCATCCTAGTTCGTCCTCCACCAGTCTCTTCACGTCGGAATAACGAATGTAATCGACATCTATTTGAACCTGCTCAGTGTATTCATGTGTGTACATCTACAGCTACAACTGAGTCTTCACCGGTGCTCCGCAAGGCACATAATGGAGTGTGGAGGATGGCACATCTGGTACAGATCACCCCTTCCTTGTTCCACTGTATTAGCTCTAATTTCTCGTAGGTCTACCTTTAAAACATGGTCCCTCTCCCCACACTTTTCTCTATTACCAAAATTCCTGGTGACTTTATTCTCCTGACTTGTCCGCATCCAAAGATTCCAATAACGGACTATTTTACCCAAGAGGATGCTATGACCATTAATCTTTGTAGCCACAGCCTACGGGTATGACAACACCTGTAGTTTCTGCTTGCTTTCAGCTGTAAGCAGTATCAGCGCAGTAAGGTCAGTCACGTATACAGTCTGTTGCCCCTGAAACTACGGAAAAGGCTGCTTCTATTCTTCAGAAACTACTGGATATTCTAGCCTCTCCCACAGATAGCCCTCCAGGGCGGTTCCATCTACGTACAGCTTCTGTACCGTTGAAGCTCGCAAACCACCCATCTTCGGTAACATCTATGGTTCATCTTCATCTTTGCAAAGGGAACTCCGGTTTTTCAGTGAGTAGGCGATGATGTCACGTTCAGCTCGGAAACAGCCAAGCTAGACCTTTGGCCAGCCCTGACGGCTGCGGACGCCCCATGCGTAATCGTGAAGACACCTGCAGATTCCAGACTCTACACCCATGCAGTCCCATAACAGAAAAACTTTGTATAGCAAGCATTTCTCGGAAGCTGTGCGGGTTGTGTCAGACTGTGACGCTTAATAGGTCAGGAGTCTACTACACACAGGAGGCGGCTACACGGGTAGCGGCAGCTGTGTGGAAGTGACTGGGCAGTGTTTTAGGTTAGCGGGTCTCAGGGAACCACAGGAGGGGCGTCCGTCTAAAAGTGGGCAGGTAAAACACAGGAAGGTAGTTGTAGAAACGATTTGTATTGTAGTTGTAAATTGTCGTAGCTGTGCTGTGAAAGAACCAGAGCTCCAAGTCCTAATAGAAGGCACTGAAGCTCAAATAGTTATAAGTAGAGAAAGCTGGCTAAAGCCGGAAATAAGTTCAGCCGAAATTTTTTCAAACGACCTAACAGTGTCCAGAAAGGCTAGATTAAATACAACTGGTGGTGGAATATTTATTGCTCTCAGAGATAGTTTGCCTTATAGCGAAATTGAAGTAGATAGTTCGTGTGAAATAGTATGGGTAGAGGTTATACCTGACAATCGAACTAAAGTATTAATTCGATCGTTTTACCGACGCTCCGACTCAGAAGATATAGTTGCTGAACAGTTCAATGACAACTTGAGTCTCATTTCAAATAAGTACCACGCTCATACAATTATAGTCGGTGGTGACTTTAATCTACCCTCGATAAGCTGGAAAAATTATACGTTTAAAGACGGCGGCAGGCATAAAACGTCATCCGAAATTGTACTGAATGATTTCTCAGAAAATTATTTTGAACAATTAGTTCATGAGCCCACTCGAAGAGTGAAAGGGTGCGAAAGCATACTCGACCTTTTAGCAACAAATAATGCTGGACAAATAGTGAGTATTGTGACGAATACAGGGATTAGCAAGCACAAGGCAGTAGCTGCTAGGCTGAATACCGTAACACCTACAACCATCAAAAAGAAACGAAAAGTATATCTATTTAAAAATGCTGATAAAAATGCTCTTAACGCGTTTTTAAGAGACAGTCTTCACTCTTTCCGATCTAATCATGTAAGTGTAGAAAAGTTGTGGAATGTTTTCAAAGATATAGTATCGACAGCAATTGAGAGATATATACCACATAAATTAGTAAGTGAAGGTACTGATACCCCATGGTACCCAAAACGGGTCAGACCATTGTTGCAGAAGCAACGAAAAAAGCATGCCATATTTAAAAGAACGCAAAATCCCCATGATTGGCAAAAATTTACAGAAATTCGAAATATGGCGCGTACTTCAATGCGAGATACTTTTAATAATTTCCACAACGAAATTCTGTCTCTAAATCTGGCAGAAAACTCAAAGAGATTCTGGTCATACATAAAGCACACCAGTGGCAAGACGCAATCAATACCTTCACTGCGCAATAACAACGGTGAAGTCACTGATGACAGTGCCACTACGGCAGAGTTATTAAATACGGTTTTCCGAAACACCTTTATCAAAGGAGACGAAGTAAATATTCATGAATTCCAATCAAGAACAACTGCCAAGATGAGATACATAAAAGTAGATATCCTCGGAGTAACCGAAGCAGCTTAAATGACATAATAAAAGCAAGGCCTCTGGTCCATATTGTATACCAGCCTGGTTCCTCTCAGAGTATACTGATAAAATAGCTCCATATTTAGCAATTATATACAACCACTCGCTCACAGAAAGATCCGTACCTAAAGACTGGAAAATTGCTCAAGTCACACCAATACCCAAAAAGGGAAGTAGGAGTAATGCGCTGGATTACAGGCGTATGTCACTACCGTCGATTTGCAGTAGAGTTTTGGAACATATCCGGTATTCGAACATTATGAAGTACCTCGAAGAAGATTTATTGACACATAGTCAGCACGGATTCAGAAAATGTCGTTCTTGTGAAACACAACTAGCTCTTTATACTCATGAATTAATAAGTGCTATCGACTGGGGATGTCAAATTGGATCCATATTTTTAGATTTCCAGAAGGCTGTCGACACCGTTCTCACAAGCGTCTTCTAACCAAACTGCGTGCCTACGGAGTATCGCCTCAGTTGTGCACTGGATTCGTCATTTCCTGTCAGAAAGGTCACAGTTCGTCGTAATACATGGAAAGTCATCGAGTAAAATAGAAGGAATATCCGGCGTTCCCCAAGGAAGTGTTATAGGCCCTCTATAGTTCCTGATCTATATTAAGGACATAAGAGACAATCTGAGCAGTTGTCTTAGATTGTTTGCAGATGATGCTGTCATTTACCGTCTTGTTAAGTCATCAGATGATCAAAACGACTTGCAATATGATTTAGATAAGATATCTGTATGTTGCAAAAAGTGGCAATTGACCCTGAATAAGGAAAATTGTGAAGTCATTCACATCAGTACTAAAAGAAATCAGCTTAATTTAGATTACGTGATAAGTCACTCAAATCTGAAGGCTGTAAATTCAACTAAATACTTGTGTTGTTGTTGTTGTTGTGGTCTTCAGTCCTGAGACTGGTTTGACGCTGCTCTCCATGCTACTCTATCCTGTGCAAGCTTCTTCATCTCCCAGTACTTACTGCAACCTACATCCTTCTGAATCTGCTTACTGTATTCTTCTCTTGGTCTCCCTCTACGATTTGTACCCTCCAGCTGCCCTCCAATGCTACATTTGTGATCCCTTGATGCCTCAGAACATGTCCTACCAACCTGTCCCGTCTTCTTGTCAAGTTGTGCCACAAACTCCTCTTCTCCCCAATTCTATTCAAAACCTCCTCATTAGTTATGTGATCTACCCATGTAATCTTCAGCATTCTTCTGTAGCGCCACATTTCGAAAGCTTCTATTCTCTTCTTTTCCAAACTATTTATCGTCCATGTTTCACTTCCATTCATGCCTACAGTCCACACAAATACTTTCAAAAACGACTTCCTGACACGTAAATCTATACTCGGTGTTAACAAATTTCTCTTCTTCAGAAACGCTTTCCTTGCCATTGCCAGTCTACATTTTATATCCTCTCTACTTCGACCACCATCAGTTATTTTGCTACCCAACTAGCAAAACTCCTACACTATTTTAAGTGTCTCGTTTCCTAATCTAATTCCCTCAGCATTGCCCGACTTAATTCGAATACATTCCATTATCCTCGTTTTGCTTTTGTTGATGTTCATCTTATATCCTCCTTTCAAGACACTGTCCATTCCGTTCAACTGCTCTTCCAAATCCTTTGCTGTCTTTGACAGAATTACAATGTCATCGGCGAACCTCAAAGTTTTTATTTCTTCTCCATGGATTTTAACACCTACTCCGAATTTATCTTTGTTTCCTTTACTCGTTGCTCAATATACAGATTGAATAACATCAGGGAGAGGCTACAACCCTGCCTCACTCCCTTCCCAACCAATGCTTCCCTTTCATGCACCTCTACTCTTATAACTGCCATCTGGTTTCTGTACAAATCGTAAATAGCCTCTCGCTCCCTGTATTTTACCCCTGCCACCTCTAGAATTTGAAAGCAAATATTCCAGTCAACATTGTCAAAAGCTTTCTCTAAGTCTACAGATGCTAGAAACGTAGGTTTGCCTTTCCTTAATCTTTCTTCTAAGATACGTCGTAAGGTCAGTATAGCCTCACGTGTTCCAACATTTCTACGGAATCCAATTTGTTCTTCCCCGAGGTGGGCTTTTACCAGTTTTTCCATTCGTCTGTAAAGAATTCGCGTTAGTATTTTACAGCTGTGACTTATTAAACTGACAGTTCGGTAATTTTCACATATGTCAACACCAGCTTTCTTTGGGATTGGAATTATTATATTCTTCTTGACGTCTGAGGGTATTTTTCCTGTCTTATGCACATTGCTCACCAGATGGCTCTATCAAGGCCGTCAGTAGTTCTAATGGAATGTTGTCTACTCCTGGGTCCTTGTTTCGACTCAGGTCTTTCAGTGCTCTGTCAAACTCTTCACGCAGTATCGTATCTCCCATTTCATCTTCATCTACATCCTCTTCCATTCCCATAATATTGGCCTCAAGTACATCGCCATTGTATAGACTCCCTATATACTCCTTCCACCTTTCTGCTTTCCCTTCTTTGCTTAGAACTGGGTTTCCATATGTGGTCTTGATATTCATTCAAGTGGTTCTCTTTTATCCAAAGGTATCTTAAATTTTCGAGTAGGCAGTACCTATCTTACCCCTAGTGAGATAAGCCTCAACATCCTTACATTTGTCCTCTAGCCATCCCTGCTTAGCCATTTTGCACTTCCTGTCGATCTCATTTTTGAGAGATTTGTATTCATTTTTGAATGCTTCATTTACTGCATTTTTATATTTTCTCCTTTCATCAATTAAATTCAATATTTCTTCTGTTACCCAAGGATTTCTACTAGCCCTCGTCTTTTTACCTACTTGATCCTCTGCTGCCTTCACTACTTCATCCCTCAGAGCTACCCATTCTTCTTCTACTATATTTCTTTGCACCATTCCTGTCAATTGTTCCCTTATGCTCTCTCTGAAACTCTGTACAACCTCTGGTTTAGTCAGTTTATCCAGGTCCCATCTCCTTAAATTCCCACCTTTTTGCAGTTTCTTCAGTTTTAATCTACAGTTCATAAACAATAGATTGTGGTCAGAGTCCACATCTGCCCCTGGAAATGTCTTATAGTTTCAAACCTGGTTCCTGAATCTCTGTCTTACCATTATATAATCTATCTGATATCTTCTAGTATCTCCAGGATTCTTCCAGGTATACAACTTTCTTTTATGATTCTTGAACCAAGTGTTAATTATGATTTAGTTATACTGTGTGCAAAATTCTACCACACGGTTTCCTCTTTCATTTCTTATCCCCAATCCATATTCACCTACTATGTTTCCTTCTATCCCTTTTCGTACTCTCGAATTCCAGTCACTCATGACTATTAAATTTATGATTCCTTTCACTACCTGAATAATTTCTTTTACCTCAACTAAATACTTACGGTTTACAATTACAAATAACCTAAATTTGAAAGATCACATAGATAATATTGTGGGTAGAGCAAACCAAAGACTGCGATTCATTGTCAGAACACTTAGAAGGTGCAACAGGTCTACTAAAGAGACTGCTTCCACCACGCTTGTCCGCCCTATTCTGGAGTATTGCTGTGCGGTGTGGGATCTGCATCAGGTGGGACTGACGGATGACATCGAAAAAGTACAAGAAATGCAGCTCGTTTTGTATTATCGCGAAATAGGGGAGATAGTGTCTCAGACATGATACGTGAATTGGTGTGGCAATCATTAAAACAAAGCCATTTTTCGTTGCGACGGGATATTCTAATGAAATTTCAATCACCAGTTTTCTCCTCGGATTGCGAAAACATTGTGTTGGCACCCACCTACATAGGGATAAGTGATCATCAAGATAAAATAAGAGAAATCAGTGCTCATACAGAAAAATTTGAGTGCTCCTGTTTTACCGCGTGCCGTTCGAGAGCGGAACGGTAGAGAGACAGCTTGAAGGTGGTTCATTGAATCGTCTGCCAGGCACTTTATTGTGAATAGCAGAGTAATCACGTACATGTAGATGTAGGTAATCTGGCCTACTACGCCACTAACACGGTGGGCGGGTGGCAGAGCCTCAGACATTCAGGGTGCAAATCCCGACATCGACGTCTGGCTTTAGTGGATGCCCAGTGGACTGGCAGCTGGGGTGGCGTCCGTTTGAGGCTGGGCCCTTTGGTGCATTGAGTCGACCCTCAAGAGGATGGTCCCTATAGGATGGAGAACGGAGATAGCTACTCCAGTGAATGTCAGATGAGCGACGACAGCCTCACAGCAACAGCCAGCTATAGTGGTCGTAGATGCAATCCCAGCTACCAACTGAGCAGCACGGCCGGTTTGTTGATGGGTAGTAGTTCCTTGTGTCACAAACGCATCTTGCTACAACGCCACCGATTTGTCAGGGTTTGGACAGTATTGTTGGGCGCTAAAGTAGCAGTTGTGCCAGTGTGCTGAGTAAGTGAGGTGGCGATATGCTATACTTGCTTATTATGGCAAGCAGAGTGATTACGATAGCGGGCATTTTCACAGGTCCACGCCACTACACTCTTTGAAAAATTCCTTGGAATTTCTTGCTTCAATTGGAGCTGTAAACAGTCTACATTTTACGCATTTCATACTAGGCTCATTTTTATTGAGCCTTTGCTTCACAATAAAAAAAAACACGCTTGTAAATTTCCAGCGTCTTTGCTGCTTCTTGAGTGCTGACTGTAGTCCAGGATGCTCAAACAAGTCCTCATAGCTTTTTCATCATCTCCCTATATCTTGTAAATGTTCCACATTGCCCACAGTGTGGCTAGATTTGCAGACTATTCTGCTTGTGTGTACTTCATATTCAAATGTCTATCAACTGTTAGTACATCTAAGTTGCATATCAATATGCCTCATGACAGTTCTACTTCCATTGAACCAAAATTGTCCGTGCTAACGGGTAATACCTGATTTTCGTCATCACCTTAATATGATTATCTATGGCGCCTAAAATCAACACGTTTTATCCAATTTCTCGTATGTATACCACACACAAAATATTGATTAATAAATCTGCTTGTACGTCCACCCAAACAAGTTCCCTTGCACCTTGCGATATTTTATCATCCTGTTTAAGAGGTTTCCCTTGCACCAGCGATGAACCTTTTGGCAGTAAAGTATACAAGGCATCAGTACCTAAACTGAACAACGTACCGTCTAGGTCTGCGAACAACCGTTCCATATCGCCATTTGCATGATGATTGCTCAGAAAATCTAGTCCAAGTATGACATCATATCTGCTGTCAAGCCGCGAAAGTACTCAGAGGAAAGTCTCTAATAATTTCCCTCCCACATGTAAATTCTTTAATGCCGCACCGACATTACCCACTCCTGAGTTACTGTGTCCACAACGAGACGGATTTAAATTCTGTACCCCAGATACATCTTGTCTTTCCACGGATACCTATGAACCTGTATCCAGTAAAATCTTAAATGCCCTTACTCATACACAGCCGGGAATACAAAATTTAGGTGTTATTTTTTTGTGAACATTTCCCCCACGCGCTATTCGAGATTTGAATATTAGAGAGTTATTATGAAGGTGGTTCGATGAACCCTCTACCGAGCACCTAAGTGTGATTTGCAGAGTATCCACGTAGATGTAGTGTAGAATCCGCCAATGATTCTGCACACGAATCTCCTGTGCTATCATTTACTGGGAACGCTGCACAGTGACGGCAACGCACACGTTTCGTTTAGTTCCAGAGTGCGAGCTCTTTCCTCCGAATACTTTCCCCTTGCTTGTGAAAACCTGCTACAAATGTCCAATCCATTTACATCTTCAACACTGAGGTTTTCTACAGTTGTGCCGTAGATGACCAAGTTGAACAAACTGACAACTTGTGATTTCCGCTTTAATAGCCACCCTCCTTTCAGCAGGTCCGTTCTTTGCATCTATTTCTGCCAAATCCGTTGAAGCTGTCACAGTTTCGTTAAACAACTTCCGAAATTCTGCTCGCACCTTACGGGAAATCTCAGCTGCCAAACCCTGTAGGAGTGCCTCTGGCAACCCTGCAGTACCTCATGAAGAGCACCTCAGTTGGAGTTACAATTACCTTTCAGTTCATAAGTATTAATGTTCCACTTCCTAATTCAGTTTACAAAACATTCCCCGGCTTCCCTTTCCTCGGCATTATACAACTGAGCTACTCTCGATAATGTCCATAAGCATATTTGTTCCTGTACCGTTTCAACAGTCCTCTCTGCAAATCCTGTAACGAATGGGCATTCTATAATTTCTCATGGCACTTCACATATGCCCTTGCATCCGTTGTCACTTTTAGCCAGGACATACTCAACAACTCATCGTCATTCCATCGCTGTAGCTTCGCGGCTGTAAATAGATTAGTCTCAAAAGTAAAAAAAAAAATTCTTCCTTGATCTACGTAAAAAAAAAAAAGAATCAGTAATATGGCGTTGCTACCATAGGTACTGGCATACCCCAATAACGTTTCTAGTTCAGTAAGTAGCTACACGTCATCGGCTCGCATTTGAGTGATTTGCTTAAGTTTGTGTTAAATTGCCCCTTGAGCAGAAATTCCTCACCTGATAACGTAAAATATTACTGAGTGCAAAGAGGAAAAAAAAATGACCATATAAACCGACACCATACTTATAATCGGCAATTACTCGTAGTCTGCTGAACAACTTCGTTGAACACCTGCGCTATTGTTGGGCCGCATTGATGTCCAACATCTATTGTGGCAACTCCTATCTTTTCTGACGGCAAACATAAGGAGATCGGGTTTTTTAGTGAGTAGACAAGGTAATACCAGCCACGTTAAGACACTTGGATACAATTGATTAGCTTACTTATTTACAGAAGCTTACTACACAAGACTCGTGGCCACATTTGGCAGTTTTTTTTATTGGGGATTGGTGTGTGTGTGTGGGGGTGGGGGGGGGGGAGAGGATTTGGCGCCGAACCAATGATCCTCAGCCGCCCACGTGTGAGGGACCTTGCATGGCGAGAACTATCTGGAGGCGATGCAGGCCATTTCGTATGTTGACGCTGAGTTGTGGCCCTGCTATGCTGATAGCAAGATGAGCGAGAAGCCTGCGTAGCTATGGTGGTCGATTAAAGCATAGGTATCGAGAATGACTACCCCACTGGCTGGCAGCGTCTGGTACCAGTCGACGGTCGTGGACTACTGGTGTGGAGGATTTCAGCGATGTGGATCGACCCCCTAGATGCCAGTCTAGTAGAATTGCGAAAGGAAATATCTCCTGCAGTGAACGGCGGATGAGCAACAACGGTCTCATAGTCGTACCACAATCTACACTCCTGGAAATTGAAATAAGAACACCGTGAATTCATTGTCCCAGGAAGGAGAAACTTTATTGACACATTCCTGGGGTCAGATACATCACATGATCACACTGACAGAACCACAGGCACATAGACACAGGCAACAGAACATGCACAATGTCGGCACTAGTACAGTGTATATCCACCTTTCGCAGCAATGCAGGCGGCTATTCTCCCATGGAGACGATCGTAGAGATGCTGGATGTAGTCCTGTGGAACGGCTCGCCATGCCATTTCCACCTGGCGCCTCAGTTGGACCAGCGTTCGTGCTGGACGTGCAGACCGCGTGAGACGACGCTTCATCCAGTCCCAAACATGCTCAATGGGGAACAGATCCGGAGATCTTGCTGGCCAGGGTAGTTGACTTACACCTTCTAGAGCACGTTGGGTGGCACGGGATACATGCGGACGTGCATTGTCCTGTTGGAACAGCAAGTTCCCTTGCCGGTCTAGGAATGGTAGAACGATGGGTTCGATGACGGATTGGATGTACCGTGCACTATTCAGTGTCCCCTCGACGATCACCAGTGGTGTACGGGCAGTGTAGGAGATCGCTCCCCACACCATGAGGCCGGGTGTTGGCCCTGTGTGCCTCGGTCGTATGCAGTCCTGATTGTTGCGCTCACCTGCACGGCGCCAAACACGCATACGACCATCATTGGCACCAAGGCAGAAGCGACTCTCATCGCTGAAGACGACACGTCTCCATTCGTCCCTCCATTCACGCCTGTCGCGACACCACTGGAGGCGGGCTGCACGATGTTGGGGCGTGAGCGGAAGACGGCCTAACGGTGTGCGGGACCGTAGCCCAGCTTCATGGAGACGGTTGCGAATGGTCCTCGCCGATACCCCAGGAGCAACAGTGTCCCTAATTTGCTGGGAAGTGGCGGTGCGGTCCCCTACGGCACTGCGTAGGATCCTAAGGTCTTGGCGTGCATCCGTGCGTCGCTGCGGTCCGGTCCCAGGTCGACGGGCACGTGCACCTTCCGCCGACCACTGGCGACAACATCGATGTACTGTGGAGACCTCACGCCCCAAGTGTTGAGCAATTCGGCGGTACGTCCACCCGGCCTCCCGCATGCCCACTATACGCCCTCGCTCAAAGTCCGTCAACTGCACATACGGTTCACGTCCACGCTGTCGCGGCATGCTACCAGTGTTAAAGACTGCGATGGAGCTCCGTATGCCACGGCAAACTGGCTGACACTGACGGCGGCGGTGCACAAATGCTGCGCAGCTAGCGCCATTCGACGGCCAACACCGCGGTTCCTGGTGTGTCCGCTGTGCCGTGCGTGTGATCATTGCTTGTACAGCCCTCTCGCAGTGTCCGGGGCAAGTATGGTGGGTCTGACACACCGGTGTCAATGTGTTCTTTTTTCCATTTCCAGGAGTGTATTTTGGTCTTAGATTCAATGCAGTTTCGCAGCTGGACGTCCAGAATTTGTCAGAGCCAAGATGGGCTTTTTGATGATAAGATGATCCAGTGTCACGAACTACACTTGCTGCAACGCCGCCGAAATATCCCGGTTTTCGGTAATATTGTTGGTCACTGAGAAAGCGATTATGCCAGCCTTCCAAGATGGCTATGGTTGCGAAATGATGCACTGGCGTACAACGGAAAGCAGCACACTTACGAAAAAGAGCACTTGTGCAGGCCTGCCTCGCTGCACTGTTCCACACTTTCAAGATTTTCCATCAAATTCCTTCCTGTGACTGAATCTACAACTGTACTTTTTACATACTTTATACTAGACAGGAGTGCCCACCGCCACATTTCATTAAATATAGCGCTTCACAGTTTCGAGCAGAAAGGTTCGTTGTAAGTAGGCCATATCTGTGTTTCACTTTGATTTTTATGTAGTACTTACAATGAGCCACCAGTTTTTTTTGACAATGATGAAAGTTTCGTGGGATGTTGTTGGTGACGATAATTCTGTCGGTTTCTAATTGCTTGTATCCACTAATCAAGTGTTTCACTCAGCTATTATTTCTACACAATAATGGACTGTTTTCCTATTTTACCATCATGATCAGTACGGATCACACACACACACACACACACACACACACATAACAAACAGAAGTATACAGACACTCATCTCAATAAATTCGGAAATAGTGCTCTACAGGAAATGTTTTTCCAAAAGTGGAAAAGCTTACAAATCAGTGTTACATACGCACTTCTTTCAAAACCGGCTTAGAATATTCGAAGACCGCTCTACTGCAAGTAACCACGAAAAGACACTGCCGACGGCCTACTGTCAGTACTAAGTAACAGCCATTAAGATTGTTAAAATTAAATCGTAAATGACATAAAATGAAAGATTACAGGCAATGAAGACAAAGTTCACAGTCACTGATTGCTGTACTTTCTCGTTTATTCAGGAAGAGTTCATCTTAATTCTACAATAAATTTCCAGGACTATGGAAGCCGTTATACAGAACCTAATGCGTCTGTAGTTGTATGAAGTTCTGCTTTATCTCTTGTCTGTGTAGAATCACAATGTTCGTAATTTTAGTGGGGAGAAAAAAAATCGTGGATGCATTTGCCGAGAGGAGAGAATGAAAAGAGTGGAGTACAATGCACAGCGAGGCGTTTCAACGGGACGTCTTTTTTGTGGTTAGGCTACGATCTGCATTTTCGCCGTGTCGTTAATCATTGTTCCCGTGACGAGCGGGCGTCCGCACACTGATTCATTTGGGACAATGTGTTGCGGGTGTCACGCTATCGATGTTGATGGCAGCTTTAAATCCTGTCACCCGTTCCACCCGCGCTGTGGTGCGCCAGAGCGCTGAACTGGACGGTTCGCGAACTGTGTGCCCTCTATGTAACAACTGGCACATACCCTGAACTTCAGTTTTCTATTGATTGACCTGTAGATGAGACACCTGGATCTTCAAACTAGGACACCTGCCCAGGCATTTTCTTACATATGGCAGGTAAACGTAGAAACCTGGCATTTAACTGTCATCGTTCGTTGTTGTTGTGGCCTTCAGTCCAGAGACTGGTTTGATGCAGCTCTCCATACTACTCTATCCTGTGCAAGCTGCTACATCTCCCAGTATGTACTGCAGCCTACATACTTCTGAATCTGCTTAGTGTATTCATGTCTTGGTATTCCTCTACGATTTGTACCCCCCCACACTGCCCTCCAATATTAAATTGGTGACCCCACGATGCCTCAGATCATGTCCTACCAACCGATCCCTTCATCTAGTCAAGTTGTGCTGTCATCGTTTATGGATTTTAATTTTTACTTTTCTTTACTTTCCTTATACCCAATCTAGAATGGCAATGCCATGGACGGTCCATACCCTTAAAGTCTGAAGGAACTCGCACACGAGTCACCTAATTCCAGAAAATTCCGGGGAGGTTGCGATGAGTTCTGACGCCAAGTTGGACCACATCTTAGATGTTTTCCGTCGGGTTCACATCTGGTGAGTTGAGGGGCCAGAACTTCAAATGGAGTTGGTCACTATATTCTTCGGACCACTTTTTAACACTTCTGTCAGTGTGAAATGGGAATTGTCTCGCTGAAAAATACCACTACCGTCGAGAAACATCATCGTCATGAAGGGGTTTACGTGGTCTGCAAACAGTGTACGATATTCCTTGGCCGTCATGGTGCCTTTCACGAGGTTCACCGACCCATGTGTGCTCGCGTGAATCTTCCCCAGAGCAAGATGGAGCCGCTGCCAGCTTGTCTCCGTCCTGCAGTTCCGATGTCAAGGAGCAGTTTCCCTGGAAGACGACGGATTCGCGTCCTCCCATTGGCATGATGAAGGAGGTATCGGGATTCATCACACCATGCAACGCTCTGCCACTGTGCCGATGGTCACGTGCCCATTTCAATCGTAGTTGCCGATTTAGTGAACAATGGCACATACGAGGGCAGTTCAATAAGTAATGCAACACATTTTTTTTCTCGGCCAATTTTGGTTGAAAAAACCGGAAATTTCTTGTGGAATATTTTCAAACATTCCCGCTTCCTCTCGTATAGTTTCATTGACTTCCGACAGGTGGCAGCGCTGTACGGAGCTGTTAAAATGGCGTCTGTAACGGATGTGCGTTGCAAACAACGGGCAGTGATCGAGTTTCTTTTGGCGGAAAACCAGGGCATCTCAGATATTCATAGGCGCTTGCAGAATGTCTACGGTGATCTGGCAGTGGACAAAAGCACGGTGAGTCGTTGGGCAAAGCGTGTGTCATCATCGCCGCAAGGTCAAGCAAGACTGTCTGATCTCCCGCGTGCGGGCCGGCCGTGCACAGCTGTGACTCCTGCAATGGCGGAGCGTGCGAACACACTCGTTCGAGATGATCGACGGATCACCATCAAACAACTCAGTGCTCAACTTGACATCTCTGCTGGTAGTGCTGTCACAATTGTTCACCAGTTGGGATATTCAAAGGTTTGTTCCCGCTGGGTCCCTCGTTGTCTAACCGAACACCATAAAGAGCAAAGGAGAACCATCTGTGCGGAATTGCTTGCTCGTCATGTGGCTGAGGGTGACAATTTCTTGTCAAAGATTGTTACAGGCGATGAAACATGGGTTCATCACTTCGAACCTGAAACAAAACGGCAATCAATGGAGTGGCGCCACACCCACTCCCCTACCAAGAAAAAGTTTAAAGCCATACCCTCAGCCGGTAAAGTCATGGTTACAGTCTTCTGGGATGCTGAAGGGGTTATTCTGTTCGATGTCCTTCCCCATGGTCAAACGATCAACTCTGAAGTGTATTGTGCTACTCTTCAGAAATTGAAGAAACGACTTCAGCGTGTTCGTAGGCACAAAAATCAGAACGAACTTCTCCTTCTTCATGACAACGCAAGACCTCACACAAGTCTTCGCACCCGAGAGGAGCTCACAAAACATCAGTGGACTGTTATTCCTCATGCACGCTACAGCCCCGATCTCGCACCGTCGGATTTCCATATGTTTGGCCCAATGAAGGACGCAATCCGTGGGACGCACTACGCGGATGATGAAGAAGTTATTGATGCAGTACGACGTTGGCTCCGACATCGACCAGTGGAATGGTACCGTGCAGGCATACAGGCCCTCATTTCAAGGTGGCGTAAGGCCGTAGCATTGAATGGAGATTACGTTGAAAAATAGTGTTGTGTAGCTAAAAGATTGGGGAATAACCTGGTGTATTTCAATGTTGAATAAAACAACCCCTGTTTCAGAAAAAAAATGTGTTGCATTACTTATTGAACTGCCCTCGTGTATGGGTCGTCGGCTGCGGAGGTTCATCATTAGGAGTGTTCGGTGCACTCTGCCCAGCATTAATATCTGATATTAGTTCCGCAACAGTTCTCAGCCTGTCCTATTTTGCCTGTGCGCCCATCCTGTAATGAGCGGTGGCTTCCCAACACCACGAGGTCTAGAAATGGTTTCACCTTGGTTTCGTCACGTGTTGAAGACACTCACCGCAACACTCTTCGAACAAGTCGTGCAGTTTCCGAAACGCTCGTGCCGAACCTCCAAACCGTCACAATCTACCCTCGGTCAAGCTCAGATAGATCGACCACCTTCCCCATTCTACACACGAACTGCACGCCAACTGATACTACAGACACCGTGCTTGTGTCGGACTAGCAGTTATTCCTCGTCAGGTGACGCTGCTATGGCCAGGACTGATTTATATCAGATTAGGTCTGTTGTCGTAATGTTCTGGTTGATGAGTATGTTTCAGTTTGTAAGTTCTATTTCCCTGTTGCTTGATTTCGTAATAGTTGTCTTAAGATTATACTTGTTAGACTCTGAGAGAGTAGGTAAAGTCTTTAACTGTTTGTGTACCCTCAAGAAGTTCTCTGACAGCAGAACCTCAGGGTTTAGATAATTCATTCGTATATTCGTCTGACATGAGCTAACATTGAAGACATTGGTGGCCAAGCGAGGTGCGCTTACTAGATATACAGAATATGCGTGGAACATTGACCCCTAGTGAGATCTGAAGAAATCTCTTGATAAAATGGTATTTAAGGATTTTGAGTTTTGGTCCATGTCTCACGACAATTTGCGAATTTGCTTCAGGATGATTGGAATGCTCCACAGTGGTTTTTTTGTCCTATTACTTTATTTATTTATTCATTTATTGAACAAATGTTGCATACCTACCTATTGCACCCGTTAATTGTAACGGACAGAGATTTGTCCCAGATTGCTGATTTTGCTCCTATTTAGCAAGAACGAGTATGTAACTCAAAAGGATGGTATCACTATTAAGTCATGTAACAGAACTGCGTGTGGTCTGAAAATACAATTCCTCAAGTTTCCTACCTGCTTTCAATCGTCGCACTACCAAGATAGAAGGACGAGTTAGGTAATTTTCGGCCATATAACATAGCCTCTGGAAAAAGAAGGAGTACCAAATTAAATTATCGATATTCAACAATAAAGAAGCGGTACATCCGCTCTTGGAATCGTATCAATTGTACATTTGTCTCGTGGTATAAAAGAAAATCACTTTTTTTTGTTTCATTGTCTTCTGTGTCTTCTTGGTTCTGATGTCCTAGCTGACGGACGCATGTAAATCACAGTCTGTAATTCATACAATTGACTGTAGCGTTATTATAATTCTTGTTAAATATATATCCAAATAATTACTGCAGAGTGTGTTTTTGTTAGTAGCTACAAAGTACCTTCCGTATCCAAGATTTAGTTACGTAATTATTAAATGTTGGCCATTGCATTTTGTGTAAGTGCATTGTTGAAGCGACGCCATTATTGATAAAATGATAAAAACCTTTTTAATAGTCATTTGATTCTGACAGTATTGAAGTGATTAATCTCAATAAATACAAAACGGCGTCGTGTAACATTTTCTAATTCAATTTTTAGACCAGAGGTACAGTTTTATTAAAAAAAATTTCTATAAATATATATGCTACCATTGCACATAGGCAGCTATATTGGAGTATTAAGCCTCACGGAAAAGGAAACATTAAAGAAAGAAGTTTTTTTTTCAACCACCATGAGTGAGACGGATGTCTTCAAGTTGGAATACGTGTGGTATTTCTGGCAATAACGCCCTGAGAACACTTGCTTTTAACAAACACAAAAGAGAATTTTTAACAAAACATTTCGTTCCAAATTTAACAGAAAAAATTATTTCATTCACTGTTAAAAACGTTACACCGATAGCCAGATAATTCAGTATACAGACAGTCGCTCCGGTAGCTACTTAAAAGACCGCTACCCCTCTTCGTGAATCTTATTTTAGTATGGAATCTTACCACTGGTACTGATATCAAAACTATATTAGGAAGTAATCAAGAAATAAGGCTTCTGTGGACCTTCTTCTACCGCACAGAAGAATTTTTGTTCACTAACTTGTAGCCTACACAGTACAGAAATATAAACAACATACATTTGTTACTAAACCAAATACTGTTTTTGTTATAAGAACGCATCAATAAATGGTCAACATGTATCAATTTTTCAGTAAAAATTAATTTGGTAATCTGTAAACTGACCCATATCATTACAATGTAAACTACTAGCGATTCCTGGAACATGTAATTGGCTAACATACAGACTAAAGATCTTTTAAACTACTAACAAAGGCGTGACCGTCAGTCATTAATGGTCAAAGAAACATGTAACACATCGGTGTTACACCATCGCCCCTGAGTGCATGCGCTAAGATGTTCTCCGTAGTTGAGAACGAAACGTCAGGGAGAACAAGTTCTACAGATCGACCACGGCAACTTAGCCCGGAAGTGTTTATCGATGAAGACGCCGGCCGTGAAAGCCTACATGGAATCTTCGGTTAATTATTTGTTATGAAAACATTTGTTCCTGGTACGTTCTTTTATTTACCACGCACACGGAGGATTTGTGGAAATAATTCCCTCTGTTCGGTTATTTTTTTAACGCATTCGACGACTTATATACGATACCTACAATGTGTGCGTCACTTCGCCGTTTCGAAATCTGCACCGTGATGTAGAAGTTCTTGCTTTTACTTTCCTTTTCGCGCCTTACAGTTTCTGGAAGATTTGAAAGTAATTTTACTTGTTGACCTATGTTAATGCATAATATACAAATTAGCACATTGCATGATATACGAAATAAGCACGCACATTTTTATAATAGTAAACATTTATTATCACCCAGGAAATATATTCTGTACCGCAAGGTGAGAGACAATTAATTGAATTTTCCAGAACAAGAAAATTAAAAAATTGAGAGCACAAAGTTTCTTAAGCATTACCTTTTTCCGACTCAGTGGTGTAAATGCAATAGAATCTGGCTATAATGATTGACACAAGTACCTAAAAATAGAATCTTACCGCATGTAAACAATTCGAAACAAAAATCATCAGTTTGTGGCATTATTAAACAAATCAGTAAATACTGCCGACAATGTTATAAAGGGTACCAGAGCAAGAAAGTCCTTCCTTTTTTTAGCGGACGGTAGTAAAATATATTGCACTAATGAAAGCTGTGTATGAAGTGAAACGCTAACAGTTTTGCCTTTCTTTAGGATGTTTAGTCTTTCCTTCTGTTGAATGTCACTGATTGTCCTTCTGATACGCACTATTCCATGTGGGCTAATTTAATTCATGCAGCAAAATTCGTGTGTAGCTCTGCTGTGTGGCTGGCTTTATCAGCAGCATTTTGGAAGTCAGTAAAATCCTCTTCCTTCATTCTGATGGTGTTGAGTGGCGGAGAAGGGCGTGCTGAAGTAATTACGTACTGTAAATCATCGGGAACATAATACTATCCTCTTGTCCTTTCTGTCTTTTTTATCACAAGATTTGAAACTAAGGTCTCAAACTGGATATTTATACGCAATCATGTAATCAGATAGGCCACAAGACACTACGACCGTTACATTGACGGTATTTTTAGTGCAATTCTGAACGTGGAATAGACGTGATGCTATGTAGTCAGCTCCACGAGGAGCTCCTCCTCTATGGCACAGCAACGTTCGAACATCACTGTTGTCATGAGCATTTAATATGAAAGCTAGCGTATGTAGAACATATCCGAGTGTGTAAAAGTTGGAACAAACAATACTTACTTGTTGCAGAGCGATTGCTAATGTATAAGTGTTATCACCACAACATGACAAACTATATAGCAACTGACAAACTGCCTATTGGCTTCTGTCTCGGTTTCTTCGGCCGACGTTCATCTAATGATTTTTCTGACGTCAGAAAAATCATTAGATGAACGTCGGCCGAAGAACCCGAGACAGAAGCCAATAGGCAGTTTGTCATCAAGTGGCCACGAAAGCCTCAACAATATTGTATATAGCAACTACCATGTTCGCGTTGAGCTGAAGTAATTCAACGATGACGGCCAGGAACGTTAAGAATGAAGAGGACCGTGGAGGTAGCGGCAGCGCTTTATTCATCACCATTACGATTCGTTACCTTCGTCATACGATGAAGCGCTTTTAGTATAATATACTCGTGTGGATGTAGCGACTTAGAGCGAATAAAATCGATTTTGAAAAAAACTAGTACTTCGCACGTTTATAAAGTTATGACTTCATATATCAAAACAATAGCATCCCATGCTGTTGAGGCTGCGTTATTGGTGAAAGAATCGAGTTCACGTCGGTTCCAGGTTCGACTCCTGGCCCGGCACACAGTTCTAATCTATCAGGAAATTTAAAATAAGAGCACCCTCTCTTGGAGGACAATCCCCTAGGCTGTGTCTAAGCCATTTCTCCACTACATCATTTCTTTCATGAGTGCTCATCCAGCTAGACACGCTGGAGAATTCCTGTGAGATTTGGAAGATGCTAAAAAAGTGTTGGCGAAAGTAAAGCAGTTCCAGTTCCTATGGGGCAAAAAGGTTTACTCTGATAGAACTTTTCAGTATGTGAGGGATTTTTCGCTAATTCATTAATTGTACTCCTCATCCTTGACTTTCTCGTAATCGTGTATACGTCGGACATCCTTTATATTGCCACATGTGCAGTGATCAGTGGATGAGCCAAAATTGGTTACCAGCGTGTTTCAGTGTGGCATGGATGGGACAAGTTCTTGGTAGTTTTCAGGAAATGATTTGTCAGCAAATGTCTCCGTACAGGTCCTGCCATTCTCGTAAATTACATGCATGTGGATTCCTGACCGCGGAGATGATACCCCAAAACGTCCCAGATTTGTGACATCACTTTCAGATCAGACGAATGTGTTCGCCTAGATACAGGGTGTTTCAAAAATGACCGGTATATTTGAAACGGCAATAAAAAATAAGCGAACAGCGATAGAAATACACCGTTTGTTGCAATATGCTTGGGACAACATTACATTTTCAGGCAGACAAACTTTCGAAATTACAGTAGTTACAATTTTCAACAACAGATGGCGCTGCGGTCTGGGAAACTCTATAGTACGATATTTTCCACATTTCCACCATGCGTAGCAATAATATGGCGTAGTCTCTGAATGAAATTACCCGAAACCTTTGACAACGTGTCTGGCGGAATGGCTTCACATGCAGATGAGATGTGCTGCTTCAGCTGTTCAATTGTTTCTGGATTCTGGCGGTACACCTGGTCTTTCAAGTGTCCCCACAGAAAGAAGTCACAGGGGTTCATGTCTGGCGAATAGGGAGGCCAATCCACGCCGCCTCCTGTATGTTTCGGATAGCCCAAAGCAATCACACGATCATCGAAATATTCATTCAGGAAATTAAAGACGTCGGCCGTGCGATGTGGCCGGGCACCATCTTGCATAAACCACGAGGTGTTCGCAGTGTCGTCTAAGGCAGTTTGTACCGCCACAAATTCACGAAGAATGTCCAGATAGCGTGATGCAGTAATCGTTTCGGATCTGAAAAATGGGCCAATGATTCCTTTGGAAGAAATGGCGGCCCAGACCAGTACTTTTTGCGGATGCAGGGACGATGGGACTGCAACATGGGGCTTTTCGGTTCCCCATATGCGCCAGTTCTGTTTATTGACGAAGCCGTCCAGGTAAAAATAAGCTTCGTCAGTAAACCAAATGCTGCCCACATGCATATCGCCGTCATCAATCCTGTGCACTATATCGTTAGCGAATGTCTCTCGTGCAGCAATGGTAGCGGCGCTGAGGGGTTGCCGCATTTGAATTTTGTATGGATAGAGGTGTAAACTCTGGCGCATGAGACGATACGTGGACGTTGGCGTCATTTGGACCGCAGCTGCAACACGGCGAACGGAAACCCGAGGCCGCTGTTGGATCACCTGCTGCACTAGCTGCGCATTGCCCTCTGTGGTTGCCGTACGCGGTCGCCCTACCTTTCCAGCACGTTCATCCGTCACGTTCCCAGTCCGTTGAAATTTTTCAAACAGATCCTTTATTGTATCGCTTTTCGGTCCTTTGGTTACATTAAACCTCCGTTGAAAACTTCGTCTTGTTGCAACAACACTTCTAGGTGGTGGAATTCCAACACCAGAAAAATCCTCTGTTCTAAGGAATAAACCATGTTGTCTACAGCACACTTGCACGTTGTGAACAGCACACGCTTACAGCAGAAAGACGACGTACAGAATGGCGCACCCACAGACTGCGTTTTCTTCTATATCTTTCACATCACGTGCAGCGCCATCTGTTGTTGAAAATTGTAACTACTGTAATTTCGAAAGTTTGTCCGCCTGAAAATGTACTGTTGTCCCAAGCATATTGCAACAAACGGTGTATTTCTATCGCCGCTCGTTTAGTTTTTATTGCCGTTTCAAATATACCGGTCATTTTTTAAACACCCTGTATCAACGTGAGGTAAGTGTCACGTTCCTCGAATCGTCCTAGCACGATTCTGACATTGTTTTAAACCTTGAAAATGTCGTCTTTAATTCTTAACCGAACATTAAAAACCATCTCTCATGCAATAATCGCAGAAGTACAATCAGGCCTTAGACAGGGACGTTAGTGTAGTGATAATATGTTTACAACAACACAACTTATTGAAAAACTTCGGGAATTTGGCGCAGAAATGCATTTGGCATTTATTCACTGTGAGAAAGCCTTTGATAAGGTAAAAAGACGCCTTTTGTAGAAAATATTGGAAATAAAACGTTTTACAGAAAACTTTATTAACACCACAAAGAGTTTATATGTAAAACCGAAAATAGTTGTAAGTTCAGGTTCGAAAATGTCAGATGAAATTTTAATAAATTATTAAATATTTAATTAAATATAGAACTAGGTAGACCTCCTAAGAGATGGATGGATGGATCTATTGAAGGACGGATCATAAAGAACGGAACGGGTGACCACAACACCTAATCCTTGGAAGAAGATGATGATAAACAAGGGAGCAATCTGTCAGCCAGTTTATTTATTTTATATTCTGATAATGCAATTATGAAGTGGAAAGATGAAATACAGTTAGCAATCAAAATATGATATTGCGTACCGTTATATACTCTGCTATATGCTGATGACCAGAGAGTCATACAGGAAACAGAAGATAATTTACAAAGAGCATTGTACACACTGAGCCAAAACGCAGTTTATTATAACTATTTCTGCACCACAGACAAAAGGAAAGAACCCAGTTCAATCGAAAATAGTAGTAAATAAGAACATCTCAGAACAAATATTCCACTTCAGCTGTCTAGAATACGGTATTAGTTTTAACCATGACAGAGATATTGAGGAGAAAGTTTATAAATATATTGCTATCTGCGGAACAATTGGAAGAACTCTGGGAAGAAAAGCAAGGGAAGAAGCAGAAATGAAATTCTGTAAAGTTATGGCTATTCTTACTCTTTTATATGGTTCGGAATCATGGACACAAACAAACAAAGGAAAACGAAGTATGCAAGCAGAAGAGATGAAGTTCATGAAACATGTAGGAGACTGCAATAAAAAGGATAAAAAAGGAATCAACCAATAAGATCAGATTTAAAAATATTTTCAATTAATGTAACATAAAAGAGAATACAGAGATATGGAAGGATCATGTTGATAGAATGACAGGAGACATATTACCAAAAAACATAATTAAATATAGAACTAGGTAGACCTCCTAAGAGATGGATGGATGGATCTATTGAAGGACGGATCATAAAGAACGCAACGGGTGACCACAACACCTAATCCTTGGAAGAAGATGATGATAAACATGGCGCCGCAGTCGAGGAAGTCACCCAGCACGTAGGGACACAGGCATCCAGACTAACGTTCACGTAGTCGTCAGCTGTCAGGGTGCCTCCAGTTACTGCCACAGGTCTAATGGAGGCCCATATCAGTGTCCCCACAGCATATCACTGCCGCCAACGGCATTTGTCCATGGTGCTGTGCACATTTAGAACATCTGTACACGGAGTGATAGTGTATCCACAGACGACCATCGACGTTTGATTCTTCCGACCGGGAGACACATTTCCATTGTTCCATTGTGCCATCTCGATTACTCCGGACCCATTGCAATCGTAATGACGATACTGCTGCTCCGACAAGAATTCACGTGGGGATGACATGATACGGTGCCACTTGTTGAACTACACACATCAAAAAGACTTTTGCATCACCCCAGTTCCCAGAACTCCTGAAGATAGACATTGACTGTGGATATTGTATCGCAGACACAGTTCCTTCGACTTTTTAAAGATGTTACTAAACCACCCAAAGACGCAAACAACCATGCATGAGCAGCGTCTAATAGACGGAGGGGGTCCGACAGCTGGTCAGTTCCAATCATTACACTATGAAGGAGGTACACGGCTCGTGTTGTCTGTAGCTGAGCAATGCCTAGGCGATCAGTACTGAATTTCGATCGCGTCCGCATTGTTAAACTACTAGCCATTAAAATTGCTACACCACGAATATGACGTGCTACAGATGCGAAATTTGACCAACAGGAAGAAGAAGCTGTTATAACACCCCCCTGCTTCCCGGGATTTGCGAAATTACAAGCTGACAATGACCGTGAATTATGAATGTTGACCCGCGTCTGTATAAGGCATCCAAATCCGAAGTAAATAATGATTATTCCGCGGGAAACAGGAGACGTTATAACTTGATCGTTATTGAATGAGAAATTTCGTTCAATAACGATCGGTAAATGAAATAATGGAAATAATTTGTAAATAAATATTGCCAGTGGAAATTTTGGGGAAAGAAATGATTAAGTTATAAAATCATTTAAAAAGTCGGTCGCCAGCTCAACTGATGAGCGACAATACTCTTAAGTACGTGAATAATTGTGTTAAAAATAAAGTTTACCTGTTTTTAGCGCAGCAGGTCGAACGGGAACTTTTACGTAAGTGCTGTGTCAGGATCATTAGTAGTCATATAAAACAATGTCATAACAATCTAACTACACTTATTTTGAATAATGGACTGTCATTCTGTCTTTAAAATTAGGTACTTTGCTCAGTTTGATCTACTGATAATGAAAAGGTTCAAATGGTTCAAATGGCTCTGAGCACTATGGGACTTAACATCTATGGTCATCAGTCCCCTAGAACTTAGAACTACTTAAACCTAAGTAACCTAAGGTCATCACACACATCCATGCCCGAGGCAGGATTCGAACCTGCGACCGTAGCAGTCGCGCGGCTCCGGACTGAGCGCCTAGACCCGCTAGACCACCGCGGCCGCCGATAATGAAATATATTGCCAATAATTGAGCAACTATGTTTTGAATCATAATAATTCATTAACTGGGGAATTGTCAGGTGGGATAAGCTTTATAGTTTCATGAAATATCCCTGAACTAACTTCAGCTGAATATGCATTGAAATAAATCTTAATAATCCAATTTATTACTTCAGTCTATTATTAAGTTACTACGGTTCGCCTAAGCTTATTAAGTGCAGCAATTAACTACTATAACCAGTCTGAAATTTACTCTTCACCGTCTATGCAAATAATTTGATAATTAACATATTTTCCCTAGATAAAGGCGTGACACACTCGGTTCAATAAGGTAAGGATTGAATGGATCCTACTTGGTGTTATTGTCGGGTGGAATGTAACTGCAACACTTGGATTATAATGTGCTTTGTTATTAATTGTTCAACTTCAGAGAAAAGCCCAGTCACTGGCAAGCCTTCTACAATTTTATCCTACGAAAATTACGTAGATCTTACTTCCCTCGTTGTCTGTGGATCGACGGAAGTCCACGGCAGTGACACAATGTGGCAGCGGGCTTTTACTGTTACGACTTGGGCCGACAGTGCGCTTCACATTTAAGCCCTCGTTTCTTCAGCACTATGCCCATTAATCCATAATAACTTGCCCGGCCATGCTTCCAGATATGCCGACCATTACTTTCCCGTCGTACTTAGATCCACACACTAGCCGTTAGATGTAACACAGCTAGCACTAGCAGCACTCGACTGTACGTCTTACTCCGAGCACGGCGTTACTGCAACTACTACCCGCTGGCGCGCTCCCGCGCCCAGAGGCGCGACAAAACAATCTCTCTGACTTCAACGTCAACTAAATATGCCCTGACTTGTTTGTGTTAAATATTACATAATATAAACATAGTATTTACAATACATATTTACACTAGACAATACATCGTATCCAAACAGTTTCATGTGTTAATTAAGCGAAAAAATTCATAGCAAGGACTGCGTTGTAGCGTCACACTGTGATTTGCAAATGATTAGCTTTTCTGAGAATTCTCAGAGGTTGGCGCCGGTGGCAACACCTACAACGTGCTGACGTGAGGAAAGTTTCCAACCAATTTCTCGTACACAAACAGCAGTTGACCGGCGTTGCCTGTTGAAACGTTGTTGTGATGCCTCGTGTAAGGAGGAGACAAGCGTACCATCACGTTTCCGACTCTGATAAAGGTCGGATTGTAGCCTATCGCGATTGCGGTTTATCGTATCGCGATATTGCCACTCGCGGGGGTCGATATCCAATAACTGTTAGCAGAATATGGAATCGGTGGGTTCTGGAGGGTAATACGGAACGCCGTGCTGGATCCCAACGGCTTCGTAACACTAGCAGTCGGGATGACAGGCATCTTATCCGCATGGCTGTAACGGATCGTGCAACCACGTCTCGATCCCTGAGTCAACAGATGGGCACGTTTGCAAGACAACAACCATCTGCACGAACAGTTCGGCGACATTTGCAGCAGCATGGACTATCAGCTAGGAGACCGTGGCTGTGGTTACCCTTGACACTGCATCACAGACAGGAGCGCCTGCGATGGTGTACTCAGCGCCGAACCTGGGTGCACGAATGGCAAAACGTCATTTTTTCGGATGAATTCAGGTTCTGTTTACAGCATCATGATGGTCGCATCCTTGTTTGCAACATCGCGGTGAACGCACATTGGAAGCGTGTATTCGTCATCGCCATACTGGCGTATCACCCGGCGTGATAGTATGGGGTGCCATTGGTTACACGCCTCGGTCACCTCTTGTTCGCATTGACGGCACTTTGAACAATGCACGTTACATTTGAGATGTGCTACGATCCGTGGCTCTACCCTTCATTAGATCCCTGCGAATCCCTACGTTTCAGCAGGTAATGCACGACCGCATGTTGCAGGTCCTGTACGGACCTTTGTGGATACAGAAAATGCTCGACTGCTGCCCTGGCCAGCACATTCTCCAGATCTCTCACCAACTGAAAACGTCTGGTCAATAGTGGCCGAATAATTGGCTTGTCACAATACGCCAGTCACTACTCTTGATGATCTGTGGTAACGTGTTGAAGCTGCATGTACCTGTACACGCCATCCAAGCTCTGTCTGGCTCAATGCCCAGGCGTATCAAGGCCGTCATCACGGCCAGAGGTTGTTGTTCTGGGTACTGATTTCTCAGTATTTATGCACCCAAATTGTGCGAAAATTTAATCACATGTCAGTTCTAGTATATTTGTCTAATGAATACCCGTTTATCATCTGCATTTCTTCTTGGTGTAGCAATTTTAATGGCCAGTAGAGTACCTTGTCCCAGGAAGGGCTCTCAACAAGGAAGGAGTCCAGACGTCTGAGAGTGAAAAACGATTCAAATGGCTCTAAGCACTATCGGACTTAACATCTGAAGTCATTAGTCTGTTAGAACTACTTAACCCTAACTAACCTAATGACATCACACACAACCATGCCCGAGGCAGGATTCGAACCTGCGACCGTAGCAGCAGCGCGGATCCAGACTGAAGCGCCTAGAACCACTCGGTCACAGAGGCCGGCTCTCGGAGTTTACCAAAGCGATGTTGTTCGGACATGGAGGGGATACAGAGAGACAGCAACTGTCATTGACGTGCCTCGCTCAGGCCGTCCAAGGTCTTCTATTGCAATGGATGACCGCTACCTAAGGATTATGGCTTCGAGGAACCTTGAGAGCAACGTCACCATGATGAATAATGCTTTTCGTGCAGCCACAGGACGTCGTGCTACTACTCAATCTGTGCGCAATAGGGTACGCGATGCGCAGATTCACTTCCAACGAGCGTGACGAGGTCTGTCCTTGCCACCACGATACCATGCAGCGCGGTACAAATGGGCCCAACAACATGCTGAATGGACCGCTCAGGATTGGCATCACGTTCTCTTCGCCGATTACTGTCGCATATACCTTCAACCCGACAATCGTCGGAGACGTGTTTGGAGGCAACCCGGTCAGACTAAACGCCTTAGACACACCGTCCTGCGAGTGCAGCTAGGTGGAGGTTCCCTGCTGTTTTGGTGTGGCATTATGTGGGGCCGACGTATACCGCTGGTGGTTATGGAAGGCGCCGTTGCGGCTGTACGATACGTGAATGCCCTCCTCCGACCGATAGTGCAACCATATCGGCAACATATTGGCGAGGCATTCGTCTTCATGCACGACAATTCGCGCCCCCATCGTGCACATTTTGTGAATGACTTCTTCCCGGATAATGACATCTCTCGTCTATAGTGGCCATCATGTTCTTCAGACATGAACTCTATCGAACATGCCTGCGATGGATTGAAAAGGGCTTTTCATGAACGACGTCACCCACCTACCACTCTGAGTGATCTGAGCCGAATCGTCGTTGAGGAGTGGGACAATGTGGACCAACAGTGCCTGGAAGAAATTGTAGATAGTATGCCACGAAGGATATAGATATGCATCGATGCAAGAGGACGTGCTACTGGGTATTAGAGGTACCGGTGTGAACAGTAATCTGGACCACCACCTCTGAAGGTCTCGGCTTATGGTGGTACAAAATGCAATGCGTGTTTCTCATGAGCAATTGAAAGGGCGGAAATGATGTTTATAATGATTTCTGTTCCAATTTTCTGTACAGGTTCCCTGAACTCTCGGAACCGAAGTGATGCAAAACATTTTTTGATGTTTGTATGTATTTTTATCGGTGTCTGCACCAGCTTTGCGCTGTGTCGTCAGAACCATTACGGCAGCCACCTTTTCTACTTGATATAGTCGAGAAGCATTCATCCCCCACGTTGTGTGGTGACTAGTGGACGTCTACCAACTTTTACGTAGTCTCAACTACATTCCATAATTTTTCAAGATAGCAGCAGACAAGCACCGACCAGCGTCTCACTGCAGTTATTCCAGCGTCGAGGTCGACGCAACTTGCTCCACAGAGTCCACCCACCGTTATGGTCTGAAGATGGTTCTTAAATAGAATCGAAACCGGTCACTCCAATAAAAACACAAACTTGCGATCAAGATTGCTTTTATTCTGTTGCTAGCTTTGTTACCGGTAGGTTCGAACTACACGTAAGTGTTACGGAGGTGCTTCGGGAACTCAGATGGAATTTACTGGAGGGAGAGCGACCTGATTCTCGGGGAACGATACTGAAAAAATTTAGAGAACCAGCATTTGAAGCTGACTACAGAACGATTCTGCTGTCGCCAACATTCATCGCGCCTAAGTACCACGAAGGTAAGATACGAGAAATTAGGACTCATACGGAGGCATATAGACAGTCGTTTTCCTCTTATTCTATTTGCGAGTGGAACAGCGGAGAGGATGACTAGTAATGGCACATGGTACTCTCTCTATGTAGATCTAGATGTATTAGTTCCATCAACGCCTTCTCCCTCTCTGTCTGTGCACAGACTCCTCCCGATTCTCTCTGTACGGTATCACCACTATCCCAATAGGAGGTTGGTGATTCTTACCCCGACACCATTTCTTTTCAGATAATAAGCAGTTTGTGTACCCAATTTGGTTTAAATCGATGCAAGGGTTTAGGAGGACCTTGTTACCTGTGTCTTTTCCTGTGCTCGCATACATCACACGTATTTCACATTTATTTAACAGACTTCACATACGTTTGTTCACCTATTTCTTATGTATCTCTTGCGAATTTTGCCCTGGAATTTCGTTTCCGCGCAGCTCAATATTTACGATATCTCCTGAACTATGGTTCGCTCAGTGATATAACTGTGTAGGTAATTCAACGGCATTTTCGGATACTGTCTGAAAATTGTTAGTAGGAAAGAAGTAATACATTGGAACGTCATTCCCAATGCAGTCATTTTACTGCATGAACAGCGAAAATGTAGTAAGCGATAAACTTTTTTCTTTTCATTATTCTGTGGTGTTTGTCGGTGAGAAAAAAATTCGAAAACTTTCGAAGTTATGTGTATGGTTTGTTGCAAGTCATTAAGTCCTATAACTCTCAAATACTTTGTGAATAAAGTGTGGGTATTCACGTGTCGTGGACTTCAGGTAGTTCTTATTCCCATAGCGTTCCTCTCCAGACAGTGGGTGGTACGAGATGTGGTATATGTTTACACAGAAATATACATACGTGCATACTTTGATTCTTATAATATGTATGGATTCTATCGCTCACAGAGCCATCTAATAGTAAAACCTTTGGTAATCCTTTTTGTTTGCGTAAATTTTCACTTTTCTTCGATAATATTTCCTTCAAATTTGACGAAATTGTTAGGTTGTTTATCTACAGCCTTTCGAAAGTGGAACTTTAATTATAATCTCTTTGTAGTTTCGTAACTGCGTACTGTGCTCGCAGTACCTCCAAGCGATATTTATTCTCGTGCAGGGCAACGGTCATAATCCTTTGACTCCTCTGTGCATTCCACGTTCACGTCTCCTCTGCCTCTTCTCATTCCCTCTCGCGTCTGCCCTGTCCCTCTCCCCCCTTATGAGTCCTCTCCCTCCTTGGTTCCCCCCCTTTTCGTTTTTTCCTTCCTCCCTCCTCGTTTTTCCCCCTCCTCCAGGTCCCCCCCCCCCCCCCAGCTGCCTTTGGCTCAGGGGTATCATCTTTGTGCCGCCATTTTCGTGCAGTGTTTTACAGTGAGTGTTTCACAGTGAGTGTTCCATGTTGTGTCTATTGGGAAGTGTTGCGAACAGCCATCATACAGTCACTGGGTGTTATTTTTTATCGCTTGCATACAGAAACCAGACTGTCGCCATGTTTTTAATTGTGTGTGTACTATGTTACTTGTCTGATTCCTGTGTCTTTTATTAACATTGCCAAGCCCCTTTGCTTTCTGTTTTAACTTTCCGCATTTTTTCGCCATTTTACACTTTAAGTCCCCGTTTTATCGCCTGTTTTTCTTGTTTCTTTTCTTCTTCCGTTTTTAAAAAAGTCTGTAGGCTGTAGAGCAGCGTACTAGGCTGCTGCCGCGTTCTCGCTTCCCATGCCCGGGTTCCCGGGTTCGATTCCCGGCGGGGTCAGAGATTTTTCTCTGCCTCGTGATGGCTGGGTGTTGTGTGCTGTCCTTAGGTTAGTTAGGTTTAAGTAGTTCTAAGTTCTAGGGGACTGATGACCATAGCTGTTAAGTCCCATAGTGCTCAGAGCCATTTGAACCATTTTAGGCTGCTGCCAGCCCGCCCCCTTCGGGGGAAATTGAAAAACAATAAATGAAAAAAAAGCACGTTCACGTTGACGTCGCCCCCCCCCCCTGCCTCTTATGAGTCCTCATCCTCCGTCGGCTCCTTCCCCCCCCCCCCACTTCCTTTTTCCTCTCCTTCCCCCCTTTTCTTTCCCATCATCTGTCCAGGTGCCCCCGGTCTGCCCTCGGCTGTGGTATGTCATATTTGTGCCAACTTTTTAGTGCAGTGTTATAGTGAGTGTTGAGTGTTGTTCTTCTTTCCACAGTGTTGCGAACAGAAATCATGCTCTCACTGGTTGTGATTTTGATATCTCTTGTGAACAGAAACCAGATTGCTGCAATGTTTTTTAATTGTCTGTTTATTATTTTACCTGTCTGCTTCCTGTGTATTTTATTATCATCACCAACCCATTGTTTTGTTTTATGTTCCACAATTTTCCGACATTGTACCTTTATTTTATTATTTATTATCTTCATTTTTTGAAAAATAAATTCTGTAGGCTGGAGAGCGGCGTACTAAGCTGCTGATAGCCCGCCCTCTTTGGGGGGGAATCGAAACTCAATACAGAAAAAAAAACACTTTGACGTCAGAATGGTGGGAAAGCTGGGGACTATATGAAGTCCTCCGTGAGTGCCTCAGGAAGCAGTCAACCGTTTTCTTCGCGCCGACCTTCCAGTAGCGTCATACTGTACCGCGTTTCGTAATATTGTTGGCTGTGAGGAAACCAAACGATGTTTTGCGCTTGAGCTTCCACGCTCGGGACAAGCAGATTTGCGTGAAATTTCGGAATCAGACCTTGGCGCACCCTCCGCATCGAAATTTCATTATTGTCTCCCCGTTAAGGCATGATCAACATTCAATCTACCTGCTGTCTGCTATCTTCTGTCTGGTCCTCACAGAAGGACTTTCTTCAATCTGTTTGATGTCAGTCGAAAGCAATCAATCTCGAGTGCCTGCAATTAGATTACGTTTCCGGCTGTCAAGCTATTGTTAAAATTTCTGTCGAGGACAGAAATTAGAAACAACGTACGTGGAGTCATGAAATGCCCGTATCTGTAATTAGATACATTAAATCGAGGGATTAGGTTTCACGTCATATACGAGTAATTATGTTTCCTGTAACTTCCTTCTAACCATCACGAATTTAATTACTAATCATAAATAACTGAACGAAAATAATAGAGGCGTTCGATATTTAATACAACGCTATTTTTTCTCGGCCTATTTCGGTTGATAAAACGCGGAATTTGTTGTGCGACATCGTTAAATTTTCTCGCTTCAGCCCCTGTAGTTTCTTGGAGGTCCAGTGGGTGGCGCGCAAAACGTAGACTTTAAAATGGCGTCTGTAACGGAAGTGCATTCCAATGTGAGAGGTGTCACTGCGGTTCTCTCACTAGAAAACCAGAGCATCACAGATATTCATAGGCCTTGCAGAATATCTACGATGACAAGACGTTGAACAAAAGCACGGTGAGTCATTGGGCTAGGCGTCTGTCATCAATGCAACAACGTCGCCCAGACCTGTCCAGTTCCCCGTGTGCCGGACGGTCACACACTGCTGTGCCTCCTGCTACATTGGAGCTTCTGGACACACTCATGTGGAGTGACTGACCGATCACAATCCGACACCTCACTGAAAAACTGGAAGTCTCTGTTGATACTGCTACCAAACTCATTGCCAAGTTGGGGAAATGAAAGACGTGTGCCTGCCGGGTTTCTCGCCGCCTAACAGAATATTTCCATCCGTTTGGCCGATGGGAGGATGCACTCCGTGGGAATCAGTACGGTGTGGCCGAGCAGTTCTAGGCGCTTCAGTCTGGAACCGCGCGAACGCTACGGTCGCAGGTTCGAATCCTTTCTCAGGCATGGGTGTGTGATGTCCTTAGGTTTAAGTAGTTCTAAGTTCTAGGGACTGATGGCCTCAGATGGTAAGTCCCATAGTGCTCAGAGCCATTAGAATCACTACGTGGATGATGGAAGTTCATTGATGCAGCATGGCGTTGGCTCAGACGTTGACCAGTAGTGTGGTATCATTCGGGCATACAGGCCCTCAAGGTAAGTTGTCGTAAGGCCGTCGCATTGAACGGAAATCATTTAGAAAAATTGGGTTCTGTAGCCAAAAGAGTGGGCCATAATATAGTGTATTGGGAACATGAATGAAACCAGCCTGTTTTAGAAAAAAAAATGTGTTACTTTACTTATTGAACGCCCCACCTACCAGCAAATAACGTTCACAATATTCGAGGTAACTGTCTTGGAGAAGTTCCAGAATGTACAAAATTTTGCAGTGATTAGTTCGGGGTGTGACGTCCTTTCTGTTTCGCAAAATCCTCTAGGGCGGCCTCAGAGTGCGTTCAGGAATTTTTCTCGAGGAAAACCACATTTTTGTGACAATGAAAGAGAAAAATAAGCAGAATGTTCTCATGAGCTATAAAACAAATTAAGTAAGCACTCCTAAGGGCTTCGTGTAGCAGTAGATAAAAATGGTTATGCTTGAAGAAAATAATAATTCTTTTATCAACTGCTGGTACAAATAAGCTTTGTTTGAGAAAGCTTTATCTGTAACTTACGCGAAGACATTCAATTAGTACTTAAATGAATTCTAGGAAGTATTGTCAAGTTTGAGAGAGATGAAAGTTTTGGAGCTGGAATCCATGTAATTTAATTCAGGAAAGCAGTTTATTTTGTCCGTGAAAATTACTTTCCTGGAATGCGAAAGCAAGAGCGATCCAGGTTATCTTCGTGAAAAGACCTGTTTGCGTCTGCAGATCACAGCTAATGAGAAATGTTTCATTTCTATTACGAAGTAGACGTGAGAATACAAGCAGCTGTGTTATATTTTGTAGCTCATAAAGGGCGGTCGAAGTAACAGGTACAGCTGTCTGGCAGATGTGGACCAAAGAATAGATATATAAAGGGCGATCAAGGAGTTTCCGCTTGAGGGCGTTGCAGCGTAGCGCGACTCCGATGGGGGTGCATAATCGCCGACATCTTAGCAAGGGACCAGTGCGGCATTCGTGTCTTTCCGAAGTGTGTGCTGTAAATACAGAAACTTGAACTATAGCGACGTTTTTACAAAATGCGTCCAAAAAGGACCAAATGGCTGCTGTGCTTATCTTGGCTGTTGAGTACTAACACCAGAACTCTTCCATCGGAGGAAGAAGAATGTGTCGAATTACGGTGAAAAGTCTGGAATAAATGCGACAAGGCGTGCTACTGCTTCATGATAACGCCCTTCCCCATACCGCAAATCTCGTACCGCAGAAGTTACGCCAACTCAAGTAGGTGACACTAGAGTACCCGCCATATGGTCCTTATCTCTTCCCATGCGATTATTACGCCTTCGGTTCTTTAAAAAGACTTCGAAGGGTTAACCATTCCTTTCAGACGGGGATGTGTAGCAGATAGTTACGAATTTTTTCACTGAGCATGGTGTGGTGCTTCATCAATCAAGCATCTTCAACCTGGTGCGTCGTTAGGATGATTGCCTCATACTCATGACGGTTTTGCGTTATTCGCCTAATGATCCTAGACCGTACGGCCTTCGAACAAAAAGTTCTTGATCGCCTTTATAGTTGCGGGTGATGTACACTCATGCTTATAAATTAAGGATAATTGCAGAATGTGGTGCCACGCAACGTGGTACTACACAAAACTGGCGCTAATAGCATAGGCATATAGGGAACACACACGACACAGAAGTCGACGGTGTTGGTGGTAAGTTGAGAAAACCGTCCCGAAACACACGTGCTACAAAACCCCACTGTTTCCTGCGCATGTACCAAGACATCAATATCGGATATGATCACCATGCAAACGTACACAGGCCGCACAACGGGTTGGCATACTCTGGATCAGGTGGTCGAGCAGCTGCTGGGGTATAGCCTCCCATTCTTGCACCAGTGCCTGTCGGAGCTCCTGAAGTGTCCTAGGGGTTCGAAGACGTGCAGCGATACGTCGACCAAGAGCATCCCATGGGGTTCAGGTATGGAGAACAGGCACGCCACTCCAATCGCACGATATCCTCTGTTTTAGAGTACTCCATCACGATGACAGCTCGGTGGGGCTGTGCGTTATTATCCATGAGGAGGAAGGTGGGACCCCTGCACCCCTGAAAACGCGGAAATACTGGTGCAAAATGGCGTCCCGATACACCTGACCTGTTGCAGTTTCTCTGTCAAAGACATGCAGGGGTGTACGTGCACAAATCGTGAACCCATCCCACACCATCAAACCATGACCTCCATATAGGTCCCTTTCAAGGACATTAAGGAGTTGGTATCTGGTTCCTGATTCACGCCAAATGTAAACCCGCCAAGAATCAGTGTTTACACGATACCTGGACTCGTTCGTGAACATAGCCTTGGACAACTGTTACAATGACCATGTACTGTGTTCTTGACACCGGGCTTTACGGGATCTCCTGTGGGCAGGAGTCAGTGGAATACACCTTGCAGGTCTCCGGGCGAATAAACCATATCTGTTCAGTGGTCTGTAGACTGTGTGTCTGGAGACAACTGTTCCAGTGGCTGCGGTAACGTCCCGAGCAAGGCTACCTGCAGTACTCCGTGTTCGTCTGCTGGCACTGATGGTGAGATATCGGCCTTCTTGTGGTGTTGTACACTGTGGACGTTCCGTACTGTAGCGCCTGGACACGTTTTCTGGCTGCTACAATCGTTGCCATAATTTTGAGATCATAGTTTGTGGCACACGATGGGCTTGTGCGACGACCCGCTGTGTTTGACCAGCCTCCAGTCACCCTAGTATTCTATCCTCCATAACGTCATAAATATGTTTTCTTTGAGTCATTTTCAACACACAGTCACCATTAGCACGTCTGAAAACGTCTGCACACTTACTCTCTGCACCGTACTCTGACATGCACCAACACACCTCTGCGTATGTGGACTGCTACCAGCGCCACTGTGCCACGACCGTAGGTCAGATGCACCACATGGTCATACCCAGAGGTGATTTAAACCGGCTCACCGGCCACCAGAGCGTTGTTTCACTATGCATCAGCATTATCCTTATGAGCATGAGTGCACATAGATATACAGGGGTATTCAAAAAGAAGGAAAAAAAATTTTTAATATGTATTGCTTCCAAACTACAAAAGGCAGAAACACAATTCAAACGTTCATGGAAAGAGAACAGCACAATGCATTCAATGTTAGCACCTCGTGTTACATGACAAATATCAAAACAGTGGCTCATTTTCTGCCACAAACGAAGCAGCTGGTCTCTCGTTATCGAATTCACAGCTTGAACAATTCGACGTCGCAGACTTTCAAGAGCGTCAGGCAAAGGGGGGATAAAAGCGCGGTCTTTTAAGAAACCATACAGATGAAAGTCGCAAGGTGTGAGGTCATCGGCGATGAAGTTCGTATTCTGCTCCTCCTCTTCCAATTCAACGTCCTGGAATGGTGTCATTCAGGTAACGTCGGACATGCTTAGAGAAGTCGTTGGCGCATTCCTTAAGCATCGACAGTTGATGGACGTGCCATCATTAATTATCTACCACGTAGTTAGGGCGATCGGACAGAACAATACTACTTTCTCAAATAACATTGCCTGAGAACCCTATGAATAACATTTTCAACAAAAACCAATTGATTGACCAATTCATAGAATATAACAGCTTTTCACATATAGATCTTATGCTGTGTGAATTATTCAATCAGTTATCTAGCATTACTTTAGCTATGGATGCCCTCGGTTTCAAATTATCTGTAATTTCGAAAAAGAAAACATTCAATTTCATAACCGGTAGGAGTTATTTTGCATACAATAAAATGAATTAAGATCAAATTGAAGCTGATTACTTTATATTTGAACTATACAGAGAATTAGATTTAGTGCCAGAACAACTTCACTACTTACTCTGAAGCTATTTAGCAAATCCTAGTGAGAACGAAATCATCATGGACAGTCCACACGTCAGAACGGACGTCCGGGATCCTTAGCACCGAGGGACTCTTCAAGCCAATTGAATAAGTTCGTATGAATGTGACATCGCGCTGACAACTTAAAAGGTAGAATTCTCATAAGGACACAACACCTTTAGTACATGAATGCCTCACCGCTTAGGACTTTTACAAAGTATACCGATGCCTTCCTTGCAGTAGTGGATCTGAAGCCGTTATTACTATCGCTTAGGCTCCTCATAAGCAGAAGGCCCTGACCTTTACACGCCTCTGTGGACCAGCTGTGGACTTGGTTGCAGCATACGTCGCCGGAGAATTTAGTTCTCGCCTCAAAGCGACCTGCTTATGCGGTGCATGGCAGGTTAAGAAAAATGGCATTAAAGCAGTTAATTACCAGTACAATAATCAAGATATACACGCCACTGTCAGGTCCCTGCAATCCTATGCCATGACTAAGCGCAAAGTCCAATAGCAAGAGGTCCCGTGGAACTACAAATTTATTCATATACACTCCTGGAAATTGAAATAAGAACACCGTGAATTCATTGTCCCAGGAAGGGGAAACTTTATTGACACATTCCTGGGGTCAGATACATCACATGATCACACTGACAGAACCACAGGCACATAGACACAGGCAACAGAGCATGCACAATTTCGGCACTAGTACAGTGTATATCCACCTTTCGCAGCAATGCAGGCTGCTATTCTCCCATGGAGACGATCGTAGAGATGCTGGATGTAGTCCTGTGGAACGGCTTGCCATGCCATTTCCACCTGGCGCCTCAGTTGGACCAGCGTTCGTGCTGGACGTGCAGACCGCGTGAGACGACGCTTCATCCAGTCCCAAACATGCTCAATGGGGGACAGATCCGGAGATCTTGCTGGCCAGGGTAGTTGACTTACACCTTCTAGAGCACGTTGGGTGGCACGGGATACATGCGGACGTGCATTGTCCTGTTGGAACAGCAAGTTCCCTTGCCGGTCTAGGAATGGTAGAACGATGGGTTCGATGACGGTTTGGATGTACCGTGCACTATTCAGTGTCCCCTCGACGATCACCAGTGGTGTACGGCCAGTGTAAGAGATCGCTCCCCACACCATGATGCCGGGTGTTGGCCCCGTGTGCCTCGGTCGTATGCACTCCTGATTGTGGCGCTCACCTGCACGGCGCCAATCACGCATACGACCATCATTGGCACCAAGGCAGAAGCGACTCTCATCGCTGAAGACGACACGTCTCCATTCGTCCCTCCATTCACGCCTGTCGCGACACCACTGGAGGCGGGCTGCACGATGTTGGGGCGTGAGCGGAAGACAGCCTAACGGTGTGCGGGACCGTAGCCCAGCTTCATGGAGACGGTTGCGAATGGTCCTCGCCGATACCCCAGGAGCAACAGTGTCCCTAATTTGCTGGGAAGTGGCGGTGCGGTCCCCTACGGCACTGCGTAGGATCCTACGGTCTTGGCGTGCATCCGTGCGTCGCTGCGGTCCGGTCCCAGGTCGACGGGCACGTGCACCTTCCGCCGACCACTGGCGACAACATCGATGTACTGTGGAGACCTCACGCCCCACGTGTTGAGCAATTCGGCGGTACGTCCACCCGGCCTCCCGCATGCCCACTATACGCCCTCGCTCAAAGTCCGTCAACTGCACATACGGTTCACGTCCACGCTGTCGCGGCATGCTACCAGTGTTAAAGACTGCGATGGAGCTCCGTATGCCACGGCAAACTGGCTGACACTGACGGCGGCGGTGCACAAATGCTGCGCAGCTAGCGCCATTCGACGGCCAACACCGCGGTTCCTGGTGTGTCCGCTGTGCCGTGCGCGTGATCATTGCTTGTACAGCCCTCTGCAGTGTCCGGAGCAAGTATGGTGGGTCTGACACACCGGTGTCAATGTGTTCTTTTTTCCATTTCCAGGAGTGTATTACATGTTGCATAAGCAAGTTTCGGCAATATTTGCCATCACCAACGGGATTCTTAGTTCGTTGAAATATTAAGGGTCTCTTCATAACAGCACAAACTCGTTGTAAGAAAAGGAGAATTTTGCCATTTATTTAAGCAGACGGAATGCAATTTCTTCTACAATCATAGCTTCTGTTACAGCGTTAAGAAAACAAAGGATGATTATAACTTCGTCAGTACTGGTATACGAATAACCTGTAATCTTTACATGGAGATGTTTACCGTCATGTACAACACACTTGACTTCAAGTTGCTTCTTCAGTTTTCTGGCTATTCCGATACTGCGTGGCACAAATTCCACTCTTGTATTAACAGCTTCATCTCAGAGAAGTACTTGCACCCTACGTCCTTAGTTATGCTTTGGATGTATTCGAATCTCTTTATTCCCTACAGTTTTCAAAACCTCTCCAGGTCCCTCTAGTACGAAGGATATTATTTCCTGATGTCGTTAAAGATATCCAACACCCAGTCCCTCCTTATTGTCAATATTTTGCACATGCTTCTTTCTTCATCGTTTCTACGGAGATCATCCTCATTCCTTAAGTCCACCTAATTTTCAGCTTCCTTATGTAGCACCACATCCCAGACTCTTCGATTCTCATCTTTTCCTATTTTCCTACGAGTCATGGTTAACTAATTCACTACCATACAGTGCTGTGCTCCAAGAGGACATTCTCTGAAATTCCATACTGAAATTAAGGGCTATACATCATAATAGTAGATTTCTTTTGGCCAAGAATTCTCTTTCATCTGCACTAGTCTATTTCAATTCCTGCCTTTATCGTCCGTCAGCGTTATACAAGATCATGCAATAAATTAAGAAATAAATTCAAATTAAAGCACCAATTACATGTTACTTTAATACTGTCGTTAAACTTTCTTAACGTCGTTTCCTTTTTACTTCACAGAAAGTATAGTATAGAAGCAGATCTCCCCCGTGGCACCTCCTCACAATTCTGAAAGACAAGCAGGCTGAAATGAATAAAGAATGGCAGTAAAATATTCTGAGCACAGGAAAGTTTCCCTCTTTGTACACAGTAAAGAATTTATTAAGTCTTCAAAAAACATAAAGTTGCATGCAAATATTAATAGCCTCTAAGCTCGATACTTAATCCGGCCAAGTTATAAAAGATGCTTTAAATATTCAAGTGGTACAAAAGGAACAGTATTGCCTGAGATGCTTAAATATCGGAAGTTCTCGACGCGCTTTAATGAAATCTTCTGAATATACTAAGAATAGATTTGTTGAGTCCAAATGCCATTATATTACTTTGCAGCATTTTCATAATGTATTTCGTAAAACAGATTGTTGAATACACACGGCAACGAATGTCAATCAGTATTAATTATGACTTCGAAACATCCTAGCTGCTGAGAGAGTTAGTCCTCCACTGGAAGCAGCTATTAACAGAAGCTAGAGCAATGCATGGGAGACACAATACGTATTTGTCCCTATACAAAGTGTGTGAGAAATGAAGCTTTCGGCAATCGGAGCTGACGTCTATTCGCTTGTCAGGCGTGGTAATAATAGAGACAATTTGATTGGGGCTATGACTACGTAACTTATGGGGGCCCATATCATTTGTTAGTACACTCTGTTGTAAAGACGTTAGTTTCACAATTTCAGTTCTGACTCCTAAAGGAAAAGACGGAGCAAACTATTTCTGATTTCCTTCCGTTTGTAATTCAAGACAGATGTAGTCCGTAAGAGTGCCGATTTGAAATTTCATACGTGGACCTTGATGTGCACTATCACACTGGAGATTCATTTTGTTTCCCCCGTTGCTTTGTCAAACCCACTGTTACATTTCTTCCGACTTTACGCCTTGTTGGACTATTTCGTATCATCAATCTTCTGGGCAGGATGCCTCCTCGAGTTTTAAGTTACAGCATTTCTGTAAGACGTCGGTCTTTCTCCAGGAATCCTACGAACAGTGCTGTACTGTGCAATTCATCTTCGGACAGGCGCAGGTGCACCTAGCGTCAGAACCTCTGCTGGGAACAGCGGCACCTCTGCCACGCACCTGAGACTTCACACTTCAAGCTCCCGTCTCCGAAGAGAGGATATAGCAAACGAGAGAAACTTAGCTGCATTAGTCATAGCAGCAGCGGTGTTCAGACGAAAAAGAAAGCTAGCGCCGCAAGGAAATTATTTTTATTTCGCTTTATATTATACTTTTGATCAAAAAAATTTAAAACATCTCCTCCAAACTATAATACTACTTTGCAGTGTAATGACTAGACAAACAAACGCTTGCTGAGCTTTGGAAAGAAATGAGAAAACTAATTATCGGTTTTCCTGAAAAAAGTTATGTACTGTAAGTGGCTTATAGATACAACACTGTGGAAGAACCGACCACTCAGTACAACATCGCTGCAAAACTTTAACGCAGTCCAAAATCGCAGCAACTTGCAGTTACTGTACAGCTCCATTTGGCACATCAAGAATGTTCATCATCGAAACCGACGGCTTTGTTCCAGTTGGAGATTTGACGACTTCAATAAGAGCCAAAGAGCCCTGGATTTATCCACACCGTGAACGGAGATGAGAATGTTCAACATCAGCTGGATGGGTTTATTGATCCGTCACATTTATAGGGCGAACCCGAAACACCAACAATATTTCAGAGTTTTTGAGCACTTTTTCCTGTCTACACTATCCGATCAAAAGTATCTGGACACCTGTTACTGAACATTAATGTGGGGTATGTCCACCATCCGACTTTATGACGGCTTAACCTTTCCTGGTGACATTTCCAGCGCACATCTGAATTATTGAGGAGGAATGGAGACCCATTCTCCTCAAGAGCCTGAACGAGACAAGGTAGCGATGACGGACTCTGCAGTCTGGAGCGAAGTAGATGTTCTAACGAATCCCAAAAGTATTCCGTTGAATTCAGGTCGGGACTCTGGGCCAGTGTGTCCTTTTCAGTACGTCGAATCTTGCAGTTCTTAAATATTGAAGAAATGACATTATTAGTTGCTTACACCAAAGCAGCTACTTGTTTATTGGCTGACCAATTTCGAGGTTCGCTGATTTTCAAAAACCACCTATTGCAGAGAATAAAACTTTAAGAGTAGATGCGTCTAATTAGGTAATGAAGGTAACAGCAATAATATGAGTCAGACGGTAACTAATTTCGTATTTTGTATTTGATATACACTTTGTGTGGACAGTGTTATTTATGACAGCACATTTGAGATGAATCTCAGATACGCGTTAAAACATGTCATAAATCCGTTTGCAATTACACTTTATTGTGGTGTATCAACTTATTTCAATTGTAGTATCTTCATTATCCGGTATGATCTATTCCATGTGACAACGATATTTTGTATATAATACCGAAATTTCCTCGTTAGAGTTCACTGTGTTTCACGCTGGCTTATTTTTCGTAGCCGTTATCATAAATTTGACACATTTGGAAGAAAATTGTCATGACTTTGTACAGTGTGACACAAGATTGTTCCATCACATTACAATTGGACAGTGACTTTGTTTCTTATTTCTAGCATTATATAAGAGGAGACATATATCTCATTTGCATTTCTAGCATTCTGTACGAGAAGTCATGTTACTTCATTTGTATGTCTGCGCTATGTGAGAGGAGCGATATTATACCATTTATATTTCTGTCCGGCTGAGTGGTCAGTGCATCTGACTGCAAGGCAAATACCCGTGTTCGATTCCCGGCCAGGTTGGAGATTTTCTCCGCTCTGGGGCTGGTTGTTCTGTTGTACTCATCATCGTTTCATCCTTATCGAGACGCAAGTTGTTCATCCTTATCGAGACGCAAGTTGCCAATGTGGCGTCAACTGAGAAGAACTGAAATTCGGCTGCCGAACTTCCTTAAGCTCCCGGTCATCAGTGTTGTTGTGACTTGGCGAGACAGCCAAGCCACTACGAGGTAGCCGAAAGGCACGCGTTTAAGCTCACGCAGGCTGGCGTGAGGTCTGGAACAAGTAAAGTAATTGAGACTAGCAAATAAAGTACGTAGCTGCTGGAATACTTAACTTTAATCCATAATTGGTGAACATCGGTATGATGGTACATGCATCACAAGATAAATAGCAAATGATAATGGCGCCTTGCTAGGTCGTAGCAAATGACGTAGCTGAAGGCTATGTAACTATCGTCTCGGCAAATGAGAGCGTAATTTGTCAGTGAACCATCGCTAGCGAAGTCGGCTGTACACTCCTGGAAATGGAAAAAAGAACACATTGACACCGGTGTGTCAGACCCACCATACTTGCTCCGGACACTGCGAGAGGGCTGTACAAGCAATGATCACGCACGGCACAGCGGACACACCAGGATCCGCGGTGTTTTTGGCTGTCGAATGGCGCTAGCTGCGCAGCATTTGTGCACCGCCGCCGTCAGTGTCAGCCAGTTTGCCGTGGCATACGGAGCTCCATCGCAGTCTTTAACACTGGTAGCATGCCGCGACAGCGTGGACGTGAACCGTATGTGCAGTTGACGGACTTTGAGCGAGGGCGTATAGTGGGCATGCGGGAGGCCGGGTGGACGTACCGCCGAATTGCTCAACACGTGGGGCGTGAGGTCTCCACAGTACATCGATGTTGTCGCCAGTGGTCGGCGGAAGGTGCACGTGCCCGTCGACCTGGGACCGGACCGCAGCGACGCACGGATGCACGCCAAGACCGTAGGATCCTACGCAGTGCCGTAGGGGACCGCACCGCCACTTCCCAGCAAATTAGGGACACTGTTGCTCCTGGGGTATCGGCGAGGACCATTCGCAACCGTCTCCATGAAGCTGGGCTACGGTCCCGCACACCGTTAGGCTGTCTTCCGCTCACGCCCCAACATCGTGCAGCCCGCCTCCAGTGGTGTCGCGACAGGCGTGAATGGAGGGACGAATGGAGACGTGTCGTCTTCAGCGATGAGAGTCGCTTCTGCCTTGGTGCCAATGATGGTCGTATGCGTGATTGGCGCCGTGCAGGTGAGCGCCACAATCAGGAGTGCATACGACCGAGGCACACGGGGCCAACACCCGGCATCATGGTGTGGGGAGCGATCTCTTACACTGGCCGTACACCACTGGTGATCGTCGAGGGGACACTGAATAGTGCACGGTACATCCAAACCGTCATCGAACCCATCGTTCTACCATTCCTAGACCGGCAAGGGAACTTGCTGTTCCAACAGGACAATGCACGTCCGCATGTATCCCGTGCCACCCAACGTGCTCTAGAAGGTGTAAGTCAACTACCCTGGCCAGCAAGATCTCCGGATCTGTCCCCCATTGAGCATGTTTGGGACTGGATGAAGCGTCGTCTCACGCGGTCTGCACGTCCAGCACGAACGCTGGTCCAACTGAGGCGCCAGGTGGAAATGGCATGGCAAGCCGTTCCACAGGACTACATCCAGCATCTCTACGATCGTCTCCATGGGAGAATAGCAGCCTGCATTGCTGCGAAAGGTGGATATACACTGTACTAGTGCCGACATTGTGCATGCTCTGTTGCCTGTGTCTATGTGCCTGTGGTTCTGTCAGTGTGATCATGTGATGTATCTGACCCCAGGAATGTGTCAATAAAGTTTCCCCTTCCTGGGACAATGAATTCACGGTGTTCTTATTTCAATTTCTAGGAGTGTACAACTGGGGCGAGTGCTAGGAAGTGTCTCTAGACCTGCCGTGTGGCGGCGCTCGGTCTGCAATCACTGATAGTAGCGACACGCGGGTCCGACGTATACTACCGGACCGCGGCCGATTTAAAGGCTACCACCTAGCAAGTGTGGTGTCTGGCGGTGACACCACAAGTGTCATACGTCCGCAGCTGGTGGTCTAGTGTACAGCGCGCTCGGTTAGAGGGTTAGCTACCCTCCTTAATAAAAAACTGAGTGAACGGATCAACACAGAACCTTAACGGGTGTCATCGGACTTCCGCCACGAACAAATACAACGATTAATCTATAGAACAAAATGAGATCTACAAAAAAAATAAAATAAAATAAAATAAAAAATAAATATGTCTAGCGTTGCTGCCTGTGGATCGCAGAGTCCCGGGTTCTATTCCCGGCCTTGTTGGGGATTTTCTCCGCTTGGGGACTGGATGTTTGTGTTGTCTGTATCATTTCATCATCATTCATGAAAGTGTCGACTCTGGACTGTGTAAAGACTGGGAAATTGTACGGGCGCTGATAACCGCGCAGCTGTGCGCCCACAAACCAAAAATCATCATCATCAAAGTCATACGATAGTTTCATTTTAATTTCCAACATTATGTAAAAGGTGGCATTTACTATATGTGCATTATGAGCATTATACACTGATAGTAAACACTGAAATATTACAGTAAATTATAATTACTGTTGTGACATTTTAACGCAGATCAGAGCTACAGTGAAAGTACGATGACATAAAAAGAACTGTCCACACCAAGCCCACGGACCAGTCACATTTATGTAACCCCGCCAGTCTTCGACAGGCTGCGCGGGATTAGCGGAGCGGTCTAGGGCGCTGCAGTCATGGACTGTGCGGCTGGTCCCGGCGGAGGTTCGAGTCCTCCCTCGGGCATGGGTGTGTGGTCGTTAGGATAATTTAGGTAATTTAGGTTAAGTAGTGTGTAAGCTTAGGGACTGATGACCTTAGCAGTCAAGTCCCATAAGATTTCACACACACAATCTTCGAAGTCAACGTGCAGCGACCACTCACGGATGTTAGGAGGCAGCACTAGCAGTGGACAGTAAGTAAAGCGTGTCGGAGGGACGTCGTAAACAACGCAGTCGTTGTCGTAATGTGGACACGGAGGTATTTATGTGAGGTTCGAAAGGGCACGATCATGGACTTTCGGGCCATGTGTGGAAGAATATCCGAAACGATTAAATTTGTAGACTGTTCTCGTGCGGCCGTGCTTAAAGAATACCGTGCATGGCAAAATGGCGCTATCCAAAACCGGCGCCAGGCAGCTGTGATGCACCATGGGGCATTGGTGACAGGTGTGAACGGTGAATGTGGAGATGTGTACGGGTGAATAGATGTGCACCTGTTGAACAATTGACCATCCAGGTGAACAATGGTCAACCAACAGTGTCTTCTCAACCACCATTCAGCGAAATTTACTCCTTATTGGCCTCCGCACAGGCGCCTGGTTCATGAATCCATGCTGACTACTGTTCATACGCGACGAAGACTGGAATTTGACAATACCGCATCTAACAACCCTACCACAACAAAGGTAAAATCTAATTATGATTGTGGTGTTGCTCACGCTGCTAAATACTCCATTTTCGGGCAACAACAAAGTTATATTATGTGGCAGGTGTAATTGGAGCGCAGTTAATAACGTCATTTCATGAAATAATGGATAAACTAGGCACTCATCTTTTCGTGTTTCCCACGCTGGTCTCGTTGTGAATTCATGGCTCAATCGTCGAAAATCTAGGTAGTGATGATTCCAAGCTCGGATGCAAAAAGGCCTAGGTTTTATTCTGCGATATTCAAAAGTCTTATAGATGTGTTTCACAAACCATTCTTGAAGATTAAACCTTTGAAAGTTAGCACAATGGTGATGTCAAAATGTAATCAGCACTCCGAATTTAAGTTACACTTTTTTTTATTACTTTTGTTGCAGTATCAAGTAACACATAAAACGTCACATTATAAAACATACTTGAAAACATCTTCCTCACAGTCACTGTTAAAGTTCACATTTTATAAACTGACTACAATTAGCGTCTTTCCAACATGACGATCAAGACTTGACTCTCTCAAGGTCCGACTCTCTAATAACCGCTTACGCGCCCAAAAATCAGAGTTACAAATACGACAAAGTTCATAGTGACAAAAGAAAGAATTCACATAAGAATAATATCATTGCAATATAAACATATCGATGTATCAAAGTACCTCTACATTAATGAAATCAAATCTGAATGTTGTCTCAGAAATATGTTAACTACTTTACAGAAACACAGTAGAATATTGCTGGTATCGAGAGGTTGAGTTGAGGTGCCGGAATGGTTACGTAATTCAAGTACCATTACACGCAACGGGACATCTACTGAGTGGCGACAAGTGGCTACTTTACTAAATCACGTTTTATGCTCCATCGCACATATGTCATACATTGCGTGAAATATTTGAAGGAAAAGAATCATCGGAAGGTGAGGTCGGAGGATGGATCGTTATGCTATGGAAAATGTTTCCATGGATTTCCATCGGTGAGCTCGACATTGCGGAAGGTGCAGTGGATCAACAAAAAGTACACGTCTATCCTCGGGTCCATGTCCGCCGATACATGTAGTTTTTGTTTCCTCGGCACGATATCAACGTGTCACACAGGTCGTAGTGTACCAGGTTGAATTTACCGCACTACCTTCACCACCAAAATACACGTATTTACGCCGAATCGACAGTCTGTGGGACCACCTCGATAGGGACCATATCGATCGGGCTGTAAGCGCCATGGATCCTCAACTGAGAAACCTAACGCAGCTGACCACGGCACTGGAGTCCACATCCGTGTCAGTACCTTCCAGAAACACACTGACTCTCTTCCTGTATGTCCAGCAGAAGCCCGCGCTACAAAGGGTGGTTATTCAGGATTTTGAGAGGTGGTAGTGAATAGTCAGCGTACATCCCATATAAGAAATTGCAAGTAGCTTCTATATGGACCGTACTATTACTGGTACCTTTATTATCCCCATTCGACTTATCCACTCATGAAACTATTTTCTCTTTAATAAGTGGATAGTTCAAATGGTTCTAATGGCTCGAGCACTGTGGGACTTTACATCTGAGATCATCAATCCCATAGAACTTAGAACTACTTAAACCTAACTAACCTAAGGACATCACACACATCCATGCCCGAGGCAGGATTCGAACTGGACTGAAGCGCCTAGAACCGCTCGGCCACTGCGGCCGCCAAGTGGATAATGAAAACGTGAAAAGCACCAAGCCTAGCCAGCCAATAAATAAGTAGCAGCTTTGTGTGCAAACAATTAAAAGTGTATTTTCTTCGACATTTAAGAAATGTTATTGGCCAGAGACCATTGCCTCACAGATATTGCCGTATGACAGGGCCCATTGTGACGCTGATACAGTCAGTATCTCCAAACTGTACCTCTACTGTGCGCGTTACACTATGCTACAAAATGTGTCCATAATCTACTGCACTTAGCATTTTCTAAGCGCAATAAAGGGGACACATCTGAATTATGAAACATCGTTATAAAGTAGTACCACCTCCTCTGAACTTTGCTGTTGGCATTACACGAGATGAAGGTGGCGTTCTGCAGGTATTCGCTAAAACCAAACCCATTCATCGGATTGCCACAGCGTATAACGTGATTTATCATTCTAAATTACTCATTTCCAGTCATCCGCTGTCCAGCGACTCTTTACACCACCTCATGCGTCACTTAGCATCGACTGCAAAACGTGTGAACTATGAGGTGCTGCTCGACCGTTGTGCCACATTCTTTTGAACTCATTACGCACAATCATTGTGCTACATCGGCAGTTGGCGGCACTTTAGATACAACGAGTGGTTCCATCCGCTGATTTGATGCGATTATTTACAAACATCCTCCGCAAGGCTCGACAGTCCTGTCCGCCAATACAAGAAGCCTGTCTGTTCTTGGTTTAGCTGTATTCTTTCCTTCGCGTTTTCACTTACCAGTCACATCACCAACAGTCGACTTGGACACCGCAGAAAGGATGACTTGTCTGTGATGGATTTGTTACTGAGGTGACATCCAATGACTAGCCCACGTTCTAAGTCAGTGAGCTCTCTAATTCTCTACTGGAGACAAAGTACTCCTCGCCTCCTTTAACACTGCCGGACTCACGTCGTCACACCTTGTCTTCAGTGTTTTGGTGCAAGGGTCTCGTGACCACGGTTGACTCGTTGCAGACTAATGGCTTTTCGTGTGATTTCACACCCTCACTTATCCTTGGATCTGTGTTGGCCTGAAAATATCTCCACAGAAGTGTCAATATCGACAGTATGCCCCATGAGTCTTGTTGTTTACAACAGTAACAATTCGCTCTGAACCTTGCCGAAAGTACTGCTCGATTCTGTCTTGGGTTTGATTTCCCAGCAGTATTAGTTGCACGTTAACAGTTATGCACACAGAATGGATAGCTGTATGGAAGAGGAGTTGCACGACTCGTGTATGGATTCAGTGAATGGAATGGAAGGGAACAACAATGACCCTGTATCGAGTTGTTCCCTCGTGGCAGCGTACGCGTTTAGTCCGAAGGTCATTGGGTTAACCTATATTTTGTATTGTGTGTCTTGGAGATGGCCTATTACAGGAAGATTGTTCACTCCTGCGCATTTGCTTTCAATGAATGAAAGGTCATCTGGGATAACAAACTGAAAAGGTAATAATTACACTATTACTCTGTACCGAGCCGTCGAATACAATGAGTTCCTTACAACAAAGTATTCAGAAAATATCCCTGGAAAACCTCAGAAGTTTTGTCAATGGAGGTCATGATCGCCCTGTGTTGCCGACATTGCAAGGTAGAATCTTCCGTTGCATGTTGATGTTCTGAGCCCTGAAGAGAAACCTGCCAGCTTCTTTTTGTTGCAGAAATTTTAGTCATAATAACGTAACTACCAGTTGCTTTATTTCATTGTAAAGAATTTGTCACCAGCTTCTCGAATGATTTTGGTTACGTCTGTCTTCATATCGTTCATGTAAGACGAAAGGTATGATCATGAGGTCAGTTCCTATTTCGCTGACACGACCGTGTGATATTAATTGCAAATATTGACTTAAATGTCATATTAAAGAGTGAGGCATTCAAAGAGGAGGTAGGAGTCTACGCCTTAAGAAAACAGATTTCTTCTGCAACTGTCTAACGTAAAATTTATCCTATAGGTTACAATCCATACATCTACACTTCTCTACTCAGTCAAAATTTTTTCGTGCCATATTGTTACTTTAAAATTAATTCAAGATTGCTCCTAAACTAGTCACACTTTTTTTTATAAAAGCTTTCTTCCTTGTTATGAAATATGAAAGAAGGTTGTATTACGGCTCCATGGTTGGACTTCAGAATTATAGAGCCACTATAACGATGCAATTTTCCCCTCTCGTAAAGATTTTTTGAGGACCACGTGCCAATTTCAGTACTTCACAATCTGCTGTTATGCCTTCCTTTTCCTCACAACAATCCTTATTGGTTGTGTCGCATTGCTCCATTATCTCACCGGTATATTTTCTACTTCTTTTTTATTCTTCCTGCGTTGGAATCCTGCCATTGGTAACACTTTTATTGTAAGACTGTTCCCATCGGATTTTTCGTCCTCTCTTATGTTGTTTCTTTATAAATCTTTTTTTCCCTCTTGAATATATCTTGTAGTTGTTTGAGGGTCTGTTTAAACTGATTTCACCCACTGTGTATAATTGACGAGAGGTACTCACTTTTCTCTTTCTTACTTTTTAATCGTTAGTCTGGTGTTATAATAGGAGGAAAAATAATCAGAAGTATAAGATTTGATGCTGACATGGCATAGCTAAATGAAATGAAAAGGGGATTAATTATTACTTCAATAGAACTGAACAATAGTTGGGGCGAATATCGAATGAAGCTAAATGCGAAAAAAAAAAACCAAAGTAACTGCTTATATACAGCAATCAAGGATATTAAAAGTGATTATAATGATTTAGGGGAGAAATAGATAAATTCAAATACCTAGGACACAAAATGACGGGTAATCAGCAAATAAAAACAACGATTACTAATGAAAATCAAAAGATATTACAGAAGGAGCAACATTTTCCATGCTCAATGTAATAAAAGAGGAAAACATTAAAAAAGTGTTTTTTCTGCAGTGTTGCTCTAAATGGTGCGGGAAACGCAGACACTGCAACGAAGACAGGAGAACAGCTTAGACAGTTTTGAGGTGTGATATTGTGGAAGTGGATAAATAATGTAAAATGTGCATTACGCTCGCTCCGTATAAGACCTTGACACTACTACATTCTACAGGGAATGATCTAGACGTTCAGAAACGAGGGGCTACCGTATCGTCTGCCATTGTGGAAAGACACATATTGGGTAAATTGTACACATGCTAAGAGAAATGTGCTGTGAACACAGAAGTCACCCTGAATTAAACCAGGCCACCAAATAATCCACGGCTGACCCTAGTATAATAAGCGGCAGTACTATAGATTACTGTCAAGATATTTAGGCAGTTCTCCGCCGTCTGGGATTAACTGATTAGAGATGACACTGAAACTAGTGTTTAAGATAGTGCAATTAGTAAAGATAGCAAACAGCAACTGAGTCACACCTGGAACCGTTCATTGAGCTGAGAAGAAACAAACGCTCCAGTACAGTGAGGCCTGTGTCCGATGGCGATATTGTGGGGACTGGAAACCACAGTCCACGGCTGGGCGTCGCCAAACCAACGATCGCCACCCCAAAAAACAGTAACTGCAAGCACAGTGACAGGAGGGGAGCGGTGGAGGGTAACGGCCAAGGTATATAAGACGCCGAGGAGCAGTAATCAACAACCACCTGAAGATGGTAATAAGAAATGCTGCCGAAATATCGAGGAGATCATGAGATCTGAGCTGGTCCTTGTGAATTTTACAAGCTACATAGTGACAGTGGGAATAACGAATCAATTATTAAAGAACTGTACATTTATAAACTTATCGCTCCTTCAGCTGCAGTCGGTTTTAGGGAACGATAGTTACAATCTTATTTATTTAGTTATGTTTGGAAATATATAACATCAGGATATTAAATTACAATGAAACGGATACACCTAGCTGCGTATAGGCTTTGATATAAGTCAACGGGGACAGTTGAAAATGTGTGCCCCTACCGGGACTCGAACCCGGGATCTCCTGCAGCTGGGCATTTGTTTGAAAATTCCATTTTGTTGCCACGGAGACAGATTTGTCCTGTCCTTGGGTGATACCACACAAGACGTTCACTAGGTATAGCAATTAAACAGTTTTATTTGCGACACAAGAAACTAAATACAGATTTAGGTGAACGCTATGACTAACTATTGAAGAAAAGAAAAGAAAATACTTGATTAAGTGAATGTTGCAATAATCTACATTCCAGATGGTAACAATCACAGGTAAATTTCCTTTAGAGTTTTCGAAGTGTAGGAGATGTAGAAAAACAGAATACCAAGTCCTCTACACTCGACGGCGTCTCGTTTTTCCAGTACCACTTCATGATCAGGGCGAAGAGTCCATCGTGATAGCGCCTCGTTCAGGCAGCTGGCTGCGCTGGAACTGCCGGCTGCCGTAGCTGCGCTGGCCTAAATAGTCGTCTCGCAGAGTAACGCTTTCGTTTGATTGACTCAAACTTAGGTTCCGTAGAAGTACGAAGTAGGTCGGCTTGCGTGCGTTGATGTGGGGTGCGCCCACGCCTTGGAGCTGTTACTGCAGCCACTACTGATGTCACCCTCTGTAGATCTACTCGTAAGCTGGCGGGTTTGAATTTCCTACTCACGCGAACTGGGGCACTGTCGCCGTGATGTATGATGTGCAAGTTATTGCTGGCACGTGTTGCACTTTCTGCCAAGCAGAGATCACCGCAACACGTGTGCGAAAGTAATTGAACAAGTACTTGGTACTACCCTTTCCGACGGAATTATTTCACTTGGACACACAGCATATAGAGGTCCCTTCTTTCGTATTTGGACTATATCAGTGATCTCCGTTTATATACTGGATGTTGTATGCATGAACTCAACAAAGTTATGAAAAGTCGTTAACGGTACTCGAATAAATGGAATTGTTGAATGTCGGAGAGGTGGCTTATTAAAAATTTCTCACTGGAACATTCTATCATACACACCGTTACGTATGCTGAGGTGACAGGTCATCGGATGGCGATACGCACATATATAGTCGCCGGTAGTATCGCGTGTTGCACAAAGTATAAAAGGGCAGAGCAATGGCAGAGCTGTCATTTGGACTCATTGAGCTAGACACATGGGAAATTCCACTTCGTAAATCATTAGGAAACACAGTATTTTGCGATCCACAGTGCGGGGAGTGTACCTCTCATCACAGACAACCCAGCGACTGACGGCCTGCATTTAACGGCCGAGAGCAGCGAGCGTAGAGTAGTCAGAGCTAACAGACGAGGAACACTGTGTGAAATAACCACATGAACCAGCTTGGGACATACGAAGAACGTATATTTTAGGACAGTGTGGCGATATTTGGCGTTAACTGGCTATGGCAGTAGGAGACCGACGCAAGTGCCTTTGTTAACAGCACGAAATAGGCTGCATTGCCTCTCCTGGCCTCGTGACCATATTGGTTGGACCTCAGATGATAGTAAGACCTTGGTCAGATGTGTTCCGATTACTGTTGGTAAGAGCTGATGGTAGAGTTCGAATGTGACGCAGAACCCACTAAGAAATGGGCTAGAACTGTCAACAGAGTTCAAAGCTGGTGGTGGCTCCATAATGGTGTGGGCTGCCTTTACACAGAATGGACAGGGTGCTCTGGGTGTATGGCTACTTGCAGATCATTTACAGCCATTCCTTGACATCATGTTTCCAAAAAGATGGAATTTTCATAGATGACAGGGAGCAATGTCACTGGGCCACAATTGTTATCGAGAGTTTGAAGAACATTATGGAGTTCCGAGCGAATGGTTTGGCCACCCAGATCGCTTGACATGGATGCCATAGAGCGTTTATTGGACACGCACAAAATCCTGCACCGGCAACACTTTCGCAGCTATAGACGGCTGTAGACGCAACGTGGCTTTCCGTTTCTGGAGTTCTAACGACTTGTTGAGTCACCGACATGTAAAGTAGATTAGCAACTTACCTGTCTGTATGCACAAGATGAGTGGATACCAATTTGGCATACCCAGTATTCTATCACTTTATCATCAACCCCTAATCCCTGGTAACTGAGTGATCAGCTCAGCGCAACTGAATGGCATGTCTACCGGCCCGGGTTCATTTCCCGGGTAGGTCGGAGATTTTCTCCGCTCAGGGACTGGGTGTTGTGTTCTCCTTATCATCATCATTTCATACCCACCAACACTCAAGTCGTCGAAGTGGCGTCAACTCGAAAGACTTGCACCAGGCGAATGGTCTACCCGACGGGAGGCCCTATCCACACGGCATTTCCATTTCCTTCAACCCCTACATATGTGTCTCCTGTGAGCTAGAACAAGAAGTGACTTCTGAATAAAAAATTAGTTTTGTATCTGAATAAAAGTTTACACAGTCATGTTGCTGCTTTTCTTCAATATATAAACTTTTTAAGAAATACGTTTTGTTATATACTTCTTTGTACATATAAAATTCCTGCTGTGTAATCACATTTCTTGGTATTGGCATGCTATACGTGTAGCGTGGTGTTCACTCTGGGAGTGCAGTGTTTCCAGTTGTCTCTTTGGTTCTTGCACTGATTTGATATATCGTACATTTCTTGCTTCCCGTTTCAGTCTCTTCGTGTGTACTTCACTCCTCACCTATAAATCCTAATTTTACGTACTGCCATCTTCGTCAGGGACCTGCATAGGTAGCCTATGTTTAAGATTTACTTTTTGACCACCAGAGGAGATAAAGAGCTGCCGAACTTGGTTAAGGACCATTCTGATTTCACGATACGTGACATTTAATTTATAACATTCCTTAAGAGTGCTGAAAAAACGATTATCAGTTAATCCACACGCTTTCAGAACGTTGTGCAGCAAATCAGACAAATCGAAATTCAGACAGATCAGTTTTTACTGGGCACAGCCTCACAAATGTCTGCAGCCTCTTCATAGTCGGCAACAAAATCATAAATTTTTTTTAGTGAAGGGTGGTATAGGAATGAAAATGGTATCGATTCATGCCATGTGCTATCTTTCGTGATATAAGGTCAGATCAGATGAATTTACAAACATTACAGATCTGCACAGGGTGTCAAGCTATTCTTGGAGGCCCATTATAAGAAGAAGGAAGGAATGGAGATTTTGTGTCCCTCCGTTATATTTGACATCTTTGGCACCTTAAGTTGAACTGTCACGGACAGTTTAGTTTATAAACTGTCACAAACAGTAATCCATTACGTGAATTCGTTGCGTTTTTCGTGAATATGGCGCCCTACGCTGTGTGGATATTTAAGCAAAACATTTTAACTAAGAAGAGGCCTTAATAAATGTGCATGATACTGAAAGGCGTCTATTGAGCTGTTTAGCATATCCGTAAGATGCTACGAGTCTGATCCCCAGTTACCTACAGGGAATGGAAGATCATACAAATTTCAGAGAAGCAATGTCACACAATGGATAAAGACTCATTAAATGATAATTACTCTGTGTAGCCCAATTAAGCATGAAAGTACGAGTACCACAACTCTAACAGGTATACTAATGGAGGGACTTGTCTAACTATAAAATGAAACTTGTAATTATTATAAAAAATGGTTTGTTGCTATAAGGCATCAATTAAAATGATTTACCCGTAAAATCAAGCATATAAATATTTGATAAATGGGTAAAAGGTTGCAATCATCAGCTGTAACCTTGGCGCAGATGGATGGGCACATGCGAGTACAATATGAAACTATATTGCGGAACTGGCTAGTGATTTAAAGAAGGGACCACAGAATAGCAAGTACAAACACCAACAGATTCGCAAAAATGCGTGATGGGTGCAACTAAGTGGTAAAGCTGTACACTTAAACGCTGACACAAATTAACAACTTTGCATTCCCATTGCCTTGGCGTTGACATCGACAGCTCATGCTTACCGCTCTTAAACGGTGTGTGTGTGGAGGATGGTCGCAGTGGCGGCACGATCTCTATTCTCTGCTCCAAGTTGGAGACATTTCTCTTTATGCCAAGTACGTTCTTCAGCATCCTTGATGTAAGCATGTTCCGACTTTCTAGCACTTCCCTGGTTCTGTCAGTGTAAGAATCTCGCTGGCCAACTGCAGCAGACCCTGTGGGTTCCAAGCAATAATAATTTTATTAACAAGCCTAACGAATTGCTACGTTCGTGGATTTTGTCATGGTTAACTAATAATCACGTGGCCTGGGAAGGAAAGCGGAGAATGGGCAGAGAATCTCTTAAGCTAAATGACAGATTTCAAACCATGGACAAGCAAAATCCTTGCATGTAGACATACTGAAAAAAAATACGACTTCTACTGAGATAATTTCTAATAGTCAGTCAGAGACCCTTTCACTTGGATGTACACAGTGTAGTTGCTTCCAATGGCCGGTCCAATGGTCTCAAGCTTCAAGTTTTTCGCCTGGCTTTCACACCTTATCTCACCAAAATGTATTCATTCTAGCATCTCTATAGGCCTAATGCATGGAACGCATGCCACCCTCCTATGGCTTGTTGTGTGGATATGATACACTCTGACCCCTGTTTCCTCTTCAGTGCATTAAGAGGAAATGAGGAGAATAAGTAATTAGCAGTGGAGTCTTTGACAATAGTGATTATTATTCACACTTTTCGTGTAGCGTTTAAGAACTGATTATACTGACTATTGGGATCTGCATATCACATTGTAAATAGATTGCATGACTTTGGGCATAAAACGCCATGTAACCATAAGTGGAATTAGGTATTCCTGTGGCATCACCTGCATGCACGCGTAACATATAGGTATTTCACACATGTAGACATTTTGAAGTCGATGGTGTTCCTGATAATCTGTTTCTTCACAATAGTTGCACTTTTTTCTTTTCTCTTTAAACTGACTAATAGACTTCTGTTTCGTTTCAGATATACTGACAAGGGTAACTAATTGTCGTTTCGAGCAATGTGACTGTTACCGACAAACTTCAGATGTTAGATGTATTTTATCTGTGGTATTCAGAACTATGCCATTGTCTTTCGCCATGAAAGAAGCTCACTACATTGGTATTTCTCACGGTGTGATTGACGCACTGAACGCCACAATAAGAGACTGATCGTGCTTCATGTACTCCAGGTCAACAAAATACAGAAAAGAAATATCAACAGATCGTTTTCGAAGATTTTTACATGTCAGAACTTTCCCTCACCTTCACATGTACAGGTACCAACACAATTTTTGTGCATATGCATGTCAGATTTTATTGGAACTGTTCAAGGCCTTCTGAATTACGTTTTTATATCACCTTTTCTCACCCTCAATCTTCAGTCATAAGGGTGAAAAAGGTGTCTTCCAGTCACAGTAACTTTTTCCAGATAGCAAATGATATATGTACTAGCTTGGTAAAAACTGTTTCGGGATGTTAAGAGTAAACTAGATTGTCACCAAAAATCTATGGATTCGATATTAATATTGGTCGTTAAGGAAAATGTTGAGATGGCTTCTTCCTCCCACCATCACTTCCAGGGGTCGTAGGGGAAAAAAACCCACAGTATTTCTATACATATAAGTGTAAAAAACCACACAAATAACGAAAATGTGAGTATAAAATTTGGTTGAGAATTCTCTAGATGTTCCTGAGTTATGAGCTGGAAACCCATCTCCACGCACACCCATATGGAAAGTACATTATTCTTACCCCAAAAGAGCGTATTTCCAGATTGTGATATGTGTACCAAGTTTGACTGAAACCAGTCAAGTGGCTTAGGTGGAGATATAGAACTTACATACGTACAATGATTTCTGTATAGAAGTAGACGAAAGAAAAGGCTAAATCTTATTTGAACCCGGTGGCATCTCTCTCTTTACTATATTTTACAATACAGCATTCGAATATCACATTGCACATTAGCCAAAATAAATCCTGAAATGTGTGAAGTGATTTATAAAGCAGTGAAGGAGGAATATGTGAAGGTAAATACATGTTTAGTACAGTATATGAGAAAGAGACCTATATTTATTTTTTAATAATTTAATTAATGGTTCAAATGGCTCTGAGCACTATGGGACTCAACTGCTGAGGTCATTAGTCCCCTAGAACTTAGAACTAGTTAAACCTAACTAACCTAAGGACATCACAAACATCCATGCCCGAGGCAGGATTCGAACCTGCGACCGTAGCGGTCTTGCGGTTCCAGACTGCAGCGCCTTTAACCGCACGGCCACTTCGGCCGGCAATTTAATTAATGGAACTAGTGTTCCCACATCTACAAAATTAGTAAAAAGCGCTTCACAGATGAACTTCTGGCATCCAGAGTTCAAAAATAGACAAAGTAGAAAGCAAATCAAAGAAAGAATTTTTTTTATTTTAGAGTGTGACCACATGATCTATTCCGGCTTGATGAAAAGCTGGCTGGATGTTTCCAAATGTAGAGGAGGATGGCTGTAGCTGCGATTGTGGATGTGAAGTCGCCTGCATCAATTCCACCTGCCCATCAGCACACAATTAATAGCATGCATTGAGCCGCTTGCTTACCATCACCCTAGTAGAAGTAAGGTTACTAGAAAAGAGTCGAAGGAACACGCCAAATTGCATCCATGATTACAGCTATACTGCAGTGACGTGAAGTCGCTGTAGCGACACCAGCGCTCCAAGTCGTTGCATTTCACACTGCAGTGAACAGAAGGCAACTACTTTCGACGCTCTAGATTTGATCATATTTCTTTGACGAAAAGCGAGATTTGACAAAGTTTCCTATTACACAGTCAAATTTTTTTTGCATAAATATTTGACATCAGCTTTGACAAAGAAGTATGATAGTATCGCTCCCGCCTTAGTTATGCTTCTATGGCAATCCATTTTCATCCACACCCTTATGGTAGGTATGTGGTTATTACCCAGAAAGAGCTTCTACCATATAATGATAGGTGTATCAATTTCTCTGAAATCAGTCCAATGGTTTAGGTGGATGTATAGAATTGACATATGTTCAGTGATCTCTATAAATAAAGAGACGAAACAAAAAGCTAGGCCCCCTGTAGCCCTCCACTGCTTAGGTATTCAGTATTTTGAACATTTAGTTTCACTCCCGCTTGTTGCATTCTTCTCCAGTCACGAAAACTGACAACGACCACATGCTCCTCTATATCTGCAACCGGTGCGCCTAAGGTCTGAGGTTGACACGGCGGCCGGTCGGTAACGTTGAGTCTTCAAGGCCTGTAGAGACGGTGTCTGTTTCAATCGTGTTCCTCTAATAATTTTCTAGTCATAAAGCAGACATAATCCTCTTCACTAGCCACCACTACCCGAACATCCGGGAAGAATAAGGTGCACGTTGAATGCCCATTCCTGCTCACTTCCTACTTCACAAGTCTAAGGCTTTCTGGGTGTGTATTTTAAACAGTGTGGGAGGTACGTACATCCTTGTATTAATCCCTTTGTAATATTCAAAGGCTGTGATGAAATTTTATTCCTCACTTTGATTACACACTTTACAAATATGAATAGCTTGCATATACTTGTAACTTACGTCTTTTCAAGCCCTCTCCGCCTCAGTATTTCTGGTCCTTCAGCGACACTGTGTCATACGCTTTCTCGAGATGTTAATACGGTAAATGGCTACTCAGATTCCTTCTCTTTGCCGTACTACCAGGTATCTGGAACTAAAGAGACGTCGATATCATGATGTGCAAACAACAACTTTAATGGGACGAGTGGCTTTCAGCTTTTGATGAGTTTAAACAGGGCTTTACTATGGAGAGGCGACAGAGAAAGTGTCAGAAGCGTTAACGTTCCTACGAGTGTGGTTGCGCCGCTAAATTACCTCCATCTGAGTACATTTTGTACACTGATGCTGTGTTGTTTTTGTGATCTTCAGTCCTGAGACTGGTTTGATGCAGCTGTCCACGCTACTCTATCATGTGCAAGCTTCTTCATCTCCCAGTACCTACTGCAGCCTACATCCTTCTGAATCTGCTTAGTGTATTCATCTCTTGGTCTCCCTCTACGACTTTTACCCTCCACGCTGCCCTTCAATACTAAATTGGTGATCCCTTGATGCCTCAGAACATGTCCTACCAACCGATCCCTTCTCCTAGTCAAGTTGTGCCACAAACTTCTCTTCTTCGCAATCCTATTCAATACCTCCTCATTAGTTATGTGATCTACCCATCCAATTTTCAGCATTCTCCTGTAGCACCACATTTCAAAAGCTTCTATTCTCTTCTTGTCCTAACAAGTTATCGTCCATGTTTCACTTCCATACATGGCTACGGTCCATACAAATACTTTCAAAAACGACTTCCTGACACTTAAATCTATACTCGATGTTAACAAAATTTCTCTTCTTCAGAAACGCTTTCCTTGCCATTGCCAGTCTACATTTTATATCCTCTCTACTTCGAACATCATCAGTTATTTTGCTCCCCAAATAGCAAAACTCCTTTACTACTTTAAGTGTCTCATTTCCTAATCTAATTCCGTCAGCATCACCCGATTTAAATCGACATCATTCCATTATCCTCGATTTGCTTTTGTTGATGTTCATCTTATATCCTCCTTTCAAGACACTATCCATTCCGTTCAACTGCTCTTCCAGGTCCTTTGCTGTTTCTGACAGAATTACGATGTCATCGGTGAACCTCAAAGTTTTTATTTCTTCTCCATGGATTTTAATACCTACTCCGAATTTTTCTTTTTTCACTGCTTGCTCAATATACACATTGAATAACATCGGGGATAGGCTACACCCCTGTCTCACTCCTTTCCCAACCATTGCTTTCCTTTCGTGCCCCTCGACTCTGATGCTGTATATTAAGATATTTCAAATGAATCACATTTCCTTCCTTCGGAATTATTGAGAATGTACAATTTATTTATTTACTCGTTTGGCATTTACAAAGGCATTTATCACATCATGCATTCACTGAAACAGCCTAATAGCTCCACACTCAGTACCAATATTCTTTGGCCCGCATCTCGTGGTCGTGCGGTAGTGTTCTCGCTTCCCACGCCCGGGTTCCCGGGTTCGATTCCCGGCGGAGTCAGGGATTTTCTCTGCCTCGTGATGGCTGGGTGTTGTGTGCTGTCCTTAGCTTAGTTAGGTTTAAGTAGTTCTAAGTTCTAGGGGACTGATGACCATAGATGTTAAGTCCCATGGTGCTCAGAGCCAAGCCAATATTCTTTACATATGGTCTTATAATACTATACATTATTACAAATATTAATGATCCACTCCTTGACTGTGTCAGAGAGTCTGTGTATGATCTTCAGATCAACCTCATAGCCATGCACTTCACACACAAGTAAACGGTTCATTGATTTGATTTCCCCCACTCACATTTAGGACTGTTCGATAGTCAAATTAGTTCATTAGTTGCTTACATCTACCAGCACTCGTACTGACACGATTAAAAGTTTTCCACAATTTCCTGAGGTCGTCAACTTTCCAAGCTGCTTACGCGTGGATGCCTTGCAGTTCTTCGCTGATTTTCCATAAAGGTTTCCTGGATTTAAGCTTGTTTAGAGGTGCTAGATCGTGGGTTGCCTAGGATTTTATGTATGATATTTTGACTAACTGTGATCACCTAATTTCGGAGAGCTCTATGCATGCTAGGACTGGTAGCCAGGCACATAGGTGGCCCTGAGTGTTGTAAAGCATATCCACACAGTCTCCTTCAGTTGGGCGTCCAGTTTAGCTACGTGTGCACTTCGCATCCAGACTGGCGGAAAGTATTAAGCCACGCTGCGGATAAGAGCTAACGCTGATGTAGTCAATGTACTCGCTCCATAACCCCACGTCGTTCCAAAAGGTTCCGACAAGGATAGCATTATGGGAATTTAGTTTCTGTCTTGTATCTTCTGGATGTGCATTACACATGAGAGAGTGGTCTAACTTCACTCCCAAATATTTGGGCATATCCTTCGTAGGGAGTTGTAATTTTCTATTTGAGTCTCTGTTGCTAAGGTGCATTTGGTGCTGATCGTTTTGCAGGATGATGCTGGTTTGGATGTAGGTGCCACTTGAAAAGTAAGCGTTCAGTACTTCAAGGTCTGCATGCAACAATCTATCGAGGTCGATAAAATTTTTACTTTGATAAGCCATGGCCAGGTCTTCAGTTTACGTAGATTTACGTGGTTTTGTGTCTGACATGTCGGCAATATATAGACTGAAAAGAATGGGAGCTAGTGCCAAACCCTGTGGCAGGCCATTTTTGAGAACCATGATCTTGCTGTTTATGCCATGAAGAGAAACCTTGATTTTCCTGTTTGTTACATGTTTTTGGGTAAGGTGTCAGTCTGTCTGAATCTGATGATTCTAGATAGTTTAAGCAGTAGCCCCTCAACCCATATTGTATGCTAAACTGATGTAAGATCTATGAGAACCAGTCCATTTTTCCTCTTGTTCCGGAAGCCTGTCTCAACAGAGGTTGTGAGGGACACCACTTGGTGGCAACAATTTCTGCTTGGTCGAGCGGGGGGTTAATTTAGTCAGTAAAATTCACTCGAATAGTTTATAGGAGATACGTAGCAGGAACATCAGATTTTCCGATTTTCAGCAGCGCGATGACTTTTGCTTGTTTCCAGATCTTAGGGAAAGCGCCCCTTCTGATGCTTTCCGTGCAGAGATTGGTCATCCACTTCCTTCCTAAAATACCTAGCTTATTCAAGAATCCTGCCAGGATATCTTCAGGTCCAGTTGATTTTTTGTCTTCATTAGCTTCAAGGCCTGGGTACTTTCTTCAGTCTACATTTCTTGCTCAGTGTCCATGTTGATTGGAGTATTGACTAATATACTTTATTATTTATGGAAATCTTTCTTTTCAGCTGTCTCCAGTTGGATTTTGTAGGTCTGTTTCAGGACAGTCGCAATCTCGGATGAGGCAGAGCCAAGAGATCGCCTGTGAGGTGCCGTGGTATCACCTCATTTTCACAGCTGGCCCCAGCTCTTTGTGCTGAAATGGGTAAATCTAGATCTTCCATTGCTTTCATCAATCTTCTCCTGCCCTCCTCGTTCGTAGTACTGACCAATTCCAACTGTTCCGCCGCCTCGTTGTCCCTGCCCTTCTGAAATTTCTCCGTTGTAGAATGTACAACAGTGTAGTTCCATCATTTTGTTGGGAAACTGATTTTCATAGTTATTTATTTAAATTTTCTATCAGAGTTGCGAACATTACTGCTGACTGGTTTAGAACGTAGTCATTCATTTTCAGACCAGACCTACACTGAAGTGCTTATTGAAGCAAACAGTCACCGAAAAACTCAGGCAAGATAACACAGTCTTAAAACAGATGCATTGGAGACCATATTACTGTGTGATACTTTCAACTGGTGAAACAGTATACGTCTGCAGATCTGGTCTGAAAATGAACGACTGCTTTCGCAACCAATCACCATTATAAATTATATGCAACTGTGACAGAAATTTTAAATGAAGAGTTAGGCATCTGTATGGACCTCATGCTATTCTTAAGACCGTACCGTAAGAGGAGGAGAACAATCAGATAAACAGAGTTCTCTAGAGTGCTCCAGTTGCAGGATAATTTGAACTTTCGGATGGGCGTTTTAATGAAATTACATTAAAAAAATAATCAGTTACTTTTTTTTAAATTTGTTTTTTAGTTAATTTATCTTTCTTTCAGTCAGTACGTACGAACTTTGTTGTAGAACCTCTTATTTACGTGTGGTAATAAAAATTCATTTGGACAGAATTAAGTACATTTAAAATTACGTGAACTTAGTCAACCCTCTCATGCTGAATTCATATTAACTGATTAAGAATATTTAGTTGAGAATTAAATCCTTTACATAATTCGGCCTTGGCACACATTTTCTAAATGCAGTGTTTTTTTTTTTAAATATTTACTGAATTCTTTCCCGGCGTTAGCTATGGAACACAAGACTGTCTCTATTAGCAGAAAATGGTTAAATATTGCCAAGCCGACGTTTAATTGTCATTGATAAAACACACCTCACTATATATTTAAGTTATTTGAAAGAACCAAAATTGTTAAATTTCAACGTTAACTATCCGCCTATGAATGCACAAATGTGAAACTAGTAATAAATTCCGTCAGTCTCAGGATCGCTGTAAAAGAAAAACATTTTCTTAATTCACTGCTAATTTTTATCTGCTCCCGATTTACGGGTTTGGTTAATTTTTCTTAGCGGAACAATTTTTTTAAATGTGCCGCCGCTGCAAATCGTTCGGTCGCGGCACAGCCCAGCAACACCGCTAAAAATGCTGAAAATTCCTTAAAGAAATATTATAGATTTCATGGGCAAGCTAATTTACATTAGTAATACACACTTTTGTTAAATTATAATGTATTTAGACCACAACAATAATTCAACTTACATTAGTTTGTAATTTCTCCTCTAATATCGGCTAAATCTAGATACAGACAAAAGAAGTCTACCCATTCATAAAATGCTACGTCACAGCTTCCTCTCACTCTCAGCTCTCGAGGAAGACGACAAAGAATGCACACTATGTATTCCTATTTATACGACTCTCAACCGTTATTGTCTCTTTGCAATCTGCGGCTGTATTTTACATTTTTCTTATCGCAGATATTGACACATTTCGTAATTATGAGTATAGAAATATTACAATCATAAATACATCGAGAATATTACTACAGAAAATATTACAATAATAACGAATGTCCTTTACACAAAATTAAATAATATTTTTTGTTAAATAATTACAGTATATAGAAATTGCTTCATAGCGGCGTATATAGTACGATTAAATTTTAGTTTATTAACAGTGTGTGTGTTGCCAGGGAACGTTACAGCGTCATTGTGATGGTAAGAGCCTGGGAAGATGACGTTTATTATGGCCTGCAAGGGCACAGATCGAACAGTGTGTATTTGCCGATGGATACATATTTGATAGTCGGGTGTGCTGTGTACACATTCTAGTGTACGAGGGAAAAATGGTGATGAGTTGCGCAGTATTTAATAGTTAGAATAAATTCAGAAGAGAACTGATATTACCTTTCACACATACGTAGATGTGTTTACATGTTTTCTGTTATGAACTGTCAGTCATAACACTGTCCTCCCCCGGTAAGTGAGTGGTCAGCGTGACAGAATGTCAATCCCAAGGGACTGGGTTCGATTCCCGGCTGGGTCGGAGATTTTCTCGCCTCAGGGACGTTGTGTTGTCCTAATTATCATCAGTTCATCCCCGTCGACGCGCAAGTCGCCGAAGTGGCGTCGAATTGAAAGACTTGCACCCGGCCCTAGTCACACGAGTCATAACACTTAGACTTTCAGAAATGATACATTACTGACTTCTTTTTTTCAGTAGCTGTTATTTCTAAAAGTAGTAGTCATTTTCGAAAGTACCTGTTATTTGCGACAGTATCTGTTACTTTTTGTCAGTAGCTGTTGCTTTTGACAGTAGGTAGCTGCTATTTTTGACAGTAGCTGTTATTTTTACTAGTCATGGGCACGAGGATAAAAATATTTTATTTTGCGCGTCCTGAAAGATACCTCAGATTTTGGTGAGAACACAACAGAGTGATGTAGCAGGATTTACCGCGTACAGCATAATATGGAACGAAGCGGTAATAGCCGGCCGGTGTGGCCGAGCGGTTCTAGGCGCTTCAGTCTGGAACCGCGCGACCGCTACGGTCGCAGGTTCGAATCCTGCCTCGGGCATGGATGTGTGTGATGTCCGTAGGTTAGTTAGGTTTAAGTAGTTCTAAGTTCTAGGGAACTGATGACCTCAGAAGTTAAGTCCTATAGTACTCAGAGCCATTTGAACCATTTGATTTGAAACGGTAATAGCGTAGTGTACCTGATACCGGAAAAACCATGAAATGCTAAATACACTCCAGAAATCTGGCGCACTAAACAACGAAATCTACAATTCGTGCTGGTACTAAAGTAATAAGCTGCATTTAGCACGGTTCGTGCGGGTACCCCGTCGGAGGTTCGAGTCCTCCCTCTAGCATGGGTGTGTGTGTTGTCCTTAGCGTAAGTTAAAGTTAGATTACGTAGTGTGTAAGCCATAGTCCTTACCACAAATTTCCAATAGTGTGAACAAACAGTTGCGGAAAATCTCTTTTACTGCATCAAATTGCGGTAGACAGTGACCCGTTACTGCTTGTTCATGAATTAAATTGCTGTTTGACGGTTACATACTTAAATGAGACATTATGTTTGTGATATAACTGAAAGAAAGATGTGTTATTACGAAAGCCGCTTAGTTTATCACCACAATGCCCGCCGAGGTGCCTTTCAAATTGTCCGCTGTTCATAGTGCGGCCTTGGCAAAAGGGGGGAAATCGTTTCGAATGGGACCCTCTTGACGGCAGCCGAGTAAAGACCGTGGCGCAGACGCAGTGGTGGGGTGGGTGGGGTGGGGTGGTTTGGATGCCACCCGGCGCCGCCTCCACGCTCACAGGTAGTCGGCGGGCCAGCGGCACCGGCGCAGGCAACAGCTGACTGCAGCGGACCTCTTGCCGAGGTAAGCCGTCTCTCTAGGACAGCCCACGATCCAAAGCTGTACCAGTAGCAGCTGCGTCACAATACCACTAGTCTTTCCCACCATGCTGTTCTTGTTGCTCTGCTTGCTTCCAGACTTCCTTTGGAGTAAATTCGAGAAGCAGAACACAAAAAAAAATAGCAATATTAGTCCCCTGACTACACACGTAGGAATAATGTGCTTGAAACTTTGCACCTTACTTCCACAGTATATTAAGCAATAAATTACGCAGTTTGTTGTGGAAGTGAAGATATTCCAATCTCACTAATACTTCTACCATTGAGAGTCACTATCATGTAGAATTGCTTCATTGATAACTGTTTCGTCATTTGATTGTTAAAATGTAGTCCGGCCGGGCTCGAGCTTTCACCCTTCATCTGATACGATACTATGATTTGTCATCGGTTCTTCTATGTTATTAATGCAGAAGATAAGTCAGCTAAAATTGCATGCAGTGCATTTCTGTTACTAATAGGGTAAAACATTGTTGTGACCCCTTTTAGTAACCCAGGAGACTTATATCGGTCTTACACCCAGATGAAGAAACTGGAGAACAACATTTATGCAGTGACATCTTGTGATAGTGTTCATACCTGGCCAATGGCTGTTTGATTTCTTGCCAGTGAAATTAAACAATTACATCTATTCATTTCTTGTACTTATTACGAAGTGAAACAAAATGAACTGCAGCAAGGAAATGCTCAGACGGAAAGGTGAGTATGCCATTAGAATCAGGCATAAAGTAGGATATTCTCGATCCCCACCAGATGTTGCTTGTTTATTTCGTTGAATAGAAAGCTGTCTGCGAATAGAAAGCTGTGAAATACATCTGTTATCCGCCGGGCGGTTGGTTTCAAGCGCTTTATTGTTCCAATTTCAGCGCTCTTGCCTCTCACTGAACTTTAAACCGTTGCCCTACTGACGGAAGACCTGTAGTGTAAAGTCCAACGAATCCAACGTAATGCGACCAATGCTTTTAGTCAAATAAACAAAGGGTAAATAACGACTCCTGTAATTTTTCAGGCCACCCAAACTGCAGCTTTGAGCGTATCTGTTCCACAATTGTGAAAGGATGTTGGAAGACTAAAACAAAATGAAGCTCCATGGCTCACAAATGCCTTTCATAGCCCATCAACCTCCGCTTCAAAGTTCTTTTCAGATAAATCGTATAAAATAGCTTTCAATAGGTATCTCCACCAGCAACAAGAAACGATGTATAAATCATTTGTTTTTCCATAAGTCCACATGACTATGAGTCAAATATCTATGAAATAAACACCAGTTTATAAAATCGTAGGAACATACTTTTCCCCTTATGTACTTCCATATTCGAAAGCCAACAAGCTACATTACTTTGTTAAATTTCCTCAAGATTCTGCATTCAAAATAAAATTTTGTACATCACCACAATTACCACCACCATCACAATCGCAACAATCATCACCATCATCTCCATTTTCATCATCGATATCATCGTCACCAACATCATCAGGATTAGAATACCTTGAATTACCACTTCCTTCAGGATAAGAATATATGTACTTCATCTTGAATCTTATTTTCCCATTCTTTACGAATAACGTTTTCCTTGATAAGAGAAGTTCGTCTTTCGCCTTACTGCAGACTTATTGTCAACTGTAATTACCATCATTTTGTAACAGTCAGCCTAATTTTTATTACTTCGACAACAGGCGCAACTATTTGAGCTCATATACGCCAAGTCCGCAGCTCGTGGTCGTGCGGTAGCGTTCTCGCTTCCCGCGCCCGGTTTCCCGGGTTCGAATCCCGGCGGGTTCAGGTATTTTCTCTGCCTCGTGATGACTAGGTGTTGTGTGCTGTCCTTAGGTTCAAAAATGGTTCAAATGGCTCTGAGCACTATGGGACTCAACTGCTGAGGTCATAAGTCCCCTAGAACTTAGAACTACTTAAACCTAACTAACCTAAGGACAACACACACATCCATGCCCGAAGCAGGATTCGAACCTGCGACCGTAGCGGTCGCGCGGTTCCAGACTGTAGCGCCAGAACCGCTCGGCCACCAGCGGCCGGCTGTCCTTAGGTTAGTTAGGTTTAAGTAGTTCTAAGTTCTAGGGGACTGATGACCATAGCTGTTAGGTCCCATAGTGCTCAGAGCCATTTGAACCATTTTTTTGAACCATATACGCCAAAAATCCGGCGAGAGACACACTATAGCGTTTTTAACCCAAGAACTTGGGGTGGGCGTGGTGGGAGGGCGGATGTTACATTGCTAAATCATTGTAAGCGTTACCATTCTAAATTTTAGTCAAATGAAGACATGATTATAGGTTATGCGTTCGATAATTATAGTTATTGGATGTAGTATAGTACGTTACATACGAAATTAAGTACAAGACGTTCTACGCTCTACTACAATCGTAAATTTTTCGAGTGTTTAGTAGTCTAGAGCTACTAGCTGCTTTGCGCATTGAAACAGACATGGAGCGAAAGGAAGTTTTGAGATAGATTATATAATGATACGACAGAGATTTCGAAACTGGGTTTTAAACTACAAAACATATCCAGATCCTGATGTCGACACTTCTTCTTCTTCTATAACTGTCACCGCACATCACACGTCTATCGCTATCACACGTCTCTAAAGAGACAACCTCAGGTCTTCCACTTCACCAGCTTCTCTTGGAATGGTACATCGAGGTTTTCTTTGGCCCTCTGTGATCTGTCATTCGCTTTACATGTCCATACCAGGCGATCTGCCGTCCCTCTTTGCAGTGTAGCTTTCTTGAGCCTGGATTATTTCCCAAATGCATTTCTTATGTGCTCTCGTCAAGGTATTCCACACGGTCTTCTGAGATTCTACAACCCTCAGTTTGCATCTTATTTTCCCAGTAAGTCCCAGCACTCGCATTCATAAGTTGTTACAGGCTCTAAAATACTTCTACCGAGGATCTTCTTTACTTTCCAGCTCATCTTGGAAGACATTACCAGAAGACTTAGCTTCTGGATTCTTGCTTTTCCATGAACTCATATTTTAAACAATGTAGAAGACAAGCAGCATCCCTGTTTAGAGCATACTGTAAGTTGAAAGGCTGTGACGAAATTTCATAACCCACTCTGATTAAACAATCTGAAAACTTGCATAGGTTGCATGTACTTCGAGACCACTCACATCAGTACCCCAGATCCTTCAGCTGAAGTATATCATACGCATTCTCGGATTTTACGAATTCAGATTCCTTTCCAGCCTTTATACCATTAACAGTCTTAAAGTAAAAAATTGCCATTACAGGATTTTCCTTTCTACAATCCAGTTTTCTCCTCAGCGTCGATCAACAACCCCCCCCCCCCCTGCCACTGCCTTTTAGGAACCTATCGTACAATCTACTAATGGAGTTTGTATCACTAACTACAAAATAATTTTCACATACCTCTTTACTATTTTTTCAGTAAATTAGACATGGATATGCCAAATTCTATTGCTTGGGCTCCTCATTCTCCTGTAACAAGCATGCAATAAAAACCTTACTCAAACACTCCCAAAACATCTTCGGCCTATACTTCTATACTTCAGTAGTTCTGCTGGTATGTTTTCTGGCCTGGGGGATTTTTCATTTTCCATTTCTTTCACTAATCTTCCAACTTCTGCTGTAGTTACTGGATCTCTGTTTCCCACAGATAATTCATTCCAGAATGATGTTTTCACTCTGCAGCGGAGTGTGCGCTGATATAAAACTTCCTGGCAGATTAAAACTGTGTGCCGCACCGAGACTCAAACTCGGGACATTTGCCTTTCACAGGCAAGTCCTCTACCTATAGAGACACCGAAGCATGACCCACGACCCAGTCCCACAGCTTCAATTCCGCCAGTACCTCGTCTCCTACCTTCCAAACTTCACAGAAGTCCTCTTGCGAATCTTGCGGACCTAGAACTCCTGGAAAGTTGGATATTGCGGAGAAATGGCTTAGCCACAGCCTGGGGGATGTTTCCAGAATGTCGGAATGTGCTTAGTCAGTAGAGCACTTGCACGCCGAAGGCAAAGGTCCCGAGTTCGAGTCACGGTTGGGCACACAGTTTTAATCTGCCAGGAAGTTTCAGATAATCCATTTTTGAAATCGAGTACTATGTAATTATACGTAGCTGGTTCTCTCTTCGTTAACAGGGTTCTTAAATCATTTTCCCATTCTCTAATGAAAATAACTGTTGCATTTGTCCCTTCTTTCGCATCAGTTTGTAAATTTTTCACTGCTTTCACAGTTTCTGCTGGACTACCAACTGCCCCCTGTCCCATACATCTGTCTATTTCCTCGAATCCCTTTCCCCGCTTCATATTAAAGGTGACAGAAATGAGAACAGAGTGAAACTTAACATCATAATTTGGCATCACGAAGTAGACGAATTTAAGGAATTCTGTTACCCAGTCAGCAAAATAAACCATGACGGGCGGATCAAGGAAGGCATAAAAACCAGACTAGCACTGGAATAAAAGGGCAAGATAAGTCTGCTAGAATCAAACATAGGTCTTAATCTGAGAAGAAAATTTCCGATGCTGTACGTTTGGAGCCCAGAATTGTATGGTGATGATATAAGAACTGTGGAAAAATTCGGAACAGAAGAGAATGTGATGCTACGGAAGTAGGTCGACTGGTAAGCTGAGGCATGAGGAGGTTTCCGCAGGATCGCCGAGGAATGGAACACATGGAAAACACTGACAAGAAGAAGGGACAGGATGATAGGACATCTGTCAATACATAAGGGAATAACTTCCATAGTACTGGAATGAGATAGAAACAGTTGAGGTGGACAGAGACTGGAATACATCAAGCAATTAACTGAGGACGTAGTTTCCAATCCCTAATCTGAAATGAAAAGATTATCACAGGAGAGGAATCCGTGGAAGGCCTCATAAACCAATCAAAAGATTGATAACTCAAAAGAATTTGTTTTTCAACCTCACTGTTTGTTTCCTAATACTCCTTTCTATCATCTGGCTCCTTCGTCCCAGTCGAATGTTATACGTTTTGTTATTCACTTTTATCTTTTCTCTTACATTCTCTGTCCATCACTTTGGTTGTTTTCTTTTTCTGCTTTGTTGACTTACTGTCTCAAATGCCGCCTCATGATAGCATCTTTTAATTCGTTAATAGTTGTCCTCGACATCTCCGCCTTCATCAAAATTTAACAGGTTGCTTGATAGTCTCAGTATATAAGGAAATTTACCACTTTCATCTCTGAGACTATTTATATTGTATTTAGCACTATCCAGAATTTTAATAGGAATACAATTTTCTTAATGTACTTTTTCCACCATGTGGAAAAGACGATCTTTGGCCTAAGTAGGAAATGGTGGCAGCCGCATTCCGGGTCTCTGTATGGTCTTACGTCATTTACCCTAACTCTAGAAATTTTATTTTGTTTTATGTCATCTATCACTGTTATCAAATCTCTTGAATGACTCCGCCACTTGTGTTTCAGTACCTGCTTACGTGGCGAGAGAGCATTTACCAGCGTTTCGTCATTTTCATTTACGACAACCTCTCCATATTTTCCTATTATTTCCACAGCCACCTTTGTACCCTTTCACCCATTAAAATTTCTCTTGTGGACGGCTTCCATTTTAAGCATTATTTTCCAAATGACAATTGGACAAAATTCATCTTGATTTAGCTGCCAGTGGCTTTTTTTGGAGGATATACTCCCATATGTCCATATTTGGAAAACTTCAGTCAAAAAAATGTTCAAATGCATGTGAAGTCCTAAGGGACCAAACTGCTGAGGTCATCGGTCCCTAGATTTACATATTACTTAAACTAACTTACACTAAGAACAACACACACACAAACACACACACACACACATGCCTGAGGGAGGACTCGAACTTCCGGCAGGAGCGGCCACGCAATCCGTGACATGGCGTCTCAAACCGCGCGGGCACCCCAAGCGGCAAATATCTCCACAGTCATTTCACACAGGCACTATCCTAGCACGCCTCTCGTCAGATACCAAATCCTCAGTCTATCCACACATTACTAATGTAGTGCTCTTTGTCCATTATCCTCAATACTCGTGGCTTTTCACCGATTTCTGTAAGAGTTCGAGACTGTTGTGCATCTGTACTGAAGAAATCATATATATGATTCTATTCTTTTGATCATGTCCGAAAGAACAGAAGCAATTTTGATCCATCAGCCATCATGAATTAAGACATAAAGGAATTACAGTTACATTCACTGCAAGCAGCCATTGATTGAAACCAATGGGGAAAGTGGAGTGTAATGAGAATAATTGGCGAGGGGCACTACACTAGTATTGTGTGGATAAGCTGAGAATTTGGGTCTGACAGAAGACGTGGTAGGGTAGTCCGTGCAGTTGCAATGACCACTGTGTTTGGATGGCTTAGTGATCAAAGCACCTTCCTCGTAAGCGGGTTGCCCAGGTTCGATTTCCACTCTGGCACACATTTCCAACTTTCCTCATTCATTTCAGTCAATGCCAGGTCGCAGCCAATGACTGTAATTCCCTTGTGTCTCAGTTAATGTACTACTTATCATTTCTGTTTATCACTATTGACACAACTCTCTTGACCATCTGCTCTTTGCCGACAACACTGTAGAAATGAGTATATCTCCAACCATTTCATTTCCTTTCCCCCCTTTTTGTTTCAAAGTTTAACGTTCCCAGCTCGTGGAAACTTCTTTTTTCTTGGTATTTATGTCCTCTATATTCCACGTTGCTACAAAAAATTCCTTTGCCATAGCCACGTTGGTTTGATATTCCATTGTTCAACCGAGGCCTTTGACAGATATCTCGAGCCGTATATCTGTGCTTTACGAATGCTGGGGAGCTGAGCGAACGATTCAACCCTCGCGTTGGAGGATTGGGCAATACTTTGGGTTTCCATGCTCTCGGCAGATTCTATAGGCTTTTATGCTCTGTCTGCCTGACCAGAAAGAGACGATATACGGGGCAGGGTAAAGGAAAGAGACCATTACGACTTGGGTTACCCTGCAGGTTGCTACGCTACCGTCTTCGTAAGCGTCCGCTTCATCAGAACACAAACTATCTCTCCCGGACGGAAGTTCTCCGGTAAATCTGTGTCTTTTGTGAGGGAGATGTGGATTCCTTCTATAATCTTTTGACTATGAACTGCAGGTTAAAACGGAAGAAAATGCAGACATGTGGGATTTTTATAAATTAAAACAACTTGGGTTTGTCAAGAAGTTCAAAGGGAGGATTAGGCAACGACTTAAAAGGGGAAAGGAGGACAATAAAAGAAAATGGATAACTTTGAGAGATGAAATACTGAGGCAGTAGAGCATTAAATAGGCAAAACAGGCAACGCCCAGGATATTGGTTAGCACACGAAATATGATTATTAACTGATGAATAGAGAAAATATAAAAAAATCAGCAAATGAAGCATGCGGAAGGGAATACAAACGTCTAAAAATAGGTGTGACGTTAGGTGAAAAACCAAATACAAGGTCGTAGAAGCATGTATGACTGAGGGAAAGATACATATCATCTAGACCGTTGGAGAAAGGAAAAATAGCTGTATGAATATCGAGATCTCAGATAGCAAACCGGTACTAAGCAGGTAAGGAAAAGGTGAAACGTGGAACGAATATAAAGGAAGCCTGCACAATGGAAATGGAAGCAATACAAAAAGGGAAGCTGAAGTAAATGAAGATGACATGGGAGATACGATAATGCGAGAAAAATATGGCAGCATGGTGGAATGCCTAAGTCAAAACAGTACCCCTGGAGTAGCCGGCATTCTCTCTGATTTTCTGAAATCCATATGGGAAGCGTATATAAGAAAACTATTCCATTCGGTGGACAAGAAATATGAGACAGGCCAAATAACCTCAGACTTTAAGAAAAGTGTGTTGATTCCAATTGAAAAACTAACAAGTGCTGGCATGTGTGAATATTACCGAAATATCAGCATGGTAAGTCTGTATGCAAAATACTGTCACTAATTATTTACAGACGAATGGTAAACTGGGAAGATCGGTTTGGGTTCCGGAGACATGCCAGCACACGTGGAGCAACACCGGTCCCTATGACGTATCTTGCAAGGAAGGCCAAAGAAAGGCAAACATACGGTTATAGCATCTGGAGCTTTAGAAAAAGCTTTTACTCGCAGTAATGACTGAACTGCGCTCGTTGAAATTCCGAAAACATCATGATTAAAATAAAGTAAGCGAAAGCTTACGTACAACTTCGACGGAAACTATAGTGCTGTTGTAAGAATCTAACGACACAAAGGGAAGTAGTAGTAGAGAAAAGAATGAAACACACTTGTTCCCAATTCCAGTGTTACACATTTTGTACACTGAGCAAGTGTGAAGCAAAAGCAAAGATAAATTGGGAAACTGAAATAAAGTTTCAGGAGAAGAAAGTTTGGCTGACAATTTTGACTGTCCGAGACGGTGAAGGTCTTAGAAGGACAGATAAACGGTACGGATAGTATCTTGAAGAAAAAAGGAAGTAGATGGTTTTTGTCACTTGGGCGGCAAAATAACCGATGGTAACCAAAGTAGAGAGGATAGAGAATGGTAGTAGTATGAGAAGTATTTATGACAAAGGGAAATTAGCTCTAGGACATTAATTTTAATTCTAAGTAATAGAATCCAGTATATTTTCATTAACGGCTAGTATTCATCATAGACAACGGTATCGTCAGGAGTGCCCCAAGGAAGTGTGATAGGATAGCTGTTCTTCTCTATATACATAAATGATTTAGCGGACAGGGTGGGCAGATATCTGCGGTTGTTTCTACATCTGCATCTACATCTACATGGTTACTCTGCAATTGACACTTATGTGCCTGGCGGAGGGTTCATCGAAACATTTTCATACTACTTCTCTACCATTCTACTCTCGAATGGCGAGTGGGAAAAGGAACACATAAATGTTTCCATTGGAGCTCTGATTTCTCTTATTTTATTATGATGATAACTTCCCCCTATGTAGGTGGGTGTCAACAAAATATTTTCGCATTCGGAAGAGAATGTTGGTGATTGAAATTTCGTAAATAGATCTCGCAGCAAAGAAAACCGCCTTTGTTTCAGTGATTGCCACCACAACTCGCGTATCATATCAGTGAGACTCTCACCCCTGTTGCACTATTACACGAAACGGGCTGCCCTTCTTTGCACTTTTTCGATGTCATCCGTCAGTCCCACCTGAAGCGGATCCCACACCGCACAGCAATACTCCAGAATAGCGCGGACAAGCGTGGTGCAAGCAGTATCTCTAGTAGACGTGTGGCACCTTCTAAGTGTTCTGCGAATGAATCGCAGTCTTTGGTTTGCTCTACCCTTAACATTATCTATGAGCTCGTTCCAATTTATGTTATTTTTAATTGTAGTTCCTAAGTATTTAGTTGAATTTACAGCCTTCAGATTTGTGTGACTTATCGCGTAATCGAAATTTAGTTGATTTCTTTTAGTACAGGGTAAACTAACACTTTTCGCACCATACAGATATCTTAACTGAATCATTTTGCAACTCGTTTTGATTATCTGATGACGTTACAAGACGGTAAATGACAGCATCATGTGCAAACAATCTAAGACGGCTACTCAGATTGTCTCCTATGTCGTTAATATAGATCAGGAACAATAGAGGGCCTATAACACTTCCTTGGTGAACGCCAGATATTACTTCTGTTTTAATCGATGACTTTCCATCTATTAATACGAACTGTGACCTTTCTGACAGGAAATCACGAATCCAGTCGCACCACTGAGGCGATAGTCCGTAGGCACGCAGTTTGATTAGAAAACGGTGTCGAAAGCCTTCTTGAAATCTAAAAATATGGAATCAATTTGATATCCCCTGTCGATAGCACTTATTACTTCATGAATATAAAGACCTAGATGTATTTCACAAGAACAATATTTTCTGTATCCGTGCTGACTATGTGTCAATAAATCGTTTTCTTCGAGGTACTTCATAATGTTCGAATACAGTATATGTTCCGAACTGCAAATCGACGTTAGTGTTATATGCCTGTAATTCAGCGGATTACTCCTACTTCCCTTTTTGGGTATTAGTGTGACTTGAGCAATTTTCCAGTCTTTAGGTACGGATCTTTCTGTGAGCGAGTGGTTGTATATAATTGCTAAATATGGAGCTATTTTATCAGCATACTCTGAGAGGAACCAGGCTGGTATACAATATGGACCTGAGGCCTTGCCTTTATTGATTTAAGCTGCTTCGTGACACCGAGGATATCTACTTCTATGTTTCTCATCTTGGCTGTTGTTCTTGTCTGGAATTCAGGAATATTTACTTCGTCTCCTTTGGTGAAGGCGTTTCGGAAAACCGTATTTAATAACTTTGCCTTAGTGGCACTGTCATCAGTGACTCCACCGTTGTTATCGCGCAGTGAAGGTACTGATTGCGTCTTGCCACTGGTGTGCTTTATGTGTGACCAGAATCTCTTTTGGCTTTCTCCCAGATATCGGGACAGAATTTCGTTGTGGAAATTATTCAAAGCATCTCGCATTGAAGTACGCGCTATATTTCAAACTTGTGTAGAACTTTGCCAATCTTGGTAATTTTGCGTTCTTTTAAATTTGCATGCTTTTTTCGTTGCTTCTGCAACAAAGATCTGACCCGTTTTGTGTACCATAGGGGATCAGTGCCATCACTTATTAATTTGTGGTATATACCTCTCAATTGCTGTCGATACTGTCTCTTTGAAAACATTCCACAACTTTTCTACACTTACATGATCAGACCGGAAGGAGTGAAGACTGTCTCTTAAAAAGGCGTTAAGACCATTTTTATCACCTTTTTAAATAGATACACTTTGCGTTTCTTTTTGATGGTTGTAGGTGCCCAGCAGCGACTGCCTTGTGGTCGCTAATCCCTGTATTCGCTATTTGTCCAGCACTATTCGTTCCTAAAAAGTCAAGTATGCTTTCGCAACCATTAACGCTTCGAGTGGGCTCATGAACTAATTGTTCAAAACAATTTTGTGAGAAAGCATTCAGTACAATTTCGGATGACATTTTAGGCCTGCTGCAGTCTTTAAATGTATAATTTTTCCAGCATATCGAGTGTAGATTGAAGTCACCACCGACTATAATTGTATGAGCGGCGTACTTATTTCAAATGAGACTCAAGTTTTCTATGAACTGTTCAGCAACTACACTCCTGGAAATGGAAAAAAGAACACATTGACACCGGTGTGTCAGACCCACCATACTTGCTCCGGACACTGCGAGAGGGCTGTACAAGCAATGATCACACGCACGGCACAGCGGACACACCAGGAACCGCGGTGTTGGCCGTCGAATGGCGCTAGCTGCGCAGCATTTGTGCACCGCCGCCGTCAGTGTCAGCCAGTTTGCCGTGGCATACGGAGCTCCATCGCAGTCTTTAACACTGGTAGCATGCCGCGACAGCGTGGACGTGAACCGTATGTGCAGTTGACGGACTTTGAGCGAGGGCGTATAGTGGGCATGCGGGAGGCCGGGTGGACGTACCGCCGAATTGCTCAACACGTGGGGCGTGAGGTCTCCACAGTACATCGATGTTGTCGCCAGTGGTCGGCGGAAGGTGCACGTGCCCGTCGACCTGGGACCGGACCGCAGCGACGCACGGATGCACGCCAAGACCGTAGGATCCTACGCAGTGCCGTAGGGGACCGCACCGCCACTTCCCAGCAAATTAGGGACTCTGTTGCTCCTGGGGTATCGGCGAGGACCATTCGCAACCGTCTCCATGAAGCTGGGCTACGGTCCCGCACACCGTTAGGCCGTCTTCCGCTCACGCCCCAACATCGTGCAGCCCGCCTCCAGTGGTGTCGCGACAGGCGTGAATGAAGGGACGAATGGAGACGTGTCGTCTTCAGCGATGAGAGTCGCTTCTGCCTTGGTGCCAATGATGGTCGTATGCGTGTTTGGCGCCGTGCAGGTGAGCGCCACAATCAGGACTGCATACGACCGAGGCACACAGGGCCAACACCCGGCATCATGGTGTGGGGAGCGATCTCCTACACTGGCCGTACACCACTGGTGATCGTCGAGGGGACACTGAATAGTGCACGGTACATCCAAACCGTCATCGAACCCATCGTTCTACCATTCCTAGACCGGCAAGGGAACTTTCTGTTCCAACAGGACAATGCACGTCCGCATGTATCCCGTGCCACCCAACGTGCTCTAGAAGGTGTAAGTCAACTACCCTGGCCAGCAAGATCTCCGGATCTGTCCCCCATTGAGCATGTTTGGGACTGGATGAAGCGTCGTCTCACGCGGTCTGCACGTCCAGCACGAACGCTGGTCCAACTGAGGCGCCAGGTGGAAATGGCATGGCAAGCCGTTCCACAGGACTACATCCAGCATCTCTACGATCGTCTCCATGGGAGAATAGCAGCCTGCATTGCTGCGAAAGGTGGATATACACTGTACTAGTGCCGACATTGTTCATGCTCTGTTGCCTGTGTCTATGTGCCTGTGGTTCTGTCAGTGTGATCATGTGATGTATCTGACCCCAGGAATGTGTCAATAAAGTTTCCCCTTCCTGGGACAATGAATGCACGGTGTTCTTATTTCAATTTCCAGGAGTGTATATCTTCTGAGTCGGGGGGTCGGTAAAAGGATTCAGTTAATAGTTTAGACCGATTGTCAGGTATAATCTCTATCCATACTATTTCGCAGGAACTATCTACTTCAATTTTACTGCAAGGCAAACTACTTCTGACAGCAATAAATACTCCACCACCAACTGTATTTAATCTATCCTTTCTGAACACTGATAGATCGTTTGAAAAAGTTTCGGCTGAACTTATTTCCGGCTTTAGCCAGCTTTCTGTCCCTCCAACTATTTCAGCTTCAGTGCTTTCTATTAGGGCTTGGAGCTCTGGTTCTTCCCCAACACAGCTACGACAGTTTACAACTACAATACCAATCGTTTCTACAACTACCTTACTGTGTTTTACCTGCCCACTTTTAGACGGACGTCCGTTCTGTGGTTTCCTGAGACCCTCTAACCTAAGAAACCGCCACACAGCCCCCGCTACCCGTGTAGCAGCTTCCTGTGTGTAGTGAACTCCTGACCTATTAAGCGGAACCCGGTAACCCACCACCCGATGGCGCAAGTCAAGGAATCTGCAGCCTAAACGGTCACAGAACCACCTGAGCCTCTGATTCAGACACTCCACTTGGCTCTGCACCGAAGGACCACAGTCGGTTCTATCGACAATGCTGCAGATGGTGAGTTCCGCCTTAATCTCTGAAGCAATACTGGCAGTCTTTACCATTTCCGCTAGCCGCCCGAAACCAGACAGAATCTGCTCCAATCCAAAGCGACACACGTCATTGGTATCGACATGAGCCACCACCTGCCATTGGCTGCACCCTGTACTTTTCATGGCATTCGGAAGCACTCTTTCCACATCCGGAATGACTCCCCCCCCTCCCCCCCCCCCGGAATGCAAACGGAGTGCACACTAGCTTCCTTCCCCTCCTTGGCAGCCATGTTCCCGAGGGACCCCATTACGCGCCTAACGTTGGAGCTCCCAACTACCCAACTACCATTTATGTAAATCAGGAACAGCAGAGAGCCTATGACACTACCTAGCGGAACGCTAGATATCACTTCTGTTCTATCGATGATTTATCATCTGTCACTACAAGCTGTGACCTCTCTGAGAGAAAATGACGAATCCAGTCACACAACTGAGGCGATACTCCATATGGATGCAATTTGATTAATAGTCGCTTGTGAGGAACGGTATCAAAAGCCTTCTGGAAATCTAGGAATATGGCATCGATCTGACATCTCTTGTCGACAGCACTCATTACTTCATGGTAATAAAGAGCTAGCTGTGTTGCACAAGAACGATATTTTATGAATCCGTGTTGGTTATGTATCAATAAGTCATTTTCTTCAAGGTGATTCATAATGTTCGAGTACCGTATATGCTCCAAAATCCTACTGCAAATTGAGATCAGTGATATGGGTCTGTATTTCAGTGGATTACTCCTATTTCCTTTCTTGAATATTGGCGTGACCTGTGCTACTTCCCAGTCTTTAGGAACAGACCTTTCGTCAAGTGAGCGGCTGTATATGATGATACCGTGGGGTACGGTAAGGTATCGAAATTGAGTGACTGTAGGAAGACACAAGACGACTTAGAGAAAATTTCCAGTCAGTGTGATGAATGGCAGCTAGCTAAAATATGGGAAAATGAAAGTTAATGCGGTTGAGTAGGACGATGAAACGTATAATATTCCGATACAGTATTACTAGTGTCCTGCTTTACTCAGTCAAGTTGTTCAACTATCTGGACATAACGTTGCAAAGCGATATGAAACGGACCGAACAGGTGAGAACTGTGTTAGGGAAGGCGAATAGTGGACTTCGATTTATTGGTAGAATTTTAGGGAAGAGTGTTTCATATGTAAAGGAGACCGCATGTAGGACGCTGGTGCCATCCGTTCTTTGGCCCCCCAAGTGACAAAACTCAGCTATTGCTCGAGTTTTTGGGTTCCGTACAAGGTCGGATTTAAGAAAATCATCGAAGCAATTCAGAGGCGGGCTGCTAGATTTGTTACCGGTAGGTTCGAACAACACATAAGTGTAACGGAGGTGCTTCGGGAACTCAAATGGGGTGCCGCGTGGGATTAGCCGAGCGATCTAAGGCGCTGCAGTCATGGACTGTTCGGCTGATCCCGGAGGACGTTCGAGACCTTCCTCGGGCATGTGTGTGTGTGTGTGTGTGTGTGTGTGTGTTTGTCCTTAAGGTAATTTAGGTTAATTAGTGTGTAAGCTTAGGGACTGATGACCTTAGCAGTTAAGTCCCATAAGATTTCACACACATTAGAATTTTTTTTTTCAAATGGCGGAGACGACGTTCATTTCGAGAAGCACTACTGAGAAAATTTATAGAGTACCGGCATCTGAATCTGACTGCCGAACGATTCTACTGCAGCCAACATGATTTAAATATCGTTGTGATTCTGTAATGTGTTAATTCTTATACAGGTCACCTGATGATACATCTCTGCTGGTGCGAAGTCGGTTGCAGCTTTTCAATAAAAGTATTCAGCCAATGCGGAAGATTTTATTCTTCTTGTAATAGAGACTAAACTAGGAATAGCGTTGTGTGTCGGAAGAAAATTACAGACATATTCTGATATTTTCTTTCGCTAGAATTTTACAGGTCTCCGAATTTTTGTGAAAATACTCGTATGTACCAAATCTTTGCGCTTTTCTCTTACATAAATGCCTTACTATTATAGTATTGACTAATTGCCCGCCAAAGGTAAGTACTATAATATCAGTGGTTTGTGAGCAAAGGATTGTACAGTGTTAGTATTACCTGGGTGAACTAATGCAAACCATATGTATTCTCTTCCTCATCCGTAAGCAGTCTTTTCCTTGCTTGTGCTGTTAGGTTAACCTGATTTTCAAACTGAGAAACAATAATGTCAGCTGCATCAATTCCGCTATTATCGATTTCCTTCAGTATTGACAGTATGAAAGGTCCTCGATCAAACCATAGCCTCTAAAAAGTCCGTACTCTGCCGAGATTAGGATTATAGGCTCCAACCGCAGTTATGGAAACAAATATTGTCTTGGAAGACCGTTTTCCTATCAAGGATTTGTAAGTTTTATTAGGATTTTGAGGTCTTCCGCTCACACTCCTTTGCAGAAGTTATGGACTTGCTAAATAGCGAAATATTCCCCATTTGGTGACTGCATAAAAACCGGAAGTAAACTCCTCAGGAATAAATAAAATCAGGAAATGCAGAACAACAAATGGGCGTGGTCCCTTGCGAGCTTTTGTAACTATTATTTTTTTCGCACCTAGGAGCGGAAATGGAACGTAATATTCAGGAATTGGAATTTAAATACCATACAGTAAATGAAGATACAATAAAAAAAATCACATTTTGGTCACTTTCACCAAGTTTCCCTCCGTACCAGAGGAGATGCTTGTCGTATCTCACTATTATATTGAGCATATGTCGCTAATAAGAATCTCTTCTAGGTAGATGGGATGCTTGGCGTGCTTACTGAACAATGTATGGTTTGGAGAAGTTAGTGTCCTGGTCGTCTTCTTATTGGCTGTTGTTTCCAGACCAGATGGTCCCACGCTAGCTAAACCGTCCAGAATGTCCACTGGAGCGAGATGCAGACAACCTGTGACACACTGTCTCGTCGAGAGCCACAGCCACGGGTTATGGCTTTACTCGTAATCTACACTGGCTGCTGCCGGCAGAGTAATGAAGAAGGAGAGCAGATGCCTGCATTGTTCGCTTGTTATCCTTGGGATTTTTCGTCAGCTCTATGTTTCATAAGTGTTGCTTGTAACTGAGATCGAACATCAGGCAGAGCACTCCGGACTGCATGGTGTCAGAAACGTAGATGCGATCTAACCTGCTTGCAGAATGGCTTGCAAGATGTGTGCGGTCGGGGACGTCGCTGTGGACCTTCTTCCACGCGTTAACAAGGCGGAGTTCCAGCATTCTACGTAGGGCCTGGCACGGTGAGTAGTCGGGGGTCTTTCGGATACAGTATGCAGTTAAAATCGCCTCGAGCTATGAAGCGGGCGAAATTCCAAGGAATGGGGATCAATGACTAAGGAGTAAGAAACAGCACTATGCCGACTAAGAATATAGATTGATGATACACGCCCTTAATGTGGTAAAGGCCATACCCCATACATAGTGGAGAATAGTCACGTCCACGACTGGTAACTCTTCTTGGACCTAGATCTCCATGCCACATTCGACCTCATATCCAGCTGAGTGTTACAACCCGTGTTCGTAAATCCGTAAATATTCTGAATCGTCACAATATGCACCTCTTGTAATAGGGCAATGTCGACTTCCAATGCGCAAATTATATCTCGCAGTAATTGTATCTTCACTGTACTGCAAATCGTGTTGGTGTTGACTGTGGCCACTCTGTACGCTTGCTGTGGGGTCGCTGAAAGTTGATCCATAATCGCTGGGAGAGGGTAGCTTCACTCTGGCCTGCCCGATCGCAGGGGACACACTTGTATGTCATTGGTGTGTTGATCCCAGCAGTGGGATCGCAGACGCGTCTTGTTCCTTTCCCCATGTCGCTGTGGTTGTTGAGCTTTTTTTTTAGACCAAACTGCTGAGGTCATCGGTCCCTAATCTTGGCACTACTTAATGTGACTTAAACTATCTTGTACTAAGGACAATACACACATCCATACCCGGGAGAGGAATCGAATCTCCGGCGTGGGGGATCCACGCGGGCCGTGACATGACGCCCTTAGACCGCGCGGCTACCCCGTGCGGCGGAAGTTTTTAGTGTCCAAACTCAAGTGGCAGACTCTTCAAGAGAGGCGCTCAGCATCGCGGTGTAGCTTGCTGTTCAGGTTTCGAGAGGGTGCGTTTCTGGATGAGGTATCGAATATATTGCTTCCCCCTACTTATACCTGCCGAGGAGATCACGAATGTAAAATTAGAGAGCTTCGAGCGCGCATGGAGGCTTTCCGGCAGTCGTTCTTCCCGCGAACCATACGTGAGTGGAACAGGAAAGGTTGGGTGGCTTGCGGAGTATAAATGTAGATGTAGATGTAGATCCTTCCCCTGGGAGCGTTGGTTGTACGATACCAGCGGGCATACAACTATCACCTACCATGCGTTGTTCATTAGACAGCCCACAGAGGGGCCGGACGCTGGCGTTATCGTTGGGCAACGCTGTCCTCACCGTCACTCTCAGCTGACAGGAGCTGAGCGCCGTCTGCATGTGTGACGTCAGAACCCTCACGAGTGGGATTGTCACTGGTTCCTGGTATTGACCTGTGCCTTCGCTAGCGTAGCCGTGGCGAATGTCATTTGCAAACACATCTTTTTGCCTCAGACGACATCAACGAGTCCTACCGTCCAGATTTGAAAGCTTCTATCGGCACCATAAGAGAGCCAACTACTGATACTGTGGCGTCGCCGGTCGTGATGTTGGGTGGATGAGGTCCCCATGTGGCGATTGGTCCCTTCATATTGTCCAAACCTTCGCTTTGTGGTAGCTGTCGCGTGCTGCGGTGGCTAAGCAGCAGGCGTCGTGAAGTCGTGGCGGCGGTAAGAGCAGTTGGGTACGTCACCGGCAGAGTGGTCAGCTTTGGTGGAGGCGTCACGTCCTTAGCCGGTAATCGTGCGATCCTCTGCTGTTATCCTTCCTTTCTACACATCGAGCACGTGCGGGGTTGGCCATCGTACACAATAATGAGTCTGCAGACCTTGATGTGGGAGTAGGAGCGCACTTGTCTATCTAAATTGACATGCAGCTGTCGGACACCATTCAATACAGAATATTTCTTGAACTGCGCCCATTTTTTGGCTACGATGGCGAGAACTGTGCTGCATGGGCGGAAGGCGGTTATCACAGCTTCAGCAGGTAGTTCAAAAAGCTCGAAAACTTTATTTGTTTGGTTGCCGAAGCCCACGTTATCGACGGACATGGTGCGTACGGTACCACCTGAGTGACAGAAGCGGAATCCTCGACTTGCCTCCCCAAAGGTTTTAGCGGAAGTGGCGTCATTGATAATCTTCATGTGCTGTGCTGGTGACGATGGGAAAATGTATTCCGCTGTGTCGTCCGAACAAGACACAGCCAGGGCAAAAGCACCACAGGCGCAAAGATGCAAGTTGGTGCCAGTGCCATAGGGACTCGCCACTTGTGCGAATTCCACCAGAGCCACGGGCAGTGCTGAGGATGAAGAAATCGACTCCGCTTTGGCCACTTGCCGGCCAAATACATTGCGCCAATGACCGGACGGTGACTGACAGAAGCCTGCTCGGAAGGTAGAAGAGCAGCTCTCGCCCACTTAGTTATATAGCATCGTCCAGCGCTGATTTAGACATGGAACGTCGTTTAGGGAACTCTTAGTAGTGAACACAGTTGTTGTAAATAGGATTTGTTGTGTACTGTGAAATTTACCTACGATTATTTGCACTTAGCCATTGAGGACCTTTATGGTGTTATAGTACATGCAGTGTTGCAAGCTTCATTATTTGACAACTCACAAAAATAAGTAAAACTTCATGACCTTTTTACTAAATTTTTGGAGTGTTGTAGAACCTTAGTTCTCCTATCCTGTTTCCTGACTCTGGGACAAGGCTGTGTAACAGTGCAGGGAGAAATTGTCTTATCGGCGTACTGCACCAGAAGATATTCCGCGAACTCACAAATTCGGCCTCCACAGCACTAGCGACGAGGCCTTTACAAAACTGAAAGGGAGGGTTTACAAACTGTGCGTATGATGTCCGATGCTGGTTACTTTCCTTCGTCGCTTAAGAACCATTCCACATCGAGTTCTTTGGGTCGTGCAAAGTCGGAGCAAAAGATGAATCATAGCGTTGCTTTACGATATTGGTTCGCCATGTTGTCTTGCTAGTACCACTGGTGCGCGTGTAATGGCCGATATACACACAAACACAGGGGAGCGTTGCCCCGCGCACGGAACACAGGCACCTGACCATACAGTAACACTTCCAAATGCGGACTGACCACTCAGCTGTAGAGGCAAACAAAGTACAGTGGCACACATGGATGAGTACATAAATGTAGTCTCCTGCCAGTTCATTTACCTGTTTTGTGACAATAACGTTATTTAAATTAAAGGTCAATGAATGTTTTGTGTGCCTCGTGGTACAAAAGTATCATTATAACTCGGAAGATCCTCTAGTGGATAGTACACAGTGTTAAGAAAATTGATTCACTGCTCTGACTCAGATATAAAGGGCAGCAGAACTTTATTTTTTAGGTATTAAAGCCTAGAGTTGGCCATGTTATAATATATTTTATTTATTTTTGTCATATCCAAGAATTACCAGTTGATTTGCTACAGGGCTTTAGTTAAACCGTAATGTAACAAGTTGTGATGCAGTGTGGACATGAAATAGAGGTACTAAGTTAACAAAGAAACTGGAGCTATGAATGCCAATACATAATCAAACCATAAAAAAAATCTCGTGACACCAGAATACGAGTTCCTACGACGCCCAACCGTAAACTACATTTTCACTCTAGTAAACGCGTATTTAGAGTCTATGCGCGACAGTGTGTTTCTGTTTCTTTTATGTGTATTAACCTTCCCTGTGCCGTGGTTGCGATGTGCTCTCTCCTTACAGAAACTACTCTGCGGAACGGCATTAAGGACTCAATGAAACCACACCTTTCATCCGGATATTGATTCCCATACATTTCGCAAACGAAACAGTGTGCAGTGCGATGAGCAATAGGAGGATATTCGTGACAGTTTTTGATACTGCTGCCATCTCCCTGACGCTTCAGCGTTTTTCTAAGGACACCGTGGAATAGAATCCCATTTAACGTGATCTTACTACTTTGGTGTGCAGTGCGACCGAAATTTTTGTTCTGGTGTTCAGGGTGGCACCGCTAAGGCCCATTGAAAACCGTTAGACGGAATTTCAACGTGTTCCGAAGCAGCAATGTTTGCTTAAGCTTTATCAGTTCTCCTGTGTCACAACTCCACGTGGCGTGATGACGGAGACAAGGTGGGTTGGAATGCAAAACCAAATGTCCTTCACACCGCCGTGGATACTGAAACTGAATAAAAAACGCCAGATGACCTTAAACAACGCATCAAGGAATCTTGGCCGCGCGGGATTAGCCGAGCGGTCTCGGGCGCTGCAGTCATGGACTGTACGGCTGGTCCCGGCGGAGGTTCGAGTCCTCCCTCGGGCATGGGTGTGTCTGTTTGTCCTTAGGATAATTTAGGTTAAGTAGTATGTAAGCTTAGGGACTGATGACCTTAGCAGTTAAGTCCCATAAGATTTCACACACATTTGAACATTTGAAGTAATCTTGTTACTCCATAATACTAGCTGCTTGATATCCCATTCTCAGGTCGTTTAGAACACGCATTGAGTTATCCATTCAGGAAAGTCGGCAGTCATGCGAACATCTCAACTGGTTAGCGTTCCGCCACAACAACATTCATCTTAACATAGTTAATCATGTACAGCATATTGCATTCATCCCTAAAACTCTGAACGTTTGTACTACCCTAAATGACAAAAATTTGCTATTAATTGATTTGTACACGGCTACGTGATAGAAAAGACAATATTGTACTTAAAAAATTAAACCTTGTTGCTCTAAGTCCGGAATGCAACTAAATAAACAATATTCAAAACTCTGCATAAATAATAAATTTTATTTGCTTTTACATATCTACACTCATCTATGCTCATAAATTAAGGATAATTGCAGAATGTGGTGCCACACAACGTGGCACTAGAGAAAACTGGCGCCCACTACACAAAAGTGGTGTTAATAGCATAGGCACATAGGGAACACACACGACACAGATATGTAACTCCACGCTATTGGTGATATGTTGAGAAAACCGTCCCGGAACACATATGTTAGAAAACGCTACTGTTTTTTGCACATGTACCCCGACATCAGTATGGGATATGATCACCATGCACTCGTACACAGGCCACAAAACGGATTGGCATACTCTCGATCAGATGGTCGAGCAGCTGCTGGGGTATAGCCTGAAGTGTCCTTGGTGTATAACGATGTGCAGCGATACGTCGACGGAGAGCATCTCAGACGTGCTCGGTGGGTTTTAGCTATGGAGAACAAGCAGGCCACTCCATTCGCCTGATATCTTCTGTTTCAAGGTACTCCACCACGATGGCACCTCGGTGGGGCCGTGCGTTATCATCCATCAGGAGGAAGGTGGGACCCATTGAACCCCTGAAAAGGTGGACATACTGGTACAAAATGTCGTCCAGATACACCTGACCTGTTACAGTTTCTCTGTCAAAGACATGTAGGGGTGTACGTGCACCAATCATAATCCCACCCGACACCATCAAACCACGACCTCCATAAGGTCCCTTTCAAGGACATTAATGGGTTGGTATCTGGTTCCTGTTTCACGCCAGATGAAAATCCGGCGAGAATAACTGTTCAGTTTGTACCTGGACTCGTCCGTGAACATAACCTGGGACCACTGTTCCAATGACCATGTACTGTGTTCTTGACACAAGGATTTACGGGCTCTCCTGTGACCAGAGGTCAGTGGAATGCACCTTGCAGGTCTCCGGGCGAATAAACCATGTCTCTTCAGTCGTCCGTAGACAGTATGTCTGGAGACAACTGTTCCAGTGGCTGTGGTAAGGTCCCGAGCAAGGCTACCTGCAGTACTCCATGGTAGCCTGCGGGCACTGATGGTGAGATACTGGTCTTCTTGTGGTGTTGTACATAGTGGACGTCCAGTACTGTAGCGCCAGGACACGTTTCCTGCCTGCTGGAATCGTTGCCATAATCTTGAGATCACTCTTTGTGGCACACGGAGGGTCCATGCTACGACTTGCTGTGTTCGACCAGCCTCCAGTAGCCCTAGTATTCTACCCCTCATAACATCAATATGTGTTCATTGAGCCATTTTCAACACACAGTTGCACGTTTGAAAACGTCTGCACACTTACTCGCAGCACCGTACTCTGACATGCGCCAACACACCTCTGAGTATGTGGACTGCTGCCAGCGCCACCGTGCGACGACAACAGGTCAATTGCACCACTTGGTCATACCCTGAGGTGATTTAAACCCGCAAACCGCCTACCAGAGCGTTGTTTCACTATGTATCAGCATTATCCTTAATTTATGAGCATGAGTCTAGATTAATAAATCTTTTACTTTTCATTTTGTAAGTTACAGAGAAAAATATCTTACCTGGAACGCCTTGTATGCTGTGACTCGAGGCAAATGTGTGTTTTGGGGGACTATAAATGGGCGTTTTGTTGATGATTTTTAATTTTTGATTTGTTGCACGCAGAAACACTTTTTGGAATGTTCATTAATTTGGTCCACGATTTATTAAATTTGGTTGACTGGACGTGTATTTAATTCAATTTAATTATTTGCCTAGCACATTTTCCTAATTCACTAACAATTAATGAGCTAAGAATTAGTATCTCGAGAACCATAAAGTCTAGAAGGCTGTTGTATGACTTAAATTCTAGGGGAAAAGACGTGCTACATAATTTGATAGGACTGGCATAACAGTTGTGTTCGTTGGTTATATTGTGCATGCTATATTCTTGGCATAACACAGGAAGAAGGAGCTGTTGCAGACAGCGCACGCTGATGGCAAGGCTACTTCGAGTCGTCTGCAAGACAGTAGCATCAGTCAACTATTCAAATACTACAGTGAAGCCAAGCTTCAAAAAGGCTGTGTGGGCAGCCTTTTCCCATAACATGTGAACAGGTGATAAACTGATGCACAACTTGGTTCAGGCTAAAAGGTTTACATATGAAAATATAGGAAATTGAATCAGCTATAACTTTAGACAAGTTTACTCTCAAGAATTCGTTACCTGAAGCTATTACAATTTGTATAGATTTGGAAAATCCAGAGCTATTTGAAGAAATATCTGGCAGGAAAAGCACAAAGTGTGAATGGTTCATTTGACAATGGAGTTTTGATTCGAGTACCACAGGGTATTTGTGGGATTCTATACACGAAGAACTCTGACTAATTCGTGACCTCAGCTAAAGCAATCAGCGTCATCATATAGGGCTGATGAGTTTTTAAAGTTTCAGGTAAACTTGTACAGTTGCACCTCAAGAGATCAAGTGATGCTGTTTTAGCCAATGATAGTTGCAAATTACCAGCAATCATGTGCCAAATATGTGTGTTGAAGTTTAGTAAATCTTTTATTCATTTGTGTAGTATAATGTACTAATATTTCCTGTTTCTGTTTCATGACCCTTGTACCTGAGCAGTCAGAGAAAATAATTTAATCTGGTCTCAACAACTCTTGACTTTTTACAGTTTATGTACACTGAAGCGCCAAAGAATCTATTACAGGCATGCTTATTCAGATACAGAGATATGTAAACAGGCAGAATACAGCGTTGTGTTCGGCAACAATACAAGTGTTTGGCACAGTTGTTAGAACAGCTAATGCTGCTACAATTGCAGGTTATCAAGATTTACGTGCGTCTGAACATGGCGTTATAGTTGGCGCACAAGCGATGGGACACAGTATCTGCGAGATAGCGTTGAAACGGGGATTTTCCCGTACGACTGTTTCACGAATGTACGTATCAGCAATCCGGCAAAACATTAAATCTCCGATATCGCTGCCACCGGAAAAAGATCCTGCTATAACGGGATCAACGACGACTGAAGAAAATCGTTCAACGTGATGAAGTGCAACTTTTCCGCATATTGCTGCAGATTTCAATGCTGGACCATCAACAAGTGTTAGCGTGAGAACCATTCAACGAAACATCATCGATATGGGCTTTCGGAGCAGAAGGCTCTCTCGTGTACCCTTGATGATTGCACGACACAAAGCCTTACTCCTCATCTGGGACCGTCAGCACCGACATTGGACTGTTGATGACTGGAAACATGTTGCCTGTTCGGACGAGTCCCGTTTCATATTTTATCAAACGGATGAATGTGTACGGGTATGGGGACAATCTCATGAATCCATGGACCCTGCATGTCACCAGGAGACTGTTCAGGCAGGTGGAGGCTCTGTAATGGTGTGGGGCGTGTGCAGTTGGAATGATATGGGACCCCTGGCACGTCTAGACACGACTCTGACAGGTGACATGTAGGAATCCTGTCTGATCACCTGCGTTCATTCAAGTCCGTTGTGCATTCCGATAGTCTTGGACAATTCCAGCAGGACAATGCGAAGCTCCAGACGTCCAGAGTTGCTAGACAGTGGCTCCAGGGACACACTTCGAGTTTAAACACGTCGGCCAGCTACCATACACCCCAGATATGAACATTATTGAGCATATCTGGGATGAATTGAACATTATTGAGCATATCTTGGATGAATTGAAACGTGCTGTGCTCCACCCCCTCGTGCTCTACGGATTTATGGACAGTCCTGCAGGACTCATGGTCAATTCCGTCTTGCACTACTTCAGATATTAGTCGAATCCATGCCACGTCGTGTTGTGGCACTTCTATGTGCTCGCGGGGGCCGTATACGATATTAGGCAGGTGTACCAGGTTCTTTGGCCCAAAAATTGAAGGAAAATGTAACAAAACAGATACATCAGAAGAAATTCTATCCTAACTCGTAGAATACAAACTTCAACCAAAGTAGAGGAGTAAGTACACCTAGCACCTACATGTAACCTGCGAAAGTTTCATTAAGTTTCATGAAGCAGATCATTAAAAAATGGATGATTTGACACTAACAGGGTAGGCCATTCACAGCCAACTAATAGAAGCACTTAGTAAATTTCCAACTTTGAACACGGTATCGCCAAATTTTATCATGGGTTACTCTAAATACAGCTGAAAAATTCTACCTTATTTTGACACTGCCCTTGCAGAGTGCAGTAAAATATCTTTGGGCGTATGAAAAACACGGAGAGACAGAAACTGGTACAATCCATCATCTGTCACCGCTATCTCAACGTGTAGCCATAAAACTGAATGCAGGCGTGTAGCGGGAAATTTCGAGTCGTAATGATGGGCGCTCGGTTAAGGTGCGCTAAGTGCCAATAAAAGCGCGCTGCCCGATCCGCAATGGGCGCTCAATATCGCTCGCTGCACCTGGCGCCAGCCATTCAAAAAATACCCACGGTCTCCCCAACCCACCCTACAACCGCCCGCGGTACGTCCGTACCTGGTATAGGATAACGCTGTAACGATACTGCACCACCCGTACGTTGTTTCCTTCGTTACATCACTCTGAATTCTCTGTTCGTGCGTGTGTATCTGTGCATCCTGGTCGCCACGGAAAGCTCTCGGGGATAGAAAAATAATTTTGATATTTCAGTCCGAGAGTTGCACAGTACATTTTTTCTTAAACGTGACGAGTAGCAGAAGGGAAACGTAACTATAGCAGGAACGAAAAATTAAACTAAGCTTACGACCGGTGATCATCTTACAGTCAGTTTCACGGCACACGGACTAACAAATACAAATTAGGCAACTGGAAAGCAGTGTGCGATGTGTACACCATTCTAAACCTCTCCATGTCGTCAAGTGGAATGTAAGAAATACGAGTGACTACCATCTGTGATGGCTAGAACGGTCGCCAGAATGCGTTAGTATTCGTGCAGTGTGAGCATCTCATCAATTCTGGAGAAGTATATGTTGTGCGCGCAGTGCATCTATGCTCCTCAAGCATCTTAGGGTGTCTGGCGGAGGATACTTTGTGCGCAACTGTCATTCACTCCCGCCATTTCCTGATTTGCGAATGGTTCCGGGAAGAACGATTGTTGGTAAGACTTTGTTGGAGCTCAAATTCTGCTTTTTCTTCATGGTATTTTCTTGAGATATACGAGGAGGGAACGAATATATTGTTTGACTGTTCTAGAGGCGTACACTCTCAGAATTTTAACAGCAGACCTCATGGTAAAGTACAAGGTCACTCTTGCAGCGTCTGCGCCTGTACTTGGCTGAGCACCTCCGTCAGGTTTCCACGCTGACTAAATAAGCCTATAACAAAACCGGCTGCTCTTCTTTGGATCTTCTTTATTTCCTCTATCAATGCTATCTGGCGCTGATCCCAGAAGGATGAGCGATTTTCAAGTACTGGTCCATAGAGGATTTTGTAAGCTACCACCTCTGTGGGACGACTGAACATCCTGTATAATCTTCCAATGAGCCTCACTCTGGCACCTACCTTGCCTGTCATTAGTTTAATACGGTCTTTTGACTTTAAATTGGTCCATACGCATATTCCTAGATATTTTATGTAATCGACTACTTTCACTGGCGCTTCTGTAATCCTGTGCTCATGTGATAATGTGTCTTTCTGCTTATTTATGGGCAATACACCAGTTGTAGATCTTCTGAAAGTCTTGTTGCATTATGCTCCAATTTTCTAACGTTAAGATTTCTCTGTTTGGAACAGCATCATCCGCAAAAAGCCGACTTTATCAACTAGGTCTTTTACATATACTATAGCGCCACCTTGGATACACCCGAGGCTACTTTTACGTCTGAATTTTTCTGCTTTGAGAGAGACATGCTGTGTTTTGTTTTCTAGAAATTCTTCAACTCAGTCAGGCAGCTTGTCTGGTATTCCGTACACTCTTATTTTGTTCACTAGGTGGCAGTGCGGAACAATATCAAAAACCTTCCGAAAGTCAAGGGACGCAGAATCAACTTGTGATCCAATAACTATAACTTGGCCGTGCGGTTCTAGGCGCTTCAGTCTGGAACCGCGTGACCGCTACGGTCGCAGGTTCGAATCCTGCCTCGGGCATGGGTGTGTGTGATGTCCTTAGGTTAGTTAGTTTTAAGTAGTTCTAAGTTCTAGGGGACTGATGACCACCGACGTTCAGTCCTATAGTGCTCAGAGCCATTTGAACTATTACTTTCTGGGTCTTGTGGATGAAAAGAGCGAGCTGAGTTTCGCAAGCGCCTTGTTTTCGGAACATATGTTGGTTCCTACAGATGAGGTTTTCAATCTCAGGACGTTTTATACGTTAACACAAAATATGTTCCAAAATTCTACAACGGACCACAGTCAGCGATACAGGCCAATAACTTTTGTCTCTCTTCAAGGACTTCTATTTAAAACTAGAATGACCTGGCTTTTTTCCAATCATTAAAGAGTGCCTCGCTCCTCCAGCGAATTAAGGCACGCTGCTGCTAGAAGAGGAGTAAGTTCCTTCGCGCACTTTGCAGTGAGGTAACAGAAGTCATGGATAGCAATAGGCGCATATACAGATGGCGGGAGTATGGCGTACACAAGGTATTAAAGGGCCGTGCATTGACGAAGCTATCATCTGTCCTGAGGTGATTCACGTGAACTGGTTTCCGACTCCTTTATGGCCGCACGAGAGGAGTTAACAGACTGTGGACGCGGAATGGCAGTTGCAGCTAGACGCATGGGACACTCCATTACGTAAATTGTTAGGGAATTCAGTATTCGGAGATGGACAGTATGAAGAGTGTGCCGAGAATCCCAAATATTACGCATTAGCTCTCACCACAGAAAACAGTGGCCGCCGGCCTTCACTTAACGACAGAGAGCCGCGGGTTTGCGTAGAGCTGCCAGCAGCAGACAAGCACCTCAGAGTGAAATAACCGCACAAATCAATGTGGGACGTACGACGAATGTATGTGTTAGGACAATGTGGCGAAATTTGGAGTTAAATGGTTATGGCAGGAGACAACAACTCGATTGCCTTTGCTGAGAGCATGACATTGCCTGCACCGCTTCTCTATTAAGGCTGTATAGGCCTATTAGACAAGTGTAAAACCGTGGCCTGGGTGGTCGTACGAATCCCGGTTTCAGTTGGTAAGGGCTGATCGTAGCGTTCGAGTGTGGCTCTGACCGCACGGAGGCATGGACCCATGTTGTCAACAATCCACCGTGAAAGCCTGTGGTGGCTCCAAAACGGGTCCTCTCTTCCAACGTAAACGATCATTGACTGAAAATGGTTATGTTCGGCAACCTGGAAACCATTTGTAGCCATTCATGGCTTTCTCGTTCCCAAACTACGATGGAATTTTTGACGGATGACAATGCGCCATGTCACTGGGGCACAGTTTTCCGCGATTGATTTGAAGAACATTCTGAAAAATGGGAGCGAATGATTTGGCCACTCAGATCGCCCGACATGAATCCCATCGAACATTTGTGGGACATACCTGAGAGGTCATTTCGCGCACCAAATCCTTTACCGGCAAAACTTCCGCAACTTTGTATGACGATAGAGGGAGCATTTCTCAATATTTCTGCAAATAGTTTCCAAAATTTGTTGAATTCGTGCCAAGACGTACACAAGGTGGTCCGACACGATATTAAAAGGTATTCCATGACTTTTGCCACCTCAGTGAATTTCCCGTCCCGTCTGGTCCAGTGACCGTTCCTCTGTTGAGCGTTTTAAGCTGCTTTTCTATCCCACCGTCTCTTATTTCAATATCCGTCATGTCCATGTTCATACGACAATTTGACGGACTAACTACACTGTGATCTTCCTCAATGAAAACATTTTGGAACAATACGTGCAATATTTCGGCCTTGTCTCTGTCAACATCTGTTTCGGTGCCACTACGATCTCAGAGTGTCTAGATGGGTGGTTCGGAACGTTAACTTATTTAATGTAAGACGAAAACTTCTCAGGATTTTTCATCTAGTGGGCCCCAGACAAACGACCCTTCCAGGAGTGAAACAATTTACGAGTACTTGACCGATAGTGAAGGAGGCAACATTGAGGGTACATGTAAGCGGCTGTTAGAATTTGGGCGTGTGTACGATAGAGTGGTCTGATGTTGGATGGGAATTTTCGATTGAAAATATGCCTCATCTAAGATCTGACTGAGACCAAACCATGAAGCGAATGCCCCAATCACTAAACACGTAATAACCCCTTCACTTTACTTGTCATCCGGGTACAAATACAAGACTAACAACATTCCGTGACGTCTCGACTCACTGGCTGGAGGTATGCTAAAATCGACATTTCGTAAGTATTGTTCCATTGACGTCACAACAAAAATGAATGTGTTTGGAGTGATACAATATCTGGGAAGCAGACTGCCGAGGAGCTGGGTGGCAGCATTTTTATAAATGAAGGCCGGTCCTGCTCTACCTCCGATTCAAATGGTTCAAATGGCTCTGAGCCCTATGGGACTTCTGATGTCGTCAGTCCCCTAGAACTTAGAACTACTTAAACCTAACTAACCTAAGGACATCACACACATACATGCCCGAGGCAGGATTAGAACCTGCGACCGTAATGGTCACGCGGTTCCAGACTGAAGTGCCTAGAAGCGCACGGCCACACCGGCCGGCTCTACCTCCGGTAATCAGTATGTGCGAGTATGACTGCAACGGTGATGGGGTGGGGGAGGTGGGAGGGGGGAGGGGGAGATACAGTCACCCACGTGTTTGTGAGACACACTGATGCATGCTCAGTAGCACGTCACAGACTTTCCTTGTCCCTACATGTTAACTAAAATGAGACAAACAGAGGGACGAAAAGTTATGGAAAGAGGTGTCCCATTTGAAGATGTGCCGCACATGACACTCGAACGTTCCAGCGTATCGCAAGAGTACAGACGTGGTATGTGAACACTCTGTGACGGACATCTGTGTAGTGAAGCACGATTTAATCGATTTTGAACGTGTGTTGATAAACGTTGCAAGACGTGTGGACTATCACACATTGAATATTACCTAAGGATCCGGGTTTCCGAGAGCAAAAGGATCTAGGGTGTGTCTCCATCAGAGCAGAGAAGGTGTTTCCACATGCGAAAACCGCCGCTCACGACAATCACGCGTTATGATGAACGTGCTTTACGTTACCCCAGCAGACCAGTGCAAGGTGAACGAGATTCTGTCATGAGTCAGTACACCGCAGATTAGAAAGTAGAGCTCCAGAAATCCATTCTGTTAGAACTGTACAGAGATATACACTGTTTGGACTTCAAGTAGCCGATGACTGGCATGGAAGCCATGGTCTTCCCAGAACTTGGCCTCTTGACGTACACGTGGTCGTGCGGTAGCGTTCTCGCTTCCCGCGCCCGGGTTCCCGGGTTCGATTCCCGGCGGGGTCAGGGATTTTCTCTGCCTCGTGATGGCTGGGTGTTGTGTGCTGTCCTTAGGTTGGTTAGGTTTAAGTAGTTCAAAGTTCTAGGGGACTGATGACCATAGATGTTAAGTCCCATAGTGCTCAGAGCCATTTGAACCATCTTGACGTACACCTTCGTACAGTCTCTCAACAGGACAGAAACAAGTCTGTATGACGTACCTGTATTATGTTGAGCCCTTCGGCCATCTGGATTACCCGATCTGTCAAGCCAACACATATGTGGGATGAGCTCCGACGTCAATTCCATCCGAGATCCGATATCTAGAGTATCGATTACTATTTAAAACAATACCTCAAAATCACTGTTGGTCCAAATTCCCTAACAAATCATTGTATCCATCCCGGCACATTGGGGTGCCACATCTTTCTGTCGAGGTACCAGAATTGTGCTCCTATTACAATTTTGTTTGAATATGTATTCACTAAAATAAAGCTACATATCCTCCCAAAATTAAGTACTGAAACATTTTGTGTTTTTTGTGTTTGCAATATTTATTTTCCATAGGTTTTGCCTTTTACATTAAGATGTCTGTAGTCGATTTTAACTGGAGTAACAGTTTTATTTTTATATGTGATATTTATAGATTAGCCATCAGTCAACAACATACGAGTAATTTTAATGCGAACAAATTGTAGATTACACTTATCTGTCTGTTTTTTCTCATTTGGTTGTATGCTGGACATTTTACTGTCAGTTCACTTATAAAACACCGATTTACTATCACGACGTTGTCTTAATGTTATGTATTTTTCAACGTAGCTTCGGTAGCAAACCAATACTGATGTGACAAGCACTCCTGGTTTTTATTACAAGAACTGTGTGCGAACACTGTCCTAACACGGCTTACTCACTTGGTATCCCTTTGCTTATGTTTTGTACATGAGTGTTGGAAACTTAACAACTGATCATTTAGAATCTGTCTCTCTCTCTCTTTCTCTCTCTCCCTCCCTCCCTCTCTCTCTCTCTCTCTCTCTCTCTCTCTCTCTCTCTCACACACACACACACACACATACATACATACGTACATACACACACACACTCTCTGAGGGAGAGCGAGAGAGAGAGAGACGGAGAGAGAGAGAGAGACAGAGCGAATCGCCAGGAACAGTCGAGGAAGGTTCAAATTAGCTGAAGCCAACAGATGCTCCGACACTCCATGGCGAGGCGAGACCACGGCTGGGCGCAGGACGTGTTCAAGTGCTGGCGCTTTGGCTACGTCGAGTGGCCTCATTCATTCAGAAGGGCGTCCCGACCGCTGGAGACGATTCCTCGGCAGCGGAGGACGAGGAGGTGCGCGCTACTGCCAAACGCCTCCAGAAAGACGCAGAACAAGAAAGGCGGTAACTGTGCAGTCGCGGTTTTAACCGAATTCCCCACACAGTCTAATAATGTTACATAAAGTGACATTTCTCTCGTTACAGAGGATGACACGGTTACTACTTTGACACTTCAGGAACACTATGCCACCGTGCACTGCTACAAATGTATCTTTTTGGTGGATTAGAACTGACCGCCTGACTGAAACTCGGATACCATCGCTGTATTTGTGCTCCGTCAGAACTGCTGTTGCGTAAGTTACGCTAGAAACCATCTGTGGATATCCATGGGGTAGCAGTGAGGTCCTGGTAGGCACCAGCTGTGATTCATTTACATCCATACTACCTAAATCACTGTTTTATGATTAAAGTTAAAAATGTGCTCAGATTGAGCATTAATATACCAGTTCTTTAGTCCATTATAATTTATCTCTCTTCATACACATTGTACAGTCGTATTTTTTACACGCTTGTCCACATAACATACATTTGCAATCTTCTATCGTTTCGTGGGAGATTTTATGTAGAAATCCATGTATTGCGGGTCTTGTTGATGGCCTCTGGTTCCTACATTCTCTGCTGCAGCTCTCCTACAGCGTAGCTTTTGTGCCGTATAACTCCAGTCGTATCTTCTTCTTCCGGTCGCTGATGTCGATCAGTTTCTGGTATGGTTCTCTGGAAAGTAGTGTTGAAATCTGATGTCCTCCATGAAACAAGTCTCATGGGTCGGGTAGCGCTGTTTTTCCCACTCCTACTATCTGTTTCATCGTCTGAAATTTTTCTGTTCTTCTCATATAGTCTACCTTAAGTTCCTCCCAGATGATCTCTAATCAGTATGTTACGACTGGGGCCACTGCAGCTTTGAATAGTGTCATCATGCTGCTTGTCGTCCGCCCCGATAGCTGAATGGTGAGCGTGACGGACTGCCGTCCTAAGTGGCCCGGGTTCCATTCCCGGCTGGGTCGGGGATTTTCTCCACTCGGCGACTGGGTGTTGTGTTGTCTTAATCATCATTTCATCCCCATCCGGCTCGCAGGTCGCCCAATTTGGCGTCGAATGTAATAAGACCTGAACCAAGGCGGGCGGACCTGCCCCGTAAGGGGCCTCCCGGCCAATGACGCCAAACGCTCATTTCATTGTGCTTGTCGATAGGTTCGTTATGTTTGAGATATAGTTCGGGGCTTTGGTGACTGCTGCTGTTTTTTTCCTGAATATGCATCTTGAAATATTATGATGTTGTCTATAAAACACAAGTATCTATATTTCCGTATTATCTGCAGTGGTTAATTGGATATAGTTACATGGTCTTTGGGTATGGTCTTCCTCCCTTCCTAAAAGTCATCTTCAACTGTCTTCTCTTGGTTTACTTTTAGGTCATTTTTTCATTTCCCGTGTTTCCAGTCTTTCTAATGTCTTCTGTACGTCCTCTCTTGCTGCTGATTCTATCTACACGTGGTCTGCGAACAGCATCATTTCTGCTTTTGAGTCAGCCTCTCTTAAGTTTGTCATATCTGCTGTATGGATTTTCAACAGCGTTGAACACATAAGGTCCCCTTGGGGAACTCCATTCTTCTGTGTAATTTTCTCTGAGACTTTATCATTGCTGTCTTTTTCGATCACATTTCGTTGGCATACCTCGGTTGTTCCCACTAGTGGGTCTCCCTCTCTGGTCATTATTCACAGTTTCTCTATTAGTTTTGCTGTATTTATTTTGAAGTGCCTAACAAAAGGCACTTTCCATTGCAGACACCTTAGGGTTTCCTCTTGTTCCGTTCACACACAGAGGATGGGAAGACAAATACATAAATACCCTTCCGAGGACTGGAGTCTTTTTAGGGCGTTAATATATTCGCCATTCCTCTTAATACGGTTCTCCAATCTTTATAATAAGCCTTTCCTGACATCTTCTCCCAGTATCTACCTGTTTAGGTTTTTCATACTCGTGACACTGTCCCGTGGAGTCAAATGAACTCGTGATCGTTTTCATTGGCCTTGTTATTGTATTTCCCCTGTTTCTGTGATCTATTTGGTGTAGGTCCATTCACCTGAGCAACACTCTACGATAGACTGCACGAGCTCCATGTAAGCACTTTGTGGACATTGCTCATTTCCCATTATCGTGCCAAAGAACGCAAGTTGCCACATTCTTTACCTTGTATTGAGCCGGTGTGATCATTTCATTTTATTTCCCTATACGCTGTTACATGCATATGAGTTGACTGATTCTAGCTGTGACACATAGATATTGTAGTCACAACATACTACGTTTCTGAATGTTCTGAATTATCTTATGTATATAATGATACGTTTTTGAAGATTTAAAGCAACTTACCAATAAACGCTTCATTTTCAAATCTTACGAACATCTCTTAGAACATTGTGTGCAGTATTTTTAAAAAGTACTTACTTATATAACAGCATCGTTTGAAAAATGTCTGAAGTTACTTTTATTATTTTGTGTCACAAGATTAACATACGTCACCGACAGGAATGACGTCAACAAATTTTCTGGGGCACACATGGAGTTACCTCTATACCTGTCGATGAATTTCCATCAGATGTAATTTTTTCCTGCACCCCACCAAGAATTTCTCAGTACAGTCACAAATTTGATTCGATACTCTAATGACAGCATCGCGGTGTTGTTGTGTCAGTGCCATTCGGAGAGCAAGAAATCAAGGTTTCTTTTCTTTTTCCCGCAATCCTATAAATGATGAGATGATTACAGACGGAGTGTCAGCTACTGTAATGATGCAGGTAATAGCGCGCTTTGTTCAGCTCAACCCAACACTTTGTTCAACTCAATGAACCGAGCGAGGTGGCGCAGAGGTTAGCAAACTGGACTCACATTCGGAAGGACGGCGGCTCATCCAGAAATAGATTTCCCATAATTTCCCAGAATCGTTCCAGGCAAATGCTGGGCTGTTTCTTTGAAAAGCTCACATACGATTTCCTTCCTCGTTCTTCAGTAATCTTAACTTGTGCTACAATGAAGGCGCTGTCAGTGCGACCTCTAATATTCCCTCTGAATTAGGGAAGCTTGTTTCAGAATTCTTGGTTGGAATTTGCTACCATCTACTACCGAAAGCGAGTCCAGTGTATGTCACCTAACCACCTCGCTCGTTGAACACGGTCGACGATTAAGTGCCGGTGGTATAAGCTGAACTAGAAACACAATAGTATCACGTTTTCGAGGCTTTGTGGTACGAATCAGCTAGTTCGTGTGATGGTCTCAGAGGCCTGTTAAGCAATCGAGCACACACGAGCATTCTGAATTACGTCCGTACTTATCCGGTATTGCGTAGGCTATTCAGGGGTTTGAGTATCTAAATTCAACATATAATCATAAATCCTTACGTAATTAAACTGCGTTTATGGAGAAAGTGCACCACAGCGAATTTTCGTGCATCGAAACAGATATTATTCTTTACGTAACACTCTTTCCCACTTAACCTCTGTATTGTATGAGAACAGAAATTATCATTAGTAGTCTCCGACAAATTCAGCTCACGTTATTTAATTCATCTGTAACGTAATAAAACAGAAAGGCATGTGCGGAAATGACAGATTTTTGGCTAATTGCCGATCAATTTCAGAAAATTACTCAGTTACAGATAACGGAATGTAGGCATGTCTCTCTCTCTCTCTCTCTCTCTCTCTCTCTCTCTCTCTCTCTCTCTCTCTCCCTTTCTCTCGTGTGCCATGAAATAATAGCATAGGTATAACTAATAGAAGATAGGTTTAACTAGTCACTGTCTCTTTGCAGTGTTTCGAAGATAACTAAAATACATCCCTCCCGTCGTACAAAATTCTGTAATGTAGCGTAACACTGTAAGACGTAGTTTTCGCAAGCATAATTCATCTGTCTGAAAATTGGTCAGTGCAATATTTTACACACCCGTCCAAACTACGGAACAGTAAAAGAACTCTTAGTACTAAATCTTTTATTTATTTCAGTGTGTAGATGCTTTAGTCTGATGAGCTGGAACTAGATAACTGTGAGTGGTGCATAATTCATCTATCGAACAGAATGTCTTGATAAAAACTGTGAGACGCTTGTGGTGAAGATCTGTCAAAAAAGAGTTGAGTCGTAAATGTGCGAGTGGCGTTTGAGTGTTAGGGTACGATGAGGGGAAGGAAGAGGTACATTCATTTATGCGGCTGCATGTGTGCGTACTTGAATGAGTGGGTTTGTAAAAAAAGGTAACTGACAGGTGACAGAGAAGACGTGCAGTTGCAGTTGACATCAAATACAAACATCTGAAAAACCTTTAATGTTCTTACATGATGGTCAGTTTAAGTGCAGCTTCAGTAAACATGCGCATGCCTGGCAATGAGACAAGCGTCTGGTTCGCTGTCCCTGAAAACGACGAGATTTAGCTACTTGTTCACTCGGTGCATGTGAAAGTGTAACACAAATCATAACATTTTACTTGACTGTTCGGGAAAATTCAACGTTTCCTGCATAAGATAAGCTTCAAGTTTTTTTCAGGAATACACGACTAAATCACCAGCAACAAATTTCGCTGAACGCAACGACTCAGCAGAAGCATTAGAAACTGATTCTTTTACGTGATTAATCTCTTTGATGCAAAGCGTATGCTGCAAAATAATGTAGTGGCAGCATATTGAATTAATCCATTTCTAGTATGTTTCTCGATGAGACACTTTTCGCTTGTCTAAATAGAAAGAGAAGAGCAGAATACTGTGGATCATGCACTTCGAGAAAGGCGAAAACCATACCAGGACACGCGTTCCGATACATATGACCACTTGTCCACAGTGGATTACATTTTGTCACGATGAACACGTCAATATAAGGACTGCAGAATCAGAACTAAAGGGCATAAAATGCAAGCAGTACTTCAGTTTTGCAAACGGAAAGGACTATTTCAAACTCTTCCAAAAGGAACTGAAGATTTCCGCGCTATGTTTTTGTTGCAAAAAAGCTATCGGTTTGTTGTGATTGTTAAAGTTTTATGTCATAAAACGTATGCTGTAAAGTGTGTATAGTTTTGCGGGTATTTCTATGAAATGAAAATAAAACGAGAACAAACTTTTATCCATAACTGATGTTTGTTACTCTTACTCAGAAGTCAATTACGACGAAATGAAAACCTGACTCGCACGATAGTGCTTTTCTAATTAAATTCTTAGTAAAAAAAATTAGGAAAAATATTATCTTACGTAGTTCCAATATGCCAAAATATTTTATAGAATCTGATTCACCATTTTCTTAAAAAATGTCTTCAGGCCGCGAGGGGATAGGTTGTTAAAAATTTTTTTTTTCATGTGGACATCACAAAACAGCGCTTCCAGAAGACGAGCACCTCTGTACATTACAGGGGAATCATTTCAACAGCCTCCACCAACAGTTGATTGTAGTGCGGTGATGACAGATGCAAGGATTCCGTGAGTAGTAGGGAGATGGGGTGCTGGCACAATTTTGATATCAAATTGATATAGATATTAATTAAATTGATCAGTTAATTACCCCCACACACCCATTCACACCCCCAGCTACAGATGACATCATGTGTTTTTCTCAGCCAGCGTGTGGATCCCTGCCCTCCCCCGACCACCACCTCCCCCAACTATCCTACTGCCGGGAATTCGAGTTTTGTCTAGAATTTCGAGTTTTGGCGGGAATTTATTCGTTCCAGGACAATGCTGAAGTCCCACCCCATTCCCCACTCGGAAATTGGCGGGAAATTAAAAGTGGTGGTGCCCTCTCTGGGATTCGAACGCTGGTCCTTCATGCCTTAAAGCTGAAGCGCACCACCCAGCAAATGGATGCAGGGGAGGAAGGTTATGTTTGTGCACTTTATTTGTTTTGGTTGGAAAACCAAAGTAAAGATCGGTCATAATCAAGCTATTAATCATACATATCGGCCTTAGTTACACAACTACATGCACAGTGCTACACAAGGAGTGCCTAAAATCGCAATAGACCTAAAAAATTGATGGTGTTATCCAGCTGGGAAAAAGTTTCACAGTACCACTCAAAACTAGTGGCAGATGCACTCAGACCTACAAACTGGTGGGAAAGAAAGACTGGAGTGGAAGGTACCATCCTTATTTCTTTTTTGGCTGGAAATATGGTCAACTAACGAGATGCTGGCGTTGGAAAGAGACGAATTTAATAACAGTATTACCTGTAAGCATACAGCTGAGGTCTGTATCTATTGCTGTTTGACGTTAGACTCCTGCACGACAATCACACTGCAGCCCAGTTAATCGAAGTCAGTACATGCTACCAAAACTGATGGAAAATGCGTCACTGTTCTAATTACACATTGAACCTGTGATGACAAACCAGCGCTCATAATCAATGGGTCACAATGCAGCACATGTATTGGAGAAAATTGTTGTCCCAAAAGATTGCAGACAAAGCTGTAGTCGAATGTGCATTCACCACAACGTATAGCTGAGAACAAATGAAATTACATGCACTACTACTTCCCCTCATACCTCCCCCTCCCGGCCTTCCTCCCTCCACCTACTGAAGGGACATAGGCCTTTTCAAATGGACAGCTGCTACCACTTCTGCACACCACATCCTGCTTTGTGGCCTACTACCATCGCCCTGGAGGATGAGCCTGCGGTCGCTCGCCACCGTGAGGCGATTGTCAAAGAATTAGTCCTTCGCCAACACAGAATGACGTGAAGACAACTAAACAATGATACAAATAAGAGAATCTCTTGCACATGTCAGAAAAAAACACAATCATTTAATGTACAACAACAAGAAGCTATAGTTCACCAGGATGTTGCTGCTTTGTACACTGTGGCAGATCCCGTATTATCAGTTCAATGCTATAACACATTTGCATGTACAAAACAAATTGTGAGAAACTGTCTTATAACAGATACTTTCAAAAAATTTTATGGTGTCTCTCTCTTCTGATACATATCTGCGTCATGACATCGAGAATATTACTTATACACTTATCACTGCTTTGGAGCTGGCGCCCAGTGGTCGAAGTCGCTTGATCAGACCTGCAAATAGTTTTGTCGACTGTACTGGAGGAAGACCATATCTAACGGACTATCAATCACAAAAGAGAGTTCCTGTATTTTTCCTTCATAAGCAGTTCAAAACATTGTTTTCCAGCTGTGACACATCCTAATAGTGTACGACAACAGCAATGTTCACTGCCGTAGACGTTGTTTTCCTGTCACGATTTCGAGATCTGTGTCAGGTGGTAAAGTGACATTAAAACGTTTCGATCCATTGGCTCTCACAGAAAGCTGAACATCAGTTGGTATTAACTATGCAGCCTCTATAACACAAAGGTCAGTAGAAACAAAACACAAGGACAAATTTTCTCAGTGACAAAAATGTGGAATACATTGCAACGTATGGAAATTGGAAGAGCTTTTGGCATTGTAGAGCATTTCCAACAGCTATCCTATACAAGTTATCTCAACTTCCACAGCAACAGCTTCGCAAATGTCCCTGGGTTCCATCTTGAAAAGCATTGTTTCTTCGTTTACGGTCATGTACATGGTTTCTGTTCCGATACTGACCATCACCAGAAATTGCTGTTCACAACAGGTGCGAGGTAGTAGAAATAAAAAGATGGGCTGTTATGTTATTGGTGACAAAATGTGGAGTTCATCGCAGCATATGGAGGTAGGATGAGTTTGCAGCATTGAGGAATGCTTGCAAACAACTGTCCAAAGGGATGACATCTATATTTAATCCCATGCTTCACAGTGGCAAGTACCATATCCAGTGTTCCGCCAAGGGTGACTCCATTTCAACCAACTGGTGTCATTCAGTCATTATGTGGTAATCAACAGTATACCAGTGGACAAATGGAATGGGAAAGACTCCGCTGATATGGGGAGGTGTACTATAATACACACCACAGTTGATAGCATGATCTGTTTTAGCAATTTTACCAGTGGTCTGAAATTTCAGTGCCAGCCAATGACGTAGCAAGTTGCTCCCCAAATTCTCTACCACCGCTAAATCACGCCACCACTAATTTGCAGTTGCCATATACTAGGTTTCAAATGCAGAAAGACGACTATGCACTATGTTCATTCAGCCCTATACACCAAAGTATACCAGACGTCGTCCTACACCCATGCACGTAGGTTAGCTACATATTTCCAGCACACCGATCATAGTACAGAATTACGATTACGACTGGCCATCTTTCTTTGTGTGGATGAGTGTTACAGAGTATTCTCACATTCGTAGGATAAAGTCAGAGATTGGCAGATCCCTCCCACATTGTCCTTGACCAATCCTACCTGCAATATGGTCGCCAATTTAGTCTGTAACCGAACAGAAGTATGATGGTCCTACACCCGATACATTCCACATCTCATGAAGGAACAGCGCGAGCTGTGTCTGCAACTGCAGTTCAGCAAACACTGTTCCGCACCAATCTTACTCATAGCAAGTATTTATGTGCACAAGGTCTCTCCTGATACATACATGTCATGGAGGGTAAAACTTCTTTTTGGTGTATTGTAGACATGATAGCGTTGCAGTGCTATAACAGACAGTTAAGAAGAAATGTATGGTTATACATACAATAGAAGGGAGAACCTATAGAGGTACTCAAAGTCCACTCCGCCACACACCGTCACGTGGCTTGTGGAGTATGGATGTAGATGTGGATGTAGATGGAGCTCAAGATGAATGGAGTTGAAACATTTCACATAAACTAACTGAGCTATTAATTCTGAAGTATTTTTCCACTGTATACGGTTAGTACCAGGAAGGAAGCGACATGAGAGAAATGATCATAGAGCATAAGCATACACTCCTATGGCTACATTGTTCTCCACCTAAAAATGCTATGTTGTTAAAGTAATATGGTTTGTGAAGTATTAGTCATGCAGAATGCAGCGCTCTTAATTCGGTAATGCAAGACATATTTGTTCAGCACCAGACATACAACTACCCAGTAAGTCTGCTATCCCAATCACTAAGGTGACAAACTTTGAACTGGTAAAACTACTTTCTGCACTATTCTGGTATCCAAGGAAAGTATCATCAGTATATGTCCACCGATCGAGCTGTTTATACAGTAAAAAGAACAAAGTCAGGTGACTGCTCTTCTGTCTCTCGGGAAATAAATGGATTTTGTATGTCTTTTTAAGTTGGATATTTCCATACCCTCAATCACATTTCTCATATCAGTCGTGATTATTATTATTATTATTAGTAGTAGTAGTAGTAGTAGCAGTAGTAGTAGTAGTAGTAGTAATAGTATCAATTTTGACAGATGCGGTTATGTCTCACTAGGAAATAGAGAGAGGAAAAGACGATTCGAATATTTTCGATAACTGGTACATTGAAGTACCACCCACGCTCTGCTACACAAAAATGCACACAACGAAGCAACAGTTTCTTATGACAGAGTAAGCATCATGATCAGTAGCCAAAGGAGATGGAACCGTGATTTTGCTGTTTACAGTATCATCAGAAGAGCTACGGTAGCAGTCCTGGTCTGATGTTAGGTAGTTTATCTCATGTGTAGGATAATACAGCAATTTCGTCGTAACACCATATCTTCCAAGTGCACCCCACTCACACTATTAAAGGTGATAATGTGACATCAATCCATTCTCGTACAGGACATTCTAGGAAATGGCTTAAGTCTGATAAACGCATCGGTATAGAATGCTCTCTGGTATACTTTAGTGTATAAGGCCGAATGTATATACTACATAGTCATTTTATCTGAGAATGCAGGCTTCCTCGCCGAATCTCGATGATAAAATCTTCTCCGGTTGACAGCCGAGTCAATGTGTTGTTGTCCAGCAACGTTTCAGCAAGTTTCTTACTTTCCATCTTCGCCTGAAAAAACTTGCTGAAACGTTGCTGAAGAACAACACATTGACTCAGCTGTCAACCAGAGAAGATTTTATCATACACAGTCATTTATCTGCATTCACAATCTAATATATGGTACTTGTAAAGTAGTGGATGGGTGATTTAGTAATGATACAGAACCTGGGAAGCAATCTGCTGCGTCATTGGTTGGCACTGAAATTGTTGAACAACTGATATTCTTTGGTGTATATGGCTGAATAGACATGATACACAGTCATCTATCTGCACTCGCAATCTAGTGCATGGCACTTGCAAAGTAGCAGAGGGGTAATTTAGCGATGGTACAGAAACTGGGAAGCAATCTGCTGTGGCTCTGGCTGTTGTTTAAATTATGGAACAATTGGTAAATTTGCTTAACTTGATTGCGCTATCAACTGTGGTGCCAACGGCCTTGCAGCAGTGGTAACACTGGTTTCCATCAGATCACCGAATTTAAGCGCTGCCCGGCTTGGCTACTACTTGGGTTGGTAACCACTTGGGCTGCTAAGCACCGTGGACAGGATGGGTGCACTCAGCCATTGTGAGGCAATTTGGGGAGCTACTTGAGTGAGAAGTGGCGGTTCCGGTCTCGTAAACTGACATACGGCTCGGAGAGCAGTGTGCTGACAACATGCCCCTACATACCCGATTCCAGTCACGCCTGTGATCTGAGGATGACACGACGGCCGATCGGTGCTTTTGACCCTTCACAGTCTGTTTGGGTGGAGTTCAATTTTTGTCAACTGTTCAAAATGGTTCAAATGGCTCTGAGCACTATGGGACTTAACATCTATGGTCACCAGTCCCCTAGAACTTAGAACTACTTAAACCTAACTAACCTAAGGACATCACACAACACCCAGCCATCACGAGGCAGAGAAAATCCCTGACCCCGCCGGGAATCGAACCCGGGAACCCGGGCGTGGGAAGCGAGAACGCTACCGCACGACCACGAGATGCGGGCTGTCAACTGTGGTGCATATCAGTATATCATCCCATATAAATGTGTATTTCCCATCCCGTATGTCCATTGGTATGCTTTTGATTACCACATAAAGATTAACTGACACCACTTGGTTCAGATATCGAGAGCTACGCAGAACACTGGATATCTGCTGCTTGTCACTGGGGAGAATTGGATTAACAGTAGGGACATAACCTTTGGACAGTTGTTAGGAAAAATTCGTCAATGTTGCAGACTCGTCTTATTTCCATATGCTGCAAAACCATTGGCATGTTTCGTTTATCCACCAATAAGATAACAGTACATCCTTTTATTTTTACTATCCCATTCATGTTGTGAACAGCACCTTCCCTTGATGGTCAACACCGGAACAGTAATCATGTACATGAATGCAAAATGAGGAATCAATGCTCTTTGAAACAGAACAATTAGATATCCACTACCATGCCATTTTGGAGGATGAAGTAAACTGTATGAATCATCACCTATGGAGAGGTTCTCACGATTTGTTTCATAAACGCCAGTGTTAACAGCATTACACAAGTAAAATGCGACCTGCCAAAATGTGCAAAACAGCAACGTCCTCTTGAATTATATCTTGTTATTGTCGAACATAAAATTGTTGTGTTTTATACGACATGTGAGTAAATGGCGAGAAAAGCTGTATTCTGTAATGTTACTTAACGTGTCTAAAATTTTTCTAATACAGGCTTGCTTGACAGATTGTTTACAGACACTGATTTAACGCAAGAGACGCTCTCAGGTCGTGGAATTTGTCCATCAAGCTGAAAGGCATTGCTTAACATAGACGTCTTTTCTTCGGAGTTGAAATTCTCGCTTTATCTTTACTCCGATGACGGTTTCGAAATACCGAGTACTTTCTGCCGTGATCGCTGGTTTTCGCAACAAAAATTTTTTCCCCTTTTTATGCAGGGTGGACATGATTCTGCAGTCTGGTCATCTGTAATCAGAGGGGGTGCTGTAGTTTGCCGTCACTTTGTTAGATGTCGCAAAGAAAGGGGTGAGAATTCTATCCTGCAGTCGAACGTAAAAATCTATACCAATTTTACTCACGGAACTAAAAGAAAATGAACTGCACCTATTTTTGTGGAAAGAGGACAATTATTGTTGCAGCGATTGTGTTTCCTTATTAATAAATGCTCAATTTAATGTGTTAATAAAATGGCGGCACTTCTGGGGGTGGGGGTATTCCTGTGTGTGTGTGGGGGTGGGGGGGGAGGGAGGTCACTGGAGACAACTGTGCTCCAGTCAGTCCATGGTGTGTGGGGAAGGCAATGGCGCTGCATTTTACACAAATACGAAATTGTTAACGCTTTCGTAACCACTTGTTGACAAACAATCTGCAAGAGCAGGACCGCACCGGAAATAGCCGCGGAGAAGCCCTCGGAGTTGGCGCGCCAGGTACATATAGTCTGCGGCCGCAGGCTCGGCTCCAGTTCACCACCAGCGATGGAGGTTGAAGCCTTGACAGTGCCATCCACTAGTGATGGCAAAACGTCAGCAAAATCATCAGGCGAACGTCGGCTGAAGAGCCCGAGACAGAAGCCTATAGGCAGTTTGTCATTTTTGAAATGAAGTCCCATGCTGCTTGACAGAGCGTAGGGGTACGATGCGGGAGACCTGCACCACAGTACTAGGCAGGGTCCTACTGGAGGTGGTTTGCCGTTGCCTTCCTCCGACTGTAATGAGGACGAATGACGATGATGAAGACGACGTAACAACCCAGTCATCTCGGGGTAGGTGAAAATCCCTGACCCCGTCGGGAATCGATCCAGGGACCCCGTGCTCGGGAAGCGAAAACGCTACTGCGAGATTAAAAGCTGCGGACTTTGTCATTTTACTCAAACAAACAAAGGATCATTTATCTCGTATTGTTTTATTGCGTTTCCATCCTTTAATGTTGATGAAGGTCCGATGCATGGACCATCATCACAAGGCGGCCAGCGACTATGAGTTCATCTTCCAGGGGGGAATGGCGTTAGCTGCAAAGCAGGGTGCGGTGCGCTGAGGCAGTAGCAGCTGGTTTGTGTCGAAACGTAGGTGAAGGAAGGGAGGGACGGAGGGAAAGATGGAAGGAGGGAAGGAGGTAGGAGTGACTATAATTTCGCTAGTTCTAAGGTATACATCGAAGAGAATGCACGTTCTACTGCCGTCTCCTCTGCAATATTTTGGGGCAACGATTTTCCCCAATCGATGAGTAATTAGAATAGTGAAGCATTTTCCACAGTTGTGGTAGCGTGTATTGGCTTCGATTACTTTGGCTGCAGGGTGATTGTCGAGCAGGAGTCTGCAGCAAACTCTGACGCCAAACAGCGATAACTACACTCCTCAGCTGTAAGCTCACAGCTTACTTATTAATCCCGTCTATGTCCAACACCAGAATCTTATTAGTAGAACATATTTCCCGCCAAAAAAAGAGTAGTACTATCCAATCCAGTTTTTTTTTCCGCCACTTTGTACGTGGAGGATCAAGTATGAGTGAGTCTGCCACTAATTTTGAATATTACTGTGAAATTTTTTCTCAGCTGGATAACACCAGTTGTATGGCATCGTCAATTTGTGAGCTGAATTGAGATTTTAGGCACTTCTCGTGTAGCGCTGTGCATATAGTTCTGTAATTGAGACCGATCCATATGATTAATTATGTAATAATGACTGATCTTTACTTCAGTTTCCCAACAAAAATAAACTGCACTAACCTAACCTTCCTCTCCTGCATCTGCGTAGTTTCCATTTGTTGATGGGTGCATTTCTGGCTCTCCATCCAGTATGAGCAGGGTTCGAGTCCCAGAATGGGCACTGTCATTTTTAACTTCCCGCCAGTTCTCGGGTGCCGGGTGGAGTGGGACGTCAGCACAGACCTGGGATGAAGTAGTGGCCAGCAAAATTCGAAATTCCAGCCAAACTTGGAATTCCCCACCAAAATTGGAATTTCCGCGAAGATTTTAAATTCCTGCCAACAGGGTAGGTAGGTGTGGGAGAGGGGTGGGTGGGGAGGGAAGGGGCGTGGGTCTACGTGCAAACTAAGGAAACCACAAGATGTCATCCATGGGTTGGGTGGAATGTGGGGTGGGTGTGTTTGTGTGTGTGTGGAGGGTAATTAATTGATCAATTTAAGTAATTTGCACATGAATTTGATATCAAAATTGCACTAGCACCTCCATCTCCCTTCTAGTACCGTGAACGAGATCCTTCCCAGCAAGGTATGTACCAACAATACGAGCTGGCGAGCCTTAGCTTCTAGACCGTTCTGTCGTTCCGCGTCTTTTCCGACTGACAGGGTATTGTCGTGTCGTGGCGACAATGCTGGTCAGTAACGATCGCGCGTAGCCAGTAATGGCCAGGAATCGATCGAGTGAGAATCTATTAATAACGTGGTGGGAGAAATACACAAATTTAAAGTGGAGGATGTTTAAAAGTCTGTTGAGAGGCATAATTAATTGATATAGGAAGGTTGAACAGTTTGTGGCTTTTCGGATTGAAGGTAATTTGAATTTTCATACCTCATCAGTGTGAGTCCGCAGCTCGTTATCTAGTGGCTAGCATTGCTGCCTCTGGATCACTGGGTCCCGGGTTCGATTCTATATCTGGGGACTGGGTGTTTGTGTTGTCCTCATCCTTTCATCATCATCACCATCATCATTCGTGACAGTGGCTAGATTGGACTGTGTTAAAGTTGGACTGTTTAAAAATTAGACTGTGTAAAAATTGGGACTTTGTACTGGCGCTGATGAGGCCGCAGTTGAGCGCCCCACAAGCCAAACATCATCATCATCTTACCAGTGTAAATGAGTGAGATACGGTTACCTGTGTTTTTTTTCGTCGGAAGTTGAATAAACTACTTACTGTCACTTATTATTAATTTTAATGGTAGATAATTACAAACACGTCACACACATCTAATTTTCCATTATTATTCGTGATTCGATATAAGCCATCTTCCTTAAGGCCCAGTAGACAAAACCTTTCGAGTACAGCATTTTCAGTTACAATTGTGAAGGTATAGCTTACACACAGGACGAGAGGACAACAGTTTGACAAGAGCAGTAGGCAGGTTTCCTTCCATGAAGACTGTGGCGCGAAAAAAGTCGTAGGACTGATCGATTGTCTCTCTCTGACGAATAGATGGACGACGAATAACTAAAGTCGGTGCAGAGGTTGCAGGCAAAATGACACTGTGTCCTGTGTAGTGCAGAACCACAATAAATCTCCCAATGGGAAGCCATTTGTTAGCAGACTATTCTTCCCAGTCACGGCACTACTTCAGTATGCATTCAGAGAGCTATCTCTCCATTCATCAGAATCTTGCAAGTAGGTGTGTCATTAGAAATTCGAAATTGGGTAAGCAATTTTGATCATTCCGCTACCAACATATCACAATGCCCTCATTAAAGGAGCGATAGATTGATGCACTTCGTAGTGAGGTCGGAAGAACGAACAAAATGTATTCATAGGCTAACTTGCCTTAAACTTACTTGTGTTGTTACAGCTACTACTAGAAAGTGACACAATAGACAAAAATCGGGAGCGTGGTGAATAAATAATTTATAATCCAGTCGAAAATATTGTTATAACTTATTTCAATATTGTTGTGTACATAGTTCCGCGTAGTCAGCACGTACTCAACTTTCCCACTAGAGCGCGCCCCGCTAAGCACAACAGCGCAGGCGCAGCACTCGTCCGTCTCCGCACTACGAGATGGCGCTGCCTTAGAGACGGACCAAATTATGCTTCCGCCGATCCGCGTATTAATAAGTAACGCAGCCAATGAGATTGCCGCTAACGTAGAACCTTTTCTCCCTGCGGATCACACTCGAGCAGTGATACCTGAATGCGCGAGGTATTATAACAAGTGTACAGACCTCTGATTAGTCAGTCTGCATTTGTCTGCATTAGTCGGTACCAGTCTGCATTTGTCTGTACCAGTCTATAGTGAAGTTTCAGTCTCATCATATTCCTGTACATAGCCATGAAGATAAATGTATAGACACTTTGTCAAGTATCAGAGATATGTGAGAATAAGATTAACGTACCAAGACCAAAGGAACTTCAGATTGTCAGTTGTAAATAGCATCCAGAACCAAGTTAAGTTATTTTTATGCTCGTTATTATTTTAATAAATGTGTTTGAAAATTAACCAAGTTCTGTTTAAAGTTGGCCACAGTCAATCTGCTACTCTAAGCGTGCAAGTGGCATTTCTGTCGTCTGACCTAACGGCAGAAGATAAACACGCCACGATAAGACCACGAGACATATTGCTGACACTCGCTTACTTCGGTAGAGCGACAAGTCAAATAATCTGATTGTGTGCGCATCGAAGGTCTTACAGTATGCACATCACAAATATACAGAGTCGGCATCGCATTTAGTTTGTTTAGTTTTGTTTTTAGATGGCCCGTTTCTATCTTGTAGGAGATCATCTTGAGATCTTAGATTCCGTGAAGTGGTATAAAACATAATGCTTCAGTTGCAATCTAAACGGACACTAAAATAAAAGAATGTAGTAAACATGCGCGGCTGATATACCCTTGATGACCGTAGGAACCGTCGACGTGGAACAAGTCGAGCTGTCCAGGCGAAGAGAGCACTGCTGCAGATGGTTACGGGAATCTGTTGGCAGATCACAGTACTTACCGGTTCCACATCTTTTCCAAGAGGTTACTAGCTCGCGTCCATTTTGCGACAGGAATTCATAACATCGTTTAATGGTGGAACGTATGTCATCTCCATGGTTACCAATCTGGCTTCCTGCGGACCGTCTTCGCTACGTTTACCTACTGACCGTCTTTGCTAAGTTTATCTGTAGCGACTCTTCAGAGGGCAGCCAACGTACAAATGAACCCTGTCACTGGATAATGATTTTTCATCTATTTCGTCGCTTTTTATAACGTATGTTGTTCTTTGTAACATAAAAATATTCTTCATTGTTTTCTCAAGGACTAAACTCATAATAACAATACATCTAACGCATGTCCTTCGCACAGTGTAATCATGCCCTACGGCCATAGTGTACCAAGGACATTAGGCCAGAGAGAATGGGCGGCTCTTCCAGCAACCGAGAACGTATACAGGGTGGTCCATTGATAGTGATCGGGCCAAATATCTCACGAAATAGGCATCAAACGAAACAACTACAAAGAACGAAAATCGTCTAGGGTGATGGGGGAAACCAGATGGCGCTATGGTTGGTCCGCTAGATGGCGCTGTCATAGGTCAAACGGATATCAACTGCGTTTTTTTTTAAATAGAAACCCCCATTTTTATTACATATTCGTGTAGTACGTAAAGAGATATAAATATTTTAGTTGTACCACATTTTTCGCTTTGTGATAGATGACGCTGTAATAGTCACAAACGTATAAGTACATGGTATCACGTACCATTCCGCCAGTGCGGACTGTATTTGCTTCGTGATACATTACCCGTGTTAAAATGGACCGTTTACCAATTGCGGAAAAGGTCAATATCGTGTTGATGTATGGCTATTGTGATCAAAATGCCCAACGGGCGTGTGCTATGTATGCTGCTTGGTATCCTGGACTACATCAACCAAGTTTGCGGACCGTTCGCCAGATACTGACGCTATTTAAGGAAACAGGAAGTGTTCAGTAACATGTGAAACGTCAACCAAGATCTGCAACAAATGATGATGCCCAAGTAGGTGTTTTAGCTGCTGTCGCGGCAAATCCGCACATCAGTAGCAGACTAATTGCGCGGGAATCGGGAATCTCAAAAGCGTCGGTGTTGAGAATGCTATATCAACATCAACCGCACCCGTACCGTATTTCTGTGCACCAGGAATTGCATGGCGACGACTTTGAACGTCGTGTACAGTTCTGCCACTGGGCACAAGAGAAATTATGGGACGATGACAGATATTTTGCACGCATTCGTATTAGCGACGAAGCGTCATTCACCAACAGCGGTAGCGTAAATCGGCATAATATGCACTATTGGGCAACGGAAAGTCTACGATGGCTGCGACAAGTGGAACATCAGCGACCTAGGCGGGTTAATCTATATGGTGCGGCATTATGGGAAGAAAGATAATTGGCACCCATTTTATTGATGGCAGTCTAAATAGTGCAATGTATGCTGATTTCCTACGTAATGTTTTACCGATGTTACTACAAGATGTTTCACTGCATGAGAGAATGGCGATGTACTTCCAACATGGTGGATGTCCGGCACATAGCTCGCGTGCGGTTGAAGAGATATTGGATAGCATATTTCATGACAGGTGGATTGCACCATACATAGGCCCGCACGTTCACAGGATCTGACGTCCCCGGATTTCTTTTGTGGGGAAAGTTGAAGGATATTTGCTATCGTGATCCACCGTCAGCGCATTGTCAATGCATCGGCGAACATTACGGAAGGCGAACTACTCGCTGTTGAGAGGAATGTCGTTACAGGTACTGCCAGATGCATTGAGGTTGACGCACATCATTTTGAGCATTTATTGCATTAATGTGGTATTTACAGGTAATCACGCTGTAACAGCATGCGTTCTCAGAAATGATAAGTTCATAAAGGTACATGTATCAAATTGGAACAACCGAAGTAAAATGTTCAAACGTACCTACGTTCTGTATTTTGATGTAAAAAACGTACCTGCTACCAACTGTTCGTCTAAAATTGTGAGCGGTATGTTTGTGACTATTGCAGCGCCATCTGTCACAAAGCGAAAAAAGTGGTCCAACTAAAACATTCATATATCTTTACGTACTACACGAAAATGTAATAAAATGGGGGTTCCTATTGAAAAAAAGACGTAGTTGATATCCTTTTGACCATCTAGCAGGCCGTCCATAGCGCCATCTAGTTTCCCTCTTGAAGCTAGACAAGTTTCGTTTTTTGTAGGTTTTTCGTTTGACGCTTATTTCGTGAGATATTTGGCCCGGTCACGGTCAATGGACCACCCTGTATAGCAGTGTTCTCCACGCCTGCACAGATGGATCTGCTCCACACCACCAGCTCCTATGGTTATCAATGGTGTATCACGATGCCGTTTTTTACCGCATTATTTTAATTTAGTGTTCGTTTCGATTTTAATTGAAGCGTTTCGTTTTATTCCTCTACAAAGAATTTAAGATCTGAGGATGATCTCTCAGAAGATCGAAACCGGCCATCTAAAGATTGAAATAAACAACTTAAACGTGATCTCGACTGTGTCTATTGAAATGAGTTATAATATTATAAAGATCGCTGTTTTCCCTGGAAATATGATAGGAAAAATTAAAAGCGTAATTCTTTCTAGAAGCAAAGTGTGATCTGCAAAATATTGATGTTGATGTAAAAGGGCCGAGCTTACAAAGGAATGAATAGAGTGAATTTTTGCTGCGAAGAGGGAAGACCCTTACTAGAAAAAGGTGGTGGTGGTTCTGCTGCTGATGGAGATGACTGTGTTGACTCTTCACAGCCCACAGTGTATTGATAGTATGTAACGTGTTCCAGCAATGTCGCCTCTGTCACCGACCGGTAATGCCCCTTAACCCCAGCTATCCCGCAACGCTGCCTGAAGACCGCTGCCCCTGCCAGGGGAAGGGCCAGCTATCCCGCAACGCTGCCTGAAGGGACGCGAGGCGTCGTTACTCGGCGCACGTCACGTCACGCCACGCCCGCCCTGCCCCGGGTCCCCAGATAGGCATCGCGACGCCCACGCCGCCGACGCCGTTGCTGCCCTATAACGGCCCACCTGCTGCGACCCTAATGGTGAGCATCCCCCTAACAGGGCGCGGCCAGCTCCTCCCAGCCCATTAAAAACGAGGCCGTCGCGTACTATTCGCGGGACCCTCAGCGCTCATTACCCGATAGCTTACGTGCCGTGGGAAATTATCGAGCGTCGTAATGACTTCCGCGCGGTGGAACATCGAGCGTGAAAAGTCAGAAGTTAGAGCGGTGGGCCGGAAGAAAGTTCGTCCTCCTCGTGCTCCTTCGGCTAACGCTTCCTCCTCTAAGAAGCGGTGAGATCCAACCAACGTGCAAGGAGCGAACGTGGAAAGTCAACGCCCGTCACAAAATGTTCGGACGCTTTTAACGTCAGAACCCTCTGGCCACCTCTGTCAGCAGATTAATTTTTCACATTCTTTTTCAGATTGGATACACGTAATTTGTCGGTTTTTATTCGGCTCCATAATATTCTCTTTTGTGTTGAATAAAAGGAAAATGAACCGCAAGGCAGCTGCTGTTGGTGATTTGTCACAGCCGGTTTCGCAGCACTAAAACATCATCCTCAAGTGAACTACATAAGAATGATATGAACCCATGTAATACATGTGATTAAAATACTTCAAGAATGTTTTGAATTTTTTTTTAAATTTTTAAACGTTTTTGAGACTTTTAAGAAAACAGGTTTTAATATTTTTATAAATCCTTTGAAAAGAATTGAAACAGGTAGAAAGAATCAAAACTGAAACGAACTTCCAACAGTGTCACGTAGCGCACCAAGACGCCCGCAACGTTAGCAGTAAAAAGTCAAACCCCTGAAGACGGAAAATAATCAAAATAAATAAAACAGGACATCGGGGCTAATAGTCTGGTAGTTCACTACCAGAAAAGACCACATAGCAGTACAATGACTGAAAACAAAGAAAAAGGAAAAATGGGTCCCCGAGCGCGCTAAATAACCATCCTCCCGCCCCACACCATTGTGAATAAATGCTAAGAGCAGAAGACTGACCGAGCTACAAGCCGACAATCGTATTCGTGTGGAATCCACGAACTAAATTCATACCGCAACATACTCACACAATTACTGACGCCGGCCGGAGTGGCCGTGCGGTTCTAGGCGCTACAGTTTGGAGCCGTGCGACCGCTGCGGTCGCAGGTTCGAATCCTGCCTCGGGCATGGATTTGTGTGATGTCCTTAGGTTAGTTAGGTCTAATTAGTTCTAAGTTCTAGGCGACTGATGACCTCAGAAGATAAGTCGCTTAGTGCTCAGAGCCATTTGAGCCATAACTACTGACACGTTGAATTTTTTTGTGAGGCGGACTATACGAAGTGAAAGGACGCCTAATCATGACAGAAATTTAAGCTAGTAAGAAAGCAAAGGACTAAGACAAGGTGAAGGAACATAAAAAGAGAATGTTTACGTACACTGTGAGGGTTGCTAGAGCAGGGGCACGGAACGCAGTCAGGTGTGCACTAACGGGGAAAGTTGACTTAGGACGGAACGTACTTGTGAGCGAATGTAGGATTGCGTTATCTGCATCTTTTTACGTAATTCACCTTGAAGCTGTTTTAATGCAGCGAGACCGGTTGTGACAATCAAGAAATCACCATTTAAAGCTGTTTAGTGGCCAATTTTAGTTCCATTCGTTATGATATTTCACGACTGCCGGCTACCCGAATTACAGAGTGCTATTCGTAGTTACCTCAGGCATTTACATTTAATGTTCTCAATTACCTAATTGATATAACTCGATTTCTATCTTTACCCATAGCTTTTATTTCCTTGTAGCATGGAAGTTGTACCCTGGCATTTGATGTCCAACCTTCTTCTTGTCAATATTCTCCACATGGTCCTTTACGATTCTACGGTCAAATTTCTAATTCCGTACCTTATGTCCACCTAATTTTCAACATTCTTCTAAAGCACTAAACGTTACGATTCTCTTCTTTCACGTATTTCTTATCCTAGTCACTTCCACACAATGCTCTGCTCCAAACAGGCATTCTCAGAAATTCTTTCCACAAATTAACGCTTACTTTAGGAATTACGTAGGAAAGCCAGAAAGTAAGTTGCAGATGATGTACACTACGGCCATTTCGCAACAAGAGTGACGCATTGCCAGATGAGGGTGTGTGTTCCGCGTTTCCTGCAGACACGGTTGTGCTGCGGTACGGGTACCATATGCATCACCTTTTGGGAGAGAAATGAGACAGTAACTGGAAATGTACTCCAAAATTCAAGTACGCTGGACAACACGATTCCTGTATATAAACTGTCTAAACTGTACACAGAATTTTCCGGCATACGCATCAAATGCAGTATCCCGTCGAGCCGTAGTAAAAAGGTACCAATAATACGACAAAGGCCGCACAGTCGACGGGAAGCAAAGTCATAAAAATCGACCACAGAGGATAATGTCCATGCGTCTAAGAAGAACCTCATTTGGGTCAAGGGGAAAACGTTTTCCTTTCATACACCGGTTTTCGAATGTCCGTTAACAAGGAGTGGATCTCTGTCGCCGAGAAACTGAACGGCAGATAGAATGTTCCAGCCGGGGCCTATGTAGAAAACCACTGTGATGTACCTGTGTCACTTTTTCAGTGTAGTGCATCATTGACCTTACATAATAATGTGTAACTTGCATGTTGAAGTACACTCAGAGAAGAATTCTCTTTACCAGAAATACCACCTGCTCCTGCTTTTTATGTCCTCCTTGCTTTGTCCATCATATGTTATTTTGGGCCGGCCGAAGTGGCCGTGCGGTTAAAGGCGCTGCAGTCTGGAACCGCAAGACCGCTCCGGTCGCAGGTTCGAATCCTGCCTCGGGCATGGATGTTTGTGATGTCCTTAGGTTAGTTAGGTTTAACTAGTTCTAAGTTCTAGGGGACTAATTACCTCAGCAGTTGAGTCCCATAGTGCTCAGAGCCATTTGAACCATTTTTGTTATTTTGGTTTCAAGATAAACAATACCTTCGCTTCATCTAGCTCTGAGTCATAAATTCTGAAGTTAAGTTTGTTGCTCATCTAGTTTCTGCTACTCCTCATTACCTTCATCTTTATTCAGTTTACTGTCGGCCCGTATACTGCACTCAGACTGTTCATTCAGTTCAACTGGACCTGTATGTCTTCTTTACTTTCACTGACAGAAATGTCATCAATGAATCTTGTCGGTGATATCCTTTCACTTTCGATTTTAATCCCAGTCTGGCACTGTAGAAAGTGTTGCGTGGCATCTTTTTCCAATAACTGTCACATAGCCTTTTTAGCAATCCAGTATGCATATCCGACCACTAAATCAAGTCACTGATAGTACATGAAAACATAGTGAAATAACAACAACTGCAAATGTTTGCAGTTTAAATTAAATCTACGTCATTCCCTCCCGCAACGGTGAAGCAGCCTTGTAATTACAACAGCCTCGGGTTTTTAGCTGGCTGGTGAAAGGGAAGAGTAGCTATGGGGAACACCATGAAATAAGATGTTTGTGCGTAAGGGCAGTCTCACGAAGGTAAACTTCAAGTGAGGGCAGTCCGGCGGCTGAGAACACCAAAAGCGGCAAGCAATGGCTAAGAGCCCGTTGTATAGCTTGTTGTGAGCAAGGCAAAAAGACCCTATTTTAGCAGAGATGAAAATCTGGAGGTCAGGAGTAAACACTTGGTCACAGGCGTGGGACAAAACGCTACGCCTAGAGGGAATCAGCTGCAATCTCTGTTCAAATTTTAGTAAGACGCTTTGTGATTGGATCAAAGTAGTAATTATTTTGGTAGCAGGGAGAGTTGCTACATGTTTGTACGTGCACACATTCTCATTACCCCTAACATGAAATCTGCTACGTAGCGGGGGAGAGTTAATGTATTCTTGACCATATCCAGGGAGCCGCCTGGGGTAGCCGCGCATTCTAGGGCGCCTTGTACGATTCGCACGGCTCCCCATGTCCGAGGTTCGAGTCCCCCCTCTGGCATGGGTTTGTGTGTTGTCCTTAGCGTAAGTTAGTTTAAGTTAGATTAAGTAGATTAAGTAGTGTGTAAGCCTAGGTAGCGATGACTTCAGCAGTTTGGTCACATAGTAACTTACCACCACTATACCAAGGCAGGTATTTACTTCATTGGTTAAGCAGCAAAATCCATAAAAGTAGGGAATTTGTTTGCATGTTTATTAAACGATCATTGGTCAGGACTCTGCTCCAATAGGCCGGCGATATTTCATCATTGACTGAACTAGCTAAAGTTCGTAGAGAAAAATAAGAGGGCTCTTCCCTTTAAGGCGCATTAAAGAACTCTTGCTGGAGGGACGTCACTGAGGCAGTACGCTTGGTCTTAGCGTTGCTGAATGAGATCCCTTCGCCTTACAACAGAACCGAGATTTTGGTCCTGTACGCCGAATACTCAGCCACTATCGCAGTCGTCTACAGCTGTTGTACATCTGTAGAGTCATAAGCATGGGCAGTATTTGCATTGTGGTATCGATAGCTACGATGCCACAACGTAGGTGCGCTCTCCTAGGTTGGCACTAAAACACCGACACCGATGACAGCGCCCTCAGTCGGTGCTGTGCAGCTGTACGAGCGCCGCTCCTGATTCAGCCCTTTTGATTACGAGTAGACGACCAAGCAACATTGTTTCTATTTCATAATGAGCGAGTCACAACAGATTTTGCCTTTGTAACTTCTAGCCGATGTTAGATTTTATGTACAGCTTCACACCTACGTGCTCGTCTCAGCCAAAGTTAAGTTACGTTTATGAATCCAAGTTATAGTGTAGTAAAATAGTAAAACCATTTCTAAGAGCAGTACCGAAAGATTTTTACACCTGCTCCCACTCCCTTCCTACATTCGGCCTACCCTTCAGTTCACAGTAGCAGACCCACGCGCCGCCTACCAGGCGGGATTCAAAATGCATCCACCGAGACAAGCCAAATAGCAACGTCTTTTATTTTGCATAAGGGTTTCGATTTGCTGATCTAATTTTCACAGCCAGCTAGCTGCACGCACCATGGGGTTAGTCGAAACTACTGGTGTTTTTTCGTAGATCACGAGGTCCTTTCTGTAACTCATTAACTTTTCCACAGTCATTGGACATTTTCGCGTCACAATGTTACATCAGCTCTTTCAGGTATCGAACCATCAGTCAGAAGGGTATGGTATGTTTTCTGTGTCTAGATGTGTTTGTGTTTGTGTGTGTGTGTGTGTGAAATCTTATGGGACTTAGCTGCTAAGGTCATCTGTCCTTATGCTTACCCACTACTTATCCTAAATTATCTTAAAAACAAACACACACACACCCATGCCCGAGGGAGGACTCGAACCTCCGCCGGGACCAACCGCACAGTCCATGACTGTAGCGCCTGAGACCGCTCGGCTAATCCCACGCGGCGTGTGTGTGTGTGTGTGTGTGTGTGTGTGTGTGTGTGTGTGTGTGTGCGTGTGCGTGTGCGTGTTGATTTGGATCTTATGGGCACTCAACGGCGAGGTCATCAGAGCCCTTACACTCATGAAAATAAACTAATGTGGAGAAAAAATCTAAAACAGTTGCATACTCATGCACTCGAAATAACCACACACTCACCCAATATCCCATGACCTAAAATAACTTAGAAAAATGGAAAATAGCTATACATGAAATTAACACACAGAGAAAACAAACACAGATGAGCTAAAAGAACTGCACGGGAAAATGTGACTGGCTGACACAAAAATCTTGGGTGAGCCAGTGAGCTTCTTAACACATTAAAACCATCAACTTAAAAATTTGGGGAAAACGTTGGATAAATCACAAAACAGTACTACTTGAACAGAATTCGTTTGAACTTTACTTAAGGTAGAGGGCAGATTCGTCGGCAAATGCGCCGCGGCCTGCAGTTTGGAAAATAAATCACAGTCCAGCGAAGTGTGGTGCACAGTGATCAGCATGCCACAGGCATGTTCCTCTCGCCAGAGTAAGAAGGCACGCGTCATAGGGCTCTGCGAAGACGAGTAAGAAGGATCTCGCCCTGTCGGCGTAGCTAAAAAGAGGTACGCCACGGCGAGTTGTGGGCTTTACTATGCGGAACTTGTTATTGGTCACTTCCAGCCACTCGTCTTCCCATCGATGCATAACTTCGTAGCTTAACAGCGAGGTGATAGCATGTAGAGGTATGGCACACTGAAAAAACTGAGGACCACGACACGCTTACTTGGCTGCTAGATCAGCTCTTCCGTTTCCCGCAGTATCCATGTGCCCTAGTACCCAGAAGAAGTTCACCTCCTTCCCTACTCACTGTATCTGGGGAAGGGCATCCTGGATATTCTGGCTTACGTTGTGCTATGTACGAACGCCGGAGAGAGTGAAAGATTTTGAGATAATCGGAACAGGTAAGAAATTTAGCACCGGAAGAACGTCTCATCTGCTCCATTGCCCGCAAGACCGCATATAATACTGCGTCGAAGACAGTAAATTGTTGAGGCAATCGGACGTTGAGGACACAATCGAGGAAAACGATAGAACAACCAACAGAGTCCCCCTGCCTAGACCCACATAGTTGTGGTGCCCATATAAAATGTTATAAAATATCGCACTAAAAACAGAAGCGGGAGTGCAATCTCTCCTGTACTGCATTAAATCAAAAATTAAGCTTGGCCTCCGAAGTAACCAGGGCGGCAGACAGTCAAAACCCTGGATTTGGGGCTGTACTCACACCACATGGAGTGACTCCCGCACACGCTAAACGATAGCGAAACGACATTGTGGCTCGTGGACGAATGGAAAGAAAGCGTTCCAGAAGTGGACCGGCAACAATATCGTATGCGGATGAAGTCGGAGCTGCGAGGAATTTACATGTCTGATTGAGCATGAGAAGTAGCCGCCGGACCGTGAGTGGCGGTTCCTCGGCCTCAGCACAGAGACTGTGTATGGGACTGGTCCTATAAGCACCTGTGGCCAGCCGAATCCCCTCACGGTAGATGGCGTCAGTGATCTCCAGATAAGATGACCTTGCCGATCCATACACTGTGCACCCATAGTCCATCCGCGAACCCACCAAAGACTTGTAAATCCGGAGCATACGCCCCCTTTCCGCTTCCCAATACCTGTGGCTAAGGCAGTTTAAGATATTCCGGCCTTCAGGGTTCTGGCTGCAGTTTCCGAGCGGTGAGGAGCAAATGCAGAAAGCCAAATTCCCTGTGAAGGCAGGCAGATGACTTGGATATCACCAAACACTGACACAGATCACGTGCGAGAGATGCGGATATTGGGACTCGACAGGACAATTAACACTACTTATTTGCGATCAGACTAGCTAATACTCTGAAAATGAATTGTAAACACTAGAAAAGGTAAAGGAGGCAACCGGTTGCACAACATAAATCAGTGTCTGAAGCCTTGTGGCGGGGGGGGGGGGGGGGCTAACAGAAACAACGAACACTAGGAGTCTGGCCACGAGCGACACGGATTTGACGCCCTAGCAATCTGACTGAGAACTCCCCCTGAATACAAAACCATGTTTTTTTTTTTTTTTTTTTTTTTTTTTGGAATAGTGGCGGCGCATGATTCCCCCATCCTGTAGTCGACTCACCTGGCTAGTCGATCTGCACCTTAAGGGAGGCTCTTACCAATCACAGACCATATATTAAAAATCTCCAAGTTTGGTATCAACAGCGTTCAGCTGAAAGCTAAATGTCACTGCCACTCTTGTTATGACCAGCAACAACAGTGTTTAACGTTACTTGGTCCCGTCCTCCGTTCTGTGGGAGGGTACTGCTGTAGTAGCACTCTAAACTGTGTAAACCGACTGATGTTGCAGTTCTCAGGAGCAAGTATCAAGCTTGCTGCCTCCGCTGAGACCTGTTTTTCCGAGGCAATCTTCTACAGTGACGCCTTACAACAGCGTCTAGGCTGTGGATCGACTTACCTGTTAATTTTCTGAAGTGAAACTTCACCCCTGGGACTTCTGCCCAGAGCGTCTCCAATTTGCGGGGCTCTACTGTTACTATTTATCTCTGGTAAACTAAACGCTACTACTTTTGCCTGCTCTCTGCATTTTGTCTCTGATTTCCTATCTTGGAGTGCCCTTGATGGTTCTCAACAGTCATAAGCGTAACAATGTAGTTGTCATTATGTCGTCAATACATGACAACCACAACAATTCGATCTCCAGCCTAATGTAAAATTCTACAATCAGGGTGCGTGAGATAACCGCGAGAGTGCTCCTTCACGGTACAGGGCGTCTGGCTCAGAGGTGCCCGTGAAATAATCGATATGCTACAGTTCGTTCTGTGACTGCGGTGCCAATAGCTGCTCAGATTTCTGGTGCAGATGCAGTACTATGCGAGAAAGCCATACTCCGAACACGATGGTCTTTCATCTCGATAGTACCACTTGGTGTTCTTCCGAACGTACATTCTCATGATCACCGCTGCTAGCAATGATGTACAGTGGCTACATTCCTTCAAAGTCTTTCTATAATATCGCAGAAGGAACATCCAGTTTTTCGTAGCCATATTACGCGACTTCGTACAAACTCAGTGAGGTGTTGACACGGGCGCCTGCGATGCCTTAAAGGCATTGTTGACTAACATCAACTCACCACGCCCAATCTCAATGGTAACTAACACTTACGACCGTTGCAGCGTTTATTTAAAGCATCCTCATAGCGGCGCTACAACAGCTGTTGGCGTGAAATTTGATTACACGTTTGCTAACTTTGCTTCATATCCCTCAACTCCTTCTTTTTCCATCAGTATATTTTTTACCCTGAATCTGAATCTCACTTATGAATCCTTCTTTTCCCGTCTTAACTGCTTCTCAGTATTTGCAGTAGAGATAAAAATGTACTTATTTTTTCATATTCAGTCCATATGAGCAGTACTCGGAATACGAGTCACAATATTAAGCCTGCATCACTTTGTGGCCGGCCGGAGTGGTCGAGTGGTTCTAGGCGCTACAGTCTGGAACCGCGCGACCGCTACGGTCGCAGGTTCGAACCCTGCCTCGGCCAAGGATGTGTGTGATGTCCTTAGGTTTGTTAGGTTTAAGTAGCTCTAAGTCTAGGGGACTGATGACCTCAGAAGTTAAGTCCCCTAGTGCTCAGAGCCATTTGAACCATTTCACTTTGTGAGACTTGTACCACCCAAAAAAAAAAGCACACCGTCGTCAGGACACGAGTGGCCTACCGGGACCATCCGACCGCCGTGTCGTCCTCGGTGGATGATACGGATAGGAGGGGCGTGGGGTACCAGCACACCGCTCTCCCGGTCGTAATATGGTATTCTTGACCGAATCCGCTACTGTTCGGTCCAGTAGCTCCTCAATTGGCAACACGAAGCTGAGTGCACCCCGAAAAATGGCAACAGCGCCTGGCGGCCTGGATGTTCACCCATCATCTAAGTGCCGACCACGCTCGACAGCGCTTAACTTTGGTGATCTCACGGGAGCCGGTGTATCCACTGCGGCAAGGCCATTGCCTGTACCACCAAATAGACGCACTTAATGTGCTTGGAGAAATTTCATCATCAATCGCATGAGAATACTTGGAATAAAACAGCACAACCGGCATACCAAAAACTGTTCTCCTAAGAGAGCAATGCCAGTACCATCGAGATGTCAATAATCAAACATCGGCTTTACTGGAGTGATGTCAGAATCTAATCTCACCAAGGAAGTCATGCATGTACAACTTCAGAATGGACAACGTAAAATGGGAGGACAGCGTAAAAGTTATAATGATTCACTAAAACGCAGCATGAAGAAGTGCGTGATCACCATTAAAAACTGGGAGATTACGACATCTAATCAAATCACATATCTTCGGCTTTTTTCTGACATCAGTCAACACATTAAATATGATTGTTGAAAAGTCAATGCTCAGACAAATAAGGAACAAATTTCCAATCGAAGAAATGACTCTCAACGTCTGCGGTGGAAGGAAACGCTTTTCAACACCACGAAACTGTTGGAAATTTCAGCAATACCCATCCGTGGAAACACAAGCAATTAGTTTCCAAAACAGTCATCCTCGTTAGCGAGTTCAAGTGTAACACCTTATGTGATAGGACGTGGTTGCGGTTTGCTACCATTCCCAGAAGAAACACTCTTGGTCTAGTAGTGAGAAATTGTATTTTTTACTTGAAATTCGTAGCTCATGATAATTACAGGGCCAAAATTTGAAACTGATAATGTTTTTGCAAGGTGCCTGAAGTTAAAAAAAAAAACTTTTAATTCGGTAAATGAATTTCGATGTCTCGGTGGAAAAGAGCGAAGGTGAGAGAGTTTGATCGGTCTAGAAAATGAACCTTTCGGACACACGTGAAGGTAAACCCTAAGAACGCTTTCATTTCTTCGTTTGTCTGACACACTTTTCTCTTAAGACATTCGCCGGCCGCGGTGGCCGAGCGGTTCTAGGCGCTTCAGTCCGGAACCGCGCTGCTGCTACGATCGCAGATTGGAATCCTGCCTCGCGCATGGATGTGCCTGATGTCCTTAGGTTAGTTAGGTTTAAGTAGCTCTAGGGGACTGATGACCTCAGATGTCAAGTCCTATAGTGATTAGAGGCATTTGAACCATTTAGAATCTTAAGGCATTTACATATTGCTAGGTTATTAATTGATGCTGATGTACCAAAAACTTCAAGATATTCTTTGAAACCTGAGATGTAGCTCCGAAACTAAATTAAACAGGAGAATGTAAGTACTGTAACTGAAGATAGACCTAACCTAAAATTTAGCACTATTGGCTGAGAAGATAAACTGCTTTTGATGGTCAACAATGATAGTATGTTTCTCAATCCGTTCTGGCGTCTGGAAGAAAGCGATAAGAGCTTATAGCCCCTAAGTATTACGAGACTAAGTAGAAAACTTTTTGGCCTGGTAATAAGGACTGATTTTTTTAAAGTGAAGTATATTTTTAAATCATAATCGATGCAATTAAATTTCTTTCGCTTTCAACAGATTCCGTCCTAGAAATGTTATACTGAAGGTCACCGAAATATACAACTTCGACTGTCATGGCCTGTCATTAGATTCAAAACGTTTTCCATGGCAAAAATTTGTCCACTGTGAAAGTAAGTGGAAATTAAACTATAAGACAAAATTAATGTATCAATTTTGTGAAATCCAGTCAGTTTCTCCCGTTGCGACACGGAAGTTCGAAATTTGGCTGTAAGTTGCCTACAGGTTTATGATAACACTGGTTTGTTACATGTCGCTAAGCGTGACTGTATATTAGCTCATATTTTCTTCGGTTCGTGGAATGTGGCACCTGCAAGTCTTAGGCAGTGGGTTAGCAAAAGTGGATATCTGAGAGGTTTCTCACCAGAAATTCTCACGGGTGGCAGCTTTGCGACCAAGCCACTTTCAGTATCCTTTAAGCCAGAGTGCTACAAAATATCCTTTCAGGGCAGTACGAGCCATGTAAGGCCCTGAGAGATTTTAACGAAGTCCATTACGTCCTCTTGAAAACGAAAGCATAAAAGTAGGGCCACCATTACATTCCTCTGAACCGCGTGGGAAACTAACTGCGTTTACACACCCACATATCTTTCCGCCAATCATAAGGCGAAGGCCAGTATTCTACCAGCTGTTTGTTGTTAATGGAGAATACAAAAAAAAAGAAGGATGAGAAAATTATGCGAGTTTTTCCTATTCGCAGGAAGAGAGATGCAGGTTTTCCGTTGTCACTGTGTCAAACCCTGAAATTTCCTTCCATCCTCCGGTAGTTTTGAGAGTGTGAGATAAGCATCTAGTCGGATTTCCCTTGTAGAGTAGAGGAGCCGTTTTCGGGGTGAGCACACTGCGGCTACTCGTGCCACGTCGTTGCAAAGTTGCTGTTCGGTGCCGGCATTCGGCTTTGAGCGATTTTGGAGTAAGTGTCGCTTTTAAGTTTGCGTCCTTCTTTGCGTTGTAATTTACACAGTTTTCGAGTCTGTTTCGCAACTTGTAACTGAATTTTATCGTTCTTTATCATACTCGGATGCAGAGTTAATGCTGTCCAGTACATGCACTTTTATGAGTGGCACAGATTTTGGAAAGTGATTTACATGTCTACATCTACATCTACATTTATGCTCCGCAAGCCACCCAACGGTGTGTGGTGGAGGGCACTTTACGTGCCACTGTCATTACCTCCCTTTCCTGTTCCAGTCGCGTATGGTTCGCGGGAAGAACGACTGTCTGAAAGCCTCCGTGCGCGCTCTAATCTCTCTAATTTTACATTCGTGATCTCCTCGGGAGGTATAAGTAGGGGGAAGCAATATATTCGGTACCTCATCCAGAAAGGCACCCTTTCGAAACCTGGACAGCAAGCTACACCGCGATGCAGAGCGCCTCTCCTGCAGAGTCTGCCACTTGAGTTTATTTAACATCTCCGTAACGCTATCACGGTTACCAAGTAACCCTGTGACGAAACGCGCCGCTCTTCTTTGGATCTTCTCTATCTCCTCCGTCAACCCGATCTGGTACGGATCCCACACTGATGAGCAATACTCAAGTATAGGTCGAACGAGTGTTTTGTAAGCCACCTCCTTTGTTGATGGTCTACATTTTCTAAGCACTCTCCCAATGAATCTCAACCTGGTACCCGCCTTACCGACAAATAATTTTATATAATCATTCCACTTCAAATCGTTCCGCACGCATACTCGCAGATATTTTACAGAAGTAACTGCTACCAGTGTTTGTTCTGCTATCATATAATCATACAATAAAGGATCCTTCTTTCTATGTATTCGCAATACATTACATTTGTCTATGTTAAGGGACAGTTGCCACTCCCTGCACCAAGTGCCTATCCGCTGCAGATCTTCCTGCATTTCGCTACAATTTTCTAACGCTGCAACTTCTCTGTATACTACAGCATCATCCGCGTAAAGCCGCATGGAACTTCCGACACTATCTACTAGGTCATTTATATATATTGTGAAAAGCAATGATTCCATAACACTACCCTGTGGCACGCCAGAGGTTACTTTAACGTCTGTAGACGTCTCTCCATTGATAACAACATGCTGTGTTCTGTTTGCTAAAAACTCTTCAATCCAGCCACACAGCTGGTCTGATATTCCGTAGGCTCTTACTTTGTTTATCAGGCGACAGTGCGGAACTGTATCGAACGCCTTCCGGAAGTCAAGGAAAATAGCATCTACCTGGGATCCTGTATCTAATATTTTCTGGGTCTCATGAACAAATAAAGCGAGTTGGGTCTCACACGATCGCTGTTTCCGGAATCCATGTTGATTCCTACAGAGTAGATTCTGGGTTTCCAAAAACGACATGATACTCGAGCAAAAAACATGTTCTAAAATTCTACAACAGATCGACGTCAGAGATATAGGTCTATAGTTTTGCGCATCTGCTCGACGACCCTTCTTGAAGTCTGGGACTACCTGTTCTCTTTTCCAATCATTTGTAACCCTCCGTTCCTCTAGAGACTTGCGGTACACGGCTGTTAGAAGGGGGGCAAGTTCTTTCGCGTACTCTGTGTAGAGTCGAATTGGTATCCCGTCAGGTCCAGTGGACTTTCCTCTGTTGAGTGATTCCAGTTGCTTTTCTATTCCTTGGACACTTATTTCTATGTCAGCCATTTTTTCGTTTGTGCGAGGATTTAGAGAAGGAACAGCAGTGCGGTCTTCCTCTGTGAAACAGCTTTGGAAAAAGATGTTTAGTATTTCAGCTTTACGCGTGTCATCCTCTGTTTCAATGCCATCATCATCCCGTCAATCTTCAGTCTTCCAGAGAGAATTCAGATTCGTTCTGCGTAGATACAGTTTCCATAAATTTGAATGCTTTAATGCTGGGCTAGGAAGACTTGAGTTTGTAAGCATATTGCTGTTTACGCTTTTGATGAAAGTAACTGTGAATCAATACAACCTAAATTTAAATAGATTAGTATTTAGGAGGAGAGGGTGAAGGACGAAAAGATGTATAGTGACAGGGATAAACGGAGATGTGCTGAGTGGGAGAAGAGGTGCTCAAAGAGAGGGGGACTAACAACGCATAGAGAGAGAAAGAAGGAGGTGAAAGTGGAGGAAGTTGGAGTAAGACAGAGAGAGAGGGGGAATGAAAAGAAAGTGAGAGGGAGGTGGAGGAGTACATGAAGAGACAGAAAGAAACAGGAGGAGGAGATAGAAACGTGGGAGGACGAGTTGGACAGAGTAACGGGGGCAGAGGTGGGAAAAGAGAGACGGAAGGAGGTGTGGGCAATATTGTTTGTAAAGCACCTGCGGGCAAAGGCAGGAGGAAAAGCCTAGTGATAAAATGTAAACCGATTAATCCCAGATTCATATTCCAAAAGCTGTGGCTTTCGTTCGAGTTATCAGTTGTGCATAATAAAAAATAAAGCAACCTTGATTTATGGGCCTGTTCTCTTACACAAACCGCTGTTAATGATGGTCTGTTAAACTGACTGTAGTATCAAAGGCAAAAGCAACTAAACATTTTGAAACAACCACCCTTGAGCTTGAGACAGCGGATGACTTCGTTTTATGTTTTGAAAGATAGATCGTCCATACTGGTTCCGAAACCAGAAAAACGCCTAACTGCCATCGATATAAAGTTGTGTTCACCAATAATCTCCAGAGCTGTTTCAATTATAAAACTTCCGGCGAAATATCTTCGACTATCCCTTCGGATCAGATCATTATGCCATAGAGATACAAATAACTTACGTTTGCCGTTGGATAACCAATATGACACTAAGAAACAAGGAATTTGTCAAAGCAGACCGCGTGAAATATTAAGCAATAATAGAGTAACGGATGAAGACGCTAATCTCATTAACACCTCCGGTAGAAAGATAGTTCTACTTTTTTTAAGTATTATCAATGATACAGCAACTGTATCAGTTCTTAAAACTAATCAAGCCTACATACCGAGAAGACCATCGTTACCACGATGGAATACATTGTAAGATTGTTATTAGGTAACGAAAATCAGACTTTAGGATATGGAAAAAAATTAGTTGTTGGGATAGCTTTATTAAATGTAAAAAAAGATCAGGTGCTCAAGTGAAGCACACATTTAAGCAACTAAAGCGAAATTGTTTACGTGACTATTGTCATCGATAAAAACACCCTTCTATCTGACGATTGGCCTTTGATCAAAATTCTGAAGAAGAAACCAAATGAACGTCGTTCTCTAGATGTTGGACAGAGGAATACGCAGGCACACACGTGCCCGCGAAGAGCACCTACATGATGTCTTCATTTGAGCCTTCTAACACCCACGAAAACCCAGTCCACATAATGTAAAAGTGAACTTTGAGACTTGCCGCGCGGGATTAGCCGAGCGGTCTCAGGCGCTGCAGTCATGGACTTTGCTGTTGATCCCGGCGGAGGTTCCAGTCCTCCTTTGGGCATGGGTGTGTGTGTTTCTCCTTAGGATAGTTTAGGTTAAGTAGTGTGTAAGCTTAGGAACTGATTACCTTAGCAGTCAAGTCCCATAAGACTTTACACACATTTGAACATTTTTTGAACTTTGAGCCCATAAGGAAGTGCTGGCCACAGCGACGGTGAACTATAAACAAGGAGAGAACACACCAATCAATCGCAATCCCATTAGGTTTTATTACTCCTGCATATGTAAATTTCGGCTATGAATAGCCATCTTCAGTGCAAACTCAATCTAATTCAAATGCACTGGAGATGGCCATTTATAGCTAATGGGATTGCGACAGACTGCTGTCTGCCTCTCCTTCCTTTCTGTAAAAATCATTAACAATAGCTAAGTTGGAACAAGCATTGAGTTCAAGGGCTAGCAGCATGAGTTAATTACGTAACTTACTCAATGATCCGTGGACTCCCAAGTTCTGCTAAGAGAATGTTAATCGAAATTTATAGTCCACCAAGGAGCAACATCACAACGGATTGGAGCACACATATAGTCATTTTATCCTGAAGCCAGGAGAGGATTAATACATGATCTCTTCTTCTCGACCCATTATCTTGGTTTCGTGTGTCTATAAGACGTCTAGAACTATTATAAAAGCTCATTTCAAATAGTGGTTGGGAACGCACACCTTGTTAATGCAGACACAGTTTGGTTTTAGGAAAAGGATAAGCATCCTGGAAAATATTAGGATCCTAACACCTTCGTGGTGCAAGGAAATCTGAATTCTTCGATGTTTGGGGAGGGTATGTGTACGTGAAGATAACAGTACTGATGCACAAAACTGAATTATAGGGCTAGCAGATATGAACTTTATTTTAAAGGTCCGTCCTGATCACACAAACTTTTACACTTCACTATTACTGATGCATTTACGATTTACCTACATCAGCGTATTATATGATCCGAAGATGGCAGTAGCTGAAACGGTAATAATGATGTGTAAAAGTTTGTGTGATCAATACGGACCTGTAAATAAAGTGCCAAAATATGATCACGGACTCATTTTCAGACTTTGTGACTTCGATTAATAGCAGGTACGTATATCCGCAATATCTAAGAACTTCTCCCCAAAGGAACACTTTTTACACGACATCAGAATAATACAATTTTGGTCCACGTACCGCAGCTAAAGGGCTACTTCGATGGGCTGTTCTGAAACCTATATTGTATGTATGGTACGCCGTCGATCTCTAAAAAACCTTTCCCTGTTTCCAATACGCAGACGCTATGTGGATTTACTGTACGTTACGTCACTGAAACATGTTCGTTTGAAATATGATTGAAATTACATAACTAACAGTAGTCTGAAACACAACTGTTAGAATGAGAATGGCACGTGAACGTGTATTTTATCTCGTCGCTTATGTTTTTTGCCTGTACTGAACTTATCTGGATGCAAGCATGTACATTTAATTTAGCTGCGAGATTGTAAACTGTTAATAACTTTAAACTAAACAAAAACTGCATGAATTTACGTAGCACAAAAACTGTATATGATGCCATACTATTGATTTGATACTGGTCCTGGTAATAAAACGAAACTAGATCAGTTTGAAGATACTGGTCCCTGTGCTTAATGAATACTATTCCTGAAATACTAAAATTTCTTATCTTTATCTGCACGATGGTAACGCTCTTCGAACTGCTCTCTGTTAATACTTTAAAATGGTTTAGTTAGCAAACAGATATGGTGCAAGACTGTTGCTTAGCACACATTTTAATTAAATCGAATATGACTCTGACAATAATTCCTTGAGAAAAATAGTTAATGAAAAATGACATGCACTGGTATTGACATGGGGTAAATAACAATATTGCACTAACTTTAAAACCGGCCGGGGTGGCCGTGCGGTTCTAGGCGCTCCAGTCCGGAGCCGCGCTGCTGCTACGGTCGCAGGTTCGAGTCCTGCCTCGGGCATGGGTGTGTGTGATGTCCTTAGGTTAGTTAGGTTTAAGTAGTTCTAAGTTCTAGGAGCCTGATGACCACAGCAGTTGAGTCCCATAGTGCTCAGAGCCATTTGAACCATTTTTCGATCTAACTTTAAAACTTGTATTTTGACTCTTTGAAAATTAATAGTGCTCACAATTAACACACTCAATAAATTGATTATACATTAACAAACATTTTTACAAAATCATTGGACGTGAGTGCTACGCATTGTCTCAGTCATCACTTATGGATACGCGAATTGCATCAGTAACAAAACAACTTCCTTTACCTTAATTATTTCCAACATCTGTTGAGGTTCCTTTTACAGTTAGCAAACATCATAGTATTTTGCAAATAAAAAATCATTAACGGCCCGTAGCGAGTAAGTATATATCCAGCACACATCAGATACAACATGTTTTTACACTTGAGAGTCCTCCATATATCTCTCGATCTTAAGTTACTCTAACACATTACCCATAACACGTTGAATCAGCGATCGCTGTTGAGCAGCGACGCTATTACACAATCCATATTACATTTGACCATATCTGGTTCAACATAATAATTTCTTACAAAACTTGAATTAATTTACCCTGTATACCTTTCATCATCATCATTACGGATTACTCATTTGTGAGTTGGCGATGCAATGATAGCACGTCTTGCATGATGTGTAGAAGCAGGTGTCATACTATCAGCAGATAAACTGCGGGTCCTTATCTTTACATCCAAAAATATGATGCCGACAACAGATACTGTATGAGAATACCTTCTTTTATAACCTGTCAGTCAGGTTCCTGTGACTGTCATCTTGACTGCAGATTGTCATGGTACCAACACATCATCTGTGTAGTATTGAAAATATATCAAGAACTGAATATTCTCCTGATTCGTCGGACATCATTAATACGCTGTGTCCTAGATTGTGGGTTGGATATGCTACGGAAATGCGCCAAACTGTGTACTAGAGAAGCTGGACAAGTTGCAATACAGGGCAATGAGAAAATGCTTGTATGCAATATCGACATCACCGGCCAATACACTCGTTACAGAGAGAAACGAAATACTACTCCGCATTCAACAACCGTTACTAGCACAAAAATTCTTACTGGCATGACACATGGACCCCAGTATGGCGAAGAGCAGGAAAATCCGCCAATTAAACCAGACTCTACAACAAAAAAATTAAATGGTCTTAGGACACCTCCTATTATAACAAACTACTGTCTACTCCGAATATTATTACCATTAGTCCTACAACACAATGGTATACCGTAATACACCTATCCATATGAGCCGGCCTCTTTGGGAAACAAGATATTTTAGTCGCCATCATTGACAAAAAGTACAGAAGTAAGGAATGTAACAACGTCTGTTGTAGAAAACAGTTGGTCAAATCTAAAACTACAATGACAGCTCCACGGTACCAGAACGAACGGGACATGCTTTGTACAATCACAGGAATCTACCAAAATGACTCAAAACAACATTATTTAATTTGATTTTTTTTTACGTTTAGGTCTGTATACATTTTTATCACATCATAGGAATCCATCTTGAGGTCTCAGCCATCAACATTTAATTTCATTTTAGTTTAAAATTTCATATCTGCATATGTAACCATGAGCATCGGCTAATGTAACATGTAAATTTAAGAACTGCATCGTATCTAGATGTATAAACAAAACGGTAGCTGATGAAATAGTGGATATCACATAAAACAAAATAAATACATCAACAGACAGACTGTTCATTCCGTTAAACTGGTCTTGTAATTCTTCTTAACTTTCACTGAGGATACCATGTCGTCAACGAATCCTGTGACTGATATCCTTTCACCCTGAATTTTAATCCAAGCCCTGGAACTTCTTTCATTTCCCACATTTCTTCTTCAATGTATGGATTGAAAACTAGGGGCAAATGAATCCGTCCCTGTCTTATAATCCAGCATTTCGTTCTTGGTTTTCCATTTTTATTTTCTCTTCATGGTTCCTGTCCGTACTGTAAGTTACATGACTTCTGCTATAGCTTACACCTATTTTCCTGCGAATACCAATAACCTCGCACCATTTCATATTTTCGAATGCGTTTTCTAGGTCCACAAATAGCATCAACGTGTCTTTAATTCTTCTTAAGTCCTGCTTTCATCATAAAATGGAACCGTCAGAGTAGTCACTTTCATGCCTTTACCTTTTCGTAAATTCCCATTACAAACTTCTAGGACTTTGAATGCCGCAACACGATGTGACATGGACTCGACTAATGTCTGAAGTAGCGTTAGAGGGAACTGATACCATGAATCCTGCAGGGCGTCTATAAACCCGTTAGAGTACGAGGGAGTGGAGATCACTTCTGAACAGCACGTTGCAGGGCATTCCAGACGTGCTCAATAATGTTCATTTCTGGGCAGTTAGGTGGCCAACGGAAGTGTTTCAACTCAGAAGAGTGTTCCTGAAGCCACTCTGTAGCAATTCAGTACATGTGGGGTGTCACATTGTCTTGCTGGAATTGGCCAAGTTCGTCAGAATCCACAACGGACATTAATGGATGCAGATGATCACACAGGATGCTTACATACAGGGTGTTTCAAAAATGACCGGTATATTTGAAACGGCAATAAAAACTAAACGAGCAGCGATAGAAATATACCGTTTGTTGCAATATGCTTGGGACAACAGTACATTTTCAGGCGGACAAACTTTCGAAATTACAGTAGTTACAATTTTCAACAACATATGGCGCTGCAAGTGATGTGAAAGATATAGAAGACAACGCAGTCTGTGGGTGCGCCATTCTGTACGTCGTCTTTCTGCTGTAAGCGTGTGCTGTTCACAAAGTGCAAGTGTGCTGTAGACAACATGGTTTATTCCTTAGAACAGAGGATTTTTCTGGTGTTGGAATTCCACCGCCTAGAACACAGTGTTGTTGCAACAAGACGAAGTTTTCAACGGAGGTTTAATGTAACCAAAGGACCGAAAAGAGATACAATAAAATATCTGTTTGAAAAATTTCAACGGACTGGGAACGTGACGGATGAACGTGCTGGAGAGGTAGGGCGATCGCGTACGGCAACCACAGAGGGCAACGCGCAGCTAGTGCAGCAGGTGATCCAACAGCGGCCTTGGGTTTCCGTTCGCCGTGTTGCAGCTACGGTCCAAATGACGCCAACGTCCACGTATCGTCTCATGCGCCAGAGTTTACACCTCTATCCATACAAAATTCAAACGCGGCAACCCCTCAGCGCCGCTACCATTGCTGCACGAGAGACATTCGCTAACGATATAGTGCACAGGATTGATGACGGCGATATGCATGTGGGCAGCATTTGGTTTACTGACGAAGCTTATTTTTACCTGGACGCCTTCGTCAATAAACAGAACTGGCGCATATGGGGAACCGAAAAGCCCCATGTTGCAGTCCCATCGTCCCTGCATCCTCAAAAAGTACTGGTCTGGGCCGCCATTTCTTCCAAAGGAATCATTGGCCCATTTTTCAGATCCTAAATGATTACTGCATCACGCTATCTGGACATTCTTCGTGAATTTGTGGCGGTACAAACTGCCTTAGACGACACTGCGAACACCTCGTGGTTTATGCGAGATGGTGCCCGGCCACATCGCACGGCCGACGTCTTTAATTTCCTGAATGAATATTTCGATGATCGTGTGATTGCTTTGGGCTACCCGAAACATACAGGAGGCGGCGTGGATTGGCCTCCCTATTCGCCAGACATGAACCCCTGTGACTTCTTTCTGTGGGGACACTTGAAAGACCAGGTGTACCGCCAGAATCCAGAAACAATTGAACAGCTGAAGCAGTACATCTCATCTGCATGTGAAGCCATTCCGCCAGACACGTTGTCAAAGGTTTCGGGTAATTTCATTCAGAGACTACGCCATATTATTCTACGCATGGTGGATATGTGGAAAATATCGTACTGTAGAGTTTCCCAGACCGCAGCGCCATCTGTTGTTGACAATTGTAACTACTGTAATTTCGAAAGTTTGTCTGCCTGAAAATGTACTGTTGTCCCAAGCATATTGCAACAAACGGTGTATTTCTATCGCTGCTCGTTTAGTTTGTATTGCCGTTTCAAATATACGGGTCATTTTTGAAACACCCTATACATGCCACTTATCAGAGTCGTATCTAAACGTTTCGGGGGTCCCATATCACTCCTACTGCACACGTACCACACCATTACAGAGCCTCTACCAGCTTCAACAGTGCCCTGCTGAGGTGCAGGTCCATGTATTCATGAAGTTGTCTCCATACCTGTACACGTTTATCCGCTCGAGACAATTTGAAACGAGACTCTTCAGACCAGGCAACATGTTACCAGTCACCAGCAGTGCAATGTCGTTGTTCATGAGCCCAGGCCAGGCGTAAATCTTTGTGTCGTGCAGTCATCAAGGGTACACGAAGAGGCCCTCGGCTCCGAAAGCCCATATCGATATTTCGTTGAATGTTTCGCACCCTGACACTTGTTGATGGCCCATCATTGAAATCTTCAGTAATTTGCGGAAGGGTTGCACTTCTGTCACGCCGAACGATTCTCTTCAGTCGTCGATGGTTCCTTTCTAGCAGGATCTTTTTCCGGCCGCAGCGATGTCGGAGATTTGATGTTTTATCGGATTCGTGATATTCACGGTACATTCGTGTATTGATCCTACGGGAAAATCCTCACTTCATTGCTAACTCGGAGATGCTGTGTCCCATCGCTCGTGCGCCGACTATAATACCGCGTTCAACCTCACTTAAACACTGATAATCTGCCATTGAAGCAGCAGTAAGCGATCTAACTGCGTCAGACACTTTTCGCCTTATAAAGGCAATGCCGACCGCAGCGCCGTATTCAGCCTGTTTACATATCTCTGTATTTGAATATGTATGCCTATACCAGTTTCTTTGGCATTTCAGTGTATTTTGAATGGGAATCCATTTCCCGAAACGTACCAGCTCCGCACTGCAGCCGTTTGAATGCATAATTGCTTGGTACGTAAGCAACAGGTTAGTCATGGTGGGGATGGTTTCCTGGGAGCGGATGATGTCATTTGACGTCCATCCTACGTCTCTGACCTGGCTCGAACCCCATTCACATGTTGGTGAGTGTCACAGCAACATGGCTGACTACACGTTTGCAGGATAGACCACCATAATACTTCTGAATGGTGAAGCTGTAAGTAACGGAAGAGCTGCTCGTCTCCTTTATCAAGATCGCTCTCCACAACGTCGTACCCTTTTTGTCACAATCACGCAACGGCTTCGAGAATGGGTACCTTCACCGTCAGCAGGCGTGATTGCGATGCTCCAAGAAGACGTCACACAACCGTACTGTATCACGTTGAAGAGAACCCGTCGACGAGTAGATGGGCAGTTTCTTTCGCTATTAATAAGTAGAACTGAAAAACAAGTGATGTACTGGGTCACGCCTAATCACCTTGGTCGCGTTACCTGTATATTTTCGAATGGTTGTAGTAAGGAAACGGCATGTTTGCAGACATGGGCTCCAACGAAAAATACCGGGTGATCAAAAAGTATAATTTTGAAAACCGAATAAATCACGGAATAATATAGATAGAGAGCTACAAACTGCCACACATGCTTGGAATGACATGAGGTTTTATTAGAATCAAAAAATTACGAAAGTTCAAAAAATGTCCGACAGATGGCGCTTCATCTGATCAGAATAGCAATAATTAGCATAACAAAGTAATACAAAGCAAAGATGATGTTCTTTACAGAAAATGCCCAATATGTCCAATATCATTCCACAACAATAGCTGTAGTCGAGGAATAACGTTGTGAACAGCAGTGTAAAGCATGTCCGGAGTTATGGTGAGGCATTGGCGTCGGACGTTGTCTTTCAGCAACCCTAGAGGTGTCGGTCGATCACGATACACTTGCGATTTCAGGTAACCCCAAAGCCAATAATGGCACGGACTGTGGTCTGGGGACCTGGGACGCCAAGCATGACAAAAGTGGCGGCTGAGCACACGATCGTCACCAAACGACGCGCGCAAGAGACCTTTCACGCGTGTAGCAATATGGGGTGGAGCGCCATCCTTCATAAACATCGTACGTTCCAGCAGGTGTTTATCAGCCAGGCTGGGGATGATGCGATGCTGTAACATATCGGCAAACCTCTCACCCGTCACGTTTTGCTGTCCAGCACCATCTTTCGGACATTTTGTGAACTTTTTTTTTTTTTTTTGTTCTAATAAAACCCCATGTCATTCCAAGCATGTGTGTCAATTCTTACCACTCTATCTACATTATTCCGTGGTTTATTAAGTTTTAAAATTTATACTGACTTTTTGATCACCCGGTATTGTCCACTCACTCCCCTCTACAAGTTCTAGCAGTTTGTAACGTGAATTTCAGAACACACTGCATGATTAGAAAATTTATTACTTTATAGTTAAATCTTCCTCGAGCTTATTCAAAGAGTTCCATTGTGTAACTTAATACCCGTTCCGGCTCACTGGTACAAAACAGCGGTCGTGGAGAGAGTCAGACTTCGCGTAGTACAGTGGGTAGAGCCCTGGGGCCAGACGGAGGAGTTAAACGGAAACCGATGTTTGGACGGGTAGGTGGCGCGCCGCGCATGCGGAGTGTGCCGGCGTAAACAGCGTGCGGCCGCGTTACGAAACCGGCGTGTAGCCCGCGGGATTTACCGCGGCAGCGCCCGCAGGAAATCTCAAAGAACTGCCCGGAGCGCTCTCCAGTCACGTGTCGAAGCGACAAGTATTTTCCGCGGTGGGAGTTGAGGAGACGGACGGACGAGGCTGCCACACCGCGGCGTATGAATAATTCAGCCGCGCCTCGCGCAGAGAGCGGAATATGTCACCGCTCTGACGGCTCGCGTGCGTCGTGCGTGTGTGCGTGTGCTGGCGAGACCACAGGAGGTGCAGTTCGTTACTGTCACCTCGCCACCGCCGCTCTACATTATCTCGCGTCATCAGCGTAAAGGGCAAGGGCGCAGGAGTTGCCTGTGTCCTGTAATAAACAGCGGGTGCGGCCTCATTCCGAATGGTTCGCTGCATCGGTGCACATGGATAATGGAAATAATACATAAGAAAAAATGGACACTTTCACAGGATTTGTAGATCTAAGATAAGCATCTGACAATTTAAAATGCTCCAAAATATTCAAAGTTCTCATAAAAGTGGTAATCGGCTGCTGTGGCCGAGCGGTTGTAGGCGCTTCAGTCTGGAACCGCGTGACCGCTACGGTCGCCGGTTCGAATCCAGCCTCGAGCATGGACGTGTGTGATGTCCTTAGGGTTAAGTAGTTCTAATTTCTAGGGAACTGATGACCTCAGATATTAAGTCCCATAGTGCTCAGAGCCATCTGAACCATTTTCAGAAAAGTGGTAGGTAAACTGTAGGGGAAGACGCTTGATATACAATACGTGTACTAAAATTATTACAGTTACTTACTTAGGCGCTGTACAGATCAACTGAACCATTTTTTATCGAAACTATATGCAGCGAGTCAGATTATGTATAATGATAAGTTTTAACGTTATTGACCATACTATTTTTCAGTCTTTCTCAAGCAAATGTATTTAAAAACTAGTTTTTTCTTTCTAAATGACATCACAATCGTCATTGATTGTAGAACGTACGTAGTTTCACAATTTTCGCCTTAAGACCATGTTCAGTTGGTGTACCTCAAACGGCTGTGCTAAAGCACTTGAAAAACTTTAAAAATTCCTCGAACGCGTACTCATGTCATCGTATATCTTAACCTCGTAACACAAACCACAATAAATTAATGATTTTCTACACTGTCTACATCTGTTTGCATGTGGATCGAGGCAATTGGCGCCGGAAACCCCTCACGCGATTCAATCTTGTTCTAAGGACATAGCGAGGCTGCAACCTTTTTGGAGCGTATCATGACCCTAATTTTTTCTCTGGTGTGCACGTCGCAACCGCTAATAACCTTTCAAAACTGACGAATTTTGAAAGTGACCCGAAGCATAAAAACTTGTTAACACTTCCACCTCTCCTTTCTCGTGGTCTTTAGCTCTTGTGTGGGAGGACGAGATGCATCACAGTTGCTTGAATAAAATCGCAAGGTTACCTCTAAGACCCTCCCTTCTCCCCTCCCCTCACTGCTCTGCAACACCCTTGGTACCATCCTCATACCGTTTCTCAGCACTTCAAAAAGTCTGTATACAAATACACTGTTTACTGACTCCTTGGCGTCACTGAGATAGGCAACCCTTTGACACCCTTCATATTTCGCTTGGAGCCAGTAAGTGACATAGTTGGAGTCACACGTGATGGTCGGTAAGTTTAGGCTTGTTCTACGCACATACATCACGCATTCTCTGACAGGCAATGAGCGTTCAGCGATGTTCTGTACGCGCTACTGTGAATGTCGTAGTCAGTGTGAGCATTAAACGTGATCTTATTAAGTTACTTAGTGAATTTGCCTCCCACTTGTTATTAACTGTCATTGTTGATGGTAGCAGTAAGTGATAAATTCTACATACGCAAGCGGAAGACAATTGGCTGGATACGCACTTCAGACACAAAGCACGAGTATGCACATACCACGACTGTGGCTTGGAACTGGCAACAATGCCGACTCTGTCTGTGCCTCAGGCTGTGGGGACTGGCATTGTTCACGAATCGGACTACAATGTGACAGACTGATTCCACTCAGCTGTTTTGTTATAATGCACAGTAAAATCATTGTGCAAGCAGCTATCACATGTTGTGGTGTGTTTCTTTCTCGGTCATCAGCACTGATGTGAGTAATGATGTGTTCCTTGGGCCCTCGCTCACTTCAGCAAAAGAAATATTTGTTGCGTTTTACAGATGCATATGTCTTCCGCAGAGGTTACTCAAACAATTACTCTGTATGGATACCAATACAATTAAAACATGCTAACATGGATCCGCTGTGATTTGGAAAGGCATCAAGCGAAACAGGAAAACGACCCTTGTCGTTGTGCCTCCTCCAAAACAAGAAGGTCCAACAGTATAAGATAGTAGCAATTCTACAAGACGCACACTTCACATTGATGCAGAACGACGTTCAGCCTCACACCGCCCACGTCTTCCAGAATCATTGAAATACAGCGGACATCCATGTGGTGGAATGGCCTGCCGACAGCCTTCATTCAAACTCAACTGGACGTGTCTGCAATTCCATGGGTCGAAGACTAAGTCGCATAAATGGTTCAAATGGCTCTGAGCACTATGGGACTTAACATCTTAGGTCATCAGTCCCCTAGAACTTAGAACTACGTAAACCTAACTAACCTAAGGACATCACACACATCCATGCCCGAGGTAGGATTCGAACCTGCGACCGTAGCAGTCCCGCGGTTCCGGACTGAAGCGCCTAGAACCGCACGGCCACCGCGGCCGGCTATGTCGCATAAATCCGCAGCCAGAAACAGCTGAACAATTGACACATACATTACAAATTTAGATCAGAATCCCCACACCTACAACAATTTCTTGATCCACAGCTGTAGTCGCTGATGGCTGGTTCTGACTGATGCGAGATGTAGAGCCAACAATGACAGAAAAATCATTTAAATCCTTAAAAAATCATTAAAGTCTGAATGTGTTAGTTCCTTTATCCTGAAAATATTTTATCTTGCATCGAATCACAAAAGCTGAATAGCGCTCTGACCATGTACTGTCGCTTGTTGATCACATACGAAATACAAGTGGTATCGAGAGGGTTGTCCATTCTGCCAGCGTCTAGAGAACAGTCAATGACTCTCTCTGTAGACGGACATTCTGAAAGTGCCCAGTTGTGTTGGTGGCACTGAGGATATTACCAAACAAAGTGGTCTTAGAGGGAACCATTGCCATTTTACGCATATATGAGTGGGTGTCACACCTTCTCACTCCTCCCCCAACCAGCCACAGGATGGCGAGTAAAAGGAGGGGTTTTCTGGTCCGGACCACGTTCAAATTTGTTTGAGTGGATTTGAATGGTCTCTAGTGGTAACAGAACAAAATTCGGGGTCACGCTACGTTAGAAAGGGGTGAGATCGCATTCAGTGTGACTGCAGCCTCACGATATCCTTAGGGTAAGATCGAACTGTGCAGGGGTTGTCACCAGTGTCAAAATTTATTAAGAACGTCATCCTGTTACATGTTGTTGTTGTTGTTGTGGTCTTCAGCCCTGAGACTGGTTTGCTGCAGCTATCCATGCTACTCTATCCAGTGCAAGATTCTTCATCTACCAGTACCTACTGCAGCCTACATCCTTCTGAATCTGCTTAGTGTATTCATCTCTTGGTCTCCCTCTACGACTTTTACCCTCCACGCTGCCCTCAATACTAAATTGGTGATCACTTGATGCCTCAGAACGTGTCCTACCAACCGATCCCTTCTTCTAGTCAAGTTGTACCACCAACTCCTCTTCTCCCCAATCCTATTCAACACCTCCTCGTTAGTTATGTGATCTACCCAGCTAATCTTCAGCATTCTTCTGTAGCACCGCATTTCGAAAGCTTCTATTCTCTTCTTGTCCAAACTAGTTATCGTCCATGTTTCACTTCCATACATGGCTACACTCCATACGAATACTTTCAGAAACGACTTCCTGACACTTAAATCTATACTCGATATTAACAAATTTCTCTTCTTCAGAAACGCTTTCCTTGCCATTGCCAGTCTACATTTTATATCCTCTCTACTTCGGTTATCATCAGTTATTTTGCTCCCCAAATAACAAAACTCCTTTACTACTTTAAGTGCCTCATTTCCTAGTCTAACTCCCTCAGCATCACCCGACTTAATTCGTCTACATTCCATTATCGTCGTTTTGCTTTTGTTGATGTTGATCTTATGTCCTCCTTTCAAGACACTGTCCATTCCGTTCAACTGCTCTTCCAAACCCTTTGCTGTCTCTGACAGAATTACAATGTCATCGGCGAACCTCAAAGTTTTTATTTCTTCTCCACGGATTTTTAATACCTACTCCGAACTTTTCTTTTGTTTCCTTTATTGATTGTTCAATATACAGATTGAATAACATCGGGGATAGGCTACACCCCTGTCTCACTCCCTTCCCAACCACTGCTTCCCTTTCATACCCCTCTACTCTTATAACTGCCACCTGGTTTCTGTACAAATTGTAAATAGCCTTTCGCTCCCTGTATTTTGCCTCTGCCACCTTTAGAATTTGAAAGAGTGTATTCCAGTCAACATTGTCATAAGCTTTCTCTAAGTCTACAAATGCTAGGAACGTATGTTTGCCTTTCCTTAATCTTTCTTCTAAGATACGTCGTAAGGTCAGTAATGCCTTACGTGTTCCAACATTTCTACGGAATCCAATTTGATCTTCCCCGAGGTCGACTTCTACCAGTTTTTCCATTCGTCTGTAAAGAATTCGCGTAAGTATTTTGCAGCTGTGACTTATTAAACTGATAGTTCGGTAATTTTCACTTCTGTCTTTACGTGCTTTCTTTGGGATTCGAATTATTATATTCTTCTTGACGTCTGAGGGTATTTTGCCTGTCTCATGCATCTTGCTCACCAGATGGCAGAGTTTTGTCATGACTGGCTCTATCAAGGCCGTCAGTAGTTCTAATGGAATGTTGTATACTCCGGGGGCCTTGTTTCGACTCAGGTCTTTCAGTGCTCTGTCAAACTCTTCACCCCGTATCGTATCTCCCATTTCATTTTCATCTACATTCTCTTCCCTTTCTATAACATTGCCCTCAGGTACATCGCCATTGTATAGTCCCTCTATATATTCCTCCCACCTTTCTGCTTTCCCTTCTTTGCTTAGAACTGGGTTTCCATCTGAACTCTTGATATTCATACAAGTGGTTCTCTTTTCTCCAAAGGTCTCTTTAATTTTCCTGTAGGCAGTATCTATCTTACTCCTAGTGAGATAAGCCTCTACATCCTTACATTTGTCCTCTAGCCATGCCTGCTTAGCCATTTTGCACTTCCTGTTGATCTCATTTTTGAGACGTTTGTATTCCTTTTTGCCTACTTCGTTTACTGCATTTTTGTTTTTTCTCCTTTCATCAAATAAATTTAATATTTCTTCTGTTACCCTAGGGTTTCTACTAGCCCTCGTCTTTTTACCTATTTGATTCTCTGCTGCTTTCAGTATTTCATCTCTCAAAGCTACCCATTCTTCTTCTACTGTATTTCCTTCCCCCATTCCTGTCAATTGTTCCCTTATGCTCTCCCTGAAACTCTCTACAACCTCTGGTTCTTTCAGTTTATCCAGGTCCCATCTCCTTAAATTCCCACCTTTTTGCAGTTTCTTCAGTTGTAATCTACAGTTCATAACCAATAGATTGTGGTAAGAGTCCACATCTGCCCCTGGAAATGTCTTATAATTTAAAACCTGGTTGCTAAATCGCTGTCTTACCATTATATAATCTATCTGAAACCTTCTGGTATCTCCCGGGTTCTTCCATGTATACAACCTTCTTTTATGATTCTTGAACCAAGCTATGATTCAGTTATGCTCTGTTTAAAATTCTACCAGACGGCTTCCTCTTTCATTTCTTCCCCCCAATCCATATTCACCTACTACGTTTCCTTCTCTCCCTTTTCCTACTATCGAATTCCAGTCACCTATGACTATTAAATTTTCGTCTCCCTTCACTACCTGAATAATTTCTATTATCTCATCATACATTTCATCAATTTCTTCGTCATCTGCAGAGCTAGTTGGCATATAGACTTGTACTACTGTTGTAGGCGTGGGCCACAATAATGCGTTCACTATGTTGTTTGTAGTAGCTTACCCGAACTCCTATTTTTTTATTCATTATTAAACCTACTCCTGCATTACCCCTATTTTATTTTGTATTTATAACTCTGTATTCACCTGACCAAAAGTCTTGTTCCTCTTGCCACCGAACTTCACTAATTCCCTCTATATCTAACTTTAACCTATCCATTTCGCTTTTTAAATTTTCTAACCTACCTGCCCGATTAAGGGATCTGACATTCCACGCTCCGATCCGTAGAACGTCATTTTCTTTCTCCTAATAACGACGTCCTCTTGAGTAGTCCCCGTCGGGAGATCCGAATAGGGGACTATTTTACCTCCGGAATATTTTACCCAAGAGGACGCCATCATTATTTATCCATACAGTAAAGCTGCATGCCATCGGGAAAAATTACGGCCGTAGTTCCCCTTGCTTTCAGCCGTTCGCAGTACCAGCACTGCAAGGCTGTTTTGGTTAGTGTTACAAGGCTAGATCAGTCAATCATCCAAACTGTTGCCCCTGCAACTACTGAAAAGGCTGCTGCCCCTCCTCAGGAACCATACGTTTGTCTGGCCTCTCAACAGATACTCCTCCGTTGTGGTTGCACCTACGGTACGGCTATCTGCATCTTTGAGGCACGCCATCCTCCCCACCAACGGCATGGTCTATGGTTCATGGGGGGGGGGGGGGGGGCTGTTACATATCTCGCTGCAAAATTGTTGTTTTTCTACGGCAAATGTGTGATAATCAACACCCCAAGGGAAGGCGGCCAAAGGGAAGGAGTGGTTTCGTCCACGCCCTCTGTGAATCCTGCTGGAATGGTATTCATTTCTATTCTGAACAGCGGCCACCAATAAGGAAACCGTGTGATTTCAATTCTGAGGACCACACGACTGACCTCTGTTGAAGAGGCTGTAAGGGAACGGACTTGTAAGGGGAAGTGTGTCGATGTTCTCATGATGTGGCTCTCACAAGATGGCGTTGGACAGAAATCTGGTGACATTATGAACGGAGCTTACTTGTGCTTCGTAGCTCTGGACTTTTGTGCATATGTCACCACCTTGCTGTCTGAAGCGTCACCATGACCGAGAGTAACGTCACGGAGCGCTCCTTTGTTGTATCATTACAGAGAAAGTTTGAGATATAGCCGTCTATACTTTTGTCGTACGTGTGCGCTAGTCCACAGGGCTCAGCAATCGTTTGTGTAAGCTGCCTTCATCACTTGCCACCTCAACACACAAAATACGAAACACAAACGACCAAATAACCGATTCTATGCTCAGACAGAATCCAACACAATTGTACAACTGTGAAATTGACAATTTTTCACACAGATAACTGTTAATGCTGCTGAAACTTTCTTATCAACGAATTGAAAACTTAATTGAATTCATGATATTATAAATGACCTAACTGTCTGTCAAGATTACAAGAAATACCTCTGCCTTCATCATTTTGTCCACTCATCCTCCCACCTATATATCTCCTCCTCCCATTTCTCTCTGCCTCTGCATCTCCTACTCCTCCATCTCTCTTTCTCCTCCCGCACCTCTCTCCATCTTGCTCCACTTCTGCCTCTCTCTTTCGTCTTTGTTCATACCCCTCTCTCTGCGCAAGCCTCCTCCCCCTCACGAATCCACCTTATCCCCCTCTTACAGTACATCTTCTCTTCCCCTGCTCGCTGTACATTTCCTGCTCCCCCTCCCCCTGCATCGCCACCTCATCCCTATTTCTGTCCATCCTCATCTTGTAATCCCTGACACAGTACTCGTTAAAGCCTGTGCTATGGTAAGTGAGCGGGATTCACCTTATGAGAAAGGATTTTTGCATAGTAATCGACCGCGTGTACCTGAATGGTGAGACTTACATCCACTCAGTAATAACAATGATGCGTCAAGTAAATTCGAAATGCAGTCACACGTCAGGACGGATCAAAAACAGACCAGAAGAGGCTACCAATGTGACAATAATACGGTCGCCAGCCTAATTAGGCATTAACTGAGTTTCTTCGCTGTACAAGTTGGTATATATTCATGCAAAACAACAAGTTGTAACACTGCATAATATAGTAGGATTTTAGACTTAGAAAATCTATTGAACTGATAGTTCCACGTTCTGTATTGATATGAAAAATCATGAATACATAACACTACACTATAATGTTTACTACAAAACTTTATATTGTCTATTAATCTGATTAAAATCGAGCATATGTCACCCTAGAAATTGTACATTCATGCCACACACAAAATGTCAATTTTGATAAAGATAAAACACTGATAAATTTTTACTTTTATATTGACTTTACCTTTTGCTGGTCAAACCAATTTAGAACACTTCAGAATTCAAATGAATGAGAGGGGTACCCTGAAACTGTTACGATCGCTGTATTTAAAAAAATTGATTACTAAATTTATTATTCAATCAAGATTTCCAGTATATAGGTTACTACTCTTTTCATCTTATTTACTGCTCATTTAAATGCCTTTAAATCTGTCTCTAAATAATAAACTTCATTATTATGTCAATACTAAAGTTATCTTTCGACTTCGTTAGACCTTCACTGTTCATTTACTGGTTCATTAACAAAACATTTCTTTAAACACCATTCTAATATAACTAGTTCTGCAAATAATTATTATTAACACAATTTTTAATTTTCATTTCGGGACACTCTTATTGCACAACATTTGGAAAGGACTCTGTCTAGGTTATTTGTGAGGATAATTAAATGATGGAAAAGTTCTGGTAAAATTTAGTTTATTATTGCACCAAACAAACACAGTTCACTCTCTGATCCATACGAATACAGTACTAAAAGTTTCAACCTGCTAGTATCGATGCGGCGGTTGGCGGCGGCAAGATGGCGAGGCACAAAAAATGGTTCAAATGGCTCTGAGCACTATGGGACTCAACTGCTGTGGTCATCAGTGCCCTATAACTTAGAACTACTTAAACCTAACTAACCTAAGGACATCACACACATCCATGCCCGAGGCAGGATTCGAACCTGCGACCGTAGCAGTCGCACGGTTCCGGACTGCGCGCCTAGAACCGCGAGACCACCGCGGCCGGCTGGCGAGGCACAGAGCACACATACAACCACAGCTATGGCTCTTGACGTATCGGCATTTTAATTCTTCTTAGCGTAGCAACACTTTTCCGTTTAGTGCTTGTGGAATTTTGCCATCCTGTGTGGGCTTTGGAACGGCATACCCGAGGCTCAGTGAAGCTATGTCTTCCACGAGAGCCTCCTCGCTCCAGAAGGTGTCGCTCAAACCAGCGCCAAACTCCAACTACTACTGTGCCCGTTGCGCCGTGCAGTGCCCGCGCGCATTTTCCCGCGCTCGCCTGCCATCCACCTTTTACCGCTCCCTGAGAGACCGGGTATTCACCCGAGGTTTTGCATTCTAAATATCCTAACGGATTGCCTACGTATGGACCAGACGCACAGTTACAATTTTAAACCTCTCACAACAGTTTCAACATTTGTTACATTTCAGTTCTATTACAATATTACTTGACGTTTGACAAAGATTAATATTCACATTGAAACTTATGTACAGTTTTCTTAACATAATGGCATGAAACGAAAAGAAATGAAATCAGAACATCAATTACACAAGTTTATCGTAAAATCAGATGAAAAGAATTAGTTATATGTACAATAATACAGAGTCGTAGTTGTTACAATCTCACCCCTCTCTCTGTCCAACTCCTCTGCCCCCTCTCCATGGTGTTCACCTCTCTTCCACACTCTCTGTCCATCTCCTCCTCCCCCACAATCTCCGTCTTGCTCCTAAACCCCATGTCTCTGTCCCTACCCTTCTTCCCCATTCTCTCTAGCTACCCAATCCTGCCTCCCTGCATCCTTCCATCCAGACTGATAGTACTCCAATACAACATGCCCGCCATTCAGGCATGCTTGTCATTCAGGACAGCTTACATGTTGGAGGCTGGGGAAGAGTTTCTTGCATATGACATGAAGAACGCCCTCTGAAGCAGGTCGTTCTCGCAGCCAATACTTTTAGTGTACAACGTGCTTGTCATGTATGACAACCTATACACTAGGAGTAGGAAAAAACACGACTTGGCTCCTACCTCTGCTCCCATTGAATCCAGAAGTTTATAAACCTCTCAGTGCTGATGCTCATGAGGGCTGCCATTTCATGTGGTGGTGCCGTCAAAGTCATTGACAATTTCGGCTCCGTCAGACAATCAAAATTAAGGTATTTAAAGAGCTCATTTGAAGCATATGTACTTCACATGAAGAGACATTCAGTTATATCTCGACAAAAAATAAAAACACTTACAGCCGGCCTTATGATTTTGCGTCGAAACTGGTAGTGACGAAATAAGGATGACTGTAGGTGTTTTAATTTTTTGTCGAGATAGTAAACGGGCGTCGTCCGAGAGGCGTCCCGCCAAAAGGATGGACATTCAAAAACTCAGTTATGTGTTTTTTATATGTCCATTCCATTGCACATATGGCTCTATTACGGACAACTGTATCAATGGTTTTAAGTTTACTGTACTTTTTCTTCTCACTCTCTCTTTCTCCTTTTTTTTTAAAAAAAAATCTTCAAACAATTGTGGTGGCATTGTGTTATGTTACTGCATGATTGTTCATAATTACGTTATACCCCCATTGTCTCTTAGCACTAAACCTAGCGTAGCACTAAACCTAACGAGGTGGCGCAGTGGTTAGACACTGGACTCGCATACGGGAGGACGACGGTTCAATCCCGCGTCCGGCCATCCTGATTTAGGTTTTCCGTAATTTCCCTAAATCGCTCCAGGCAAATGCCGGGATGGTTCCTTTGAAAGGGCACGGCCGACTTCCTTCCCAGTCCTTCCATAATCCCATGAGACCGATGACCTCGCTGTCTGGTCTCCTTCCCCAAAACAACCCAACCCAACCCTCTCTTAGCACTAAAGAAGAATTAACATTATACAGGGTGGTCAGAACATGTGTGAAATGTTTGTAGGGATGTTACAGGGCAGGTTGTTCTGAGACATAAATGTTAAGAAAGAAATTCGATACGTTGCTCCGTTTTCGAGTTATTTAGCATTAAAGTTATCCAATCGGAGCGTCGCGCGCGTAAATTCAAGGTTCAGCTAACGAGACAAAGCACTCGTTGGGCAACACCGCCCCTGGCAGGCCGCTTGAATGTGAGCTCGCGACGCCCCGATTGGCTAACTTCAATGCTAAATAACTCGGAAACGGAGCAACGTATCGAATTTCTTTATTAACATTTATGTTCCAGTACAACCCGCCCTGTAACATCCCTACAAGTATTTCACACATTTTCTGACCACCCTGTATAATTGCGTAGGTCAGTCGACATAAAAGTTTTCTGGGCGTGGTACCAAGTCATAATGTATAAAACTACTGCTGCTGGAGGAAAACCAGCGTTTCGGCCACGGTTGCAGCAGCTTTCTCTTGGGTCTACTGGTGCCTTCTAGCTATGGAATGTACGTTATATTTTGTTTTTACTGTTCACTGCGCATGCCATTATGTCATAATTTTAAAGATATGGTTCATTTCATTGGTCACTTAAGGAAGAAGGAGAGGGAACTTTATATTAATAGGTTATTGTTGTGGAGGGGGAATGTAGCCTTTGTTGCCTATTGGCTCTTGTGTTGTGTACCATGATTGGTGGTCACCGTCGAATGAGGAGTTGGCTGCTGTGTACCAACTGCTGGACGTCGGCCGCGCGGCGGCAGTTAGTCGCTGGTAGTGCTCGTGCCTCGTGTTGACAGTGCGGTCTGTTGGGCTCTCATTGCTGGCAGCCAGGATGGGGCAAGCCTGAGTACATCCTCTCTATTCATCTCATTAGGGTGTTTAAGTATTTCGGTGGCCTCTCTGATTTTGCGTTTCGTCATAACCGACTGCTTGGCCAACACACAGGCTTCGCTAAATTTTATTTGCTTATATTCTTCCACTGCAGATTTGTTGTGTTGTCCTAGACGAATATAGCGCTCGTGTTCCTGAATGCGCGTTGCTATTGGCCTGCCAGTCTCGCCGACGTATGCCTCTCCAAATTCGCATTCCACCTTGTACACGCCTGCAGTGTTCAATGCATCCACCTTGCCCTCAGTGGAGCCTAGCACATTCTGGATCCTGCGACCACTTTAGAACACAGGCTGCACCCCAACGCGGCGAAGTTGTTTGCCTAGTTGGTCAGTAACATTTTTCACATAAGGTAAGCCCACTGTTGGCTACAGTTTGTCTATTTCTTGCTTATCTTTCTTACTTGTGTTCCTCGACTTACGACTGTAGCCATTGGCTAGTAACGTTGTGCGTAGCCTTTTAAGCTCAGGTGTTATGTTTTGAACATCACTTAGGCGCTGCGCGCAGATTGACAAAGAACGGATGACCGAGTTTTTCTACGCTGGGTGGTGGTCGGACTGGGCGTGCAAATGTATGTATAAGCTTGCGATATACTTTGTGCCCCAGTGTGCCCTCCGTTGTCCTGTATACTTCGACGTCTAGAAATGGAATTCGACCATTCTTCTCTACTTCGAGCGTGAACTGTATCTTCTCGTGCACGTTGTTCAAATATTCTTGAAAATTGTGTAGCTCCGTTTCACGATGATTCTAGCAGCTGTAGTTTTATACATTATGACGCGGTACCACACCCAGAAAACTTTTATGTCAATTAACATTATGTCCTGTGCCTGTGCGATTTCTGTTTATCCTGCTAATATCTTCAGTGTTAGAAAGTTCCTCATTTTCAACTACAAAATACATGGTTTCCTTATTTCTCTTTGCTCGTTTCCAATCATAATTGCAAATACTTTCAAGTTAATAATTTTTACTTTTACTTAGTTGATGTAACGATGCTTAATGTTACTTGCAAGAGCATAGACCACATCAGATGCACAGATTACTAGGTGTTTCAGTCGTGTATTATATATTATGTCGCTGCAGTGGCACCATTTGTATAATAACCTTCCTTCTCCCATCCATGATGTCTTCCCTTATCCACTATGCCGCTTGTATCAGAATTTTATCTAGAACATTGTGTGATCTTCTTGTTTTACGTATTTTGGTTCTTTGTACAAATTCTGGATTTAGATAGGTTTGTTACTACCCCAGCATGCTGCTGTCCCCTTCCCTCTCCTGTTATCCTTTCATCCGTTTCCTTATCTTCCTCAAAGTGAACCGTGTGATGCACTAATGCACTTTTGGGTATACAGTTTGGAATATTCTGTGTATAAGTTTTGTATATATGTCTTTGATCCTGTTTCCTTAGACAATTCTAATCTTTTGTTACAAAGTCGTTATTTATTTCTATGGAAGCCAGTGATGCCACTGTACTCGTCAAGCTACGCTAGTTAGTGACATGTTTGCTACCTAAGATTTGTAATGGCTATGCCAAAAACTGAGCACTGATTGTGAGGATGTACGCATGTATCGCCATACTTTGTATGAAGGCCGTTTGTTTCGTATCAATACTTTTGTTGAATATGTTTTTGGAACCTCCAGTACCTTTACTTGGAATGATTTTTGAAAGTTATGCTTGTGCTCATGACTTTGGCAGGCTTTCAGAAAATTAGCTGCTCCTGTAACACGTCAGTATGGAAAAAATCTTAACAATATGTGACCAGATTACATCAAGAGATCAATTATGCTTCAGTATCATCTTACACTGCACTTACATTCGCCAATAAGCTGATGCTGCTTCCGTCGTTGTTGAGGATTTTGGACTGATCGGTTGTCCTGATTGGAGCCGTATTAACTGCGTCTAATGTTGTTGTTGCAGGTTCTATTGTTGCTCTTGTACCGGAAAGCGCTGTAGCCCCTGTTCCTGGCAATGTAGCACGTGCAGACTTAACTTCTGTTGTTGCTGCTGCAGAATTGACTATTCCCGGTGTTTCTGACATTGCTGTCTTTGTTGTTGTTGCTGTTGTAGGATATGGTATGGCAGATGTTTGATCTGAGGTTTTCCCGGCGTACAGAAATCTTGAAGATTTCTCGGGTATTCAGCCGGGTAGCGTCGTCCAAAAGGCGCGATATTCGGCAAGCAGACTTCTTGCCATCTTCAGGCGTTCTTGGAGTCTGATTGATGTCTGATGGATACCGACTTTATACAATCAGTCAAGGGCGATTTAGGACTCCGGAAACCTGGAATTTACAGCATCCCTTGCCAGTGCGGGAAAATGTAGGCCAGACCATCCGGACGGTACAGTAGAGATGTAGTGAACATAAACGCCACACAGACAACGCACAGCCGACCAAGTCCGCCGTGGCAGAGCACTGAATATCACGTGTGCATGATATGAACTACGACGGCACAAAGGTGTTACAGCAATCGAACACCTTCTGGGATTGTATCCCCAAAGAGGCAATGGAGATCGGGATACATGACGAACTAATAAATAAAGACAGCGGTTTCCAGCTAAGCAAAGCCTGGGATCCAGCTCTGAGTACGAGGTGCGGCTAGAAAAAAACCGGACTGATGCTGGAAAAAACATTTATTTACAATTATTTACAATTTCATATTATCTCCTTCAATGTACTCTCCTCCTCGGTCTCTACACCGCTCCATACGAATTTTCCACTGTTCATAGCAATGCTGCAGATCATTTTCGGTAAGTCCATACATTACTTCCGTCGCTTTTTCTTTTACTGCTTCAACAGTCTCAAATCTAGTTCCTTTCAAAGCTGACTTGACTTTAGGGAAAAGAAAAAAGTCACAGGGGGGCAAATCAGGTGAGTAGGGTGGATGATCTAAGATGGGAATGTTGTGTTTTGCCAAAAACGTCTTCACTGACAACCCACTGTGAGCTGGCTCATTGTCTTGGTGAAGGATCCATGACTTTTTTCTCTACAAATCGTTCCGTTCTCGCTCACGTAGGGTAGCCAGGACGCTAATGTAGTAATGCTGATTCACTGTTTGTCCCTCTGGTACCCAACCAATGTGCACAATCCCTTTGATGTCAAAAAAAAAAAAAAAAACAATCATCATTGCCTTGAATTTCGATTTTGACATTCGTGCTTTTTTTTTGTCGTGGAGAACCAGGAGTTTTCCAATGCATCGATTGGCGTTTAGTTTCGGGATCGTAAGTAAAAAACCACGATTCATCGCAAGTAATAACATTTTGTAAGAAGGTGGGATCACTGTCAATGTTTTCCAGGATGTCAGAACAAATCATTCTTCGGCGTTCCTTCTGTTCAATTGTGAGACACTTTGGAACCATTTTTGAACACACTTTGTTCATGTTGAAACTTTCATGAAGAATCTGCCTAACACTTTCCTTGTCAACTCCTGTTAACTCAGACACTGCTCTGATTGTTAAACGGTGATCTTGTCGAACAAGTTTACCGATTTTTTCAATGTTTGCATCAGTTTTTGCTGACAATGGTCTGCCAGTGCGAGTGTCATCACTGGTGTCTTCGCGGCCATCTTTAAATCGTTTAAACGACTCAAACACTTGTGTTCGCGATAAACAATCATCGCCGTACACTTGTTGTAACATTACAAACGTTTCACTTGCAGATTTTCCTAGTTTGAAACAAAATTTGATGTTAACACGCTGTTCTTTCTGTACACTCAACATTTTCCGACGCACAGACAAAACGTCAACTACTTAAAACAGACGCCACGGGCAGACTGAGTGCAGGAGGCAGATGAAACTCGAGCAGTAGGCGGAGCGAGAGTCACGTGACAGGCCACGCGACTTTCAGCCTTATTGCATTCGTTTTATTGTTTCACCAGTACTAGTCCGGTTTTTTTCTAGCCACACCTCGTATGATTAAAAAACGTCAGTCTACACGGAAATCCGCTCCTGCCAGCACACCTGAAGAAGAAGAAGAAGAAGAAGCATTGTCACCACGACGGCATAGCTCCGCAAGCGGCCGTAGCCGCGGAAGGACTGCGGCCCATGATCTGTCGCGGGGCTCCGCGCTTCCCCCACCACCCAGCGCCGCCCTTCCCCCACCACCGGCCGCGGACCCCTCGGAAGCGCCAAGACGGGGGCCGCGGGAGAGGGGTTGAGATTATATAAAGTCGGCATCTATCTGACATTAATCAGACTCCAAGAACGCCTGAAGATGGCAAGAAGTCGGCTTGACAAAATATCGCGCCTTTCGGACGACGCTACCCGGCTGAATAACCGAGAAATTTTCAAGCTGGTAGATGTTGTTGCTGTTGCGCTACCGGCGTTGCCTGTGGTGTAACTTTTTGTAAAGGATCCTGGTAATAGGCTCATCTCGCAGGTTGTATTACCGTACCCTGTAAACTTTCTAAGTAATTTATCTATATTTGAAATACTGAATATTCTTTTTTCAAAAAAATTTCTCCTCATGTAACGTATCCTAAAGGTATCGTATTCAACTGTTGAGCAATACTAACTGTGCGTTGGCCCTGTATTGCTCTTGTAAATAGTATAGTGAAACAAAACTTTAATCTTAATTAAATCCAGAACTTAAAATAATGAAAGTGAATCCAATTAAATCCCAAAAGCAATGAATTGAGTACTCAGTGAAAACTATCTAACTGAAACTTAATACTGAAGTAAGTTACGGAAGTTATGTTACACGACGTGCAATGTCTGACGCGAAATATCCACAAAATAAAGTATTGCTCCTCTCTGAAGAAGAATGCTGTTTAAGGTTACCTTTACTGTTCACTGTAAACTAATCTCTTTACTTAGCACAACACCTGAAAATTCTGACTACGTACTGTTTGCTCACAAGAATTCAAAGTGAGATCTGCCCTGAAAGAAAAGTAACTTAGCTCTTGCTCAGCTTGCTACTTTGTGTCTGGGATACTGACGTTCTCGAGAGCAAATTGAAATCAACAAATTCAGTAGCTAAAGAAAGATTATTTACTCACTAGTAATTTTTTGTTTGCTAGTCAGAAACAGTCTATGGCTGTGTGTGGTGAAGGTGCAGTTCACAAACGAGAAAATATTTCAGACTGTACTAAAAGTGATGGATGATGGTTTTAATTTAAAGAAAAGCGTTCCTTAAAAACTTAATTCTGATTATTGTCAAAAAAGACTGTAAAACATAAGGAGACGCTAACAAGTACGAAATTTTCTCACTACAGACTTTTCAAACAATTGCGTTATTTGTAGCATAATGGAAACGAAGAGATCGAATTAACACTAAACATGAGTACTCTTATTTACCCAAGGGACAATGATATCCCTCTATTAATAGTTCTGGCAAATGTACATTTCATTCTTGCGAGTGCATCGGTTACCTTGAAATATTGCTCCAAAAATCTTCTCCATCCATATGGTCACGAAAATACGTTTACCAACAAATTTTCATCTTCATAATAAAATATTCCACATAATTATTCCCAGATTCACGGATATTAGATATCATTCTCCGAAACTCAACTGCTCGCTATTATTCCACTAATAAGAATGCCCTAACGCTGCATAACTGACTGGCGGCCACATGTATCACAGATTACATTAAGAGTCAAGGATCGTATCTACTACACGTGCAGTGCACTCATGCACCTTTATCCCAATACAGTAAAGGTGGCATATTTGCAGTGGCAGAAAACATATGAAAACCAAAAACAGTATTTGCAACTGCAGAAAACATATAAATCCTGATACCCCGTGTCAGGCAAAACCGCTATGCCTCCCGCTGTCGGTGTGCGTCAAACACCGTCAAACGCACTTGAAGGGAAACGTATCTCGTGTTCGGCTACCGTGTGAAGTGCGCTGAACAATACATCTGCACTCTGAGAGAATCGGGATTGAAGTGATGAAAAGTGAAATGATCACACACTATGGATTCAGAATAAGAAAACGGAGTTGAATATAATATGTAGCAGAAATTAGATTATCTACAAACCTACCACGAAACTTGGTGACCACATAGCGGCTCAAGTAACGGAATTCTAGCTTGGAAGCAAATTAACATTTGACGTATGAAGCCAGAGGGACACGAAAAGCAGTATCACAGGCAAAGAGAGCGTTCCTGGACAAAAGAACTCTACTTATATCAACCACCGACCTTAATCTGTGAGAGGAATTTCTGGGGATATACGTGTGAAACACGACACTGTATGGTACTGAACCATGGACTGTGACAAGACGGCAAAGGAAGGGAATCGATTGATATTATGTTTATGAAGAATGTTGAATATTCGGTGGACGAGAGAATATAAGTGAGGACATGTCCGTAAGAACAGATAACATCTTCATATAGTTAAGGCTAAGCGGCCATTGACCTTCTTCTTCTGTGCTGGATGCACACACATTGCTCGAACTCCTATGAGACACGATAAGATTGTCTGCCGCGAGTAATGAGTGTAATAGGCAGGGGCACTACGAATGTAGTGTGTGGACATCAAGTTGGGACTGTCGGTCTCACGGGGAGCGTGCAAGGAATAAATACCTGCAGTCACACTGTTCTCTGAGACCTCGGTGGCTCAGATGGTTAGAGCGTATGCTATGTAAGCAGGAGATCGCGGGTTCGAGACCCGGTCGGAGCACACACTTTCACCTGCCCCCGTTGATGTATATCAACGCCTGTCGCCAGCATAGGATCTTGATATAATGATCATTGATATAATCATCATTTCATATAAATGAGGAGTTTCTCGACAGAATCGGGGAGGAGAGGAATATGTAGAAAACACTGAGGAGAAGAAGATGAAGAAGAAGAAGACGAAGAAGGGACAGGATGGTAGGACATTTGCTAAGATACCATGCTATTTGAGGGAGGTGAAGAGGGTAAACACAGTAGGGAGGTGCAGAGGTGGATTATCTTTAACAAATAATTACAGATGCTCGGCCCAGACGCAACTCTCAGATGAAGAAGTTCGCTCAGGAGAGAAATTCGTGGAGGGAAAACTGGTCAAGCCTGAAGACCCCAAAAACATTATTTTGGCCCTATATTTATCTGAATGACGCATTTATTGAATTCATTGAATGTTTAATTTTTAGCGAAGGCGACGGAAGTCACTGTTCAAATACCAGGGGAATAAATTAACTGATCTCTTGCTACAATTATGTATTAAAAATATTATGTGGGTTCTGTCAACTATGGCAACGTATACAACGAAAGCCTAACATGGATATTCTAAGTAAGATCTTATGCAACCGTATTTTTTGACGGTTATGAAAACAACATACTCCTCGTTTACAGGCAACAAAATTGTTTTCTATATGGAAACCGACTACTTCAAGAAGACATGACATGCAAGAACACTTTATTAATGCAATAAAACTGTTTGACAAAAGAAATTCTACAATATTTGAAACAAATGGAACTGGTAAACATTGAGATATAAAAAACTCAGGCAAAGGTCCTCTGTGTCATTGACAGGATTCTGCTTATACAGTGGGCGAACCATAATTAAGAACGACCACTCACACTGATGAAAGCAGACGATAGTAAAAGATCAAACTTCGCACTAATATTGGGTCCGCAAATCTCGCATTGCGACACAATTGCTAAGGTATGGTTACAAATCGACATTGACTTCGTTGTCCTAGTTAACACAAATTAACTTTCCATCTAATTGGGCTCTAATTTCACCCATGGCTCATGGTTGGTGAATGCTGTAGATGCATGATGGGACACTGACACATTATGCTGTTGATGTAAGAAATCGTCTAAGCAGCATTATAGCCCAAGATGGCCGAGACGAGGTGTGGCCTACGTCATCGCCTCTAGCATCACCTGGCGGCATTCCTCTTTTTTTTTTTTTACTGTCTGCGGTGAACTCAAAAGTAAACAAATACACCGGCTGGCAGTGTTGAAGAACTGTATCAGTGAGCTCAATATTTTTGCGACTCTCAATATTTTTGCGACAGTTTAGGGGTGTTTGCAAGACTCCGTAATTAACTGCAAAGACAAGTGAAATATTGCATCAACATGCACGAACGACACGTCAAACACATTTGCAGTTATACTGTAAAAGGCTAGTTTGCAGACCAGTGGTTTCTTCTCTGTTGTTATGGACTTTCTCACGTGTCAGCTTCTGCTTTCAATTACGAATGCTTATAATCTTCGAATTATCACTTTATCACAGGTAGTTCAGAGAATGAATTTCATGAGCAATTTCCTAATTAAATCATGTTTCATCGTTATAATAAAATTTCTGCAGGATAAAAGACAGAAAACAGTGGTCTGACGTGGTAAAAATGCAATCAAAGCAATAATTGTTACTAATAACGTAATCATTCAGCAAGTCTGACAGCTTATATACGGGGTGATTGAGTTTCCCCAACCAATGGGTTTATGCAGTCCACTACGCCTTCATATACCTCGTCCAAGATTTTCATTTCTCTCACTCACTACGTGCAAACTATTAGTCATACAGAAAAAATCAAGAGGATTTTCTGGAAGGAAATTTAATGTAGTTAAATTCTGCACTGGGATACGTTCTCACTGGAGGCCATGGTATCCTAGTCATTCACGAAAAACGCATTTGAAGACCACTTTTGTATGTCTCCCTTGAATGATTCGAAAACTACGACCCCTAGCGAAAATGCACCACAGAACGAAATTTAGCTGCTAGAGACGCGAAATTTAACCGACAGAAAGAAGATGCTGTGATCCGCAAATGATTAACTTTTCAGAGCATTCACACAAGGTTGGTGCCGGTGGCGACACCTACAACGTGCTGACATGAGGAAAGTTTCCAACCGATTTCTCATACACAAACAGCAGTTGACCGGCGTTGCTTGGTGAAACGTTGTTGTGATGCCTCGTGTAAGGAGGAGAGATGGATACCATCACGTCTATCGCGAGTGCGGTTTATCCGACATTGCTGCTCGCGTTGGTCGAGATCCAATGACTGTTAGCAGATTATGGAATCGGAGGGTTCAGGAGGGTAATACGAAACGCCGTGCTGGATCCCAACGGCCTCGTATCACTAGCGGTCGGGATGACAGGCATCTTATCCGCATCTCTGTAACGGATCGTGCAGCTACGTCTCGATCCCTGAGTCAACAGATGGGGACGTTTGCAAGACAACGACTATCGGCACGAACAGTTCGACGACGTATCTAGGTCGTGGACTGTGCGGCTGGTCTCGGCGGAGGTTCGAGTCCTCCCTCGGGCATGGGTGTGTGTGTTTGTTCTTAGGATAATTTAGGTTAAGTAGTGAGTGAGTTTAGGGACTAATGACCTTAGCAGTTAAGTCCCATAAGATTTCATACACATTTGAACATTTTTGACGTTTGCAGCAGCGTGGACTACCAGCTCGGAGACCATGGCTGCGGTTACCCTTGACGCTGCATCACAGAGAGGAGCGCCTGCGATGTTGTACTCAACGACGAACCTGGGTGCACGAATGGCACAACGTCATTTTTTTCGGACGAATCCAGGTTCTGTTTACAGCATGATGATGGTCGCATCCGTGTTTGGCGACATCGCGGTGAACGCACATTGGAAGCGTGTATTCGCCATCGCCATACTGTCGTATGCCATCACCCGGCGTGATGGTATGGGGTGTCATTTGTTACACGTCTCGGTCACCTCTTGTTCGCATTGACGGCACTTTGAACAGATGTGATACGACACGTGGCTCTACCCTTCATTTAATCCCTGCGAAACCCTACATTTCAGCAGGATAATGCCTCACCGCATTTTGCAGGTCCTGTACGGGCCTTTCTTGGTACAAAAAATGTTCGACTGCTGCGCTGGCCAACACATTCTCCAGATCTCTCACCAATTGAAAACGTCTGGTCAGTGGTGGCCGAGCAATGGGCTCGTCACAATACGCCAGTCACTACTCTTGATGAACTGTGGTTCAAATGGTTCTGAGCACTATGGGACTCAACTACTGAGGTCATTAGTCCCCTAGAACTTAGAACTAGTTAAACCTAACTATCCTACGGACATCACAAATAGCCATGCCCGAGGCAGGATGGGAACCTGCGACCGTAGCGGTCTTGCGGTTCCAGACTGCAGCGCCTTTAACCGCACGGCCACTTCGGCCGGCGATGAACTGTGGTATGGTGTTGAAGCTGCATGGGCAGCTGTAACTGTACACACCATCCAAGCTCTGTATGACTCAATTCCCAAGCACATCAAGGCCATTATTGCGGCCAGAGGTTGTTCTGGGTACTGATTTCTCAGGATCTATGCACCCAAATTGCGTGAAAATGTAATCATATGTCAGTTCTAGTATAATATATTAATCCAATGAATACCCGTTTATCATCTGCATTTCTTCTTCGTGTAGCAATTTTAATGGCCACTAGTGTAGCTTGCGCGTAGCCAGACAGAGAATATGAAAATCTTACTCGTGGTATTTGAAGATATTACACACATCATCCTATAGTAGGGGCACCTGGATCACCCTGTGTTTGCGCTTTCACATAGTATTTAGTAACTCACATTATCTCTGCCACAGAGTTGTTGAATTTAGATATCTCGTGAGAACATTGCAGTGATGACTACTTGCTTAGGTTACGTAAAGTAATTTTAGTACCCTGTATGCTGAATGGGAGTTAGTTAGGAACAATGCTAATAGCATTAAGAGAAACCTATGCAGGCGACCGAAATGAAATTCATTTAGTAAGTTGAGTGTTATTTACCGATTGGCAATAATTATTTGCGGTGATAAGTTCTGACAGCACTAGCAACGCATACTTGAATCTAGGATAGCCGAAGTAGCTCAACAACAAAAACCAGGTGATCTGTGAATACAAGAACCAATATGGATCCGAAAGGTCTAGGACCTGATGTCACTGCTGCTGATTCTGCTAATGGTTTGGGAACAGTTACTGGCATTTAGTAGCCTGTGTCACCTCACAAGACCAGGATAGATTGATAACATTTATGGTCTTAGGAAAACGAGCGAAAAACTGAATTAAGCTGCTTACGCTGAGGTTACGAGACCCCCGAAGCTGGCAGTATATCGCATATGATCATAACATCTGTTGTTGAATTACGTTACACAAATAACAACATAATGACACAAGTTTTATCTAAGATTTATTTTCCCTTTTATTATGATATTTTATTTCTTCCTTGAGGATTATCTCAATCTCACAAGAGAGTATGAAGAAAATTTATAATGCAACCTTTAAGGCAGAGTAAAATTTGTTTCTGTAGGGAACGTTCTCAAGCAGCGTTCTTTCTTTAAAAAGAAAGTACGAAAAAGTCACGGAAAGATGGAATTTACGGCTATTTCACGAACAGCTGTGGCAGAACCAAAGAAAATAAATCCAAATTTGCATCCATAAGAATTGCAAATATCTTCTTCCGCATCACTTTTCCTTGAAACTCAACGCAACGTGGGAGCATCACTACCAGAATCTTTTGTTTTAATTAGCTGGAAGTTGTCTGATATTCACGTGAAGCAAAAGCAGAATATCTGAGAAATATCTGTAAGAAGGTATTCGCCTTTGTAATATAGCTTGACAACCTTGAATGCAGTTTGAGAGATGAGAAAACAACTAAGCAAATGTTTCAAAATTCCTTCCCCTTACGTCTGTTTGCAAATATGACAAAAACATACAAGAAAACAGCTGTTTTTCTCTTTGAGTTTCACATTTCTCTTGCCGTTCCGTTTCCAAGAATACAGCTTTGACTGTAAATATTATGTCAAGTCCCGGCAGCGGACACAAAATACGTTCGTAAGTGCAAAAGATTTTTCTCCGGAAAGGACGTTACTTGCTCTGTCGTAATAGAGTGACGAATCTTCAGTTCCCGATATTTCCAGAAAAATAACGGATTTAGATTTTATGTCCTTCATTTCTTGTGCCGGCCTGGGTGGCCGAGCGGTTCTAGGCGCTACAGTCTGGAACCGCGCGACCGCTACGGTCGCAGCTTCGAATCCTGCCTCGGGCATGGATGTGTGTGATGTCCTTAGGTTAGTTCGATTTAAGTAGTACTAAGTTCTAGGGGACTGATGACCTTCGAAGTTAAGTCCCTTAGTGCTCAAAGCCATTTTTTGAACCATTTCTTGTACTGTAATATGAAAACAGGCTACATTTGAAATATCCAGTGTAAACCGCTCTAATATCAAGACAGGTTGCGAAACGCCACAAGCGGTACGCGGCAGAATTGACAGGCAATAGGAAAGCTCTGTATCATCCTCCGAATATATTTTTCCTCCAACTCTCCAAACTCTTCTATACCTTAGTAGTAGATATTAGTTGATGGGAGTCATAATGGAGAGGAAAATTCTTCTTGCGTTAGTTAGATTTATTTTTTGCGACTGTCGGGAACAGAGGGTTTGTCAGTGAGCATGATGCAATGCAATTGCCGGGATTCAGAACTGGTAGTCTACGACTAGGAGTGCTTCACGCTCATTAAAAGTTAGTGTAAGAGTGTAGCTACATTGGATGTATAAGACCATAGCTGAAAGTAAACCTCATGGTTACCAAGCAAGTATCTCATTATTTTATTGGCTGCTAACTGGTCAACTTGCAACGGATGCATGTACGCACCACTTCTTCTAGGTGGTACCTCTGGAAACTTCCTTGACATTCTGCTGGATTTCAGCGATGGTGATTACCAGTCTGTGGGGCCCTGAAGCCATCTGCTTCTCTCTTGGTATCCGCTTTGCTGCCTGCTCTTCCCAGAATGCCCTGCGTGTAGTTACGTATCTCGAGGAGAAGCGAGTATGATGCACAGGGCATGAGTTGCGAAGAAGATAATTTCCTTAACATCGAATTGTAACAGAACAGGCAACAGCCACAATCATGTATTTTATCAAGGATATTTGCAGTCATTTGCGTTAGCCGCAGTCAATGACCTGCCGAGTTAGCACACAGGAGAGTCGGTCGCTTGCTTTGTTCCACCCTTGTTGCAACGGGTGTGCCGCGCGGGATTATCCTAGCGGTCTAGGGCGCTGTAGTCATGGACTATGCGGCTGATCCTGGCGGAGGTTCGAGCCCTCCCTCGGACATGGGTGTGTGTGTTTGTCCTTAGGATAATTTAGGTTAAGTAGTGTGTAAGTTTAGGGACTGATGACCTTAGCAGTTAAGTCCCATAAGATTTCACACACATTCGAACATTTTTTTTTGAAACGGGTGTACGGTTTAATGAGTACAGAGTATGGATTGAGAGTAAATCGAAGAAAGACGAAAGTGCTGAGAAGTAGCAGGGATGAGAAGAGCGAGAAACGTATCAGAACTTGGGGTAATGGGGTACATAAGGAATTCTATCTAGGCAGCAAAATAACCCAGGACGAATGAAGTGTGGAAGACATAAAAAAGCAGACTAGCTTTGGAAGGAAGGGCATTTCTCGCTAACTATCAAACATAGTACTCAATCTGAGAAAGATATATCTGAGAATATTCGTTTCGAGTACACGATTGTATGGTAGTGAGATAGAGGGTAAAAACGGTAGAGGAAGGCATAGATTGGAATACATCCAAGACATAATTCATGATGTAAGTTGCTGTTGCTATTCTGAGATTAAAATGTTGGCACAGGAGAGGAACCTGTGAACCTGTGGCGGACGGAAGGTGTTAGGTCACTGGCCCACGTTCGAGACGCTTCCGCATCAGATGGAGACGCAACACTTCACATGGTCAGCCCAAGATAGCCGTATTTAGGCCCCTCGAGGCGGCCGGCCGCGGTGGCCGAGCGGTTCTAGGCGCTTCAGTCCGGAACCGCGCGACTGCTACGGTCGCAGGTTCGAATCCTGCCTCGGGCATCGATGTGATGATGTCCTTAGGTTAGTTAGGTTTAAGTAGCTGTAAGTTCTAGGGAACTGATGACCTCAGATGTTAAGTCCCATAGTGCTCAGAGCCATTTGAACCAACCCTCGAGGCGAGGCTGCCGTCGTCAAAGAGCTTGGATTTGCTGTGGCGTCCAGACAGTGCCAGGCAACGTTATACCAGTGACAGAGCTGCCACCACCATCGCCGGGCGTTGAAACCTCGACCGCCACATGACCACAGGGCAGCTGTGCGCGCTCACACACTCATAGGTCCACGTCGCTGAGATCCTGCCAGCAACACATGTGTTGCGGTTCAAGTAGAAGGCTCATTTGCCTTGTACTACTGGGGGAGACGCACTCCTCCGTGTTATCGGTGACAGCAGAAGACGCCGTGGGCAGTCTGCTAGCGCAACAAGTACGAGACCACCACTGACGAAGTGGCAACGGGCACATTACGCGCCCTCAACTGGTAGCAGGGCCGGCGCTGAAAGGTCAACACACCTTCAGACGCCTTGATGGTGTATTTGGCGCACTCGCCAAAACTCAACACAAGCAGCATCGAAGACTCAATACACTACTGGCCATTAACATTGCTACACCAATAAGAAATGCAGACGATAAATGGGTATTCATTGGACAAATATATTATACTAGAACTGACATGTGATTACATTTTCACGCATTTTGGGTGCATAGATCCTGAGAAATCAGTACCCAGAACAACCACCTCTGGCCGTAATAACGTCCTTGATACGCCTGGGCATTGAGTCAAACAGAGCTTGGATGGCGTGTACCGGTACAGCTGCCCATGCAGCAACACCATACCACAGTTCATCAAGAGTAGTGACTGGCGTATTGTGACGAGCCAGTTGGTCGGCCACCATTGAATAGACATTTTCAATTGGTGAGAGATCTGGAGAATGCGTTGGCCAGGGCGGCAGTCGAACACTTTCTGTATCCAAAAAGGCCCGTACAGGACCTGCAACATTCGGTCGTGCATTATCCTGATGAAATGTAGGTTTCCGCAGAAATCGAATGAAGGGTAGAGCCACATCTTAAATGTAGCGTCCACTGTTCTAAGTGCCGTCAATGCGAACAAGACCGAGATGTGTAACCAGTGGCACTCCATACCATCACACCGCGCGATACGCCAGTACGGCGATGACGAATACACGCTTCCAATGTGCGTTCACTGCGATGTCACCAAACACGGATGCGACCATCAGGATGCTGTAAATAGAAACTGGATTCATCCGAAAAAAGACGTTTTGCCATTCGCGCACCCAGGTTCGTCGTTGAGTACACCATCGCAGGCGCTCCTGTCTGTGGTGCAGCTCAAGGGTAACCGCAGCCATGTTCTCCGAGCTGCTGCCAACGTCGTCGAACTGTTCGTGCAGATGGTTGTTGTCTTGCAAACGTCCCCATCAGTTGACACAGGGTTCGAGACGTTGCTACATGATCCGTTACGGCCATGCGGATAAGGTGCCTGTCATCTCGTCTGCTAGTGATACGAGGCCGTTGGGATCCAGCACGGCGTTCCGTATTACCCTCCTGAACCCAACGATTCCATTTTCTGCTAACAGTCATTTGATCTCCACCAACGCGAGCAGCAGTGTCGCGATACGATAAACTGCAATCGCGACAGGCTGCAATCCGACCTTTACCAAAGCTGCAAACGTGATGGTCCGCAATTCTTCTCCTTACACGAGGCATCACAACAACGTTTCACCAGCCAACGCCGGTCAACTGCTGTTTGTGTATGAGAAATCGGTTGGAAACTTTCCTCATGTCAGCACGTTGTAGGTGTCACCACGGCGGCAACCGTGTGTGAACGCTCTGAAAAGCTAATAATTTGCATATCACAGCATCTTCTTCAATGGGTAGGTGACTCTTCACCTTTACTGTCAATATTTTTAGATGCTTAACGACATACGCAAAGAACTTTCTTCTGTGTCATAAGATATGGAAACAACGGGTGATGCCGCAATCTCTGACACTGCTGATATCGCTAAGATGACATGGCACTATTATCGATTTTAAACGAATATGCAGTAGAAAGATATTTACGTTCGTGGATGACTTACTGCATTAAAACACATTTTTTGAAAGTACTAATACAAATGCAGCCAGGGCAGTATATGAACGAATATCCAAGCAAGGCTAATATTTTCGGTGTACCCACAATCGCCGTTTTTCAGTACGTGATCTCTACATTCAATGTATTATGTTACGGGCACAATCCTTTATTAAACAGAAAATACACGTAATGTGTCCTTTTACCTTCGCAAAAGTATTATTTAGTAATCAACCTTTCCTCGCCGTAATTCAGTAGAAACCCTCATTCTCCCGTCATTTACGGCTCATACATCTGCACCTCTACCTCATAAATCGCTTGACGAATCTCAGTAAATTGAATACTTTTGTCATTCCATAGTTATACACTTCAATCAGCATTAGCAAGAAGGTTGAAATTAACGACTGCCTTTGTTATATCAGAAGGCACAGAGTAATTATGTCGATGTTTATGGTTCCTAACATATCTAAATGTTAGTTACATTTTCTTTGGTCGTTTTTCGTTAAATTTAATTTAATGAGGACTTCGGTGTAATTTAAATGACAGAGTGTCTGCAAGACGTTCGCTTGTTCAGAGAATGGGAAGAAACCATTTGTTCTTGAACAAGCCCTTTGGTGATTTCTTGCACTTCGTATGTCTTACAAAATCGTACCATCTACGGCCTGATAGTAAGATGATTATTTTTTCATACAGTAAAAGATCTAGGTTCTTTTCGTAAAAATATTGGCACGATATTAGTAATTAGCTATTTCGATAGTCATCCTTGTAGCTGCAGAGCTTAATTTGTCTCCCAATTCCATTGGAAATACTTGAAGAGATATTAGGGCTTCAGTTCTCTACGGCAGTATGGTTTTGATGTACATGCAGAATTCAGAACCCTAGTGATTCCTAGCTAACGTCTTCACTTTCTTACGTGATACTGTGATGTGTTTTTTTACTTAATTTTATCCACTGCTGTCAGTCTTTCTTCCATGACCGCATTACTTCCTTAAAATTAAGGACAACTAGACGAAGTCATATCATTTTTTTTCAGGACTTGGTTAATTCTGGTCCTGATAACATTACAATGATGTATTACAAAGTGGCACATTGCGAATATAAGTTTACGAAACTAACAAAAACCGAAAAGTAATTTACTGTTTCCAGTAAGATATTTTCCTATATGTATTCGTTTTGTAAGCAGTAAGTTTTGGAAACAGTAAGTTATTTTACGGATTTGAATTACTTTTTTAAACTAGTGTTCACAATGTACCACTTTGTAATACAGTATATCACTGTAAATTACCAGGACCACAGTTAATTAAATCTGAAGAAGAAGAACGACGTAGACTGTCATAGCAGCAGCAAGCGAGCACCCAGCACTGGAAATGCACGGTGTATTGAAATAAAATAATGATTGTGACGTAAGACAGAAAAGTGGTTCAAATTGCTCTGAGCTCTATGAGACTTAACTACTGAGGTCATCAGTCCCCTAGAATTTAGAACTACTTAAACCTAACTAACCTAAGGGCATCACACACATCCATTCCCTTGGCAAAGTAAGAGCCTACGGAATATCAGACCAGCTGTGTGGCTGGATTGAAGAGTTTTTAACAAACAGAACACACCATGTTGTTCTCAATGGAGAGACGTCTACAGACGTTAAAGTAACCTCTAGCTTGCCACAGGGGAGTTTTATGGGACCATTGATTTTCACAATATATATAAATGACCTAGTAAATAGTGTCGGAATTTCCATGCGGCTTTTCGCGGATGATGCTGTAGTATACAGAGAAGCTGTAGCATTAGAAAATTCCAGCGAAATGCAGGAAGATCTGCAGCGGATAGGCACTTGGAGGGAGTGGCAACTGACCCTTAAGGGGCTCCGGAACGCTCTATACTTGCAATGTTAAAATAACGCTTATAAATTACATCTTTCCTCACAAAGTATTTGAGGTAGGAAGTTGAACTTTTTACAGATTATGTATTGGAATATGGGCTACAACTTAACACAGGGATTTTACAAAATTTTAGTTCAGTTATTAAAGATGATTTTTTTTCAATTGTAATGAAAATTCACAACATTTTTTTGCAATTTTTTATTTATAAATTCAAAAATATACAGTTTTTTGGAAAAAGGCTGTGTTAAATTATGCAGAAGGTACTGTGTAACATTTACACAATATGTGTAACATATGAGTGTACACTTCACCAGTTAGCAATCCTTTGTTATATTTACACCAACTGTCTTCTTCTTTGGGACACAAGCTATGTTGGGGATTTTCATCGGTTGAAGAAGTATGAAAAAAAAAGAGCCCAAACATGTCTCCTTTTCTTAAAAGCCTTCAGAGGATTTCTAATAACTTTACTTTTACTCATTATTATACTTCATCAAAACAGAGACTCAAGAAACAGAATTAATTACGAATATTTTCGAGATAACGACAGAGTAAATAAACATGAAACAATCGACAATCACACCAGCGATATATATTGAACCATCACAGGTTATCCACAACACATACTTTATCTCACATCACTGAAATGTACCTGATGAACACGGATGTTAGCCGGCCGAAGTGGCCGTGCGGTTACAGGCGCTGCAGTCTGGAACCGCAAGACCGCTACGGTCGCAGGTTCGAATCCTGCCTCGGGCATGGATGTTTGTGATGTCCTTAGGTTAGTTAGGTTTAACTAGTTCTAAGTTCTAGGGGACTAATGACCTCAGCAGTTGAGTCCCATAGCGCTCAGAGCCATTTGAACACGGACGTTAATAATAACACCATTTGACAGCAGTTTAAGAGCGCCACAGTGGGTCACGCTCATGTAGAACACATTTCAAAAAAAAATTTAAAATAGTTGTAGTCTTCGGAATTGAATAAATTATATATCTATTAAAAGGTAATAGTCTGCAGATTCAGAAAACGCAAAAAAGTAAAAATTGAACTTTTCATGATTTTGAGCCTTTCCGGAGCCCCTTAACATAGACAAATGTAATTTATTGCGAATACATGGAAAGAAGGATCCTTTATTGTATGATTATATGATAGCGGAACAAACATTGGTAGCAGTTACTTCTGTAAAATATCTGGGAGTATGCGTGCGGAACGATTTGAAGTGGAATGATCATATAAAATTAATTGTTGGTGAGGCGGGTACCAGGTTGAGATTCATTGGGAGAGTCCTTAGAAAATGTAGTCCATCAGCAAAGGAGGTGGCTTACAAAACACTCGTTCGACCTATACTTGAATATTGCTCATCAGTGTGGGATCCGTACCAGGTTGGGTTGACGGAGGAGATAGAGAAGATCCAAAGAAGACCGGTGCGTTTCGTCACAGGGTTATTTGGTAAGCGTGATAGCGTTACGGAGATGTTTAGCAAACTCAAGTGGCAGACTCTGCAAGATAGGCGCTCTGCATCGCGGTGTAGCTTGCTGTCCAGGTTTCGAGAGGGTGCGTTTCTGGATGAGGTATCGAATATATTGCTTCCCCCTACTTATACCTCCCGAGGAGGTCACGGATGTGAAATTAGAGAGATTCGAGCGTGCACGGAGGCTTTCCGGCAGTCGTTCTTCTCGCGAACCATACGCAACTGGAACAGGAAAGGGTGGTAAATACAGTGGCATGTAAAGCGCCCTCCGCCACACACCGTTGGGTGGCTTGAAAAGTATAAATGTAAATGTAGATGTAGATGTGGGATTCGAACCTGCGACCGTAGCGGTCGCGTGGTTCCAGATTGTAGCGCCTAGAACGCTCGGCCACCCTGGCCGGCGACTTAAGACAGCTGCCCTTCATTTAACGAAGTGTTTCTCTGTCCGTTTTGTGGTCTAGGTGCAACCACAGGTACATTGGATCCTCATTAAATGTACTGTAATTTTCTTCGTAATAAATATCAACATATTGTATAAGTGGCTCAAATGGCTCTGAGCACCATGGGACTTAACATCTATGGTCATCAGTCCCCTAGAACTTAGAACTACTTAAACCTAACTAACCTAAGGACATCACACAACACCCAGCCATCACGAGGCAGAGAAAATCCCTGACTCCGCCGGGAATCGAACCCGGGAACCCGGGCGTGGGAAGCGAGAACGCTACCGCACGACCACGAGATGCGGGCGTATAAGTGAATCAATTATTCTAAATGAGGATATAGTTAAGAGGTGCTACATAGGCTGTGCAGGAATGAAGAGAACTGACCAGAAGAGCAATTCAGAGAATAAGAAGGCTATATAAATAACTGGTATCTATCATAACGGGTTTGAAAGAAAGAAGTTTTTAGGAAAAATGTGAGAGAAGTACATTTAATCAATGATGAAGAGCAATATGTATACAAGAAGTTCACTGGAGTATTCAGTGGAAATAATTCTCAAACACTATAAAAGAAACAAAACTCGGCAGACACAAGAACAGTCCTTGCCATTTTCCAGTGCGTAGCGACATGTATCTTGCGGTTTTCTTCCCTCTGTGCGGGATGCGGAACTCATAACCAAGCGGGAAATGGCCCTCGGCAGGCGCAAGCCTACCTCTTTCTTACGCGGACAGAAAGAAATGAGAGAACGTGAACAAGATTTAAGACAACAAATAAAAATCCGTCTCTCAGGCCATCTTTTATTTGGACTGGGAAACCGCAGCAACGCTCCACACCAATTTACTGACAAACCTCCATCTCAAGATTTTTTGTACCTGTACGCAACTCGTTGCGTTATATCCTAGAGAACAGATTATTATGCCTCTCCCCAAAACTATAAGTAACTGAGATTCCTAATTCGGAAGACAGCGGCTGACATAGTCATGTAACTAATAAATCTTCTCAGCTGTAGTCCGTTAAGAGAAACTGATCATTTATTGTGTGTAATTATGAGTTTATTCTGACGTCAGTTAACACTTTCAAGTGATTTGTACTTCTATACGTATCAGGGATGCACACATAATGAGCTGATCGAACATAATCTAAGGCTAATTTAGGAGCAAATCGTGAACTTACGTACTCAGCGTTTTAGACGGACATACAAGTACAGGTTGGCTAGGCGGTATTCCAATAACGAATTGCTCGATTAATGACGTAGTCGAATAACGATTTTTTCGAGTAAAGACTGGCCCTTATACTGGCTAGGCAAATTGTGTACGTATTTTCCTGTAAAGTGTCGCTAAATTAACCTTACGGCACACCTTTGGATGTAAGTGTTCAAGTAAATACGTTATTATTTTTACTTAGGTTTCTTATATTCCCCTATTAGACTCAAAGCCGTCAGTTCTTTGTTGCTGAAGACGAACTAGTGAAATTAGAATGCCAAGAACGTGATGGTGGCGACCACGAATTCCCCGTAACGTTATACAAGCTCATAAATGCTTCCTAACGACCGTGTCTCCGTCCTGCTTGCCAGCCATCTGCTTCACAAGTGTTTTTACTTTTTTGTACTGCTCACCTGACTATCCAGATATTTTGTTTTCTCTGTTTTAGAACTGATATGACCTCTCTATAGGATGGAAAAGTTATTTCCATCTTATGGGATGTTGTAGACGTCGACGGATCCAGTCAGTGAGTCATATGGACAGTTTGATCATAATGTAGAGCAGTAGTAGTGATTGACATTGTTCAAGAATGTTGAAGGTTAGATGAGTGGATAGAGCAATAAATGAAGCGGTATATCTTCGACTTAAGTGTAGATCATTGATAGGAGGCAACCTGCGGCATCAATAACTTGTTAATTTGCTAATGGAGAAAGTTTGGGACACAAAAATTATAGAGGAGTACAAGGAATGAAAAAAGTAAACGAGTCCAACTGAATGTAGGTTGGTGAGATGAACAGTGTTGCACAGAACAGTCTAGCGCGGAGAATTGTGCCAAACCATTCGTGCTTGTGGCCAGAACAGTGACAACACCTTTTCCTTTGCGAGACTGAGACCTGTCCCGTGATGTTAAACCTATCTCTTCATCACAATGAAATTTTCAATCTGCAGCGGAATCTGGGATGATGTAAAACTTCCTGGCAGATCAAAACTCTTTGCCGGACCGAGACTTTAACTCGGGACCTTCGCCTTTTATGGGCAAGTGCTCTAGCAATTGAGCTACTCAGACACAACGAACGACCCCTACTCACAGCTTTAATTCCTCGTTTCCTGCCTTCCAAACTTCACAGAAGCTCTCCTGCAGACCTTGCTGAACTAGCACTCCTGGAAGAAAGAATACTGCGGAGACATAGCTTACCCACAGACTAGGGGATTTTTCCAGAATGAAATTTCATTCTGCAACGGAGTGTGCACTGATAGTTCTGCAAGATCTGCAGGAGAGTTTCTGTGAAGTTTGGAAGGTAGGAGAAGAGGTACTGGCGGAAGTGAGGACGGGTCGTGCGTGGGAAGCTCAGCTGGTAGAGCATTTCCCCACGAAGGGCAAAGATCCCGAGTTCAAGAGTCGATCCGGCACACAGTTTTAATCTGCCAGGAAGTTTCCATATCTTCGTCTGCGACTTACAGGGGGATGGTTCAGTCCGTCATGTCAAAACCAACTCAGAAATTTCTCATGCGTGTGGTATTCGCTGAAAGAAATGTACGTCAAAATTTTAATTGCTAATGCGAACTGCGAGTATTTGTTTTTAAATGTTAAATGCATCTCGTCGCATTATTTGGGGGTGGTATATGACTCAGGACAGGTGGTCATATGTTCCTGAAATAATGCACTTGGTGTTGCTAAGTTCAACATAGATTTTGTTCACATGGCTACAGTTTAGCCATACTGGTGCACAGTACTCCGCCGCACAGTATACCAGTCTCAGCGCAGGTGTCCTCTGGATTGTTGCCGTTGATCCCCAAGTGGTTCCGTAGAGTTTATGGATGCTGTTTCTTGTTCTTACCTTGGTAAATGGTTTTGTAAGGCGTGATTTAATTGACAAAGCTCCCCTAGGTTCCTTGACTCCTTGTGTTTGAGGCGTGTGCCGTCAAAGTATACTTCATTTTTACAACATCGAAGCAAATCCTTAACTACCGGCACACATAGATATTCCTGATCCGAGTATCAAGAGGCTTCGTTCAAGACATCCTCCACTTGCTCTCGACAGTCTCACTGGGGCTGACATCACCTCTTGGGGCAGGACGGAGTGGCCGAGCGGTTCTAGGCGCTACAGTCTGGAACCGCGCGACCGCTACGGTCGCAGGTTCGAATCCAGGCTCGGGCATGGATGTGTGTGATGTCCTTAGGTTAACTATATATGACGGTAGTATCTGCTCCCGAAAGAACAGTTACCGTTGATGACCATGCAGCTTTGCTAGAAATGAAATGATAATTAAATGGACACCCGGTCGGGGCACACATTTTCAACATGTCCCCAATGAAGTACATCAACGCCTGTTTGCAGCTAGGGTGTCCATTTAATTATCATTTCATTTCTAGCAAAGCTGCAGGGTCATCAACGGTAACTGTTCTTTCGGGAACAGATACTACCGTCATATATAGTTAAAATATGGCTTCCCGGCCATTGACCTTCTTGTGCGAACGCACACGCTATGCCCGAACTCGTACGGGACTTGGTAGATTAATCTGCCACGAGTAATGAGTATGATGGGCAAACATCTATTAGGCGTACTACGAATGTAGTGGTGTGGACATGTTGGGAATGTGGATCTCACGGGGAGCGTGCAAGGGATAAGTCCCTGCAGACGCACTATCCTCTGTGCCCACGGTGGCTCAGATGGATAGAGCGTCTGCCATGTAAGCAGGAGATCTCGGGTTCGAGTCCCGGTCGGGGCACACATTTTCAACATGTCCCCAATGAAGTACATCAACGCCTGTTTGCAGCTAGGGTGTCCATTTAATTATCATTTCAGTCCTTAGGTTAGTTAGGTTTAAGTAGTTCTAAGTTCTAGGGGACCGATGACCTCAGAAGTTAAGTCCTATAGTGCTCAGAGCCATTTGAACCATCAACTCTTGGGGACGAGGATGGCTCCAAAAGGCCCCAACAACTTACCACCTAATGCCTTGTATTACTGAAGCAGTTCCTGGGTTTGATCAGCCCCGCAATATCTGGTCACCTCTGAAGCGACAAAGAACTGGGAACGGTAGATGTGCTGACTCACTCTTCAAAGGAGGACTGCTGTCTTCACCAGCATGTGAAAACCAACCAACACATCAGAGAATGCAGAGCCAGATCGTACAGTGGGGAGTTTGAAGAATTCCTCATGGCATCCCAAAAATCCAATCAAGATGTTTGTCTGTGAATATATGTAATGTAGAATAACGTGATGCAACAATGAAATGTACTTAAGTGCCATACGCTAAATAAATAAATACTAATTTTGCCCCTTCCCCCCCCCCCCCCCCCCCCACGAGCAACCGCTTTTGACAGAGGTTTGTACAGCCCTTCCTGCCTAGCTCTCGAATCGGCGAACAAGCGGACGTAGCGCCTCATAGCTCGAAGTCCAAAGAGCAGACACGTGAATTTTAAGCTCTTAAACCAGACAACAAGGTCTCACGTGATTCATCTTTTTTTAAGCAAGGCAATGTAAGATGTTACATTAGACAACTTCCATCAATCGGGATTTTAAATTGTCGACATTAAATGTTTTATAAGAACTCCTGTAGCACAGTTCTTATGACAATTTTGGAATAATGTATATCTTTCTAGCAATGATACAGGCAGCTAAAGGTGTAGATTTCATTATAATTTCATTCCTCTAGAGCTGCGAGACCACCTGTACAGATAACAGCTTCATATAGTTTCTTTTTTATTCCTAATGTCGAGACGCCGGCCTGGGTGGCCGAGCGGTTCTAGGCGCTAAGGTCTGGAACCTCGCGACCGGTACGGTCGCAGGTTCGAATCCTGCCTCGGGCATGGATGTGTGTGATGTCCTTAGGTTAGTTACGTTTCATTAGTTCTAAGTTCTAGGGGACTGATGACCTTAGAAGTCAAGTCCCATAGTGCTCAGAACCAATTGAACGATTTTGAACCTAATGTCGACACAAAAATGTGAAGTGTTATTGGATGACAAAAACAAACATGTTCTTACACCATGCTCGCCTGAAAAAAGAAAAATGAATGCATTGGCACTTAGTATTAATTACAATTTCTTTTAGACAGAACTGGAATGGACTGAGAAGCGGTTTTGGTCGCTATTCCACATACTGAGCTGCGTACCAGGAATACTTGATCAAATTAGTTCAATGCGGTGATGCAAACTGACAGTGTAGAAATGACTGAAGTTCAACAATAATGTTCTGTTGATAAATCTGTAATAGCAAAAAGGTATCGGAAATTATCTTATCCGACAATTAGTTAAAAAATGCTTTACATCGTATAAAAATGTTTTTCTCTAGAAGCTAAATCACGCAATTAGTTTAGGGTAGAATATCTGCATCTACATAAGAATTATATGAACAGTCTTTTCGTCGTATTTCTAAGCACAGGTGTGTCGTTACGTCTAGGCCAAGAGTCCATCAGAATTAAAGGATTATTCACTGCAAAACGTGAGAAGACATTTCGGATTGAGCACTGAAAGCTACTCTCGCCAATATTTCCAGATTTTGCTACGTCGATTATAAGACTTTTGCTGGTAAACAATCCTTTTTTTTTCAATTTTTGGTCCTAAGTTTCCTTGATGTTCCTCAAGACAGAGAGAAAGATGCGGAAACAGTAGTCCAGCGATACTTGTTAATGGCATTGTTGTTTGCGAATCTGTCATAGCACTCACCGACTGCACGACCAACTCTGTCTTTTCTTCGTTTCAATGATAAAGTCCGGTTTTCATGAAACCAGAATGAGTGGGTTTCTACGCCGCTTCTTGGGGATAACAAGAAGCTTCGTCTTCACATCAGCTACCAGTTTCTCCACAGTATTATCTGTTAATGGCATGTCGTCTACACGTTTTCTTGAGATAAACTTCGTAATTTGACGACTCCCTTTTAATGTATAATTTCCTGAATCTGTTTACCCAAGTTGAGGAAGCGCGTAGATCAGTAGTATTCCTATCGATATGAATTCAGGGCTCCCCAGTCTCGTAGGTCTCCCTCAGTGACGTTGCACTGACTCTCATGAGCAGTTCTAAATCTTGAAAAAAGTTTTCCTCTCAATCTTAAGCAAGTATCATTTTGGTGCATATTTCTTACTTCATGTCAATCTCTCTTCCATTTAGACAGTTGATGTTCAGATGCTATGAAATGAAACTGGCTTTACCCGCTGCTTAAGTTAAACGTCTTCTCCTTCCTTCGTTTAACGAAAGAATTTGCAGTCTTTTCTTCGTCGCTCAAAGCTGTGACGTACATGTTTTGTTCTGACTCTGAAGGTACTGTATTTTTATTCTGGACATTAATTAAATTCAAATGGCTCTGAGCACTATGGAACTTAACATCTGAGGTCATCTGTCCCCTAGTACTTAGAACTACTTAAACCTAACTAACCTAAGGACATCACACACATCCATGCCCGAGGCAGGATTCGAACCTGCGACCGTAGCAGTCGTGCGATTCCGGACTGAAGCGCCTGGAACCGCTTAGCCTCCGCGGCCGGACCAGCCTAATGCTCCTGCAAAATCTTGCTGATCACTGCATATGAAGAGAGATGTGGAGACATGGCAGCTGTCGGATGTGACTAACGTTATCGGAACTTTTGAGATGGAGATGGGAACACAAAATGTCCAGAGGAGATGCACGTCTGGAGAAAGGTTCATTCACTGGCATGAGAGACACCGGGAATCATATCGACACATCTCACAGACGGCTGTAGTCTAATGACTGCAGAATGAGAAGTGATGACGCGGGCTCTGGACGTCAGTGTGGCGAAAAGCAAATTTCTACTTCACGATAATATGGTAACATCTTCTTACTGGTTCTAATAGAAGAATAACAGCAGATGAAATCAATGCCACCACGAACCATTGAATTAATTACTGAAAGCTCGGTTGTTTTGCTGTCAGCATACCATAGAAAATAGAGAGTTCATAGGATTGTCTCAGTTGTTGCCTGCTTCTTCTAATATTTCTGCAATTTCTAGTTACATGGTGATATCACTGGAATGAATGTCCAAGAAATTACCTAATAAGTAACATACATGTTGGTCTTCAGAATTAATTGGATTTCGCATTACTCCTGCACGAAGACAGATGTTTTCAGCAAGAATGTGCCAAGTAATCACAATGAAAACTAAAATGAATGCGTGGGATCTCCGAGTAACAAATAGGAGCCAGCAGGCCGCTGTGGCCGAGCGGTTCCAGGCGCTTTAGTCTGGAACCGCACGATCGCTCCCGTCGCAGATTCGAATCCTGCCTCGGGCATGGGTGTCTGTGATGTCCTTAGGTTAGTTAGGTTTAAGTACTTCTAAGTTCTAGGGGACTGATGACCTCAGATGTTAAGTCCCTTAGTGCTCAGAGCCATTTGAACCATTTTCGGACCATTTGAACTATTTGAACAGGAGCCAATGGACAGAGACTGCGGATAGGTGGCTCTCGGTTGGAATGTGGACCGGCCCTGACGCATGCCGAGATTGTCCTCGCAGTTGTTATAATGCAGTGTCCCGGATAGCGCAGTCGTTGACGCACCTGCCTAACAAGCAGGAGATCCTCGCAGTTGTGATAAAGCTGTGTCCCGCATGGCGTAGTGGTTAACGCACCTGCCAAGTAAGCAGGGGATCTTAGGTTCGGTTCACAGTCCAGTACACATTTTCACTCATCTCCGCTGGTTCCGCGTTATGTTCCGTTGCATCTGACAGCAGTGATCACTTTCAATTTACAAAAAAAAAAATTAGTTTTATCCCCATTGCTAAAACTTAATGATGCCACAGAGGCCAATGATAATTATTATGGATATTAAACGGCAGCTGAAATCTGCTTTACAAGTTATGATCGTGTTGCGTCCCATTATCCGTTTACCGATGTGCCGTCAGTCAAGGATGTGTGCCTGTCTTGTTGTACATTCGCTGTCTGCTGCAGCTACGGCAGCGGTGTATAATTCTCCTTACCCGGGAAGGAATCTGGAATATTTCCACATTTTTAAATACTTACAGTGTGTCTAAGATTTTAACATTCCGTTCCTTTCGTAGTATTCTTCGTGTATAATAATTTTCAGGCAAGGTTTCGACATACCAGATTGGACAATCCTTTGTGAGAGCTTTTCTGGACATCATCAAGTTCGACAAAAAGATATAAAGCTTCGTAAGGTGCAAGACACGTGAGAAAAATCAGGCATCACATGGCAAACATAATTGACAATGTGATTTGAATAAAAGTTAATGCGTCGTGGCACGCTGGCATCGTCGCTCTTACCAAGGCAGCTTGAATACAAAGCATTTTATACCACGCTGCATCATGGACTTATAAGAAATGTTTTGAAATTTCCTTAAGTTTATCTAATTATTTTACTTTGTTGCATGCATAAATCCACTATAGCAAACTACGTATTTCCAGAGAAATCGTACACTGACATCACTGTTAATGCTCAGCGATACTGGTCTTTCTAGGTTTTGTTGTTGACGTGATTTCTTATGTCCTTGGGGAATACTTTCGCCTCATGAAGTCAATATGATAAATATTTAAGAAACGCAAACATTTTGCGTTTTTACAGTATGCCAAATAGGAGACACGCGATTGAAAAAAAAAAATGGTTCAAATGGCTCAGAGCACTATGGGACTCAACTGTTGTGGTCATCAGTCCCCTAGAACTTAGAACTACTTAAACCTAACTAACCTAAGGACATCACACACATCCATGCCCGAGGCAGGATTCGAACCTGCGACCGTAGCAGTGGCACGGTTCCGGACTGAGCGCCTAGAACCGCGAGACCACCGCGGCCGGCTACGCGATTGAACTATTTAGTTCAAGATTCGATGATGTGAAACGATACCTGCGGATTTGGTAAGCGGAACTGCCCACGTTCGATACCGAATACACACATGGAAGGAAAACGTTCCTGCCTCGAGACATTATTTTCTATTTTCGAACGTGAGCCCAGACAGATTGTGGCTTCATTGGAACTGTTAATGCGAATTTTACTTGAAAAAAAAAAGAGGCCAGATAATACTCAAGAAACGTAAAGCATAGGCAAGCATTTATTCGTTTACGTAGATAACACCTACTGATGAAGTTTTGTGTTACCATTGTCTCCTCCAATCATCGAGGACATTCGTAACATGCGGCAACGTGAAATTTTAATTGCGAGTAGCTGCTTTCGAATTGTGTTAGTTTTACGTTGGTTTCATGCAATACATTAAATAACTTAGATTACTAATGAATATTTGCCTTTCTTTATTCCGGTGAAGTCGGCGTTTGAATGCCAAACTGAGGACTCAAGAACGATAGTCGATAGTCTCAAGTGGTGTGAAATATGCTTCTCTCACACTCACGCGGACAATGGAGTAGCTACCAAAGGGGCGTTAGTGACAATAAAGGCAGGGTAAACTGTGTGCTGACCACATACAGTGAAACGTCCCCTTTGAACAATTATACGAGACTGTGCTTATACTGACACACAGTATTTTTAGCGCAACGCAATCTGACTTTCAAAATTCCCTACAAAAGAATGGCCCTGACTAACATTAAACTATACCTTTCACAAATCACTTACCTCACAAAAATCTTCGCTGCTCAAGCTACTGCAATACAGCGAGCGCCACTACTGCCAGCTAAATAAAAGATTCAAACTATGGAAGGCACTAACTACTGATAGGGATAGTTAGCAAATGAAAGATATTAATAGAGAACAAACAATGTATTTACCTTGATATCATCATATATATAGCAGTTCATGACAAATTACAAAACTCCGCCATCTCTCTCCCCACATCCACCACTGCTGGCGGCTCACCTCCAACTGCGCAACGCTACGCGCTGTTCACAGCCAGCTGCCTAACACTACAATGGTTGAGTATTACAACAATGCAAAACAGCCACAGACTGCACACAGCACAGCCAGTGATTTTCATACAGAGGTGACGTTACCAATAAAAAAACCTAAACAGCCTACTTACAACAGCAGTCCTCCACCACTACTGTTTAGTGGTACGGTAGCTTCAGCACAAGACGATGTAGCAGGTGGTCGGATCTCGAATGCTACCACGTTGTTGACATTCGGCAGTCGTATAATGTCGACGTGTGTTTTGAATGTTTCGCAAAATAAGTAAGACTGAATGTATGTGATACCTACAAAGAAGAATATTTAGAAATACAAAGGAAAGAACATTCGTCGAGTGATAACATTTTTGTTACTCTACCACTAACTGAAAAGAATAGGAATAATTATTTACACTGAAACGTGTAATTATTGACTACAGGAATACATTAAAGAAGTTTATGAATGACGAAACACACTGTTGAAAAAAAATGCAGTACCTCGAGGACAAGGTCAATTTATTGGCAAGTGATGTGACAGGTACTTCACCTTGTAGAAGTACATGACAAAGTCAGGCCAAATAAAATACGAATGTCGCAGTAAAGGATGCCCAAACAGTAATATGAATACACAATGTAACTCCCCCCCTTCTGGTGCCATAGAAGGCGTGCACTCTCGCATGAAAGCGAACATAAAGCTACCGAATCGCTTCCTGCGATTCAGTGCTCCAGGCATATTTTTGTTATAGATCGGCAGTCGTTCTTGCAGGCTTGGAGACTCAGTAAGTTCCCAGTTCACCACGTCCCACAATTGGGGAGAGATCTGGTGCCTTTTGCAGTCCGGGGCAGTGGTAGTACTCCATGAAGAGTACGTTTCGGTGGAGCATCCGTACGCGGATGTGAACTATTTTGCTGAAGAAGCACATCACCTCTCTCTCAAAGGAATGATAATAGCTGGGGGACAACAGCCTGTACAGTGGGCGAATGTACTATTAAAGAAGCCGCTCAGCAGGTCAACGCTGCACACGTGTACGTCGGATATTCACATAGAGACAGAATCTTCTCTCATAACTGAATACAGCAGAGCGCCGTTGCACTCTCCAGTCGATACTTTCGAGGCAACTTAGTAGCCGTGCTTGGCAGTGTCATGACGTCGATGTAATCTTGGCCAGAGGCACGTATGAAGATGGGCCTGCTGCAAGCATACGGTTCCCTTTGTTTTGCGGTGACACAGTACATGGAAATATATGCTCGAATGCGCGAATTTTTTCCCTGGGTGATGTTCGGTTGGCCACCGCAGGCCACTACTCAGAGCAATTACTCATCACCGATACGTCATTTCCTAAAGTTGCTTCTGTCCAGCAGTACTTCCATCAAAATTCCACTTTGCTCAAACGGAAGAAGTTGTTCAGCTGAAAGTAAGTAGTCTTCTTTGGGGCACGGTTGTGTCCTAGAATGAATGTTGCAAATGGTGTTCATCTCCAAACTCAGCCCAGTGACTGTCCGCTAGTTGGAAAGGCAGAGCGCACGAACAGGACTCCGGAGAACCATCTGATTGCCGATGAGCATGACAAGAGAATCGCTATCAGAACAACTCTTCAGGATGAACATGTTATGTCCTGGCGCTACTAGGTATGGGGATGTCGAAATTCTTTTTCTGGCAGCGTAGATGAGAGATTTGTGACAAATGGCATGTCCTGTCTTTCTTCAGACCGGTACTAAGTTGATACGTCTGTCTTGTTTTCAGGGGAAGATGCCAGTTTCGTTGGCAAACATTTTTTTTTGTTAAGGTAGGGCTGGCGGTGGAGGTGGCACACTGAATTGGGGGGAGGGGGGTGGGGGGGGGGGAATATGAACTTTTGTGCTCTTCACATGGTTCTCTCTTGCTATTTTTCTTCCTCTCTTCATCTTCCAGTAGCACTTGCAACCTACGACCTATATCCTCGATTATTTTCTGGATGTATTCCAATCTCTTCAGTTTTGACCCTCTGGTACCATGGAAGTTATTTCATGATGTCTTATGTCCTATGTCCTGTCACTGCTTCTTTCAGTGTTTTCCATATAATCCTTTCCTCGTCGATTCTGTGGAGAACCTTCTCTTTCCTTACCTTATCAGGTCACCTCACTTTCAACATTCTTCTATAGCACCACATCTCAAGCACTTCTGCGGTTTTCCCACAGTCCATGTTTCAGTACCACCCTATGTTATGCACTAGAAGTACATTCACAGAATTTTTCCCTCAGATTAAGGCCTATGTTGGTTACTAGAAGACTTCTCTTGACCAGGAATGCACTTCCTGCCTGTGCTAGTCTACTTTTTGCATCATCCTTTCTCCGTCCATCATGGGTTATTTTGGTGCCTAGGTAGCCAAAATCCTTAAATTCATCTACTTGTGTTCACCAACTTTGTTGTATAAGTTTCTCGCTGTTCTCATTTCTGCTACTTCCCATTACTTCCGTCTTTCTTCAAGTTACTCTCATTCCACTTTCTGTACTCATTAGATGGTTCATTCCATTCAACAGATCCTTTAATTCTTCTACACTCTAAAATTTTAGACAGATTTCTACATTTTGAGCAAAGCAGCGATTGGTATACGGTATAATGCTGAAAATCAAGTAAAAACATCTCGATCGTGTTTCAGATTTTTATTTGTTAGCAACCGGCTCCATCCCTTTCCTCAGGCTAGCACTGCAGTGACATCCTTACTTCTATGGATCTCGCTCCGTTTGCCGCCAGCAGCAGCCACCGCAATGGCGAGAAGAAATCTTAAGATGGTCGGAGGAAAGGACCGAATCCGGTTGGTAACGAATAAAAATCTGGAAACGCGATCGGGACTGTTCTTGTTCGAGTTTTAGCTTCTTCACTTTCATTGAGGATACCAAAGTCATCAGTAAATCTTATCATTGATATCTCTTCAGGCTGAATTTTAATCCTGCTTGCTACTTTTTTAAACACTGTTACTGACCTTATGAAACATTTAAGGTGCCTACGTTTTGTGAGGCATCTCCTGTGTTTCCAGACGTAATTTTGCACGAACACTAGTCTGCTGCATAATTAATGAAGTAAGCGAGCATTCAGACTAACGCAGTTACATTTGTTTGGGAGGTCGAAGTACATTATTGTTACAAAAAAGAATTCTCCCACTGTAGGGGAAAGTTGTTCAGGAAGTTGATGCCCTACCGGAAGAACTGCACTAATTTCGTCCACTTTCTGGAATTGCCGCGTGTTTTACGAGGCATTTTTTGCGAAGTGTTTGGGGAATCCGGGGCGAAATATAGACGAATGGGTGGAGCAGAGCGGCAAAGGGCATAGCGACCCGGTTATTACCGCCATTAGGTCGGCGGAGACGGCCGCGGCGCAGTTAGGCGAGAGTTAGGGCCGACCGCCCGCCCCTTGCCGCCAAAGTGCGCCTCTGGTCCGGCAAAGTGCTACGGCGACAAATACCCTGCCAGCCGCGTCGCCCCCGTCCTTACTGAAGAAACGCTGAATCACTGCGCCCTCACTGTTTCCTTTATTCCGCTCTTAAACTAGGACCGCAGATGTTAAAACAACGGAACTCGTGTACTGCCAATATCGCTACTTCTGTCACTTGTACTGAGAGGGTGTTAAGGCTCTTGCTAAAGGTCAGCTGCATCCTTGTCTCAAGATACTCATAATCTCAGATTACACTAAGTGCATAGTTACCTTCGTGCGATTCTCGAAGCACATTAAGATTGAGCAGTTCACATTCGTGAAAGTAAAACACTTGATGGGACAGTTACGATGATTGAAATTACGATGAAAATGGATTGAAAATAAACGTTTGTGAGCGTAATAGAGACTAAATTTGGTTTGTTGTAACGTCTTTTTTTTCGCAAATTAAAATGAAGATAATCATATGTTTTGCATTTCACATGTAATTGTATTCCGTATACAGTTTAATTAAAAGAAATTAGGGCAAATCACTTTCGTGCATAACAAATTCGAGTAAATCATGTCAAAACAACAGTATGACATGTTCACTTATTTGTAATACTCGTGAAAAATTTTATGAAAAAAACTAACATTCTGTGTCGGCCTCGTAGTTCTGTTGATTCACGTATCCAATTTACATCAAAAAGCAGTTCAATCAACAAAACAACATAATACAAAAAATGTTCTCCAAGATGTACTTCAGATCAATTTATGGTGCTTACAGTATTATCATATTATTATGCATACAAAATGTTTACTGGCTTTGCCGCCTTTTCATATTTATTTATTGTTTTTTAATACCGTGATAATATGTATGAGAATGTATTAGTTATAGTTAAGCTATGTATCAACACTTATAAAACAATGAAACTCGTTACATTTCATCACAATAATATTTTGTAGTAAGACAATGTCTTGTTAGCTAGTGGACCTGCGGTTCACAATGACCAGTGCCAGACGACGGATACGAAGGTCTCGGGTTCGATACCTGGCCACTTCTAGGATTTTACGTGTCACTCATCTCTTCCTTCACCTCCGAAAATGTTCTTTGATGTGAAAAATTCCGACTTTCACCGAGGTAACTGTCTGTAACTGGCTGACTAAGGCAGCTCGAAGATCGGTGGAAAGAACGGTATACCATTTCCTACAGAACCTCACCTACGAGAGAACTAGGGTACCCAAATCCCAAACCAGTCTTTACCTTATCTTACGTTAGCTAAGTATTAAGGAAGTCTCAGGTATATTCGTTTTCTCCATCCATTTTGTCGGTTTCCTGGCGATTGGCGTTACACTCTGTCGTCCTCTTGGTATTTTTATTTATTTATACTGCTTTCCAAAATGTTATGTAGCTGCATTGGATTTCAATGCTATAGATTTTTATTCAAATCTTTATTTGCCAAGATCATGATGAGTGAAACAGTTATTACAAGTTTCGTTTGCTCATACGATCATGTTCGGATGTGGAAGTTTATATGGAAGGTCACAGATTAGAAAAACTTCGCAATACATTAGCATTAACAAGCGTAATTATGCAAAAAAATTTGGGAGTTCATTGTAGGCTACAAAGATGTGGTGCCTAGATCAAGAGAACAGGCAAGACACAGTAATTTCAGTTTTAACATTCTTTATGAAATGTCAACTGTAATACAAATTACAATAAATTAAATGAATATGATCCAAAGTCAATGGCATGAAGGTTTGTGTAGTAAGATTCCAATAAAAACATACCTTACAATTCTATTTACAATAGATGTAAGTGAAACATTTTATATGTATGTGGTAATACCATGTAGGTGAAGTCAGGCTATAACGACTTACCCGGGTAAAATCACATAGCAAAGCTATGGACGAAACCATTTGAGTGGTGCCACCTGCTGTATAGAAAGGTCGATAGCTAACCTTGTTCTATGTATCTGGCGACAAGCTACCAGCTTTCGTCTTGATATTAGGAACGAAAAACTTATAGGTAGGAGGAAATCGTCAACATAATCTTGGGATGCAGTGCAGAAACAGCAGGCTACAGATGATGTATACAGCTGCGAGATGGCATGGCTGCGGGCGTGGAAAGCATTCGGAGTTCCCCAGGCGACGCTTAGAAGACGAGTTAGGAATACGAACAAAAAAAAAAAAAAAAAAAAAAAAACTTTTCAGTAGTGTTCAGAAAGGACTGGGCAGATTCCAGCTAACTTTCGACACTGCATTGGAGCATGAACTGGTAAAACACCTGAAACTATTAGAGTCGCACATGTTTGGTATGACTATGAAGGAGGAGAGATAACCTGCGTTCCCAATAGCCGAGGAAAGCAAAGAGGTGACTTAGTTTTGGGAAAGAAATATTGTACGAAAAAGACCTTTCTTGCGTCAACAGTAATGCTTCCGAAGATGGTCATTGCTTGTACTGCTTGGAACTATACTCCCATGCAAAACCCATAGAACACTGGGTAAGGTGTCTGCAGTGTAATTTATGGAAAGACATTGAATGTTCTGGAGTAAGTCCCAGAACTAAAAACATTATCTGTGATGTTCGCAAATAGGTGCGACGGGTAAGAAGCATTTTTTGAAAAGCGGAACCTATTTTTTTGCTTCATGGATTCGCATTCGTAATTCTACTTTTAGTGTTCACTTTTTGTACGACTGAACTGAGGAACTTTAATTGATCCAGTTGAAGGATTGTTTAGGGACCAGTCTTTATTTGTTAAGTACAAAACTATTAAATATATCAAATATCTAATGTTTATCTGAATATTTTACATTTTCTTACTCCTTTGTCATTTACCCTGACATCGGTTTGAAATGACATATTATGCACATTTTACAAGACCGCCAAAAACGTACGGTTTATATTAATTTAAAAACATGGCACCCAGACAGCGAAACCTGCAGGTATTCACTGGTCCTGATACAAATTTTATTTAACATTATGGTTTATAAAGCAATAATGACCTAAAAACAAAATGGTATGTCATTTTAGCCGGGATTCCCCTAAACATGGCTGTAGAAAGTTGAATGTGACATAAGGTAAGCCACCGTGCCTCGCCATAGATTCAGTCGAAGTTAATACTTTCAAGGCAGCAAACAGGCAGACTGATACTTTTTGCATGGGCAGACGGGGTAGCAAAGACGCCACCCCACTGCAGTAACATAGGGTAATTTAGAAGACATATAATACAGCCAACAGTCAGTAATAAAATTATTACAATTTGTCTAATAAAACTGAGGTTTCACGGACACCACTGTGCATACATTGTAGTATTTACAATCATTTAGCTGCCTTCGCTCTGGCAGAAAATACGTCTATGTCACCACTACTTCAACCCCACAATTCTCAGTTCTCTTACAATATTCGCCTAATATCACAAAGTTGATCCAAAATCTCCCTTATGACCATGAAAATGGAGATAACCTTATTTAAACGAATTCTGTGAGGTCCTCATTGCATGTAATTCATTGTTACGAGTGTGGGTACAACAGACGTGATTAAAAAAATTAAAAATTATGACTAACGGCCACAGGTATCTTGTTTAACTAAGTTCTTACCATACCACCATTGGTTTTGTAAGTATAGGGCTAACACTCGAATGATGTTAAGTACCACGAGTGCTAGTGAAGAACTGGTAGACGAGCGTTTTTCGGTATTTAACTGCACTCGATTTCCGAGACAGTTTTGGTATCTGGAAATGAGATTATGTTGCCATAAAACGCCTGTACATGAAATGACAAATTATGTGATCCCATGTGTGGGGAAACTGACAATGTTATGGGAATAAATCAAACAATAACTTAAGAAACCTAATATAGATATCCCTCCTACAATGAACTAAGTGAAAACTAGTTAATGTGTGTGTGTGTGTGTGTGTGTGTGTGTGTGTGTGTGTGCGTGTACTTGTGCTCGCTCGTGTACGTGTATACTGAAAGCTTAAGGATAAAGACCTGGTGAGACCAATCAATTCCCACGCACGTACTCTGACGATGGATATTTTAAATGTAGCGTTTTGCCCGTAGACAGCATCGGTGTATTTCCTTAAATACAGGAACTATCCCATATAGGAAAATGTTGTGGAAAATTTATTGTAAAACATACTGCTGTACAAAACGTAAAGCCGAAAGTAACTTTGGCAGCAACTGTCATCGCCAAGTAACATAGCTCGATGAAACTTGGCCATAAATACACTGAAGCGCCGAAGAAACTGATATAGGCATGAGTATTCAAATTAAGAGATAAGCAAACAGGCAGAATACGGCGCTGCGGTAGGTAGCTCCTACATAAGAAAAGAAGCGTCTGCCGCAGTTGTTGGATCGATTATTGCTGCTAAAATGGCAGGTTATCAAGATTTAAGTGAGTTTTAACGTGGTGTTATAGTCGGCGCACGAGCGATGGGACACAGCATCTCTGAGGTAGCGTCGAAGTAGGGATACGAGTGTAACGTGAATAACATGCATCCAGTAAAACATCAAATCTCCAACATAGCAGCGGTCGGAAAAATATCCTGCAAGAACGGGACCTACAAAACTGAATGAACCGTTCAACGTGACAGAAGTATAACACTTCCTCAAACTGCTGCAGACTTTAATGCTGGGCGATCAACAAGAGTCTGCGTGCGAACAGTTCATCGATACAACATCGATATGGGCTTTCGGAGCCGAAGGCCCACTCGCGTACCCTTGTGGAATGCCTGACACAAAGCTTTACTCCACGCCTGTGCCCGTCGCCGACATTGGAATGTTGATGAATGAAAACATGCCTGGTCGGTCAAATATGGTTTCCTATTGTACGAGCTGATGGTCTTGTACGGGTATGGAGACAGCCTCATAAATCCATGGACCCTGCATGTCAGCGGGGGACTGTGCAAGCTGCTGGAGGGTTTGTAATGGTGTGGGGCGTGTGCAGTTTGAATGATACGGCACCACTGATACGTCTAGATACGACTCTGACAAGTGACAAGTATGTAAGCATCCTGTCTGATCGTTGCATCCATTCATGTCCATTGTGCATTGACACGGACTTGCGTAAATCTATCAGGGCAATACGACACCTCACACGTCCAGAATTTCTACAGTGCGGCTTCAGGGACACTCTTCTGAGTTTTAACATTTCCGCTGGCCACCGAACTCTCCAGACATGAACATTATTGAGCATATTTGAGATGCCTTGCAGCGTGCTATGCTCCACCCACTTGTATTGTTACGGATCACATCGGTGTGTGTGTTTGTCCTTAGGATAATTTGGGTTAAATAGTGTGTAAGCTTAGGGACTGATGACCTTAGCAGTTAAGTCCCATAAGGTTTCAAACACTTTTGAACATTTTAACATGCCATCTTGTGTTGCGGCACTTCCGCGTGGTCGCGGGGACCCTTCACGATGTTAGGTAGGTATACCAGTTTCTTTGGCTCTTCAGTATAGAAAGAACATAATACTCTGACTAACATAAAGAAATGTACAATGAGACAAACAGAAGTAGCACCTTAATTAAAAGACAATATTTGCACTGAAGTCACGGTGCGTCATGATCATCCTCTGTTCTTTACAAAAGCAGACTCAATGGTTGTAAAAGATGGCCTGATCACCACAGACGGCAAAGACGCTGTGCAAACGGGCTCCCAATCTGGCCTCAAGAGTTCTTGTAGAAGGGCTATGACAAGTGCCAAGTGTTGGATGGTCCTTGGTGCACGTGGACGTGCTGCAATACGTCTCTGGATCGCATACCAACTTGCTCTATGGGGTTTAAGTCGGGGGATAGGGGAAGACCAGACCAGTCGCCGAATGTCCTCTCGTTCCAAAGGCGCCCCATCAGCGCTGTTCGATGAAAATAGAGCTGAATGTACCCCTGCAAGACGTACATGGGGAAGTAGCAGAGTCTGCAGTGTTACAATCACTGTAGTCAGTTCCCTACACAATCTTATTGTCTTCTTGTCTGCTCTAGTAATTTTCAGTATCTATTACTGAGCTGCTCAATGAGCATAAGCCAGTTTTTAATTATTTTTGCGTTTGAACGTGAACTCTTACCGCAATAAGCCAAACCTTGTATAGCGCACACAGAAAGCACTGGTCAGTATACATTTACTCTTCTCTTTGTTTTAAATTTTCTGTCCTCATAGTCTCAACATCTACAATCACAAAAATTAAAAATTCTTTCTCTCACTTCATTGCTAAATTCGGTAGTTTCATTAACAAACACAGAGCAAAAATTTGACGAAGGGAAGCAAGATGGGGTTCAGAAAGAAAAATTACAAGATGTAATGTGGATAACAAAATCTCAAAGACGAATGACTACCAACAGGAATCTAGTGAAAAATGGGGTTATCAAAATTCACTGGAAATAAGCAGGAAAATATTAAAGGAGCGTAGGTTTGCATCAGGTTATTGAACAGAGTATCAGCACAAATTTCACGCGAGGCTGATGCCAGACGAAAATATCATAAGGAAATATAATTCACTCAGGAAGGTGGTAGCTCACAAATCCCTCGTTCAAACTGATACTCATCAGTCTGGGACCCATGCCCGGTGGGATTAATTGAAGAGATGGAGAATTTAAAAAAGAGCTGCGTGTTACGTCACGGATTTCCTGGAACTACTACAGTCGCGAACGCAACAAGGGAGATGTTGTCTATCACTGTGTGGTTTAATGTCATAGTATAGAGTGTATCACTCCAACATGAGGCAAGACAAGTATTATTACTTCTTCGCACATACCTCTTGTGAAATCATCGCGACGATAAGATGGTAGAAATTCGAGCTCATGTGCTTACACACAGTGCATGCAACAGGAAATGAGCAAAAGACGGTGGAAAACAGATAATTTACCTTGCTGAGTACAAACGTAAATATTTAATCGTCAGGAAATACCAATTACTCACTTTCTATGTATTTGGCGCAGTCGTAGCGAGAAGTGGCAGCAAAATGACTGTTCATGTTGGTTTGTACAATCTGCAAGTCTGGAGGCAAATCACCAGACTTCCGGAGGAATATCGTCCACACAATGCTGAAGTTAGCAATGACAAATAGGTGCGAGAATTATCGCACAATCAGCTCATCAGCTTTTACGTCCAACTTTCTGAGAATGATATACGTGTATAAGAATGTCCATCCCAGGAATCTAAGAATCATACAGATTTGTCTCCCGCACTGGTAAACAAAAACTTCTGTCGAATATCTTTTGCCGTGGTCAGACACTATCTTAGGAGATTTAGATGCCGTGAAAAGATTATATGGAGTCTTCAAAAAGACTTTCTCGAATTCGCGATCCAAACTTTCCATTATTTTCTTTAAAATTTATGCAAAGGACGTCAGCGTGAGAAATCCGTTTTGAATGTCGTACCCGAGTACAAGGAAATTGTTCATCTGGTGTTCTCCAAAGCATCGAAAGAACAGGTACAGCCGCTGGACGTAAATGGCTTTCTATGTTGGAAGTACTTTATGAGAAAATGTTCAGATCTAGATCTGAAAGATTATGATGTCCATCTCCGTTTGAGAAACAACGTAATCCAACTGTAGCCACTAGTATCAGTTCTCCTCGCCAAAGTTTTCCAGTGTACTTAAATATGCTTGGAACAAATACGATTTTTAGAGAATCACCTGTATAAATTTGAAACCCTGCTGAATTTTGTTTTATTATCTTATGTTGTCGGTCGTGTATATTACATAAAGAAATTCCGTGAATTTTTTGTGCTTGGTGGGAAAATACGTTGTTTTAAGCATTTTTGATGGATTATCATTATTGCAATCACTGTGTATTATTATAATGATTTACTTACTATTTTCGATTAACAAAATACACATGTGTTAAATGATAAATAAAAAACCAAAAATAAATTTGAAACAAAGAAAACAAATTAGAAAGAAAAAGTAACAATTTGAAATGTTAAACCAAAATAAGTAAAACAAATAGTTAGGAAAATAATGAACGTTTAGACATTTTAATTAGATATATTGAAAATACTGCAATATCACATTGCGTGCAGCTTATTTTCCAAAGATGGTATTTCAGACCAACTTCATTGCACATGGATGGATGTAGCATGAAAGCGATTCTTTAATTTATCTAGTAACAAAAGTTTTCATTTTCCAGAATTAATTAATGGTGGTAGAGCGTTTTGCAAAATTCAAATTATTATATAAGTTGTTTATACATTGTTGAAGAACGTTAATTGTTTCTCTACGTTTATAAGAAACACATTTCTCATATTTCATCATTTCGAAAGTGTTCACTCTCAACCTAACATGTGAAATTACCTTTCAAGGTGTGATTTATCCCCTAAAAATAAAATAGGGCAAAAAACGAAAAATACGTATGGCGTTATTTACCCCTCTTCTTTCGCGACAAATTTCATCAAGATCGTTTATTTACACCTGGAAATGTTCCCTTGTAAACGATCTCATGTGGGTCTTCGTCAGCTACATGAAGGTAGCAAGGTACTTTGATGTTTTTCAGGTGCTTTCATTGTCTCAGAGAGTACTCGAGATCTCACATTGAACAGATTGTAAGGTTCAGACATATTGCCCAAAGACTAATTTTATTTCTGGGCGTCATGTCACACCAGAAACGATGGAAGAGCCAGCACATTAGTTTCATGCTTGCACTCCTGATGTTGCGGAACGGTTCTTCGCAACTAAAAACTCTGCCACACGAGAGGAAAGCGGCAGAAAGACGCCATTACGTAGAGTACCACACGGTCCGGGTAACGTACGGAGCCTCGAGAATGGAATCGGACGTTGCTCAAAGGGGACTACAATGGCTGCCACTCGCGTCTTAGGAGCAGCCGAGACACGCTGCCGCCCTCTTAAACTGAAGACATTTCTCATCTGGCGGAGTGCATAGCAGGCCCCGACTGCAGTTCCCCCGTCACTTTTTCTTATAATGTGACTGGGACTCTTCCGATCTGAAGCAAATTGCGGGATGAAAGGAACAAAGCCAACATGCAGGAGCTTGGTAGAACGTAAGCTACCAGAGTGGACGTTTCATATGACACACACTCACAAGGGGAGTACATCATATCGAAAGTACAGAAATAATTTTAATATACGGATATCTGTTCCAGCACCCGTCAAGATTATTTACCTATGAAACACCGTCTGCGTTGAAGACAATGGAAGAGTAAACAGCAGAATATTAGGAGTTATAAATGATGTATACTTTGGCAAAATCTAAGCAACTGCTCGAAATAATACTTGATAATACTTGCTTTACTTACAGAGACACATAAACCTAAAAGGGATGTTGTCGTGCTGTAGTACGTTTATCCCTTTCTTACGTTTATCCCTTTCTCGTCATCGAAGTGCGTATGGCACTTTCAGTGATTGAAACACTGCAGAATGGAGCGCTGTGCACACTTAACAATGGCACCGTGTGCGTTGTGCTATATCACTTTCACCGAACTCGGACTGCGCTAGTCCGGTATCAATATTCACAACGATGTCATAATCTAAACCCTTCCGATGAGCTGCTGTAAGTACTGCATGTCTTAACAAACATTGTTCTAGCAAATGTTTATCTTTTGACCAAATAATATTTCACCTACGGCTCTTGTGTATATTCAAATTCGTAAACCTCCAAAAGCAACTACATAGAAATACAGATGGCAAAGAGATCGGAAGGAAATAATGACTTCCATTCACACAGCGCATTGCGGCAGTGCACCGGCGAGAGCTCAAAATCTGTGCTGGACCGGGACACCGGGATTCGAATTCGGATGCTCCACTTGTTTAGAAGACATAACCGCCCCCTCCCCCTTTTCTTTCGCCTCGGCCATCTGGACAGACTTCCTCTTCGACCCAAATTACCAAATTACCAGGACACTTGTCCATTAACCCCCCCCCCCGTTTGCAGATTTCTGATACCCGTAGGAGTTCGGACGCTGGTAGTGCACCCGCAGTGAAACTTTTGCATCAAACAGCCGTCGCGCTCCTAGAATTATAGATATGAAATGTCCGATAGAACACAGACCACTCACTTTTATAACTACAGGTAATCGTCATTGGTGTTGGTGGGAGGGCAGGTCTAAGTATTTTATAAACATGTTTACGAGTTTATCGTTCCAGCTGTGCATCTCTAACAGTGTTTGATGTATATGCCATTACGTTCACAAATGCTTGAAATCCATCGCTGAGTCAACAACAGCCTCCCGAGAACTTAATTTTCGAAAATTGGTTTGCTACAGCTCTCCATGTTACTATATCGGCTGGAAACCTCTTCATCACTGCAAAAATGCTGCAGCCTACGTCCATTTGAGTCTTCTTAAGGTATGCAAGCCTTTGTCTCCTTCTACAAATTTTATTTTCCTATACTTTACAGCGTCAACATGCACAAAATGAACAGAATATCTGTAGTGCTAGACGCTGTTCGCCCAATATGCTGTAGCTAAGTTTTAATAAACCAGATTTCTGTTGCAAACGAAGTTAAATTTAATCTCCGCATCTGATTCATATCAGAAGTGCAGGTTCTAATGCCGCTGAAGGAAAGAATACTTAAGGATCATAAAACCTAGCTAACACCACACGGAATACTAATGCACGACACATCATAAATTTGAAACTTCCTGGCAGATTAGAACTGTGTGCCGGACCGAGACTCGAACTCGAGACATTTGCCTTTCGCGGACAAGTGCTCTACCATCTGAGCTACCCAAGCACGACTCACGCCCCGTCCTCACAGCTTTACTTCTGCCAATGCCTCGTCTCCTAATTTCCAAGCTGTGAGGACGGGGCTTGAGTCGTGCTTGGGTAGCTCAGATGGTAGAGCACTTGCTCGCGAAAGGCAAAGGTCCCGAGTTCGAGTCTCGGTCCGGCACGCAGTTTTAATCTGCCAGGAAGTTTCATATCAGCACACACTCCGCTGCAGAGTGAGAATCTCATTCTGGAGACATCATAAATTTAACTGTTCCTTCGAAGTGAATGGTAGACATTAAATCTGTTCATCTACGTACGAAAAGGATTCGAAAGGCCCAGAGGTACCGGCCAACAATAGTGTCATCCATGGCCGATTGGCGTCACTGAATGCGGATATGGAGGGGCATGTGGTCAGCACACCGCTTTCCCGGCCGCTGTCACTTTCCGTGACCGGAGCTGCTGCTCTTCCGTCAAGCAACTCCTCAATTGTCCTTAATGGGCTGAGTGCACCCCGCCTGCCAACTGCGCCCGGCAGGTCCAGACTGTCACCCATCCAAGTGCTAGCCAAGCCAGACAGCATTTAACTTGGTTGATCTGACGGGAAATCGGTGTCACAAATGCGTCAATCTCTTCGCAACACTTCTTAAATATTTGATACATGACGACTGAACAACTTGGTGTTAAACATCACGAATGATCTTTACGAAGGTTTTATTAGCGCGAGATAGATGCATACCCTCAGACTTCAAGAAGAATATAATAATTGCAATCCCAAAGAAAGCAGGTGTTGACAGATGTGAAAATTACCTAACTATCAGTTTAATAAGTCACAGTTGCAAAATACTAACGCGAATTCTTTACAGACGAATGGAAAAACTGGTAGAAGCGGACCTCGGGGAAGATCAGTTTGGATTCCGTAGAAATGTTGGAACACGTGAGGCAATACTAACCTTACGACTTATCTTAGAAGCTAGATTAAGAAAAGGCAAACCTACGTTTCTAGCATTTGTAGACTTAGAGAAAGCTTTTTACAATGTTAACTGGAATACTCTCTTTCAAATTCTGAATGTGGCAGGGGTAAAATACAGGGAGCGGAAGGCTATTTACAATTTGTACAGAAACCAGATGGCAGTTATAAGAGTCGAGGGGCATGAAAGGGAAGCAGTGGTTGGGAAAGGACTGAGACAGGATTGTAGCCTCTCCCTGATGTTATTCAATCTGTATATTGAGCAAGCAGTAAAGGAAACAAAAGAAAAATTCGGAGTAGGTATTAAAATTCATGGAGAAGAAGTAAAAACTTTGAGGTTTGCCGATGACATTGTAATTCTATCAGAGACAGCAATGGACTTGGAAGAGCAGTTGAACAGAATGGACAGTGTCTTGAAAGGAGGATATAAGACGAACATCAACAAAAGCAAAACGAGGATAATGGAATGTAGTCAAATTAAATCTGGTGATGCTGAGGGAATTAGATTAGGAAATGAGACACTTAAAGTAGTAAAGGAGTTTTGCTATTTAGGGAGTAAAATAACTGATGATGGTCGAAGTAGAGAGGATATGAAATGTAGACTGGCAATGTCAAGGAAATCGTTTCTGAAGAAAAGAAATTTGTTAACATCGAGAATAGATTTAAGTGTCAGGAAGTCGTTTCTGAAAGTATTTGTACGGAGTGTAGCCATGTATGGAAGTGAAACATGGACGATAACTAGTTTGGACAAGAAGAGAATAGAAGCTTTCGAAATGTGGTGCTACAGAAGAATGCTGAAGATAAGGTGGGTAGATCACGTAACTAATGAGGAGGTACTGAATAGGATTGGGGAGAAGAGAAGTTTGTGGCACAACTTGACAAGAAGAAGGGATCGGTTGGTAGCACATGTTTTGAGGCATCAAGAGATCACAAATTTAGCATTGGAGGGCAGCGTGGAGGGTAAAAATCGTAGAGGGAGACCAAGAGATGAATACACTAAGCAGATTCAGAAGGATGTAGGTTGCAGTAGGTACTGGGAGATGAAGCTTGCACATGATAGAGTAGCATGGAGAGCTGCATCAAACCAGTCTCAGAACTGAAGACCACAACAACAACAACAGATAGATGCAAAAACCACTCTTTCTGTCTTAGTCAGTGTAGCATATACCAAAGACAACGACGGAGTACATTTGGGCATTAATGATCATGTATTTTGTAGTATTACATCGTGATTATGAGCAAATGAGTTGAGAGCAGATGACGTTGATGAAGTCCAAAACTCCTTGACATAGCGTAGGGGAACGATGCGGCAGAACCGCACCGATGCACTAGGGAAGGCCATAGTGGAGGTGGTTTGCCATTGCCTTCCTCCAACCGTAGTGGGGATGAATAACGATGATCAAGACGAGTCAACAACACCCAGTCATCCCGAGGCAGTTGAAAATCCCTGAACCCGCCGGGCATCGAACCCGTGACCCCGGGCTTGGGAACCAAGAACGCTACAGCGAGACCAGGAGGTGCGGACCTTGAGAGTAGAAAGGAATCTTAAAATATCACTGAAGTATAGCTATTTTGGATTCATATGTTCCAAGTAGAGATAAGCCTACAGCATAAAGTAAGCACTCGTAAATGAGATACTGTAACTTCCTTAAACTGCCAAACTGATGATTCCTAGAGCTCTTAGGATGCGTTCTACAAACTGATCTCTCTTTTATTCAAGTTGTACCACGATTCTACCCCCGATTAAATCCAGTAACACATCACTAATTATGCTATCTATTCATATGATTTCCAACAATCTTCTGTAGCACTGTATTTCAAAAGCAACTATTCTCTTGTTGTCTACATTGCTGAATGACCACGTTTCACTTCCGTACATGCTGTGCATTGAGCAAATACCTCCATAAACACTTCGTAATACTGAAATTTATGTGTCATGTTAACGAATTTATCTTTTGTAGAAACGCTTTCCTTTCGATTCCAGTCTGCATTTTATATCTTCCTTGACTCGGACATCGCTTTTTATTTTGCTGTGTAAATAACAAAAATCATCGATTACTTTTAATGTCTCATTTCATAATCTAATTTTATCAGAGTCACTTGATTTAATTCGAATGTCCTTGTTTTACTTTCGTTGGTTTTCATCAAACAATTTCCCTATTTTTCTCCGTTTAGTTGCTCTTCCCTGTTCTTTGCCGTCTCTGATAGAATTTCAGTGTTATCGGCAATGAGCAAAATTTTTGTTTCTTCTCCCTGAACGTTGCAACAGACTGTCCAAAAATCATCTTGAAATGGATATACGTGCAATGCCATTTTCTGTCCGATATATAACAGAAAGCGACTATATACTTGTTGCAGTACATTGATCGTCACATATTTATCAGGGAGCACCTGTTCTCTCTTTCGCTAGGAACTTGCGGACAGAGATAAAGGAGATACAGAGCTCAGAAGACAGCGGATAGTCTCATGTTCTGTTGGTTGAGACTTGATCTGGGATAATTACTGCTCCTTCAGGCAGCTGCCGCAACATCCATCATGGCGTGCTACGTTTGTTCAGGTTACACTTTCCCTTTCACGCGTAAGCACAACACACCTACGCACAAACAACAAGCCTCGCAATCTCTCACAAAGCCATTAAATCTGTTACTGCCAGTCCCTCTAGAACCTGTGCAACATTGTGTGAGAAACTAATTACCACGCAGTATTGTCTGGCAGTGTTCCTCGAATCCACTGTAATGTGGAATCCCTGTTATTGCAGCAGAAGTTACTGCCGCCGGTGAATCTGTGTCGGAGCAGAGTGAAAGCAATTCGTAACAAAGCAGCCTACGATCCCGTAGTAGTGCTGGCGTTGTTAAAGGTGACTAAGGTAGCAAACTCAGATTTCAGTTTCTTCTTACAGTCACTCCCAAATATACACCGAAGCGCCAAAGTACCTGGTATAGGCATGCGTGGTGAAATACAGAGATATGTAAATGGGCAAAATACGGGGCTGCGGTTGGCAACTCCTATATAACACAACTAGTTTCTACCGCAGTTGTTAGACCGCTTACTGCTACTACAGTGGCAGTTTATGAAGATTTAAGTGCGTTTGAATGTGGTATTATAGTCGGCGCACGAGCGATGGGGCACAGTACCTCCGAGGTAGCGATGAAGTGGAGACTTTCCCGTACAACGATTTCACGAGTGTACAGTGAATATCAGGAATCCGGTAACGTCAAATCTCCGACATCGCTTGCGGCCTCAGAAATATCCTGCAAAAACGTGACCAAAGACAAGAGAATGGTTCAACGTCACAGGAGTGCTACCCTTCCGCAAATTGCTGCAGATTTCAATGCTGGGCCATCAACAAGTGTCAGCGTACGAACCATTCAACGAAACATCATCGATATGGGCTTTCGGAGCCGAAGGCCCACTCGTGTACCCTCGATGACTGCACGACACAAGGCTTTACGCCTCTCCTGGGCTCCTCAACGCCGACATTGGACTGTTAATGACTGGAAGCATATTGCAAGGTCGGACGAGTCTCGTTTCATATATTGAGTCAAGTGGATGGACGTGTGCGGGTATGGAGACAACCTCATAAATCCATGGACTCTACATATAAGCAGGGAACTGTTTAAGCTGGTGGAGGGTCTGTAATGGTATGGGTCGTGTGCAGTTGGAGTTATATGAAGATGATGATGACTGGTTTATCGGGCGCTCAACTGCGCGATTATCAGCGACCATACAAATTCCCAAGCTTTGCTCAGCCCAGTCTCGCCTCTATCATGAATGATGATGAAATGGTGAGGACAACACAAACACCCAGTCATCTCGAGGCAGGTGAAAGCCGGCCGCTGGTGGCCGAGCGGTTCTGGCGCTACAGTCTGGAACCGCGCGACCGCTACGGTCGCAGGTAAGAATCCTGCCTCGGGCATGGATGTTTGTGTTGTCCTTAGGTTAGTTAGGTTTAAGTACTAAGTTCTAGGGGACTTATGACCTCAGCAGTTGAGTCCCATAGTGCTCAGAACCATTTGAACCATTTTTGCAGGTGAAAATCCCTTACCCCGCCGGGAATCGAACCCAGGACCCCGTGCACGGGAAGTGAGAACGCGACCGCGAGACCACGAGGTGCGGACTGGAGTGATATGGGACCCCTGATAAGTCTACATACGACTCTGGTAGGTGACATGTACGTAAGAATCTTGTCTGATCACCTGCATCCATTGATGTCCATTGTGCATTCCGACGGACTTGGGCCATTCTAGCAGCAAAATGCGACATCCCACACGTCCAGAATTGCTACAGAGTGTCTCCAGGGACATTTTTGAGCATATCTGGGATGCCGTGCAACGTGTTGTTCATAAGAGATCTCTAACACCTCATACTCTTACTCATTTATAGACAGCACTGCAGGATTCACGGCAGTACTTCAGACATTAGTCAAGTCCATGCCACGTCGTGTTGCGGCACTTCTGCGTGCTCACGAGGACTCTACACGATTTTAGGCGGGTATACCAGTTTCTTTGGCCCTTCAGTATATTTCCACCTTGTTCTTACGATGTCCGGACATATTACTTATAATGATCGTGGACAACTCCTAGATGGTTTTAATGAAGGGATCTCAGACGAAGGATTGTTACATGCTTAAAGCGTCTTCCCCGTTACTGACTGAAGCGTTGCAGTTGTTCGTTGCTACTGTTCGCGAAATTGCGGACGACAGTGTGAGGGGATGGCCATTGTCGTAGTTGTCTGTAAGAAAATAGCCCTGATACACTTTTTCTGTTGTATGCATGAATTGTAATTATTTCTTAAATTCTCATCTTATCTTGAGCTCTGATGGTGATGGGTGATAAGGGGTGTGCAGCACGTAATGCAACACATTCTCTTTCTCAGCCATTTCGGATGAAAAAGATGCGGAATTTGTTGTGGGACATTGTGGAATATAGCCACTTCACTTCTATAGTTTCATGAAGCTCTGATTGGTATGGCGATATACGTCGCCTTCAAAATGGCGTCTGTAGCGGAGTTGTGGTCCAAGAAGAGAAGTGTCATTGAGTTACTTTTGGCGGAAAACTAGAGCAACGCAGATATTCGTAGACACTTGTAGAATGTCTTCGGAGACCTGGCAGTGAACAAAAGCAACATGAGTCGTTGGGCGAGGAGCCTGACTTCATCGCAACAAGGTCACGTAATACGTATTTCTGTGTAATTCTGCAGGCTTTCGTGGCCGTTGTCACTCAAGTAAAAATCTTTTAGGTTGTTAGGCTGCGTCATATTTCTACTAAAATGATCGACGTTTCGCCCCCTCTGCTGGGATCTTCCTCAGGATCTTCTGGTATTCACTACCGCTAGAACAGTAGTAGTGGGCACCAGAAGATCCTGAGGAAGATCCCAGCAGAGGGTTCGAAACGTCGATCATTTTAGTAGAAATAGGACGCGGCCTAATAACCCAAAGGATTTTAACTTCAGGTAACTTGAACGTCGCGCAAACGTGTCCGACCGCACCCGTGCCGGCAGGCCGCACGCAGCTATGACTCCTGCAATGTTGGAGGTGACCGGCGGATCGCTGCACATCTAGAGGTATCCGATGGTAGTGGTTACACACTGGTCCACTTATCGGGATACCTAAAGGTGTGTGCCCGCTGTGCTGCTCGTCTCATAAGAAAAGACCATAAAGAGCAACGAAGAACCATGTTTTCGGAATTGTTTGCGCATCACAAGGCTGATCGTTGTCATTTTTTTTCGATCATCGACACAGGTGAAACCTTGGGTTAATCACTTCGGATCGGACACAGAACGGCAATCCATGGAGTGGCACCATACCACTTCTCCAAAGAAAGTACACTACTAGCCATTAAAATTGGTACACTAACAAGAAATGCAGGTGATAAACGGGTATTCATTAGACAAATATATTATGCTAGAACTGACATGTGATTACATTTTCGCGCAATTTGGGTGCATAGATCCTGAGAAATCAGTAGCCAGAACAACCACCTCTGGCCATAATAACGGCCTTAATACGCCTGGACATGGAGTCAAACAGAGCTTGGATGGCTTGTACAGGTATAGCTGCCCATGCAGCTTCAACACGATACCACAGTTCATCAGGAGTAGTGACTGGCGTATTATGACGAGCCAGTTGCTCGGCCACCATTAACCAGACGTTTTCAATTGGTGAGAGACCTGGAGAATGTGCTGGCCAGGTCAGCAGTCGAACATTTTCTATATCCAGAAGGCCCGTACAGGACCTGCAACGTGCGGTCGTGCATTATCCTGCTGAAATGTAGGGTTTCGCAGGGATCAAATGAAGGGTAGAGCCACGGGTCGTAACACATCTGAAATGTAACGTCCACTGTTCAAAGTGCCATTAATGCGAACAAGAGGTGACTGAGACGTGAAACCAATGGCACCCCATACCATCACGCCGGGTGCTACGCCAGTATGGCGATGACGAATACACGCTTCCAATGTGTGTTCACCGCGATGTCGCCAAACACTGATGCGACCATCATGATGTTGTAAACAGAACCTGGATTCATGACATTTTGCCATTCGTGCACCCAGGTTCGTCGCTGAGTACACCATTGCAGGCGCTCCGGTCAGTGATGCAGCGTCAAGGGTAATTGCAGCCATGCTCTCCGAGTTGATAGTCCATGCTGTTGCAAACGTCGTCGAACTGTTCGTGCAGATGGTTGTTGTCCTGCAAACGTCTCCATCTGTTGACTCAGGGATAGAGACGTGGCTGCACGATCCGTTACAGCCATACGGATAAGATGGCTGTCATCTCGACTGCTAGTGATACGAGGCCTTTGGGATCCAGGACGGCGTTCCGTATTACCGTCCTGAACCCACCGATTCCAATTTCTGCTAACAGTCATTGCATCTCGACCAACGCGAGCAGGAATGTCGCCATACGATAAACCGCAATCGCGACAGGCTACAATCCGACCTTTATCAAAGTCGGAAACGTGATGGTACGCATTTCTCCTCCTAACAAGAGGCATCACAATAACGTCCCACCAGGCAACGCCGGTCAACTGATGTTTGTGTATGAGAAATCTGTTGGCACGTTGTAGGTGTCGCCACCGGCGCCAACCTTGTGTGAATGCTCTGAAAAGCTAATAATTAGCATATCACAGCATCCTCTTCCTGTCGGTCAAATTTCGCTTCTTTATCACGTCATCTTCGTGGTGTACCAATTGTAATGGCCAGTAGTGTATTAAAGTCGCGCTCTGAGCCGGTAAGGTCATGGCGACGGTCTTCTGGGACGCTGTTTGATGTCTTCTCTTCATGTTGCAAAAATAAACTTTGAATTGTATCGTGCTGCCCTCAGGAAATTGGATAAACGACTTCAGCATTTTCGTCGCAACAAAAAGGCAGATGATCATCTCCTTCTCTATGACAACGTAAAGCCTCACAAAAGTCTGCTAATTCTAAAGGAGATCACAAAACTTTATTGGACTGCTCTTCCTCATCCGCCCTACATCACAGATCCCGCACCTTTCGGCTTCCATCTTTTCAGCCAACCGAAGGATGGTCTCCGCGGGAAGCAATATGTGGCTAATGGGAAGGTTATCGTTGCTGCTATACGTTGGCTCTGACGGCGACCGGTAGGGTGGTACCACGCGTAATGGCTCTCGCGGTAACGTGCGGTCAGGCCGTCGCATTGAGCGGAGCTGATGTTGAAAAGTAAGTGTTTGTACCGAAACGAGTGGCGAATAGTTTTGTGTATTTGAATCCTGATTAAAACCAACCTGATTTCAAAAAGATGTGTTTAGTTGCTTATTGAGCGCCCATCGTACACGTGAATCCACACACTGCATAAAGACTTTTGTTTTTGACTTGACGATGAGCTGAATCTGAGACGTATTAATAAACAAGTAAAACTTTACAGACAGTGACCGGTCATTGTAGTGACCTACATAACAGTAGCATAATTCTCCTTAGAAATATAGCATTGTTAATGTGTTCGCTGAGTTGCCAACACAATTATGCTAACAAAGGCCGTTGAAGGAAAATTATCCAGTAATTTTCACAGAATCGAGGGAATTTACACGGAACATCAACACATTTCTTCAAATTGTTATAGTCACAGTGGCTGGACGCACTGGATTCACTTTCTTCGGAACCAGTTTTCCCTCCAGTAACGAAAGAAAAGTTACTTAGATCTCCAAAACAGTCACATTATTAAAAGAAATGATAGTTGCATTTGTTGATAAGAAAGTGCTTATAAAAATTATTTTATGAGGAGAGATTAATACGTCTGCGAAAGTAGTACAAGAAGTAGTGTGAAGCTAAAGGTGAATGAAAGATTCAACAAAGGTAACTCATATGAATGCGAAATTCGCAGATGTGATATGTATTACGTGAACTAAATGTGGAGGTAGGAGAAAGGAAAGGAAAGCGAATTAACTTATGATATGAGTTGCATCTGGAGTTTATGCTCAATCAGCGACGGCGGGTGAAAATTTGTGCTGACCGGCACTCTAACGCCGTCTAAGCAGTCGTGTTAACTACTGTGCCATCCGGACACAGACTCCATCACAAATGTGCAGACTATCTAGACATGCCCCTTGGAAGACTCACTTTCTTATCTAACGCCATCTATCCATGATCCCCGTTCATGTCCCCCTTACTTACTAATGTTTAGGAGGTCAATCTAAATGTGCATCCGCAATGAAGATTGTGGATTCATTGCCCATCGAGGAGAATCAATTATATGAATGTCCGAAACGACAGGCACCACGCCAGATCCGCAGCTGTGATACATAATATAATAATTGATAACATAATTGATAAGAAAGTCACTATGCACTCCCCCTGCGGGTCCGGTGGTAAGAATAGGCCCAAGGTATTCCTGCCCGTCGTAAGGGAATTGCAGTGGCACCCACACCACCGCTGCCTTCAAGCTCTGCGTCTGCGGATGAGGTGGAGATTCTGGCGTCCACTGAGGAACTAGGTCCCGCCGGACCCTCACAAAAAATGGATATAGACTGCTCAGGTAAAAGGTAGTGGCAGCAGGTGACCCTGAGTCGTAAAGTGCCTCATTGACTCATGTCTCGTGGCTTCCCAGTATCGCGATGACGCCATCCTCCAATGGATATGCGTCGGTTTTTTCCACCGCCTGGCTGAGCTACGGCAACTGTTAAGCTTTACACCTGCTTTCTGCATTACCCTCCAGGAAACCTGGTTCCCAGCAATGCGGACCCCTGCCCTCCGCGACTATAAGGGATACTACAGAAACCGTAGCGACTGTAATCAAATATCAGGTGGAGTTTGCCTTTACGTACTAAACTCAGTCTATAGTGAACCTCTTCCCCTTCAAATCCCTCTTGAAGTTGTGGCTGTCAGAATAAGGACGACACAGGGCCTCCAGTATCCCTGAATGTATTAACTGCACTGATTGATCAACTCCCTAAACATTTCCTACTTTTGGGAAATTTTAACGCCCATAACCCCTTGTGGGGTGGCACCGTGCTTACTGCTCGAGGCAGCGATATCGAAACTTTACTGTCTCAGTTCGACCTCTGTCTCTTAAATACTGGGGCCGCCACACATTTCAGTGTGGCTCGAAGTAGTTACTCGGCCATTGATTTATCAATTTGCAGCCCAGGACATCTCCCATCTATCCACTAGAGAGCACATGACGACCTGTGTGGTAATGACCACTTCCCGAGATGGGCTTTAAACAAGGCGGACAGGGAAACTTTCACCTCTGCTGTCACCGTTGAATCTCCCCCACACGGTAACATCGATATGATTGTTGAGCAGGTGACAACAATTGTTTGAGCCGCAGAAAATGCGATCCCTCGCTCTTTAAGGTGCCCCCGGAGTAAGGCAGTCCGTTGGTTGTCACCGGAGATCGCTGAAGCAATTAAGGAGTGTCGGCGAGCTCTACAGCGGCATAAGCGGCACCCTTCCCTGGAGCACCTCATAGCCTTTAAACGGATAGGTGCCCTCGTTCGCCAACTTATCAAACGGCGTAATCAGGAGTGTTGGGAGAGATACGTGTCGACCATTGGGTTCCATAGTCATCTTCCCAAGTCTGGGCCAAGATTAATTGTGTTTTCGGGTTCCTGACCCCTACAGGTGTTCCTGGTGTTACCACAAATGGCGTGTTATCTTCCCCGCAAACGCGATTGCCGAGCACTTTGGTGAGCACTTTGCTGAGCACTTGGATCGAGCCTCAGAATCGGAGGATTACCCCCCAGCCCCCTACACAAGCCTTACGCACTCTCAAACGGTTGCTGGAAGGGTAAGTCCCCTCATTCACTACACGCCACACTGAATCCTACAACGCCCCCTTTACAGAGTGGGAGCTCCTCAGTACCCTGGCACATTGCGCCGACACAGCTCGTGGGCCTGATCTGATCCACAGCCAGATGATTAAACATCTGTGATGTGACTACAAGTGACATCTCCTCGTCATCTTCAACCGGATCTGGTGCGAAGGCGTCTTTCCATCGCAATGGCGGGAGAGTATCATCATTCCGGTGCTCAAACACGGTAAAAACCCGCTTCATCAGAATAGCTATCGGCCCATCAGCCTCACAAAAGTTCTTTATACGCAGCTGGAACGTATGGTGTGTCGGCGGTTGGGTTGGGTCCTGGAGTCCCGTGGCCTACTTGTTCATGTCAGAGCGGCTTCCACCAGGGTCGCTCTACCACTGATTATCTCGTGTCCCTCGAGCGTGCCATCCGAACAGCCTTTTCCAGGTGCCAATACCTGTTTGCCGTCTTTTTTGACTTACGTAAAACACACTACACGACCTGGTGGCATGATATCCTTGCCACATTGTATGGGTGTGGCCTCCGGAGCCCACTCCCGATTTTTATCTAAAACTTCCTGTCGCTCCGTACTTCCCGTGTCCAACTTTGTGCCTCCCATAGTTCTATCCGTATCCAGGAGAATGGAGTCCCGCAGGGCTCTGTATCGAGTGTCTATTTTTAGTGGCCATTAATGGGCACTCCGTCTCACCTTCTCTCTATGCATACGACTTCTGCATTTCGTACTGCTACTCCAGTACTGGTGGTGCTGAGCGTCGCCAACAGGAAGCCATTCACAAGGTGCAGTCATGGGCTCTAGCCCATGGCTTCCAGTTTTCCGCCATGAAGACGTGTGTCATGCATTTATGTCGGCGTCGTACCGTTCATCCAGAACCAGCACTTTACCTTAATGACTATCCAATCACTGTAGTGGAGACATATCGATTCTTAGGTCTGGTTTTCGACGCTTGGCTGGAGTCCCTCCATTGAAGATCAGACGTGCACAACTGCTCGCCAGTTACGTTTCACGCATTCATAGCACTCCTGATCTTCCGAATAACTGTCTCCTATTCCCGCCCGCGGCTGTCCATCTCCCGCACTGGCGGCCCAGGTCGGGACCAAGGATTGCGGTTCTCGTGCGGTCCCTTCTCTCCGAACTGGAGTCCTTCCCTATACCTCCTCTACTTGCCGTCCGTTCACGTACGCCTCCATGGTGTACGCTTCGGCCGCAGCTTCGTCTGGACCTTTTGCATGGCCCTAAGGACTCCGTTAACACCGTCGCTTTCCGCTGTGACAGGTCTCTCGATTCTTGACGTGTCACGGAGCTCTGATGTGGTTTACACCGACGGCTCGATGGTTGATGGTCCCGTAGGCTTTGGGTATGTTCATGGAGTACATATTGAACATCACTCCTTGTCAGATGGCTGCAGTGTTTTCACTGCAGATCTAGCGGCCATATCTCGTGCTCTTTAGCACATCCGCTCATGCCCTGGAGCGTCATTTATCCTGTGTACTGACTCATTGAACAGTCTACAAGCTATCGACTAATGCTACCCTCGCCATCATCTGATTGCGTCCATTCAGGAGTCCTTCTATGCCCTGAAACGGTCCTGCCGTTCAGTGGTGTTTGTGTGGACACCAGGACACGTCGGAATCCCCGGCAACGAACTTGCCGACAGGCTAGCCTAACAGCCGAAGCGGAAACCGCTTTTGGAAATGGGCAACTTCGAAGCTGACCTGCGCTCTGCCTTACACCGCAGCGTTTTCCGACTTTGGGAGACGGAATGGCATAATAGTATGCACAAAAACCAGCGTGTCATTAAGGAGACTATGAATGTGTGGTAGTCTTCCATGCAGTCCTCTCGCAAGGAATGAATTGTCCTCTGCCGGCTCCGCATTGACCACACATGGCTAACACACGATTACCTACTCCGTCGCGAGGACCCACTTCAGTGTCGCTGTGGCTCCCAAATGACAGTCGTCCACCTCTTACTGGGCTCCCCATTTTTAGCCGCTCTCCGGCGAACTTTTAACTTTCTCTGCACTCTGCCTTCGGTGTTGGACGACAATGCCACAACGGCAGCTTTAGTTTTACGTTTTATTCGTGAGAGTGCGTTTTATACTTCTACGTAGGTTTCAGCGCATGTCCTTTGTCCCTCTGTGTCCTCCACCCTAGTGCTATTAGGATGGAGGTTTTAATGTGTTGCAGAGTGGCTGGGTTCTCCTGCTTATTCTCGTGGTCGGTCAGCCACTGTAATCTGATTTCTTGTTTTACTCTCTTCTGTTTCTAGCGTCTCTCTGTTGTTTTCTTGTCCTCTTTCGTTCCTTTTAGTGTTCGTTGCCTTTCCTTCGTTCTTGTGATTTTTCCTTTCTTTCCGTTTTGTCTTATATGTCCGGTTTATTCTCACACTTGTGGCATCGTTTTATCAGAAACAATCGACCGATGACCTCGTAGTTTGGTCCCTTCTCCCCTCTTTTAAACCAACCAACCAGTCAACCAATCCCTATGCACCTCATATTCTACATTCCATCACTTTCCTTTATCCCTCCTCCACCTTCAGTTTACACAAAACATAAATCTTAGCCCGTACTAAAAACTTAGTTCTCCAAGCAGCTCTTATGAATGTAATGAGATCACTGGATCATTTGAAACAACGCTGCTTTCATACTATATGTTTAGACTAGTTTTCTTTTGTGAAGCATCGTAAATTTCAGATTAATTTCCCACAAAACGTTTTACATTTGTCACTAACAATCAAATACAACGTAAAAATTGCGTTGACTGGCAATAACAATTGCAAATACTGTCTGCTACAGGTCGCACAGTGCATGCTAGCATGTGTTCCTCTGTGTGATTCGCGTATGGAATTTGGGTAAAATAACTTACTGTATTCTTTGACGCACACGATAATCTCTTAACTTATTCTCATAATTCCTGTGAGATACTGGGTCCTTCAATTAATTGTTGTTCTTTGTTCGACAGAAAACACGTTTATTTTAACAAATCGTATAAGATACAGTACTGGGCGTATCGTCCTTCGACATCTACAACCTTTTTCCCATATTCTGTTAACAAGTGGATTTTGTGATAAAAGATTCAGGTTATTTTGAGGTAATGCACTCATGGTGCCAATTTCGAGGTCGTCCCGGATGCGTAGCCCAGAAAGGCCGTGCTGCAGGGATCGGAAAAAATGATAATCGAAAGGTGATGTCTGGCAACATGGCGGTTTGAGTAAGACCTCCCATTGAAGTTTTTTCAAGGTTTCTTTCACTCGGTTTGCAACATGTGATTTGGCAGAATAGTCACCGAATATAGTGCGTACGTTTGTCTTTAAGTGAGCGGTAAAAATTGAGTTGTTGTGCTTCGTAGAACTCACAGTGTGATCCGACTGCAGCAGCTGATGGTGTACCACACCGACTTGGACCCATCCTGACCTCAGTATCGTTATCTTTGAATCGTCGAAATCTATTTTTGGAAGTTGTTTCTAACAGAGCACATTATGCATGTACTCCTACTGCTAAACAAAGACTTCCGCACCATATTTCTTGCGATGAAAGCAGAAGTGTAACACTTCCCGCAAATGCTGTTCTGCAGGTATAAGATCTGACATGTTCAAAACGCTAAATATCTTCACTTTGCTCGAAAGTCACAAATAGAACTGAACTTCTAATATTTCTGCGGTTAAATACGGCTTGTGTCGCTGTCCGCTATATTGCACCAGTACAACTACTGCCCACTCTTCGTCAACAGCGAGCATTAATTCAGGCTCCTAAAATATGCGACGGCATTATTGTTATACAATCTTGTATGTACGTTATTAACCAACTATCAAACCCTCGGCCGAGTCCGCTGTCCACAGTTGTGGGATAAGCAGGCTTACGAATAGCTAAGTGGCATCAGGTAACCATCGAAACACTTGACGGCTACAGTGATTAATCAGTGCAACAACTAGACAACAAGCAATACATACACAAAACTCAACTTTCAGTTACTCCGGAATACCATGTAGAGAAACAAAAAAAAAAAAAATCGAAGGTATTGAAATACTGAGCAACATGAAACACTTCAAGTTTGTTAATTTGTGATAGTAATGAAAACCATTTTTAATATACTAGGGCTAGTCAAAAAGAAACGTAATGAGATATGGCGTAAAAGTGCCGATCTTGGAATCTGAACTTATGTCTATTGAATTATTACGCATTGGGTTGTGATCGTTATGTGTTGTGATAGGTTTGTTCTCTATTAATGTTGAAATATGTGCTGCAACAGAAAATCCAGTGACAATGAAGTGTGACCACTAATTACCGTTTTGTTTACCGAAACACTGGGACCAATTTAAATTTATTGGGAACTTCGTACCGTGTATAGAAATGACGTAACAAGTTAACAAGGCTTGAGACAGTGGTGCACCATGTTTTACGATGGCCGCACTAATGTTCAAGAGGCAGCGCCTAGTGGCTGGCCAAGCATTGTAAATGCTGAAGTGGTAGAGAAAATCAAAGAAAAGCTTACCGAAATCTGGCCCTTCTCAGTTTCGGAGATCTCACTACCGTGTGTTCGAATTTCGAAAACTTTGTTGTTTCGTGCTCTCACGCAAGATCTAAGTTATCACATGTTTCGTGCCAGATGGGTACCGATACTCCCTGTTAGAAGATCACAAAAAACAGCGTGTGGTAGCATTTTCGACATATCTCGAGGCCTTAAAGACACAAGATGAATCACGTCTTCATCTTGTCGTACCAGGAGACGAGTCTTGAGTATAGTTCGTCACCTGTGAGACAAAACAACAGTCTATGGTGTGGGATCATACAGGTTCTTCCAGGAAACCAAGGAAATTTTTCCATATATGGCCATCAAGATAGATCATGGCGAATGTTTTTCTTCCTTTTTCCGGGAGGCTAAGTGACGGAGAGGGTGTGGTTCAGGTGGATGTCCTATAAAGCGGTGAAACTGTTAACTATGGGAGACACTATGAAACACTGAGGAAATTTAAGAAGAGCGACACAAAATAAGCCTCGCGGGGAATTTTTTTTTTCCTTCATTCATGACAACGTACGACCCCATACAGCCATTCGAACTTGACGGGGCCGAGCGGTTATAGGCGCTGCAGTTCGAAACCGCGCGACCGCTCCGGTCGCAGGTTCGAATCCTGCTTCGGGCATGGATGTGCGTGATGTCCTTAGGTTTAAGTAGTTCTAAGTTCTATGGCACTGATGACCACAGCAGTTAAGTCCCATAGTGCTCAGAACCATTTTTTTTAAATTGACGGATCTTGGATGGCTTCGAATGCGAGCATTTATGTCATCCATCGTACATTCCAGACCTTTCTCCAAACGATTTCCACTTATTTCTACACGTGAACACCTGTCTCGCAGCAGAGCTTCGAGGATGACGGGTTAACTGCATGCAGGCGTCGGAGCGCGGTTTAGGCCTCTGATTTTTTTTATAACGACGGAAATAACAATCTGGTGCGCAGTTGTTGTAAGTGTATTACTTTATACCGACATAATGTTGAAAATTAGCTGAACTACGTACCTTTTAAATGCAAGTAATAAAAAATATTTCATTTGCTATCAAGTCCATCGCGAGCCGCCACTCGCAGACGAAGGCCCGACTGTTCCGATCTGTACCTGGATACCTGTGCAGTGCACTGGGTTAAATTCTATTTGATGCATCTCTTGCCTTATTTACATTTTTCTCTTCCCTTTTATATATAAAAACACGCACAACTTTTTATTAATGATTGATCCTTTAGTGGAGGTAGTGGCGAAACTACATATAAAGGTCAATCGTTTATGAAAAATTCCTGTCCTTTTCATTAATTACAGTAAAGAGAACAGAAATTAGCAGCAGTGTAGAAGTGAAAAACATCACGAATAAATGGCATAACACACAGAAAAAATCTGAACCGTTTCTGAACCGTGTAGTGCAAAATATAAATAAAACGAAATTCTTGGCTTGCTAGGGAAGAAGATATTTAATAAACAAACCTATAAAATTATTTCGTTTAAGTTAGAAACTATTAAATAAGAACAGGAAAGTACACAAATCGATAACCTTTTCAATCACTATCTTTTAGGACTAGAGATACACAAAAGATTGAAAAGTATGAGAGATACGTGTATGAAATATGTGAAAAACCAAGGAAGCAATGGTGATTCTACAACATCTAGCAGACCGTACGTATTTCACAAACGAATGTCTTCCTTTGAAGAGTTTCAGAATAGTTGTAAGTGCAAATACTCCATTACCGCCTGTGGACATGTAACTGCGTTGTTTCAATTCGTTTAATATAAAGGAATATTTCGTTAAATCATACTGGAAAGCTATTTTTTGAGACCTAATAGTTGATATTAATTGCGCCCAGTTCATTTGTCGCAGCTTGCACTAACGTACTACAGACAGAACTTCCATGGTTTTCACACTGTGTGAGAAAAGGGCGCGGCTGATCCCGGCGGAGGTTCGAGTCCTCCCTTGGGCAAGGGTGTGTGCGTTTGTCCTTAGGATAGTTTAGATTAAGTAGTGTGTAAGCTTAGGGACTGATGATCTTAGCAGTTAAGTCCCATAAGATTTCACACACATTTGAACTTTTTGTTTTTTTGAGAAAAGGGACCGTGTGGCCAACACTGACAGTGCTGCGCGTGTTGCATGAATTCCGGAGCAAAAGCGCGTGAACAAAGCAGGTTTCTGAAACGATCAGATTTTCAGGAGCGGTCTCTTTGTGCTATGTCCTTTATTCCTGATATTTCCTATATCTGAGAAGTCTCGTACCTTAACGTATCAAAAGATATACAATTTTTAATTTAGTTTAATTATATTTATCTGTACATCAAAACCAACAGAACCACGATGAAACGCAAGAAACGCACACGAACAGAATTTCCGTGAATCACCGGTCACTCCACTGTGCGGGTATCCAGGTAACAGGTTCTATACAGCCGTTCTTCCTGGAAGGCTGCTTCCCCCAGACAGATCATAAAAACGCTGCCCGTTTCCCGCAAATGTGGTTAGCGCCCAAAGTGAAGAGAACTGAGATCTAATGCATCCCAACTCGTTCGCGCGGCGTGTACGCAGAATTCAGTGGCTGGCAGTGAGCAAAAACAAGTGGTACGACCAGTCCCATTCAACAAAAAATGACCAATACTTCTATTGCTGCCATGAATTCTGGTAGAAACACGGTCAAGTAGGCGTAGTCTAATGCAGTTGGGTGATTGGAGCATGGAACGAGACATGCCGCGAATTGCAAATTTATGGTACAAATGTGACACAGAACTGCCGCCGACTGGAAAGTCTTCGCTCACCGTTTGCGAAGTTTTCAGTATCCAAAGGAAAACAGTACGAAACTCTTTTACTTCTTAAAAAGAGTGTCTCAATTGTAAGCAATATTTTTACGACAGTATTTTAAAATCTGAGTGATTTAAATACTTATTATTTAAGAATTATTAATAAATGAAATGATCATTATCTCCCAGAAACCCAAGGCAACGAATATCTCGAGAGTTAGACAAAACTATTGTGAAGTACTTCCTTAATAGAAAATAGAATTTGCGAATCAGAATTCTAGATACACTTTTTCATAATCTCATGGTTGTAATCACACAGCTAGACACAGTACGTGGTTTTATTAGTGCTAAATGGCAAAATAAAATTGAGGGAGTTTGCAGAAAATAAATTTATACGTTGCTCTTCCTAGTATATGTATGCGAAGTGCTTATGAAATACGGATATAGACTGGGTGGTTCATTTTACTAATCCTGGAAATAACAAAGTAGTCTGTACAGTTCACTTACTCAACGAGAGTAGTTCTTCAGCCTCCTTTATTAATCAGAACATAAATATACCGATTAGTGAAGCTTAGCTCATGAATGTCGTACGGATTTTCAAAGTTTTCCGGAATCTTCTGAACTACTCTCAGATACGCTTTCTGTGTGCTTTCCAATGCTCCCAAAGGTCAAACTTCCACGCTGAAGCTGTGACATGTGGTGGTAAACAATTTTCACCTTTGGTGTGTTACAGTCTGTCGCTTTCGGTATGATACATGAAGTTATTGTCTGAACGTAACACGTTAGGAACACTAATTGTTTACATACTTCATCAAATCGTCTAGTATTTTTCATAAATAGATGAGTAACGTTTAAAGTTAATGATGTTCTCCTTACATTGAGTTTACTTTCCGAAAATGTAATCTTCCTTAGATACTTACGTGTGTTGTCATAAATCCAGCAGTATCTTCGTCTTCCTTTGCAATTTCTCTGAACGCGAAGCGTCCCCCTGTCAGTTTTTCCTTGAGTTTAAACGTTACATAGAAACATTTTTTTCTATGAAGCAGTATATTCATTACTTATATAGCTACAGATAAATTTCCTGCACATTTAAGGAGAAAACATTTATGCCATTGTACCAGTAAATTCTGTCACAGTGATTCTGACTTCATAATATTCAGTTGTTTAAATTGTGAACATAACCACATTTAACTTCTGCTATTACGTCCTAGATGTACCATGGATAAGTCGGCTATTATTGTTGTTTATGGGGGTTTGAAATTCTCTACAAAAACGTTCTGAAAATAAGTAGCAAGCAACCAAATATGTTTTATCTAGATGGGTACGTTATTTCGCAGAGTGTGCCAACGTGGTTTACATTTATGACTGGCATTTAGCCTTCTCTTCGGCTTTAATATTTCCTTTACAAGCAGAACGTTTCCGTTCGCGTGATATTGTCACGTAAAGCTAGCAAACAAAAGATGTTATTCTGCAGCTCGTAACAATATTCGTACAATGACAAGAGTCCTGTGATGAATGTTACTTTATCATTTCACCGGGAATGATACCTTTCTCTTCTTGAACTCCCGGAGTAGATGAACGAACAATTTTCCTGTGGCAGATAAACACACTTCTTAACAACGATCCTCGTTACAGAATTGTCACTAGAATTGGGTCCTTTACATTGCGTACTTGGTAAATTACAAGGTAAGCATCAACAGGATAACCATGAGTTCAATCTAGTGCTGTGACAAGTAGTCTGTCAGAACTGTTGTTTTTTAATCAAAAAAGAAATGCGGCAAAACCTCTATGGTTGAAGATTTTGTTTTACAACATCGCTCCAATGACATTTTGTCGACAAAAGCTGGTCGTCCTGTAGAGACAGGCATGATGCATATTATTTGTGTCTGTCGGTGAGGTTATTTTCTGTATTTATTGTTCAGAAAGGCCATGAAAGAAACAGGAGTTTATTCGACGCGTACGCTATTACAGATGCACATTGTCCAAATTATTGATCTTAGGTAATGCTTCCAAACGAAAACGGTAAGTTTTTCTTCGGGATATCGTCCTATCAGGAGGCTTTTCCCCACTGCACATATTTCCGTTGTATGACATTTTTTTCTGTCATTAGTTTTGATACGGATCTCTAAGATTCCCTTTGCTGTACCAGTCAATCTCAGAGTTGTTGTTGTTGTTGTGGTCTTCAGTCCTGAGACTGGTTTGATGCAGCTCTCCATGCTACTCTATCCTGTGCAAGCTTCTTCATCTCCCAGTACCTACTGCAACCTACATCGTTCTGAATCTGCTTAGTGTATTGACCTCTTGGTCTCCCTCTACGATTTTTACCCTCCACGCTGCCCTCCAATGCTATATTTGTGATCCCTTGATGCCTCAAAACATGTCCTGCCAACCGATCCCTTCTTCTAGTCAAGTTGTGCCACAAACTTCTCTTCTCCCCAAACCTATTCAATACCTCCTCATTAGTTAAGTGATCTACCCACCTTATCTTCAGCATTCTTCTGTAGCACCACATTTCGAAAGCTTCTATTCTCTTCTTGTCCAAACTGGTTATCGTCCATGTTTCACTTCCATACATGGCTACACTCCATACAAATACTTTCAGAAACGACTTCCTGACACTTAAATCTATATTCGATGTTAACAAATTTCTCTTCTTCAGAAACGATTTCCTTGCCATTGCCAGTCTACATTTTATATCGTCTCTACTTCGACCATCATCAGTTAATTTACTCCCTAAATAGCAAAACTCCTTTACTACTTTAAGTGTCTCATTTCCTAATCTAATCCCCTCAGCTGCACCCGATTTAATTTGGCTACATTCCATTATCCTCGTTTTGCTTTTGTTGATGTTCATCTTATATCCTCCATTCAAGACACTGTCCATTCCGTTCAACTGCTCTTCCAAGTCCTTTGCTGTCTCTGACAGAATTACAATGTCATCGGCAAACCTCAAAGTTTTTACTTCTTCTCCATGAATTTTAATACCTACTCCGAATTTTTCTTTTGTTTCCTTTACTGCTTGCTCAATATACAGATTGAATAACATCGGGGAGAGGCTACAACCCTGTCTTACTCCTTTCCCAACCACTGCTTCCCTTTCATGCCCCTGGACTCTTATAACTGCCATCTGGTTTCTGTACAAATTGTAAATAGCCTTTCGCTCCCTGTATTTTACCCCTGCCACCTTCAGAATTTGAAAGAGAGTATTCCAGTTAACGTTGTCAAAAGCTTTCTCTAAGTCTACAAATGCTTGAAACGTAGGTTTGCCTTTTCTTAATCTTTCTTCTAAGATAAGTCTTAGGGTTAGTATTGCCTCACGTGTTCCAACATTTCTACGGAATCCAAACTGATCTTCCCCGAGGTCCGCTTCTACCAGTTTTTCCATTCGTCTGTAAAGAATTCGCGTTAGTATTTTGCAGCTGTGACTTATTAAACTGATAGTTCGGTAATTTTCACATCTGTCAACACCTGCTTTCTTTGGTATTGGAATTATTATATTCTTCTTGAAGTCTGTGGGTATTTCGCCTGTCTCATACATCTTGCTCACCAGATGGTAGAGTTTTATCATGACTGGCTCTCCCAAGGCCATCAGTAGTTCTAATGGAATGTTGTCTACTCCAGGGGCCTTGTTTCGACTCAGGTCTTTCAGTGCTCTGTCAAACTCTTCACGCAGTATCTTATCTCCCATTTCATCTTCATCTACATCCTCTTCCATTTCCATAATACTGTCCTGAAGTACATCGCCCTTGTATAAACCCTCTATATACTCCTTCCACCTTTCTGCCTTCCCTTCTTTGCTTAGAACTGGGTTGCCATCTGAGCTCTTGATATTCATACAAGTGGTTCTCTTCTCTCCAAAGGTCTCTTTAATTTTCCTGTAGGCAGTATCTATCTTACCCCTAGTGAGACAAGCCTCTACATCCTTACATTTGTCCTCTAGCCATCCCTGCTTAGCCATTTTGCACATTCTGTCGATCTCATTTTTGAGACGTTTGTATTCCCTTTTGCCAGCTTCATTTACTGCATTTTTATATTTTCTCCTTTCATCAATTAAATATTTCTTCTGTTACCCAAGGATTTCTATTAGCCCTCGTCTTTTTACCTACTTGATCGTCTGCTGCCTTCACTACTTCATCCCTCAGAGCTACCCATTCTTCTTCTACTGTATTTCTTTCCCCCATTCCTGTCAATTGTTCCCTTATGCTCTCCCTGAAACTCTCTACAACCTCTGGTTCTTTCAGTTTATCCAGGTCCCATCTCCTTAAATTCCCACCTTTTTGCAGTTTCTTCAGTTTCCATCTGCAATTCAAAACCAATAGATTGTGGTCAGAATCCACATCTGCCCCTGGAAATGTCTTACAATTTAAAACCTGGTTCCTTAATCTCTGTCTTACCATTATATAATCTATCTGATACCTATTAGTATCTCCAGGATTCTTCCAGGTATACAACCTTCTTTTATGATTCTTGAACCAAGTGTTAGCTATGATTAAGTTATGCTCTGTGCAAAATTCTACAAGGCGGCTTCCTCTTTCATTTCTTCCCCCCAATCCATATTCACCTACTATGTTTCCTTCTCTCCCTTTTCCTACTGACGAATTCCAGTCACCCATGACTATTAAATTTTCGTCTCCCTTCACTACCTGAATAATTTCTTTTATCTCGTCATACATTTCATCAATTTCTTCATCATCTGCAGAGCTAGTTGGCATATAAACTTGTACTACTGTAGTAGGCATGGGCTTTGTGTCTATCTTGGCCACAATAATGCGTTCACTATGCTGTTTGTAGTAGCTAACCCGCACTCCTATTTTTTTTATTCATTATTAAACCTACTCCTGCATTTCCCCTATTTGATTTTGTATTTATAACCCTGTAATCACCTGACCAAAAGTCTTGTTCCTCCTGCCACCGAACTTCACTAATTCCCACTATATCTAACTTTAACCTATCCATTTCCCTTTTTAAATTTTCTAACCTACCTGCCCGATTAAGGGATCTGACATTCCACGCTCCGATCCGTAGAACGCCAGTTTTCTTTCTCCTGATAACGACGTCCTCTTGATTAGTCCCCGCCCGGAGATCCGAATGGGGGACTATTTTACCTCCGGAATATTTTACCCAAGAGGACGCCATCATCATTTAATCATACAGTAAAGCTGCATGTCCTCGGGAAAAATTACGGCTGTAGTTTCCCCTTGCTTTCAGCCGTTCGCAGTACCAGCACAGCAAGGCCGTTTTGGTTAATGTTACAAGGCCAGATCAGTCAATCATCCAGACTGTTGCCCCTGCAACTACTGAAAAGGCTGCTGCCCCTCTTCAGGAACCACATGTTTGTCTGGCCTCTCAACAGATACCCCGCCGTTGTGGTTGCACCTACGGTACGGCCATCTGTATCGCTGAGGCACGCAAGCCTCCCCACCAACGGCAAGGTCCATGGTTCATGGGGGAAGAATCTCAGAGTAACATCAAGGTATTCTGGGACTCCCTCTACTATCATGGAAGCTGTCCCCTGGTGCCCATACATAATTTCCAACATTATGTTCCCACTTCCAGTCATCCTTACCGACATATTTCCTTTCTCGTAGATTTTATGGAGAGTCTCAATTGTTATCAGTCGTCACAATTTTCGGCATACTTATATAACACCACATCTCAAGAGTCTCCTCTTTTCCGGTTTCTCTGGAGGCAACGATTCTCTCATACATAACACTGTACTCGAGACTTACATTTTGAGATATTTATTTCTTTTATTAACGACTAGAAAATTCCATCAAAAGTATCCGGACACCTATCAGTGGAAATTAATATGGTGTGTGTCCCACCCATCGCCTTTCCGACGGCTTTGCTAGGGACACTTTTAGTGAGGTTTATGAGAGTCTTTAGCGGAATGGCAATACATTCTTTGGTAACTGCCGAAACCGGAAAAGTTATGAGCACTATAATGACAAAGTGCTTACTTATTCTCTTGATTTAGACACACCATGTTCTTATCCTGGTCTGAAGATGATCGTTTAAGCAGCTGAAACTGGTAATCACGGTTTTCTACATTGCAAGCTTAGGTAAATGAAGAATTTAATAAAGACTACAACTTCAAGTATACCGATCGCTGTGTTCCTTCTTTGTCACCGAGCGAGGTGGCGCAGTGGTTAGCACACTGGACTCGCATTCGGGAGGACGACGGTTCAATCCCGTCTCCGGCCATCCTGATTTAGGTTTTCCGTGATTTCCCTAAATCGTTTCAGGCAAATGCCGGGATGGTTCCTTTGAAAGGGCACGGCCGATTTCCTTCCCAATCCTTCCCTAACCCGAGCTTGCGCTCCGTCTCTAATGACCTCGTTGTCGATGGGACGTAAAACACTAACAACCACCACCTTCTTTGTCGTGTAGTTACAAGGAAATGAGAAATTATGGCTTCTAATTAAACCCATTATTCTTCAGCAGTAACCTGCCAAAGCCGGCCAGGGTGGTCGAGCGGTTCTATGCGCTACAGTTTGGAACCGCGTGACCGCTACGGTCGCAGGTTCGAATCCTGCCTCGGGCGTGGATGTGTGTGAAGTCCTTAGGTTAGTTAGGTTTAAGTAGTTCGAAGTTATAGGGGATTGATGGCCTCAGAAGTTAAGTCCTATAGTGCTCAGAGCCATTTTGAACCTGCGAGAAAACCTCAAGAGTAATACTAACAAGTGAGAGATTTAATAGATCTTTGACCGAGGTTTCCTCATCATTATCACAAGCAAGGCGCTTCAGTACTGGCTGTGTCTTTCAGTGGAAGGAAATAGTGTGCCTAACACTCCAAACAGCAGCGGATATTCCACAGCAGCTAACGTGCAGTCTGGAAAATCCATTCAGACTGCGCGTCTTGCATGACCCAACAAACCATCATATCAAACAACGCGGTATAATGGGTATGCAAAAGTCGTCACACCAGCGTCGAGTAAATTGGAATTTTACATCCAAGGAGGAGGGTTCGATATCGCCTGAGACACATCAGACAGTAGAGTTTTGTTTGACTACGGCGTAGTACCGTACCTAAGCAATTTGATTATGAACAGCTTAACTTTCAACGAGCTGTTGTGTTTCGTGTCAGCATTTCTTTCTGGGTGAAAGTTTTCTATTGTTGTCTTCTATTATTACAAACAAAGGATTTCACAGTATAGCCGGTTTCATGCCCAGAATGGTGTCTTAAGATACTGCTATTTGGTAACTATAACTTGGTATGCAGTATCCATGTTCCTAGGAGCAGTCGGAAAAACTTAGTGCCGTTAAGATTTGCATATGTTTGTTGCCATCCGTGCAGCGTATCATTAGCCAGTGTTGACTGCTTTGTCGTCAGATTTGTTGCTGAGCTGTGCAGTCGCTGTCTGTGTTTTGTTGCGCTGTTTCCAAAGTGTTGTTTTCGAAAATGAGTGACGACCCAGTTGAGGTCCATGGTGGGGGTTACATTCTACCGAGTTCGGTAAAGGAAGCAGGCTATCAGTAGCTCAATGAAGCTCAAATTACAGGTTTCAGTGGCCTGCACTGAGTACTTACAGTAAACGGAGGTGGAGTTTCTTCTCCAACGCATCCATCTCTCCCTGCAGTATACGCTACCAGGTCTTCCCACTCCCCGCGTCCAACGCTAGAGAATAAAAGAAACTCACAAAAAAATAAGTGAAGTCTCCGACTTAGCAGCTCGAGAAACAGAAAGAAATTCAAAGCCGTATTGCAATCACCGCGTATGGGAAGCACACACGATGAGGTTTCACTATTATGCTGTAAAATCGGACGCGTATAGACTAATTTTAATGCTGTTCTCCTCCATATTTCCTCCAATTACGTACCCAGTGTGATTCATTTCTAGTTATTTATTTCACTCTATACTAACATAAACTTTTTCTTTTGTTTTCAGGGTAAGTGCTCCGCTCTTCTCAGATTCATAGGGGAGTTGTCACAGTACAGCTAAAGGTAATCAACCGGCATTTGCCTTTTGGAATCGTAACCGTCTTACATAAAAATGGTGTCTAGATTTGCTCTTTCACCTATCTGCATTTAATATGCAGTTCATTTTTTCTGTAGTGAGATATAACTGCTAATATTTCTTTATTAATTCCAAAGAACGTAAATTCACTTTTTTAGTGTAATATTTGTTACATGTATCATGCTTACCAAGTCTCTGAAGAGAAATGGTGTTATTGGCTTCATAGTCCATAAGTATAACTGTATCATGCTACTGCCGTTAAATTTTACACATCACTAAGAAAGTGTTTTCTTTACAATTTGGATGTGTTCCTCCTTTGGCGCTTTTTTATTTAAATATTATGCGTACTGTAGTCAGTGTGTTTTGTACTTCACTGGTTGAGTAACACTTCTTAAACATCCAGAATAGTTAAGAGAAGGGACAGCACGAACAGAGAGACAGGTTCCATGTCCCGTCAAATTAAAAGTTATTTGATACTTAGAGATTTATTTCAATTGGAGAAGTTTGGATTATATATACGCCTCCAGTATACTCCTCCAGGGGTATGTCTTTGAAAAGACAGCTTCGCTTTCCGGCAAAATGATGTGGGGAAGTATATGAAACTCGAAATCTGACGGACCGGGTGGGAATGCATCCCGCACTCTGACGACTAAATAAAAGGCCATCTAGCTGCATGTTCACAGTCTGATCGTTACATTAGTGCTGCTTTAATAGTCTTTTTCCATTATGCAATAACACTATTAAAATACTGTATAATGTCTAGAGTCTCACGTGACCTAACAACCGTAAGCTAGCAACATCTCGTACAGTTCTATAATACCGTGGAACAGTTTTGATTTTGTGTTATTTTCATCTATTGATTCCCTAAATTCGTACTATCACTTGAATTTGAAGCGAATATCGATAGTAATCGGTTTACAAAAGAAGTCTGTGTAAAAACCAAACGACGTACAAAACACACATCAATGAATAGATTATCTCTCCAAACTTTTAACTCGCATTACAGGTGCTCAATATAAGTAGCGTGTGTGACGCAGGAAACGTCAATACGATAGTAAGACTCTTGCCACAGGCACTGTATCTTATGAGCTACAGCATTATCCTTCCTTAAAAATTTTCCGTATTAATTTGTAGTGAAGGCAGGAATACACGATATTTGCCATATACAACAGACACCGCCCTAACAGGCTTTGAAGACCCAACGGTACCGACCGACCGCCGTGTCATCCTCAGACCTTTGGTGTCACTGGATGTAGATAGGGGAATGTGGTCGGCACACCGCTCACCCGGCCGTGGTCAGTTTTCGCGACCGCTGCGGCTACTTCTGAACCAAGTAGTTCCTCAATTGACCTCACAAGGGGTTAGAGCACTCCGCTTGCCAACAGAGCTTGACAGATTCGGAGGTTGACCCATCCAACTATTAGCCAAGCCCGCAGCGCTTAACTTCGGTGGTCTGCTGGAAGCTGGTCTTACCACTATGGCAAGGCCGTTGGCATACTCAACATGTAACCACAAGACAAAGTCACAAGGAGTTAGAAGCAATGGGGGCAGAAAATCATGACGCAAAACACGTCCAATCCAACGCTGAGACATTTGGTGCTGAGCTAATCACGAACATCTTAAAGAAATTGTGGTGAAGGTTCATCTCGTTTAAAACGAAGTCTTCTCAGCTGTAACTGTGGCGTAAGCCACTGCTACGCTATGTGAAACTACACGAAACCAGCCACAGATTTCTCGGCAAAGGAAACTAGTACATAATATTTAGAGAGAATTTGGCACAAAAGCATTGCAAAAGTCAGAATGAAGCTCACTGTCCCCCCTTGAATGGTGCATGTAACAACTATTGCAGACCTTATGGTTTTACACGCTTACTTTTGCACAGAGTGAGCCAGACATTTGACTGCGGTATCTGCAGTTCTCCGCTGTACGTCTCTGTGCTCCTGACGAGTGATCTCCACAAGCGCTCCATTTCTGCTAACATTCCCGACCACCCTGTTTTCTTTAAAACCAGTCTCACGGAATTTGTTGTAGCCTGCCACCCTGAAATCTTTTATTTGATGGACTTTTTACGTGACATTTGGTACGAAATTATCGCTGAACTGTCTCGATTAACACAAATTAAGAACAAAACGCATGGTTCCATTAAATCCATCTCTTCTTAGCGGTGCACCCTGAAACCACGCGACGGCGCAGATTATGAATCGAAACTTGGAGAGATGCTTCATCCATTGATGCGTGTGTCTGTTGTCTGTAAGACTCGTAGTTCTCGCGCAGTCGTCTTCTGAAACCCCAGAGGTTCTTAAGAGGTATATGAGAAAAGTAATGAGACTGACAACCCTGCGAACGATCTGCCAATGTTGTGTTGTTCTACTTGTTTAGACCGGTGTGCTCATCCTTATCAGACGCTCAGTTCCAGTTTCAGCTCCGAACAACCATCAGGTGATTTTTGAGAGCGTGATCAGTGAAGTTATGTTTCTGTCGTGTGTTACGAAAATGGAACAGCGGGATTAAAAGCAATGTTACATCAAGTTTTGTCTTAAACTTGGGGAATCCGTGAGTGTGACCTTGAAAAAGTTGAAACAGGCCTATGAGTAACATTCCTTATCAAGAGCACGAGCTTTTCATTGGCACAAATCATTTGTTGAAGACCAAGAACCTCTTTAATATGAATCCTGCTCGGGGAGACGGGCGTAAACGTTAAACGTATGTGTGATCTTGTGAAATCAGACCAACATTTAACAATAAGGAGAAGAATGACCTGTTACACTTAAACACTTTCACAGTACATCAAATTTTTACCGAAGTTTTGCAAATGCGAAAGGTCTGCTCCAAAATGGTGAAGATAAAAAACACAACTGTGCAGAAAGGCAGTCGAAGAGACGTGTGCGTTGATCTTCTTGAGAGGATGGCCAATGACCACGAATGATTCAGTCGAGTGATCACAGTTGATGAATCGTGTGGAGTTGTGAGTACTATGCTGAGACAAAGCGACGAAGTGTGGAGTGGCACACTGAGACATCTCCTCTAACGAAAAATCTTCAATACGAAAATCAAAGATCAAAACAATGTTAATTTGCATTTTTGACTGTAGTTGTATTGTGCATAGAGAATTTCTTCAAAAATGTTCAAATGTCTGTGAAATCTTATGGGCCTCAACTGCTAAGGTCATCAGTCCCAAGCTTACACACTACTTAACCTAAATTATCCTAAGAACAAACACACACATCCATGCCCGAGGGAGGACTCGAACCTCCGCCGGGACCAGCCGCACAGTCAATGACTGCAGAGCGTTTTTTTTTTTTATTCGTAAGTATTTTATATCAGAAACGTGTCTACAAAAAATTATCCTAAACAGGCTTTAAAATGTCTTGAATTTCAGTATGTCTTCGCTCCTCTTGGGGTTCAGTTCATAAGATCTACTGTGCCACAGAGCAGATTCAAATGAAATCTCACAAAAGCTGGGAAATTTCAGAAGTTCATTCATTTCTCCTCGATTTAACTTGAAAGTTTCCTTCTTCTTACGCATGACCTTTTTCCAGTTCATGCTCTTCACCTTCTGCCACCATTCACCACAATCCATGGAGGAACCTTCAGAGCAAATAATTCCAGGTTATCCAGGAAGGCAAAATCCTGTTATGTTAAATGCATGAGCGAGATCCAGTACTTCTCTCCTTTTTATTTTGCTGTAAATGTGATGAGACTATATCCAGTACCGGGTAAACAAATCTTCATCTTCGCATATTTTCACTTGCGGTTCTGCTTTAATTGCAACGTAATAATGGTAGAATTTTCTTTAAGCCAAGAAATTGCTGAGCACATACAGATTTCACCTCGATCAAGACCAGCAATAAATTTGCTAAGGTCAATATTTAAACTTTCTTGCTGGTTTCTGCTGAGTTTGTCACTTCTCACAAAAATATCTGGCTCAGTAGCTGGATAATCGTGTGGAAGGTTCACACAGATTTCGAACTTGGCCATATCTATAAATAAATTTATACTAAAACCTAAACGAGGTAGAATGATAGAACATCTTCCGTCCACAAACTCATTTATATCGGCTATAACGCTTGGGTCATCCACCCAAAATTCTCCTGGATTTGAAAACATGGACTGCAACATTTAAAACTCCGACAGTTGTATGCGAATCATTTCCTCGAGGTTTCCATTGTCTACTATCTGAGTTATCTGTTCTTCCAATTCTTTAAAGTCCAAGAACTCGTTGTCATCGTAATCACAAGACATAGTTACACCGAATAAATTTCGCAAGCCGCAACTTGTAAACAAATCGGAGGTTAACGATAGGGCCACGTGGAGAGCATATATCCATTTACGGTCTCTTAATTACCTGGGAAGTACTAAACAAATAAAATACGATAGCTTAACTCCAGTAACTGACAACACAAGGTATACACTGCCACTACATTTATCAGCCGCGCGACAACATACGCCTGTCGAACTTCAACCCACCCACAACTCCTGCCAAAGTGAATAACAATATTTACACCTGCTCTGAAAGATATTCTGTTGACGCCCACCCTTTCCGATAGCAAAGCAGTTACTTTGTGGATCATAATTGTTATCGACCATTTACCCTGCAATTCTGGGAGAGGAAATGCACTCAAGCACAGACATCTATATCTTCCAAAATACTAGCCTATAAGGCTTTTATCCCATTAACGTTTCATTTATTTATTTATCAATTCACGAGACAGCTTTCAAGCTGGCACCCCCCCCCCCACCCCCCCCCCACCCCCCCCACCCCACACACAAAACGAAATGATAAATTGCGCACGCACACACATAGACACACAAACACACACACACACACACACACACACACACTCAGCGCCTAAGACCGTTTGGCTAATCCCGCGCGGCAGAATTTCTTCCTCCGGGATAAACTGTCAGCCAAGTGCTTTACAAAGATGCCCCTGAAAGGCCTAGGACCGAGTGAGATGGGGTAGTGGTTAGCGCACTAGACTCGCATTCGGGAGAACGACGGTTCAAGCCGGCGACCGGCCATCCTGATTTAGGTTTTCAGTGAGTTCCCTAAATCGCTTCAGGCGAATGCCAGGGTCGTTCCTTCGAGAGAGTATGGCCGGCATTCTTCCCCATACTTCCCTAATTCGACGGGATCCATCATCTCGCTGTTTGGTCCCCTCCCGCGTTTCAACCAACCAACCAAAGGCTTAGGAAAAGGGTGAATCGAGTGAGACCAGACTTGCAGACAAGTCGATGCTGCATATCAGACAGCCACTTCCAGCTTGGCATTTTTGGTCTCAAAAAGCACTCCTGTTGATCCGTAGCCCATCCCCTACTATTCACCTGATCTGAATCGCAATTACAGTTTTTCCTTTCCAGAAACTGAAAAATGTCTTAAAAGGAGGTTATTTTGGGATTTTGGAGAATATTCAAAAGAATGTGACCGATAGTTGAAGGCCCTGCCAGGTGAATCCTGGGAACAATGACTCCGCCGATGTATAGCTGCAGAATGTATTTGAAGCGGAAAATATTGTTGTATGAAAAAAAATTAAAACTTTGCTACATAAAAATCAGTCTCATTACTTCTCTCATACACCGCCTATGAATAACCCCTGTACATTCCTTCATACAGTAGTGTTCAACGAGGGGCAATGTGATTATTTGCGTGTTCTGTGAATGTCCACCGAGAAGGCACGTTATGAATATGTGAAACTGAATACGGGAAATCATTTCGAATTCAAACACATTGCTCATCAGTGATTCAGAAGTATCAAACAACGAAATACAAAGAATGGACTTGTTGTGCCCTCATCCATCTCCTACGCCACAGAAAGATATGTAATGCTGTAAGTTTGTGCTTAGGATGTAGCATGTCAAACTGAAACCGGTACAAGTTCATTACAGTGGAAACCATTGTCTTCAACGACATTAATCAGATATTTGTGCGAACAACAACCACTTCCTCTTTCGTTGCTGAATTGTGGTTAATGGAAGAGTAATCTGTACCTCAAACCGTTTACTGAGGCTATGTTATGAAAGTTTCTTTAAGAGCGGATTGGCTGGTTCTCACATAACAATCACGTCATACCTTGTAATGAAATGATGATATCCGAGATTTCATGGCGATCGATACTCTGTATAAAATTCAACCACTCTAAGACTATATGCATTAATTCATTTTATTTTGACTGGCATTGCATAATAGTATTCAAAACAGGCTCGTAACAGGTGGAGAAACCTGCCTCTGTGTCACAGTTATTGGTAGAATGTCACGGTCACCATTAGGAAACGGGATTAAAAAAAATACATCTAAATTACGTAAACAACATGAGCACTTCCACTATAGAAACCAGCATGGACCACACTGATGTCCACGAATAACTAAACAATAACAGAGAGAACAAGCAAATTCACTCATGACTGTTCGATCCAGCTGCAATTTGGAAAATTGCTGTCTAAACTGACCACCAATGAAATATAACCTGCTATGTTGTGATTAGCACGAGCTTTGACACTTAAAGGCGAACACTAAGGCTGAGAGTATATTATGAAGTGCGACACAAAACATGTAAGTTTTACCAGTAAAAGTGCTAATATTCTTGTAAGAATACATCCCCAAAAGACAACGCAAATTATTTACAATGACAAGATCGATAAATGCCGCAACTCAGAAATCGCATTTAGGTTTAATAACTAAAAATCTGATGTTTGTGTATCCACATCGAAACGAAGTTGAAACAGCTTAATATGCCACTGTGGATACAAAATTAAAAATAATTTGGTTTAATACACTACTGGCCATTAAAATTGCTACACCAAGAAGAAATGCAGATGATAAACGGGTATTCATTGGACAAATATATTATACCAGAACTGACATGTGATTACATTTTCAAGCAATTTGGGCGCATAGATCCTCAGAAATCAGTACCCAGAACAACCACCCCTGGCCGTAATAACGGCCTTGATACGTCTGGGCATTGAGTCAAACAGAGCTTGGATGGCGTGTACAGGTACAGCTGTCCATACAGCTTCAACATGATACCAAAGTTCATAAAGAGTAGTGACTGGCGTATTGTGACGAGCCAGTTGCTCGGCCATCATTGACCAGACGTTTTCAATTGGTAAGAGATCTATACAATGTGCTGGCCAGGGCAGCAGTCGAACATTTTCTGTATCCAGAAAGGCCCGTACAGGACCTGCAACATGCGGTCGTCCATTATCCTGCTGAAATGTAGGGTTTCGCAGGAATCGAATGAATGGTAGAGCCACGGGTCGTAACACACCTGAAATGTAACGTCCACTGTTCAAAGTGCCGTCAATGTGAACAAGAGGTGATCGAGACGTGTAACCAATGGCATCCCATACCATCACGCCAGGTGATACGCCAGCATGGCGATGACAATTACACGCTTCCAATGTGCGTTCACCGCGATGTCGCCAAACACGGATGTGACCATCATGATGCTGTAAACAGAACCTGGATTCATCCGAAAAAATTACATTTTGCCATTCGTGCACCCAGGTTCGTCGTTCAGTACACCATCGCAGGCGCTCCTGTCTGTGATGCAGCGTCAAGGGTATCAGCAGCTGATAGTCTATGGTGCTCCAAACGTCGTCGAACCGTTCGTTGAGATGGTTGTTGTCTTGCAAACGTCCCCATCTGTTGACTCAGGGATCAAGACGTTGCTGCACGGTCCGTTACAGCCATGCAGATAAGATGTCTGTCATCTCGACTGCTAGTGATACGAGGCCGTTGGGATCCAACACGGCGTTCCGTATTACCCTCCTGAACACACCGATTCCATATTCTGCTAACAGTCATTGTATCTCGACCAACGCGAGCAGCAATGTCGCGATACGGTAAACCGCAATCGCGATAGGCTACAATCCGACCTTTATCAAAGTCGGAAACGTGATGGTACGCATTTCTCCTCCTTACACGACGTATCACAACCACGGTTCACCAGGCAACGCCGGTCAACTGCTGTTTGTGTATGAGAAATCGGTTGGAAACTTTCTTCATGTCAGCACGTTGTAGGTGTCGCCATCGGCGCCAAGCTTGTGTGAATGCTCTGAAAAGCTAATCATTTGCATATCACAGCATCGTCTTCCTGTCGGCTAAATTTCGCGTCTGTTGCACGTCATCTTCGTGGTGTAGCAATTTTAATGGTCAGTAGTGTATATGAGAATTTCGCTATGTACGGCGTGAACGCTGGGACTAACAATGAGTAAGTGAACGTTCAGCCTACAGTTAAAGCGAATTTATCACAGAATAATAATTCGGCGAATCATTTAGAACATGTGTACCTTCAAAATGAAAGTGACACAGATATTCATATTTTGCTAAGGGAGAGCTTTGTGTACGCTCGTGTTGAATAATATCTGCAAACTATGTCTGTTGCTAGGTGGTGGGGGAACGGCTTAGTATGACTATAAATACGTATTCAAAATACAGCCGATGCATTCCATATGATGTGAGTAAAGTCGGTTTGGAAACTTTAATACCAATAATTATGTCTGCTCCCGTCGGATACACACTGATTGGAGGTAACCACTACTGCTATCCCTTTTCGCTCGCACTTACTAAACGTAAAATTTCTACCGCATAAAACAGTTATTTTTACCAGCGAGCTACGCCTAGCAGCAACAGTTTCTTATCTACCTGTACTGCACACGGTCTCGGTGTTTGTTGTCCGACTATAGATACTTAACAGCTGTCTGTCTTTAGCACAGCTATTTTCGCGTAGACGTTACATGTAATATGAACGGTAGATTCAAATGACAGTAATTTTCAACAGAATAAAGTGGACAATTCTGTGGTTACATGCCTTATCACTAACCAACACATAATCTGATAAAGGTAACTCTATCGTTCGGTATGATACGGTAATGTAAAATGAGAGAAAAATTCTGTTCGGTATCACCCGTATGTTCAATAGCGACAAACTGTACTACACAGGATGTCTCAGGAGGAATGGCCAATGTTCAGGAATGTGACAGGAATAACCATTTGAAGCAAAAAAGTCTAGCGAAGGCGGGGTCTAAATTGCATACCTGAAGAGCTATGATCACTTGTTGATATCAGATACCTTGAAGCAAATCTCTTCTTCTGTAAGCTTTTTGTCTTTCACATTCTGTGTGGCGGTAGTATGGACCAAAACGAAAACCAATACCCTAGAAAACAGTGGTTGTAAAATGCATAACTTACGACCTATGAGCACTTGTTCAGTAGATGTTTCACAGCAGCCAAGAAGAAAATGTGCTCATAGCTCTCATTTTAAAGTCCACGTTTACTAGACGTTTTTTCTACGAACGATCGTTCCTGTCATATACCTGAATACTGACCATTCATCCTGTGATACCCTGTATATTATAGAGGGCTCTGGTCCTCAACAACACAAAATTTCTCTGAGTGACAAATACAAATTACGATTTAATTAATTTTTACGTAAAAACTGATTCTGGTCATCCTCTATAATCCAGTTGACCTCACAAAACGTTTTTACATGTCTCGCGGCATTAGTGCTCCGTAACTGAGGCGGTAAAAACGGAACCCTTATTTGATCACTTTGTTGTCCGTCAGCCTGTCTATCTTTGCGACTGTCAAGACCACTTTTCTCAGGAATGGTTAGAGATATCACCTTAAAATTTGTTTCCATACTAAGGTCTACGGTCCCTCGGCGGTGTAAAAAAATTAAGCTTCTAAGCCAATGCAATCTAAAGATACGGCCATATATGTTACATATTTCGATACGCGAAAACTGACTCATCAAAACCTTTAGATAACCTCTTGGTGGGCTAACGGAAGTTCCGCCTGGTGCGCCGACTGGATTGTTCAAATGGTTGAAATGGCTCTGAGCACTATGGGACTTAACTTCTGGGGTCATCAGTCCCCTAGACTGTAGCGCCTAGAACCGCTCGGCCACCCTGGCCGGCGCTTGATTGTTGCTAGTTTTCCATCTCATCGCAGCGTCGTGTACGACTGGACAGCTTTCCCTCAGTGTTGTTTGTGTCTTCGTATGTGTCACGTACTCGTTTGGTCAGTACCGGTATTTGTTGTGTCTGTTCGTTGGTAGCGGCGTAGTCCGCGGTACAGATACCTTTAGTTTTCACAAATCAACGGGTTCCGCCCAGCTAGAATCTTTGGTGATTCACGACTGGCTCATTGACACCATTCATGTAACGTTCTATCAGGTTCGTAGGGTCTGATTTGGTTCTGATCAGTATTACTTTTTGGTTAATTTTTTGGATCCACCCCAAATACACTCCTGGAAATGGAACAAAGAACACATTGACACCGGTGTGTCAGACCCACCATACTTGCTCCGGACACTGCGAGAGGGCTGTACAAGCAATGATCACACGCACGGCACAGCGGACACACCAGGAACCGCGGTGTTGGCCGTCGAATGGCGCTAGCTGCGCAGCATTTGTGCACCGCCGCCGTCAGTGTCAGCCAGTTTGCCGTGGCATACGGAGCTCCATCGCAGTCTTTAACACTGGTAGCATGCCGCGACAGCGTGGACGTGAACCGTATGTGCAGTTGACGGACTTTGAGCGAGGGCGTATAGTGGGCATGCGGGAGGCCGGGTGGACGTACCGCCGAATTGCTCAACACGTGGGGCGTGAGGTCTCCACAGTACATCGATGTTGTCGCCAGTGGTCGGCGGAAGATGCACGTGCCCGTCGACCTGGGACCGGACCGCAGCGACGCACGGATGCACGCCAAGACCGTAGGATCCTACGCAGTGCCGTAGGGGACCGCACCGCCACTTCCCAGCAAATTAGGGACACTGTTGCTCCTGGAGTATCGGCGAGGACCATTCGCAACCGTCTCCATGAAGCTGGGCTACGGTCTCGCACACCGTTAGGCCGTCTTCCGCTCACGCCCCAACATCGTGCAGCCCGCCTCCAGTGGTGTCGCGACACGCGTGAATGGGGGGACGAATGGAGACGTGTCGTCTTCAGCGATGAGAGTCGCTTCTGCCTTGGTGCCAATGATGGTCGTATGCGTGTTTGGCGCCGTGCAGGTGAGCGCCACAATCAGGACTGCATACGACCGAGGCACACAGGGCCAACACCCGGCATCATGGTGTGGGGAGCGATCTCCTACACTGGCCGTACACCACTGGTGATCGTCGAGGGGACACTGAATAGTGCACGGTACATCCAAACCGTCATCGAACCCATCGTTCTACCATTCCTAGACCGGCAAGGGAACTTGCTGTTCCAACAGGACAATGCACGTCCGCATGTATCCCGTGCCACCCAACGTGCTCTAGAAGGTGTAAGTCAACTACCCTGGCCAGCAAGATCTCCGGATCTGTCCCCCATTGAGCATGTTTGGGGCTGGATGAAGCGTCGTCTCACGCGGTCTGCACGTCCAGCACGAACGCTGGTCCAACTGAGGCGCCAGGTGGAAATGGCATGGCAAGCCGTTCCACAGGACTACGTCCAGCATCTCTACGATCGTCTCCATGGGAGAATAGCAGCCTGCATTGCTGCGAAAAGTGGATATAAACTGTACTAGTGCCGACATTGTGCATGCTCTGTTGCCTGTGTCTATGTGCGTGTGGTTCTGTCAGTGTGATCATGTGATGTATCTGACCCCAGGAATGTGTCAATAAAGTTTCCCCTTCCTGGGACAATGAATTCACGGTGTTCTTATTTCAATTTCCAGGAGTGTAGATAGGCTGCTTTTGCGACATGGTTCTCAAGTTCCCTTTAAAAACATCGGTATGATTCCGCAAGTATGGTGCTTCTTCCTAACGTGGAACAGGATTATATAAATGTCCGCGTGTCCAATCTCCCGTCACAGGTTGACGACAGTTTACTTAAGGAGACTTTGGCCCCTTGTGATGACGTGAGGGGTTTTTGCGAAACGAACGCTGGTTCACTCCACATTGTTTGCAATGTAATAGCAGTAGGGAAGATAGTCAAGAGATGTATTGCCTCCCATCTATAGGTCTCTAGCCACTTTAGATATAATTGCCCACGGTGGGTATTTCCATCGAAGTCCTCATTTGAACATAATCGTAAAATTGACTTTAGCTGATCTCATTTTTACGGCTCTAGAGATAGGTGCCCCGTCTGTCCTTGGTGAAATGGAACTACACAGGAATGTGCAGCTTACTGCTCCCGAATTTCCGCCATCGCAACGCGGTCCTGATGAGATTGTTGCCAAGCCGGAAGTGCAACATAAGAGCCGTCGTACGCAGGATGGTAAGGAGTCAGATACGTCCCCTCCCCTCCCTGAAGTTAGTTTGTTGGATGGTGTTTCTTGTAGTGCTGAGGCCTTCACTTCTGATGGGGCCGGTGGTGCGAAAACAGCTCCCGAGCTCTCTACTCATCTTTCTAGTTTTCCTCCCGCGTTTGAGGTAACTCTGCCGGCCGAAGTGGCCGCGCGGTTCTGGCGCTGCAGTCTGGAACCGCGAGACCGCTACGGTCGCAGGTTCGAATCCTGCCTCGGGCATGGATGTGTGTGATGTCCTTAGGTTAGTTAGGTTTAACTAGTTCTAAGTTCTAGGGGACTAATGACCTCAGCAGTTGAGTCCCATAGTGCTCAGAGCCATTTGAACCATTTTTTTGAGGTAACTCTTCCGGAACAATCCCAGGTTGGGGATGTCGTTGAGCTTTCAGGAGTTCCAATCATTCAGCTGCAGAAAATTGAGGCTCCCCTGAACTCATCTGTTCCCTTGAGGTCACCCATTCAGGTGAAGTCAGAACGACTACTGTTGTTACACCCTTCGAGGCAACTAATGGCCACGAAGTCCTACCGGTCGACCCATACGTGATACCTAACGCTCTCTTGTGCGTAATTTGAATTGCAAGGATCCCATCCTGCAGAGTGGGTCTCTGAAGCCCTTTGTATGCCACATACTTCGGCTAATGTTCATGAACAGCCTATGTACAAACTGCACTGCCTCGTAGTCACTATAAACAATGCGTCCAACCTGAGTACGTGGTGGCTCGTAAAAGGATCACACGAACGTCGATTATGTGTACCTAAGCGGCGGTGTCTTCTCCACCGCCGTCCTAACCGTAGCGATGGGTCGGGGTTCCACGGTAGCCCTCTACCAAGTTAACGAAACTGTAATGGATCTTATAACGGACGTGCACTTCCAGTTAATCAATATTTTTAAATGACATGTGCACCTAATATTCCCTGTCGTTTGGGAAAGAAGGAATACTCAGATACGTGCAGATTCATTAAACAGGAATCGTTATCGCGCGACTTCTTTCGAACGGTACCGATCGAAAGAAATTTTGACACAAAATGTAAAATTAATAAATAAATAGCGAAATTTGAAGCAAATAAAGTGAATGTTTTATAATTTTATAATGCAAATTACTTGAGTACTGTCCTCAGCTCACTGTGTGAGCAAAAATTACAACGTGATTTTTAACTGATTACAGACTGTAATTACGAACCAGTTACTGAATTTTAATCACGCGAGAACGGAACCAAAAGCAATGACTTAAGCTCACATGTAAAAACACAGTTAATACTATGACAAATTCAACCAGAAAAGCTGCAAATTAAATTCTAATGAAAACATATACGTAAAGTTAATTGTTTGCAGAGTAGTTCGCTTAATGAACAGATTTTCGTCACTCATTGCAATGCTAACCATTACTGAATTTAAAAATGGAAATGTTCATAAATACATGTTTACTATTACAGTACGTTATTTCTGGAAAGACCGTAATGTTTCAGTTACCAAAGAATTAGTAATTTTACGCTACACTGTTAACGTAATTTTCAAATCTGAGCAGTGTTTGCAATGCACTCAAAAAACATGAAAGGTTTTATTCTGAAGTAGTACTTTGTCAACATTCATTTAAATTATTCTTTTACTCTTTTACTGTTATTAATTATTCTGTAACTAGTTGTTGTACCAAGCCACAAAATTCACTGTTGTTACATGACAGTTTTGGATGATTCTCACCTCTGAAAATTGCATTTCCTTTTCTTAGTTACCGAAATAAAAGAAACACCTCACTTTCAGTATTTACCTATTCTTTCACTTGATTCTCGGAAACAGTAACGGTGATAGGATACGATCCTGTAAGGTAAATATTGCCGATGATTCTGTAGTCTACAAGGAAGTAGTATCACATGAAAGTTGTGAACAAATCAATGAGAATCTGCAGAAAATAAATGCGTGGTGTAATGACTGGCTGTTATCTCTCAACATTAGTAAGTGTAACCTACTGCGTGTAACAAGGCGAAAATCCCCATTAATGTACGAGTACAAAATTAATGCCCAGTCTTTGGAAGCGGTAACATCCGCCAATTATCTGGGTGCGACTATTCGAAAATATCTCAAATGCAATGATCACATTACACAAGTAGCGGGAAAGGCGAACTCTAGATTGCGGTTTATTGGTAGAATCCTGAAGCGATGCAGTCCTTCAACAAAGGAAAATAATTACAATACGTTAGTTCGTCCAGTCTTAAGAGTATTGTTCGTCTGTATGGGACTCTTATCAGTTGGGTCTGATTCAAGAGATTGAGAATGTCCAAAGAAGAGCGGCAAGATTCATGACTGGTACATTTAGCCATCGCGAGAGCGTTATAAATCTCATAGAAAGTTTGAAGTGGGACACACATGCAGATAGACGACGCGCTAAACGGAAGGGGCTGCTCACTAAATTCCGAAATATGATCTTCGCCGAGGATGTAGAGCATATATTATTACCGGCAACTTTGAAATGGTGCAATGATCACCATTGAAAGACAAGGGAAATTGGAGCTCGTACTGAGGCGTTCAGACAGTTGTTTTTCCCTCGCGTGATCCACGAGTGGAACAGAGGGGGAGAAATAAAACTTTAGCGCCAATTGTGCCCTCTGTCACACACCGCTTGGTGGCCAGCGGAGTATATATGTTGATGCATATGTAGTTGAAACGGTTGCTCCACTAAACACTTATTCCGTTAAGAAGAACTATTATGCTGACCAACCTTGTACGGTCTAAAGATGACACTGGTTGGATCTTAAAAAAATGGTTCAAATGGCTCTGAGCACTATGGGACTCAACTGCTGTGGTCATAAGTCCCCTAGAACTTAGAACTACTTAAACCTAACTAACCTAAGGACATCACACACATCCATGCCCGAGGCAGGATTCGAACCTGCGACCGTATCGGTCGTGCGGTTCCAGACTGTAGCGCCTTTAACCGCTCGGCCACTCCGGTCGGCGGTTGGATCTTACCCTGATGAGTTACTGCTAGTGCGATGTGAGGCATTATTCGCATTATTCGTCAACACTGTAAGGCAATAGACTCTTCTTTATCGTCGCTCCGTATAAAAAGTTTGGGCCCAAGGTGCTCTTCTTGAATATTAATTTCTCTTGGCGACAATGTACTGTGCCATTTAAAATCTCGTAATATACCTAGCAACATATTAAAAATCTTTCAGTTTATTACTTACATATCCGCGCACAACGTCTACAGCTGACTACTTGTCGCTAGCACCAATCTCTGCCGACTACTTCCGCCCGAGCCCGCGTTTACGGGCCCAGCGAACAACTCCTTACTTCGAACGTATTCTTTGACTACATACTATAGCAAACGTCCATGACTAGGTCAGCGTTTCTACTTCGCGATAATTACAGTATTCTTATTTAATTCGTTTATTTAAATTAATTCATAGACATATAACTGTATGACAACATTAATAGCTACGGTCGCAGTTTCGAATTCTGCCTCGGGCATGGATGAGTGTGATGTCCTAAGGTTGGTTAGGTTTAAGTAGTTCTAAGTTCTAGGGGACTGATGACCACAGCAGTTAAGTCCCATAGTGCTCAGAGCCATTTGAACCATTTGATAACATTAATAAAATAATAAAATGTTCATATAACAGAAATTACATCACAGCTGCATTGTTGTTACAGAATTAATTATGCGAAAAATTTATTACGTAATGTGTTGTTGTGTACCAACCATTATCTCAACTTATTCTTTAATGATGCTCTTACTCGGCACAACAATGTTTTCTTTAATTCGATCTTATGTCCTCTGTAGAGGCTAGGTTCTGCCACAGCTGACTTATCTTCATGATCCAGAGTAATTGTGTTTGACACTCGTAATGGAGACCACACTCCTAAGGGATGCTACCCATGCCGGGTACTTGCACATGCAGCACGTCCTTCACCAGGCCAAGTATATCTTTCTTTTTTTGTAGTGGTGGAAAGATGGCTTTGATTTACTTTTTTACCCGAGATTCTCACAGTTTTGGCTGAAGGAGGCTTGATGTAGGAGATAAAGTTGAGTTTTCCTCTACTTCAAATTCTGAAGGTGGCAGGGGTGAAACACAGATAGCGAAAGGCTATTTACAATTTGTACAGAAAGCAGACGGCAGTTATAAGAGTCGAGGGGCATGAAAGGGAAGCAGTGGTTGGGAACGGAGTGAGACAGGGTTGTAGCCTATCACCGATGTTATTCAATCTGTATCTTGAGCAAGCAGTAAAGGAAACAAAAGAAAAATTCGGAGTAGGAATTAAAATCCATTGAGAAGAAATAAAAACTTTGAGGTTCGCCGATGACATTGTAATTCTCTCAGAGACAGCAAAAGACTTGGAAGAGCAGTTGATCGGAATGGACAGTGTCTTGAAAGGAGGGTATAATATGAACATCAACAAAAGCAAAACTAGGATAATGGAATGTAGTTGAATTAAGTCGGGTGATGCTGTGGGAATTAGATTAGGAAATGAGACACTTAAAGTAGTACAAGAGTTTTGCTATTTGGGGAGCAAAATAACTGATGATGGGCGAAGTAGAAAGGATATAAAATGTAGACTGGCAATGGCAAGGAAAGCGTTTCTGAAGAAGAAAAATTTATTAACATCGAGTATAGATTTAAATTTCAGGAAGTCGTTTCTGAAAGTATTTTTATGGAGTGTAGACATGTATGAAAGCGAAACGTGGACGATAAATAGCTTAGACAAGAAAAGAATAGAAGCATTCGAAATGTGGTGCTACAGAAGAATGTTGAAGATTAGATGGGTAGATCACATAACTTATGAGGAGGTATTGAATAGAATTGGGGAGAAGAGGAGCTTGTGGCACAACTTGACTAGAAGAAGGGATCGGTTATTAGGACATGTTCTGAGACATCGAGGGATCACCAATTTAGTGTTGGAGGGCAGCGTGGAGGTTAAAAATCGTAGAGGTAGACCAAGAGATGAATACACTAAGCAGATTCAGAAGGATGTACGTTGCAGTAGGTACTGGGAGATGAAGAAGCTTGCACAGGATAGAGTAACATGGAGAGCTTCATCAAACCAGTCTCAGGACTGAAGACCACAACAACAACCACCTCATGGAACGCGTTAGGTGCATACTTCTGCGGTAAACGTCAGTAGTGGGTAAACACAACTTCATAAATTGACATACTTTGTAACTGGAGAAAAAGGTGGTACCGGGTCGATATAACCAAAGGATCAGTTGAGATTAAGCTCCATAACAATACCCTCATTACATGACGGCTGCCAGTCATTTTTGACATGGAAACCTGCTCCAGCAGCTATACGTGGAGACCGCAACAAGCAGTTCAGACTTCCAGAGTCTGGACAAGACTGAATTTGTCGACGTTCAGATAAAATCTTGTATCAATACACCGATCGTAATTTACCTAACAACAAAAGCAGTCTAGAAGTTATTGTGAATTTCTTACCTGAGACCTTCGTAGAATGTTCGTTGTTTAGTAATTCAGCACTGACATATATTTATATATGCTTTCTTCCTGGCTTTGATGTAAGGAACCTCCCCGAAAATGTGAAAAATATTATCGATTTGAAGTGTTGGTACCCCGTGTACACTCTGTGCTACCTAGGCATACATATGAAGAAAAAAAAGGTTCAAATGGCTCTGAGCACTATGGGACTTAACATCTGAGGTCATCAGTCCCCCAGAACTTAGAACTACTTAAACCTAACAAAGCTAAGGCCATCACACGCATCCATTCCCGCGGCAGGATTCGAACCTGCTACCGTAGCGGTCACGTGGTTCCAGATTGTAGCGCCTAGAACTACTCGGCCACCCCGGCCGATGACACACTACATTATCGAATAAAAGGATGTGTTGATGAGCTGTCCGAGTGCTCATATTGATAAGCACCTGACCCTGCGAAACTTCTTTGCGTCCTTTACATACCTATTGTTTCTAAGGCGTCGCGTGAGGTGCCATTTTTGGGGCGCCTCGAGCAGCATTTAGGACGCGCGCATCTCGCACTATGTTTGCTAGGGTTGGGTAATCTAGATCCCAATCTACAGCATACGCCGCTAGCCACCTAGTAGTGTGTGTCGGAGGATACTTTTGTATCAGTGTCTGAGCTCTCCAATCTTATTCCAGTCGCGAATAGAACGTGGAAAGAATGATTGTCGATAAGCATCTGCGCTGGCTCTAATTTCTCCAAATTTGTCCTCGTGGTCATTATGTGAGACGTAAGTGGAGGGAAAAGTGGTCTCTTGAAATTTGAATGGTAATCTCCTGTAACCTCTGCCAGTGGAGTTCGTTGAGCACCTCCGTAACGCTCTGGTGCCGGCTAAACAACCCCGTGACGAAACACAACGCTCTTCGTTGGATCTTGTCTATCTCTTCTATCAGTCCTTCCTGGTACGTATCTCATTTAGATGAGCAGTACTTAATAATCTATCTAACAAGCACACTGTGAGTTTCACAAAACCGCTGCTTGCGGATTCCATGTCGACTTTTATAGAGAGAGATTTCCACTCTCGAAGAACGTCATAATTCTGGAGCACAACATGTTCCATATTTCTACGACAGATTGACGACAACAATCTAGGTCTATAACTGAGTACATCTGTCCTACGGGTATTCTTAAAAAGAAAATAGGAATGACGTGCGCTTTCTTCCACTCGCTAGGTCCCCTTCGTTGCTGAAGCGATCTGCGATAAATTACTGCTAGAAGTGGAGCAAGTTCTTTCACATAATCTTTGTAGAATCTGATGGTATCTCATCTGGTTCTGACACCTCTCCACTACTAAGAGATTGTAGTTGCTTTTCTGTTCTGCGATCGGCTATCTCAATATCTGCCACTTCGACGTTTGTTCGACAGTTGAAAGGAGGGACCGTGCTACGATCTTTCGTGAGAAAACAATTCCGGAAAATCGACACCAGTATTTCGCTCTTCTCTCTTTTATCTTCCGTTTCGGTGCCTGTATGGTCACTGAGTGAATTAATAGACGATTTTGACCCACTTACAGACTTAACATACGACCAAATCCTCTTAGGATTTTTGCTCAGGTAGGTTGACAGTGTTTTACTTTGAAAGTCATTGATGGCTTCTCTCTTTGCTCCCTTAGGCTCATTTTCGCTTCGTTCAGCCCTTTTTTGTGAGCTAGATTTTTTCTTCTCTTGAATCTGAGATGGTTTCTTTGTGACTACTGTAGTGGCACCCACGGGCATACCTCGAAAGCTGACAGCAATTGCAAAGCGGCACGAAAACTTTCGAATGATCGCCTACAAATCCCGATCACAATATCGCCGTCGTCAAAACAAGATGAATCTTTTCCGGCAAAGGCAGCGACGACTTATGAAGGAAGTTCTATATAAAAATTGTGGGGGGAGGGAGGAGAAAGGAAAGGGAAGGTATTATAGACGTGCGCTGCATCGGGACAGTAGGCGGACACAGCGGCGAAGAGTGAAAATGCGTGCTGGTTGGGACTCGAATCCGGGACCTCCTGTTTATAGGGCAGTTGCGTTAACCACTACGCCACCCGAACACAGTGTTTATTGCAACTGCGTGGACAAACTCTGTACGACTCACGGCCGACCCATATTCCCACCGTGCAGCATCTATCCGCAATCTCTGTCCAAGCCCTCCATGCTCGGTACTCTGAGAGTCCCCCAGGAGGTCGGACGTAATGCTGCATCCGCACTGAAGAAGGTGGATTCATTGCACATAGAGGCGAATCGATTATATGAATGTCCGAAAGAACAGACACCACGGATTTATATAATATTACGAAGGGAGTGTTGGGAAGGGTGCAGTCCCACGTTCCTGTATCCTGCATACATCCGAAACAAACATTCTACAGTAAATTCATTTTCTTTCACATACAGATGCTATTTTTACCAACCAATATAATTTTATTTAAGAATAAGAAAACAATTTTACTTGTATCAGTATGTGTTTTGGTTGCTTGTAAGCGTATCACCAGAAATGTTCTTGCGTACTCTCAGTGGTACGCATACCACTGTCTGCTCTAGATTTCGACTAGTCCTGTTTCCTCCTGCCCTGTGTGGTGGACGTAGCCACATACACTATCATTTATTCTCCAGGACAAGACGCTTGAACAACAGTGTACTCTGCTGAGTAGCACGTCCGCTGAATTTCGTTTGATATTCTTGCTGTATGCTGATGTGGCTTGGTTTGTTAGCCTTGTTTCGCCGAAGTTCTTGACGCGGATCAGCTTCCCAGTAATAAGGAAGTGTGAGAATTATGCATTTACTCGAATATAAGAGACCTTACATATTGCCGCGAGGAGTGGCAGCGGGGTTTGAGGCGCCATGTCACAGATTGCGCGGCCCCTCCCGCAGAAAGTTCGAGTAATCCTTTGGGCATGGTTGTACGTGTTGTTCTTAGAATAGGTGAGTCTAAGTAGTGTGTAAGTTTAGAGACCGAAGACCTCGCAATTTGGTCCCTTAGGAATTCACATACATAATAATAATACAGAAACCAAAAGGCAATTAAAAGAGTCGAGGGGCACGGAAGGGAAATAGTGGTTGGGAAGGGAGTGAGACAGGGTTGTAGCCTCTCCCCGATGGTATTCAATCTGTATATTGAGCAAGCAGTAAAGGGAACAAAAAAAAATTTCGGAGCTGGAATTCAAATTCATGGAGAAGAAATAAAAACTTTGAGGTTCGCCGATGATATTGTAATTCTGTCATGGACAGCAAAGACCTGGAAGAGCAGCTGAACGGAATGGACAGTGTCTTGAAAGGCGGATATAAGATGAACATGAACAAAAGCATAACGAGGATAATGGAATGCAGTCGAATTAAATCGGGTGATGCTGCGGGAATTAGATTAGGAAAAGAGACGCTTAAAGTAGTAAATGAGATTTGCTGTTTGGGGTAGAGAGGACATAAAATGTAGACTAGCAATGGCAAAGAAAGCGTTTCTGAAGAAGAGAAATTTGTTAACATCGAGTATAGATTTAAGTCTCAGAAAGTCGTTTCTGAAAGTATTTGTATGGAGCGTAGCCATGTATGGAAGTGAAACGTGGACAGGAAGAGAATAGAAGCTTTAGAAATGTGTTGCTACAGAAGAATGCTGAAAATTATATGGGTAGATCACGTAACTAATGAGGAGGTACTGAATAGAACTGGAGAGAAGAGAAATTTGTGGCACAACTTGTCTGGAAGCAGGGATCGATTGGTAGAGCATATTCTAAGACATCAAGGGGTCATCAATTCAGTAATGGAGGGCAGCGTGGAGGGTAAAAATCGTAGAGTGAGACCAAGAGATGAATACACTAAACAGATTCACAAGGATGTAGTAGGTTGCAGTATGTACTGGGGGATGAAGAAGCTTGCACAGCATAGAGTAGCAAGGAGAGGTGCATCAAACCAGCCTCTGGACTGAAGACCACAATAACAACAACGGTAATACTATAGAGCTTACATATTATCTTGTGCTGTTCCGCATAATCTTTGATTTTTACCTGTATTACGGGAGCTTGAGTTGTACAGCTTTCAGTTTTTACATTTTTCTACTGCCTGTTAACTTTGATCTTTACCTGCACTACTGGTGCATGCACTTTCGGATTTGAGCTTAATGTTTTCCTGCAAGATGAAAAAGATTTATGTCTTTGTTCTAATTTATGTCGTTATGTAATTGCTTTAACCGGTAGCTCTAGTGGGTATGACTCAGTTGCCTGCTCTCATTCCCTACGTCACGCTTTGTGCCTCTTCTATCCGCTGTTGATGTAGTGTAAAGTTATTGTATTTTTCTGTGTGTATGTTTAAGTATCTGTACTGAACTGAACAACTGTCTCGGGCGTTGGCTGAAATCGGTCCGGTTACAGTGTCTTGCCTAATTCATATGTATCAACCCCTTTATTTGCCTTGAACTTTGTTGCCTCTATAAGTAATTGGTGTCACCTGATTATTTGTCCGTGCTCTTTTCCGTGATGGTAGAACTCCCAATTTATTTTATCTTGAGCCTTTTGACCTATTCATATTTTAAAACAGTTTTTAACTCATTAAATGCCTCTGGGGTTATTATCCAATTTTTATAAAGGTTAGAGAATTATTTTGGTTTGATTTACAAAGAGGAATTCTATTGCAGAAATTGTTTGTCTTTAATTCATTTGGGGCAGTTAGTTGAACTCTTTGATTCATACTTACGATCTTTAACTCGTCCTCTGTGGCGAATAATTCTTTCTTGTCTTTGTAATTTTAAGTTTGGCGTCTGAAGGTAGTAAATAAATATGTTTGAAGATTATTTTCTTTAAGCTGAGCACCTGGAAACGTCCAGATACTAGCTCACCACCATTTCACTTTTCTTTCAAAATGGTTCAAATGGCTCTGAGCACTATGGGACTCAACTGCTGAGGTCATTAGTGCCCTAGAACTTAGAACTAGTTAAACCTAACTAACCTAAGGACATCACAAACATCCATGCCCGAGGCAGGATTCGAACCTGCGACCGTAGCGGTCTTGCGGTTCCAGACTGCAGCGCCTTTAACCGCACGGCCACTTCGGCCGGCCACTTTTCTTTATTAGGCACTGGAACGCCTACATTGCATTCAAGGAGTAGTCAAAAAGTTTTAATTATCAGCTGGAGAAAATAAAGTTAATGTTACGTCATTAATTTTTGTTTATTTGAAGGTACATGTCTGCAGCTATGGTACGCACTGAAAATTCTGCACCGTAGAAAATTGCTATAGTAGTCCCAACGAAATGGTATAAACTATAGTGGAGATGGCGTGCGGCACTTTGGATTTATCAACTGCGTGCTGCGTTGCTATGGTGGAGTATTTCAGTCTGCGTAGAATTTCGGACATGTACCTGTAAATGAAACCAAATTAATTATGAAACTCTTTTTCGACTACACCTTGTACGTTCTATACGTTATCAATAGACTGCATCATTTTTTTTGGCTGCTCTAGTGGCGTGCTAAGATACTATACCGTACGTATGGGGTACTAATAAACCGCTTCAACTGTATTTAGTCCTTTATTTTTTAGATAATTACCGGTTCCACGGCACTAAAACTCACTTCTCCAGGTGAACATTTGCATGTAAACAAATCAAGAAGGAATAACCACCCTGAGACATCCACTGATATGATAGTTTTCTAAAATAAATATTTTTAAAATTTAAAAAACCTACTAGCAACTTTTACATGAGAGTATTAAAATTTTTGTAATCACATAACTAAAACATTAGAGCTGAAAAAGAACTTTGTGCACAACATTCGTTGTCCGCCTGAACCAAACAACGCTAAATCGCGGTATGCCATTGAATAAAACAGCCAGATTCCAATCCAATATGTTGGGTGTGGTAAGGTGAAAATAAATGAAAAACTGTTAAGATATAATTTGCGGCTACCTTTAAAACTAAGAAGTGATGTAACAAAATTGAGGGATGTTCTACCTGGACCAAACGAGTCAAGTAAATAGCTGTTGATGGAAAAGTAGAACTTGAAAACCGCACTCAACTCTTATCCGGTATATTCATAATCGCGAACGGGTGTCTTACTGACGGCAAGAAAGTAAACAACTTGCCTATAGACCGCTCACGATGCGCTGATGCGCGGTCTTAAACGAATTTTCGGTGATCGTTTGGGAGACATACGAATGCTGAATGAGAAGTAAGTTACGCTAACCCAAGGGATCTCTTGAACGTTTAATGGCTAGAAAAAGGAACATCATATGCATATATTACGGTAGCTAAACAGATTTACCTACAGTGTCCACTGAATACACCAAAGCTTAACTTGTAAGGACTTTAAAATTCTAAAAATTCATGTTTTATAAAAATGTTTTCAAAATTATTCGTGTCTTTTACGGTTAAAAGGATCCAGGATTATTGAATTTTGGCACTTTTAAGTATAGATAAAACTTCAGAAGGGGAACAAGGGGAACTAGGTAAAGAACGTACAGAGCAATACGTCGTCTAATTTAGGCAATCGAAATTTGCAAAAATACTACGGTGTCTCAACTCAGTTTGCCCATTCAAGGTTGGGGTGTGGAAAACGATGGATGGAGCTCATAATTTCGACCTCCGCCAAGACAAAGTGTGGCTCTTGTTTTCACAATGTAAAATTCGTAAGTTATTAGGGAGACCGGTGACGGGATTCTGCTCACGAAGTGGGTGCTCAAGGCAGATACTGTGCTAGAAACCCTAATACGTTCTTTAAGCCTGGCAGTAAGACTCTTGACAGTTTCTGCAATGTACCACATGGTAGACCACTGTGAGTGATGCAGTAGGCCCCGTTTGCATTATGTGTGACACAAGTGGCATGTTTTCCGTGCCTATACTTAGTGCCAACATAACCGAGAATGAAGAAAGCTGATTCAATGTATTTAGAACGAAACTGTATGTGGATTTTTTCGGAAATACTGCCGAATTATGGAATTTTAAGATACATGGCACCAGCGGCATTCAGATTATCAGCATTGATAAGGAGCTGTCAGTTGAGTTAGATTTCGTTCTTACCATTCTGAGGGTACCTTGATTAATACCACTGACGAGCTGTCACAACCACTTTTGTAGGCTATGTAGTGTAGAATTTGAAACTCTCTGTGGAAGGGCTCCTTTGAAAACGGGACACTATGGAGCATGTATAGAAACCACCTGACAGCCGACATCTTGTACTTGATAGCTTGATTGCCTTCCTGTAAATATCAAATCATAGTCAGTAGTGATCTAAATATAAGGGATTAAATACGGGTGAAGCGGTTTGTTAATACCCATAGCTGCAGTTGTTCTACCTACGAGGTGCATTCAAGTTCTAAGGCCTCCGATTTTTTTTCTCCGGACTGGAAAGAGATAGAAACATGCGCATTGTTTTAAAATGAGGCCGCGTTCATTGTCAATACGTCCCAGAGATGGCAGCACCATACGGCAGATGGAATTTTACCGCCAGCGGAGAGAATGAGAACTGTTTTAAATACTTAAAATGGCGACGTTTTCCTTACTTGAACAGCGTGCCATCGTTCGTTTTCTGAATTTGCGTGGTGTGAAACCAATTGAAATTCATCGACAGTTGAAGGAGACATGTGGTGATGGAGTTATGGATGTGTCGAAAGTGCGTTCGTGGGTGCGACAGTTTAATGAAGGCAGAACATCGTGTGACAACAAACCGAAACAACCTCGGGCTCGCACAAGCCGGTCTGACGACATGATCGAGAAAGTGGAGAGAACTGTTTTGGGGGATCGCCGAATGACTGTTGAACAGATCGCCTCCAGAGTTGGCATTTCTGTGGGTTCTGCACACAATACTGCATGACGACCTGAAAATGCGAAAAGTGTCATCCAGGTGGGTGCCACGAATGCTGACGGACGACCACGTGGCTGCCGGTGTGGCATGTTGCCAAGCAATGTTGACGCGCAACGACAGCATGAATAGGACTTTCATTTCGTCGGTTGTGACAATGGATGAGACGTGGATGCCATTTTTCAATCCAGAAACAAAGCGCCAGTCAGTTCAATGGAAGCACACAGATTCACCGCCACCAAAAAAATTTCGGGTAACCGCCAGTGCTGAAAAAATGATGGTGTCCATGTTCTGGGACAGCGAGGGCGTAATCCTTACCCATTGCGTTCCAAAGGGCACTACGGTAACAGGTGCATCCTACGAAAATGTTTTGAAGAACAAATTCCTTCCTGCACTGCAACAAAAACGTCCGGGAAGGACTGCGCGTGTGCTGTTTCACCAAGACAACGCACCCGCACATCGAGCTAACGTTACGCAACAGTTTCTTCGTGATAACAACTTTGAAGTGATTCCTCATGCTCCCTACTCACCTGACCTGGCCCCTAGTGACTTTTGGCTTTTTCCAACAATGAAAGACACTCTCCGTGGCCGCACATTCACCAGCCGTGCTGCTATTGCCTCAGCGATTTTCCAGTGGTCAAAACAGACTCCTAAAGGAGCCTTCGCCGCTGCCATGGAATCATGGCATCAGCGTTGTGAAAAATGTGTACGTCTGCAGGGCGATTACGTCGAGAAGTAACGCCAGTTTCATCGATTTCGGGTGAGTAGTTAATTAGAAAAAAAATCGGAGGCCTTAGAACTTGAATGCACCTCGTATAAGTTTATCTACAGTGTGACGCGGGTATTTCAATATGCACAATTTTTAACAGGACTGAATACATACCTGAATATAATTTTTTAATAATTATAATGTAACTTTATTTTTTGAAGTGATAATTAAAACTTTGTAACTATTGGCAGCCATTTTTAGCAACCCATTACATTTATGTGTTTACGCTAAAGTTTGATGTGCTTCATTATCAAAGCCTAGCAAACGTATTATTAGTTTCCAGGGAACTGTTACTTGACATCAACATCAACAATTAAATAATAGCATGACACGCTAACCACGGCGCTAAATGTTTTTGTGAGACACCAATCTACATGATTTCAAGAGAAACGATAATTCACTGCAAATTGGATACTAACACGCTTTGTCCCATTCGATAAACAAGCGCTCGTATCGACAGCATCCCAGCACAGTTAGTTTCGTTTTTGTGAAAAAGTAAATAAAAAGAACAGCAGATATCTATTCCCCACAGTGTTTTGTGCAGAGGGTGAACTAATGGTTGGTGGCGTACAGTGTCTGCCATACATAGCAGACATCAATAAATAACAGTATAGGGTTAATTCCATACATGGGTAATGGAGTACACAGTATATTCAGCTACAAAACAGCGCGCTGGTGAATCATGCATAAATTAGCGTTGGCTGAATCGCGATTCCGACAGCGCAATAACGCACGGCGAAGCGCGCCTGGCCTATGGAAATGGGCAATTACATTAGCGATCGCGCCGGAGCCCGGGTCATCTGCATTTTATGAGCGTAGCTCGCCATAAACCAGACGGCACTTATGACCTGCGCCAGAAATTACCCCCCCCCCCCCCCCCAGATATCAAGCAACTTTTAATATTAAGGTGAACAACGTAATTTTTGTCTTTGTTCTGCTTCGAGTCAAAGCGTACTGCAGCAGTTGCTACTACAAGTATCCTACACTTACTTGTGCAGAGTACCGACCAGTGTCTAAAAAAGACAATGACCAGTCGTGGGACTAATGCAGTGCATAAAATCCCAAATTTGGGTTTAATCAATGAATACCAGCAATTAACAGCCAAAATTTGGGAGTGTCCGTTGCGTAATCGATCGCAATACATAATAAAGGTTGGTTGGTTGGTTTGGGGAACGAGACCAGACAGCGTGGTAATCGGTCTCATCGGATTAGGGAAGGATGGGGAAGGAAGTCGGCCGTGCCCTTTCAGAGGAACCATCCCGGCATTTGCCTGGAGTGATTTAGGGAAATCACGGAAAACCTAAATCAGGATGGCCGGACGCGGGATTGAACCGTCGTCCTCCCGAATGCGAGTCCAGTGTCTAACCACTACATAATAAAGACTAGCGTGTCAATCCTATCAATTTCGATTACAGAGTTGTTCTCTGCTGTAGTAGTAACATCTATGGTTGTTCATATCGACTTTATTGAAAGTAGGAACGCACTGAGAAATTCATCTTTTTTAGTCTTGCTACAGTGTAAGGTCCATTTTTTTGTCCGGAATGCAGCAGTATATCACTTTTTCACCTACGTCATCACTTTTACTAGAGATGAAAGGAAAAATCTTGTAAAGGTTGCGTCTGAGATTCGTGTAAATGTTGTATGAAGTGTTTATTTCCTGGTAGATTAAAACTATTCTGAACACAACCATTGCTATCGCAGGAAAACGGTCTACCGACTTTTTTTACAGTTGATTTCTGGGCTTGACTTCAGACGACATTAACGAAAGTTCTCTTATCATCAGTAAGGTAAATTAGTTTCTGGTTGATTATGAGATGGAGACATTGTAGTAAGCGCGAATACTTTTGGCCTCATAAAACCGTAATTGTTTTGTGATAAGGTAACTGCTCCCTCATTGGAATAAATGCTGTAATTAATATAAATTTTTCTTCTTGAAATGATTATCTTCATAAGAAAAGAGAAAATACATTAAGTACTTGTAATACAATTCATTTTATACTGCATTATGCACGTATTACAAAGTCCTCAGAGAAAAAATTTAAAAAAATCTATAAATAATTTCCTTACTGCCTTTGAAGACCTTAGTAGATGGTGGAATTTAACCCGCGTTTGAGACGATTCAGGGATGATTCGTATTTTCTGAAAGCAAAACCGAATTCTGAGTGTGTATAGGCGGCCACACCCTCCACTGCTTGTACGATGACGGTGAGGAGACAGTCCATGATTTGTAGCGGTATTTTCTGGCGCAGGAACTTCAAATACCAACAACAGTTCTCAAATTTTCTCTGCGACACGTTCCATAACCCACCTCGCAGCTAGATTGTCCATCACAGGAGAAACTGAACCACGAGCCCCCCCCCCCACCCTTTTTTTTTTTTTTTTTTTTTCTGGCCTGAACGGCCAACAGCGTCTATGTTGCACCGAGCGGACATGCGTCGACATTTGTCAGCGAGTAGCACTATGGTTTCGTTCTCACCTCGTAACGAGACGAATTTGTTCTTCCTGTTTGGTAGCCGACGAGGACCGGCTTTTATTTACTTCCCCCTCGATAATATGGGGCATGCCATACAACAAGCTTCTGCAACACACTGATGATCGTACACGCACCCACCCACACACACACACACACACACACACACACACACATACACACAAACGTAGACAAAATAATTTAATCATTTTTCCTGATATATTATGACGCTCTTGGATCCTGTGCCCTCAACTCTTCTTAGTTCTGAGATGGAGGACAGAACATCATGGCCCCGCTTCGGGTTGCGACCGCGCCCACTTTGCCCCCAGAACTCCGTTTCTAGGTAAAAAAGAGGATAGCGTCTTTGTCTATTAATAAAGAAAGTAATGGATCCCTGGTTCGAACCTATTCACTGCTTAAATTTTAGATAAAAATCATTAGCAATGGCGACTGAAGACTTCGTGACGTAAAAAGTCACCTTCAATCTGCCAAGGGCCTCGTTAAAGAGCGAAGAAATAGGCAGAGGATTAGGGGACACTCTTACCCTTGGGGTGGGAAACTGCCCTTAAAAGCGGCATGAGAATGCAGAAGAGAATGGAAACCAATGCTTTAAAGACACATAATGTTTATCCACAGGACATATGATCTGTAACTGAAAAATTTCATCATGATCTCTTCACTAGCAGATTCCCCCGGCTACTCCGCCATTCGAATCCCTGGGAAGGAACGGCCGAGACGGAGGTGAGCGTGAGAAATGTGTGCTACTAAAAATCAAGATACGCGCATAGTATTTGTCGATCATAAAAAGCATTCGACAGTGCCAATTTGTGCACGGTATTAGATATTCTGAGAGATATTGGAGTAAGCTACAGGAAATGCGGGAGCTATGCAATATGTTCGATAACCGAAAAGGGAACAAAAAGGTTGGAAGATCAAGAACGAAGTGCTCGAATTGAAAAGGGTGCAAGACAGTTCAATCTATACACCAGGGAAGCTATGACAGAAATAAATGAAAAGTTCAAGACTGGGATTAAAGTAGAGAGTGAAATGACAATATTCACTGATAACGTTGTTATCCTAAGTGAAATTGTAGAAGAATTACAGGATCTGTTGAATGGGTTGAAAAGTAAAATCTGCACAGATATGGGATGCGAGTAAACCATAAGAGAGGAAAGCAATGAGTAGCAGAAATGCCAATAGCAAGAAAATTAAAATCAAAATTCGTCTCCACGAAGCAGACAAGAAATTTTGGTACCTGGGAAGCAAAATAACCCACGTCTAATGAAGCAATACGGGACATAAGAGATTAGCACAGACAAGGAGCCATTCCTGGCCAAAGTAAAACTACAAATAATAAACACAAGTCATAGTTTGAGGAAAAAAATCTAGTAATTTTCCTTTCGAGTAAACCATTGTACGGCTCTGAATCACGGGCAGTGTAAAACGGGAAGAGAAGAGAATCGAAGCGTTGGAGATGGTGTACTACAGAAGAACGTTGAAAATCAGGCTGACTGTTAAGGTAAGGAATGAGGAGATTCTAAGCAGAATTACTGACAAAAAGGCATCAAACGATGACGTCCACGACACTAGAGGGAACGTAGAGGTTAAAAACTTAGAGATTGGAAAAAATCCAACAAATAACTAATTGGTGGGGTGCAACTGCTACTCTGGAAATAGGAGTATGGCGCAGGAGAGGGTTTCATGGCACGCCACATCAATCCAGTCAAAACATAGAGAGATTTAAGGAAAAATGCTATTTAACTGACGTGAACGAAATAACTGTCAAATCAGCTGTACAAAGTAGTTTAAACAGAGCTGAAACAAAGGTAGAATATGCAGTGCACATAGTTAATAGATTTTTGTAATATTCCTCACACAAATGGCATACACTGAAGTAGTTGTTGTGTTTGGTATTCATCTTCGTTCATTTTTTTGTTTGCAGAATGTATTCCCCGGATTCAGTTTTATTGCAAAATTAATTATTTATTTTTTATGAAATACTATTTTTAACAAATTGCAAAAACTTGTCTTATTATTTAAGTAGAATTCAAATCCAGTATTATATTTTTACTCCTGAATTGAGTCAGAACCTGTTTTACTGATGACATAATGGACAAAGTTACCGACGGACAGATTTACAATTTCGTTAAACCATTATCTACAGAGTGAATCAGCTGCCCTACCACTGGGTTTTATGCAAACCACAACGCCTTCAAATATAACACTAAAGATTTTTATAATCTCTGGCTCCTACTCGCCTACAGAAAACAGGAACAGGACATTATTGCAGGAAATTTAATGTAGACCGTATGTTCCGAATTACTGATTAAAACCGTACAAAGGGGACCTTCAAACGCGTTTTTTCTTAAATAACTCGAAAACCATGACCAGCAGCGAAAACATAACACAAAATATAATTTAACTACATTAAATTTACTACAAAAGGTCTCCTTCATTTTTTTCTGTAGTGCTAACAGTCTGCGTATAGTAAGCGAGAGAATATGAGAAGCAAGATAATATGAAAATCTCGCATGTTTTCTTTGAAGACATTGCGGGTTGCATAAAACCCATCGTCAGGGGCAGCTGAATAGTCCTGTATAAAGAACAGATCGTGAGCTCCAGTAATACAATACCACAAATTTCCCACTGTGTGCCTTAGTAACTCAGGATTGAGTCCAGGACAATTGGTATTATCATTTCCAGTATCAACCTCCATCTGAAATGATCCTTTGGTTACCGTTGTCAGATCTTCTTCCTCGTCTATCATTTCATTAACTCAATTCACTGTACCTTATGTTTCATCTTCGTTTCTTTCTTCAGATTCCTTTCTTCTTGGAATAAGACAGTTGGTTGCCAGGCCTTCAAAGATGTTTGTTCCTTGACTTGGGCTAAGAGATTGGTTTTTTTTTCTCTTCCTTCTGTGTTATAATTATAGACAATCAAATGGTTCAAATGGCTCTGAGCACTATGGGACTCAACTGCTGTGGTCATAAGTCCCCTAGAACTTAGAACTACTTAAACCTAACTAACCTAAGGACATCACACACATCCATGCCCGAGGCAGGATTCGAACCTGCGACCGTAGCAGTCGTGCGGTTCCAGACTGTAGCGCCTTTAACCGCTCGGCCACTCCGGCCGGCTATAGACAATCCTTCTGATACGTCGTGAGTGTGTTCTTCGACCATCACTTTGATTTCACTATATTTGTCTCTCTGTTTTGGGAGACTGATTTTCAGTTTCTGGATAAGCGGTTCGTCTTGCGCTTATAGTTGTTGCCACAGGATATTTGAATGGATTATTGTCCGTTTCCACTATAGTTATGGCATCCGTTATGGATTTCATGTGGGGAACTACACAGTTTTCAGTGTTTTATGTATGTCCCATTTTTCGTTGACTGCAATTGGTTCGCCCAGACTCATAGTGTTTGCCTAAGTTTTAAGGACGTCAGACTTTCTCGCTTTCCGTTTCTGGGACATAGTCGTCTGATGCAGGGGCTGGGCTGTACTGGTGACTGTGCTCGCATACATCAGCGATATGTTTAGGTACAAGAGACAATTACATACCGGTACCATTAATGCTACAGAAGGGGTTCAATATGGCGCCCATCAGTGTCCAGAAGAGGCTGAAAGCGCAGGATTGCATTATGCACAACAGCACGAAGCATGTTCGTAGCTATGCTGGATACCTCTTTTGATATGCTGCGCTTCAGATCAGCATATTAGTGAATGTTCCCCTGCTAATCCCCGTCCTTCAGGTAGCGCCACAATCGGAAATCCAGGGAGCGAGATCAGGTGATCGTGCGGGCCAAGCATCTGGAAAGGAACAGCTGATAATTCTGTCGTTTCCAAATGTGTTTCGGAGAAGCCGGTGAACGTCACGAGTGAATTGCATGAATACTGTTGAGTTCAATGTTTTTCTCTCCTGCAGGGTGGGTATGACGTGCTCGCGAAGCATATCACAGTAATCCTGGATAGTCAGACTGCACGTCTTAGGTCCTTGAGCGCCAACCTGCTCAAAAACGAATGGGCCAATGATGAGCGTAGCCTTGAGGCCACACCATACAGTAACACGTTCACCACACAGAGGAACTTCATGCACAGTGACTCAAGGTGAAGATTCCCACACTCGGCAATTCTGTGAGTTCACGTGACCCGTCAGAGGAAAATGAGCTTCGTCTGTCCATAGGATTGTTCAGGGCCGCCCTTGTCAACTTGAATACTTGCGAGAGAGTGGAGAGCGAAATCAACAGGTCGTTGTGCGTTCTGTGGTGCAAGCTGCTGTACGATTTTGATCCTGTACGGATACCGTTTGAGAAAGGTTCGAAGCACCTTCCGTATAGTGAACCGCGGGGTGTTCACCTGTCGTGACACGGCACGCACACTGCCAGTTGATTCGAAAGTCTTCATCATGCTCAGCACACCAGGTGGAAAAAGAAACCCTTCCCTAATTACACTACTGGCCATTAAAATTGCTACACCGCGAAGATGACGTGCTACAGACGCGAAAGTTAACCGACAGGAAGAAGATGTTGTGTGTTGCAAATGATTAGCTTTTGAGAGCATTTATAGAAGGTTGGCGCTGGTGGTGACATCTACAACGTGCTGACATGAGGAAAGTTTCCACCCGATTTCTCATACATAAAGAGCAGTTGACCGGCGTTGCCTGTTGAAACGTCGTTGTGATGCCTCGTGTATGGAGAAATGCTTACCATCACGTTGCCGACTTTGATCCCTGCGAAACCCTACATTTCAGCAGGATGATGCACGACCGAATGTTGCAGGTCCTGTACGGGCCTTTCTGGATTTCTCCAGACCTCTAACCAATTGAAAACATCTGGCCTTGACGCTGCATCACTGACCGGAGCGCCTGCAATGGTGTACTCAGCGACGAACCTGGGTGCACGAATGACAAAATGTCATGAATCCAGGTTCTGTTTACAGCATCATGATGGTCGCATCAGTGTTTGGCGACATCGCGGTGAACACACATTGGAAGCGTGTATTCGTCATCGCCATACTGGCGTAGCACCCGGCGTGATGGTATGGGGTGCCATTGGTTTCACGTCTCAGTCACCTCTTGTTCGCATTAATGGCACTTTGAACAGTGGACGTTACATTTCAGATGTGTTACGACCCGTGGCTCTACCCTTCATTTGATCCCTGCGAAACCCTACATTTCAGCAGGATAATGCACGACCGCATGTTGCAGGTCCTGTACGGGCCTTCTGGATGCAGAAAATGTTCGACTGCTGCCCTGGCCACCACATTCTCCAGATCTCTCACTAATTGAAAACGTCTGGTTAATGGTGGCCGAGCAACTGGCTCGTCACAACACGCTAGTCACTACTCTTGGTGATCTGTGGTATCGTGTTGAAGCTGCATGGGCAGCTGTACCTGTACACGCCATCCAAGCTCTGTTTGACTCAATGCCCAGGCGTATCAAGGCCGTTATTATGGCCAGAGGTGGTTGTTCTGGGTACTGATTTCTCAGGATCTACGCACCCAAATTGCGTGAAAATGTAATCACATGTCAGTTCTAGTATAATATGTTTGTCCAATGAATACCCGTTTATCATATGCATTTCTTCTTGGTGTAGCAATTTTAATGGCTAGTAGTGTATTTCGGCTGGCGATATTCCTAAAGTGCAGCTGCAGCATTGCTGTTGTTTTGATAACAGAGCTTCACCAATAATGCCCTGCTCCTTTTGTTCACGCTCATGTTGACTTATCAACAAGTGCACTGCGACTGGTCAGGTGTGTGAGATTATGAATCACGATGAGTGATCATGACATCTGCTGGCCATGGTTTGAACTGGACGGTGGCCCTGTGAGACACGGAAATCATGTACCACACGATCTGAACGTTGATACTACCACGTTTGGTACACGTAAGGCAATTAGCTTCCGTGTTGCAACATGTTAAATTTGCAAAGTTTAATGATAACGACCCAGTAGATAACCAATGCATGCTGGAGGATACATTTGTGAATTACGGAACGTGTTTGAATAAGCCAAACTTAAACCAGAAAAACTCCACTGCGAACAGACAAGGGAAATAAGCCAATCTGAACTTGAGAAACTCCGTCAAGAACAGGAAGGCAAAATACTTGACCCCATCTCTCTTCGTTAGCAGAAGTTAGTCGTTTGTATTCACTTTAAAATTTATTATATAATTACGTGGATTTCACAGAATTACACGACTTTAAATGTAATGATATTCTAACCATCTCAACAATAAATCTATGAAACTCAAATGCACCATGCGCCGTTCAAGTGCAATGGAAGCTAATGTCAAATAATCTCTGAAATCAAAAGCAGCTTCAGATAACATATAGTAATGAAAACAAAATGAATAGCATCAACGTCGATCTGTAGTCCACCAAAACGAAACCACCGAAACAACAGCACAGTAGCCAAATGCTCAACGACCAATACAGCAACTTGTCCCGCTTCTTGCAGTTCACAGTTCAGTGTCAACTCGTCACAAGGAAGCCTCAAGCCAGACTGGAAGAGATGATATTGCGAAGAAATTGCTTAACCGTAGTTTATGGGACTGATTTCAAAATGAAGTTTTACTCTGCAGTGGAGTGTATGTGCTCATTTCAATCTTCCTCGCAAAATTAAAACTCAGTGTCCAGATAGCTCAGTCGGTAGAGCATTTGCCCGAGAAAATTAACTGTTCCACTTTCGTATCCCAGCTCGACTCACGAATTTAATCTGCTAGGAAGTATCAAATGAGCGTGCACTTCACGGAAAATGGAAAATCCATTTTGATTGTATGACGTGTTTCCCTATTTCAACTGTTCTCTTTATTGTGCTTCACAGGCAAAATCCGCACACAATCAGGCAGCTTTACGATTTCTATGATCGCTCTTCTGTGACTCCAAATCTGTATTTGCTCCCTATCTGTTTACGAGGGTCTGAATATATAGGTCCCCCTTCTGAAAAATACAGAATTTTTTCTGTCTTTTAGTTAATCAGATATTTCTTTAATCGTGTCAGGTGCATAACTGTTTTTGGTTACAGTGTGATTACTCCTGTAGTTTTCATACTTGGTGTCTTGTAACTGTTACTGGTTTCTTCCAACATTAGCCACTTGAGTATTACCCAGATTTCTTCTAGTATGATCTCCTCGTCCATTTATTGGTAAACCGCAATCTCTTATCTTCCTTCGTCAGTGTAAAATAAAAAATAAAGCATGTATTATGACATGTTACACGTAAAAGGAATTGATTTGCTTCTCTTCAGGTGCGTTTCCTCGACACTTTGATATAAGAGACATACGATTTCTCGAGATGTATATAGCTGTAGAATTCGTGAAAACCACAAGTTTTGGGTTTTATATAAAATAATAAATCAATTACATACTCATTACACTAAGGCGACTTCAGTGTCATACATACGAAAACAGTTAATGGCAAGTATAAAAAAAAAAAAACGAGAAAGTGACGTAAGCGATACTGCAGTTCACTAGGCTACGACAGCAGACGAACAAAGCGGGCGCCCTACTAAGAGGTCCTAGGACACATGAATAGATATAACTCAATTCAGTCGTAGCCAATTTCATTGGAAACTATAAATAAATCTACTATCTATATAAGTGCTGTGCAGAAGCGGATTAATGGACACAAACAGCTGATTGACAACACATTCTTCAAAATTCTTCTGCGTGACTCACATATTGACTTCTTCTCAGACAACCTACGTTCTATCACCGACGAAGGCAGTGACAATTTTCGTGACATCACCGAGTCACGCTATCAGGGTCGATGATTGCTGTTGGACGCTAAAGCGAGAAAGTTAAATGTTCGGTAGGCGCGCAAACTCCAGCAAAGAAGTACACACCAATTCTTTGTATGACAGTTCATTTGTACGTACGGTCACGCTCATTAGCACTCCATATGGCGAAACTGACACCTGTGTGTGGTTTTCTTTGATACTGTTTTACACGTATTTAGTGGTTGACGATGCACGTATTAAAAATTGAGACTACTAGAGGCAAATGAGTTGTATGTTACTGATCAGGTTGGTTTCACTTTTGTTTGGAAGGAGGCTGGATATCCACCGACTGTTTAGTTTATCAGGAAGATATACTGGAGAATTAAAACAATATAAAAGAAAAGTAAACAGTAAGAGTTTACCAGAAAGAGAGAGGAAAATGGTACCAGCTATTGTAGATGAATTGATGTTCCAGCCAGTGGTAACAAAAGCAGAATCGCTCGCTGTCAAGTCTAAAGAGACGCAGGCTTTTGTTGTCAGCACAACATCACTTTTCAGACGAGGAAGTTCACAAGTTCCCTATGCTCCGCGTAACAGATTTCCGGAAATCTTAGCTTCTGTTTCGTCACGGTATCCCACGACGCTGGTGACGAATTTTTATGGTAGCATCCCGTTACACCCGTTGCCGTGGAGTCGGCCACAGCTGCGGAGTACGGCGCCAGAGCACAATGCCCCGAGGTGCCATTGAATGCTTCCGACCGTGAAAAGTTTTTGCGGCAGCTACGGCTTGCACAGCCTTTTCAGAGACAAGGCAGGGGGCGACAGCACACAGACGCAGCTCCGGTAATGGGGGGGGGGGGGGGGGAGATGCTATTTGCTCTATCAGTGCCTTCGTATGGGCCTTACACCGCAAAACGCACATACGTCCACCACATCGCACGCAGAAAATGGTGCAGTTTCGTGTTCAATGAAGGGGAAGAGATGATCGCGGCACCGAATAGCTACATTTTTCTGCTAGGGTATTTCTTCAGTGTCATAAAGCTGCATGCAAGCGAAATGATGCATAACTCTCGGCTCCTAAATCACAAATAAATGAACGGAATGTTTGATGTGATGTGGACAGCGAAGTCTGTAGAACACTGCTCAAAGTGCAGGTGGTGTGGAGTATGGATCGGATGTAAGCTACTGAAAAGAACGGCCACGTAATCTGTAGAAGTGATTTATCTGTAAATTACCCAAACGTGAAGTTTGCTTACGCAATAATAAATGTACATTGCTCGTCATTAAAATTACTCCACGATGTAGGCGGCCTGCATCAGTCGTCAAATTAACCTGAGTGTATTACTGGCTCCGAGTACGTTTACATTCTGTCTGCAAGAAAAGATTATGCTGCGGATTTCTCATTTCGAAATCGCATTTGAACGTTGTGTTTTCATAAAAAGACCGTTTATTAAGAAAAGCGCCTACCAGTATGGGAGCGCAAAGGTGGGAAACATCATGGCTTAATGATACTGCATTTACCGTTTGGGAATGTTGTTGCACATGTTCGCCAGTTTCATTGGATTCAGGACGTCAAGATCCCACAAGATTGACGCCTTGACGCCATATAGTTCACTCAGCTGTGCGGAATAGTACGGCCACAACATGTACAGTCTTTGACATAAAACCTGGCCGCTGCAGAGACTGAGTCCGAGTCGTTCGCTTAAATGTCAATAAAACTAATCGCCACTCAGAACTCTGTAAGCCCTGCCGTCTGCACGAATTTGAAGCACTGCAGGATGCAAGAGTATCTGCAAGAAGTGTTGTCTTCCGTTCGAGCTGCTTTAGTAATGTATCCCCTGGCAGTCTAGTGGTATACGTCGCACAAAGTACGTGCCAAATCGCGAGTTTGTTCCCTGTCCTTCCTTTATTTTTTTTTAATTTTTAATCGGATTTTGTTTGTCTAATGGAAGTATCAGTCCAACGGAAACTGAACGATAACTTACTTCTTTTTCTAAACCGTCAGTAACAGTCAAACCTTCCGAAACATTATCGCGAAGGAACTCATGACTCTGTCGAGCCCAGAACACTTTATGCTTTGGTCACCGGTCTGTCCACAGGCGACCTTCCACCAGACGCCAGCCGGCGTACGATCAAGAAATCGCTACACGGTGCACCTTGCGACAGGTTTCTGTTCTGGTTTGGCAAGCATAAAACTGTTTATTGTTGAAATCTGGATTCCCATGCAAAATAAACTCGACCACCAGGTGAACACTGTACAGCAGCACAGTGGTGCGCCCATTGCTCACACAACATTCGACTTGAGGAATACTGAAGAGTGTAATCTACAGTCACCGTTAAAACTTACCTAAAACAAAATTGTTATAAGCTCGAAGTGTTTCAGTTCGGCATGTTGAGAAATAGCTTATTTCTCTGAGTCACCTTTTACGTCAAATTACAGTATTTTCTCTGCAATTTACAGTGAACCAGAATTACGGGATCCCTGATCAACAACAGATTACAATACTAAGCCTGTCTGGCGAATTTTGTGATTCCATTCTTTATTCTGCTATGTTGTAATTAAACTTGCAAATCTGAAGTACAAGAAGCGAGCGTGGGGGACTGGTGTATTGTACGAGAGTATTTTTTAAAATTCTCCACTTTTTCAAGTATTATTTTCCATTTTAAAAGAATTATCATAAAAATTGAATTTGTTTTATTTCATCGTGAACTGCATATATTTCGCACCACGATATTTTGGTTACGAAATTTCTCATAACATTTTATTATTAACTAAATCAAAAACTTTTATAATTTTTCGAAAGAAAACTCAAACTTTCGTAAAAAACAGTCATAGGAGAGAATGTATAAAATATTATTTATTATTTTGGCGATGTGACACACGCGGTAAGTTTTACAAAATTCTATTTTAAATTATGTACAGCAGCATATGATTATTTTCGTTTTCATAAATTTTCCTAACCTCAACTGTTCACTCATGTATGCGGAAAACTATGTACAAAAGTATAATATATCATTTGTCATACGAGCCTCTACGTGCAAGTCGCCGAAGTGGCGTCAAATCGAAAGACTTGCACCCGGCGAACGGTCTACCCGACGGGAGGCCCTAATCACACGACATTTTCTTTTTTTGTCATACAAGCCAAGTACAGTTAGTCTTTGTCTTGGGCTCATGTGGAACAGTCTTTGTTTTGATACAGAGTTGTATGTAAGTCTTTGTGCTGTGGACAGAATGTGCGCCAAGTACGGCTATTTTTGTCGGAAATTGTGATTTGCATCGGAAACGCATTTGGGATGCTTTACGTTTTGGACGATTCAGGACAGTGATCAACACGAAGTCAGTGGATGGTCGGAAGAGACTCTCTTTAGCGATGAGAAGAAAACTGATGCATAATTTACGTTGTTTTGCCATGCTTTGATGAGACAGAAACGAAAATATGATGAAAATGTAAATAAGTATCTTAACTTAGGCTCGACAAACCTGGACATTTCCATCATCCCCTGGGAAAGAAGTAGTTTGAGCTCCAAATACATTCACGAAACAAATTAGATACTAAAATTTTTGCTTTTTACGTCATGCAATTTGGAGCTGTTTTCTAACATTGCTGTTTCTCATGCTTTATAACTACGCATTTACTTAGCTATGTGACTAGTTGAAAAAAATGCAATTAAGTGTCATCAACCTCCGTAACAATGGATTTTAAATGGACATAAGCAGCAGCAGTGTTGGAAGTTACACATTGGGTTTTGCATACTTGAATCTTATTAACGTTGTTGAAGCGTTACAAAATTGAGTCTCAAGTGGAAAACGCTCTAACATTAGCCATAAATTGTTCGCTTAGGGTTTAATAGAAGGGTGAAGGCAGAGGTGTCCCCTTGAAACGTTTGTACTGTGTGTGCTGTCGGAGTAATCACGCCAGGAAAGGGTTTTCTCGATTCAGGGTGATCGTTCTGACATGAATGATTTCCCGCATTAAGAAAATTCCAGTGCCTCGAAAATGATATTAACTGCTACCATTTAGGCTTCATGCAACATTTTCAGTCAATGGACAAGGTTTGGAAGTTAGATGCGGGAGTACAGCGTGCTCTAATTCAAAGCAATAGATCTGAAATGTGCGACTAAATTAGCATTTTTCCGGGAACGTCGTACACTCACTCATCAAGCACTACTACGCCATATTGTGGCTAACGACGAATTATAATCCCTTATTATTAACTTCATAAGAAAAATTTAATAGCTGAGCCCTAAAAAAGGAAATCACCTCAAGCAAAGGTAGCGTGAATAGATAACATTCTGCATCTGATGGTACAAATAGGGTGTCGCGTACTAAGAACTACGCCCCAATGGTGTGTCTCTCTGAGCCAGCATTTGAGAGAATGCCAGTAACTGACAGGCTTTACAGTCCCAGTGTAAGAAAAAAACAGCAAGAAAATGGCTCTGAGTGTTGCTACTACACGACAAGGCCCACATGCTCTCGGCTGATTTCACAATAGAGGCTAACACAAAAACTGTTTTCGAGACAAAAATGGAAGATATAGGCTTCTGCAAACGTGAGATCCGTAAACAACCTGAGCATTGTCACATTATTTTAAATAATGTGAGAGAATTTTTTTTAAATTTCACTCTTACATTTACAGTTGCATTCAATAAATTAATGGAAAAACGCAATAAAATATGCACTGCGTTACGTAAATAACTTATTGTTGCTATGATAAGCTTAGGACGAAAATCTATTTTCATTAAAGTACCTGTATCATGAGTGTGGCTACATTGTCACAAATTAGTACAATATTATGCCCTTTGTACTTCGAAACGATCTGTGTCTACTTGCAGTACTGTATTATACTCAGGTAGCTAGGAATTGACAGTTGGAATAGATCTATAAAGAAACAGAGTTAAAAATTACCGTGACACAAAAGAAAAAATTGTAATGGCAGAGGCAGAAAAACACAGTCATTATCAAGAGTACAATAACTATCTTAGTTTTTTCAACCTAACTCTATAGTGTAATGGAGAAGGTTATTATGAACAAGCTTCCATATGTGGCTTAGGCCCTAGCGCGTAATTACCAATAGTATTTAGACGCATCGACTACAAACTAAACTCATTGGTCAATAACTGTCAGAATTATTTTCAGTTTTCTTTCTTAGGCGTAATGTAAACTGAAAATCTCGTTTACAAAATATTATTAACTTTTTGCAGCACCTTCACTGGTTCAAATGGCTCTGAGCACTACGGGACTCAACTGCTGTGGTCATAAGTCCCCTAGAACTTAAAACTACTTAAACCTAACTAACCTAAGGACAGCACACAACACCCAGCCATCACGAGGCAGAGAAAATCCCTGACCCCGCCGGGAATCGAACCCGGGAACCCGGGCGTGGGAAGCGAGAACGCTACCGCACGACCACGAGATGCGGGCACACTATTTTTTCCTTCAATATCAATCACATACAATGCATCCACTTAAAAATTACTATGTAATAAAATATTTATTTATAAATTCAGTTACAAAATTAGTTATAAATATACCGGGTGATCAAAAAGTCAGTATAAATTTGAAAACTGAATAAATCACGGAAAAATGTAGATAGAAAGGTACAAATTGACACACATGCTTGGAATGACATGGGGTTTTATTAAAACAAAACAAAAATACAAAAGTTCAAAAAATGTCCGACAAATGGCGCTTCATCTGATGAGAATAGTAATAATTACCATAACAAAGTAAGACAAAGCAAAGATGATGTTCTCTACAGGAAATGCTCAATATGTCCACCATCATTCCTCAACAATAGCTGTAGTCGAGGAATAATGTTGTGAACAGCATTGTGAAGCATGTCCGGAGTTATGGTGAGGCATTGGCGTCGGATGTTGTCTTTCAGCATCCCTAGACATGTCGGTCAATCACGATACACTTGCGACTTCAAGTAACCCCAAAGGCAATAATCGCACGGACTGAGGTCTGGGGACCTGGGAGGCCAAGCATGACGAAAGTGGCAGCTGAGCACACGATCATCACCAAACGATGCGCGCAAGAGATCTTTCACGCGACGTTTTCTTTTTTTTTTTTTTTTTTGTTCTAGTAAAACCCCATGTCATTCCAAACATGTGTGTCAATTTTTACCTCTCTATGTACATTATTACGTGGTTTGTTTAGTTTTCAAATTTATACTGAATTTTTGATCACCCGGTAAATCAGTCTTACATGTGCAGTGTGTATATGTGTGGCAGTGAGTTGTAGTGTTCAAAAATGTCTCTGAGCACTATGGGACTTAACATTTGAGGTCTTCAGTCCCCTAGTCTTAGAACTACTTAAACATAAGGACATCACACACATTCATGCCCGAGGCAGGATTCGAACCTGCGACCGTAGGAGCAGCCCGGTTGTGAACTGAAGCGCCTAGAACCGCTCGGCCACAGTGGCCGGCAGTTGTAGTTTTCCGTTACGTACTAAAACTACAAAAATTGACCATTTAACTACCATCCTGTCTGTTATGGATACAAAAAATTCTGATACGTTCAGTACAAAATGAAAAAAAGAAAAAAATCCTGTTGCCCCCAACAAAATAAAAGCGAGTGGGTCATACTCTGGCTAAACAGGAGTTTATACATGACCACTCAAGAAAGTATAAACAAGTGCATTACAGGGATCTATTCGGCGAGGAATATGGAGTACTTCGACCAGACCGCCTTTCGCCAAAGACAGTGTTGAGATGGTCTCGGAAGTAAGGTGTACAATAGGCAACTTATTTAAAGAGGACTTCATGTCACATTAAGTGAATATCACGCAAGCACTCAACAAAAACTGCTTAACAAACATCTATGTTAGCGTGATAGTTAAAACTTGTTTTCCCATGTTATACCGAAACATTACGAACAACAATTAGTCTCCTCCACGTGCACTATAAGCGTGTAATAGGGAGTGCGGCATATTGTACAGATGAGTGAACTTTGATTATTCATCCTTCGCGAAAGATACTGTGCGTTTCTACGATACTGCATGTCTGTTTGTGCTCTCTTCAAGTGACTGCCTACAGCGAAGAGGTTAATCAGTCAGCGACTGTCACATAATTGTTCACTGCACTGTGGTACACTGTAAAAATCTCTTCTGTGTTGCTGTACACGCATACTCGTGAAAGTGCTCCCTTAACTCATAGGTGTCGTTTATGAAAACATCTGTAAACGTAACGGACATATATTCTTAGTTGCTTTGTTGTGGCGCTCCTGCGTCCTGCAACAGTCAAGCATCTGTGCCGATAAAGTGACCTCCATGACGCGTCGTTGGGCCCCTTTGTAAATGAGGAAGTTTCAAATCAAAATACACCAACAGCTTATCAACTACCGAAGTACGATTCTTCGCTACTTCAAGTGACTGGCTTGTGCTTCCTTCAAGCATTACAACTACTCCACCTCATGTTTATTGAACAAATTTTGCCTCATAGTAATTTGGTTTCCAATCACAAAAACTACTACAGTGGCAAATACCCTATTAGTAAACTGAGGAATTGCAGTCCATAATATCTACAATTAGGTGACAAATGTCATGGTATAGCGATATCCTCGTATGCAGGTGGCCTAGTACCACGCGCGCAAAGTATGAAAGGGCAGTGGCGGAGCTGTCATTTGTACTGTGGGTGATTCATGCGGATAGGTTTCCTACGTGACTATAACCTCACGACAAGAATCGACAGATTCTGAACGCGGAATGGCAGCTGCACCTAAGCGTAATGGACAGCACATTTCGGAAATTGTTAGGGAATTCAATAATCCGAGATCCACAGTGCCAGGAGTGTGTCTAGAATACGAAATTTCACGCATTACTTCTCACCAAGGACAACGCCGTGGCCGACGGCCCTCACTTAACGACCGAGACCACCTGCATTGGCGTGAGGTTGTTAGTGCTACCTGACAAGAAACACTGCGTAAAGTAAACGTAGAAATCAATTTTGGACGTACGACGAACGCATGCGTTAGGACAGTGCGGCGAAATTTATCGGTAATGGATTATGGCAGCAGACAATCAACGTGAGTGCCTTTACTAACAGCTCGACATCGCCTAAGGGCTTCTCCTGGGCTCGTGACCATATCGGTTGGACCCTGTACGAGTGGAATACTGGCCTGGTCAGATTAGCCCTGATTTCGTTTGTTAATAGCTGATAGTAGGACTTGAGTGTGGCGCCATGGGCCCAAGTTACCAACAATGCACTGTGCAAGCAAGTGGTGACACCGTAATGGCGTGGTCTATGTTTTCATGGAGTGGACTGGGTCCTCTAGTCCAACTGAACAGATGATTGATAGGGTCTAGAATTTTTCATTAGGGTGATGTATAGGACACGCGAATACCCTCGTAAAAATCAAAAAACGCATGGGTCGCCAGCGATGTGACCATATACATATGGAAAACTATCGAATAAAATATGAAAAGAATGTCACAAAATCGGTAAAATTCGATGACACCTGTTACAATTACGACAAATTGATTGGAAATACGTAAAATTGAGCGAAATAAAATAAAATGTGTAAAATCGAGATAAAGATGCAAAATTATGTAAATTGATTGGGAATACAAAAATTAGAGAAAAAGTACCTTGAAATGCGGAGAATTGAGGGAGGTTGGGGCTACCCTGACGCTCGAGACCGATAAAGGCCCAAAAATAATGCTATGTCTGCATTCAGTTTTAACCCTCCCCCAATCCAAAACTGTGTTCCCACTTATACATTCGAATATCGGTATTATCGAATTATGATCGGTTCTCACAAGCAGTGGTATTCCTTAAGTATTAAGAAGAAGAATCAATGCATTTATCAGACTTAAGCCACTTCCTAGAGTTTTCTGTAGAAGAGTTGACTCACGTCACATACATCACTTTACATCACCTTTAGGCCGGTGTATTCAAGAGACGTGCTGTTAGGATGAAATTGCTATCATATCCTACAAATGAGCAGAAGCTGCCTAACATCAGACCAGAACTCCTGTGTGCAAGAGGAAAACTACCAGAGCCGTTGTTATGCTACTGTAAACAGAAATAGGACTTGTAAATTATATATTGCAGCGATCAGTCACCCTTTTTAAATTTTATTGTGCAGATCAAGATTTCGGGTAGAAGCTAACCATTCTCAATGAACTATTAACTTTTTTTTCGCTCAATGCATGTAATGCCTGTTGGTCGGGCTTCATCCACAGTTCATTGAATTCCATGTAATGCCTGTTGGTCCGGCTCCATCCACAATTCATTGAATTCTTAAAAAAAAATAGTGCATTGAGAATGGCTAGCTGCTAGCCGAAATCTAGAACTGCAGATCTGCACAATATAATTTAAAAAGGACGAGTGATCGCTGTAATCTATAATTTACAAGTGAATATAACAGTCGCTGAGTGCAACAGATTTCTGAATGGAAGGTAACCTGATGAAGAAATAGGACTGTTACATTTACTTTGGCTACTGATCGTAATGCTCACTCCCTCGTAAGAAGCTGCTACTTTCCCGTGTTAATTTTCGTCCAGCAGGACATGGGTAGTAACTCAGTGTATCAACTATCGAAAATATTTATGTCTTTTTTTCTTCCTTTTTCTGACTCTATTCCCCAGTGACGCATAGCCGTGAGTGTCAAAATCACTACTACTAGTAGTAATAAACACGACTGATGCGGGAAGTCCGATCGAGCGTACGTATGTTTCTGACTCAAAAAGACATAAAAATCATTAATTTCCTAAGAGAGAACGGCAGTCTCTTGACTACGTCCTAGTTGACGTATAGCAGCTCGAGCGACGGATGTACCCCGACCATGACTTTGTAGGACACCACAATAGTGCAGATGGAAATGGTTTTACCATTTTAACGTTTGTTACCGTAGTGGTTGGGTTAGGAAACTTGCAGGGCGGCTATGCGTCTGATGTTGGACAAATATATTATGCATTACAGTATTAAGAGCGCTGTATTCCGCAGGACTAGTACTTCGAAAACCATGTGGCCTTAACATTATAGCACTTTTAGGTGGAAAACGTGTAGCCATAGAAGTGTGTGTTTTTGCTCTATCATCATTTCTCAGATCGGTACCTTTCTGGTATTGACTCCAGACAATGAATAATACTTCATAATAGATAGCACAGTTGATTTACGTAAAATATTTTTAATTCCATCCGTCTAGAGCTCCATTATATATAAACGACACATTTCCCCTTAACCGTCTGTATATCACCACAACACTCGCATGTCTACTATACATCGATAAAGTGTGCTATCTTCCTCGACATCCGCGCATTTGGTGAAATCTTGGGCACGTGTATGAATGCTGTTGGTAAGATTGTAGTGGAACAGTCTTTGCTGAACAGCAGTTACAGACAAACCTCGTTCTGTTCCTTCACAATACGTGGAATGTAGTGGGTATAGTACCCTCATACTTCTGGTCAGTTGCAGATTAAATTGGCGACTGTGCTGCAGGGAGGATTTTTTGGTTGGGTTGTTTTGGGGGAGGAGACCAGACAGCGAGGTCATCGGTCTCATTGGATTACGGAAGGATGGGGAAGGAAGTCGGACGTGCCCTTTCAAAGGAACCATTCCGGCATTTGCCGGAAGCAATTTAGGGAAATCACGGAAAACCTAAATCAGGATGGACAGACGCGGGATTGAACCGTCGTCCTCCCGAATGCGAGTCTAGTGTGGTATCCACTGCGCCACCTCGCTCGGTGCAGGTCAAGGACAATGTGGGGGGGATTGGTCAATCTCCAAAATTTTCCTACGAATGCGTGAATGTGACTCCCCTCCAAACAGAGATGGCCTGTAGTAACCGTAAATTCTGCACTTTGATCGATGTCCTGGAAATATGTAGATACCTAACTGCATCGGTGTAGGACGCTGTCTGGTATACTCTGGTGCATTTAGCCGAATGGACATGCCGCATAGTCATCTATCTGCATTGAAAATCTAGTATATGATACTTGCAAATTATTGGAAGGGTGATTTAGCGATGATACAGAAATTGGGAAGCATTCTGTATTGTCATTGGCTATTTTGGAAATTACGGAACAACTGGTAGAATCGCTAAAATTGATCACATTATCTACTGCAGTGTGTATTACAGTACATTGTCCCACATCGGCCACGTCTTTCCCATCCCATACATCCACTTGTACGCTGCTGATTAGCACATAATGATTCACTGACATGACTTGGATGAGATGGGGGAGAGCGTTGACAGAACACTGGATATCTGCTACTTCTCACTGTGGAGAAAGGGATTAAGTGTAGAGGTCATCACGTTGAGACAGTTGTTTGGAAGCATTCCTGATCGCTGCAGACTCGTCCTACTGCCATGTGCTGCGATTCCCTTCCCATTTTTTTCACCAGTAAGGTAACAGTATTTATTTTTATTTGTACTACCTCAGACATGTTGTAAACAGCACCATCCGGTGACGTTCAACATTGAAACAGTAATTGTGTACATGACTGCAAAATGAGGCAACAATGGTCTTCGAAATGGAATGCTGAAAAATCTGCCACGCTGTCACTGTGGAAGATGAGATTAACTGTATAGATCATCATCTTCGATTAGCTGCTTGGTAACGCTCTACAATGCCACCAACTCATCCAGTTTCAAATATGTTGCGAAGTCTTCCACACTTTTGTCAGTGAGAAACATCGTCTCTGTGTTTTATTTCTATCATACTGTGTGTTTTGGGAGCTGCATAGTTTACACCATGAGATGTTCAGCTTTCTGTAAGAATGAATGGATCAAAACGTGTTAATGTCGGTTTATCACGTGACACAGGGATCAAAATCATGGAGGAAAAACACCAATTATGGCAGTGTACAAAGCTGTAGTCATGCAGTGCTTGCATGCGTTACATTTGAAAAACAATATATTAAACTGCTTATGAAAGAACAACACAGGACCCCTCTCTTATGATTGATAGTTCGTTGGGTATGGCCTTCCTCCAGTACAGGCGACAAAACTTTACACAGGACTGCATAAGCTACTTCGACCACTAGCCTGCTCCAATGGAATTATATGTGTATATGTAATTTGCTAGATGTCAATATGCAGATGGTATTTTTTTTCGACAAGTAGGAAGAGAGAGTGGCAGTAAAATTTTATAAGAAGTCCTGTTACAATGAGTGGGATGATTGGTTAATGTTTGGATCAGATAATTTGTAGCTTTTTACTACTCTAGATGTTACAAAATAATTATGAGGAGTGCCCTCGAAGATACTAAATGACTGTATAGTCGCTGAACTGTATCAGTATTTCATAGATCTGAAATGAATATAATGCCCTTGTGCATGACAGTTTGTAATTTTAACACAAGGTATGCTCTCAAACTATAACGATTTTGCTCATAAAACTAGAAGGAATCGAGTGCATCTATTCTCAGTCATTCATGACTGTTGTTATTGTTATCGGCACAATTCCATGTTTAAAAATTGTGTGAAACATGCTGTTCTGTGATGAAACTAGAACGATAGAATCTGCTGATAATGCAAATGATTGTCTGTTGGGTGACAGAACTTTACATTCAGATCGCTAGAGGCGAATTGTGGAGCAAATAGTGTTAGATGTCATCACACATACAGTATTTGTTTTTGGTTTATTGGAGGAGGTGTATTGGGTTCTCTGCTAGGTGATGTTAAGAGGTTCTAACGTTCGCCGACATCTGTATTTGGTTGTGCCCAGTTCCCTTGATGGCTGTTGAAGTTGCTTCTTCGGTATATTGATTAATCCCCTAGGCATACACACTGATTGTGGGTGTACCTAGTTTTCCTTCCGTCTCCTGGAGCCATTTCCCTAAGAGGTACCATCACTCGTCGTAATTTGATCTTCTGACGTTTAATATGATTAATATACCTCTACCCTTTGACGTTTCTTGCTCCTGAAACAAGACACAGCAGGTTTCCCAGTAGGTGAAGAGTGTTTGACTGGCTTCAAACCCTTCCGCGAGAGCATTTTTTTTTAGCGACTTAGCCAAGATAAATGTCTTCTGTCCTATTAGAATTGTGATCAACTGACGGTATTTATTTTTTGATAATTTTATTTTTGTGATTTAAGACCAAAACTATGGTAGTACATATATCACCAAACCATCTTTATGAGGTATTAAAACTATAGTGGTAAAGGAATTTCCCACTTCCCTTTCGTGTTGTCGATCCCTGAAAAACAGAAAATGGTTACTGCAGCAGTTCTCATAAGCCATTTGCGGTGTACTACCACAAGATGTCAGGCATAGACAGAGCCTGTACTACGAATTCTCAAAAGCTTTGGGATACCCCTAAGCTGATGGTAAGTATGCTTCCCAAGGACCACAAATGATACATTAATTTTGTGGTACGTATGTGTCCCAAGAAGGCCCACAGGACGGGATGGTACTTGAGGTACCTTAGGTATCCACTATACAACTCTCGAGAACCCTCCCAGCATTACCATTCGCAACTGCGTTCAGCGTCTGAAAATAATCAGGACTATTTCTATCTCTTTATGAACGTCTAGTAGCTCATTCCATGTTCGAAAACAGCATCTACAGTGATCGTGAATTATGGCTCGGGCATTGTTTTTCAGAACATATCAGCGCACACTCCGTTGCAGAGTGAAAATCTCATTCTGGAAACATCCCCCACACTGTGGCTAAGCCATGTCTCCGCAATATCCTTTCTTTCAGGAGTGCTAGTTCTGCAAGGTTCGCAGGACAGCTTCTGTAAAGTTTGGAAGGTAGGAGACGAGGTACTGGCAGAAGTAAAGCTGTGAGGACGGGGCGTGAGTCGTGCTTGGGTAACTCAGTTGGTAGAGCACTTGCCTGCGAAAGGCAAAGGTCTCGAGTTCGAGTCTCGGTCCGGCACACAGTTTTAATCTGCCACGAAGTTTCATATCAGTGTACACTCCGCTGCAGAGTGAAAATCTCATTCTGTAATAAACAAATAACTCTAAAATAAGCTTGCTGATTGCCTTTCAATGTATGGATCTGTTAAGCTAGAAGTATTACTCATTCCCTTTAAGAACTGTAGCATTTAGTACACAGAAGGAGGTTTCTATTTTTCTTTTCTGAGTAACAGAGTAGACTGGAACAAAAGTTACTAATTCCCTGAAATAATTTTGAGGGTTTAATAGCTAGGTTTCAGTTACAATAAATGCTAACAATATTCATACCTGGGCAAAACTTGTCGTTAACACGATATGTTAGTTATAATTTTTACTGCACTAACTGTATACCAAAAACACGTATAGTACACAGCATTTTACGTGATTTCTGGAAAACCTCAAAACTATAAGATGATGGTGATGTTTGGTTTGTGGGCCGCTAAACTGCGCGGTTATCAGCTCCCGTACAAATTCCAACCATTGCTCAGTCCAATCTCTCCACTTTCGTGAATGATGATGAAATCATGAGGACAACACAAACACCCAGTCATCTCGAGGAAGGTGAAGATCCTTGACCCCGCCGGGAATCGAACCCGGGACCTCGTGCTCGGGAAGCGAGAATGCGACCGCGAGACCACGAGCTGCGGACAATAAACTGAGTTTTAACGGAGACACACGTTGAAATTCTGGGTGAAAGACCCTATTTTTTAGGATATAGCTGCTAAAACTGCAAGAAAAACCAATACTTTTTACAGCTGAGATTGCAGCACAAAATAATGCTTTCGCGGCACTCATCGTATGGAAATATACAATATAACACAACTCAAGCACGATGTAAGGAGTCAGGCAAATCCAACACCTTCCATGAAAACCCTGACATGATAAGCAAATCCAGTAGTATGTCACATAGCTCCGAATAAATCGTGACATTAAATTAACCAAAGTAATACGAGTAACGAGTGAGCAAATGGAATACCACAGACTAACACAAGAATGCCTAAATGCATGTCATACCTTCCCACAGACGCAGTTCCGAGGGGAGAAACGAGAACAGAAGCCGAGAGCAGAACCGTGTTAAGCTGAAGGCCCTACGATAAGGGACGGACACCCACGTCGCCAGCTAACCGCTAGGACCACCCCAGCCGCAAGTTTTAGCGTGAGACTTTTTCGCGTCTCTGTTACGTTGCAAACTTTAAAAACATTGCCCCACCACGAAAAGTATAACGTTTCTCATTGGATGGACAGAACTTTTGTAGGCAGAGCTTAAAGTTAACATTGAGACCCTGATTGGTCAGATGAAAACACAGCCAGATAGTTTTTGAAACCAACTTCGGTAAATTGCAGTAAGTAGAAGTTAGGAGACTTGCTTCCGAGACGTCGAGGTGAGCGGAGCTGTGCTGTCCGCCGCCCCCCGACGAAATCTGACAAGGTAATGAACGCACGCGATGCCGCATAACAGCGCATAAAGCTTCACTCAGAACTGCAGAAGTCTCATCTGTTACACCCCCTTTTTGCGTAATACTAGTGTCGATCGTCAATTAAAGCTCATGGTGTTCACATTTGCCACTTGAAGTAAAAATCTGAAACGCGACGATTTTTCTGTTATATAGTTATTGAGAAGCCACATCAGCCACTGTAATTTACGACAAGTTAGATAAGTAATTAAAGATAATTGAGGGTCACTGTAGACCATTTTGATAGTTTTCTCTTTTGTGAAACTTAATTTAAACCTAGATTATAGATGTGATATGGCATGGGTCATCCTTCGATCCATTGTAGAACTTGGAAACCCATTCAGGGAATATTCGTTCGCATTTTTGTTGAACGTAGTTGGTTTTTACCATCCTGTATTAAAACATTTCCTTTTATCAATAGTGCAATTTATAAACAATGTTTTGTGAGTAGAATAAAATTTCCAATGGTAAACTTAACTGCTTTTTAGACGTTATTTTACCAGCTAACAAAAAATAGGAAAGCCTTGAACCCCTTCCATTAAATTTAGTTAGTATTAAGATTCTTTTACAGGGAGTGCAGTGGAGCTGACGCTGAAATCATTAAGTATTTGGTTATATCATCGCTAGTCTCACTGAACTCTTCTGAACTCTACATGTCTTGTGTGGTCTGACTCCTTACCAGCAACAGGTCCCAGGTTCAAACTAGTAAATTCCCTAAAAAACACGCTCAGAGCGTCGTTGCGCGAAAGTGTTAGGGAGACACAATATAGAACAGACACCACGCAGAATGTTAGAACGAGTTTCGATAAAATCGCAAAAGCATGTATAAATTTTACGTGATGTGTTTGGACGTAGCATTTCTAAGCAAATGTATCTTTCTCACGTGATAAAAGAATTTTTGGAAGTCAGTTTATTTACATGTAAGTAAATAACTGAGTGTATTGCACTGGTTTTGATCTTGGCTGGTTTCGTGTCACCCTTTACATCAGCTTACCAAATCTGAACTCTTCAGCGTCAGTACGTCTCACTAAAACAATATCAAATATGGACCCCAGAAAGCACGTCTTCCGCTTGGGCTCGCCGACGATGCAACTGCACAATACTCTAAATTGTAGTTGTATACTGTTTCAGGTAAATGTAGTCCTCAGATAGCACCAATTTTCATACCTTAGTAGTCGAAACAGATTATATCTGTAATACCGCGCTGTGAGTGCAATTATAGTAATAATAAAATTGTAGAAATCAGCTTTCAATCTGTACTTGAGTAATAATGTAATACAAACTTATTTCCAATGATCCCAGTTCTTACACTTACTGTTATCTGAGGCAGAAAATATAGTTGAACTACTCTATATAATTTGTAACAGAAATATTGCAACCAACTTTGAATCCTAATTGGCACTTTCAAACTTTGATCTGTGTTAACATTTACCAAATGGAGCTGTACCATTCACATTACAGCTTTCTCTGGTAAGTAGGTGTGCTGTAATATTTGACTCCACCGTACGCCGTAGTTCGCACACCTGAAAGCCGAGTTGCAAACTGTGGCAGTGAACTTTCGCTCTCTGACTCTGCAAAACAATAAGGTGGAGGGCATTGTGAATCTAGCAAACACCGCACCACACCACGATTTCAATATTTAACTTCCTTTGTTTGGCACGTGTTTCTTTGTTTCACATACAGTGGAGGTAGCTCTCCACAGAACGTATTCCCGCTTATTATTTCAGGAATTGGATCCATTATTGTTCTTATACTTTTTGTTGTTATCCAAAATCTTTCATACCACTCCGTGCACGAAGCAACAACATAAAAATTTACTGTTCACCTCAGTTTCATTCCGAAGCGCGTTTATTATGCCAGTGTGTGCGTAAACAAGCGTGAAACGCATCTTGATACGTTTCTCAGAATCAACAGTATATTGTTACAGTCTCTATCGTAGCCATTCCATGCATTTGTCTACAGATCAACGAACTGTGTCTTAAGTTCTAATTTGAAAAACGGATCGAGATATTTCTATTAGGCCTAATCAACTAGACTATTTCATCGTGGGGAGGTCGTTACAGAGGCTCACGAAAAACACAGTGATAACTGCATTAGGGATCCCTTGAAAAATCTACTCTATGATGACTGTTTTGATTTGTAGTACCACACAGTTTCTCAGAACCTCAGTTTTCAAGAGTTGGAATGCTGTCTTCTGTCTTTTCTGTCTAGTAAACTATTTCCTTCGTGAACTAAACAAAAAAGTATTTATTTTTTTATTACATAGTCTTATCTTTGTAAGCCCATTCAGTTATTTCCCTCTATTGCTCCTTTACGTTACTTATTAACGGACACTATAGTCTATTTCCCAATAACGTGTCAACCTGCTAGTGAGAACTTTCCGTGTACTTGGTTGTTGGTCTTCAGAACCTCATCGCTTCGCAGATTACCAGTCTACCAAATTTTTTCCTTTTTTGACAGCATCACATTTCCAATTATTCATATTTCCGGTTTTCTACGTTTCCAATTATCCACGCTTGACTTTACAGAGCAAGGTGGCGCAGTGGTTAGCACACTGGACTCGCATTCGGGAGGACGACGGGTCAATCCCGCGTCCGGTCATCCTGATTTAGGTTTTCCGTGATTTCCCTAAATCACTCTAGGCAAATGCCGTGATGGTTCCTTTGAAGGGGCTCGGCAGAGTTCCTTCCCCGTCCTTCTCTAATCGGATGGGACCGATGACCTCGCTGTTTGGTCTCCACCCCCAACCAACCAACCCAACCCCCCCACGCTTGACTTCCTTAGCAAAATGTGGTCCAGACTTTCATTTTTATGAACTGAATCATCTGTTCCATATCTTAGGATTGTTTTATTCCATTTTTAGTCTATATGGGTCTGATTCTGGTATATTCGTTGCTTCAGACATCCTTAGTGATTTTACTTTCCACACATAGGCTTGCATCTTTTAGTGCCACTTGCCAAGTTAAGCACTGTGCTGCCCTCGTTTCTACTCTTCAGCACCCTCTTCAACTTAACTTTATTCTTCAGTCACACTGTCGTGCAAAATATATTACATTCCGTTCCAAATGCCTGCTTTGTATTTTTTACCTTCTGCAAAAAAAGGTGCGTCAGTTGCTGTTGTTTTACAGAGCAAAAAACAGAATATCCACTGATTATAATGACCAACGCCTAATTATCTACTATGGAACTAGAACATACGAGCCAGGAACCTGCAACATTGTGACAGTGATAGCTTAGAGACGAAGCACTTCGCCATCTTTTCTTTTTTCGAAAAGTTACACTACATTCATTAAAACGAGAACTTCTGAATCCCACTCGAAGAAGGCATACTGGTATTTCAAAAATAGTTTTTTCATATGTATCAGCAGATACATAACAATGGTTAATTAAACGTCATACTACAACCAAAATTTTCCAGGAGTTTTTGTGACTTTCGTAACGTCTCAACCGATATGATACGAGGCTGACGTAGGGTTGGATCATACATATACTTCTGTTCTTATCAGATGATCATTGCAATCTGCGAATTAATATTCAAGGTATCTACCATGAAAACAACAGCCCACAATTTGTAAGACTAGCCTGCTCGGCGTGAATAGCTTGAGTGAAAAATGAAATTATTTATTATTTACAGATTTAAGTTGAAAGAGTGCTGGTCAAAATATGTTATAATAACATACGATTGCAAGTCCTCAAGTAGTAGTATGTTCGGATTATGTCACGTTCCGACAGCATGACCTTATTCTAAAGTACCTCGTCAGTATAGGTTTCGCACTACCGTATAAAGTTTCTTCTATAAAGACGTACCAGAGCTTCAAGTATTATAGTGAGACAAAGAGTTTTTGTCCTTAATTATCAGTTTCCTGTCCTGCGTACAACAGAAAACGGTTGAATGCTATCTGTTATTGATGTTAAAATATAATAACAGCTACCTTACATACTTAAAATGAATGATACTGAAAACATTCGAGTGTAAGTCGAAATCAGTGCTTCAGAAAACCAAATACTGCACAACATAATAGCCTATTGCCAACAAGGTATCCTTCTCTCTTGAAAGTTTCTGAAGTGTAGCAATTACTTGCTATGTTCTAACTCCAGCTACGACTCTCGGGAATATTCAGGTATGCAAGGACGCGCTCAAAAACTGAGTTCTGCTGCCTGTAGCATTTTGAAAACTGACCGAGTCCCGAGTAAACCTATCAAAATTACACCCACAAAGACAAGATATTTGAATATTTATTCCACTGGTTGATAAGGTACATCATTCTGGAACGCCTTTTTTATGAAATTTTAATGTTACTTTGAAACTTACGTATTTCACATCATTTTCGACTAACAGCTGATTTTACTAATCTTTGTTTCAGTTAAATGCTAATTTTACCGAGAAATCAGTGTGATATGTACAATTTTTTTCTTGTTAAGGTAGGTCGTCTTGCTCTGAATTACTCGTGCTGTCTTCGTACTATGTGTACATTACTGATTTAAAGCGTTCCGGCTGACTTTGCATATTGCTTAGTTTTCAGTTCAAGTTGTAGCATCTGAAATGTTTAAGGAATCACCGAGAAATTTCGATCACCTCCAGAGATCGACAGTACCTATCGTTTGAAGTAGTCGACGTCTTTGTAGCTATCTGTGTGTACTAGTAATTAAACTAAACCTTTATTGACTGGTGTACCGGTGTATATAGTCTCCATGCCGTAACTTCACCAGTTTTCATCGTACAGACTGTTGCAAAGCGTCGATGACCTGGTTTTCGCTGTAAAGTTGACTTATTTGTGTACTCCGTCAGTCCAAAACGTTTAGAGACGGAATTAATAAAACGTAGAGGAACGTTAAGATAGTTGTTTTAATAGTTGAGGTGTTCTACACAGCTTGCCTCCCCCTCCCCCACACCCCCACACCCCACCCACCGACCCTCTAATGACCTCTATGTCAACGGGACGTAAAAGCCAATCATCCTTCCTTTCCTTCTCTAGACTCATTACAGGTCGCATGGAATATTCATACAGCCGTGGGAAACTGTAAGAAAACTCCTTCTTTGTGATGTTGTTCAATTCGAGCATCACAATGGCTTGAATGTAGATCACGTCGTCATAGCGTTGACCCTTCATGCAAATTTCTACTCTTTGTCGTTTTGTGGTAGGTTTCTGCTTACAAAACCAGATCTCGTCACCCGTGATGATTTTTTTCCCAGAAAAGAGTTGCCCACGACTTCAATCTCAATCAAATCGCGGGAAGCATTGACACGTCGTTGTTTTTGCTTGGGAATTAAAGTGCCTGCGACAAACTTTACACACACGTTTGTCTGCATCAAAATATTCTGGAGAATGTCTTGAACAAAGGAAGTAGGTTACAGTATGCTTGTTCGCCCACTGCTTGAATACTGCTCAGCAGTGTGGGATCCGTACCAGATAGGGTTGATAGAAGATATAGAGAAGATCCAACGGAGAGCAGCGCGCTTCGTTACAGGATCATTTAGTAATCGCGAAAGCGTTACGGAGATGATAGATAAACTCCAGTGGAAGACTCTGCAGGAGAGACGCTCAGTAGCTCGGTACGGGCTTTTGTCAAAGTTTCGAGAACATACCTTCACCGAAGAGTCAAGCAGTATATTGTTCCCTCCTACGTATATCTCGCGAAGAGACCATGAGGATAAAATCAGAGAGATTAGAGCCCACACAGAGGCATACCGACAATCCTTCTTTCCACGAACAATACGAGACTGGAATAGAAGGGAGAACCGATAGAGGTACTCAAGATACCCTCCGCCACACACCGTCAGGTGGTTTGCGGAGTATGGATGTAGATGTAGATGTAGAATACTTGGTGCCGGTCGATGTGGCCGAGCGGTTCTAGGTGCTTCACTCCGGAACCGCGCTGCTGCTACGTTCGCAGATTCGAATTCTGCCTCGGGCATGGATGTGTGTGATGTCCTTAGGTTAGTTAGGTTTAAGTAGTTCTAAGTCTAGGGGACTGATGACCTCAGATGTTAAGTCCCATAGTGTTTAGGGCCATTTAAACCATTTTTGAACACTTGGTATAGAGACGTTGCTCCATTGCGATTCGTTGCGCACAATATTGGCATATGATTACTATCGCCGCACGTCCATTATTTAATACTGCTGGCTCTCAACTGACTGGCCGGATGTCGGATGCACATCCGTTGTATACAGTTGTCAGGTGAAGCCGCATACGTAGTCACTGCGCTGGAGTCGCTTGTACACCAGGAATAAAATCAGTCTGGAAACTTTTTGGATGGACAGTGCATATTGTCCATCTCTTGTTTGGTGCCGTTTTTGATTCCTTCATAACTATTCTGTAACTGTGCTGTAATTCTTTCCAGCAGCAAGTAGTTTTGTCTCCCATGCTTCCATGAAGTCCTGGAAAATTTAAAAAAATTAATGATTACGTATACCATAAAGCAAATTTACCGGTAACTTTTGTATAAAATGTACCAAAATAACGCTCATTTAGACTTCTCAGTGCATTGTGCCAACTGTGACAATCCTGGCAAGAGCACATGTTTCAAGATGGCTTTGATGTTGCGCAGGGTCTCTGCTGGCGTATTCTTCTACATCTAGGTCATACTCAGCAAACCACCGTGTATGCGTCAGACGTCAAAGGCTACTTCGTATCGGTACACGTTGGTGATTGTTGTTGTTCCAGTCACGTATAAAGCTCGGGGAGAATGTCCACAGAAGAGTGTCTGTGAAAACTGTAGTCAGTCTGAGGAAGGAAAGAATGGAGGGTTTGGTTTAACATCCAGTCGACATCGAGGTCATTAGAGACGGAGCACAAGCTCGGAAGGTGTTAAGGTTGGAGAAGGAAATCGGCCGTGCCCTCTCAAAGGAGCAGTCCCGGCATTTGCCTGGAGCGATTTAGGGAAATCACGTAAAACTTAGATCTGGATGGCCGGCCACGGGCTTAACCGTCAGCCTCCCGAATGCGGGTCCAGTGTAATGTAATCAGACAAATTTTGACTTCGTGATCCCTACGTGAATGATAAGTAGTGGGCTGTAGTACTCACTCAATTGGGATTCTTTTGTAACTGGAGCTTCAGTGACAGTTGTCTATCTTCATGCATCAGCGTTTCCGTTTTGTCCTCCCATGAATCAAACTCATCTCTCACCAATCTTGTTGCCCTTCTGTGTATGGTGCAATATCCCATATACAGGGTGTTTCAAAAATGACCGGTATATTTGAAACGGCAATAAAAACTAAACGAGCAGCGATAGAAATACACCGTTTGTTGCAATATGCTTGGGACAACAGTACATTTTCAGGCAGACAAACTTTCGAAATTACAGTAGTTACAATTTTCAACAACAGACGGCGCTGCGGTCTGGGAAACTCTATAGTACGATATTTTCCACATATCCACCATGCGTAGCAATAATATGGCGTAGTCTCTGAATGAAATTACCCGAAACCTTTGACAACGTGTCTGGTGGAATGGATTCACATGCAGATGAGATGTACTGTTTCAGCTGTTCAATTGCTTCTGGATTCTGGCGGTACACCTGGTCTTTCAAGTGTCCCCACAGAAAGAAGTCACAGGGGTTCATGTCTGGCGAATAGGGAGGCCAATCCACGCCGCCTCCTGTATGTTTCGGATAGCCAAAAGCAATCACACGATCATCGAAATATTCATTCAGGAAATTAAAGACGTCGGCCGTGCGATGTGGCCGGGCACCATCTTGCATAAACCACGAGGTGTTCGCAGTGTCGTCTAAGGCAGTTTGTACCGCCACAAATTCACGAAGAATGTCCAGATAGCGTGATGCAGTAATCGTTTCGGATCTGAAAAATGGGCCAATGATTCCTTTGGAAGACATGGCGGCCCAGACCAGTACTTTTTGAGGATGCAGGGACGATGGGACTGAAACATGGGGCTTTTCGGTTCCCCATATGCGCCAGTTCTGTTTATTGACGAAGCCGTCCAGGTAAAAATAAGCTTCGTCAGTAAACCAAATGCTGCCCACATGCATATCGCCGTCATCAATCCTGTGCACTATATCGTTAGCGAATGTCTCTCGTGCAGCAATGGTAGCGGCGCTGAGGGGTTGCCGCGTTTGAATTTTGTATGGATAGAGGTGTAAACTCTGGCGCATGAGACGATACATGGACGTTGGCGTCATTTGGACCGCAGCTGCAACACGGCGAACGGAAACCCGAGGCCGCTGTTGGATCACCTGCTGCACTAGCTGCGCGTTGCCCTCTGTGGTTGCCGTACGCGGTCGCCCTACCTTTCCAGCACGTTCATCTGTCACGTTCCCAGTCCGTTGAAATTTTTCAAACAGATCCTTTATTGTATCGCTTTTCGGTCCTTTGGTTACATTAAACCTCCGTTGAAAACTTCGTCTTGTTGCAACAACACTGTGTTCTAGGTGGTGGAATTCCAACACCAGAAAAATCCTCTGTTCTAAGGAATAAACCATGTTGTCTACAGCACACTTGCACGCTGTGAACAGCACACGCTTACAGCAGAAAGACGACGTACAGAATGGCGCACCCACAGACTGCGTTGTCTTCTATATCTTTCACATCGCGTGCAGCGCCATCTGTTGTTGAAAATTGTAACTACTGTAATTTCGAAAGTTTCTCCGCCTGAAAATGTACTGTTGTCACAAGCATATTGCAACAAACGGTGTATTTCTATCGCTGCTCGTTTACTTTTTATTGCCGTTTCAAATATACCGGTCATTTTTGAAACACCCTGTAAGTCCAATATAGTATGTGTCACATAAACTAGAAAAGCGTTGACTGAAATTTTTCATAATTTGAGATTGGAAGAAGCTATCTGTATTTCCTTTGAAGAAACTTTTAACTGCCAGGTTTCAACACTTCACACTGTCCACTTCAGATACGTAAAGTGATGCATTTAGATCTCGTGCATATACAATCATTATTTACATTGGCCATTGCAAACGAGAAAATGGATATTCTACATTTTCATTCCTTCGAAAATTATTATTATACATCCTATAGCAGTGTGACTGTAACACACACGCCATGTTGACATTGTAGTGGAGTGTATGTATCGTTTACGACACAGGTTTTTAAAAATTAAAAACAGGTTTGTCACAGTAGAACAATACAGTTAAAATGCACCTTGTGAGTCTAGGGATCGTCACACACATAACATTCTACCGATGCCTATTTGATATTGCATTTTGTAACAGTGTAAGTTTTTGCATATGTTTACGTTTATATGACGAGTTAATTACATCGTGGAACACATCTTTCAAGTGCGCAGTTGAACAGTTGAACTGACTGCCAGTGAGGGACAGATAGGGCATGTAAATAATTTCAGTCTACATATGTCTCTTACATTCGTATCTGAAAACCAGATCGTACATTCGTTTCCGTTTCACTTAAAATTACATATATGTACTATAGAAGACGCCGGCGACCATTCGCAGCAACAAGCATCAATACTCAAACTAAGGTTTTATTCGGTGGTTTTGATCAAGTTAGAATTAGAATATTATTATAACGAAGTTTTAATACCACCTTACAGAGTTTATTAAATGAAATATGCCCATGAGTGGGACATAGACAGGTGATTAACTGAAATACGCATACCAAATATTCTGTGAAATGATAAGGGAATATGGTGTGGCTGGGAGAAGTCACTGTAACATATTTATATAATAACACAATCACATTTATTCAAAAGCATTACCATCTCACTTATCACGGAATGCTGGCGTGATACAAATAGGATCATATCTAAATAAACTTAGTTAAACATCCGGCTAACATGTGTCGTGAATCGACAATGACTACCGCCTGCACAATTCTAACATCATTTAATCACACACACACACACTAACATTCAATCTATTCATTTTATCTAACAGATAAAAGAGGAAGGTTCCCATACACCAAGTGGGACAACATTGGGAGAGAGCACATGGTTCCAACTGTAACTTTAATTCAGGCAAGTCCCGTCTTCACGTTTAACTAACTCCGCGAGTTGTACTGGATATTATGAAGGAACAATTAAATCACATGCGTGAATTTACGTAGAAGATCCAGCTCGATCACGAAATGTGATTACGTCGAGCTGAAGCTTCTCACCAAGAAATGCACGGGGTCTGCGGACCACGTGTTACCAATCTCTCCACAATCAGTAGTCAGTAAACACATTTAAGTAAAATACACTTTGCATATATACTTCACACTCACACTGAAATTTAAATTGAGCAATTCTGAGTATTACTCGGCAATGAGCGCCTATTCACTCCCAAGTGCAGTGAACACAATTCCCATGAAATTACTTGGCAAAAGAAATCATCTCCCTATCTCTCCTAACCGAGATGATTCTAGGAAATACCATAGTGGCTTTCTCCACCAGGGAAGCTGCTTCCAAGTTCAAAGTGAACATGGAATTCTAAATCTTCGCTAACTATCGGAGCGATAGAGCAGAGCGTGCTTACTCACCCAGGTCTTCCCAGCAACAACCCCGACACGGTCTCCCTCGTCCGGGTCCACACATCGTGGTCGCAAGGTCTCAGAGATACCGCACACGGTTATTTGCCAACCTAACGAGCGCTAATGACGCGCGTGGAGCTTATGCCTCTCTGGTCCAGTGCAGTCGCGCTCTACTAGGTTCGAGGTTGGCTACACTTCCACTATGCCTATAGCACACCCACAGCCGACATCTCACACATACCTCATCATACGTTCGCATTCACACTTTGCAGAAAATTACCATATCTAATATTAAAATGATCGTCTATATTTAAATAACCCTATCTTACTAATTATCATCAGGCTCTTCCCTGAGTGTCGGAAGGGCACTCAGGTGTCTTTAGTTGTGGGGTCGAGCCATGTAGCGGCTTACATGGAGCCGTTACATAACCCTCCCCTTCGGACGAAAATATGGGCAGCAAGTGTCCTTGCTTTTGGAAGGGCACTTTCAAGCATTATTTTTAACCTAGGGGTCGGAGGTGTGTCATTTATCTGTCTGATTCTTTACTGAGTTTATTACACATCCTCCTCATCTGTTCCGTAGAACATAGTATTCAAATTCAAAACTCAGAGTACAAAATTTAACATTCAAAACCCTCACACATGGTTATCTCCTTCTGAGAGCATTATGCAGCTATTAACACATAAACATATGGGGCTATGCCCCTCTTAAACATCATCATTGAAACATATACAATTTACCAATAATATTTCAATTTAACTCAAATTTTACCTATCATCTAGGCCAAGCATCCGTTTTTCAAATGTAACATGAGTGAAAACTTTAAATTTTTCGACAAACATAGTCAGTTCTTATATACTAGACATTTAAATCTTTGTGGGCACTTAAATTATTAAAGTCCTGTTGTCAGTGTGTCCCACTTTGAAATATTTCACAAGATCTATCAAAACACATAAATTCTTGAAATTGCACAATTTAAGCAAATTATATAATGAATTGAATTTCATACAACATATAGATAAGTTGGTATTAAGCTTGTGGGCAGCTAAATTCTTAGCGTCTTTTCGCATTTGTATCCCATTTTGAAACATTTGCGCAGCATAGAAAACATACAAAATCTATTAGTTAGAGAAATTTTCAATAAATCACATTACATCTTTAAGCATTTCGTTCGTTCACTTCTGGATTGACGTGTTAAAGTTTTTTCTTTATCTCTTTCCCTATTTAGTAACTAGCCATAATATATGCAAAATCAGTTCTGCTGAAAAGTAAACACACGCACTACATATTGAATGTATGTGGCACTTTCAAACACCTTGCACTTCACTATGGGATCGGGGTATTTGGAGGACCACAGTTTTGGGCTACTTGGAGGACAGGGGTGGCACGCGTTTCCGCGTCAGGTGGGCGTCGACCTCCAGGTCAGAATAGCATCCCCCTAGCAGTCGTCGCCGCGTGCCGCATCGTGAGCGCCCGGACCCGCCTGGCTACCTCTCGTCGATATGTGAGCATATCCGCAATTATTGCCGGCAGCCACACTCCTGACGTCACCCCCTCGGTAACGTCACTCGCCTCTCTCTTCCGTCTGCAGTCCCGGCATGTCCGACTCAAGTGGTGAGTTTGACATGCCTCTTGAATCGGTACTGCGGACGTTGTAGGTGTGGTGGTGACTTTGTTGCCACGCCGCCACTGGTGCCACGCCCCTGGCGCGCACCGGTTCTCCTTTCTTGATCTGCTGCACCGCGACGCCTGAGCTGGATACGCCAAGCTCGCCTCTTGCGGGTGCTGCAGTTTCCATCCCGGGTTTGTTTGTGACGATGTCTACCAGGCGTGGCAGCGCGTCACCCCACGGGTCGTCCATACGGACTGCCCGTTACCATCTGCTGCTGTGCGGCGCCCTCAGAGTTGGGGGCGTGTCACCTGCTGGCGCGGGCGCTCGGCATATGTAGGTCACCGCCGCTCGCTGTTCGTCTGTTCTGTGATTGCGGCCGGCTACCAGGGTAGCCACCGCTTTGTTCCTCCATGTGGGAGGCCCGGTAATCACCTCCGGGGCGTGTTGACACAGTCGCAGACAACGGCCGTCACTTAGGGAATCCCAAGTGCCGTGCGCTCGCCCGACGTCTAGCCGCTAATTGCTTACATCGGCGACCCGGTCTCCTCGGCTGCATTCTCCCCTGGTTGCTAATCTAAACTCAGGGAAGCTTGGCTATACCGATACATTTCAGACAAATTTTCCATCACAGTCCCCGACTGTTCTCAGCAATCCATAAGGTCTTCTTACATTACTCAGATTCTATTTCTCTCTCTCCTTCTGCTACTGTGCCTTATGGGCGTTATCCTTCCAATGATATTTTAACATGGCTTTTAATTTAGCCGCCTTTTCGTACATGAATCATTATCCTATCAATTTACAACAATTTTTTATTCCTTATTTGATCCCTCAGTGGCTTTATAATAGGGATATTTTAATCAACATTAATCTACGATATTTTCTTTACTGATGGACAAGAAATGGATGGAACTAGAATTCCATTTGTTTTAGATTATGATCTATAGTATTCTTAAGATTAACTTATCACACTTCCACGTCCTTCAGTCATTCATTTCTCACTCTTCTCACATAAATGCAACATACACACATAGGCACTCTTTACTAGCTACATAGCAAGCATTCCTTGTGACGTCACACATTTCGCATCCACAATTTCTCATTTAGGGCAACCTTCCCCTCTAGTTTACAGTACATGCGCTACTGTAACAGGTATAACGGAGAATTAACTACAAAACATACACTATTGTAACAACTACGACACATATAATTAACAACCAAAACATGCCTTATAGTAACAAAATCCTACATACACAATTACCGCTACTCCCACTACAACCGGTTTGTACGATAACTTACACCCTTTTTCCTTTGTACACCTCATTTGAGGTTTTTGCATCGTTCCTCTTCATTCTGGTTACCGCTCATTCCTGTAACACAACATCTGGATACGGATTAATCTTTCTCCTTACATATTTATCTCCTTCTAGAGTAATTTCGTCCTTACTCTCCTTACTTTCATGTGCGACTTGTCTGCTCATTGATCACATGGTACATCTTATTGCTCGGAATACAATTTATCCTAATCCATTTTACATACAATATACTCTAAACCTATTTTACCTATATTCTATTGTTCCACTTTTTTTTTTCAATGAGGGGTTTCACGTTTGATACGTGATGAAGCCCTCTCGATTTTCTCGTCCTCAGTGTCTTACTTCTATTGCGTTCGGATGAGGGATACGGCACACACGGTACGGACCATTGTACAGGCTTAGGAACTTCTTGCAGATTCCCTTACCTCTGTTTGACAGTTTGTGTGACCGAACCCACACCTTCTGTCCAATGAAGAATTTTATTTTTCTCGTTTTCTTTTGGTACGCCTTTTTCCTCCGGTCTGCCGCACTCTTGATATTTTCCAGCGCGAGGTCAACGACCTCCTTGTGTCTTGGTTGTCTTTCCTTCGGCCATGGTATGACTTCCCGGATTCGATTAGGGGGCTCCTTATTCTTTAGCACTAACACAGGTGGCAACATCGTGGAGGCATTTGGCAATTAATTTAAGATCTCCTGAAACGCCTTTAGGTGTATGTCCCACGTGTAATGCTTCCTATAACAGTACAGCCTGCACAGTCGCCCTAATTCCTTCCTTATTCTCTCGGCGGGGTTAGACGACGGGTGGAACAAGGATATAAAATTCGGCTTTATTTTACTCCGCCTCAACATCCGCAGCCAATGTTTAGATCGGAATTGCGGTCCGTTATCCGATATCACTCGTTTCACCGGCCCGACCTCGCGCACGAAATCGTTCGCGAATGCCGCTGCCACCATTTTCCCCGTTGCTTTCCTCAGCGGAGTAAAGCAAACGAACTTCGACGTCAATTCCACGGCTACAAGAATGAACGCGTAGCCGGATTTCGTTCGAGTTATTGGCCCGAACAAGTCCACCGCGGCGACCTCTCGCAACCTGCTTTGAATGATCGGGTACATCGGTGCAGCAAAAGATGTGGTGGGCGGTTTCATCCTTTGGCATGGTTTATGTTGTGTCGATTCCCTAAGGTCTCGACACAATGAGTGGCTAGGTGCACGCGAAACTAACGCAGACGGGCGTAAATTCTGAAACAGGAGACTGGATGAAAACTATAAAGAAAAGAAGAGAGATTTTAATATACTTAACTTTAATGTAGTCTTGTTCTTGTTGAAATACATCTCTTGCATAGTAGTAAGCAATTAGCAATGATACACATGGCGCCTTGCTAGGTAGTAGCGATGGACTAGCTGAAGGCTATTTAATCTGTCTCTCGGCAAATGAGAGGAATACTTGGTAGGTCTAGTCGCAAGCTATGTCGTCCGTACAACTGGGGCGAGGTCAAGTCCGTGTCTTGTGACCTGCCATGTGGTGGCGCTAGGTTTGCGATTACACAGTGGCGACACGCGGGTCCGACATGTACTACAGGACCGCGGCCGATTTAAGTTACCACCTAGCAAGTGTGGTGTCTAGCGGTGACACCACATTCCTCCCCCGCAAATCGGCGAACGGTCGTGAGATAAGGCTTCCGCCCGCCGTGGGGAGGACCCCATGTTGACGTATGCGATGAGGTGGGGAGCCTAACAACAGGCGAGGCTGTGCCACCCGCACCCGGCCATTCGGTCCGAGGGGAGCTAGGAAACGCCTGCAAACCTAGTCCAGGGTGCACGTCAACATGAGGTGTATGCGCACGTAATGAGACAGAAGGGTCGACCTCCATGTGGTCGGAGCACCCGACGGGCGAAGACGACATCTGGTCCGGAGCGGGCAAGAGGTCCATGGCGGAGGACGGCTGGTCACGGGAAGCAAGCGGCGGCGCGTGACCCAGGGAGGCGCGAGGCGGCTGCAGCGAAGCGTCCACCGCGGGCGGCGCCGGCGGCGGCTGCTGCAGCGCGACGCCATGAGGCAAAATGGAAGGCATCGTCGGTAACACCTGGGGATGAGGCGAGCCAGTAGATGGGTCCCCAAGGCGCTGACCGGACGGCTCCGTCGCTGAAAGCAGACGGGGAGCGGCAGAACCCAGGCGACGACAGAGGCGCAGCTGATTGAGATGCCGACGCACCTCACCAGAGGCCCCCAAAACCAAATACATCGCGCGGCCGAGGCAGCGAAGAATGCGCCCTGCGAGCCAACGCTGTGAACCGCGATAGTTGCGATAATAGACAACGTCGCCAGGAGCAAAAGCAGGAGACTGCCGCTGCACAGGAACCGGATGTGGCGGATGCAGCAAAGACATCAGGTTGCGATGAGGACGACCGTGGAGCAACTCAGCCGGCGAGCGACCAACGCGAGGCTGAGAGCGATATGAAGACAAAAAGAGCAACAAAGCGTCCTCCCGATAATGCGACTCTTTCAACTGCAACATCTGTGACTTGAAAGTCCGGACCAATCGTTCCGCGGCACCGTGTGACTGAGGCGAAAACGGCGCGGATGTCAGATGTTGAATACCATTGGCCTGGCAGAATGACTGAAATTCTGCGGACATGAATTGTGGGCCATTGTCGGAAACAATAGTCTGCGGAAGACCTTCAATGCAAAAGATAGCAGACAAGGCTTGGATTGTGGCAGAAGACGTCGTGGAAGACATCCGGACAACAAAAGGAAAATTACTGAAAGCATCGACCACAACCAACCATCGAGCATTCCAGAATGGACCAGCAAAATCGATGTGCAAGCGTTGCCAAGGGGAAGTGGCTTTCGGCCATGCAAAGAATTTCCGCGGCGGTGCGGATTGTTGTTCGGCACACGCCACGCAAGAGGAGCACATATTCGTAATCGCAGCATCGATTCCGAACCAAGTACAGTGCTGTCGAGCAAGTTGTTTCGTTCGCACTATACCCCAATGTCCTTGGTGAAGAAGCTTTAAGACAGAGGACTGTAACGAACGTGGGACCACGACTCGAGACGGATCATTATCGGAACGCAACAACAAAACACCACGTCGGACAAAAAGTCTCTCCTTGTGAGCAAAAAAACGACGAACCAAAGGATCCTCGATCCGTGACTTGGACAAGGGCCATTGCGTAGCAACAAAACGCAAAACAGTAGCAAGGACAGGGTCAGCAGCTGTGGCAGTAGCTACACGACGAAAATCAATCGGAAACGATGCGACCACGTCATCGGCTTCCGAATCAATGAACATGCAAGCAAGTTCGGAAGAATCGAATGCTTTATCCTCAGCAACAGGCAAACGGGACAACGCATCAGCGTTGCCGTGCTTAGCAGTGGACCGATACAAGATATCGTAGCGGTACTGCGAGAGAAAAAGTGACCAGCGAATGAATTTCTGCGCTGTACGTGGAGGTACAGGCTTGTTCGGATGAAAAAGCGATGTCAACGGCTTGTGGTCCGTGATGATGGTAAAGGGACGACCATACAAGAAGTCATGGAACTTGGTAACACCAAACACGAGAGCTAAAGCTTCTTTCTCTATTTGTGAATAATTTCTTTGCGCAGATGAGAGCAATTTGGACGCAAAGGCAATAGGGCGATCATGTGAACCATCCTTGTGCGCAAGCACAGCACCGATCCCGAAATCCGATGCATCTACCATCAACAAAAGGGGTTTTCGGGGATCGAATGGCGTAAGGCAAGTATTTGAAAGTAACGCCGATTTCAACTGGCGAAAGGCGCGTTCGCATTCCGTCGTCCAGACGAACGGAACACCTTTACGGCGCAAGCGATGAAGCGGAGCTGAAATGGAAGAAGCATTGCGCACAAATCGGTGATAATAATTTACCTTACCCAGCACACTCTGCAGCTGTTGTAAGTTCTGCGGTGACGGCAAGTCCTGAATGGCACGAAGGTGCTCTGGACTCGGATGTATTCCTTGGGCATTTATGACATGCCCCAGGTACGGTAAGTCACGAGCAAAAAACACACATTTGTCCTTCCTCAAGCGAAGACCATTCTGACGCAAGACCTGAAATAATGTTCGGAGATTCTGCAAATGTTCGGCTTCTGTCTTTCCTGAGATCACAATATCGTCCAGATAGTTCGCAGCCGTAGGGACCGACGCACAAATAGTTTGTAAATATTGCTGAAATAAAGCAGGGGCGGATGCACACCCGAATGGCAGTCTTTTGAAGCGATACAAGCCAAGATGCGTGTTTACCACCAAGACGCGCTGGGATTCTTCGTCCACAGGTATTTGCAAGTACGCATCTGCTAGGTCCAATTTCGAAAAATATTTTCCCGGGCACAGTTTGTCAAAAAGATCTTCCGGGCGGGGCAAAGGAAAAGTAGCAGTCACAAGTTGTGGATTCACAGTTGCCTTGAAGTCCACACAAAGTCTCAATTTTCCGGAAGGTTTTGGCAAAATTACTAAGGGTGAGGCCCAGAGAGAAGCCTGCACACGTTCAATTACACCTTGAGATTCTAACTCGGCCAATGTTCGTGCGACCTCATCACGCAATGCGTGGGGAACATTGCGCGCTCTGAAAAATTTCGGTTGCGCATTGTCTTTCAGTTCCAAATGCGCTTCATAGTTCTGAGCGCAACCAAGGCCCGGTGCAAAAATGTCTGCAAATTCTTCACAAAGACTAGAAACACTGGCGGAAGGCACAGTCTGATTCACTGATAGGACCTGATTTACAATAGACATATTAAACAATTGAAACAAATCGAAACCAAACAAGTTCACTGCACTAGAGGAACGAAGAACATAAAATGACACAAGTTTTGTCTGTCCCTGGTATGTTGCAAGAAGGCTGCACTGTCCTAACACAGGTATATGCTGTCCTGAGTAACTAGTTAACGTAACATTTGCGGCACGCAATGGCGGGGCGCCCAGTTGTTTGTACGTGTCGTGATTGAGCAAGGAAACTGCAGCTCCGGTATCGAGCTGGAATGGTATCACTTTTCCTGCAAAGTCTAAGTCCACAAAAAGTTTATTGTCTTGTTGACGACAAGAGCGACTGTCTCGTGCAATTTGAACTGATACAGGTCCAGAAGCACTTGCAACTTTACGGGATTTCCGGCGACGTCGACGCACACGTTGGGTGGGACGAACACAGTCACTGTTAGCTAAAGTGTCACTGGACGGGTGGGAATGAACTACATTAATGTCCATGGGCGAAGGTCCACGAGCCTGATTGTCCTGGGTTCGATTCCGGCGCGAAGCAAAAGGCCTGGAATTATTGCGAGTGTCTGATCTAAGCTTTTTCTGGCAAACACTTTGTACATGTCCTTTCTTTTGACAGTAAAAGCAAATAGCTTGGCGTGACGGGCAATTTTCACGCGAATGTCTAGTTGCACACCGCGGGCAAGATTTCACTGCATTTGCTTGCTGACGCGGCGCACGTGGTTGCAAGCTAGGCGGCCGCAGCGAAGTCGGGCGCGAGGGCCGCTTAGCGTCCCGCGCAGCGGGCCCGGCGGGCCGATTAACGTGACACACTGCTGGCGAAGTTTCAAATGATGCCTGAGCAAAGTCAAGTGTGTCTTGCCTGTCCAATATGTCTATCACTTGTTGCAGGGAGGGATTAACTAGCTTCAAAATCTGTTCCTTTATGCGAACATCAGAAACGTTCTGTGCAATTGCATCACGCACCATAGTATCTGAATATGGGAGGCCACATTCACAGGCAAACGCGCAGTCTCTAGTAAGTCCTTGCAAAGTTGCTACCCACTCCCTGTTAGTCTGACCGGCCGTACGTTTTGTACGAAAAAACGTATACCGTTTGGCAACTACATTTACTGTTTCTTTGAAATAGGCATCTAAAGCCGACAAAATTTCCTCGTAGGACAGAGTTGCGACGTCGCGTCGGGGAAACAATTTCACTATCACACGGTAGGTAGACACACCGACACAAGAAAGCAAAAACGGCTGCCGCTCTTTACCTTGAATTCCATAAGCAGTGAGGTGGAAGTTGAACTGATCGGCCCACTCAGTCCAGCTTTCGGTTGTGGCCTCAAAGGGCCTAAATGGCGGTGCGACAGCGTTGTGTGGCTGCGGTAGCGATGAAGCGGCGGGTGCCGCATCGGTTTGCAGCGCACGTTGACCCTGGACGAGCTGTCCAAGGGCTTCCAATAACGCCTGCGTCTGCTGATTCTGCAAGCGAAAAAATTCGGACAGTACATCTGGAGAATGCGGCGAAGCCATGACACAAGCAAATTAGAGCAAGTATAACACAAAGACTGCAACGTGGGCGCGGCATCCCATCCTCGTCGCCAAAATATTGTTGTGTCGATTCCCTAAGGTCTCGACACAATGAGTGGCTAGGTGCACGCGAAACTAACGCAGACGGGCGTAAATTCTGAAACAGGAGACTGGATGAAAACTATAAAGAAAAGAAGAGAGATTTTAATATACTTAACTTTAATGTAGTCTTGTTCTTGTTGAAATACATCTCTTGCATAGTAGTAAGCAATTAGCAATGATACACATGGCGCCTTGCTAGGTAGTAGCGATGGACTAGCTGAAGGCTATTTAATCTGTCTCTCGGCAAATGAGAGGAATACTTGGTAGGTCTAGTCGCAAGCTATGTCGTCCGTACAACTGGGGCGAGGTCAAGTCCGTGTCTTGTGACCTGCCATGTGGTGGCGCTAGGTTTGCGATTACACAGTGGCGACACGCGGGTCCGACATGTACTACAGGACCGCGGCCGATTTAAGTTACCACCTAGCAAGTGTGGTGTCTAGCGGTGACACCACAGTTTACACACTCTAATTACCCGCTGTATCCTCTTCAGCATGTAATTGAAGTAACAGGCCTCTCGTACCTTCTGGAAGCACTTCCGTGCTCCGAAGTGTCCGTAAGTTAGGTGTATATGCCACACTAGCTTATTTATTAGCTCCTCAGGTATTACCACCAGCCATCGCGGATCTTCTATGCTCCGTTTCCGGAAGAGGATTCCGTTCTCTATTCGGTAGTACTGCCGAATAGCAGCTTGGGACCTGTCCTTCCACTTCTCTTTCACCTCCTTTAGTATCGGGTCCTTCTCTTGTTCGCGCCCGACATTCTTTAGTGACATCGTCGCAAAGTTTCCGAACGTGACGTTTTTCAGGTAGAGAATACTGAAATTATTCTCGCCCGGGTCACCGTCTATGCCGTGTTTTAGGCCTATCGGAGCCCGAGACAACGCATCTGCTATCAGGTTTTTCTCTCCTGGAATGTATTTAATTGTGAAATCGAGCTCCTGTAGATACAGCGACCAGCGAGCTAACCTGCCGTGGGCCAACTTTGCCGACATCAGAAATTGTAGTGCCCGATGGTCGGTGAACACTTAAGTATTTCTCCCGTACAGGAAGTACCGAAATTTGCTAAACGCAAAGACGACAGCGAGTCCCTCGAGTTCCGTCACCGAGTAATTTCTCTCTGCCCTCGACAGCACTCTACTCGCGAAAGATACGGGCTTCCATGTCAACATATCCTTCTCGTCTTCCCCTTGGAAGAGAACCGCGCCGAGGCCGTTTAACGAGCTATCCGTCATCAGATAAAATTCCCTACTCAAATCTGGATGCGCGAGAATCGGTGCATTCACCAATGCTTTCTTTAACCTCACGAACTCATTCTGTGCTTGCTCGTCCCAGTACCAGATCGTGTTCTTGCCAGTAAGCGCGCAAAGACGTGGCGTGGACAGCACACTTAGGTTTACAAATTTCTTAAAGAAATTCGCGACTCCTAAGAATCCTCTTAGTTGTCGCTTAGTCGTGGGTCTTGGGAGCTCCGCAATTGCCTTGATTTTGTCCGGATCCGTTTGTATCCCGTCCACCGAAACTATATGTCCCAGGAACTTTATCTTCTGGCGCTCGAACTGCGACTTTTCCAGGTTTACAGTTACTCCTGCTCTTTCGAAGGCGTCTAATAATCGATTTAATACTTCATTATGTTCCTCCCAGGAACTTTCCGAGATTAATACGCCGTCGACGTAGACCGTAATTCTTTCACGCAGGTCTTCCGGAAGGATACTGTTCAAGCCTCGTATGAACGCCGCCGCCGAAACATTCAACCCGAACGGAAGCCGTTTGAATTGGTAGCAGTTACCGTAGCATAAAAACGCGGTATACTGCCTACACTCTTGATGCAACACGATTTGCCAGTAACTAGCTCGCAGGTCTATGGAGGATAACACCTTCACTCCATGAAACCGTTGCAACAATTGCTTCAGGCTTTCCGGTCTGTCTGTTTCTGCCTTTATTACCGTATTTATTTGCCGAGAATCCAGCACCAACCTCACCGATCCGTCCCTTTTCGGTACTACTAGGAGTGGTGAGTGTATGTACTCACGGCGCGTTCTATAACGTCTTGTTCTAACATCTTTGCAATCTCCTTCTTGACCTTTTCTTTATGCGCTAGTGGAATCGGGTATGGCTTGACGAAGAACCTTTTATGTTCTCGTATTTGGAATTTGTACTCGAAGTTCCTTATCGCACCCGGTGCGTCTGAGAATATTTTCTCATGGTTCCTCACAACTTCTAATAATCGTACACAGGCATCCTCTGGCATGTCTCCTACATTGCGCATGCTTTCCTCAATTATTCGCTCGAAGACCTCATCCTTTCCATGCGTGGAGGACGGTAAACTCACGCCATTTACACAGTTTATGAGGATCTCCGCCTCAGGGCGCAATTCCGGGTAAGTGAGAATTCGTAGGCAGTTAGTTTCCGCTCCGTCCCGTAGGACCCAATTATTGAACTTTAATTCTACGGGGTTTACATCTCTGTTCAGAGACATGATGCCTCCACCCAGGTCTACAATTGCCTGGTGAGCGCTCATAAAATCCATTCCGAGAATCATTTCTGTGTTCATTAGGGGCACAATGAAGAAGTTTGCCTCGAACTCTTCGCCCTGGCATTGGAACGTAATCCTAGTCTGCCACTTGACTTCTACACTTTTCCAGTATATCGCTCCTTTCACCTTTGTACCTCGCAACGGCAAAGTCGGCAAAGTTCCCGTCTCCTCGCATTTCTGGAATGCGGCCTCACTAACGATCGAAACCGGGCTTCCCGTGTCGACTATGCAGTCCAGTGAAATTCCTTTCACCGAGATCGCAATTACTGGGCTGACGGCCGAAATCCGGTTATCCGTCTGCTCCTCCAGTAATGTTTCCCTAATGTCGTCCTGACCAATGTACCTTATCTCGCGGTTATGCGTTATCGGGGGTCGACTAAGGTTGTCTCCCTCGATTGGCACAGGTCATAATGTTTGATTTCCTCCTGGTTCTGGGGCATCGGCCGATCTGATTTCTACGTCGTCGGTGATATTTTCCCTTCTCTTTCTCCCTGTGGCCTGTTCGCTTCCTTCACCCCTATTTTGTGGTGAATTCGCACAATTCCCCTGGTAGTTCCCACCTTTATCCTGGTTATCGTGCCCGTCGTGCCGGCCATTGTGTCCCTGGGCTTTGTAGTAGCCATGCTTGTTACCATTTTTCCAATTCGCCTGGTATGGCTGGAAACTGGTATTCGCATGCTCCGCTACATGTGAGCTTGTACGCTTCCGCGTTTTACTGCGGCCGCGACTCACTCTCCTATTTCTTCCTACGTCCTCTGCTCCTGCGGTCTGTACCCTTTCCGGTATACATTGTCCTATATCATACTCCAATTCTTGTAGAAGTAATTTAAACGACTCTAAATCGTCCTTACAACGCCCGGCTAATATGATATGGCGAAGCTGCGCTGGAAGCTTCATTATACACAGCCTTATCAATTCGCCCGGACTGTAAGGGTTGTACAAGAATTGGTTATTCTGCAACATGTTTTCAAACAGTCTTGCAGGACTCGAGAAACCGGATTGACTAAGACTCGGCAGCATCATTATCTGATGTTTCACCCGATCTTGCGCAGCTTCGGACCAATATGCCGAGAGAAATTCACGCTGAAATTCCTTCACCATTTTACAATTTCTCGCTATGGCTCTCATCCGTACTGCGGGTTCAGCCTCAAGATGCCCGCACATGAACTCGATTTTATACTCATCCGGCCAACTGGGCGGAAGACAGAACTGGTACTGTTCCAAGAAAGCCCGTGGGTGGATTCCGTTCACAGAATTTCTAAAGACTTCGAACTTCCGTACGGAGAGAAAGTGCTTATAATCGAAGCCTTCCACTTCCCTCCGGTATGGATCTGCGCACGGTTTTAGGTGTCGTTCCCGACACCTCCCTACATTTCTGCGTTCGCTAGCCTCCTCGTAATCATCCTCGTGTCCGGAATCGCGTCCCTCGCTTTCGCACGCGCCCTTGCGCACATGGTCCTCCCTCTCGTCACCGCGAGTGAGGAGATTTTCCACGTGGGCCATGCGTTCACATATGTCATTGGTAACTATCCGTTGCCGCCTATTGACTTCGCATTGGCCTTCTTGAAATTTCCGCAATGCCTGTATCTCCTCGTTATCCCTCGAGTTCAGAATTGCAGCACTCTCGCTTCCCTCTGATGTTGTTAAGTCCGCAACCTTCTCCGCGAGTTTTACTAACTCCTCCTTTACTTTCTTTGTCTCCTCGCTATTTAATGTCTTAACCGTATCTATCTTTTCCTCAAGATCCACAATTGCCCTACTGTTTTCGTGAACCTTAAATTGCGTTGCTTCTACTGCTTGTACTCGCGCTATTATCTTTTTCTTTTCGGTAATGCATCGTTCCCTTAAAGTTTGGAGCCCCTTTTCTAATTTTTCTCCGCGGGTTTTCATTTCGGTCCTAACTTTTTTTTGTTCCTTTTCGAGGGCGTTTAGTTTACTGCCAACCACTTCGAATTTCTCATTGACGTCCTTTCGAACCCCTTCGATTTCGGACATCATGCCCTCGAATTTCGCTTCCTGCCTTTTATTATATTCTTCCTGCCTTTTATTATTTTCTTCTAATCTGGAATTTACTCCGCTTAAGATCGTTCTCGCGTTCTTTTCCATCATTTTGACCAATTCGGTCATCCACGTGTTACTATTTGTGTCTGCATTGGTCGGCGCATTTTCGCTATTCGTTGGATTCTCTAATTCATCTGCGCTCGCGCTCGGGTCCGAAGTCCCGCTATTTGGTGTGGAATTGGCCTGCTCGTTTTCCAAGTTCAACATTGCCGTAGCGCGGCTGAAATCTTGGTAATTCCCGTTGCCTGCCTCGTCTCTCTCCGCGGCTACCTGATTGAGGATAACTTCCTCCTCACCCGGCCGGTTTTCCCTAGCACCGCTCATCGAGCAAGCACATGTCTCCATTCTGGACACTAGGCTTACGTTTCGGGCTAAGTGCCTAAATAACGGCTTCGCTCGCGGAAAACAGACTTCCTACTATCGCTGCACGAATCGCGACAAATTCTCGTAGCTTAACGTAAGTTAATTTCACACGCAACCTAGTACATTTATTTAGTCACACGATACCTAACACATTTATTTAGTCACACGCAGCCTAATACGTTTGAAATTCCCCCAAAATACATGGATAAATACACACAAGAAAATTGCCCCCAAAATCACACAAATAAAATCACAAGCAGCGCAGTATATTCAACGCCGTATTCTCAACGCTGGTTCTATTCACAAATAGGAATTGTGAATCCTGTGGAAATTTAATTTTGTTAGCACATCCTAGCAATCTCCCAGAATCACAAACGGTTCCTAAACTGAACGAGATCCTAGGATAAAGGGTCGCCATTATGCATGATACTTGCTTTCCGCACCCTCGGCAGGCATCCTCAGTTTTATAAATGGGACCTGTACTATAGAAGACGCCGGCGGCCATTTGCAGCAACAAGCATCAATACTCAAACTAAGGTTTTATTCGGTGGTTTTGATCAAGTTAGAATTAGAATATTATTATAACGAAGTTTTAATACCACCTTACAGAGTTTATTAAATGAAATATGCCCATGAGTGGGACATAGACAGGTGATTAACTGAAATACGCATACCAAATATTCTGTGAAATGATAAGGGAATATGGTGTGGCTGGGAGAAGTCACTGTAACATATTTATATAATAACACAATCACATTTATTCAATAAACATTACCATCTCAAATATTCCATCTCACTTATCACGGAATGCTGGCGTGATACAAATAGTATCATATCTAAATAAATTTAGTTAAACATCCGGCTAACATGTGTCGTGAATCGACAATGACTACCGCCTGCACATTTCTAACATCATTTAATCACACACACACACACTAACATTCAATCTATTCATTTTATCTAACAGATAAAAGAGGAAGGTTCCCATACACCAAGTGGGACAACATTGGGAGAGAGCACATGGTTCCAACTGTAACTTTAATTCAGGCAAGTCCCGTCTTCACGTTTAACTAACTCCGCGAGTTTTACTGGATATTATGAAGGAACAATTAAACCACACGCGTGAATTTACGTAGAAGATCCAGCTCGATCACGAAATGTGATTACGTCGAGCTGAAGCTTCTCACCAAGAAATGCACGGGGTCTGCGGACCACGTGTTACCAATCTCTCCACAATCAGTAGTCAGTAAACACATTTAAATAAAATACACTTTGCATATATACTTCACACTCACACTGAAATTTAAATTGAGCAATTCTGAGTATTACTCGGCAATGAGCGCCTATTCACTCCCAAGTGCAGTGAACACAATTCCCATGAAATTACTTGGCAAAAGAAATCATCTCCCTATCTCTCCTAACCGAGATGATTCTAGGAAATACCATAGTGGCTTTCTCCAGCAGGGAAGCTGCTTCCAAGTTCAAAGTGAACATGGAATTCTAAATCTTCGCTAACTATCGGAGCGATAGAGCAGAGCGTGCTTACTCACCCAGGTCTTCCCAGCAACAACCCCGACACGGTCTCCCTCGTCCGGGTCCACACATCGTGGCCGCAAGGTCTCAGAGATACCGCACACGGTTATTTGCAAAACCTAACGAGCGCTAATGACGCGCGTGGAGCTTATGCCTCTGTGGTCCAGTGCAGTCGCGCTCTACTAGATTCGAGGTTGGCTACACTTCCACTATGCCTATAGCACACCCACAGCCGACATCTCACGCATACCTCATCATACGTTCGCATTCACACTTTGCAGACAATTACCATATCTAATATTAAAATGATCGTCTATATTTAAATAACCCTATCTTACTAATTATCATCAGGCTCTTCCCTGAGTGTCGGAAGGGCACTCAGGTGTCTTTAGTTGTGGGGTGGAGCCAGGTAGCGGCTTACATGGAGCGGTTACAATAGCAAAAGCGGCGGCTGGTTGAGCTGGGGGGGGGGGGGGAGGAGGGCGGGGAAGAGTGGAAGAAACAAAGGGGTGTAGGAGGGTGGTTATAGCATGGACTCTGGAACTTAGTGACAATGCTAGCAATATATACCGCATGGTTATATGAGACTAGGAGGTCCGTTATTATTATATTATGGCCATGTTGCATCGTGTCTTCTGAGAACCACAATTTACAGACTGCAAGTATTGCAGCGTAGCCATTCAACATGATACAGCCCAATTTCAATACACAATTATGCAGTGACATATAAGAAATCGAGAGACATTACAACTGTAGGATTTTGAGTACGTTTACACTGGTATCCATGTAGAGCTATTATAAACAAGAAATGTTAAACTCTACTTTAGAGAACTATACAGTATTTGTTGTAAATATGTTACCCTTCACGACAAAAATTTAAAAATAATTCCCTTACTGAGTAGCAAGATAGTGTCTGTTTAATAAGGCGAACCATTATTCACGTTCTTTTTTTCTCTTACCAACACAATGAATCGTAAGATCGTATGACGTTTTTCTATTTGGTTGCATAGATGAACTAAAATAGGAATACAGTTTTTTAAAAAAAAGGGGTAAATTATACGGACAAGTCCATGTGGTACAAGCACAGAACCATGAAGCACATGTTAAGCTGCAATACGGGCACGAAATTTTAATTTAAAATCTCGGTGGAGAATTAATACAGGTACTTTTGACCAGTCTCCTGGAATGAATCGAACGACTGTTACGTATGGGGTCTCCTATCTGGGGAACTTTTTTCACAGCAGCCTAATAGTGAGCTGATGGGCTAACTCCAATGCTAATTAACTCGGGAACGGGGCAACGTATGGAATTTCTTTCTTAACAGTTATTAATCAGCACATCCTACTCTGCAACTCCCTTACTACATTGTCTGATGGTTTCTGCCCACCATGTACACTGAAGAGCCAAAGAAACTGGTACACCTGCCTGATATCGGGTAGGACCCTGAGAGCACGCAGAAGTGCCGCAACACGACGTTTTATGGGCTCAACTAATGTCTGAAGTAGTTCTGGAGGGAACTGACACAATGAATCCTGCAGGCCTGTCCATAAATCCGTAGGAGTACGAGGGAGACGAGATCGCTTCTGAACTGCACGTTCTTGGCATCCCAGATATGCTGAATAATATTCATGTCTGGGGAATTTTGTGTCCAGCGGAAGTTTTTAAACTCAGACGAGTGTTACTCAAGCCACTCTGTAGGAACTCTGGACGTGCGGGGTGTCTCATAGTCCTGCTGCAATTGCCCAAGTCCGTCGGAATGCACAATGTACATAAATGCATACAGGTGATCAGGCACGATGCACGCGTCACCTGTCGATGTCGTATCTAGATGTATCAGCGGTCCCATATTAGTCTAACTGCACACACGGCACACTATTACATTACCAGTTTCAACTATCCCCTGCTGACATGCAAGCTCCACGTATTCATGAGCTGGTCTCCATACCCGTACAGTTCCAACCGATCTACAGGATTTGGACTGTTGATGACTGGAAACTTGTTGCCTGGTCGGACGACTCTCGTTCAGAGAGTCGTCCGACCAGGCAACAAGTTTCCAGTCATCAACAGTCCAATGTCGGTGTTGACGGTCCCAGGCATGGCCTCAAGCTTTGCGTCGTGCAGTCATCAAGGGTACACGACTGGGTCTTCGGATCCGAAAACCCATATCGATGATGGTTCTTTAAACAAAAAAAAATGGCTCTGAGTACTATGGGACTCAACTGCTGAGGTCATTAGTCCCCTAGAACTTAGAACTAGTTAAACGTAACTAACCTAAGGACATCACAAACATCCATGCTCGAGGCAGGATTCGAACCTGCGACCGTAGCGGTCTCGCGGTTCCAGACTGCAGCGCCTTTAACCGCACGGCCATTTCGGCCGGCGTTCTTTAAACGGTTCGCAGGCTGACACTTGTTAATGGCCCAGCATTGAAATGCGCAACAGTTACCGGAAGGGTTGCACTTCTGTCACGTTGAACAATTATCTTCAGTCGACGCTGGCCTCTTTCTTGCAAGATCTTTTTCCGGCCACAGCGATGTCGGAGATATGATGTTTTACCGGCTTCTAGATATTTACGGTACACTCGCGAAATAGTCGCACGGGAAAATCCCCACTTCATCGTTACCTCGGAGATGCTGTGTCCCATAAATCGTGCGCCGAGTATAACACTACCTTCAGACTCACTTAAATCTTGATAATCTGCCATTGTAGCAGCAGTAACCAATCTAACAACTGCGCCAAACACTTGCTGTATTTTATAAGCGATGCCGACGGAATCACCATATTCTGCCTGTTCACACATCTCTGCGTTTGAATACGCACGCCTGCACCCGTTTCTTTGGCGCTTCAGTGTATATGTGTAATAGACACACACAGCCTGCAAGACAACGAGGTGCGCCAGACCTGTACTAAATCCGTGTAGCAGATTAACGACTATTGGACTGGTACACCGACCGACTTGGGGGAAGTTTTTAGGCGGTCTTCAACTCATCTCGGACCTCTGTTTCAAAAAATACGATATAGACAAAAATACGGTGACACGCAGGACAAAGTAAACGCGTTTCACTGACAGGTGGCGCACACAACTTCCCTACTTGGCTTAACTGACGACTGTGGTGACAGGAATGACATTTGGCAACAAAGTTATAATACGTATGTCGAATCACGAGAACAGCGGGCCGCGTTTTTCGGAATACACAGTAAGAAGGTGAGATTATTACATATTATCGTGGCAGCACTAAGTACTTGAAGGCTACAACAATGAATGCAGACGAAAATAAACCACTACTTCAGATATTAGCTTTGGGCAACGTCATTACGTAGGACTCCTCCTGCAAATGAAGAACTGGGTACTGGGCGCCTACAACGAGTGCAGATGGGAGCAAGAAGGAAATGGAGACAACGACGCTCTGACGCCAGTCGCTTCCGCGAGAAATGCTTCCGCCTCAGTCGCCAGCTTAATTAAGTCACGGGAGCACGGGAACCTCAAATTGCTGTCTGCTATAAAAAGCAGTTTACTTCTAGGATGTGCTTTTACACGGCCCAGAATATCTCTGACTAGCACTTCCCCTGGAGCTCGACGAATCTCATTTAATTTCCTCCGTATCTAGAGTACAACAGTAATTACATTCATTTTTGTCCTTTGCATTCAAAGTCACCTAGCTTGTAATGCAAATATATATATATATATATATATATATATATATATATATATATATATATATATATACATATAATTTAATAACATGGTTAGCTACGCAGTATGATTCAACTACCAATACCGGTGCGTTTTATACAACCCGCAGTGCCTTAGAAAGCCAGATGGGAGATTTTCATGTTCTCTTACTCACTACGCGCCAACTGTTAGTCCTACAGAAGAAATGAACAGAATAACATTTAATGCTGTTCAATTTTGTACTGGAATATGCTTTTGTTCCAGAAGATTGTTTCCTCATTATTCAAGGTAAACGCGTCTGAAAGACACTTTTGTGCGATTTTCGAAAACTGCAGCCTCTAACGAAAACGTATCCCTGCAGAAAATGAAACTACACTAAATTTCCTACAAGAAGGTCCTGTTGACGTTTTCTGTAGGACTTATAGTTTGAATGTACCGAGTGAAAGACTATCAAAATCTTGCACTTGGTCATAGAAAGCATTGCTCGTTGCTTAAAACCCATTGTTAGGGGCAATTGAATCACCCTATATAACTTAGTTTAATGGTATCGGAATTTTCCTGGAAGAATAATGTCCTCAATGCAATGATTGGGGGAAAGGATGTAACAGGAAACTTGATGTTGTGGTCTCCAGTCAGGACACTGGTTTAATGCCTCTCTCCAGGCTAGTCTATCCCGTCCAAGCCTACTCATCTCTACATAATTATTGACATCTTCATCCTTTTCATCCTGCTTACTGTATTCATGATTATGTCTACTATTACAAACTTTTGGTTGGTCTTGTTACGTGTACTGGGAGGTACTAACCAGTATAAAATCTACTTGCAGTAGGTATAGATAATTATTAGTCAGCAATTGACGTACATACTGGTGTAACGTTGTTCGGACTCCGTCCTCAGGCGCCAACAGAAATACTTGCATTTATGTCCATGATACTCTGTACAGTCCGCAAAGGAGTAAGGCGTGCATCTTGACCTCTAGATAACTTCTGTTTTCTAGATTTTTCTCAAAAGTAAAGTATAGAGCACTCCCACTGTTACGGTGTAAGCTCTGGAACAGCAAACTGAGCAGACTTTTAAATCTTTACGAAGTACTCTGTATTCGAATACGTAATTCACTGCAGGAAACAGTGAAGTATTGCATCAAAATCCTTGGACGACTCGAGAAACACCTCTGTAAATGTACGAGAGTACCGAAAATGGTGAAATAGTATTTCTTGTTAAAGCAGACTATGGGTGTAACATTAGCCCTGTTAACTAAGGACTTAATTTGAAAGTACAAATACAATACATCATATGGAAAACGGTGGTCTCTCTTAACCACACATTCGTCACCCCAACGGTTAGTCTGCAAAACAATGTTTACTGGAACTACTTAGCTTCAGTTATCGTATGCTGTCGCCTGTATCAGTATGTGCCGTTAACCATATATATACTAAGATGGTATCTGTTCTTTCGGACATGTCCGAAAGAACAAATACCATCTTAGTATATATGTATAGTTAAGGCTCACCGGACACTTGACCATCTTCTTCTTGTGTGCGAATGCACAAACAGTGCCTGAACTCTTACGGGAATCGGCATCGCGCCGCGAGTAATGAGTATAATGGGCGGGGACACTAAGAATGTAGTGCGGCACAATACGTTGAGAATGTGGGTTTCGCGGGAGGCGTGCCAGAGATAAATCCCTGCAGTCGCGCTGTCCTCTGTGTCCTCGGTGGCTCAGATGGAATAAGCGTCTGCCATGTAAGCAGGAGATCCCGGGCTCGAGTCCCAGTCGGGGCACACATTTTCATCTGTCCCCGTTGACGTATGTCAACGCTTGTAAGCAGCTATGGGTGTTCATTTCATTGTAATTTCACTGTTTAATACAGCCTACATATGCAAATTATCTTCGTATTGAGACCGGTCATCTATGAATGCGGGCGTTGGATTTGTATAGGAAACTGACCCAAAAGACATAGTCAAATTGTACTTAGAACATTTAAAGTCAAATCGAAATAAGAAGAATGGTTACAAAGAATCCGCCTCGATTGCAAGTAGAAACCGGATTTTGACCTAGGTCTCGGCAGGGGTAACCACGCCTTCTTCGAAACACACTGAAACTACAAACTGCCTAAAGAGGCATGGTCCAACATTAATACAGAACGCCCAAAAGGGCAAAAGACTCGCATAAAATGTAAAATAGACGGTGAATGTGTACCATGTCAATAGCTTTACTTACGTTAGTTCAAACGTCAGAAGCCTGCTTCCTCACCCCAGCCAACGTTCGGTGGGCCGTGGGCTCTCAGGTAAACTGAGATCTTGTACCAGCACTCTCACCTGAAGATGTCGGCCAGTTGGAACGCTGAAATATTCTGTCAAGATGACGTTATGATCCGGCTGCACACCCGAGAAGAATATTATCACTTCTTACTGTTGCAGTCTTGTTGATGCGCAGTTGTTAATGCTATTTTAAATACTATAAAGAACATAATATATAAAAATTTCTCTAGGGTTACAGAGAATTTAATGCTTTACAACAGGGCTTCCCAACATACGTGCTCACGGAGCAAGCTGTGAGCAGCAAGGCGCGAGCACGGAGCAGCGCGAGCACGCTACCCCCACTACCGGACCAGAGCGGAGAGTGGGGAGAGTCACGTGGGGGCACACAATAGCTGCCGCCAGTCAATGTAAATCCGCGGCCACCTGCAGGGATATCACTCACGAATTATTACTGCGACAAATGAAACAAATAAAGGAGAATGTACACGTGCCACATAATTTTATTAGCTTAGTGTATGCCTCCACATTCGCATTAATTTGTGACTGTTACACAATATAAGGTGTCACTGAAGTGTGGGATTCTCGGTTATCTTGTACTTTTTGCCCTTTACAATTGCGTCTATGTTCGAAGAAATTGTTCTTGTGCATTTTAGGCGCAGCGTGCAGTTTAAATTTCGATCAGACAATGCGTTTCTCAGGCGCGTCTTGTTACATTTCATTGCAGAGAACAGTTGTTCACAAACATACGTAAAACCGAACATTGATATTATTGTAGCCGCCAGTTTGTGCAAACGAGGAAATCTATCCTCAGGGAAGTGTCTGTAGAATTCCAAAATGTTTCTCTTGTTCTGAAATTTGTCTCTGTATTCTTTGTCACACTGCAGGTCAATAATTTCTTGCTGCAGCTCAGGACGAATCTCTTAAATATTCGCTGAATATGGAGAGAACAGATCAAAATCACTGTCTAGTGCTGTCAGATCTTGAAAGCGCTGATCAACTAAACTATGTGAATAACGTTCACAGTATTTGTGAACAACTTGCACGGATGATAATTTAGGAAAATGAGCTAGGTTTCCTGTTTCCAGCTGACTCACCCAATGTGTCAATTTCATTTTAAAAGCTCGTATTCGATCTATGAAATGAGTAATTAGCAGATCTTTATCTTGTAGTAAAATGTTCAAAGCATTCAGATGGCTGGTTAAATCTGCTAAGAACGCGAGATCACATTCAAACGTGCGCGCGCATTTCCCCTCCCTCCCCTCCCTCCCTACTCCGCGACCTTCACCTGCTCGCGAGCACGTGCCTGAGCAGACGCGAGTACTCGCGCTCAAAACTGGCCAGTTGTTAAGCTCTGCTTTACAATTATTAAAGTGGTTCTACGTAATTTGTTTCTGCCTAGTTGAGGAGAATGTAATTTATATAATGCAAATGTATAAAAACGTACTACAATAAGTGTGGTAAAAGTATGTTGCAATATGTAGAGTGAAGTGACATACTATATTTTGTTATGTAATATACTCTAAGTAGCTTATTGATTTATAATTGCCTATTTCAGGTGAGGAAGTCTCGGTAGAATCTCGAGCTATTCTCTTCAGAAATGGTGCTTGATTACGTATGTTTGTTGTGTTTGTGTGTATTGATATATTCCTTGGAGTGTTGCGTATAAGGACACTACATAATATTCAGTAGTTGTTTGTTTCTCTAATTGTTGGTGGTTGTGGTATTACATTACATTTTTACTTTTGTATATGTGGTTTATACAGAAAATGCACTTTATATATAAAATGAATTGATTGTAGCTTTACATAAAGAAGAGAATATGATTGTGCCCACGCATAATAAGACGAGTAATACGTTACTGTTTGTGCACAAGAATATGCAGTGCGTCATTGGGGAGGAGGATTCTCTGAACAAAAGTCCTTAGAGCTTCCTCCTCCAAAGCGACGTTACCTTATTACTAGAATCTTTGTATGCGGTGTCACTGTTTGTGTGGGTGCTTTGTTTATGATTGTTACTGCCTGTTGCGCTATTTGCGGCTGTGTTACGGCATGCAGTGTCATGTTCATTTAGTGTGTTGATTCCTCCCTCAGTTTCGAAGTCAGCAGTTGTGCTTGTGTCCTCCAGTGTGGTTTGTTGTGTTGTTTGTGCTTGTCTACACCTCCTCCCATACTGGTTTTCGCGCTCGTACTCTTCATGAAGTGTGTTAAATATAATTTCGATTTTTGTTAAGTTACCGGAAGACCAAACGGGCTTTAACCCTGGTAGTTAACAGAAGTGGTAAAATCATAAATGAATGAAAAAAATGAACAGTCGCCAGCCTAATTAGGCACATTAATTTGGAAATATGTATTTGAGAGAACTGGATATTAGTTTTGTTGAGATTTCCTCTCGAATAGCAAACAGCATACAAACTGAAACAGTGCACTCTGTACTGTATGTAGCAGCAATTACCAGTAACACACACCAGTAAACTACGAGGAGCAAAATTGCACTGAGCTCATACTAATGATGGCCACACTCAAGAGCATTACTTAATCAAATACTGAAACATCACTGCATGAAGTGCAGAACTAATTTTGGACATGAGGGCCTTCCATCTTGACTGACATGAAAACACGAATAAACATGAATAACATCTTAAATACACTTTCTAAGCTCCCCTGCATAAAGCAGTTTCCCTTAGGATCAGTAATAGTTAAATTTTTGATAGATGGAGAATATGATGGGGACACATAAACTGGTATAGTTTCACTAGCCAAGGATCTTTGGTTAATGCAATAGTAAAATCTAACTCTAAAAGCTAATCATTCACTTAAATTACTTTGAAAGGCAATAAAATACAACACTGGGCTTAATTAACTTCAAAAGTAACCAATCATGATGAGTACCAAAACTGCACTATCTTTGAAAATGTTCATAATTTCACTTCTAACAGTACTGCCGGAAATCTGTTCATTAAAGATTTAAATGTACTTGAACTTTAATCACCTGTGAAGCAGGTATTCTTGGCAATAATATTTACACATTCTTGCACTGTAATCCTACAAAACTATACGTTGTAATAAACTAAGAATACTTTATCAAAAGTCTATCCAACTTCACTTTGGTGCTTTTAGCTTTTAAAGAATTGAGGTTTTCCCTTTCCGATTAATTGATCTTTGAATGTTTGTACTTTAACTTCCTACCTTAACAATTTCACTAGGAGTAGTTCATCAATAAAGCATCCAAATGTTACTCTTAGTGTAATTTTCGCTACTCTTTTCACTTTAGACAAAAAATCACTTTTGAACACATGTCTGCAAGAATTGCTCTTTTAAATCAGCAGTTAGGTGAGGACTCTACGTAGATACGTCATCAGGATTGAAGCTATGGTTTTGAACACGAATTTACGTTTTATGTGATTAGTATCGAAACAACAAACAAATTAACTGGTCAATGCCCATTTACATAACTTAACTGAATGCATGAAGTCTGAGAAGCAGTGGCGAACGTTGGTGGCAGGCGAAATGGCGGCTAACTGTACCCACGGCTCTTAATGTGTGAATGCTCTATAAAATCTCTTCTTAGCGACGGACTGTCAACATATTAGAGCCATTCCATTATTCCGTGAATACGAAATAATAGCCAGACCCACATCCGAGGCAAATCCCTTCTAATGCAGCTTCCAATTGCCTCTCTTAGAACCGTCGAGGTGAACCGTGCTAAGGCTAGCCACACACTGCTTGCCGTTCACACAAAGGAGACGATAAGTGCGAGCGCCAAACCCTCCTTTTACTTCACGCCGTCCCACTTTCTTTGCGGAGGGGCTTACGTATAACGTTTACATGTAACAAATACAAGTGACCTAAGCATGAACCAGCTTTTAACAAACATATTTTTTCATATACAGATTCATATTATAATAATTTAAAATGTAAACATGTTTTTTTTTTCCTTTTATATTACAAAACTCTAGTTTTCTTGCCATACATCAAGGAGTTCAAACAACACAGGATGCACACTTCGATAATTGCAGATACACAGTTTCTTAATATCAAACTATATACATAATATAAACCGACGGAAGCGCTACACGTTCCTCTGTAGCGTCCCTCTGAGCAGTAAATAAATTGGGAGTGTTTTAAATTTATTTTCTTTGTACCAATTATTCACTTTCTGAAACAGTTTCGTGCCTTTTGTCTATACAGCTGCTCTTGAGTTGGCTGAGACCACTATGGTTCAAATGGCTCTGAGCACTATGGGACTTAACGTCTCAGGTCATCAGTCCCCTAGAACTTAGAACTACTTAAACCTAACTAACCTAAGGATCACTATGAGCAGGTCATCTGCGTACACCGTCACCTCTTACCCTGTTTTCGCAGACCAGGGTGTTATGTAAGGACTCGATTGCTTTATCACAAAATATTTTTCCGCAGGTCGAGCTCTGTGGACATCCCTTTGTTATCCTCTTGACAACATTTCATGTACCAGACCTCCACTCTGCCTCTGCAGTAGTCTAGGAGGCTATGATAGAGGGAAGCTGGTAGCCGCATTTCCATAAACGTGGCGTAGGGGACGGTCACCAAAGGTTATCAAAAGCCCCGGCTATGTCAATTGGTATGGCGGCCACGTATTTGTCACAGATGCTATTTGTTACTGTCAGTGCTTGGTTGACAGCATCTTCTATTGATCTACCTCCCCTGAAGCCGAATTGATTAGGTGTTTGGCGAAAGAGGCATCTGTGCGATTGTAGGCGGTCACACAGGAGCCTTTCCTGCGACTTTGCAAGTGTCAGAGGAAGATCGGTCTATACGTTTTGGGGTCTGTTGGCTCTTTGTCTTTTGATTTCCTGATTATTACTATATTAGCAGTTTTCCAGAGGTTTGGAATTTTGCTTTTCATTATTGCCTCGTCAAAAAAAATGGTTCAAATGGCTCTGAGCACTATGGGACTCAACTGCTGAGGTCATTAGTCCCCTAGAACTTAGAACTAGTTAAACCTAACTAACCTAAGGACATCACAAACATCCATGCCCGAGGCAGGATTCGAGCCTGCGACCGTAGCGGTCTTGCGGTTCCAGACTGCAGCGCCTTTAACCGCACGGCCACTTCGGCCGGCTATTGCCTCGTCGAACATGTTCATAAAAAGGTGTGCTTTTTGTTACTGTTTGTTTTAATGTTCCTGAAAGTATTTCGTCTGGCCCAGGTGCTTTTCAGTTTACAAGTCTGCCATCGCGGCCTCTTATTGCGAGAATGGTATGGTTAAACTCACTGACGTATGGCTGCCCCATCGTGTCTCTTCGGCCAGCGTGGTGTCGCTCGTCCTGTGTGGGGTCGTCATCTTGGAGGAGCCTGTTGTCTTCAGTTGTTTTTGGCATATCTGTTCAGCGTCAAGATATATGTCGAGCCTTATCTGTCTTTCAGGAACTGTCTTTGTTTGTTGGTAGTATTTTCTTTAGTCCCATGAATCGTTCCTTAATGTTGCCAATTCTGTCGACCACGGTTGTTTCTGTGCTTCCTGTGGTATTTGTAGAACTCCTTTCAGAACATGCTTTTTGTAGTCTATACTACCTTGAACAGTGTGTAGTGATGTCTCAACGATGTCTCGAACGTTTTGACAGTTGGCCCTTCCTATGAGTAGATGCTACTGTCCATGATCCACACTATGTGTGTTGACATATTTATCTGTGGTTATGACGACTGCGTTGTGGTCGAGTGTGTGGCTCCATCTAACACCCTCCATGAATTGACAAGGGGAATATGATATTGCGTTCCATAGAGAAAGATCTGTATTACTTACGCCACCGACGTCTCCGCGGTAGGTAGGTAGCTGTCCCTTCCTGTTTAGTAAGAAGAGGTTACGTTTGTTATACTCATCAGTTCTATCTAAGTTCCACAACGGGGACTTTGCGTTCATATCGGTTAGAATGAGCAGCCTTTTTCTTTCTGAGTGTCTTGTAATCTTACCTATTTTGTCTAAGAAAGGTTCTACATCACAATAGTATTGAGCCTGTATAGACGACGTGAGTCATACATCCTATCCGTCAGTTATTTCTGTTGTGGCTACGTGTTCAGAGCAAAAGTGGTGATCCGTGTAGAGGTTTTTATTAACTACTGTAACTGCAGCTTTCGCATTTGGTGCTCATGGTATTATTATGTAATGTAAGGGGGCACTGGAATCTTCCCGTCTTGCAGAAAGGGTTCCTGAACGCAAGCGGCCTGCTTTTGTTTCATTTACGAGCCTATCCAATTCCATGTTTACTACTTTACTATCCTGGTAATTTAGTTTTATTGCATTCAGAAGGGGTATCTAATGATGAAAAAACACATGAGTGTGATTTCTTTAAAATCCATAAATACACGTACATGTGCTCTCACGAGGCCCTTGTATACTTCCCTAGGTTTGGGCCCTCTCCCCTTCGCGCATGTGCCTCCCCTAAAAGATAACGTAGTTCTTTGAGTTTCACTGAAAAAATCTTCAACCCTTAGGATCAGCATGTCAGTTTGTTCTGTAGTTGCGAGGCGGATTTAATTGCAGTTTTCGTGCTTAGTTCGTATCGCATAGCGAAGAGCTGTTTGAAACACATCGTTGTTTTCTAGTCTGCTAAGCGGCAGATTAAGTTCTGTCATAGTTTACGTGATTGACGGAATTCAAATTGGGGTCCTCGGTTCTGTTTGTATGGTGTTCTCGATTGTTCGTTTGTTGCTCCGATTACGAATAATTTTTTACTGTCGAATGCTTTCCCTGCTTTATGGTTTTGGTAGTGTGCTGTTTCATGAGCTTTAGCTGAGCATTTGGCGTGATAGAGACTTGTGGTTTCTGATCACCACCGGGGACTTGTTCATAAAGCTCACTAATGTACAAAGTTCAACCCTGAAGGGGTTGTGTCTGGTGTTGTGTCGGTACAGTATGGTCTTTTGTTCGTCTACCTTACTGTTTTGTTTCTCATAGTGACTGTGTGTGCTAATCCCGTAGACAAACCGAATTGTTGTTACATAGTGCATACATTTGGTTGTACCGTATTGTACTTGTTGTGCAGGTAGTGTGTAATTGTCTTCGTGTTTGCCTGGGGTGTTGCATTTCTTGTGAACTCTGTGACATCTTTATCCTCAGAATATTAAAGGTTGTCGTTACATTTCTCTGTACTATCTCGTAGTATTTCGTCCTCCAGTTCGTCAACTCTAAAAGGAGACCAGCCTGTAAGATGGTCCAGTCAAACATTTGACGTTTTAGGAGCCTGGCCAATTCGTATTTAGTTGCACCCTGCATGCACGTATCCTATTTATAGCCGGTAACGCTGAAGTACCTACACTGTATTGTATCCCAGAACTGTGCCATTACATTAGTATCAATATCTGCGTTTAGGGGCTGTAATAACCCCATGTGTTGCCGCCAGGAAACGGTACGCCGCCAGCCTCTCATCCTAGTCGACGGCGATCGGTACCTTTGCCTGTTTGCATTATTAGCTACGTTTGTTTCTGTGTGCTAGGTGGTTGGCTTTGGAGGGGTGGGGGGGGGGGGGAGGAGGCTTCTGACAGTTGTGATAGCACTCCTTATTAATTTACGTCTTCCTATTTGTCTTTCCTCCCTGCATTTCGACTTTTTGTGTCCTGGTTTTGCAGGTCTCCCGCGTACTGGGTTCTTGTCGCACCGCTTCGTTGGGTGACCGAAACCCCAACAGGTAAATCCCTTTTGCACAGCAACAAAGTCGTTGATATACAAAGATTCAAATAGAATAAAAGCCCTTTCTTTTTGAAGCAGCAGTAATCGCACTCTTGGTAGCGCTTCTAAAATATTGTTTACTGTCCTTTTGCCAGTTAAATTTTATGTTACCCTCGCCTCGCTATCGAACTTGTCTTTCGCAGTGCATTAACTTAGGTTTATTTCCTATAGCTTTCATAACAATTCCTGATCAGTTAAATATATTGAGGAATGGAGCACTTCCAGAAGGGGTCTAAACATCATGGGTTCTTGTCACTGAGCTGTGCTGTTTTTTCTATTACTTTTTTTCTTGTCTACCTGTGATTCTGTTTCAGTGATTACAGCGTTTCCTTTTGGTCTGACTTATTTTATTTTTAATTTGTCTTGCTTGGGGTTAATTGTTTTTGTGATGGTTTCTCTAATGGTTCTGTCATCTTGGTTGGTTTCAGGTTTAAAGAAAAGTGTGATAGACTGTTTAGCTTTGTTTGTTGGGTTGATTCTGGTACTTTGCTGTCAGGTTTTGCCATTGGGCCGGAATTCGCAACCGCTGAAATTGAGAGGGGTTTATTCTCTGACATCAGTCCGTGGTTTTTGGATTTGAGCTCCGATAGTTCTTGCTCCAGGCGCTGAATGCGTTTCTGGGCATGTGGTGCGTTTGCAACAGTTAGTTCTTCCCTGAGTGTGGCGTTTTCAGTTCTGAGCTCTTCATTTTGTCCATGAAGCCTGGTTTCACCTAGTGCAGGTGCCCAAATTTTATCTCTAACCTGCAATTGTGGTTGACGCCCCCCAGTTTTGTTTTGGTTCCTTCTAGAACTCTGCTGCCATCTCACCTGCAGCGTTCAAGATGTTAGTTTCCATTCTATTTCTTTTGGAAATTATCTCTTCGCTATATACCGTTCGTCTTATTGCCCCTGTAATTCTGCCCGTGGACCAGGTTGTATGCTCCAATGTCCGAGCATATACGAGGACGTGGAACACAGGTTAGTCAAAAACACGATGCACATGTCCCAAATGCTCGACAAAGTAAGGCAAAACGAGCACGCACTGTACGAAATTTTCTGTACCGCCGCCAATTACCGAATTCTGGGTCCGTTTAGTTCGTCTCTAAACAGAGTGGAATCAGTACCGATAAGCGCAGTACGCTCTGTGATTCGTTCCACAGTTTGCCGCGTCGGTACTACGTGGCGCCAAACTCAAAGAAGAGCGAAGAAATAAGAGCCGCACGCCGTTTGAAAATACCTGCAGCCAGCTATCCATAGACGGCATCTGCTGAGTCTGCCGCTGTGTTTGGGACGACTGACTTAACGGTCAGCTGTGGGTCGCACAGTCAGCTCGCCGCAAGATGCGCTGTGAGCACCGTTGAAGATCGACGTCACCGAAGCCCCCTGCAAGCCGCGGCGTCAGCGAAGGCGCAACGAGTCGCAGGCGCCAGGGAAGACAATGGCCATCTACTCCGCCGACGAAACTTGTCTTACGGCACGCAAAAATACAGGGTTATTACAAATGATTGAAGCGATTTCACAGCTCTACAATAACTTTATTATTTGAGATATTTCCACAATGCTTTGCACACACATACAAAAACTCAAAAACTTTTTTTGGCATTCACAAATGTTCGATATGTGCCCCTTTAGTGATTCGGCAGACATCAAGCCGATAATCAAGTTCCTCCCACACTCGGCGCAGCATGTCCCAATCAATGAGTTCGAAAGCATCGTTGATGCGAGCTCGCAGTTCTGGCACGTTTCTTGGTAGAGGAGGTTTAAACACTGAATCTTTCACATAACCCCAAAGAAAGAAATCGCACGGGGTTAAGTCGGGAGAGCGTGGAGGCCATGAGATGAATTGCTGATCATGATCTCCACCACAACCGATCCATCGGTTTTCCAATCTCCTGTTTAAGAAATGCCGAACATCATGATGGAAGTGCAGTGGAGCACCATCCTGTTGAAAGATGAAGTCGGCGCTGTCGGTCTCCAGTTGTGGCATGAGCCAATTTTCCAGCATGTCCAGATACACGTGTCCTGTAACGTTTTTTTCGCAGAAGAAAAAGGGGCCGTAAATTTTAAACCGTGAGATTGCACAAAACACGTTAACTTTTGGTGAATTGCGAATTTTCTGCACGAATGCGCGAGGATTCTCTACCGCCCAGATTCGCACATTGTGTCTGTTCACTTCACCATTAAGAAAAAATGTTGCTTCATCACTGATAACAAGTTTCGCACTGAACGCATCCTCTTCCATGAGCTGTTGCAACCGCGCCGAAGATTCAAAGCGTTTGACTTTGTCATCGGGTGTCAGAGCTTGTAACAATTGTAAACGGTAAGGTTTCTGCTTTAGCCTTTTCCGTAAGATTTTCCAAACCGTCGCCTGTGGTACGTTTAGCTCCCTGCTTCCTTTATTCGTCGACTTCCGCGGGCTACGCGTGAAACTTGCCCGCACGCGTTCAACCGTTTCTTCGCTCACTGCAGGCCGACCCGTTGATTTCCCCTTACAGAGGCATCCAGAAGCTTTAAACTGCGCATACCATCGCCGAATGGAGTTAGCAGTTGGTGGATCTTTGTTGAACTTCGTCCTGAAGTGTCGTTGCACTGTTATGACTGACTGATGTGAGTGCATTTCAAGAACGACATACGCTTTCTCGGCTCCTGTCGTCATTTTGTCTCACTGCGCTCTCGAGCGCTCTGGCGGCAAAAACCTGAAGTGCGGCTTCAGCCGAACAAAACTTTATGAGTTTTTCTACGTATCTGTAGAGTGTCGTGACCATATGTCAATGAATGGAGCTACAGTGAATTTATGAAATCGCTTCAATGATTTGTAATAGCCCTGTACATTCACTGTCACGGAAAAGCCTCTCACGGCAAAAACTACAGTCCAGGAGCTAGTCTTTACTGCGTAACGTGACAGATTACACCTTTAACTATCCGTGCGTAAACTTGCACTGCACTCCGACCACTTCTTCCCAGCACAAACACAAAAATAAGCGGAGCGTTGGCCAAACACGTCCGCATGCCACGCCACGCCAAGATTCGACGCCACTCCATGCTGCGCCAAGATTCAAATGGGGCAAGGCATCGCATCCCGGTGGGACTTACTGATGACGTTGCTGTTGCTGTAACCGATGATGTAACACGTGCCATGGGTAGTGTTAGTGCTCGTGTGGTGACACGAGAATTGCCTATCCCTGGGCAACAGTACGGAATGCTTTGCTGTCTGTTTCACACTGGTACCCGTACAAGACCCAGACGGTGCAGCATCTGGAATTTCATGATCGGCTGCAACGTTCTGAACTTGCTCTTCGATTCTCGGCGCGGTTCAAAGTTGATGACATCTCGTCGGGAAATGTTCTGTGGAGCGACGAGGCATATTTTACACAACGGGGTGCAGTGAATATACAGCACTGCCGGATTTTTTGGCTGTTAAACCACGAGTTGTGCACGAAGAACAACTGCGCTCGCCTTGTGTGACTAGGCGGTGTGGATTAAGAAGCACCTTTGTTCTCGGTCCGTTCTTCTTTGAAGAGAATGCATCCAGAGGCGCTGTCAGGTGTACCGTGACGGCTGCACGTTATCGGGGCCTCCCTGGACAGCTTTGGAAGAGCGCTGCTGTGTGGAAACCACTGTTTACATGCCAGATGAGGCAACATCTCGTGTCGGTCGCCCAGTGAAACATCTGCTTAACGCGAGCTTCCACGAAAAATGTTATCTCCAGAGATTTTCCAGATGCACGTGAAACACCCTGCTAAACCCGCAAGACAGGTAACTGGAATTGTGGAAAGGGGTCAAAATGAGCGGGTGTCAGTTACACTCGAACACATATAACTTTGTTTATTTGACCAAACATTACAGTACAAGTTCTCGATCTTTGTTATCATCTGAATACGCCACACTATGTTATTTCTTAAGGGCACAACCACTTTAATTTGAAAAGAAAACGGCTAAAAGCCCTTAACTCAAAATTCAAACGTCAAAGACAATTTTTAGAGGGCAGAAGGCCACACGTAAAGTAAATTCTACAATTTGGCTGAAGGCCCAAAATCTAACATTTGAAAAGCAACAACCTTAATTTATAGACTGCCGAAGGCCCGTGATTTAAGACTCAAGGTTCAATTAAATAAAAAAAGAAAAAAAAATAGAAGGCAGAAGGCCTTATCTTCAGTTAGGCTGAAGGCTCCAAACAGTCTGATACTCGAAAGACGAAGATCCTTAATTTAAAAACGGCTGAAAACTCATGACATACCACTAAAATAATTTTTATTAGGCTTGGCTTGGCTCTGAGCACTATGCGACTTAACTTCTGAGGTCACTAGTCGCCTAGAACTTAGAATTAATTAAACCTAACTAACCTAAGGACATCACACACATCCATGCCCGAGGCAGGATTCGAACCTGCGACCGTAGCGGTCACGCGGTTCCAGACTGAAGCGCCTTTAACCGCACGGCCACACCGGCCGGCCTTTTATTAGGCAGAAGGCCCAAGGCTTTATCTATAAACAATATTTTAATCAGGCTAAAGGCCCAAACAATCTAACACTTGACAAGCAAGGTTTTTAATTTTAAAGTGGCTGAAGGCCCGTGACTGAAAACACCACTAAAAACAATTCAACTTTAATTCAGATCCATCAGCTATGAGCCATATAACTACACACAACAGAAAATAAGAAAAGGCATTGCAGCTAACGGCGCTCAGAATTTTCGGGGGTCAGCCAGCACTTGAAATACTAACGATAATTTAGGTGAGATGGAGAGTCGGCCCAACCAATCTCCATCCGACGACAACTCAAACAACAGACAGTCAACGGACCCACAGGCAAGGTAACTTGCACTCCACTCGACCAGCACACAACCGGGAGTTCAATGCAAAACGTAAAAGGCATGGACGCCCACAACCAAGCATTCGTTAAGCTGTCACACTAAACACCGTGGTGGACAGCGACAACACGGTGTGCGAAGGACACTGCCTGAATTTATGTCAACGGCCAAGGCAGGTAACCGGAACGTTAACGGCCACACGGCAGAAAATTCCGCAAATACCCAAATACAGTTAAACTCCACCAGACGGTGGCTAAATCATCGCCAACTCGAACGCACACGTTGTTGCTCGCGGGAATGTCCCAACTGCCAGCAACGAGAACCAGACGGCACAATGTGAACAGTCTTGATTTGCTGTTAAATTAAATCCAAACTCAACTTTCGTGTCCATGGTCGGTGAGCCACGGACATCGTAGCGTAGCAATGGGAACAGCCCCACACACACCGACACTGTGCAGAGACGGCCAGCGGGCCCGGCCACACTACGCCCCGCGCAGATTCCTCGCTGCGCCACGCCAACCGACCGATTGTCACACATCAGCACGGAGACAGCACTAAAATAACTGATCAGTCAACGTCACAAGCTACATACAGTTTCACGAACACTTGCACGAAGGACTAGACAATACTAACGGCAGGACTGTGCAATAACAAGGACGAATCACGAGTCTCCACACGCAGGCAACCCATAAGCGATCGCCAGCCAACATACACGTCGTCCGACAAGACGACCGACTGACGACCAACCAAGGTGGTCCGCACTCAAGTGATATGTATCGGCAACCATAAGGCGAGTCATGGGTGTCTGGTCCTCACTGCAGCCACACTCCGACTGAACTTCTGCTACGATCTAAGTCAAACACTGCCAGGTCCGAACTTCACTGCTAGCGTCTACCAGCTCACTGGCACATCCGGACTAACTCCGACAACAACCGGGAAGTAAAACCAGTCAGCAAAAATAATACGCCAGCGCTTGTATCGATACGCGCCGTAGCTGCCGCTCATGGGCAGGCCAGGTGGCAACTCAGTGATACCAGTAATTGAAATTAACATAACGAGCTGGTAGTACAGTAAAAATATGATGTCAAATGAGATATGGCACGAACACGAGCCACGCATGACTCAGCATGGCTTGCAAGATCACGTGATCTGATTCCATGTGACTTTTGGCTACATCTACATCTACATTTATACTCCGCAAGCCACCCAACGGTGTGTGGCGGAGGGCACTTTACGTGCCACTGTCATTACCTCCCTTTCCTGTTCCAGTCGCGTATGGTTCGCGGGAAGAACGACTGTCTGAAAGCCTCCGTGCGCGCTCTAATCTCTCTAATTTTACATTCGTGATCTCCTCGGGAGGTATAAGTAGGGGGAAGCAATATATTTGATACCTCATCCAGAAACGCACCCTCTCGAAACCTAGCGAGCAAGCTACACCGCGATGCAGAGCGCCTCTCTTGCAGAGTCTGCCACTTGAGTTTATTAAACATCTCCGTAACGCTATCACGCTTACCAAATAACCCTGTGACGAAACGCGCCGCTCTTCTTTGGATCTTCTCTATCTCCTCCGTCAACCCGATCTGGTACGGATCCCACACTGATGAGCAATACTCAAGTATACGTCGAACGAGTGTTTTGTAAGCCACCTCCTTTGTGGATGGACTACATTTTCTAAGCACTCTCCCAATGAATCGCAACCTGGTAACCGCCTTACCAACAATTCATTTTATATGATCATTCCACTTCAAATCGTTCCGCACGCATACTCCCAGATATTTTACAGAAGTAACTGCTACCAGTGTTTGTTCCGCTATCATATAATCATACAATAAAGGATCCTTCTTTCTATGTATTCGCAATACATTACATTTGTCTATGTTAAGGGACAGTTGCCACTGCCTGCACCAAGTGCCTATCCGCTGCAGATCTTCCTGCATTTCGCTACAATTTTCTAATGCTGCAACTTCTCTGTATACTACAGCATCATCCGCGAAAAGCCGCATGGAACTTCCGACACTATCTACTAGCTCATTTATATATATTGTGAAAATCAATGGTCCCATAACACTCCCCTGTGGCACGCCAGAGGTTACTGTAACGTCTGTAGACGTCTCTCCATTGATAACAACATGCTGTGTTCTGTTTGCTAAAAACTCTTTAATCCCGCCACACAGCTGGTCTGATATTCCGTAGGCTCTTACTTTGTTTATCAGGCGACAGTGCGGAACTGTATCGAACGCCTTCCGGAAGTCAAGAAAAATAGCATCTACCTGGGAGCTTGTATCTAATATTTTCTGGGTCTCATGAACAAATAAAGCGAGTTGGGTCTCACACGATCGCTGTTTCCGGAATCCATGTTGATTCCTACATAGTAGATTCTGGGTTTCCAGAAACGACATGATACTCGAGCAAAAAACATGTTCTAAAATTCTACAACAGATCGACGTCAGAGATACAGGTCTATAGTTTTGCGCATCTGCTCGACGACCCTTCTTGAAGTCTGGGACTACCTGTGCTCTTTTCCAATTATTTGGAACCCTCCGTTCCTCTAGAGACTTGCGGTACACGGCTGTTAGAAGGGGGGCAAGTTCTTTCGCGTACTCTGTGTAGAATCGAATTGGTATCCCGTCAGATCCAGTGGACTTTCCTCTGTTGAGTGATTCCAGTTGCTTTTCTATTCCTTGGACACTTATTTCGATGTCAGCCATTTTTTCGTTTGTGCGAGGATTTAGAGAAGGAACTGCAGTGCGGTCTTCCTCTGTGAAACAGCTTTGGAAAAAGGTGTTTAGTATTTCAGCTTTACGCGTGTCATCCTCTGTTTCAATGCCATCATCATCCCGGAGTGTCTGTATATGCTGTTTCGAGCCACTTACTGATTTAAGTAAGACCAGAACTTCCTAGGATTTTCCTGTCAAATCAGTACATACAATTTTACTTTCGAATACACTGAACGCTTCACGCATAGCCCTCCTTACGCTAACTTTGACATCGTTTAGCCTGTGTTTGTCTGAGAGGTTTTGGCTGCGTTTAAACTTGGAGTGAAGCTCTCTTTGCTTTCGAGGTTGTTTCCTAACTTTGTTGTTGTACCACGGTGGGTTTTTCCCGTCCCTCACAGTTTTACTCGGCACGTACCTGTCTAAAACGCGTTTTACGATTGCCTTGAACTTTTTCCATAAACACTCAACATTGTCAGTGTCGGAACAGAAATTTTCGTTTTGATCTGTTAGGTAGTCTGAAATCTGCCTTCTATTACTCTTGCTAAACAGATAAACCTTCCTCCCTTTTTTTATATTCCTATTAACTTCCATATTCAGGGATGCTGCAACGGCCTTATGATCACTGATTCCCTGTTCTGCACATACAGAGTCGAAAAGTTCAGGTCTGTTTGTTATCAGTAGGTCCAAGATGTTATTTCCACGAGTCGGTTCTCTGTTTAATTGCTCGAGGTAATTTTCGGATAGTGCACTCAGTATAATGTCACTCGATGCTCTGTCCCTACCACCCGTCCTAAACATCTGCGTCTCCCAGTCTATATCTGGTAAATTGAAATCTCCACTGTAACCTCCCCACAAGAATTTAAATGACAATATTTAATAGAAATAAACGTAGAGCTAAGTGTAAGCTCCCAGAGAAATTTAATGACAAAGACAATTAAAGGAAAACTAGCTATCTGACCCAAGTACAAGTTCCTCACAAATGAAAGTCAATTCAATGATTATGAAAATCTCAGTGACAATATCAGTCTTTGGCCCTGTGCGAAATCAGAATAAATTTCTTACCTCAGTATAACTGCATGTCAAGGTTCTGCTCTTATTGTTGGCCGCGGCTTGGAGGAAATGCATTGCAAGTACCTTTTTTTTTTTTTTTTTTTTTTTTAAATCTAACTGAAACTTTTCTTTAAAGGAAATGTAAGGAATTTGTTTGTTCAATTAAATGGGTCTTTATCAGAATGCATTGAAAACAAAATTATTATTGGGGCGATTCTTGAAAGTTAATTACAATAGATATACATTAGATTATCTGATGAGCGCAATGCTGCTTGAATAGCTTATTTAATAAAATATATACCTCGTCCTGTATCTTGACCAGAGTGCGATGTCGACGCCCGCCGACCGCTCACACACAACTAAACTCTCTCGCATCTAGACCGCGACTGCGTCATCTCCGACGCGCTACTCGCAACCGCTAGCTCGCAACTAGACTCTCTCTAAAAGCTAACTCGCGACTGTCGCGCTACTGCCTCGCTGACTCTGGTCAAAGATCATGCCTCACCATCGCCGCCACACAACACACATGTTTCATAACCCTCCACTGGGGGGCAAAAAATTTGGCAGCGATGGTGAGTCATTTGGACTTGCCATCGTAACAAATTTTTTTTATCAACCAATTAACTTTACAATTACAGCATATATGAAGGAAATATGGTGCACATGCATCAAGTACAAAACATATTAAATAATGACAAAATGTGAGTACAAAACATATTAGCAAATCAGAAATGTATATACAAATTATTTGATAGATAACAAAGTGCACACGCACTGTAAGATTCTGTAGCATTTTCAGAAAATAAATAGAATGGCAAAAAATCATCAAATCGCAAAAGGTATATAAAATATAGATGACAAGAGTGCACATATACTGCACTTCAGAACAAATCGAAAAAAATGTCTTTAGCATTTACACAACAAATAAACATAATGGCAAAAAATCATGTCGACAAGAGACATAAGTGTTCTTGCACTAGAATTCAGCAAATCGAAAAAGATGCATAGGCCATGAACATAAATGATTTTAGCAAAAAATAATTTTCACTGTTAGGATAGGAAAGGGAAGGATTGCATCATGGTTGTAGCACTTTAGATTGCACATAGCTGCTCTGAAAGTCCATATCTTTCCACAAAAGTACAACACCAAGTGACACAATTTGCAGTTCTTTTCCCATGAGTGTTTATCAGCGTAGTCAAGACACTGAAATGTCGTAGTAATATTCCTTTATCATTTTGGCAGTACAACAGGTACACCAACAGTGGGACCATAATAACGTCTTCATCGCTCACGGTGGTGGACAGCATGTCGTGTCAACACCACGCTCTTACAAGGCACACCAACGTAGAATTAGTGCAAAAACCAAATACAGTGCTCCATGATCATGAGGATGGACAAGACAAATGGATATTACAGTAATTCCAGGTAGTTAGGTCAGAAGGTGAAGGACATTATATCATAGACTAGTCTTGATTACATTAGTAGTTTACGGCATTTATAGCCCAGTTATTGAACATTTCTGTACCATGTATTTAGTATTACAGAATAATGTTCATAAAATTAGATTATTGGCATCATGCGTAATCGTATTACAATAAACAGTGGCAATCCTTTGCCACTCACTAAGCATATTTAGTATGACAGAATAATGTTCATCAGAAGCCTTCATTGAAAAGGAGAGTCAATTATTGGCACTCATTGGCCAGTTACCAAAACATGAAAAGTCATCATTGAAAACAGGAGCTAATTAATGGCATAATTAATAACATAATTTATATAGTTACATTAATTATTGGCACTCATTGGCCAGTTACCAAAACATGAAGTCATTATTGAAAACAGGAACCAATTAATGGCATAATTAATAACATAATTTATATAGTTACATTAATTATTGGCACTCATTGGCCAGTTACCAAAACATGAAGTCATTATTGAAAACAGGAACCAATTAATGGCATAATTAATAACATAATTTATATAGTTACATTAATTATTGGCACTCATTGGCCAGTTACCAAAACATGAAGTCATTATTGAAAACAAGAGCTAATTAAGTTACATTAATTATCGGCACTCAGTGGCCAGCAAGTATTGAATAGTATACAACATTGTTCATCATTCAGTATTATTCAGATCATTAAGAAGTCATTATTAAATGTCAGTTAATTACAATCATAGCATTAATAATCATGGGCATTATAAATAGTCTCATTACAATAAACAGTGGCAGTTATTAGCCAGTTACAAAGCATTTTTTTTTTTGTATCATTAAGAAGTCATTAACGAAGTGACATACTATTCAGAGCTGATCAGTATTATTCAGAATTTTCTGAAACTGGTATCATTATTTGGGACTGGTAATACATTTTGTTTTTGTGCTAGCAATGCATTGCTTCGGGTAATTATAAGGGAAAGCAAGAAGAAAAAAAGAAAAAAAATTGCTTCTGGGTTGTTCCTGTAAATGAAAAATGTGTAACGTCATTCGTCATGAGTCAGCTGTAGCAAGGTTGTGACACAAGGCAGTATATGTGATCACATTTGTAAATTATAGACACAAATGGGTAAAAAATAAAAATCCAAGTACTAGTATAGGTTTAATAAGTAACAAGTTTAGTAAGTATCATGAAAGGCTTCTCCTGAAAAAAATACAAAATGGATTATTGAGCTGAAAGAAGAAACGCAGACTATGCTGAAAAGTAGTGAACTTCGAATTAACAGGTAGTGAAATGTGTATAAAAATGTGTTCCATAGCTGTCCTTTCCAAAACCTTCAGTCATCCTACTATGCAATATAACACCTGCTGTCAAAGCAAACTGCAACAAATACCTAAATAACTACATAGCATAAATACATAACTTCAACATTATCCTCATCTGTAAAGAAAAAAACTTCATTATCCATATCACCATAACTCCATTATCATCATCACCTGTAAAGAAAAACTTCATTATTATCATATTAGTATATTCTTCATCATTACTCTTCATCAGCATTCATTATCATCTGCAAAAATCACTTCATTATTCATTACACAACTATTCCTTATCTCTAGCATATTTCATCACTTAAAACTAAGATGTGTAGTTCTGTCTGACAGCCTGCATCAATCGCCTTGTATTCTGAAAGAAAAAATTACTTAAGACTGCTATTCTACGATGTGTATAGTATATCCTTGTTAATGCTTGTTAATTCTGATCCATTTACTCTTCCCCATAAGGTTTTTGTATCTTCTTTCGTCTATTCCGTAGTTGAAATTCTCATTTCTGTTTAATTTATTTCCTTTACGCATCGTTTCTTTCTGAAATTAATGAACAAAGATTAATCTCTTGCATTTAGATCATATACCCACTAAATAATGACTGGTTAATGGTGACACAATTAAGCATACAGCATAACATGACATAAAACGTAATATGTCAAAAGCATAGACAGTGTTCAAAGGCAAAAATGTACAGAGAATATCATAATGCAGCAGCAAAAAAAAAAGAAGAAAAATGTAAAATAGTCACGATGTTGAGATATCATAGGGCAAAAAATGTCAAAATCAACTGGTGTGTTATACCTTAACTATTTCCTAATGCATACAAACAAAACAGGAAAACAATCATACACACAAAAAATGAAAAATGTGCACAGTCTGATGTGTAACGAGAAGAAGAGCGACCTGCTAACCTTACCTTGCCGGGCACTTGCCAAGAAAAATACGATAGTCATCAATAATTAGTCACGTGAATATAATTGCAGAAATGTTCATAAAAATTACCAAATAGCATTACAGTGTGATAAATCGTAAAGTATGTTCACTCAATAAAGGGTTTTATGTTGGATAAGTGGTGGTTTCCTTTCGATTTTCTGGTTCTCAAAGTTTCGACGTGTACAACATTGGGGTGAGGAATACTGCGAATCCGATATGGACCTGCGTATAGAAGTTCAAATTTACTGCACTTACCTTTTAATTTGCTGGATAAATAGTGTGTACGTACTAATATCTTCTGTCCAATGTGAAAGTCTCGGCGCGTACAAACCTGTTTTTGCTGTCTTCTCCGGCGCTCTGCGGCACGTTTGATGTTGTTCAGCGCAATGTCAATTATTTCGTGGTGTCGTAGTCGACGAGATGTAGGAAATGTTACTAATTCTTTAATTTTGTTTGGTGGTTCAACGTTTTTCAGTATAACAGACGGAGATAGCATAGTGGATTCATTTGGAATGGAATTAATTACGTCTTGGAATGAGAATATGTGTGTGTCCCAATCAATATGTCTTTTGTGGCAGTATATTCTACACAGTTTACCAATTTCTTTCATTAATCGTTCACAAGGGTTCGAAGAAGCATGGTACTTGGATATATAGATCGGAGAAATGTTTCTAGCTCGTAACATGCGTGTCCATATAGCAGAACGAAATTGTGATCCATTAGAGGGAATTAGATTAGGAAATGAGACACTTAAAGTAGTAAAGGAGTTTTGCTATTTAGGGAGTAAAATAACCGATGATGGTCGAAGTAGAGAGGATATAAAATGTAGACTGGCAATGGCAAGGAAAGCGTTTCTCAAGAAGAGAAATTTGTTAACATCGAGTATAGATTTAGGTGTCAGGAAGTCGTTTCTGAAAGCATTTGTATGGAGTGTGGCCATGTATGGAAGTGAGACATGGACGATAACTAGTTTGGACAAGAAGAGAATAGAAGCTTTCGAAATGTGGTGCTACAGAAGAATGCTGAAGATAAGATGGGTAGATCACGTAACTAATGAGGAGGTATCGAATAGGATTGGGGAGAAGAGAAGTTTGTGGCACAACTTGACTAGAAGAAGGGATCGGTTGGTAGGACATGTTTTGAGGCATCAAGGGATCACAAATTTAGCATTGGAGGGCAGCGTGGAGGGTAAAAATCGTAGAGGGAGACCAAGAGATGAATACACTAAGCAGATTCAGAAGGATGTAGGTTGCAGTAGGTACTGGGAGATGAAGAAGCTTGCACAGGATGGAGTAGCATGGAGAGCTGCATCAAACCAGTCTCAGGACTGAAGACCACAACAACAACATCGGAAATTACTCTCATCACATGCCCTACATGAAATAAAAAATGTTTTACAAATGCTTTCGAAACAGTTTTAGCAGTAGCTTTACGTAACGGAGTGAAAGTAACAAATTTTGAAGTGAGTTCGACTGCGACAAAGATGTAGCAAAAACCTCTGTTAGTTCTCGGAATTGGACCAAAAATGTCTACTGCGGCCATATGTCTTAATTTAACAGGTACAATTGGATATAAAGGAGGAATATGTGAAGTGGTGTCTGACTTAGCTTTCTGGCAAATTTTACATGACGCTAAAACTCGTCGTATACGTTTTTCCATGTTTGTAAAATAACAGTTCTGTCTCAATATAAGAAAACATTTTCTGGCTCCGTAATGTGCATAACTTAAATGAGTGTACCAGATTAATTTGTTAACAAGTTCGTCAGGAATGCATAATAACCAATTGTTGCTGTCTGGATGAGAACGGCGAAACAGAATATCATTGCGTACAGTGTAGTGGTTCCTAATCGTAACATTATTTTTATCTTGCCAAAGGTGTTTAATTTCTTTCCACACGTTGTCTTTGCTTTGCTCTCGTGCTATGTCCTGTAATGACGATGAAATGAAATTTTCAAATGCAACTTGCTGAATGTACATAACGCTGAAATTTCCTTTGCAGAAGTTGGTTGCTACGTCTTGCTGATTGTTGCTGAGAGAGCGAGAAAGTGCGTCTGCTATAACATTTTGTGTGCCGGGAATGTGAACAATCGTAAAATTAAATTCCTGTAAAAAAAGTTTCCATCTACTTAATCTGTCATGAGTAAATTTAGCCGAAAGTAAGAATTGTATCGCTCTGTGGTCTGTGTAAACGGTGGTATGTCTGCCATAAAGAAAATGCCTGAATCTCGTAAAAGCCCATACAACACATAACGTTTCCAATTCTGTGACGGAATAATTTCGTTCAGCAGGTGACAAAATGCGGCTTGCAAATGCGATGTTCTTAATTACTGTTGAGCCATTTTCTTCAATTTCCTGGAAAATGTGTACGCCTAAAGCGGTGTTAGAACTGTCGGTGGCAATGGAAAAATTTCGAGTAAGATCTGGGTGCGATAAAAGTGGAGCATTCAACAAAGCATGTTTCAGGTTCATAAATTCAGAATGTGCTTGCTTATCCCATGACCAAATAGTGTTTTTACCTGTTAATTGGCATAATCTAGGCGTGTCTAAAGCAGAGTGATGAATAAATTTGCGAAAAAAGTTAATTAAGCCCAAAAAACTACGTAATTGTTTCTTTGTCGTAGGAACAGTAATGTCACGTAGAGCTTGAAGTTTTTCTGGATCAGGCGCAATGCCTTCTGCTGAAATTACGTGTCCAAGAAATTTTATAGAAGTTTTGCCAAAATGCGATTTACTGAGATTAACTGTAAGTCCTTGTGCATGGAAAGTTTGTAACAGACGTTCAAGAATCATATTGTGTTCAGACCAGTTAGCTTCTGCGATAAGAATGTCGTCTACGTACGTCGTAATTCTATCTTTAAGTTCTGTCGGAAGTATTGTGTTCAAACCGCGAATAAAAGCAGCAGAAGAACTGGTTAAGCCGAATGGTAGTTTGCAAAATTGATAACAGTCGCCAAAACAGAGAAAAGCTGTATATTTTCTGCAATTCGAATGAGGTTGAATTTGCCAAAATCCCGATTTCAAATCTAATGTAGAATAAATAGCTGTACCATGAAATTTCTGTTGTAGTTCTTCTAAAGTCTGTGGTCGATCTGTTTCATTAATAATAATGTCAATAATGTGACGCGAATCAAGTACAAGCCGAAGTGAGCCATCTTTTCTCTTAACAATATGTAGTGGGTTTATGTACGGACTAACTGCCGGTTCAATAATTCGTTGATTGAGCATATCTTGCAATTCTTTTGTAACTTGTTCTCTATGAATATACGGAAAGGGATAATGCTTTGCTTTAAATGTGTCATGCTGTTTGACTTGAAATTTATACATAAAGCCGGACATAGTACCAGGAATGTTGTCGAAAACTGGAGCTTGCTGTAAAAGAATTTTGTGTAATTGCGTTCGTTCATCGTCTGTATTTGCACTGCTTTGTTTAACCTTATCGGAAATCATCTGCATTACGTCGTAGTCAGCTTCGTCTGGAGTATTATAGTTATGTACGTACGTATCCGTGAACAATGTGGAGTTACAGTCTATGTTACGTAACACGGAAATGACCTGTGTACAATTAATTGTTTCCTCTTCTGCCGATAATGAGTGCTGAAATTCTAAAGCCAATTGCACATTTTCATCCTTCAACATTAAATAGGAATTTTGAAAATCAACCACTGCGTCGTGTTGTACGAGAAAGTTAGTACCTAGAATAACGTCTGTTGTCAATAAAGGAACAATCCAAAAAGTTGAGTGAAATGTGTGACCTGCAATGCAAAATGATAAATGCGTTTGTAATTTAACGTCTACTCCCTTACTTGATACTGCTCCTTTCACTTTCGTTTTGCCTAAAGGTAATGTGGGATAAGTATTCTCTTTGTTGCACTCATTAAAAGTCTCCTCATTTATAACTGACATAGGTGATCCGGAATCGATTACTGCCGAAAATTTCGATGAACCAATTTTAACTTCGATGACAGGATGTGAAATGGTTTTCTGAACAACTGGTCTTTCCTGCAAAAGAGTGTCTCGGATGTCGTCGAAAGTAATAACATTTTCGTGAACAACATTTTGCGTGCCAAAAGTAGTGCTTGTGTTACTTGAAGATGCGATCTTTACTGTATCTAGTCAAATTCTATCTGATGTGTTACTATTTTCAGGAGGATGTTGTGGCATTTCTACAATTTGAACAGTTCTATTACTTCTTCCAGACGTATTACGCTCTGGATGATACCTACTGTCGGGTTCATTCATGAGAATATGCTGTTGCTGATCATTTTGTTGCTGGTAGGACCGACTGTTATTAAACGTACGCTGATAACTGTGCTCATCATTTTTACGTCTGTCGTGATACTCATTCCTATACGGTGCATTGCGATAGGAATTGAAATAGTGTGTTTTCTGTACGTAGTTGTTTCTTTGCTGCTGTACGTTACTATTTGTTGTATCAGGGGCTATACGTGCACGCGGCGAAACATTAAAGCCTGGTTGACCTTGTGCATTCCATTGTTGGTTATGTATGCTAACCGGCTGACCTTCATGCTGTTGTGGTGGAAAACGTCTATTGTTACTAAAATGTGGTTCCTGTTGCTCATAATTTTGACGATACCGATAATTAGAATTTTGTCTGCTACCAAAGTTCTGGTGGTTGTCAGTCCTAAAGCGTCTATTACTTCTACTATTGAAATTACGTGGCTGATCGTAATTGCTGTACTTTTGTTGACCTTGGTTATTATATGAAAAGTTTTTGTTTACGAAAGAATAATCTGATTGCTGCACTTCTAAAAGCTGCAGCAGATCTCTGAATGCCGAAATGTTTTCTTTTCGCTGACCCGTTAGGAGTGACACTCTTAATGATCGTGGCAGTTTAGAAATGCATAATTGTATAAGTGCAGATTCACTATAAGGTTCACTTAGGTACTGGTTTTGTTGCACCATGTGCTCAAAAAATTGCGTCACACTGGGAAAATTCGAGTTCTCATAATTCGGCAAACTAATTAGCTGATCTTTAATTCCGCGCTGTGTCGTCTTCGACCAGTACACTGACAGAAAAGCATTCTGAAACTCTTCTACTGAATAGCATTGTCTCACGATCGGTCTCATACGAGTTGCCGGCTCGCCTTCCAAAAAACTGCAAATAAATTCAAGTTTGTGCGTTACGGGCCAAGTCGGTGGAAAATCAAAGCTAAATTGTTGTATCCAATCTAGCGGGTGAATCTGTGTTCTGTCGTTTTTAAACACTTTAAACTTTCTCACTGACAGAAAATGTTTGTAATCGAAATTATCGTCTCTGTGAGGTGGAACAGGTTCAGGATTGTAAGAGAATCTGTTGAACTGTGGTTGTTCGGAATCTAAGTCCCGTACTCTCTGTAGATTACCCAAATTATACGCGTTGCGCGAGTCTGACAAATGTTCGCAAAGTGGCGTCAGCTGTGATGTGTTATTAACTGAAATACTTTTCATCTCTGTTACTTCTTGTTGTAAACTTGACAACTTTCTACGCAAGGTGTTATTAGACGAATCGATCTCATTAACAGTCTGCTGTAAATTTTGAAATTCAGGTGTTTGGTTAAATGAAACCGGTGAAGTATCATCTGATTTATTGTCATTAGCACTTTCGATAGCATCAATACGACTGGCCAATTCATCATATTTTTCAGTCAGAATTTTTGCCTGATCATCGGTTTTAGAATCGGACGCATTAATCTGTTTTTGCAATTTACGTGTTGTTTCCTTCAGTTTTTTAACATCATCTTGAATTACATCGGAATCCTGTGTTAGTTCTAATTGTTCGAGCCTGTCTGCCACTGTTTGAATGTCTACTGTGTGTGTATCTGTTTTTGATTTAAGATCAGAAATTTCATCACGTAATTCCGCGTTCAACTGTTCAATTGTATTAATTTTGTCCGATACTGTAGCAATATTGTTGTCCACGTATGTTTTTGCTTTCGCAAACATCTTACGTTTGTCTTCTTGTCTCTGTGTAGTGATTGTTTCCATGACTTGACGTTTGACTTTATTTTGATCCTCAATAAATTTGCGGAAACGCGTATCACTGTTTTGTATGTGGAGACTAAGACGTTCGTTAATTTGAGTGTTCTGTTGGTCGAATTTCGCGTCAATCTTTGAGTCCATTGTGCGCGAAAGTTCTACTGTCATTGCTTTAAACTCGTCCCGTAATTGTGTAGCCTTTTCAGAGCATTGTTTAGCGACTCCGCTAATTTCGTCTCTGAGTGTTTCTGTTGCAGCTGTTTGCAATTCCCTTAATTCCTGAGCAACAGACTTAATTTCTTCGCTACTTTTTCTTGAACAAGCCTCGATTTCCTCGCGTAACTGTTCTTTAGTGTCATGGCACTGCGCGGCAACGGCTCTAATTTGTTCACTTAACTGTCTGGAATTGTTGTCTAATTTTTCATTTAGCTTGTCTTGTTTTTCGTTCTGTTGTTTGACCTGTTCACTAAGTTGTTTGAAATTTTCATTAAATTGTTTATTATTTTCGCTCTGTTGTCTGGCCTGTTCACTCTGTTGTTTGGAATTGTTATCAAATCTTTCATTAAACTGCTTAGTCATTTGTAGCAACAATGCCATAATTGGATTCGACTCAAAGTCAGCATTTCTATTCTCTGTGCTGTTTAATGGTGGATCTGGAATAGTTTCGCTTTCTGTAACCATTTGGTTATTTTGAGATTTACAAAAAGGTTTGTCAGTCGAATGTACACTGTCGGTCACTATTTCTGAATTAAATGGGTCCGTCGTACTTTCAGTACACTGTCCATTTTCATTACACAAATTTGTCTGTTCGTCACGTGAATTTAGTAAACCGGTTGTGTCAAGCTGGGCACCGCTCATTACAATAGAGCGCCCCGCATCATCAATTGTCGTCAAATTAACAGAGGAGACAATTGAGTTCGTTTGTTCATCAGTAAGATAATAATCATCATTAGAGGTTGGAACGCACTGATTGTCGGTGAACGCAGGATTGTCATCATTATACTGCGTGTCACAAGTACTATCGGTGAAGTTGTTTAAGTCGGTTGTTTCATTCATAATACCTCGCGATATACTATAACAGTCTTTTGCGGCATTTTTACAATAGTCACAATTAATCACAAAACAAATAAGCACAATGCAAAAAGCAACACTCAAATATAACAGAGCAACGAATTGCCGATGATCTGCAAATTCTAATTATATGCAAGCCCCAAGAACATTGCTGACGCAGTAGCGAGTATGAACGCAGATCTTTGCTCTGTTTCTCGATGGGCACAGAACCTAGGTCTGAAACTAAACCCCAAGAAATCCCAGGTCATACTTATATCTCATCCAAAGTTAATCAGTCGGTACTTTCGCGAAACAGTCCCTCAAATACTCCTCAATGGTACCCAACTACCATACCAAAAAACAGTAAAAGACCTTGGAATAATCTTGGATGAACACCTAAACTGGGAAGAACAGACAGTCACAGCTTGCCGGAAATCGCTCTCCTCCCTACACGCAATTCAAAAATTTAGAAAAATATTTCCAACCCATGTTAAACAAAAATTAGTCCAAACACTAGTCTTGCCTAATCTTTACTACTGTGATGTAGTTCAACACGGCACAAGTAGTGAAAATTCGAGATGCCTCGAGCTAGTGATGAATGCATGCGTTAGATACGTATGCAATATACGGTTGTATGATCATATCAGTCCTTCATACTCCCAGCTAGGTTGGATACGCCCTCATAAGGCACGCGATCTCCACACGATGTGCTTTCTTCATCGATTTCTTAGCCACTGGTGCCCCCAATACTTATCTTCTCACATTAAACACCTCTCATCATTCCACAACCGCAATACCAGATCGGATACGTCTAGCATCTTGGCTGTACCTTTACATAACACAAAATCTTTCTCCGTGTCATTCTCCATCTCAGCCATACGACTATGGAACGCGCTCCCCTGTGATCTGCGTCTTATCCAAAACCACTCAGCATTCAAGAGGGAACTCAAGACTTACATATTAGGGACGGTATAGCCACCATTGTTGTGCCCCTCTCATCTTTTTCTTTCTCCTCTCCATCATAGCTTCGAATTTTACCATTCTATTTCTCTTCCTCTAACCTATCTACCTCTTCTATATCTCTTTCACCCCATTCCATCGTCTTACGTCTCTGCTTGATGAGAATAACTCACAAGCTGCAAGAATATAACGAGAAAATTCCCAACTAGCAATAGGACTGACATTCATAAAAGAAAAATCTGTTTACTTTCATATACATAGTCATTATTATTATTATTATTATTATTATTATTATTATTCTTGATTGTTATAATTATTTTTTGATTGTTATAATTATCATTGTACTACTTTTATAATCTCTATTTTTTCTTTAACATTAATACTGTATAACATGTTATATGTCCTTAATGTTCTGTAGAAACTGAAATTTGTTGAATCTGAGTATGCCTGGTTAGGTGTAAGAGAGGGCCTGAAGGCCCTAATCTTGCCAGGTAAAATAAATGCATAAATAAATAAATAAATAAATAAATAAATGGTTCTTTATCAGAATGCATTGAAAACAAAATTATTATTGGGGCGATTCTTGAAAGTTAATTACAATAGATATACATTAGATTATCTGATGAGCGCAGTGCTGCTTGAATAGCTTATTTAATAAAATATATACCTCGTCCTGTATCTTGACCAGAGTGCGATGTCGACGCCCGCCGACCGCTCACACACAACTAAACTCTCTCGCATCTAGACCGCGACTGCGTCATCTCCGACGCGCTACTCGCAACCGCTAGCTCGCAACTAGACTCTCTCTAAAAGCTAACTCGCGACTGTCGCGCTACTGCCTCGCTGACTCTGGTCAAAGATCATGCCTCACCATCGCCGCCACACAACACACGTGTTTCACCACCTAAGACTATAACATGCTGAGAAAATGTATGTGAAATGTATTCCAAATTTTCTCTCAGTTGTTCTGCCACTAATGCTTCTGAGTCGGGAGGTCGGTAAAAGGAGCCAATTATTAACCTAGCTCGGTTGTTGAGTGTAACCTCCACCCATAATAATTCACAGGAACTATCCACTTCTACTTCACTACAGGATAAACTACTACTAACAGCGACGAACACGCCACCACCGGTTGCATGCAATCTATCCTTTCTAAACACCGTCTGTACCTTTGTAAAAATTCCGGCAGAATTTATCTCTGGCGTCAGTCAGCTTTCTGTACCTATAACGATTTCAGCTTCGGTGCTTTCTATCAGCGCTTGAAGTTCCGGTACTTTACCAACGCAGCTTCGACAGTTGACAATTACAATACCGATTGCTGCTTGGTCCCCGCATGTCCTGACTTTGCCCCGCACTCGTTGAGACTGTTGCCCTTTCTGTACTTGCCCAAGGCCATCTAACCTAAAAAACCGCCCAGCCCACGCCACACAACCTCTGCTACCCGAGTAGCCGCTTGTTGCGTGTAGTGGACTCCTGACCTATCCAGCGGAACCCGAAACCCCACCACCCTATGGCGCAAGTCGAGGAATCTGCATCCCGCACGGTCGCAGAACCGTCTCAGCCTCTGATTCTGACCCTCCACTCGGCTCTGTACCAAAGGTCCGCAGTCAGTCCTGTCGACGATGCTGCAGATGGTGAGCTCTGCTTTCATCCCGCTAGTGAGACTGGCAGTCTTCACCAAAACAGATAGCCGCCGGAAGCCAGAGAGGATTTCCTCCGATCCATAGCGACACACATCATTGGTGCCGACATGAGCGACCACCTGCAGATGGGTGCACCCTGTACCCTTCATGGCATCCGGAAGGACCCTTTCCACATCTGGAATGACTCCCCCCGGTATGCACACGGAGTGCACATTGGTTTTCTTCCCCTCTCTTGCTGCCATTTCCCTAAGGGGCCCCATTACGCGCCTGACGTTGGAGCTCCCAACTACCAGTAAGCCCACCCTCTGCGACCGCCCGGATCTTGCAGACTGAGGGGCAACCTCTGGAACAGGACAAGCAGCCATGTCAGGCCGAAGATCAGTATCAGCCTGAGACAGAGCCTGAAACCGGTTCGTCAAACAAACTGGAGAGGCCTTCCGTTTAGCCCTCCGGAATGTCTTTCGCCCCTTGCCACCCCTTGAGACGACCTCACACTCTACCACAGGTGAGGGATCAGCCTCAATGCGGGCAGTATCCCGGGCAACCACAGTCGTAGTCCGATCAGGGGATGCGTGGGACGAGCTGGCCGTCCCCGACAAGCCCCCATCCGGACCCCCACAGTGATGCCCATTGGCAACAGCCTCAAGCTGTGTGACCGAAGTCAACACTGCCTGAAGCTGGGAGCGAAGGGATGCCAACTCAGCCTGCATCCGAACACAGCAGTTTCAGTTGCAGACTATGTGGATATCTAATAGATCGCCTTTATCAGGGACACGTTCAGTCCCTACCCGATCTGAAGTCCAATACACAAGATCATGTGACTCTGGTTCCACCGAAATTGTTGCGAGCAACTGTCGACAACGTCGTTTTGCGGATGCGGGGTCTCACTGACATGTCAGGTGCTCATATTGAACGAATTGTGAAAGCGGCGATTATTAATAAGTTCAACATTATGATTTTCTCAGTTGTTTGACCTTTTCTGCCCACGTCCCAGATATGAACCTGGTGGGCAAAATTAGCACTAACTCCTTTAAAGCGTAAATCAATTCCACGTTAATACATTTGAATATAAACCTATTTTTCCTGCCATAGGATAGTTACAGTCCACATAGGACCTCCCTGAATAGCTGCAATTTAATTATAACCATCTGGTACTTGTAGTCTGTATCAGTGGGTTGAATAACTTGGTTTCATCACTCCAGAAATAAGTTCCACCGTATCTTCCCGCTATTTTCAGCAACAGAAAATCAGTTTAATTGTAACCATGTAGGACATCTAGTTCATGTCAGTGGATTAAATAACACGGTTACATCCCCCGCGAAATGAGTTCCAGCATATCTTCCAATTTTCAGTAATAGAATTGCATAACAGTGTACGGGGGAGGGGGGTGGGGACCCGAAGAACATATCATAGTCAGTTTTTAGCAGTAGCCATGTACCTTAACCGTGATCTAGTTCATGTCAGTGGATTAAATAACACGGTTACATCCCCCGCGAAATGAGTTCCAGCATATCTTCCAATTTTCAGTAATAGAATTGCATAGCAGTGTACGGGGGAGGGGGGGTGGGGACCCGAAGAACATTTCATAGTCAGTTTTTAGCAGTAGCCATGTACCTTAACCGTGAGCAGGGTTCCCCGGCTCGCCCTAATCCAGGAATAAAGTAGCTTCGCATGCAGCGCCTGCGAGAATTGCGCGCGCGAAATAATTCCAGCTTACCGTTCGGCCCAGGCTCCTCCTCAGCCCAGGAGGTATTTGTCCGGCATCTCTGACCGCGCCCGCTAAGTCGGCCCTAAACCAAAGTTAGGAGCCGGCCACAGCGCAGCGCCACTTGCCGCCGCTTTTATTGCGGCGAGACGGCCAGGGCAAGTTCTCCCGCATAAATACTTGCAGCCCATTCGGGGCCGCCAAACTCGCTGTTCCACTTGACTGCTCCGAAAAATAACTCTGCCGCCAGCTTCCGGTCCACAGAAACGAATTCTTAGGCGTTTAATGTCAGCTGGAGAGAAACGCGGCATCCCATTTCGCTATATGTCGATATAAGAAGTAATAAAACTATGTAAACAATGGTTAACTCAGTAGAGTAAGATTTCGTATAAGCCTCTTACATCATATTCACAAAAAGAAATTTAAAAGAAATCATGAATTGATAAAAGATAACTTCCATTTCTCATCGTGAGACAGTTCATTAGTATCCAGAATTAATTCAAAGCGTTGGATATGTTTCTGAGAAAGTACCATTGTGTGTAACCATCGTCAGCTGAAAAAAGGAAATAGAAAAGATTGTAACTACCAAATGTCGCATTTGTTAGGAGAAACAAGAAAACAATGTATCTAGTTTTCCACACTTCGTATTTGTATTCAGAAAATGAAGAATTCTGATCTCACACAGGTACGGTACACACCTTATCATTGAAAAAAGTAGTGAAACAATTGAGAAAACATATTTATTAGTAAAGCTCTAAGCGCAAGTTATAAGTGCCAATAAGAAAGTTTTTGTAAGTGTCACTAATGCAAAGATATCACACTGTAATATGATGTTACGGGTTAATAGTAACGTCAGACTTTTCACAGACGATGCGATTATCTATAAAGACCTACTGTCTGAAAGAAATTGCGCAAATATTCCGTCAACCCTTGATAAGATTTCGAAGTGGTGCAATGATTCCCATCGTGTTTTAAATGTCCAGAAATGTAAAACCATGAACAATTTATAGCACTATGAGATGGAACGATCACGTAGGCTCACCACCACAGGAAACCATATGACCATAACGTTAGAGAACTTAAATACAGAATATTATATACTTGCACGTTACTCTTATAGAACTAAGTGGCGAAGAAAAGTTCAAAAACATTGAAACAGGTAGATTTTGTAGATATAAGCATACAGAAACGTCTGCTTGTTAGTTAAAACTGAAAAATATTTCACGTTTAATTGTAACTATTGTAAGTAGGCTGTTTAGGTTTTTTTATTGGTAACGCCACCTCTGTATGAAAATCACTGGCTGTGCTGTGTGCAGTCTGTGGCTGCTTTGCATTGTTGTAATACTCAACCTTTGTAGTGTTAGGCAGCTGGCTGTGAACAGCGCGTAGCGTTGCAGTTGGAGGTGAGCCGCCAGCAGTGGTGGATGTGGGGAGAGAGATGGCGGAGTTTTGAAATTTGTCATGAACTGCTATATATTATGACTATTGAGGTAAATACATTGCTTATTCTCTATCAAAATCTTTCATTTGCTAACCATGCCGATCAGTAGTTAGTGCCTTCAGTACTTTGAATCTTTTATTTAGCTGGCAGTAGTGGCACTCGCTGTATTGCAGTAGCTTGAGTAGCGAAGATTTTTGTGAGGTAAGTGATTTGTGAAAGGTATAGTTTAATGTTAGTCAGGGCCCATTCTTTTGTAGGGATTTTTGAAAGTCAGATTGCGTTGCGCTAAAAATATTGTGTGTCAGTTTAAGCACAGTCGCGTATAATTGTTCAAAGGGTACGTTTCATATGTCGACCCTTAGCCTAGGATACCTCACTGGAATCTTCTGATTTTTTCTTGTAGTTTGTGTAATTAGTGTAGATTTTGTTTATTGCTAGTGCGTAATTGTAGAGAGAATCTCCTTTGTAGTGGCAGTCTTTCATTGTTGTACAGTAAAACAGGTGTGGCACGCATGTAGATTTGCACCAAGTATTTCGCAGCTGCAATTAACTAGATATTATTTTCAGTGCTATGTTAATGTGTTCCCCTATTTTTACTCTTCAAATTGTGCTTTTCTGTGTTGTCGTGTGAAATATTGTGACAATAATGGCGTGTGAAAGACGTAACACTAGGCTCCAAAGTAAATTGAGAAATGACAGCGAAGACGAAAGCAGTGTGTTAGCGCCACCGTGTAATGAATTAACTAATATTCAAAGTAGTAATTTGGTAACTGTGCATAGGAAAATGGAGCGGGTGGCAAACAATGGCGTGGACAGTGAAACAATTAGTGAAGAGGGAAGCATTATCGATCGATCGGTCGGCAACAGCTCGCCTCAGGAATCGGGAATGACAGGACACAATTTTGCAAATATTGTACACTCAGGTTTTGGGTCCTCACCGTTCTCTCAAATAAGTCAAGTCACATTTTCTGCTCGTCAAAATGTAAATGTTGCCGGTGCAAATGCAGTGCCGAAAAGCATAGAGGAACCGATTCCAGACACTAACACATTATTATTGCAATTAATGCAGCAAATGGGACAAAATCTTCAAAAGTTAGACACAATGGAACAAAATCAGAGACAAACACAGCAAAAGCTTCAAAAGTTAGACACAATGGAACAAAATCTTCGGAAGTTAGACACCACACTTGAACAAACACGTGAAGATTTAACTACTGAGTTACATAACATTGAATCGAAATGTCAAAAAGTCTGTAATGACGTAAAAACACAAATTTGTGAGCATTTCCAACCTATTTTTTCGCGTCATGAAAATGCATTACAGAATCATGAAGCAGCCATAAAAGAACTGCAAACTATTGTTCATGAAAATCACGACACCCTGCAAGCTAAAATTGATTCAGTTGCATCTACCGATTCGGTTACGCAACTTGCAAAAACTCAAGAAAACTTAAAGGACACAGTAGATACGATTTCAACACAAATGGACACTCTGAAACTTGGTTCAGAAAAACACACTGAGGAAATGTGTTCACTATCGGAGAAAGTAGCCGAACTTTCGGATCAGGTCACTAACTTATCTACAAAGGTAGATGATGATCTGAATGACACAAGACCTGTAGCCTTCACTGACACAGAAGAGTATGAACAAATTAGAAAATTCAAACAAAATCAAAATCAAATCAATACACAGTACAAAAGAGAAATCCGGAAAGTACAAGATCAGTTGACGCAGGTAATACAAGAATTACATATTTCAGAGGACACTCGCGCTCCAGTACGGGAAGAGGGACATAGAAATACGGAACAACTACAAAATAATAACACAGGACATTTCGGAAATTATGAAAGAAATTGGAAAGGCGCATTGGATTTTGAGATGGAACCGCCGACACGACGTAACAATGACCGATATGCTACTCGCCGACACGATGATTTTGACTATAAGCTGTTCATTACTACACGTAAATTCAAAACGTTTAAGAATTCTGCCAACGACATTCATCCACAAGCGTGGCTCCATCAATTCTCTCATTGTTTTACTCCCAACTGGTCATTGGAGCACAGGTTAGAATTTATGTGTGGCTACTTGGAGAATGAACCAGCTGTAAGAATGCGATCGGTCATTCACGATTGTCACAGTGAAGGAGAATTTTATCATGCCTTCCTCTCAGCGTATTGGTCCCAAGCTACACAAGACCGAGTAAAACATAGCATCATAATGATGAAACCTTTCGAACAATCAGAATTTTCCAGTCTTATGAAATATTTTGAAGAAATGTTGCATAAGAATCAGTATCTTTCAAACCCATACAGCCCCTCAGAACACATCCGCATTTTCTTAATCAAATTACCTGAACATTTACGGCATATTATTTTAGCAGGACGTTGCAAAGACGACATTGAAGCTTTTCCGGGACTGTTACAAGAACTGGAAATTGACACTGACAATCGCGGAACGCAAGAACAGGAGCACAACAATTACAGGTCACATCTGTTACAATTCCGCGATGACAGAAATAATACACGACAAGGCTATTCTTATAACATAAATCGTGACCAAAACAGACACCACCCGTATGACAACCGTTGGCAGAGTAGTAATAATTACAGGGAAAGATCACCTCTCCGCAGTAATGACTATCACAGAGACAATCAGAGAAACAGACAATATGGGAACCAAAACAATTATTATTACAAGAGACAGAATAACTTCAGACGTAACAGTTCAGCGCGCAGTTACGATTCCGGGAGAAATTCTCCACCACATGACCGACAAGAAAGAAACTCTGGAATCTACCGACATGACGACAGACGATATATTCGTAACGACAGACCTGAATTGCATCAGAACTGGCGGGATTCTAACAGAGCTGGGCCCTCTCGGCAAGGCGAATTTGTAGAAGTTAGGTCTCCTAATCCCAATAACGGCGCGCGCCAACAAAGAGACAGACAATGACTCGCACAGCGGGCAGCCGCGTGCGCCCGCTGGCTCCGAGAAAAATAACATAAGACGCTAGCCTTGAGAAAAATTTTAGCATTGTTTACCGATGTATACCGCATGATAATTACGTTCAAGTTGAAACTCTGAGTACTAGGAAGAGTAAAGGTTTACACCACATTTCACATGTAAAACCGTTTATAGAAAGATAATCTGCTTTTTAACTTTGTCTTTGCCATATAACTTTTCACTTCACGTTTCTAGTATGCTTTGTCAGACTTAGAATCTATTAACAAGCAACAATGTTTGAAGTTAAATATCCAGTCAAGAACCAAGAGAACTTATTGAAACAGAAATTACAAATGCATTGTTATAGTGAACAGACGTCACAGTGTTATTGTGTGTGTACATTCTTGCTTGTTAGTTCCACTATCACGTAACGACTATAAGGATTGCATACTTAGAACATATACCGGCAACGCTAATGAGATTTTCATGCAACATTTTGGTTTACTTAAAAAAAAAAAACATTCTGGATTTAAAGTACTTTCTGTGAGATACCAGAGGACACAGTGGTTAGTTTATGTGACAGCTACACGATGTTATCACGACGCTACTAATGAGTGACAATTTGCAATGTTGCTTTTGCAGTGTATCTGTTTTATATCTGCACAATTTTTCTGAATTCTTCTGGAAAGTAAAACATGTTTTAGTATTTAACTTTTGTGGTATAGCTACAATGAGGCAGCCTTTTCCGTTGCACAACAATACGTTACAGCACAGTACTTTCTTCATCACAACAATAAGCGTAATAACTAAGATATCTATACGCAAAGCATTTCACTTTTGTTTATCATGAGGTAAGTACATTGACTTCTGCAGAACTTAGCTTTCGGAGGACGATAACTACGAGACTTCCACAGAGATTATCTTACAACATGACGCACAGTTTAGCGCTACAGGACACGTATTTGAGTGATTAATTTTGTACTTAAAACATTTATTTTTTAAGATATTTGAAGTGCAATGATACAAGGGTTTTCCGTGATACATTTCATTCCATTGCTGTAATCTGTAACACCTGAGGGTATAATTACATTAATCCTCAGGGGGGTACACGCTTACTTTGTGTACCATGTGTGTGGCAACCACAAGGAACCCTAGCTAATATGGTATTTGCTTATACAACTTTACACATCGGTACCATATTTCTCTAACACACAAATTACACAGCTATCTGATCATGTAACTGAGAGATAAACATTTTTTTTACTACATTAGTGACAGATGTTTACGTAATTACACAGTTGAATAACTTCACACGTATGAAATTGCATTTGGTCAGTACTTTGTGAACTGTTCATATTTTTTTGGAACCATTGTGATACTATGAGAACTTTGAATGATGTATTTGGTATGGGATCATGATTTTTGAAGTGCGTTTGAGGCGGATGACACTTTTGACATGAGCAGAGAATTTTTTTAGGTTTTGAAATTATTGGAGGAAGCTACGTCGATTTTGAGATTTGACTGAGGTATTATGATGTTATTTTTACGACGACGATGTGTATTATGCTGTTGAGGTATGTTTATGATTAACAATTTGATGCTATATGGGGAATTTGATTATGCTATGTATTTATTACGATGAAATAGTGAAGTGTCGTCGCAAGATTGACGTGTCGACGAATATGTATATGTGTAATAAGGTAAGGAGTAATGAAAAGTGATTAGGGACTCTGACTTGTGGAAAAGGTTGTTGGAAACCAAGAATCGTACTTCAAGGTTATGAAATGTGTGTAAATGTGTGACTGTATCACAATGCTGACGAATATTTTTTTTTGGACACTTATATTTATAGGATTTTGTTTCTACAGATTTGCAACGCTAATTCTTGACCTGTGAAATATTTTTATATAAGACCGCCACTGTAGCGGAAACTGCTGTCGTAAATATTTCCGTAAGAAAGTTAAGTGACCACCTGCACGTAATACGTCGTGGGCACCCAGATGGGCGACAGCCGCCCAAGAAAAAAAGCCATTAGCGTGTGCCTTCCAGCGGCACAGGTAGAAAAAAAAGAGAGGCCATTATCCTCGCTATTGACGTTCCTTTGTAGAAAGCATCGCAAAAACGACACAGTCGAACTTGAAAACACACGATTATACTGTGGAGCTCTTAATTTATGATGTTTACTAAAACGATGAGAAACATTTCACGGCTATTGTCTTGCGAATTGAAAGAAATGCCTAATGAAACGATGAGAAACATTTCACGGCTATTGTCTTGCTATTTGAGAGAAATGCCATATGGCTTGCTTTATGTATTTATCTACTCATTTTGTTTAATATCTAGTTTCTAGCTGCACTGCAGCATTCGTTAAAATAAAATTTAATACATGTACTAATATAAATATTTTATGCCTACAGATCCAGTAAATAATTTTATGATTTATTCAAAAAAACGAAGGAGCATAAAAAGATATTTCCCTTCACAGGAATTGCACATGGAATTTTCTTTTCAACTACTGGGTAAATTTTTGGTACAATAACTTCTTGTGGTGCACCACTTTAATTACTTAGACATTAAGATGTGATTATACATTTCCCTTATCTGCATTGTTATCTTTAGTGTACTATTTTTTTTTTGCTTGAGCTATGTCATGTTTAGGTATTTCATTTTCTGCTGCTGTTTGCCAGGCATAGTGTTGCTGAATTTGAATTTGTGTTACTCTGCTAAGCCAGATTTATTTTTCTTGTTTGCTGCGCATTGCCTCATATTAGTTGTAATGTGAATTGCTTGGTAATTTAGATTTACTGTAGCTTGCTTTGCAAATTTCCATGTTTTTTTTGTCATTGCTGTTTGTGTTAATTGTTTTGTGCTGCTGCATTGCCTCGTCCCTTAGTTTAATATCTGTGCTCAGTAGATTTAAGTTAGCTTAAGAGGGGGTAGACTATATAAGAACCTAACTATGGAGAATAGGGAAAGAATGCTTTGAAAGTTATATGAAAACGATTTGGGCCTAAATGAGTATTGTACAATGAGCCATATTTATTTTGAAAGAAATATGGTTAGAATACAGAAAAGAGGTACAGGTAGGACTTTTTGGGAATAATGATGAACGAAGGGAGATCTCCAAGAACAAAAAAGGTTTTGTTCGCAAAATACTGCAGTACCAAAAGTTACACTGAAAACGAACCCTGTCCTTTCCATTGTGTTATCCCACTATATGTTTGTGTACCCATGTGTATTTGTTTTCTTCCTGTCTCTGTGTACTGTTTCATAGAATTTTCTTTCTCTTCTAATACTAAGCTACATTCACTATGATGAGGAATACTGTTATCCTCAAATATAATTTGCATTAATACTATGTTATTTACTTTGTAAAGATGTTTAGACATTATTTATTCTGTTTTGTTGCTCATGTGTGAAGTTGATGTTTCAAAAGTTATTCTGATCTTTATGTATGTACTTATGTCATTATTTTTGTAACATTGATGTATATGTTTATTTCTATTCTGTTGTAAAACCTGTACTACAAATGTTATCTGTATTGTTATGTTCTTTAATGATGTTTTCTGTATCTTTGTAATTGTATTCTCATGTTATCAAATTGTAATTGTTACCAGTTCTTCAAATTAAGTATCATTCCACTGCACACGTTTCTGTTGGTGATAATATATGCACAGTATGTGAGAAGTTGGGACTGTTAGTGCTTGCACGTGTGTTAAAAATTCAGCAAGGGACTGGATAACTGCATTGCTGGTTCTAAGGACAATTCCAAAAACTTTGTGAGTGCACAAGTGGTGGTTATGGACTTGCTATATTGTCCGCAAGACTCTTCAATGGTGATTGTGCACCTGCACAGTCACAACGGATGGCTGCTGGCCATCTCTACAAGGACTACAGTGGGTCTGCATCTTTGATGATCCATCAATACCATTATTTCTACAAGGACTGCAGTGGGTCTGCACCTCTGGTGGCACACCAATACCGTAATCTCTACCAGGACTACAGTGGGTCTGCTCTGTGATGACCTACCCACCAATACTCTTCAAAACTTCGACTGACTCCGCTGTGGGTTTGCTCTGTTGTGGCCCATTACCTGTCAGCATGTCAAGAGTCAGCACTGTCTTTCCGTTGGAAGGACAACGCTACTTCTTCAAGACTGCATGGAAATCCACTACTTCCGTGTGCATTTTCTTTTACTGCTCAGACTTTGAGAAAAACACTGCAATGTGGTGAATGATTAGGACTGTCTTCATGGACTGTGAGAAATTTTTGGCTTTTGACCAACATTGTATCAATAAGTGTGTGCATTTGATTTCTTTGTTATTGTAATTATGAAAAAATTTTTCATATCTGTATTGGCCACTGCCCAAACCAATTTGTAAAATTTTTTGTGGGGAGCATGGGGGCTATGTAAGTAGGCTGTTTAGGTTTTTTTATTGGTAACGCCACCTCTGTATGAAAATCAGTGGCTGTGCTGTGTGCAGTCTGTGGCTGCTTTGCATTGTTGTAATACTCAACCTTTGTAGTGTTAGGCAGCTGGCTGTGAACAGCGCGTAGCGTTGCAGTTGGAGGTGAGCTGCCAGCAGTGGTGGATGTGGGGAGAGAGATGGCGGAGTTTTGAAATTTGTCATGAACTGCTATATATATTATGACTATTGAGGTAAATACATTGGTTGTTCTCTATCAAAATCTTTCATTTGCTAACCATGCCTATCAGTAGTTAGTGCCTTCAGTACTTTGAATCTTTTATTTAGCTGGCAGTAGTGGCACTCGCTGTATTGCAGTAGCTTGAGTAGCGAAGATTTTTGTGAGGTAAGTGATTTGTGAAAGGTATAGTTTAATGTTAGTCAGGGCCCATTCTTTTGTAGGGATTTCGAAAAGTCAGATTTCGTTGCGCTAACAAAATATTGTGTGTCAGTTTAAGCACAGTCATACATGTATAATTTTTCTAAGGGGACGTTTCACTATGAAGATCCTGACTAAGAAATTTTGAACTCCTTCTAAGGCAAATAGTTTTCTTCCTGTGCTTTATGTCGGACGACAACAAACAGTTAATGGTCTATGTGACATCAGAGGAGATCGTCTAAATTATTTTGACAGGCGTTATCATCCCGAAATCTGATTTGGCTCCTATAGTTTGATCTCAGTAATTATCGTTCCAGCAAAGGTGGATAAATGCAGTAGAACTTTCATTCATAATATTTTGATTCGAAGAATTTTAATGCAATGAAGTAGCTGAATACTTAGCGACAAATTTGTTAGGATAAATAAGATCGTACCTGACTGTATAGGTTCTCCTCAGTGGAAATCAGAGTAATAGTGTCTCCAGAACAAAGATATTTGTAAATAGTTTACAAAACATGAGCTTGGACGGAAGTTACAGTGAACCACATGCTGAAATAAAACAAATCTGTTCTACGATAAATTCATATCACTGCTTGATAATAGCTTTTCTCATAAACAGAAAGGAAATTCAACAGCCATGTAAGCAATCGTAAATTACTTGAGAGACAGTGACAGGAAAGGGGAAATATATCTGTTGGCAAGTACAAGAAAACAACTTACAGTAACTGCATCCTACATAAACTACTCGAAATCAGTTAGAGAAGTATTAAAAAACCGAGGAACATGTGTGTTATGTCTAAATCAATATCGTGACAATGTAATTCTGTACGGAATGTAGCGAAATGGGAGACAGAACGAAGGTCACAGAGCAGAATAACATCGCTACTGATTTTAATGGAGGGGCTATAAATGATGAGAGAGAGATATCAGGTAAATTTAATAATAATTTCTTAAGTTTAGTGGAATATGTAGAGACATGCGGATAAAGAGAAAAATCAAAGCAGTATGTTGAGAACGCAACCCATATGAAATTCAGTCACACAGGTGTCTTACCCACTTCTCCTTCTAAAATTAATAAAATTGTAATCTCTCAAAAATAGAAGATCGTCTGCATTTTATGATGTTCTCAACAGTGCATTAGAGACTAATTTCTATATATTAACTAATGTCTTGTCTGAAATATGCATAACTTACTAAGGGCGTTTTTCCAGAGAGTGAAATAATGCTATTGCTAAATCCCTCTGTAAAAGATATGAGATTAAATAGCGATGCATTTCACTGTTGACATTATTTTTAAAAATTTTTGAGAGGGACCTGAGCATCGATAATATCTTTAGTTGGGCGTAAGACGAGTAACTCATCTGATAATAGCATTTACAGGTTCACTCACTTACACTGACATTAAAAACAAAACAGCACAATTCGGTATTTGCTGAATTTGACTCACAGTATCCTCCTAGATAATATGAGTTGTTGTGTAATTGTTGGTAGAACCAACCAATGCATAATGTGATATCTAACTAAAAGAATCAAGGATGTTGGGCTAAATAATTTAACCAATGTAACCAGGGGAGAATTTCCTAACAGGGGAGTAATCACTTGTGGGGTTTCATGAAAGTAATTCTTAGTTGTGCTATTGTGTCTCATATATGTAAAAGACCCTCCATCTAATGTGCAACAAGCAGGGTCATTTCGTTTGGAGATGACACTAGTATTAAAGCCAATACAGACGTACACAGAGCAACAGAAGAAAAGCAAGTAATGTTCTTAAAAGTATTTGAGGAGCTTACTGCAAACAGCCTAACTCACAGTTAAAAAAAAGACACAACACGTTCAGTTCTGCACATGTTAAGGTACTAAACCAGTGACAGGTGTAACAGGAGGAGGTAATGACTATGGTGATGACACCAAAACTTTAGGTGTTCTCACTGATGACATTTAGGCTATATTGTAGGCAAGCCACACTAACTATAAATCTTGGGGCTACATAAGTTAATACATTTTGCGAATTTTCATTCAGTAATTTATGGAGTAGTGCTGTGGGGTAATTCATCTTCAAGAAAGAAAGTTGTATTGCTCAAAAACATGGTACTTACCCACGATCGTCTTCCAAACATTTATTCACTGAATTAGGCATTTTGGCTACTGGTCATGGTATGTGTATTCCAACACAATTTTTTTTTAAATAAGGCATTACAGTTCAAAAGGATAGCGGTTTACATTACAATACCAGAAGAAAGAATGTTGTTAATCATTCCTCTTTAAGATTGTCTATAGCACAAAAAAGTGTGCTAAATGCTGTCACTCAATTTTTACACCACTTATCGAGTGGTGATAAACGTTTTCCAGACAGCAAAGGTAAATTTGAAATCAAACTGAAAAAGTTTCCTCACGACAATCTCTTCTACTCCCTAGAAGAATTTATATTTACATAATATGTGCAAGATGGTAGGTGGGAACTACTACTTCACATTAGTATCAATCAAAAATCTTTGTAAATAAACAGCACATATTGCTGTATTTATGCATCAATGTATAATTTACATATGAAATCACTCGTTCCACATCGCTACCATTAATTACAGGTGATAGTGTTGTTCCTAGAAGATAGTGTACCTAGGAACACGCCATGTTTTTTGTTCAGAACTTCACTCTAGTAGGAGGAACTTGTACTAGAGAACGCCATAAGCACTTTCCGCCATTCTCTACAGTTTCTTAGTGTTAGACACGAGGTTGTGTTTTGAGCAGTATTTCTAAATATTTCGAGTTCTATACGATTAATTATTGTAAAACTTTTATCCATTCTGGATTTGGAACACTGTGACTGTCATGTTAAAGGTTTCAGGAATTACTGCAACCAATCACCGTTTTTTCTTCAATTTTTATTTATTCATGATCGGTTTCGAATCACCTGGCGATTCATCGTCAGATGATACAATTTAGTTTGGAGTGTCGTGGGGGTCGTGCATCTCTGGCAAATATAGAGACGAAGAAGTGTGCACTTTATGTGGGAAGACTATTGAGATTGTACGATTAATTTGTTGGTATTACTCACTGTTTTTATTCTTGTTGTAAGCACGTCTCTGGAAAACATAATATATGATTTCCCGTATCATTAAACATCAAGTGAAACAGGCACTTTTCCACCGATGGCGACTCCCACATGCTTTACAAAATATAAACAAACCAAGGAGTGTAGCTGTTGTTGTCTCCAAAGAGTTTTGTGGAGGCAGAGATTTCCTTTGCTCATTTTTCGTTTTGTGTGGCATTCATCATCTGATGAGGAATCGCCAGGCGATTTGAAACCGGTCTTGAATAAATAAAAGTTGAAGAAAAAACGGCGGTGGGCTGCAGTAATTCCTGAAACATTTAAGCGTGGTGTAATGTATTAAAGTTATTCGACATACGTTGTTAATCCTTCAGTTACAAAAATTAATGGCAAGTAAAATTCCACATATTTTTAGAACTCGTTATATAACGAGTGGGCAGTTAAGCAATACTTCATCAGTCGTGTACAGATAGGTATTGTCTAATGGATAATTGTAATATTAGGAAGTTAGCTGTGTTTCATTAATGTCTTAACAATTTTCACTGTCTTGAAAATAGAAATTTGTGTAGAGTTGTAGTACCTATAAAAATGTATTTAACTTGTAACCGGTTTTTGACAGTATTTCTGCTTTATATGATTTTGCTTACTGATTAAACTAACCAAATAAATTTTACTTTCTTCTGTAACTGGCTTAATAGCTGATCTTCATGTTTATTGGTGTGCTCATAACGAAAACGTTAACGAAATTGCAAGATCAGCTCTCGTTTTGAAGTTATGGTAACTTTACGTTATTTCCTGTATAAGTTACTCAAATATTTACCTTGGTGTTATTTTTCAGAGGAACTTCACTGAAGGCGCAGCCGCTTTGCCTGGCGTTTGTAGTTTTCTACTGGTGATTCTCTGATTAGTGGTTGGTTGGTTGGTTTGTAGGATTAAAGGGACCAGACTGCTACGGTTATCGGTCCCCCCCTGATTAGTGTTCAGCAGTAATCGGCTGACATTCATGCACTCCACTTTCGCTGGTAACACATTTACATGTCTGAAATTTGCTGATGGAAGCATTCTCCGTCCTCATCGGTTACAGCACCCTTGTTGTCAGGAACGAAGTCACAAATGCGAACCTAGGAAATGTAACTTTTAGGAAATGTTGGCCCCAGTCTATTGCACCAGTGCAGAAGATTTGCCTCAATATCCTTATAGTTTTCTGCCCTTTTATTTCCTAGAAAGTTTGTTGCTACTTGAACAAAAGCATCCCAAGTTAGCTTTTCATCATGTTAGGATGGTATTGAAATGCTCATTTTCGTACAGTTTGCGTGTCTAAAATCCTTTCTTCCATTTTCGCTTCCCTAAGACATGGAAATTTCTCACACAAATAGAGAAATGCTTCCACAGTTGTGTCCATGGCCTTAATGAAGCTTCTCATTAGGCCGAATTTTATATGAAGAGCAGAGAGAATTATGTTCTTCGATACGACAAGTGCTTCGTGCATAACATTGTGAGACCCTGGTTCAGAGATGCTACTGCATAACGACTACGTTTTGCCATCGATTCCGATTGAGTATGCATCTTACACGAAAGAAGCGTATGATAATATGAAACGATTGTTATTGCGACTGAACTATGACAAGTTCAAAAGGCAGATTTCAGGAGATCTGAAAGTCACAGGCATGTTACTTGAGCTACAACAAGGTTACGTGGGTTTACGCCAGTCTTTCTTTTTATTAGGAAGTGCTTTCGCGCGGCTCTCTCAGAGACACAGGTATCAACAGAATTTAGTGTAGCCGTGTTGTATCCCTGCAAATATGTCTGTGACTTTCAGATCCCCGGAAATCTGCTATTTATAGTTCAGTCGTAATAACAACTGTTTCATATTATCATATGTTTCTTTCGTGTGAGGTTCTCACTCAATCGGAATCGGTGGCAAGACGTTGTCATTATGCATTAGAACACACCTGAGACTTACTTTGGAGGAGTCGATGAACGACCTACATTGTAGTTAGAACCATTTTAAGAAGTGGTATGTACCATGTGTATACACTGCTACTTAGGATTTAAAACAAGTTAACATGTAATGTAATGTACCTAAAGAGGGGAAGCGATCCAAACAGTGTGACATGCTATCGCCAACCAACGACTGGAATCAGTGACAAACTTCATCTTTATGTATGACGACCACAAAAATTTCAGACTAGAGAAGGCAGATGGTAGACACCAGATTAATTGAAGAATCCTAAAACGCACCCACGAAATAGGGCCCCTTGTGCTGTATCAATTTGACCAATTCTTTGGCAGTGTTCGTTGGTCTCGGAAGGTGACTAAGTTTTACTAAAAAAAGAGACAGAGGACATCAAATAGCTTCTCCTTCGCGCTCATAGCGCTCCAAGTGCGTCTGAGCGGCGTCGTAACGCATCCATTTCTGCATTTTCGTCAAGTCATGCGGAGCCCATAGTGATGCAATTTTTCGCACGCCCAGACGCTCCTTCAGGATGCGGAGCACAGTCGTATGCGCTAATCCTGTTTCGTGGGCGAGATCACGAATCGTATGCTGTTAATCACTGTCCACTAACGCGGCAACAGCATGCACTTCTTCTTCAGAGACGCTAGGATGACTGGCCCGATGCATGTCTGCCACAATTTGTCGACCATCGTTGAAGGCTTCTACCCAAAGTGCCACTGTTCTGTAAGGCCATGCCGATTCCCCGCACGCCTCTTGAAGACCTTGAAGTCACTGCCTTGCTGTACGACCTCTGGCACATTCAATTTTGATCCAACTCCGTTATTCCTGTTTCGAAACATAGTGACACCGCGTTAGAACGCTCGCTCACAAGTGACTGTATTTCCCTGGATTCTGCGCACGCCGGTGACGTGGGACGGGCGAGTCCATTTGCTCGGAGTAAGGAAGGTATGTCAACAATGTGTGCTATCAGCGACAATAGTAAATTACATTGCATAGTATCTCCACAGCAGTGTTGCCACTATTTAAGTTCCAACATAAGTACATTCTCAATCAATTTTTAGATGGTTCATTGCTTCCGGTTTTTAGAGGAATCTAGTAGGACAAAGGCTGCATATGTAAGGAAAGCGATCATTATGAGGTAATGTCCGGTAGGAATGCAGCACGCGCAATATACAAGTAATGAAGGTACTATCTTCACTGACCAAAGCTATCAGGAAAACTATGATAACCTAAGGTTGACAGATAAATCTAGTCAAAGTTTATTAAAGCCTTCAGGAGATCGTAAGATAAAAGCCATTATCGTGTGTTACAGTTCAGTGCAGTATAGCGTATAAAACTGCAGGGCTACGAAGTAATGTGTACATCTTCCCACCTCGCTTTATCTAAAAACAAGTATTTCCACATTCGCGTTTTCTAAGCTTTTCTGGGTATTTCTGATTAATCTAATAGTACGTTCTGTAACATCCGATGTCATATAAATATAAGTGCACTCTCTCTGGGGAGAGTCCCGGGTTCGATTCCCGGCGGGGTCAGGGATTTTCTCTGCCTCGTGATGACTGGGTGTTGTGTGACGTCCTTAGGTTAGTTAGGTTTACGTAGTTCTAAGTTCTAGGGGACTGATGACCATAGCTGTTAAGTCCCATAGTGCTCAGAGCCATTTGAACCATTTCTCTGGGGAGAGTTTGTTCGATTTTGTAAACATGCCAAGGAACAAGAGCCAAAGAATTGCACGACTGCTTTATAAATCACTTCTTCATTCGCTCGCAGTTTATTCATCTAAAAAACGTTTTAGACTTTGGGATACATAGTTCCTTTATAAATATTGTTAAAGTTTGTGTGGATGCATGCACGTGCATGCACGTGCGTGCGCGTGTATGGACACACACAAACACACACACACACACACACACTTAGTGAAGCACAGAAATTATGACAGAAATATTACAAATATCGCAGTACATAAATGATTTTTTTTCTCTTTACCTGTTAGAGATTGCACTACTTTCAGCAGAATAGTGTGCACTTTCTTGTTTCAAGTGTTATGTTTCATATGTTGTAAAAACTGTTCTAATAAATAGAAACAGTGATTGTGTAAGAATGACATTAGGGTTTTACCAGAAAACGAGGATGAAATACTTTTTTTATCCCTTCCCGAAAATTGTAAAACTGTGTACACTGGTTGTAATGGAACTTATATAAGTTGATATCGTTAATGACCGTAGATGGAAATTTTTGTCTTATAACATGTTCGTGGATATTCAAGAACATACTATAAATAGACAGCATTGATATCGACAGACAAGAGAGGAAGTGAGCGTTTTAATGGAGCTGACTTAGGAGTTTTATGTTTGTCCATTTTCGTAAACAAGTTCTGTGATTTGCAAGCCATATACAACCCACAACTGCAGCTGGAGAACACTGAGACAACAAATCACGTTAACCGGCTCGTCCCATGTGACCCGGATTTTTTGTCTCGTGCGGCTGCATATAGAGTCTGCGTTCAAATCGACGTGGGCTCCCCACTGAGGAGAGCTTCACTCACAAAACTCAGGGAGATTACGTTTGGAAATGAGTCAAGAAAACTGGAAATGTGTGGTTAGTTCCTGTGGTACTAAACTGCTGAAGTCATTGGTCCCTAGGCTTACACACTACTTAATCTAAAGTATCTTACGCTAAGGACAACACACACACCAATGCCAGAGGGAGGACTCGAACCAACGTTAGGGGGAGCCGCTCGAACCGTATCAAGGCGCGTCATACCGCGCGCAACCACGCACGGTAATGAGGTAAGAAAAATGTTACTACCATCAATATAATTTGCACATCGCTTAACAGCTACGAAGTCATAACTAGAAAATTTCTAGAGTATACTACCCGCTAATGAAACGTGAGGGGGTGGGAATTTTTGTATCCTTCACACTGTTACTGCAGATCTCGACGTAGACGTGTCCGTACTTTTGATTTGTCGTTATCACATGGACGTTAACCTTCACCTTAAACAAAAAAGTAGTCGCAACACAGCCGTAATACGAAGGATGTCCATTACATGGCATGCCCGCTGTCCGTAGGTATAGCAGAAGGTCAGTTGAAGTAGTGGAGTGAGTGGCGGAGACTGTGTTTGAGTCATTTGCTGTATGTATCTCCTCGCTATGGGGAGAGACGGATAGTAAACAATATGTATAAGAGCCGAGAGGGAATAATAAGAGTGGACGACCAAGAAGGAATTGCTCGGAGGAAAAAAGGTGCAAGACAGGAATGTACCTTGGGGTAACAATTTCTTAGCGTCACCCTCCGGTAAATCTGCGTCCTTGAGAAGCGCCCTCGTCTTGTTCTCCACCTTCTTTGTAGGGTCAACGCTGATCTTCCGGTAGGAATCGTCATTTAGCAGGCTCTGCATCTTATCAGTGTAGTCCTTATGGGAGACAACAACTGTCGCATTGCCTTTGTCAGCCGGTAAGAAAACAATTTCAGAGCGCTCCCTCAGATCACGAAAGGCCGCCCTCTGTTTACTGCTGATATTTGACTTCATCGGCTTCGATTTCGTCATCCGTATGGAAACCTACTTGCTTTTTCCGTTACGTGGACGACACGTTCGTCATCTGGCCACATGGTATGGATAAACTCCTTGACTTCCTTACACATCTAAACTCCATACACCCCAACATCAAATTCACTATGGAGACTGAAACAGAGGGTAAATTACCTTTCCTTGACGTCTTGGTCAAGAGAAGGGCTGACGGCACCCTGGGTCATGGGGTGTATCGGAAGACTACGCACACTGATCCGTATTTGCACGCAGACAGCGGCCACCACCCTTCACAGACGAATGGGGTACTTAAAACTCTAGTACTATCTCTGACGCAGAGAGTCTACCCCAGGAATTGGAACATCTGAGAACTGTATTTCGAAAAAATGGGTACTCAGAGTGGCAGATTCAACGTGCTCTCCGCCCAACCACTGCAGCACAACCTGTTGAGATGGATGAAGTCACGAGGGAGGAGGTAGGCACTGCATTTATTCCATACACAGGCGCACTCTCGGGGAAAATCGCCCACATTCTGAAGAAACACCGGGTAGGAACTGTGTTTTGTCCTTCAAATAAAGCTCGTGCACTGGTGGGGAGCGCCAAAGATGACCTCGGTTTGAGGAAGGCCGGCGTGTACCAGATTCCGTGTCAATGTGGCAAGTCGTATATTGGTCAGACGATGCGTACCGTCGAGGATCGATGCCGTGAACACCAGAGGCACATTCGACTGATGTATCCGAGCAAGTCGGTGGTCGCTGAAGATTGTTTGTCGGAAAATCACGCCATGGAGTATGACCGCACGAGGATTCTGGTACAGACGTCGAGATACTGGGACAGCGTTGTTAGAGAGGCCATCGAAATTCGCACCAATGACGACCTCATAAACCGTGACTGTGGCTATAATCTTAGCAAGGCTTGGGAACCAGCGATCGGGGATAATCAAGAGTAAATCGAGCAAACGTATAGTTGTGACGACTACGGCGGACAGAGCCATCACACCGACGTCATCTCAGACGCCGTCGCAATCTGTTCCACCGCGCGACCGTGGCGCGGGGCGTGGACGGTGGAGGGAGCGCGCCGCGGGCGGAAGGTATTTACATCGGCCGCCGCCGCGACCGAACCCAGTTCCCTCTGAGCAGCCATAGCGTACGGATCTCCGTGCCGGCACGTTCACAGGAGCTCAGTCCGTCAGTTCACCTGATGATGGCAACATGTATGATCGCCGAAATATTGTGCCCGTTGGACACTATAGACCGGCAGCACACCCGTGGATATTTTGATTATCAGGATTGATGGTCGCGACGCATTCTGATACCCACGCAGCAAAATAACCAACGACGGACGGAGCAAGGAGGACATCAAAAGCCGACTAGCACTGGAAAAAAGGCATTCTTTGCCAGGAGAGGTCCACTACTATCAAATATAGACCTTCATTTGAGGAAGGAATTTCTGAGGATGTATTTCTGGAGTACAGCATTGTATGGTACTGAAACATGAACTGTGGGAAAACCGGAACAGAAGAGAATCGAAGCATTTGAGATGTGGTGCTACAGACGAATATTGAAAATCAGGTTGACTGATAAGGTAAGGAATGAGTAGGTGCAGCGCACAATCTGAGAGGAAAAGAATATGTGGAAAAAACTGACAAGAAGAAGAGGCAGGATGATAGGGCATCTGTTAAGACACAGGGAATGACTTCCGTGGTATTAGAGGGAGTTGTATAGGAAAAAAAAACCTGTAGAGGAAGACGGAGATTGGAATACATCCAGCAGATAATTCAAGATGCTGCTCGCAAGTGCTACACTGAGATGAAGAGGTTGACGCAGGAAAGGAATTTGTGGCGGGCCGCATCAAACCAGTCAAAACAAGGATGACTCAAAAAACAAAAAAAACAAAACGAAAGAAAGCCATCCGATAATGGGGGATGGAGGGGTGGTAGGGGGGAAGGCGAGTTCAAGCTCCGTAACAGTATGTTTAGGAAACACAAACAGCATGCGCGGCTCATGATTGAAGTGGCACGTGCTTGGAACCCACAACAGCGTTTGCTACTGGCTCTGCATCCTTTCATGATAATGCACTATGACACAGGGCAAAACCTATGCAGGATCTCCTGCGTACGTATCAGACCGTGCGATTACGACTTGTTCGCCAAAGTAAAGGGACGTCTTCGTGACACACTCTGCAACACGAGAGCAGACACTATCCGTACCATAGGGCGATCCTTGCGAGCCATCGAGAGAAATGGACGCGCTGACGCTGTGCGATGTCCCCCATCTCTGTGGGAGAAGGTAATCGAGATGCGTGGCGATTATATTGAGGGCACGTAATGTGTTGAAAGCCTGTTAACGAAGACTGGTATGAGTTGTAACCGTGTTGCCTCCACTTTTTTACCAACTCGTATACATTTTTTTCAAGGGGGACCCACTAGAACAGGGCCACATACTTTATCTGCCGGAGTCACTCGGGGTGTTTACAACCGCAGTCCACTATATTCCATTTTGAGTACACCACCGACAAAACTTCCCCGTCTCGGTAATAAATGAAACCGAATTGATGCGAAAGTAATAGTGTGGAAAGGTAGTTCCAAGTTAAACGAAATTAATGTTGCTACAAATAAGTAGTATTGAAAAAAAACTTAAAAATAAAAAAAAGAACCACTGCGTACAAGTAACTACGGAGTTTTAAAAACGAACTGCTTGCTGATTTGACCCGCCTGGCAATAAACATTTCAACTTCAAAAATGTTTTTGCCAGTTTCAGCTTTATTACACACACTCTCTAAGCGTTCGAAGTGATTTATTGAAATACGAAAGTAGACTTTGTTGGTACCGAGCGCATCAGCTAACACGACATGGGAAAAACTTTAGCCGGCCGCGGTGATCTAGCGGTTCTAGGCGCGCACTCCGGAACCGCGCGACTGCTACGGTCGCAGGTTCGAATCCTGCCTCGTGCATGGATGTGTGTGATGTACTTAGGTTAGTTAGGTTTAAGTAGTTCTAAGTTCTAGGGGACTGATGACCACAGATGTTAAGTCCCATAGTGCTCAGAACCATTAGAACCATTTTTTGGGAAAAACTTTATTGAATTTGTGTAGCAACATTAAATGTCCATTTGGAAGGCCAAAGCACCTTGAACTTTCAGTCGTGTTGTGAATGTGATGTGTTAAAATAGAACTATCATCTCCGTAATTTCATTCTACTGATTCAGAAGCTGAGTGAACCTGCAGAGTTCCTTAAAGTAGTTCATGTGATTACTTTAGATGATAGTGTGTGCCTTACGTAAAGCATCCAACTTTTCCTCACAATTTTTGACTACCGATGAAATGAGCTCTCTAACCGACAATCTCGTATACCACCAGAACTTGTACGTTTTACTTTGTCACAGCGCTATCCTCGACATAAACACTTCATAAGGTTCAGTATGACTTGAAATAGGGTCGCAAGTAATTGTAGAAATACAACTATAAGACAATTGTCAACTGAAGCGTTTCAAACAATGCAGCCTAAAGCCTAAATTGTTGATATTAAAAATAGTAAAAATTCCCTTAATCAAAATGCTGAAATACGTTTGGCACGCAATAAGAAATTTTGCTAATAACTACATAAACATTTTGTGACACAGAGTGGCACATTTTAGTGCATATGTAAAACGTTTGTGGTAGTTGTAAAGAACAAAATATTATAGAGGCTGTAACACTACGCTAGTGCACACGATACTCCTCAAAGCCTGTACTATAGTAAGTTGACGGGCTTCACCTTTAGAGAAAGGATTTTTGTATAGACATTGACCGCGTGTACCTGAATGGAGGCAAATCAGACTTACACCCACTCAGTAATAACAATGATACGTCAAACAAGTCCGAAATGCAACTACACGTCAGGACGGACAAGAAACAACACAGAAGATGTTACCAATTTGTTAATAATACGGTCACCAGCCTAATTAGGCATTAACTGAGTTTCTTCCCTGTACAAGTTGACGTACGTTCGAGCATAACAACATGTAATAATACTGCATAATATGGTAAATTTTAGAACCAGAAAATCTACTAAACTGATAATTTCACTTTCTGTACCAATATGGATAAACCATAAATACATAACATTACACTATAATGTTTACTACAAAACTTCCTACTGTCCATTGATCTGATTAAAATCGGGCATAGGTTACCCTAGAAATAGCACTTTCGAAACACACACACAATGTCAATTTTGATAAATGTAAAACACTGATGAATTTTGGGTTTTATATTGACTTTAACTTTACTGGTCTAATCAGTTTAGAACACTTCAGAATTCAAATGAATGAAAAAAGGGGGGGGCCTAAAACTGTTATGATCACTGTATTGAAACTATTAACTATTGAAAGCATTAAGCACTCAAGATTTCCAATATATGAATTACTACTCTTTTTATCTTATTTCCTGCTCATTTAAAATACCATTATATCTGCCTCAAAATAATTAAACTTCATTACTAAACCAATTTCAAAATTATCTTCCCACTTTGTCAGACCTTGGTTATTTACCTATAGATTCATTAACAAAACAGTTCGTTAAACATCATTCTAACATAGCTAGGTCTGCAAGTAATTATTATTAACATAAACTTTAAATCTTCATCTCGGGATACTCGGATTGCACAACATGTGGAAAGGACCCTGTCTAGGTTAGTTGTGAGGATAATTAAATGATAGGACAGTTCTGGTAAAATTTAAGTTGTTATTGAACAGTATGGAACAAAAGTAACACTGGTCCACACGAATACAGTACTAAAAGTTTCAACCTGTTCTTATCGATGCGGCGGTCGGCAGGCAGCGAGATGGCGAGGCACAGGGCACACATACAATCACAGCAATGGCTCTTGATGTAACGGCACTTTGCTTCTTCTTAGCGTCGCAATTTTTTTCTATTTAGTGCCTATGGAATTTTGCCATGCTGTATAGGCGTCGGGACGGCACATCCGAGGCTCAATGAAACTACGTCTTCCAGGAGAGCCTCCTCGATCCAGAACGTGTGGCTCAGACCAATGCCCAACTCCGACTACTACTGCTGAGCCCGTTATGCCGTGCAGCGCCCGTGTGCATTTTCCCGCGCTCGCCTGCCGTCCACCTTTTACCGCTCCCTTACAAGCCGGGTATTCACCCGAGGTTTTGCACTCTACATATCCTAACACATTGCCTACGTATGGACATTATAGAGGTCTATACATTTTAATATATCGAGAATATCTACCTATCATTTACGTAAGTGCCTTTGGCGCAGTCCAACCTCCTATCACAAGATAACTTAAATAGCAAATTACTCATTATTATTAAATTTCTCAGAAAAATAAAATCAAATTTTAGAACACAAACACTTAACTACAAAAGCAAATACAAATACCTATATACACTATAAGACAATTAGTTGCTGCTTGCATTGAATGGCAGTCCATTTCCTTATTTACTAATAAACACACAATATTATTTAGAAAAATCACTACATACATTTGCTGCCTATTATTCATATTTGGGCAGTCCATTTCGCATCATTTTATCACATCACCTGCACCACACTTACAATCCTCCTTTGACTATTTATCTGCCCTCTTTGGTGTTTGGCAGTCCTTTATATTATGACTCATATACTGCCCACTTTGATATTTGGCAGTCCCATCTTTTATTTGGCTTGCAGCATTTACCCTTTCTTTTCAGCCCTTTTCTCCATACATCTTTACATTTATAGTACATTTGGTAATCTGAAACTCACATAAGTACATTAGCACACTGATATTGGTATACATATATTTACAAAGACTTGTTACATTTGGAATAAAATAGTTTCAGCATAGGATACAGCACATTTACTGCAAATTGCTCTCTGAGTGTACTTAGGTCACTCACTCCGAGGAACATACAGTTTCAGGTCCACAACATTTCTTACACCTAAAGGTCTTTTGGATTTTGGGTAGATCAGGTACTAAGCATTATCGTGTGGAATGTTCTGTATTATATACGGTCCATTATAAATATATTTAAATTTGGAAATTTCATGGTTCAGTTCACTAGATTTTTCGTGGGTTTTTAAAAGAACATAAACTCCAATTTTAAATTTTGAATCTTTCAGATTTTTATCATGTCATTTAGATCTAGATTCAGCTTTTTGCTTTGCCCTTTTTCTGACTAATTCTTTCTTTTGACTCAACCCCAAGCTTGTACAAGGTGGAAACTCTAGTTTTTCCTCAATTAAACTTTTACTTCTGCTGTCTAACAGAATTTCTTCCGGTGGGAACCCAGTAGTTTCATGATGTAAGGTTTTCATGACATTCTCAAAATCCGATATAAATCTACCCCAGACTCTAAATCATGCCCCTTCCTGTTCTTTCCACAACGCACATTGGTCGATTGTGACATCGTCCCAAGATACGTTCCTGACCTGTGAACCATTTATATCTGGTGGCTTTTTCGGTTTCTGGAGTTCAAAGTCTTAGCTTACTTGAACCCTTTGTAAAATAAACATTGAGTCGTCAGGTGGCTCTTTCTTTCTGTGTTCAGTCTCAACATCTGGGTTTTGTTTTGAAACTTCGTCATCAATAGTTACATTATCGCAATTAGCTGTATTCCCTTTACTTTCACTAGTACCGAAATATTCGTCATCTGAATTATCGTCAAAATCCGACCATTCTGGATCGCTTTCAGGTTCTAACATAAAAGCTTTTCTGAGACAGGCACTAAGTTCTTCCTCTGCATTTTCATCAGGCTTTGATTTTAACTCAGAATCTTCTTTTGGAAAAACGGCCTCATTATCGGCTTTACTCACATCCACTGTTACTTCAAATTTAGTGTAATCCTCGTGGACTTCAATTACTTTTAGGTAATTATCTGCCCCTTCCCCACGGTGACTTTCGGTAGCAGCGTGTACCGTTGGCGGATCGTTAACAGAAGTTACTTCCTCGTCAATGCTTAGGATTTCATCCTCCAATTCCTTCCTATCTTTAATCATTGTCCTATCGGCAGCACGCGTACTTTGCGCGGCGCTATTTACTCTCTCGTCTTCAAATTTGGGCCACGTCACCTTATCGACGTCCCTACTATTTCCTTTTCTACTAATTAACCTCCTTGCCTCATACTCCTTCTTAAAATCCTCCCACTCACATTGCTTGAGGCCCTTGTACAGATCGTCGATCTGCACACGCCAATTACTTACTTCCGTTAATTCATTCTCGCCATTTACTTCATTGCTACCACTGCTAACCGCACCTCTCTGTGTATCCACAGTTTCATCTATTATTTCCTTCGCCACGGAATTACCACTCGTAATGTATTCACCAGCTCTTACGGCAATGTTCGTACCTAATGCTGCCGCATTGCTAGCGGCTTCTCTCTGAACAGCTGTTCTGCTAGGCTGGGCCGTTGACCTCTGATCCTCCACTCGCCTGTTAACATGTAACACTCTGCGCAGCGAAGATGAGTCATTTGTGTGCGCACCTGACGCTTGTTCCGCAACGACACGTTGCGTTGTTCCACGCCTGTCTCTAACCTGTCTCATAATTTTACTGTCAGTCTGGTAACTTTTCTTAAATCGGGGCCGGTATGTACTGTCCGCTTCCGTTTGGCCCGCAACGTTCGCGGAAATCAGTTTCCCGCGTCGTTATTATTTTGCGCAGTGTACCCTCTACCGCGACCTAGATAACTCCCTCTTCCTCTGCCTCTTCCTCTTCCTCTCTGTATCACGTTGATGCGAAACCCATCGCCGTCATTTCTCTCGTCATTATTACGATTATTCCTGTTACTAAAATTTTGATAATTGGCACGACTTTCGCGCCAATGGTCTTCGTCTTCGACCCTTTCGAGAAATGCTTGGAAGCTGCGATGATTGCTTCCCACGTATCTCTTTGAATCTTCTGGAAGCTTTTTATACAGCTCCCATATGATTTCTGAATCGGATATTCTTCCTCTTAAATGCGTCAACTTCCGGTACCAATATTCGCAGAAATCTTTCAAAGAATTCCTGCCCCTGTTATCATGAAGTTTGGCCATGATAAACTCGCGCCACAAATGATCCTGTTTTTGTTCGGACCAATATTCTTCCGTAAACTTTTGCTTAAATTCTTCGAACGTCATTTGTTCAGTATTCAAATTAATTCCCCAGCGCTTAGCGTCACCTGCTAAGGCACTAATTACTACGTTTATCTTTTCCTGACCATACAAGTGTTCAGGAAACATCCTCTCGCAATTTTTGATGAAATCTAATGGATGCCATCCGTTATGTTTCTTGGCGGAATCGAAGCGTTCCTCACCTTCCAACAGCTTCGTAAGTGGTGTGCCATTACAGACAACACCAGGCCTATCTTTGATTTTATTCTCGAGATCGAAAATTTTGCCTTGAATTTTCGATGTATTTTGTTCACACTTTTGTACACATCCGGTTACTTTTTCGTCTAATTCTCTTTCAGTGTCTGAAACTGCCTTTTTCAACTGTGAGATTCCGTGTTGACATTCGTTTACGATCTCAGTTTTAAGACCGAAAACTTTTTCGTCTACTTTTGTTTCAACCAGAGGCTCCACTTTCTCTTGGATGCTGAGAATTTCAACATCAAACCTACTGTTAATGTTGTCAATTTCCCCCTGCATAGTATCCATATTTTTGTTAATTGTGTGAATTTCAAATTTCATAGTATTTACTACAGAGCTTAAACTACTCACGTTTTGTTCTACCTGTTCTATTTGTTTACTAATTTTAATTCCTTGTTCTTCTACCTGTGCTTTAAGCTGACCAACGTGTGTTTTCAGCTGATCATTCTGTGTTTTGAGCTGATGGCTCTGTGTTTTAAGCTGCTCGGCAACGTGTGTTTTAAGCTGATTATTCTGTGTTTTGAGCTGCTCACTCTGTCCTGCAATTTGTTTGGTTAATTGTTCAAATAAATCGTTCATGCTTAAAATTTTCACACTGTTTTGTTCTACGGAATCGGTGTGTTCCAATCCTACTTCAAAAGTTTCTTTCGGTTCTTTCTTTATCTGTGGAGAATCAAACATGTCAGTGGATTCGTTCACGTACCCACTATCGTCTACAAAGTCATCCTCTACTTCCTGTTTTATTCCTTGCTGTGTTCGAGACGATCTCGACATTTCAATCTGTTCGTTAACGTGTTCGTGATATTGTATGTACGCCAATTGTCTTCCTCTAACGCCATCTGTTATCTGGCCGCGTAAACTCCTGCTATTGCCAGCCGCATTTTCCATTACGCTCGGCACATCTACTCTGTCTACGTTCCTGTCCATACTGAATGCAAATTACACCACACTACCGTACTTGACGTTCACTGCTATTTATTTTACTGAATAATATTGCAATTCGTGCCACTGAACACCCACTGTTCATTATTCACATTAACTTCTAATCGACAACAAGTGGACGTCCTGTCACCGGGAGCCACTTGTAACACTACGCTAGTGCACACGATACTCCTCAAAGCCTGTACTATAGTAAGTTGACGGGCTTCACCTTTAGAGAAAGGATTTTTGTATAGACATTGACCGCGTGTACCTGAATGGAGGCAAATCAGACTTACACCCACTCAGTAATAACAATGATACGTCAAGCAAGTCCGAAATGCAACTACACATCAGGACGGACAAGAAACAACAGAGAAGATGTTACCAATTTGTTAATAATACGGTCACCAGCCTAATTAGGCATTAACTGAGTTTCTTCCCTGTACAAGTTGACGTACGTTCGAGCATAACAACATGTAATAATACTGCATAATATGGTAAATTTTAGAACCAGAAAATCTACTGAACTGATAATTTCACTTTCTGTACCAATATGGATAAACCATAAATACATAACATTACACTATAATGTTTACTACAAAACTTCGTACTGTCCATTGATCTGATTAAAATCGGGCATAGGTTACCCTAGAAATAGCACTTTCGAAACACACACACAATGTCAATTTTGATAAATGTGAAACACTGATAAATTTTGGGTTTTATATTGACTTTAACTTTACTGGTCTAATCAGTTTAGAACACTTCAGAATTCAAATGAATGAAAAAAGGGGGGGGGGGCCTAAAACTGTTATGATCACTGTATTGAAACTATTAACTATTGAAAGCATTAAGCACTCAAGTTTTCCAATATATGAATTACTACTCTTTTTATCTTATTTCCTGCTCATTTAAAATACCATTATATCTGCCTCAAAATAATTAAACTTCAATACTAAACCAATTTCAAAATTGTCTTCCCACTTTGTCAGACCTTGTTTATTTACCTATAGATTCATTAACAAAACAGTTCGTTAAACATCATTCTAACATAGCTAGGTCTGCAAGTAATTATTATTAACATAAACTTTAAATCTTCATCTCGGGATACTCGGATTGCACAACATGTGGAAAGGACCCTGTCTAGGTTAGTTGTGAGGATAATTAAATGATAGGACAGTTCTGGTAAAATTTAAGTTGTTATTGAACAGTATGGAACAAAAGTAACACTGGTCCACACGAATACAGTACTAAAAGTTTCAACCTGTTCGTATCGATGCGGCGGTCGGCAGGCAGCGAGATGGCGAGGCACAGGGCACACATACAATCACAGCAATGGCTCTTGATGTATCGGCACTTTGCTTCTTCTTAGCGTCGCAATTCTTTTCCATTTAGTGCCTATGGAATTTTGCCATGCTGTATAGGCGTCGGGACGGCACATCCGAGGCTCAATGAAACTACGTCTTCCAGGAGAGCCTCCTCGATCCAGAACGTGTGGCTCAGACCAATGCCCAACTCCGACTACTACTGCTGAGCCCGTTATGCCGTGCAGCGCCCGTGTGCATTTTCCCGCGCTCGCCTGCCGTCCACCTTTTACCGCTCCCTTACAAGCCGGGTATTCACCCGAGGTTTTGCACTCTACATATCCTAACACATTGCCTACGTATGGACCAGACGCACGGTTACAATTTTAAACATGTTACAATAATTTCAACGTTTCTTACATTTCAATTCTGTTACAATATTGTTGGACATTTGACATAAACATTAATATTCACATCGAAATTTGTTTACAGTTTTCTTAACACAATGACATGAAAAAAAAAAGAAATGAAATCAGAACATCGATTACACTAATTTATCGAAAATTCAGAAGAGAAAAAAACATAATATTTATATGTACAATAGTACAGCGTTGTTGTTGTTACAAGGCATTCTTGGTGTTCTTGCCGCGTCAGACCTACACAAAACCTAAACGTTTAGACAGTCACTCCATCATTCTTTTTACATAAAATGATTATGGAGGAGGAAGAATAAAAGGAAAAGGAAGGAACTACTGTTTTATGATGCATCGGGACTTAATGCAGAATCAGCCACGATGAGTGAAAATGTATGCCAGACCGGGTTCGAAAGCAGGATCTCCTGCATACAGGGCACTTGTGTTAACGGCTGCAAAATCGGCACGCAGTTTCCATCGCATCGCGGACTATCTCGGTAAGCCTCCGGCTGGCCCGCATTCCCATTTAATGTCACTCATCCGCAGCCACTGTTCATGTTCTCCATGCTGTCTATTTCCGAGTTTGAAGCGGGAGGTCGAACGTAATTGTGCATAAGTACTGAAGGTTGTGTATTCATTGGCGATCGAGGCACATCAGTTATATGAACGTGAGATGTCTGTTCTTTCGGACACGTCCAAAAGAACAGACACCATGCATTCATATAATCCATCATCTTAGTCAACAGTAACTGACAGTCATGGCCGCAGCTTTGGTGGGTTTTTACCACCCGTAGGCCGCTAGTGATTGGTCGTCGTACGTCGTCGTTATGTCATGGTACCAGCGAGTGTATAAATGTCTGCTCCAGTGACAATATCACTCTTGTGGGAACGTCAACAATTCAGCACGTTACTCTGAACAGGGCTGTATAAATGATTCATTCTTATCCTCATCCAAGGAATGAACAGAAACGTAAACTCACCGAGTTGGATTGTGCCCACCGTTGACGTTAAAGAGTGCAGTCCCTTGACAAAATGGTGAAAAAACAAGAAAAGAGCCTTTGTGTGTAGGGATATGCGAGATGCTTCTATACGAAGAGTGTCCGTGAGTTCAGAATGACCACCGTATGAACCGAGTATTGTGTGTTGTTGTCGACAATATAAAGACACTGGTTATCGCTGTAAACAGAAAGAGTACCGGAAAGATGCAACCATGGAAAGGGCGAGGGACGTTTTCGTATGCAAACGAAAAACAACAAAGTGAACGGTCCGCTCAGACCTCGAATTCCGAATATCTCAGCAAACTGTATGGAACATTTTGTGACGACAATTACATTTCAGAAGTACATTTAATTGTGCATCAGAAAGCAACAAGCATTTGAGAATGAACATTTAGTCTTCAAGCTGATATTCGGTGACGGAGCAGCCTTCCATTTAGCTGGAAACGTTAATCGTCGCAGTGTGAGGCTATGGGCAGTGGACATCCTCGTAAAATTGTGGCCCACAAACGAGATTCGCCGAATGTTAAGGTCTTCTGCGGAATGGCGCAGATACAGCTGCATGACCGATCTTCTTCTGCGAGAAGACTGTGAGGGGTAGGTCTCACCTTGATGTAGCAGTTCTAGTTGTTTCCAGACCTGAGTGTTGATTCAGATAAATTCTTCTTCCAAGAACATGGGGCACTCTCTCATTGGAGCAGCGACGTTCCACGCTCACTAAGTGATGAACTTCCGAAAAGCCGTATTGGGTGTAGTGTTGGAGATGGTTCGGTCCCTTGCCCCCCACCCCTTCCGCCGTACCTTCCAGATTGAGTGGTACAAGGCTTTGTGACATCTTTCTTTGGTGGTACGTTAAGGACATGCGACCAGACTGAGGAACACATCACTGTTGCTGTGAGAACCATTGACACGGAAGGAACCTGACTCTCGTTTGAACGTGTGTCGTGTACCCAGGGGGACACTCATAGGACATTTGCAGACCGAAAAATGCAAACCTGGTGTGTTTACGGGCCAAGTCATACATCAACTATGTTTGTGCATGTACTATTTCGCAATGTAGAGCATTGAAAATCGTGACTCGTTTACGGTATTCCTTTATCTTATCAGTGTCGAAAGTTCGCTTCCATGCGCAACTAAGTGTATAGTCGCTGTGCGGATTGACGTTATTCTCGCAGATTGTAATTTCTACTCCTTCTTTAATAACAGAAACTCAGTATGTGGAAGTCTTAAGAATTACTTCGTAGTTGGACGTATTTAGAAACTACGGAATTCCCAATTTCTCGAGTTTTCATGTCCGTACAATTGTATACTTCTCTTGAAACTTAAATTTTAAACAGTGATGCAAGTAACTGCAAAGATACATATCAAATTACTTTTTCTGGTGTCACAACAAATACATTCCAGTCATAATGGAATTTTTGAATCTTGTTATACATGGTTTCTTGCTTCTTTAACATGGTTTTCGGCGGGAAAAGCAACGAATGATAGAGACAGGGCAGAAAAGAAACGATTCCCAAAGAATACAAAATATTTAATTACTATGGACGGACGATTTTTGGAACACAATCTCTGGTACCGCGCGCCGCGGAATTTGAATCCCCGCCAGACGTCATGGACGTAGAAGACCCCTAGAGGTCTCTGCACCATCGCGCCATAAGCTGTGGCGGCGCGCGCCTCCTGGCCCTCATTTACAGTGAGGGCGCCACAGTGGAACACGTAGTTGCAGCGCCTGCCTGTCGCTCAGCCTGCAAGTCTAACCTTGCGTACGTCTCAGGACATATCGCCTCGCCTTAGACAGCGTATTTACTTTCGTGCTTTGTTCAGGTGTGGACGTGGTTGTCTAGTTAGGATTTCTTGACTCTGTTGTTTCGTAGTTGTTGTTGTCGTAAGGTCCTTCATTGGTCGTGTCCGTCCTCTCCCATTGTGTTGTTCGTGGGCCGCTCCGCGGGTCCCGCCGCGTTTTCCGTCACTTCAACCCCGCGACTGTTCCGGTCACCGTTACAATACAATCTAGAATCTACATCTACATTTATACTCCGCAAGCCACCCAACGGTGTGTGGCGGAGGGCACTTTACATGCCACTGTCATTACTCCCTTTTCTGTTCCAGTCGCGTATGGTTCGCGGGAAGAACGACTGTCTGAAAGCCTCCGTGCGCGCTCGAATCTCTCTAATTTTACATTCGTGATCTGCTCTGGAGGTATAAGTAGGGGGAAGCAATATATTCGACACCTCATCCACAAACGCACCCTCTCGAAACCTGGTGAGCAAGCTACACCGCGATGCAGAGCGCCTCTCTTGCAGTGTCTGCCACTTGAGTTTGATAAACATCTCCGTAACGCTATCACGGTTACCAAATAACCCTGTGACGAAACGCGCCGCTCTTCTTAGGATCTTCTCTATCTCCTCCGTCAACCCGATCTGGTACGGATCCCACACTGATGAGCAATACTCAAGTATAGGTCGAACGAGTGTTTTGTAAGCCACTTCCTTTGTTGATGGACTACATTTTCTAAGGACTCTCCCAATGAATCTCAACCTGGTACCCGCCTTACCAACAATTAATTTTATATGATCAATCCACGTCAAATCGTTCCGCACGCATACTCCCAGATATTTTACAGAAGTAACTGCTACCAGTGTTTGTTCCGCTATCATGTAATCATACAATAAAGGATCCTTCTTTCTATGTATTCGCAATACATTACATTTCTCTATGTTAAGGGTCAGTTGCCACTCCCTGCAGCAAGTGCCTATCCGCTGCAGATCTTCCTGCATTTCGCTACAATTTTCTATTGCTGCAACTTCTCTGTATACTACAACATCATCCGCGAAAAGCCGCATGGAACTTCCGACACTATCTACTAGGTCATTTATATATATTGTGGAAAGTATTGGTCCCATAACACTCCCCTGTGGCACGCCAGAGGTTACTTTAACGTCTGTAGACGTCTCTCCTTTGTTTAGAAGTAATCTATTTAAATTCTGACTCCGATGCTCTGAACAAAAATATACACAGAGCAAAATGGATTCGTGTTATTAAACTGAGCTCGTCTCTCACTGCAACAAAACAACCTTTGTACTCTCGTATTTAGCAGAGGGGGTCAGTAAGTAATAGAACACATTTTTTTTCTGAAAGCAGATTTGTTTGATTCAGGATTCTAACCATTATTCCCCAGTCTTCTGGCTACAGACCACTATTCATCAAGGTAATCTCCCTACAACGCTATGACCTTAAACCACCTTAGTGGGAGGCCCTGTATGGTCGCATGGTACCACTGTACTGGTAGACGTCGGAGACAACGTCTTACTCCATCAATAACGTCCACATCATCCATGTACTGCTTCACGAGGAATTCATCCTTCATTGGGCCAAACAGATGGAAGGTACGGGATCCGGGCTGCAAGAAGGATCAGGAAGGACAGTCCGGTGAAAGTTTGTGAACTACTATCGGATGCACAGACTTGTGTGAGGCCCGTTGAGAAGCGACGTGTAAGATTGTGATCCGTTGGCCTCCTCAAATGTGTCTCCACTTTCCAACACTACAGGAGAGGCAGCTGTGTGCGGACTGCCGGCATCCGGAAGATCGGGCATGTTTTTGCGACGTCGTTGCGGTGATGACTTACGTCTCATCCAACTGCCAGATCTCCGTAGATATTCTGCAAGCGCTTATGAGTATCTGGAAAGCTCTGGTTTCTCGCCAAAAAAACTCAATAACAGCTCTCTGTCTGGAAAGCTCCTCCGTTGCAGACGCTATTTTGAAGGCTACTTGTCGTACTGCCACATTTCGGAACATCAGGAACGTGTAAGAGCTGAAGCGGGAATATTCCATGATGTCCCACAACAAATTTCGCGTTTTTCATATGAAACTGACCCAGAAGAGGAAGTGTTGAATTTCTTATTGAACGCCCTCGCACGTTCCAGGTGCATATGCTCTCGTTTCAGACCACTTTGTAGTAAACTGTGATGCTAACGAGAATGACCACTGCACAGTGTTGAACCTATACGCTTTCAAGAATTCCCTCTTCCTTTTTAGTGAAACTGCAATTGAGTGTCTGGTCTATTCGCTACCCGACAGAAGCCACTATTTGTGCGCATTGCAGACGAGCATTTTAGTCTAGACTCTTTGCCGTTGTTGCATCACTGTTTTATTGAGGTTCCGTTTTCATTGCGTATGGCGTAATCATTAGTCATGCTGCGTAATTTAATGACATTTTCATGCCAGCACATGTACTCATGCGCTTAATAATGCAGCTGTGTCAGTCACAACATTTATGCAACAATATCGTATGAAAACAACTGGTAGTTATTCAAAACGTATAAATATTTATGGTCTATTGCATTACGAAAATAAGTGAGCGCTACCGTCTGCATGAAAGCGGACGTTGTACACTTATTACATCTATAACGGTGACCATAATGTTTTATAACATTCCATCTAAAATATTTATAGTCATATTGATAGTCATGATATTACAGGAACAAGCCCATACTTATTCATAAAATAATACGTTACTTATGCGACTATACTCGTATAGGATGCTTGGCATACCAATTTTATTGCATTTAGATATTAATTTATTGCTCCTAAATTTTAGAGTAAACGATTTAGAACTACTCTCTGTAAATCATTGTGAATTCATGTATTACGGATTTTTTGTTTAATTCTTGGTAGAAAAATTCCCTATTTAACATTGAATAAGAGGTACACCTTTTTCCCCTACTGATTTTTGTTTATTTCAAATTAGTTTTCGGCTTATTGCGCAAGCTTCAGAAATAACTGACCAGCGTCTGAAAGGGATACTAATTCTCCGGTAAATTCTTACATATCCAAACATTATAAGCACAGACGCAATCCATTTGTAAGAGTGTTGTGCACATACTTGCTTCATAACGCTGGAACTGTACGCTGCACAATGGATTATTAACCACAATAAATATTTAAATGTTATTACATGCTAAATGGCTATAATACTAAAGTTATGAGGTCCTGATATTGGCTGAGAAACTGTTAAAACGTGCACTATCCATTTGCATTCTGCAAGAAACACGTTTTTAACTCTGTAGATTAAACTTCAGGCCACGGACAGTATTATACACAATAACTGAAATACGCAATTTTATAGCATCACAGGTTATATGGTTACGATGTCATAGTTTGTGACGTCGTGATATTGGCTAAAGACTGTATAACAGAGGGCTAGTAACTTACGTTGCGCAACAAACATATTTTGCATTGTAAATTACATTTCGTGCAAAGGGCAATATTAAACACATTACATGGTTAAAATACTCGTAGAAAATATTACAATATAACAGACCATATGGTTGAATTTTGTGGAGCATGGAAGGGTAGAGATACCAAGTGCACACAGAATTACATATAGCCAACAAAGGAAGGAAACTAAGCCTGTCAGAATAGCTTGCAGTAAACAAACATTTGGCTCAAAAGCCCCAGCTGGTTCTAAACGATCATTTACAGCTGAGCACATCCCCACAAAATTGAAACACAATAGAATTTCGTATTCCTTACCTTCCTTACCCCACATACTTCATCAATATAGCTTGTAATACAGTAATCGTTTGTGTTAGCCGTTTAGTGTGTTTAATATTGGTCATTGCATTAAATGTAATTTACAATATAAAGCAAGTTTTTTGCCCAAAATAAATTAGTATTGCTCAGTTAGATAGTTCTCAACCAATCTCACGGTCTCAGAAACTATGGCTCATCACTATATAACCTTTATTACTGTACGGTTGTGTATTTTAATTATTACGCATAATAGTATCTATTGCCCAAATTTTAATTTGCAGTGTTATAACATGTTTGTTGCACAACGGTACTGAAAAGTACCCAGTTTAAAAGCTTCTCAGCCGGTACTATGGATCAAAACAAGAAAAAGTGTCCAGTAAACATAAACTCTAAAGTGAATATCCTAAGCGCTATGAGCACTTCTTCATCTTCGCTGCTGTGAAAACACATCTCTTCTGCTGTACAAGTGCTCATAGCTTTGAAAGCTACAGAACAATTTTTTTTTTTGCTCCTCTCAACATCCGAAAGGGCAAAGAACTCGCAATAGAACAGATTTGTTTCACAGTATCAAAGATGAAAAGCGCTCATATCTCTAAAGATAGTTTAGAAGCGACATTTAATATAGTTTTTTGCTTCGAAAGATCGTTCGCGTCATATCTCTGAATACTGACCATTTCTCCTGCGAAAACTTGCAGAAAGAATGTCACATTATTAAGGTGGATTTTTTGGATGAAGATGATGAAGTATGTTATTAACCACGTGGCAATGTATGGTATCTTTCTTCATAGGTCATTTCGACAACTCCTGTGTAAGTGAATATTTTCCATCTAACGACCAGCAATTCGCTATGATATGCTTCATGATGTTTTACTTTTATTTGGAATTTCGCCACTGTGTGTATTTTTATGTTACTTTACAAGTATCTTTGTTGTATCTGTCTTTCTTTTTCAGTAACTGCTTGATCTGAGGCAGTTCTAGGAAAGGGTTGAAACCGGAAATCCACTAGAATAAAGAAGTTACCGAATCGGTATTTGTATTTATACAATGAAGCGCCAAAGAAACTGGTATAGGCAAGCGTGTTCAAATACAGATATATGCAGACTGGCAGAACACGGCGTTGCGGTCGACAACGCCAATGTAAGGCAACAAGTGTCTGGCGCAGCTGTTAGATCGGTTACTGGCAGATTATCATGATTTAAGTGAGTTTGAACTTGATGCTATAGTCAGCACATGAGTGATGGGACACAACATCTCCAAGGTAGCTATGAAGTAGGGTTTTTCCCGTACGACTATTTCACGAGTGTAACATGAGTATCAGCAATCTGGCACAGTATCAAAACTCCAACATCGCTACGGCCGGAAAAGACCAACGGCGACTAAAGAGAGTCTTTCAATGTGACAACCCCTGCGCAACTTTCTACAGTTTTCAACTCTGGACCATCAGTGCGTGCGAACATTCACCGAAACATCAGCCCTATGGGATTTCGGAGCCGAAGCCCCAATCGTGTACCCTTGACGACTGCATGCACAGAGCTCTACGCCTCGCCTTGGTCCGTCAACACCGGCATTGGACGAGTCTCGTTTCAAATTGTATCGAAAGGAAGGACGTGTACGGGTACTGAGATAACCTCATGAATCCATGGTGTGAGGCGTGTGCAGCTGGAGTGATATGGGATCTCTGATACGTCTAGACACGACCCTGACACGTGACACGTTCGTAAACATCCTGTCTGATTACCTGCATCCAATCAACGTCTAGATACGACTCTAACAGGTGACACGTTCGTAAGCAACCTGTCTGATCACCTGCATCCATTCATGTTCATTGTGCGTTCGGACTTCAGCATTTCCAGCAGGACAATGCGAACACCCTCCTCCCTCCCCCCCCCCCCCCCCACACACACACACAACTTCCCAGACATGAATATTATTGAGCATATTTGGGACGCCTTGCAACTTGCTGTTCAGAAGAGATCTCCACCCCCTCATTCTCTTACGTATTTATGGACAGCCCTGCAGGATTCATGGTGTCAGTCCCCTCCAGCACTACTTCAGAAACTAGTTGAGTCCGTGGTACGTTTTGTTGTGGCAATTCTGCTTGCTCGCGGAGGCCTGACACGATACTGCGCAGGTATACCAGTTTCTTTGGCTGTTCAGTGTAATTAATGATGTATTTTTCGTGAGCGTTAGCTAAGGCAGTAAGGCAATTAAGAGCTCGTCAAGATGAATCACACGATGCAAATGAAAAAGACAATTCACGCCTTGGGTAGCCAGAGTCAGAGCAAGTCACGCGGTTTCCAGACAAGCGGCTGCGCTACGCGCGCCAAAGTGGTTCGGTTCGAAGCGGCAGGTGGCCGGCACGCGGAAAGCACTGACGTGAGCCCCGCGGCGGGCACTGCACGACCGAGCGCGCATTAATTCCATTGCGGCGGCGGACAGTTAAGCCGCCGCCACCCTCGGCCGGCCGCTGACACTCGATCGGCTATCGATTGCGGCCCCTCGCGGTACCCGGCGCCCGCCACCCTTGCGTTCGGCAACAGCGGCGGAAGGGACGCCCCTAATCGCCCGCCGCCCGCCGCCCGCAACGCTCCGCTGCGCCAAATCTGACGGCTCCTCTACGTCAGCTCCGCCGCTGTTGCACCTGGCCTATCCACAGAGAGGCTCTCAAGTCGCTACACAATCTTCAGTCGCTCTTCTGTTCTAACCTTGTCGTACGAGAAGAATACGTTAAGTGCCGTCACCTAACTTCCCAAAAACTTCGCTCAGTGGAAGAGGAGTCAAAATAAGAGAGCACGTGTGCAGTCGTATCCATAGATACTCGATCGTTTCCAAAAAGAATTGACGAACGAAGGTTTCTAGGTGTTTTCGAGGTATTCCATGTAGCTTTTACTGCGCGACGTTAGACGAAGTGGTGGTTCTGTGGCTTCATCGTCAAGGCATCAGATGGGTTAAGTGGGCCTTATGATATTCTCGTTATAGTCCCTTTTCAGAAGTACTGTTACGCAATTTATTTCATATATTTCTTTTTTAATTAATAAGAAGAAAATGAACGAATATTGTTGCAGCCAACGACTGGAAATGATTTTCTTTCTGTTCTATATATATATACAGGGTGAAAAGTATTTAAACCGACAACCTCTGGGAGGTTGTAGGAGACATCAAAACAAATATTTTTCCCTAAAGTCATTTTTTATTATGAGGAGTATTGAAACTGGTAGAGCCGGCCGAAGTGGCCGTGCGGTTAAAGGCGCTGCAGTCTGGAACCGCAAGACCGCTACGGTCGCAGGTTCGAATCCTGCCTCGGGCATGGATGTTTGTGATGTCCTTAGGTTAGTTAGGTTTAACTAGTTCTAAGTTCTAGGGGACTAATAACCTCAGCAGTTGAGTCCCATAGTGCTCAGAGCCATTTGAACCATTTTTGAAACTGGTAGAGGAAGATTTCTCTGGCGGAAAATTAATTAAACCAACAAACACTTTTCCATTTTTTTATTGCCAAGAAACAACAACTAGGTAGCAGACAAGGCCCAATTTAACAGTCCCCAACAACAACGACCCACACATTAGCGAAAACCCGCACTTCATGAGCGCTAGTAACTGCGGCATGTCGGTTATCCTCACTCCAAACATGCGAATTGTGCATATTGAAGACTCCATCACATCCGAACGTTCCTTCATCGGTAAACAACACAAAGGATGAAAATGTAGGATGCATTTCACACTGTTCCACGTACCACTGCGAAAACTGTACTCTGCGTGGATAATCAACTGGTTCCAGGTTTTGGACACGCTGTAAGTGAAATGAACGTAACAATTGCTCTCGAATGACTGTTCTTACATTCGTCTGATTCGTCCCCATGTTATGTGCAATTTCACGAGTGCTAATTGAAGGATCCCGCTCCACAAGCTGCAAGACAGCTTCCTCAACTTGCATCGTTCTCACCGTGCGACGGCGTCCCTGTCCAGGTAATCTGAAAAATGACCCAGTCTTATGCAGACGTTGGTACACAGCAGCAGAGGTCGTATGATGCGGGTCACGGCGATTAGGATATTGTTGTTGATAAATCCGCTGTGCAGCTCGTCCGTTGTTGTGCGCTACGTAATACGCACCAACCATATCAGCGTACTCACTCCAGGTCCATCGCTACATTAGTAAACAGAGCCAATGCACTACTACACTGATCGACAGCAGTTGCCTACAACTGAAGAGCGTAATACGCCCTCTAACAACTGAAGATCGTAATACCGCCTCTAACAACTGAAGAGCGTAATACAGCCTCCACCGATTTAAATAATCATCATAGGAAAAAATGACATTAGGGAAAAGTACTTGTTTTGATGTCCCCTACAACCTCCCAGGGTTTGTCGGTTTAAATACTTTTCACCCTGTATATTTTCTCGGGCGTGCAGCCGCGTAAATTTGACTTCTTCTCCTAATATTTCAGCTGAATACTTCCGAGCTATCTTCAGAGTGAACCGAGGTGACTGGCGCTCCAGCACTTGCTCCGTCCTTTTAAACTCATGGGTCGAACCACTGTGCTTTCGGCCACAGATACACAAGGCGCCAGAGACTTTGGTCGGCGGCATAGAGGTATTAAATATGGATGGAATTAGATCGATGGCTCCGCAGTCGATCCACACAGTGATATCGACGTATCAATGCGACCTGCACCGTTACGACGTCTTTGTGATTTTATTACAGAAAGTGCCGGATTACATGATTTGTTCAAGCTGAAGCCGCTACCTCCGTTAATTTAATTCGTCCCCAACCGAATTTCAATTGCTTCTTTCACTAGGAGTCCCAGAAAGATGAAGTCGTGGCTAGACGTTATCGTACACCACAGGGTGCCCAGTGTCAATACAGTGCTCTGCGACTGCGGATTTATTAGCTTGTGAGAGGTGGGTGGACATTTATTAATTTGATTCTATTTACTGACGAGGCTACATCCACGAAGCACGGAAATGTTAATTTGCATAACATGCATTGTTGGGCAACTGAAAATCCATGTTGGCTGCGGCAAGTTCCACAACAAAAACCGTGATCGGTGAATGTATGGTGTGGGATTCTGGAGGACAGACTTGTAGGCCCCTACTTCGTCGAAGGAAATCTTAGCGGTAGGAAGTACATCACATTCCTACACAACATTAGGTCTGTTATTAGAAGAAATATCTTTAGGAATAAAGAACAGAATGTGTCATCAACACTACGGTTGTCCGGCACATTTTTCGCTAATGGGTAGAAATGAGTTTCAGAGACAATTCCCAAATCGTTCGATTGGACACGGAGGAGATGTGTCGTGGCCGGCTCGTGCGGCAGACTTAACTCCTCTGGATTTTTTCTTGTGAATATTCGTAAAATACATTGTTTATAAAGACGTTCCAACTACACCTGAAGGTAGGGGAACATATTCTCGATAAGTGTCGATGCGATAAGCAATACCACTCAATCCATGATAAGATTGCAGCACTGCATTGATACCAGTGGTCATCCCATTAAAACAAATCAAAGTTGACCTTCACATCCCTGAAGCGACCCCACCTAGCAACAAAAAGAAGCACGTGATATTATGGCGCCACGTTGTCCCATGCAACTTTTGTCCCACAAACCTTTCAGTTCCTATAATACTTTCGGAGTTATTTTCGGTGGCAGTAGCTAGTGACTCACCCGGTATTTCCTCAGGAAGACGTTCTGACCAAAATCAATATTAGCGAATACTAAGATGAGAATGTACAACTCAGTGATGTGCTCAGCAGTCATCTACAGTTCAGAAACCTGGAGCAAGACTAAACAAGAATAGGAAAAACTAGTTATATTTGAAAGAAGATTAATGAGGAAGATGTGGACACCGATCATAGATAAAGGGAAATGAGAACCAGGAAGAAGAAATCTGCCTTTTGGTGAACCAAACATGAGTCCTACAGAAGCTGAAGAGCAAAAGCCTCCAGTGGATGGGACACGTACCGCCGTCCGGGGTGGCCGAGCGGTTCTAGGCGCTACAGTCTGGAACAGCGCGACCGCAACGGTCGCAGGTTCGAATCCTTCCTCGGGCATGGATGTGTGTGATGTCCTTATGTTTAACCAGTTGTAAGTCTAGGGGACTGATGACCTCAGATGTTAAGTCCCATAGTGCTCAGAGCCATTTCTGAACACTACATCTAACTGCCACATACATATTCACTGCACATGTAGGACTGATTTATATTCGTAACTAATTTTGTAACTGAATTTATAAGTATATAATTTATTACATAGCAATTTTTAAGTGGATGTATTGTATGTGATTTATATTGAAGAAAAAATGCTGTTTCTTAAACATTCAATAGCTTTAGTAAAATAGCATCTTCCGCACGAATTAAGACAGAATCATATGGTGCGAGCGCGTGCTGAAAAGTAAAAACTCAGAAATTTTTATGCAAAAACGCTCATACGTTAGTTAGGTTTAAGTAGTTCTAAGTTCTAGGGGACTGATGACCTCGGAAGTTAGATCCATAGGCTCAGAGCCATTTGTACCGTTTTTGGCCACGTACCCCAGAAAGGTTAAGAAAGCACTTGAGGGGAAATCAAACACTAGACGCCCCATAGGTCTACATCTACATCTACATCTATACTCCGCGAGCCACCTTACGGTGTGTGGCGGAGGGTACTTATTGTACCACTATCTGATCCCCCCTTCCCTGTTCCATTCACGAATTGTGCGTGGGAAGAACGACTGCTTGTAAGTCTCCGTATTTGCTCTAATTTCTCGGACCAAGAGAGTGCTAGATGGAAGACCTGGCAACCCTGGGGATTGAAGACAGCTGGAGGAACCGAGCACAAAACAAACAGGCAGTTTTTAGAAGCAGCGCTGTTCTTCAGGTCCAATTATGGCACGTTATGTATATGCGAATATACGTACGTAAATCAGAACAGAAGCTTCATTTCTGCTATTCAACCTATATATCGAAGAAAATAAAAGAAGTGTTCAGAAATTGGTTTAAAATTCATGGCGACAGGATGTTAATGACAAAATTCGACAATGATATTGTTGTACTCTGATAGTACTAAATTAACTGAATGCAGAATATGTTGCGACAGTAGACAACAAGATAATCGACTTACTGAGAAGCAGGACAAATAGGACTAGCTATAAACGTAGAAACAAAACCGGGTAGCACATGGTAACGGTGAGACGGAATATTGCTGCCCTGGGAGGATATTAACGAACGGTAGAAGAAGCCAGTAGGACGTAAGAAACAGATCAAAATAGGGCTACGTTCGTCATTTGAACTAATCACATTAAACGTACACATTAATTAGACAAAGAGATTTCTGAGTACATAGCTTTTAAGTAAGTGATTCAAGGACTGCGGGAAAGGGGGGAGGTGATTGTTCCCGACCCACTTTATTTGGGGCTTGTACACTGAAGTGTGAGAGGAACTGGTGTAGGCATGCATATTCAAATACAAGGCGTATATAAGACAACAAGTGTCTGGGGCAATTGTTAGATCGGTTACTTCTGCTACAAAGGCAGGTTATCAAGATCTATGTGAGTTTAAACATGCAGTTACAGGCGGCGCAAGAGCGATGGGACACAGCATCTTCAAGGTAGCAATGAAGATGATTTTCCTGTACGACCATTTCACGAGTGTACCGTGAATATCAGGAACCGGGTAAAACATCAGACATCCGACATCGCTTCGGCCGCAAAAGGATCCTGCAAAAACGAGACGAACAACGACTGCAGAGAATCGTCCATCGTGATAGAAGTGCAATCCTTTGCAAATTTCTGCAGACTTCAGGGCTGTGCCATCAAGAAGTGTCAGCGTGCAAACCATTCCACGTAAATCATCGATATGAGCTTTCGGAGCCGAAGGACCATTCGTGTACCCTTGATGACCGCACGACACAAAGTTTTACTCGTCTCCTGGGTCCGTCAACACCGACATTGGACTGTTGACGACTGGAAACATGTTGCCTTGTCGGACGAGTTTAGTTTCAAATTGTATCGAGTGTTTGGACGTGTACGGGCATGGAGAAAACCTCATGAATCTATGGACTCTGTATATCAGCAGAGGTCTTGTTCAAGCTGGTGGCGTCTCTGTAATGGTGTGGGGCGTGTGATACGGGACCCCTGATACGTCTAGATACGACTCTGACAGGTGACACGTTCGTAAGCATCCTGTCTGATCACCTGCATCCATTCATGTCCATTGTGCATTTAGACGGACTTAGGAAGTTCCAGCAGGACAATGCGACACACCACACGTCCAGAATTTCTACAGAGTGCACCAGGAGCCTCTTTAGTGTTTAAACGCCGGCCGCGGTGGTCTAGCGGTTCTAGGCGCTCAGTCCGGAACCGCGCGACTGCTACGGTCGCAGGTTCGAATCCTGCTTCGGGCATGGATGTGTGTGATGTCCTTAGGTTAGTTAGGTTTAAGTAGTTCTAGGTTCTAGGGGACTGATGACCACAGATGTTAAGTCCCATAGTGCTGAGAGCCATTTAGTGTTTAAACACTTCGGCTGGCCACCAGACTCCCCAGACATGAACATTATTAAGCACACCTGGGATGCCAAGAACGTGCTGTTGAGAAGCGATCTCCACCCCCTCGTACTCTTACGGATTTGTGGGCAGCCCTGCAGGATTCATGGTGTCATTTCCTTCCGGCACTAGTTCAGACATAGGTCGAGTCCATGCCACGTCATGTTATGGCACTTCTGCGTGCTCGCGGGGGCCCTACATGTTATTAGGCAGGTTTACGAGTTTCTGTGGCTCTTCAGTGTGTCTGAGAACTTCTTAACACTTATGCAAAGAACTGTTGGGTATGATGATGACCTAGCTTTATCTCTTCAACACAAAAACTGTGAATTCTCCGGGATTACTAATATTTTAACAAATGATTCATCCACTCTCGGCCGAGCGGTTCTAGGCGCTTCTGTTCGTAACCGCCAGACCGCTACGGTCGCAGGTTCGAATCCTGCCTCAAGTATGGATGTATGTGATGTCCTTAGGTTCGTTAGATGTAAGTAGTTCTAAGTTCTAGGGGACTGATTACCTTAGATGTTAAGTCCCATAGACATTTGAACCATCCACTCTCAACGAAACTCCAAGAACTGGAGATTTATATTATATCTTGACCGGCTATAGTTTTTTCTCCTAGGTAACAGAGATACAGTTCGTCAATTCAAAATCTCTTTTAATACGAGTACGAAAGTACTCAGCCATCAAAAGTACCCTAAATATCTAAACGTGACCTTAGACAGAATCTTATCCTTCATTCTTAATACTGCCTCCAAGATAACATGTAGCAACATTATCAAAAACTTAATGGCGCTACATGGAAAGCTTCGTCAAACGCTTTACGATCTTCAGCAATTAAGTCAGGTGTATTCTGTTGCAGGATCTTGTGCATCATCCTGTTTCGATAGCGCTCATTCCATCATGACAGTCGTCGAATTACGGACGATAATGAAGGTGGCTACCGGATGTACCAAGTGTACACTGTATTGGCTTCCATCAGTCAGTCATATTAGCTCCACCCACTCTGTGTAGACTGGAAACACTCATAAAGGAGTGCACAAAAATCGTGAACAATTCTAAACTGTCAATCCTCCAGGAAATACCACGATCAGCTGCGGTCCCTGAGCAGCCACTGGAGTCTTGTTCAACAGTTCTCTGGCAAAATCTGCAGACTCAATGCTGGATGATCGATATTCTGGAATCAAAATGCACCCCGTTGCTTACGTGACAGATCGATCAAAGATTGCCAGAGGATTTGGTCTCCCTCATAAGATATGGAAAATTTTAAACAGAGTTCGCACGCGAAGCGGAATTTGTGCAGAAAATCTATGCAAGTGGGTAAACGTTCAACACCAAACACCAACTGAGGAGCCCCAGTACAGCTCAACCGTGACTTTTACGAAGAACGACAGATGACAGCAAACCATGGTGAGGTGACTAATCTTAGCATACAATATTTGTATTTTACGTTTTCTGGTTTAAATTCGTGTAATGACTCGGTTAATAACAAAAGAAATTAATGGAGAGACGTCTACAGACGTTACAGTAACCTCTGGCGTGCCACAGGGGAGTGTTATGGGACCATTGCTTTTCACAATATATATAAATGACCTAGTAGATAGTGTCGGAAGTTCCATGCGGCTTTTCGCGGATGATGCTGTAGTATACAGAGAAGTTGCAGCATTAGAAAATTGTAGCGAAATGCAGGAAGATCTGCAGCGGATAGGCACTTGGTGCAGGGAGTGGCAACTGTCCCTTAACATAGACAAATGTAATGTATTGCGAATACATAGAAAGAAGGATCCTTTATTGCATGATTATATGATAGCGGAACAAACACTGGTAGCAGTTACTTCTGTAAAATATCTGGGACTATGCGTGCGGAACGATTTGAAGTGGAATGATCATATAAAATTAATTGTTGGTAAGGCGGGTACCAGGTTGAGATTCATTGGGAGAGTGCTTAGAAAATGTAGTCCATCAACACAGGAGGTGGCTTACAAAATACTCGTTCGACCTATACTTGAGTATTGCTCATCAGTGTGGGATCCGTACCAGATGGGGTTGACGGAGGAGGTAGAGAAGATCCAAAGAAGAGCGGCGCGTTTCGTCACAGGGTTATTTGGTAACCGTGATAGCGTTACGGAGGTGTTTAATAAACTCAAGTGGCAGACTCTGCAAGAGAGGCGCTCTGCATCGCGGTGTAGCTTGCTCGCCAGGTTTCGAGAGGGTGCGTTTCTGGATGAGGTATCGAATATATTGATTCCCCCTACTTATACCTCCCGAGGAGATCACGAATGTAAAATTAGAGAGATTCGAGCGGGCACGGAGGCTTTCAGACAGTCGTTCTTCCCGCGAACCATACGCGACTGGAACAGGAAAAGGAGGTAATGACAGTGGCATGTAAAGTGCCCTCCGCCACACACCGTTGGGTGGCTTGCGGAGTATAAATGTAGATGTAGATGTAGAATACCACAAACAGACTGCTGGTAAATGGGAAACAGAGGAAAATCGGGGAGTTTGAGATGTGGTATTACAGAAGCATGATGCAAAGTAAGTGGCCTGATGTGACAAATGAGGTTTTCAGCATAATACGCTAGTGGCTATTAAAATTGCTACACCATGAAGATGAGCTGCTACAGACGCGAAATTTAACCGGAGGAAGATGCTGTGATACGCAAATGATTAGCTTTTCAGAGCTTTCACACAAGGTTGGCGCCGGTGGCGACGCCTACAACGTGCTGACATGAGGAAAGTTTCCAACCGATTTCTCATACACAAACAGCAGTTGACCAGCGTTGCCTGGCGAAACGTTGTTGTGATGCCTCGTGTAAGGTGGACAAATGCGTCGCATCACGTTTCCGACTTTGATAAAGTTCGGATTGTAGTCTATCGCGATTGGGGTTTATCATACCGCGACATTGCTGCTCGCGTTGGTCGAGATCCAACGACTGCTAGCAGAATATGGAATCGGTGGGTTCAGGAGGGTAATACGGAACGCCATGCTGGATCCCAACGGCCTCGTACCACTAACAGTCGACGTGACAGGCATTTTATCCGCATGGCTGTAACGGATCGTGCAGTCAAGCTTCGATCCCTGAGTCAACAGATGGGGACGTTTGCAAGACAACAGCCATCTGCACGAACAGTTCGACGACGTTTGCAGCAGCATGGACTATCAGCTCGGAGACCATGGCTACGGTTACCCTTGACGCTGCATCACAGACAGGAGCGCCTGCGATGGTGTACTCAACGACGAACCTGGGTGCACGAATGGCAAAACGTCTTTTTTTCGGATGAATCCAGGTTCTGTTTACAGCATCATGATGATCGCATCCGTGTATGGCGACATAGCGGTGAACGCACATTGGAAGCGTGTATTCGTCATCGCTATACTGGCGTATCACCCGGCGTGATGGTATTGGGTGCCATTCATTACACATCTCGGTCACCTCTTGTTCGCATTGACGACACTTTGAACAGTGGACGTTACATTTCAGATGTGCTACGACCCGTCTCTCTACCCTTCATTCGATCCCTGCGAAACCCTACATTTCAGCAGGATAATGCACGACCGCATGTTGCAGGTCCTGTACGGGCCTTTCCCGACTGTTGCCCTGGCCAGCACATTCTCCAGATCTCTCAGCGACTGAAAACGTCTGGTCAATGGTGGCCGAGCAACTGGCTCGTCACAATACGCCAGTCACTACTCTTGATGAACTGTGGTATCGTGTTGAAGCTGCATGGGCAGCTGTACCTGTACACGCCATCCAAGCTCTGTTTGACTCAATGCCCAAGTGTATCAAGGCCGTTATTACGGCCAGAGGTGGTTGTTCTGGGGACTGATTTCTCAGGTGCTATGCACCCAAATTGCATGAAAATGTAATCTCATGTCAGTTCTAGTATAATATATTTGTTCAATGAATACCCGTTTATCATCTGCATTTCTTCTTGGTGTAGCAATTTTAATGGCCAGTAGTGTATTTGGAAAACACTGACAATATAAAGGGAGTGGATGATAAAACTGCAGGGAATAATTTCCACTGTGCGAGAGAGAACCAGAAGCGGTAGTTTAGTTAAAGACATAGACTGAAATAATACAATAAATACACCGTTCAGCCAGAGCATTAAGGCCGCCTACCTAACAGCCGGTATGTACACCTTAGGTACGCGTGACGGCGGCGACGCGTTAGGGCATGGAAGCAATAAGTCCTTGGTAGGTCGATGGAGGGAGGTGGCACCAGATCTGTACACACAAGTCGCCCTACTCTCATAAACTCCATGGAGGGGGGTGATGAGCTCTGACGCCACGTTCACTCACATTTAATCGGATCCAGGTCTGGTGATTTTGGGGGGGGGGGGGGCAGTAATCGAAACTTGCCACTGTGTTTCCTCGAACACTCAATCAAATGGCTGGGTGCAAATGGCTCTGAGCATTGCCCTAGAACTTACAACTACTTAAACCTAACTAACCTAAGGACATCACACACATCCATGCCCGAGGCGGGATTCGAACCTGCGACCGTAACGGCCGTTCGGTTCCAGACTGTAGCGCCTAGAACCGCACGGCCACTCCGGCCGGCTGAACACTCAATAACATTCCTGGCCTTGCGACCTGACGCATTGCCTTGTTGAAAAGTGCCACTACCGTAGGGAAACATGATCGTCATGATGGGGTGTACGTGGTGTGCAGCCAATGTATGATACTCCTTAGCCATCATGGCGCCTTACGTGAACTCCTGTGGGCCCATGGGTGCCCACTTGAACAGCAGAGCATAATGGAGCCGCCGCCAGCTTGTCTCCATCCCGCAATACCGCTGCCAAGGAGCTGTCCTGTGGAAGACGTCGGATTCGCGCCCTCCCATCGGTATAATGAAGACGTTATCGGGATTCATCAGACCATGCAACGCTCTGTCACTGAGTCAACGCCCACTGCCGATGGTCGCACACCCATTCCAGTCGTAGTTTCCGATGTCGTGGTGTTATCATTGGCACATGCATGGGTCTTCGACTGCTGAGGCCCATCGTTAGGAGTGTTTGGTGCACTGCATGTTCAGAATAATATACAGAAGAATGGAAAAGAAAATTGAGAATGCGCTAGGTGACGATCAGTTTGGCTTTAGGAAAAGTAAAGGGACGAGAGAGGCAATTCTGACGTTACGGCTAATAATGGAAGAAAGACTAAAGAAAAATCAAGACACTTTCATAGGATTTGTTGACCTGGAAAAAGCGTTCCACAATATAAAATGGTGCAAGCTGTTCGAGATTCTGAAAAAAGTAGGGGCAAGCTATAGGGAGAGACGGGTCATATACAACATGTACAACAACCAAGAGCGAATAATAAGAGTGGACGATCAAGAACGAAGTGCTCGTATTAAGAAGGGTGTAAGACAAGGCTGAAGCCTTTCGCCCCTACTCTTCAATCTGTACATCGAGGAAGCAATAATGGAAATAAAAGAAAGGTTCAGGAGTGGAATTAAAATACAAGGTGAAAGGATATCAATGATACGATTCTCTGATGACATTGCTATCCTGAGTGAAAGTGAAGAAGAATTAAATGATCTGCTGAACGGAATGAACAGTCTAATGAGTACACAGTATGATTTGAGAGTAAATCGGAAAAAGACGAAGGTAATGAGAAGTAGTAGAAATGAGAACAGCGAGAAACTTAACATCAGGATTGATGGTCACGAAGTCATTGAAGTTAAGGAATTCTGCTACCTAGGCAGTAAAATAACCAATGACGGACGGAGCAAGAAAGACATGAAAAGCAGACTCGCTATGGCAAAAAAGGAATTTCTGGCCAAGGGAAGTCTACTAATATCAAATACCGGCCTTAATTTGAGGAAGAAATTTCTGAGGATGTACGTCTGGAGTACAGCATTGTATGGTAGTGAAACATGGACTGTGGGAAAACCGGAACAAAAGAGAATCGAAGCATTTGAGATGTGGTGCTATAGACGAATGTTGAAAATTAGGTGGACTGATAAGGTAAGGAATGAGGAGGTTCAATGCAGAATCGGAGAGGAAAGGAATATGTGGAAAACACTGATAATGAGAAGGGACAGGATGATAGGACGTCTGCTAAGACATGAGGGAATGACTTCCATGGTACTAGGGCAAAAACTGTAGAGGAAGACATAGATTGGAATACGTCAAGCAAGTAATTGAGGACGTAGGTTGCAAGTGCCACTCTGAGATGAAGAGGTTAGCACAGGAAAGAAATTCGTGGCTGGCCGCATCAAACCAGTCAGAAGACTGATGACAAAAAAAAAAATTTCAGACAAATTTGTACTCCGCCCAGCGTAAAAGTGTGAAGTTAGTTCCGTCCCAGTTCGCCACCTGTCCTTTTTTACCAGTGTGCCCAACCTACGACGTCCGATGTCTGCCCAACCCTACGACGTCTGGACGAAGTTTCACCTTGGCTTCACCACAGCACACACCGCAGCACTCCTCGACCACCCGACAGTTGGTGCATATTGCGAAATGCTCATGCAGAACCTTCGGGCCATCACAGTCTGCCCTCGATCAAACTCAGATGGATCGCAAGTCTCCCCACTCCACACACGGACAGCACGCTCAATGATACTACATACACCGTGTGTATGTCTGACTAGCAGTTATTCCTCGCTAGGTGAAGCTGCTATCGCCTGGACGGGTTTATATCGGTAGTAGATCGGTGGTCAAAATGTTTTGGCTCATCATTGTGTTAGAGGACTTTGTGTACAGGTGCCGAGGCGAGTATACTGCCACACTAGACGAATCGAGGTAAAATGCAAACTGCCCACAAAAAAAGGGAATTCGTGAATCTTAACCAAGGCGCTATCACGATCCTTGGAGAAGAGTGTGCTATGTTCTGCTATTGGATTTAGCTCTCGTTCTTCCCCTCACCGTATTCGTCAACAGCTACGTGCGATAGTTTCATTTGAGGTTTCTGGTGTGAGAGATGACTTCTATTGTCAAGCAGAAAATCTTGAGCCGGGTCATGAGTTAGAGGAGTAAAAATAATTCGCCTTGTGTCGTCTGCGAGTTGCACGGTTTCCACTTCCATATCCGAATAATGTTTCTAGCTTCTACTTCGGAAGGACGTCAAGTCGAAATGGAAATGTCGCCTTTTTATTTTTATTTTTTATTTTTTATTTATTTATTTGCGGCGCAGATTCATCGTACTGTGTACGGAATAACGAGAATGGTGAAATAGCCGAGTGAATATGACGTGGAACTGTAACCCCGGCGAGCTTCAAAATAGCTACTTTAATCGTGTAAATTGGATTAGGGTGTGCAATATAGTTATCCAACAGAATTTTGTGTATTCTGCTTGGTCGATTCTCTTTGATCATATGACAATCCGTTTAATCGGTCGGCAATAAACGTCATTTTTACGATTATTGACTGTGGAACAACTCACTATGTATGGTGTCTCGTAGCACATCTGTGAAAGACAAATATTGCAGTCGTGTGTATACTGATGGGCAGAGCAACATGAAAGATCTTCAGAATACTGATTAGCACTCGAGTGTTATCGCAAAATGAATGGATCACCACTTCTGTCACTAGGAATTCTGAGCAAGTTCCAGCCGTGCTTCGCAGGTCACTTCGCATGTAATTAAGCTTGACGGTTATTTCCTGCGCTTGGAGATGCGGACACACGTATAGGTCATTCACCACCCACGCGCTGCTTGCAGCGCTATAGATATGCATTCCGGCCACCGGCAGGGCGTGTGTGGGTAGTGCAGCGGGCGGCGTTGGCTTTGCATTATGTACGACTGCCTACATCCAGCGCGTAACACAAGTAGTTTTGTGTTCACGCTCACCACCACTATGCGTCTATGATGGATGGTCTAGTTCCAAGTGCTGAAATGCGCCACACTCCGTTCCAGCGCACCGCGGTGAAACGATAAACGTATACAGCAACCTAGGCACAGCGCAGTGAGCAAGGGAAGTGACTTTACTGCATATAGCATATTGTTTATCGTGTCGTTTAACCCGACAACAGTAGGTCTGCCAGTCCCATTCCTACTTCTAACCTGGCATTTTACAAATGTCTCAGTACATGGATTACGACAAACACGTTGTATTTTGTGAATCTTCATATTTTCACTGCGTATTACTTGACCTATAAAACTGCGGAAATTCGACCGTAAACAAAGCTGCTAATCTTTCTACTGTCAGTCGTACTGCTATCAACGTTTTTTCATCACCCTCCGCACATCAGTAGTGTCCTCAGTACGCCTGCACACAGAGCATATATTGTTGCTCATAAGGACAATCTACAGTTAACTGGAATGCCTCAAAGAAGTTTTTGGAGATAATGTCGAAGCATCAGTAATGGCTGTCCGTTACGGAAGATAGGCAATGCTTTGCAGTTTAAATCGAAGCTGAATATGCCACCTCTAGAAGCTAAAGAGGAAAAGTTTAACTCCATGGCCTTCCAACTGTCCACTGAAAATCTGTATTTCGTATCCTATTTAAAGTCAAGATATTTTTCCGGCCAGAGACAAAGACAGCCACACCTGTTAGATCTGTGAAGGGTGACTTAATTCTACATAAAGTCGACGTGCATAAGATTCCACACATATCGGCCGCTCTTAATACAGACCAACAACGCTGCATGCTGCAGTGACAGTGTACCCGCCTGATACAGACAAATAAACCTGATGTGGCAGAGTACCGTCTGATACAGACTAATAAACCTACTGTGGCTGAGAACTACCGACTACGAAAACGTTAAGACATTGTCAACGTTCTGGGATTCCATTCTCAGGCAAGCCGTTGAAATACAATGTTGAGTGATTTAATTAATCTCGATAGTGATTTCAACGTTCATACTCTCCTAAAGTGATTTCCTAGATTTCGCTTGTTTATCCTCTTATAAAGTATTCCTGCACTGGATGGGATTGCTGCTACATAGTATTCATGGAAGACGTCGAAAAAGTTTAGAGAACGGAGCATGTTCTGTACTATCTTGAATTAGAGAAGCGGGTGTCACGGATATGATATGCAAGTTGGGCAGGCTATCATTAAATCAAAGCCGTTTGTCACTGCACCGACAGATTTTCACTAACGTACAATCACTTATTTTCATGTCCAAGTGTAAAAAACGCTGAAGTAGTAGTGAGGGTGAATCTGGAAGTATTGAAGTGCTGAACCCAAAAGAAGCAACTGTTTTGACATGTATTCGACTCAACGGCATTTAAAGATTCACAAAATAAACAATGAGAACGACACTAAAAATTATTTTTGCATTTAATTAAAATTTTCTAATTTGACTCATATGTGTTTTGAATGCCGTAAACAGTGAGAGCATCAGTATTAACACAGCTGCATAATGAATACATTGACAAAATTAAGTCCCAATTGAAGGAGATTAAATAAATACATTTCTTTATTAATCAGGCATTAAATAAGGTGACCTGCTTGAGTTAGCCTAGACATCGCTCAGGTCTTTCATTCAACTCAGATTACGTATCTTACATCACAATATGGGTAAAAAACTGGTTAGACGCAAGAAAGTAACAAAAAAAAAAAAAGAATTACAAATCGCACATCGAAAAATCTCATGAGGGCTTTTTCAGGCTTTCACTGTGGGTTAGTAATCTAGGAAATAATTGTGGCAATTTGACACTGCGATTAACTTATGATAACAGTTTTAACGCAAGTCCTTCATAAGGAAGCACACGTTTAGAAAAAAGTTAACAACGTTTTAGTAACTAAGTATAGAAGTAATTCTTCAACAAAAACGATCAATATTAAAATCTAACTTCCGTCCGCTCTTACAAATAGGCTTAAAATACCTCGGAATGCTGATCCACATATGAAGATCAATAACCAAAACCAGACAAAATTACTCGCAAGAACACCAGTCAGGCACAAGCAGCCGGCCTAGACGCAAGCAGCGACAGGGAAGTAACTGATTGGTTGTTTATTTTCTAGATTTTCTGCGTGTTAATTTAACATTTAATAGACATAGTTTTCACGTTTTCAGTTGTGTGGGTAATAAACTGATATCTGACTTCTTCCAAGTTTCTAATGAGGAGCGAATCATTTAGTCTCACTTGAGTGCTTTGTGTAATTTAGTTTCTGAATCTCTGCTTGTTAATCTAATTTATTAGACACAGTTCTCACGTTTTCGTCAGTGTCTACAGTAGAGCTCCATAGACTGTGTCGGTAAGCCTTTGTTTGTCTGCTCCTTAACATGGATAGCTGTGTACGTATGTGAGCCGAGGTGATGCCACTTTGATCTCAGCTCCAGGCTGTGAAGGCTTCGCTTACACAGCCTTAAGCTACAGTGGATGGGCATCACTATTATAGGCCGGCCGTGGGGATCCAACGGACGTCCAGCACGTCTGAGTCCACGCTGATCGGTCACCATCGGTGGTCAGCCAAATTACAGTTCGCACTGTGGTTGACAACTTACCCATCGTCGAGTGATGTCTGTGGCTGACACTGTGACTCAGCCACATCCAGTCACCTGTCCTGTTTCAGCCTGCAAGATCCGGGCAGTCACAGAGGGTCGGAATATTGGTATTGGGGGCTCCACTTTATGGCGCCCCTTAGGGACATGGTTGCCAACGAGGGGAAGAAAGTCAATGTGCACTCCGTTTGGACACCGGGTGGAGTTATTCCAGACGTGGAACGGGTCGTTCTGGATGCCATGAAGAGCACAGGGTACAGCCAACTACAGGTGGTGGTTCACGTCGATACCAATGATGCGTGTCGCTTTGGATCGGAGGAGGTCCTCTCTGATTTCGAGCGGCTGTCAGAAGTGGTAAAGGTTACCAGTCTTGCTTGCGAGATGAAAGCAGAGCTCACCATATGCAGCGTAGTAGATAAGGCCGATTGCGGACCTCTGGTATAGAGCCGAATGTAAGGTCTGGACCAGAGGCTCGGACAGTTCTGCGACTTTGAAGGTTGCAGATTCCTAAACTTGCGCCATAGGGTGGCTGGGTTTAGGCGTCCGCTAAATAGATCAGGAGTCTATTACAAGCAGGAGACGGCTACAGAGGTAGCAAGGGCGGTTTTTTAGGTTAGAGGATCTCGGGAAAACATAAAAAGGGCATCAGTCTCAAAGGGTGCAGGCCAAACACAGGAAGAAAGTAGATTCATTGGTCTAACAGTCGTAAATCGTTATAGCTTTGTTGCGAAGATACTAAAGCTGCAAGCAGCAGGCACTGATGCTCAAATCATTATAGGCACTGAAAGCTATCTAAAGCCACAGATAACTCAGCCGATATTTTTGCGAAGGACCTAACGGTGCTCGGGAAGGACAGGATAAAAGTATTTGACGGTGACGTGTTTGTTGTTTTAGAAGTAGTTTATCTTGTAGTGAAATTGAAGTAGATAGTTCCTATGAGTTAGTATGGGTCGAGGTTATTATTGACAATAGGAATAAAATAAAAATTAGATCCTTTTACCGATCTCCCAACTCAGATGATATAGTTTCTGAGAGGTTCAATGAAAACTTGAGTCTAATTTCAAACATGTACACGACTCATACAATTATTGTTGGATGTGACTTCAATTTACCCTCGGTATGTTGGCGAAAATACTTCTTTAAACCTGGTGAGACACATAAGACATCGTTCAAAATTTTGCTAAACGCATTCTCTGAATATTGTTTCCAGCAATTAGTTGATAAATCAGTCGAATATTAAACGGTTGTGAAAACACACTTGACTTCTTAGCAACAAGCAATCCTGTGCTAATAACAAGCATCAAAACGGATACAATTATTGGTGAGCACAGGGTTGTCGTAGCGAGAGTGGATGTTGTAATTCTGAAATCCTCCAAAAATAAACTAAAAGTATACCAAATCATAAAAAGCAGATAACAATTCACTGGACGCCTTCCTGAAAGACAACCTCCACTCGTTTCAAATTAACAATGTAAGTGTAGACCACATGTGGCTTGAATTCAAAGAAACAATGTAGACAGCAACTTTGGGATTTATACCAAATAAATTAACAAACGATGGAACTGCTCCCCCTCGGTACACAAAACAAGTCGAAACATTGTTGCGGAAACAACGAAAAAAGTTTGGCATATTCAAACGAACGCAAGATCTCCAAGATTAGTGTGGTCTTCACTGCGAGACACTTACAGTAGTTTCCACAACGAAACTTTGTGTCGAAACCTGGCTGAAAATCCAAAGAGATTCTGGTCGAATGCAAAGTATGCTGGCGGCGAGACATAATCAGTGCTTTCTCTTCTTAATAGCAATGGAAATACTATCAGTGGCAGTGCTGCTATAGCAGAGTTACTAAACATAGACTTCCGCAATTCCTTCACTAAAGCAGACGAATTAAATATCCCAGAACAGCTCTCAAAATTAGTAACTTAGTGGATATCCTCGGAGTAGTGAACAACCTAAACCACTTAATAAAAGCAGGACTTCCGGTCCAGACTGTATACCAGTTAGGTTCCTTTCAGACTATGCTGATGCAATAGCGTCATGCTTTTCAATTATATATAATCGCTCGCTCTATTTAAGATCCGTTCCCAAAGATTAGTACGTTGCACAGGTCACACCAATATTCAAGAAAGGCAGTAGAAGTAATTCACTAAATTAGAGGCCCATATTCACTTCGATTTGCTGCAGGATGTTGGAACATATACTGTGTTCGAACATTATGAAGTACCTCGAAGAGAACGGTCTATTGACACACTCAACACGGATTTAAAGATCATCATTCTTATGAAACACAATTAGCTCTTTACTTACATGAAGTACTGAGTGGAGTTGACAAGGGATTTCAAACAGATTGCATATTTCCATATATATGAAGAAGTCTTTTTGCTACAGTACCTCCCAAGCGGCTTGTAGTCAAATTGCGTGCTTATTGAATAACGTCTCAGTTATGTGCTTTGATTCATGATTTCCTGTCAGAGAGGTCGCAGTCCGTATAATTGACCGAAAGTCAACGGGTGAAACAGAAGTAATTTCTGGCGTACCCAAAGGTAGCGTAATCGGCCCTCTGCTGTTCCTTATCTATATAAAAGATTTAGGAGACAGTCTGAGCAGCCGTCTTAGATTGTTTGTATATGATGCTGCCCTTAATCGTCTAACAAAGTCATCAGAAGATCAAAACAACTTGTAACACGATTTAGAAGAGATATTTGTATGGTGCGAAAATTGGCAACTGACCCTAAATAATGAAAAGTGTTAGGTCATCCACATGAGTGCTAAAAGGAATGCGTTTAAACTTCGTTTACACGATAAATAAGTCAAATTTAAAGGCCAAAATACCTAAGAATTACAATTATGAGCAACTTAAATTGCGAAGGACGCACAAAAAATGTCGGGAAGACGAACCAAAGACGGCGTTTTACTAGCCGAACACTAAGAAGATGCAACAGATCTACTAAACAGTTTGCTAACTACATTCCATTTGTCCGTCCTCTTTTGGTCTACTTCTGCGTGATGTGGAATCCTTACCAGATACAATTAACGGAGTATATAGAGGAAGTTCAAAGAAGAGCAGCACGTTTTGTGTTATGGAGGAATAGGGGAGAGAGTGTCACTGACATGATACATGATTTTGGGTGGACATCATCAAATCAAAGGCGATTTTCATTGCGCCGGGATCTTCTGGAAATTTCATTCACCAACTTTCTCTTCTGAACCCGAAAATATTTTGTTGACGCTGACCTACATAGGGAGAAACGATTATCATAATAAAATAAGGAAAATCGAGGCTTGGACGGATATAGGTGTTCATTATTTCCTGCGCGCTGTTCGAGATTCGATTAATACAGAATTATTATGAAGGTAGTTCGATGAACCCTCTGCCAGGCACTTAAGTGTGATTTGCAGAGTGTCCATGTCAAAGAATAAGGGTCTTCACGAATCACAAAGTGTACTTTGGTCACACGTAACGAAAGATGTCACCGTTTTTTTTCTAATCCGGTCCTCGGATGTATAGTAAACACTGTAGATAATCATCCGCAGTCTAAGGCGGTAGAAATAAGAAACGTCCTGACTCTGAAGGTGCAAACCCGTGACCACGAAGGAAAAAGGAACCAATTGCTCTTAACATAACGAACCACACCTCATCCATCTGAGAGCAACGCTAGCTAGCATGCCGAACATCAGGCAAAGACTGCGCATTCGAGAAAGCCCTTGGCGCAGTGGTCAGCACAAAGGGCTCGCATTCGGGAGGACGACGATTAAAACCCGCGTCCGGCCATCCTCATTCAGGTTTTCCATGATTTCACTAAATCGCCCTTTGAAAGGGCAATCCGATTTCCTTCCCCGTGCTTCCCTAATCCGAGCTTGTGCTCTGTAATGACCTCGTTGTCGACGGGACGTAGAACACTAATTTCCTCCTCCTCGAGAGAGAGAGCACATGTGGTTATATCTGCTTAGGGTGCAGCTACACTCCCTTTGGCGGAACGCCATCGAACCCTTTGCTATGATACGAAGTGCAGAAATGTTTAATGATAGGCAGGTATCGGCACTGCCGCAAGCACGGTATCGATAGTAACGCAAGCACGACTCTAATACTTTTGTTGGCTCCTACCTCAATATGGAGAAATGACAATCGTAATGAAATAAGAGAAATCAGAGCTCACACTGAAAGAATTAATTGTCCGTTACTCCCGCGAGCTATATTAACTGGTTAGAACGGTAGGGAAATAATCTGAAAGAGGTTCGGTAAACCATCTACCAAGCACTCACTTGTGAACCGCAGCGTATTTATGTGCATGTAGATGCTGACAAAATATAGAATCCAGATCTGACAGTTGTTAGCTTTTCATAGACAACGTCGACCCCAATTTGTGATGCAGCATTTTTCCCAGAAAACTTCCATTACGATGTTCCGTGTACACGCGCACAATTTATTCACCCTACCAGCACATAAGGCCTAGCGACACACTGCGAAAGTGGCTGAATTATTTACAGCTGAAATATTAGCAGGAAACGAGAAATGTGGTTACGGCTGAACTCCCGCAATTTTACAGATCGTGTTGTAAGTTACATCTGATAAAGAATCCATTATTTGGAAATTAGTATGACATATATATTGGATAAAGATAAAGAGTTTATATTCGTTAATGACAATTACAACAATAAAGACAAATTACAGGCAGGTAAATTCAAACTACGAGCGCTCGACACACTGCGAAAGAGGCTGAATTATTTACAGCTGAAATATTAGCAGGAAACGAGAAATGTGGTTACGGCTGAACTCCCGCAATTTTACAGATCGTGTTATAAGTTACATCTGATAAAGAATCCATTATTTGGAAATTAGTATGACATATATATTGGATAAAGATAAAGAGTTTATATTCGTTAATGACAATTACAACAATAAAGACAAATTACAGGCAGGTAAATTCAAACTATGAGCGCTCGACACACTGCGAAAGTGGCTGAATTATTTACAGCTGAAATATTAGCAGGAAACGAGAAATGTGGTTACGGCTGAACTCCCGCAATTTTACATATCGTGTTATAAGTTACATCTGATAAAGAATCCATTATTTGGAAATTAGTATGACATATATATTGGATAAAGATAAAGAGTTTATATTCGTTAATGACAATTACAACAATAAAGACAAATTACAGGCAGGTAAATTCAAACTGTGAGCGCTAGCAGCGAACGAAATGAGAGAAGTGATGTGAGATGGAAGATCAATGTGATTAAAAAGAAGGTTATATGGAAGACGGGAAAATAGTGTGACTCATTGATAGATGGAAATAGAAAGAAGACGGGAGCATTTACTTCACTGTTTGACATTTACTTTAGTTTCTTCTTAAAATCAACAGAGCGCTGAATTGTTCGCAGAATGAAAAGTAACTTATTCCACAGACGGACAGCGACTACGGGAAAGGAGAACGTGAATATTTTTCTTTTGTGGATGGGCGCAGCTAGAACGCTAAATAGGTGAGACCTTATGTCTAGATTATGATGAGGTGCAGGTACTGATATATGATACGAGGTATTGGGGGTGAACGCGCAGTGAGAAGCGGTTGAAACACGAAATAGCGTGTGGTAGTCACGGTTTGATAGCAGCCAATGTAACTTAGGGTATGAAATACTGACATTGTCCCGCAAACGAATATTGTAGATGTAATGCATACAATCATCCACCGTCCAGCTCTAACCTTCCAGAACTTTCGCTAGCAGTGTCATATCGCAGAATCAGTGAGTGCGCGAGCCTCTGAATCACACCTGGGAATTCATCACATAAATGTGAAAGAACAAACAGTCTTGGTTGCAAAGTTGAATATATTTTATTTATTCTCCAATGACGTGTGTGACCTTATACAAGGCATCTTCAGATTGGCTGCCGGCCGGAGTGGCCGTGCGGTTCTAGGCGCTACAGTCTGGAACCGAGCGACCGATACGGTCGCAGGTTCGAATCCTGCCTCGGGAGTGGATGTGTGTGATGTCCTTAGGTTAGTTAGGTTTAATTAGTTCTAAGTTCTAGGCGACGATGACCTCAGAAGTTAAGTCACATAGTGCTCAGAGCCATTTGAACCATTTTTCAGATTGGCTGACAAAATATGGTATTATGCACATAGAATTACTGCGCATTAGAAAACCGCCGTGGTCATAATTTGAAAAAAAAGATGTGTGCGGTGTCTGATATAGAAGATGTTACATACACGGGAAACCATGCCTAAAACACATCAAAGCCCCGGCAGGGAGTTGCATTTGTAACTTTTTTATTTTTAAAAAAGCCCCGCACTAGTCCTTGTCAGATATACGACAGCATCCACGTCCACTGAAAAAGATCAAGCCTACATAGCTGGGAGGAGGCGCAGTTGCTCATACTGCTGCCTGTGCACACTGTAGTGGGCATAGAAACGTACAACAAGTGCACGGCCAGTATACGCAACGCACAGCAGGTGGCGCACGTGTTATGGTCTGGGACTTTTGGAGGAAATTGACGCTAGTGGAAATCTTCCTTGCACTGGGCGAATCTCTTTCTCCCACCTGCGATGCACATACAAACCTAACCCCACTTTCTTCAATGTTTTCTCATACAGTACTGGAATTCCGCCTATAAGAAGATGAAGTAATTATTCGTGGTTTTAATAGTTTGTTATGTTGTGGTCTAGGGGTAGCGTCTTTGAGTCATAATCAAAACGTCTTCGGTCCCCGGTTCGAGCCCCACCACTGACGAAATTTTGATAAATAATCAGCATTGGCGGCCGAAGACTTCCGGCATAAGAAGTCAGCCTCATTCTGCCAACGGCCTTGTCAAAGATGGCGGAGGAGCGGATAGAGTTTCAGGGCACTCTCTTGTCCTAGGGGTGGGAAATTGCCCCTAAAGGCGGAAGAATCAGCAATGATCAACGACATGAGGATGCAGAAGGCAATGGAAACCACTGCATTAAAGACACGTAACGTGTATCCACAGGACATGTGGCCTGTAATTGAAGAAGTGTCATGATGATCTCTCCATTGGTAAAATATTCCGGAATAGTCCCCCATTCGTATCTCTCGGAGGGGACTGCCAAGGGGGAGGTTACCATGAGAAAAGATTGAGTAATCAACGAAAGGATAGCGTTCTATGAGTCGGGGCGTGGAATGTCAGAAGCTTGAACGTGGTAGGGAAACTAGAAAATCTGAAAAGGGAAATGCAAAGGCTCAATCTAGATATAGTAGGGGTCAGTGAAGTGACGTGGAAGGAAGACAAGGATTTCTGGTCAGATGAGTATCGGGTAATATCAACAGCAGCAGAAAATGGTATAACAGGTGTAGGATTCGTTATGAATAGGAAGGTAGGGCAGAGGGTGTGTTACTGTGAACAGTTCAGTGACCGGGTTGTTCTAATCAGAATCTACAACAGACCAACACCGACAACGATAGTTCAGGTATACATACCGACGTCGCAAGCTGAAGATGAACAGATAGAGAAAGTGTATGAGGATATTGAAAGGGTAATGGAGTATGTAAAGGGGGACGAAAGTCTAATAGTCATGGGCGACTGGAATGCAGTTGTATGGGAAGGAGTAGAAGAAAAGGTTATGGGAGAATATGGGCTTGGGACGAGGAATGAAAGAGGAGAAAGACTAATTGAGTTCTGTAACAAGTTTCAGCTAGTAATAGCGAATACCCTGTTCAAGAATCACAAGAGGAGGAGGCATACTTGGAAAAGACCGGGAGATACGGGAAGATTTCAATTAGATTACATCATGGTCAGACAGAGATTCCGAAATCAGATACTGGAATGTAAAGCGTACCCAGGAGCAGATATAGACTCAGATCACAATATAGTAGTGATGAAGAGTAGGCTGAAGTTCATGACATTGGTCAGGAAGAATCATTCCGCAAAGAAGTGGGATACGGAAGTACTAAGGAATGACGAGATAAGTTTGAAGTCCTCTAACGCTATAGATACAGCAATAAGGAACAGCGCAGTAGTCAGTACAGTTTAAGAGGAATGGACATTTCTAAAAAGGGCCATTACAGAAGTTTGGAAGGAAATCATAGGTACAAAGGAGGTAGCTGCGAAGAAACCATGGCTAACAGAAGAAATACTTCAGTTGATTGATGAAAGGAGGAAGTACAAACATGTTCCGGGAAAATCAGGAATAAAATAAATAGGAAGTGCAGGGAAGCTAAGACGAAATGGCTCCAGGAAAAATGTGAAGACATCGAAAAAGATATGATTGTCGGAAGGACAGACTCAGCATACAGGAAAGTCAAAACAACCTTTGGTGCCATTAAAAGCAACGGTGGTAACATTAAGAGTGCAACGGGAATTCCACTGTTAAATGCACAGGAGAGAGCAGATAGGTGGAAAGATTACATTGAAAGCCTCTATGAGGGTGAAGATTTGTCTGATGTGATAGAAGAAGAAACAGGAGTCGATTTAGAAGAGATAGGGGATCCAGTATTAGAATCGCAATTTAAAAGAGCTTTGGAGGACTTACGGTCAAATAAGGCAGAAGGGATAGATAACATTTCATCAGAATTTCTAAAATCATTGGGGGAAGTGGCAACAAAACGACTATTCACGTTGGTGTGTAGAATATATGAGTCTGGCGACATACCATCTGACTTTCGGAAAAGCATCATTCACACAATTCCGAAGACGGCAAGAGCTGACAAGTGCGAGAATTATCGCACAATCAGCTTAACAGCTCATGCATCGAAGCTGCTTACAAGAATAATATACAGAAGAATGGAAAAGAAAATTGAGAATGCGCAAGGTGACGATCAGTTTGGCTTTAGGAAAAGTAAAGGGACGAGAAAGGCAATTCTGACGTTACGGCTAATAATGGAAGCAAGCCTAAAGAAAAATCAAGACACTTTCATAGGATTTGTTGACCTGGAAAAAGCGTTCCACAATATAAAATGGTACAAGCTGCTCGAGATTCTGAAAAGAGTAGGGGTAAGCTATAGGGAGAGACGGGTCATATACAATATGTACAACAACCAAGAGGGAATAATAAGAGTGGACGATCAAGAACGAAGTGCTCGTATTAAGAAGGGTGTAAGACAAGGCTGTAGCCTTTCGCCCCTACTCTTCAATCTGTACATAGAGGAAGCAATGATGAAAATAAAAGAAAGGTTCAGGAGTGTAATTAAAATACGAGGCGAAAGGATATCAATGATACGATTCGCTGATAACATTGCTATCCTGAGTGAAAGTGAAGAAGAATTAAATGATCTGCTGAACGGAATAAACAGTCTAATGAGTACACAGTATGGTTTGAGAGTAAATCGGAGAAAGGCGAAGGTAATGAGAAGTAGTAGAAATGAGAACAGCGAGAAACTTAACATCAGAATTGATGGTCACGAAGTCAATGAAGTTAAGGAATTCTGCTACCTAGGCAGTAAAATAACCAATGACGGACGGAGCAAGGAGGACGTCAAAAGCAGACTCGCTATGGCAAAAAAGGCATATCTGGCCAAGAGAAGTCTACTAATATCAAATACCGGCCTTAATTTGTGGAAGAAATTTCTGAGGATGTACGTCTGGAGTACAGCATTGTATGGTAGTGAAACATGGACTGTGGGAAAACCGGAACAAAAGAGAATCGAAGCATTTGAGATGTGGTGCTATAGACGAATGTTGAAAATTAGGAGGGGGTTCTACGCAGAATCGGAGAGGAAAGGAATATGTGGAAAACACTGATAAGGAGAAGGGACAGGATGATAGGACATCTGCTAAGACATGAGGGAATGACTTTCATGGTACTAGGGCAAAAACTGTAGAGGAAGACAGAGATTGGAATACGTCAAGCAAATAATTGAGGACTTAGGTTGCAAGTGCTACTCTGAGATGAAGAGGTTAGCACAGGAAAGGAATTCGTGGCGGGCCGCATCAAACCAGTAAGTAGACTGATGACAAAAAAAAAATGTTGTGATAGGCTACTAAAAGTTCAGTTCCAAGGTTTTGCTCCCATTCCAAGTCAGAGTAATGACTGTGCAGGGGCGGGAGTGGGGTGAGCTTCTGGTATCTCAAGCGCAATACAGAATTACATTCAGATGATACTTTCGAAGCCAGCCTTTTAACCTGCAGAGTGATCGAAATGAAATTGCTCCGACGTGACGGATCACGCTCTTGCGCCTATATATATATATATATATATATATATATATATATATATATATATATATATATATATATATATATATATATATATATATATATATATCGATAACGAAGAATTGTGAACGATGTGCAGCAAGAAATATGGTCTATCTCTGAAGCACCCTGACCCATAGAAAGTACGAAAATCGCTGTAACGAATGAACGAACAGAGCATGCGTAATAGCGAAACTCACCGTTCTATTCTGGCAGTTTTTGTCTACCACTTTCTTCAACAACAGAGGTAACTGAGAAATAGGCAACAACAGACGGTTGAACGAAGCTTCACGATAGATATTTGTCATAAAAAAATTTCATGGTACAAGACATTCAGTACTGTCGTACAGAGCCTGTGCTGTAAAGATGTAAGTGTGCTCATGGCCGTGACATGATTCTGCGAACTTGGATTCTATTTCCGTCCCGGGATCCGTATGTAGTAAGTTCAAATGGCTCTGAGCACTATGGGACTTAACATCTGAGGTCATCAGTCCCCTAGAACTTAGAACTACTTAAACCTAACTAACCTAAGGACATCACACACGTCCATGCCCAAGGCAGGATTCGAACCTGCGACCGTAGCGGTCGCGCCGTTCCAGACTGAAGCGCCTAGAACCGCTCGGCCACTCCGGCCGGCATATGTAGTAAGTCCACCAGACACAGTAAGGTGGAGTATATAGAAGTGAAAGAAATCATAGAGATACCAGAGGGCGGTCATTTTTCTGGGGAATGTCAGTTATCGATCTTCTTCCATTTCCAGGAGTGGGTGTTGGCCCATTACGAAACCGGAGGAATTTAACACAACTATTGTTACAGTCTCTTCATCGCTCGTCATATGCCATCTCAGTCTGGTTAAAATGTAATGTTTGGTGTGACAGGTACTCAAATGCCAACCTTTTTACGTGGTCGCGCCATTTTTTTACAGTTCCCAACCTCCTCTGTGACTGTTGTTTTCACATCTAAACACTGTCTTATGTCTTCACACACTCTCTCTCTCTTAATGTCCATCTGAGAAACGAGAGTAAACCTCGTCTCAGTTGCTTCAGTTTTTTATTCCTCTCCTTTTCTTAGAATGCATACATTAGAGCAGGTTTGGCTGCCACTTTGTGCAGGCATAGTTCTTTTAAGGTATGTCTTCATGCAACCATTTATAGCGTTATATTTCTTTATATTTTGAAACAAATCTGAATTAGTTTTGTACATCCGTCCCGCGATATTACAACTAACTTACCTGGTCTTATATTTTATTGTTTCCCGCTATTTCACTTTTCTTGCGTTTTCCCATTGCCCTCACTTTAGTTTTATTAATTGATGTAGACATTCCGTAAGTTTGTAAAACATTGTTAAATTGAACCACATTTTCTTACAAAGCGCTTTCATTGTCTACTAGGAGTGCCTGGCCGACTGCAAGTAAAATTGTTGATACCATACGTTCCTTCTCAGGTCCATCCTACTGCCGTTTCTAGAATTCCCTACTTCTAAAACTTTATCGATACATATGTATCAAAAATGATTGGTGAGAGGCCATACCCTTCTTATAGTCATTGGTTTAAAGTCAATAACGCTTCGTTTACATTAATTTCTGTGTCACAGTACAGCGATTTAAGGGAATTCACCAAATTTACTCTCGCGGTTCTAGGCGCGCAGTCAGGAACCGTGCGACTGCTACGGTCGCGGGTTCGAATCCTGCCTCGGGCATGGATGTGTGTGATGTCCTTAGGTTAGTTAGGTTTAAGTAGTTCTAAGTTCTAGGGGACTGATGACCACAGCAGTTGAGTCCCGTAGTGCTCAGAGCCATTTGAACCATTTGAACCAAATTTACGGGTACTTTGTACTCAGTAATTCCCATAATTTCAGCCTTCCTACGTTATGTTAGGCTTTCATTCAGCCCGGGAAGAGTAGAAGTAGTGCCTTGTTGAACTCTCATCGCTTTTATATAAGTTTTTGTAGAACAAATATTGTATCAGCACAGGACCTGCTTTTCCGACAGCCGCAATGCTTCTCGCTAAAAAGCGTTTATGTTTTAGAGTGAAGTCGCCTTTTACTGATAGAGGAATAGATACTATCAGCAGCGTTTCAAATGGATACACCCCATTAATTTGACAGTTCCTTTGTATTTCCTGTCTTGTATATATTTATAATTCTTGCTCTCTTCCATTCCTCTGGAATTTTGCCTAAGCACCAAATATCATTCAGCGACTGAACAGCTCTCTTTTTCCATTTAACACTGGCACATTTTAAAAGTTCCAGAGTTATTCCACCTGTACCAATAGTCTTCCCACTACCGGTATTCTTTAAAATACTTAAAAGAGGTAGTGATCTACACACCTAAACCCAAAGAAAAATTTTTGTATGCCTCAAAGACATAAAGGTCTGTACTTGAAGCTTCTTTCGGTATGAAGTTATTTCCTTTGCTAAAATAATTATCACAGTTTTACTCTATCAGGAAGTTTCAATACAGCTCATAGTCCGGTGCAGGTTGGAGCATACATCACGGAAACAGTACCCTAGAACATTAATAAGCCACATTTCCGTGATATCCTTTCTTCGAGGAGTGCTAGTCCCACAAGTTATGCAGGAAAGCTTCTGTGAAGTTCGTAAAGTAGGATAGGCTTAAAGGTGAATAAGAAGTTCGCGGTTGGAGGGGGGAGGGGCGTGTCTTATGTGTGGCTAGCTCAGTCGGTAAGAACAATGACCGCAGAAGCTAAGGCCATCTTCAGACTTGATGAAAAATATATCCACTATCCATCTTTGCATTCTTATTACTTGTTGTTACGTACTTACGTGAACTTTCTCTTGCTGTTACCCATCATATATCTTCTGTGTAACTCGCATCTCTCCCTCAAATAAATTTGGAAGTGAACCCTAAGAGAGCAAAGTATAATACCTTGTAACGAGAATGAAAGTAAAAAGGCTTGCCTTCGGAGCGAGTCTCCTTTTTCAGAGCAACGGCAGCATAAATAATGTCTCGAGCTAGGCCAACTGTAGTTGGGCCGTTCTGGGTTGGCGCCAAGACTGAAAGAGCAAATTCGCTACGCTGCAGGGTAAAAACTGACATTAAAGGATTTGAGCATTACTATGAGCGCTAGTTAATTTGGGCGACGGGAGGGGATGCGAGCCAAAGAGGCGTCGACGTCGGCATTTGTTACGCTGGTGTCGCCATTTGTCTCGGCACGACGCCTGCTAATTATTTAAAAGGAATCAGGAACTTGGAAAAACGCTACACCGTTCTCCATTTACCCCGTGATGAATGCACCTGCGCGGCGCGGAGGAGGCGACGAATGTCGGCAGTAACTCAGCGGCGCGTCTACGACACATCACCCTTTCTGGACCGAACTTCTTTGTTTGGATAAAGACTGTAGCGAAGGGCGACGCACCCATTAGTGAGGCGTAGAGTCCCAGTTCTGCAAGAGTGCTCATTTTCTTGCCTCAACTATCTGATTATTCATGGCGCTCTGGAATTCTGGGCAAAGAAACAACGTACAGGCCACTCTACCCACGTTTTTCTGGATGCACACAAGTCGTTGGAAAGTGTTTCAAATAAAGTGACGTAGAGTTGTAATTTCGGAGTTTTCATTAATTGTGTTGGCTCTTTTTATATTTAGTCGTATGATTTACAATCTCACACAAGAGTTTCTATTACATTCCAGTTCTGTGACATGCTTATCAAGCACCTTACTCAGTCGAGTGTAAGTGACGGTTGAAAATGTGCTGAGGACACAGTTGATGGTGGAGATGGTGGTTATCCTAACAGGGAGGAATGAAACGAGGAACTTGCATTCAGCCAACTCCTCCCAAATGCAGGTTGAACTCAACGTCCCCATTCGAGGAACGTACCAACATCAACAATGTCACATGTCACAAATTGTCAGTGACGAAAGATGTAGAATGTAACCCAGGACGTTGTCATTAAGTCTGGTGATCAGGAATGCTTACAACAGCGTCTTTCCTCCAAATGCCTTTCTACATACACTGACAGGAAAAAACCGCAACACCAAGGAATAATAAAAGTAGAATAATGAAATTTCGAGTATACATTTGTCTAAGTGTCATATTTAAGTAATTGACATTGCAGGGTATCAGTGTGATACAAGTGCGAGATAAGCCTTTGAAAATGAGAAATTCCGGTAGATTAGCAACAAAAGTAACCCCCAGAATGTTCAATGCAAGCATGCAAATGTTTGTGGGACGTTCCATGCCTATTGCACTTCGTCGGTCGATACAGATGTCATTAACGCTATTTGTTGATGATAGTGCAGCTGTCGTCCGATATTGTCCCATATGTTCTGAAAGCATGTTAGGTACGACAGCGGTATATAGGAGAGCTCAAATGGTTCAAATGGCTCTGAGCACTATGGGACTTAACATCTGAGGACTACCTAGAACTACTTGAACCTAACTAAATGGTTCAAATGGCTCTGAGCGCTATGCGACTTAACTTCTGAGGTCATCAGTCGCCTAGAACTTAGAACTAATCAAACCTAACTAACCTAAGGACATCACGTACATCCATTCCCGAGGCAGGATTCGAACCTGCGGCCGCAGCGGTCGCTCGGCTCCAGACTGTAGCGCCTAGAACCATGCGGCTTTTCGCGGATGATGCTGTAGTATACAGAGAAGTTGCAGCATTAGAAAATTGTAGCGAAATGCAGGAAGATCTGCACCGGATAGGCACTTGCTGCAGGGAGTGGCAACTGCCCCTTAACATAGACAAATGTAATGTATTGCGAATACATAGAAAGAAGGATCCTTTGTTGTATGATTATATGATAGCGGAACAAACACTGGTAGCAGTTACTTCTGTAAAATATCTGGGAGTATGCGTGCGGAACGATTGGAAGTGGAATGATCATATAAAATTAATTGTTGGTAAGGCGGGTACCAGGTTGAGATTCATTGGGAGAGTGCTTAGAAAATGTAGTCCATCAACAAAGGAGGTGGCTTACAAAACACCCGTTCGACCTATACTTGAGTATTGCTCATCAGTGTGGGATCCGTACCAGATCTGGTTGACGGAGGAGATAGAGAAGATCCAAAGAAGAGCGGCCCGTTTCGTCACAGGGTTATTTGGTAACCGTGATAGCGTTACGGAGATTTTTAATAAACTCAAGTGGCAGACTCTGCAAGAGAGGCGCTCTGCATCGCGGTGTAGCTTGCTCGCCAGGTTTCGAGAGGGTGCGTTTCTGGATGAGGTATCGAATATATTGCTTCCCCCTACTTATACCTCCCGAGGAGATCACGAATGTAAAATTAGAGAGATTAGAGCGCGTACGGAGGCTTTCAGACAGTCGTTCTTCCCGCGAACCATACGCGACTGGAACAGGAAAGGGAGGTAAAGACAGTGGCACGTAAAGTGCCCTCCGCCACACACCGTTGGGTGGCTTGCGGAGTATAAATGTAGATGTAGATGTTTAACCGCACGGCCACTTCGGCCGGCGAACCCAACTAACCTAAGTACATCAGACACATCCATGCCCGAGGCAGAATTCGAACCTGCGGCCGTAGCAGTCGCGCGGTTCCGGATTGAAGCGCCTACAACCGCTCGGCCATGTGGGAGAGCGTTATCCAGTTGGGAAACAACCTCTGGAATGCTGTTCATGAACGGCAGCACAGCACGTCGAATCATCATACTGTAGAAATTTGTATTTAAGGGTGCGTGTGATACCCACGAGAGTGCTTCAGCTGTCGTACGAAATTACACACCAGACCTTAACTCCAGATGTAGATTCAGTGTACCTAGCACGCAAATAGAGTGTCTGCAGTCCCTCAAATGGGGTCCTAACCAACACACGGCCACCACTGCCACCGATGCAGAACCAGCTTTCTCAGAAAACACAACAGACCTCACCCCTGCCCTTTAATGAGATCGCGGTTCACACCTGCCGCAACTGGGGTAGTTTGAGATCAGTGGAATGCACACTACAGGGCTTCTGGCTCGGAGCTGTCACTGAAGTAACCGATTCCTAACGGTTGGTCACTGTGGTGCCAAGAGCTGCCCAGCTTGCTGCTGCAGATGCTGTACGATGGACCTGAGCCATAAGCTGAACACGGTGGTCTTCCTTCTCGATAGTTCCATCCGGAGCCCGATCTTCTTGCGACCGCTGGCAGCAATCATTTACAGTGGCTAAATTCGTACCAAGTCTTTTTGCAATGTCGAAGAAAGAATATACGTCGTAACCCTGCTACACTACCTCGTTCAAACTCAGTGATGTGTTGGTACAGGCGTCTCAGTAGTCTCTTGCAGGCATTCTTGACTAACATCAACTCAACATGTCCAGTTTCAAAAGGTAGCTTGCGCTCACGACCCTTACAGCGCGTATTTAAAGCAAATCCTATTTGCATCATCATACATCATCATAGTGGCGCTACTGGCGCCATTCTTAGGTGACGGGCGCAAAATTTGAACAGACATCATCTTTCAGATGTAGAAACACACCTATCAACTTTCGTATCTGTCCCACAGCTTCTTGGTTTTCCGTTTTTTATCCGACAGTGTGTGTACAAACCTTTCGCCCTCTGGTCAGGCTGTGAAGATCACCCGTTAGTCGACCGTCCGCCATGTCATGCTTAGTCATTTATCAAGAGGTGTGGTAGCGAATGGATTAAGCTCAGCGCAGTGACGGCCATTGGAGACGTTTAGAGATTGGTCCCCCTACCTCTCAGTCAGGTAACAACTCAGTTGTCATCAAAAAGCTGTGTGCACCCCGACCCAGTTCTCCCATCAAGGAAAAGGCCGTGACAGTATTGGGAATAGAATCCCAGGCCCCCCTATGAGGGTGTTTCGCCTTTACAATTCTACTACGGACAACTGAATACGAGGGTAAGTCAATTATTATTCGCAAAGTAGTTATAAAATTTTATTGTAATCAAATAAGAAACTTACACGAACATCATGTTTCGACATAGTCTCGCCGGCCGGAGTGGCCGAGTGGTTCTAGGCGCTACAGTCTCGAACCGCGAGACCGCTACGGTCGCAGATTCGAATCCTGTCTCGGGCATGGATGTGTGTGATGTCCTTAGGTTAGTTAGGTTTAAGTAGTTCTAAGTTCTAGGGGACGGATGACCTCAGCAGTTAAGTCCCATAGTGCTCAGAGCCATTTTTTTGACATAGTCTCCTTGCATTTCAACGCACTTGGTCCATCGTTGTACAAGCTTCCTGTTGCTCTCATGAAAGAAGTTATCGGTTGAGCTGCGAGTCAGGAATGCACCGCTTCTTTCACTGCTTCGTCCGAGGTAAATCGACGGCCTCTTAATGCCTGTTTCAGTGGACCAAACAAGTGATAGTCAGAAGGGGTAACATCGGGACTATATGGATGGTTATCCAGTACTTCAAATTTGAATTTCTAGAGTATTTCAGAAGTACGCTGACGGGTATTATCTTGCAACAACACAACACCTATTGACAGCAATCGTCGGCGTTTGCTTCGAATTGCAGGCTTTAGCCTGGCAGTAAGCATCTCACTGTAACGTAGACTGTTTATTGTTGTGCCCCTTTCCCCATAATGTTCCAGTAGTGGACTTCGTACGTCTAATAAAACCGTAAGCATCAGTTTTCCTGCGGATGGTTGGGTCTTGGACTTTTTCTTGCACTCCGAATTAGGATATTTCTATTCCATATTCTGCCGTTTACTCTCCGGATCGTAATGATGGATCCATGTCTAGTCACCAGTAATGATCCTGTCCAAGCAGTTGTCCTCTTCGTTACCATAGCGACCCAAATGTTTTTTTTTTTTTTTCAGATGTCCAAGCGCGTTTGTTTATGCAAGCCCGCATCTCGTGGTCGTGCGGTAGCGTTCTCGCTTCGCACGCCCGGGTTCCCGGGTTCGATTCCCGGCGGGGTCAGGGATTTTCTCTGCCTCGTGATGGCTGGGTGTTGTGTGCTGTCCTTAGGTTAGTTAGGTTTAAATAGTTCTAAGTTCTAGGGGACTCATGACCAAAGATGTTAAGTCCCATAGTGCTCAGAGTCATTTGAACCATTTTGTTTATGCAACTGAGTTGGTTCTTTTGGGATCCATCTTGCACAAACTTTATGAAACCCAAGTCTGCTGTGGATTGTTTCGTTGGCAGAACCGTGACTAATTTGATGACGATGTGCCACTTCGCCAATAGTTCCAATAGTTAATACTCTGTCTATGAGAATCATTTCACGTGAATGCTCAATGGTTTCTTCATTTGTGGCGGTAAACGGTCGTTCGGCTCCTTCATCGTGCGTAACACTTGTGCGACCATTTCGAAATTTTTCAATCCGTTCGTAGACACTCCGTTGTGGCAAAACACTTTTCCCGTACTGAACTGAAAGTATTCGATGAATTTCTGTCCCTGATACGCCTTCCGACCACAAAAATAAAATTAAAAAAAAACGTATCACCGAAAGTAGTTGTTCTTTGGTGCAAATAGACAGCGGAGTAGGTATGGTTAACAGCACGACAGCGATAACGAAACTATCCCAGCAGACTGAAAATTGCAAAGATATAACAATAAATAAACAAAGCATGCGTCATCAATGTAAACCGACAGTACTACCAAAATAAACAAAAATATAACTAAATTGAAGATAATAATTTACTTACCCTCGTATATAGAACTCGCAATATTCACAAACCCTGCACATAACACAACCTCATTCCTCAATACAACGAAAACAGTAGAAAAATATGGAAACCGCTAATGGCGGTTTCTAGTGCGTATTCCTTCATGCGATTCTAAAATAAATAATTGAAGTGAAACACCCAGCAGAAACTATCATGTGTTCCTACGTTCGCTTTCGTCGAGGTATAGCGCTTTCCCCTATATCGCTATTTCGCACTGTTCACTCTTATTACAACGTCAACGTATTTCGGTTGTTGGCACCTTACTCTTATTATAGATATAAGTCTTGTGTGTGTGTGTGTGTGTATGTGTGTGTGTGAATTCCTATGGGATCAACCGGAATTTACTATTGATAAACAATACCAGACCTGTAGAGCGTTAGAATACAAGACTACAGAGGAAATGAATTATAGGACTGGCAGTGAGAAGTGTAAATTAAGCTAAGCAACAAGTTAGAAATCTTATAAATGGACATTAAGCAGATACGGACGAAAGGGAAAATTATTTAACAATGTTAACCACGGAAATAGCAACGCATTGTACTGGTACGAAAACAGGAAGGAGAAAGTGTCAAATGTACTTGGAAAACGGTGACAGTAAGGTAATGGAATATTCTAAATCAAACAGTTATTAATAAATGCCTTCGAAAGCATGTGAGGAGATAAACTTATATTCGATCGACACAAGATTTCATCGGTTAAGAGTGTATATGTTCCAATAACTAACTACAAGCAGAACATTCCACAAGCATTCCAATCCTTATTAATCAGATATGTATCTCAACAGATTAATCATAATGTAGTTGCAAGTGTAACGATAGGTGCCGTGTATAAGACCATACTGGTCGTGAAGAATGAAAATACGACTGGATTAATGAAACCAACGGAAATAGTTAATGATGGAGGAATTTTTGCAAATACGGCAACTGCCCAGAAATGGAGCAATAATGTAAAAGCTCTTGTTAATAAGAAACGGAACAAATAAGAAATAGACGCATAACTTGTTCTCTATAACTTATGATATATTCACCAAAATGATCAATTACGGTATAGAATAAAATATTTAATTTCATTCAAGCAAAAGGAAAATTCTGGCTTCGTGCATGAAGTGTACTGGACCATTGGGAAATAACAAATCAAATTATAGGACGGAACGAGGAAGAACTCGTTTTTTCCTGCAAAATGAGTACTAAATGCCGTAGGGAAAGAAGGCATTGTTTCACTTTGTTGGAGTTTACGGAACAGCATATATGTCAGAGGCATTCTGATTTTTAGAGAAGGCAAAGGAGTGGCAAGAGCATTTTAACGAAGTGGATAGAATCTTGGAAAGAGGTTACGAGGCCAGTGTCAACGAAAGCAGAATAAGCCTAATGGAACGTAGTCGAATTAAATCAGGGGTTACTGATGGAATTACATTAGGAAATCAGACGCTATAAGTAATAAAAAAGTACTGCTATTATGACAGCAGAATAACATACGATGTTTGAGGTAGTGAGAATATTTCAGACTGGGCGTGTCTAGTAAAGGTTTTTTTTAGAAAAAAAAGGTAAGATCGGCCGGCCGCTGTGGCCGAGCGGTTCTAGGCGCTTGAGTTCAGAACCACGCTGCTGCTGCGGTCGCAGGTTCGAATCCTGCATCGGGCATGGATGTGTGTGTGTGTGTGTGTGTGTGTGTGTGTGTGTGTGTGTGTGTGTGTGTGTGTGTGTGTGTTATCCTTAGGTCAGTTAGGTTTAAGTAGTTCTAAGTCAAGGGGACTGATGACCTCAGATGTTAAGTTCCATAGGGCTCAGAGCCATTTGAACCATTTGTTAAAATCGAACATAAATGTGTTGGGCTCTTCTGAAGGTATTTATCAGGTGTGTATCCTTGTAAGGCAGTGAAACGTGAACTGTAGGCAATTTTGACAAGAAGATATCAGCTTTGGACACATGATCCTGATGATGGTGACGCCGTCTATAGAACAACTTTAAAAATGGCACCATACATGCCGTATCTCCTTGCATTTGTATAGCGTTGAGTGTTTCCAGATTACTATCTGTTATATGTTTTATCGTACCAATCTGATCGTGAAACAAAGTAGGTCGAGAGCGCTCTGTCATGTTTACAGTCACAGAAATAGTTGTCGTGTTTATTTAGCAGTGGGTGTTAAGTTTGTTTTAAACCTTTCTTTGATGTTACAAAATACAACAGAAACTCTGTGACAATGTTTACAATTTACATTTAACAAGCGTTAGAGAATGTTAATTTTAATACAGGGGTTTAAGACAAATATTTACAAGAGAAACATGCGACGGGAGCGAATCACTGAAATGTGCGGCAGCTACCCAACGTGAAATTTGTATAAATAAATAAACCCTCTGGCGTCACGGTGTTCGAATTCCACTAGAATTGTTACATGAATCCTAGCAATTTAAAGCGAAATACTTTTCGTCTAGAGGAAAAACTAAATATTGAAGTTATGACATTAAAACCGCAGAAAACGTTAATCCGGTAGATTCATGTCTAGGCATAAGTTTCCATTATTAGTTAATGAAGATAAAATATTGGCGAAAGCTATCTGCGGTGCTTCGTCACTGCTTCGCTTTATATTGAAGAGCATTTGATGGAGGAAAAGAATTATCGAGGGTAGTTTTGCGCGATGATAACCGTGGAAAAATAGGTGCACAAGCTCGCGAGAATTACCAGTTTAGAGTAAGCGTGACGTAAGTAATAATCCAGACTACCGTTTCTCAAATGGCTCAAATGGCTATGAGCACTATGCGACTTAACTTATAAGTTCATTAGTCGCCTAGAACTTAGAACTGATTAAACCTAACTAACCTAAGGACATCAGACACATCCATGCCCGAGGCAGGATTCGAACCTACGACCGGAACGGTCGCTCGGCTCCAGACTGTAGCGCCGAGAACCGCACGGCCAATCAGCCGTAAGAGAAGGCCGTCAGCTACTGTGTTTTTCGTGGTAAGAGGTAATGCCAAATAACTTGGTAGTCTCGGCAAACTCTTGACACTGTGGTTCCCTCCGACTATTACATATGTTGTGACAGAACTGAACTCTGGGTTCCTACTACTTTACACCCATAGTTTGGATACCCCCCCCCCCACCCATGAACCATGGACCTGGCCGTTGGTGGGGAGGCTTGCGTGCCTCAGCGATACAGATAGCCGTACCGTAGGTACAACCACAACGGAGGGGTATCTGTTGAGAGGCCAGACAAACGTGTGGTTCCTGAAGAGGGGCAGCAGCCTTTTCAGTAGCTGCAAGGGCAACAGTCTGGATGATTGACTGATCTGGCCTTGTAACAATAACCAAAACGGCCTTGCTGTGCTGGTACTGCGAACGGCTGAAAGCAAGGGGAAACTACGACCGTAATTTTTCCCGAGGGCATGCAGCTTTACTGTATGATTAAATGATGATGGCGTCCTCTTGGGTAAAATATTCCGGAGGTAAAATAATCCCCCATTCGGATTTCCGGGTGGCGACTACTCAAGAGGATGTCGTTATCAGGAGAAAGAAAACTGGCGTTCTGCGGATTGGAGCGTGGAATGTCAGATCCCTTAATCGGGCAGGTAGGTTAGAAAATTTAAAAAGGGAAATGGATAGGTTAAAGTTAGATATAGTGGGAATTAGTGAAGTTCGGTGACAGGAGGAACAAGACTTCTGGTCAGGTGACTACAGGGTTATCAACACAAAGTCAAATAGCGGTAATGCAGGAGTAGGTTTAATAATGAATAGGAAAATAGGAATGCGGGTAAGCTACTACAAACAGCATAGTGAACGCATTATTGTGGCCAAGATAGATACGAAGCCCACACCTACTACAGTAGTACAAGTTTATATGCCAACTAGCTCTGCAGATGACGAAGAAATTGAAGAAATGTATGATGAAATAAAAGAAATTATTCAGATAGTGAAGGGAGACGAAAATTTAATAGTCATGGGTGACTGGAATTCGAGTGTAGGAAAAGGGAGAGAAGGAAACGTAGTAGGTGAATATGGATTAGGGCTAAGAAATGAAAGAGGAAGCCGCCTGGTAGAATTTTGCACAGAGCACAACTTAATCATAGCTAACACTTGGTTCAAGAATCATAAAAGAAGGTTGTATACCTGGAAGAATCCTGGAGACGCTAAAAGGTATCAGATAGATTATATAATGGTAAGACAGAGATTTAGGAACCAGGTTTTAAATTGTAAGACATTTCCAGGGGCAGATGTGGACTCTGACCACAATCTATTGGTTATGACCTGTAGATTAAAACTGAAGAAACTGCAAAAAGGTGGGAATTTAAGGAGATGGGACCTGGATAAACTGAAAGAACCAGAGGTTGTACAGAGTTTCAGGGAGAGCATAAGGGAACAATTGACAGGAATGGGGGAAAGAAATACAGTAGAAGAGGAATGGGTAGCTTTGAGGGATGAAGTAGTGAAGGCAGCAGAGGATCAAATAGGGAAAAAGACGAGGGCTAGTAGAAATCCTTGGGTAACAGAAGAAATATTGAATTTAATTGATGAAAGGAGAAAATATAAAAATGCAGTAGATGAAGCAGGCAAAAAGGAATACAAACGTCTCAAAAATGAGATCGACAGGAAGTGCAAAATGGCTAAGCAGGGATGGCTAGAGGACAAATGTAAGGATGTAGAGGCTTTTCTCACTAGGGGTAAGATAGATACTGCCAAGATGAAAATTAAAGAGACCTTTGGAGAGAAGAGAACCACTTGCATGAACATCAAGAGCTCAGATGGAAACCCAGTTCTAAGCAAAGAAGGGAAAGCAGAAAGGTGGAAGGAGCATATAGAGGGTCTATACAAGGGCGATGTACTTGAGGACAATATTATGGAAATGGAAGAGGATGTAGATGAAGATGAAATGGGAGATACGATACTGCGTGATGAGTTTGACAGAGCACTGAAAGACCTGAGTCGAAACAAGGCCCCCGGAGTAGACAACATTCCATTGGAACTACTGACGGCCTTTGGAGAGCCAGTCCTGACAAAACTCTACCATCTGGTGAGCAAGATGTATGAAACAGGTGAAATACCCTCAGACTTCAAGAAGAATATAATAGTTCCAATCCCAAAGAAAGCAGGTGTTGACAGATGTGAAAATTACCGGACAATCAGTTTAATAAGCCACAGCTGCAAAATACTAACACGAATTCTTTGCAGACGAATGGAAAAACTAGTAGAAGCCGGCCTCGGGGAAGATCAGTTTGGATTCCGTAGAAATACTGGAACACGTGAGGCAATACTGACCTTACGACTTACCTTAGAAGAAAGATTAAGGAAAGGCAAACCTACGTTTCTAGCATTTGTAGACTTAGAGAAAGCTTTTGACAATGTTGACTGGAATACCCTCTTTCAAATTCTAAAGGTGGCAGGGGTAAAATACAAGGAGCGAAAGGCTATTTACAATTTGTACGGAAACCAGGTGGCAGTTATAAGAGTCGAGGGACATGAAAGGGAAGAAGTGGTTGGGAAGGGAGTAAGACAGCGTTGTAGCCTCTCCCCGGTGTTATTCAATCTGTATATTGAGCAAGCAGTAAAGGAAACAAAAGAAAAATTCGGAGTAGGTATTAAAATCCATGGAGAAGAAATAAAAGCTTTGAGGTTTGCCGATGACATTGTAATTCTGTCAGAGACAGCAAAGGACTTGGAAGAGCAGCTGAACGGAATGGATGGTGTCTTGAAGGGAGGATGTAAGATGAACATCAACAAAAGCAAAACGAGGATAATGGAATGTGGTCGAATTGAGTCGGGTGATGTTGAGGGTATTAGATTAGGAAATGAGACACTTAAAGTAGTACAGGAGTTTTGCTGTTTGGGGAGCAAAATAACTGATGATGGTCGAAGTAGAGAGGGTATAAAATGTAGACTGGCAATGGCAAGGAAATCGTTTCTGAAGAAGAGAAATTTGTTAACATCGAGTATAGATTTAAGTGTCACGAAGTAATTTCTAAAAGTATTTGTATGGAGTGTAGCCATGTATGGAAGTGAAACATGGACGGTAAATAGTTTGGACAAGAAGAGAATAGAAGCTTTCGAAATGTGGTGCTGCAGAAGAATGCTGAAGATTAGATGGGTAGATCACGTAACTAATGAGGGGGTATTGAACAGGATTGGGGAGAAGAGACGTTTGTGGCACAACTTGACCAGAAGAAGGGATCGGTTGGTAGTTGTTGTTGTTGTTTTTGGGGGAGGAGACCAGACAGCGAGGTCATCGGTCTCAGCGGATTAGGGAAGGAAGAGGAAGGAAGTCGGCCGTGCCCTTTCAAAGGAACCATCCCGGCATTTGCCTGGAGCGATTTAGGGAAATCACGGAAAACCTAAATCAGGATGGCCGAACCCGGGATTGAACCGTCGTCCTCCTGAATGCGAGTCCAGTGATACACCTCTAGTAACAAAGAAGCTATTCGCTAATGACTTAAGAGATGTCCAATCACCCTGTCCCACCCTCTTGCCAGCGTTTTCCGTATATTCCCTTCCTCTCCGATTCTGCGGAGAACGTCCTCATCCCTTACTTTATGAGTCCACCTAATTTTCAACATTCGTCTGTAGCACCACATCTTAAATGGTTCATTCATCTTAAATGCTTCTATTCTCTTCCTTCCGGTTTTACCATCGCCATGTCACTCTGACTTACAGTGCGGCGCTCTCAGAAATTTCTTTATGCAGTTGAGACCTATGTTTGTCAGGGGTAGACCTCTTTTGGCCAGGAATCTCCTCTTTCCCAGTACTAATCTGCTTTTTATGTCCTCCTTGCTCCGTCCGTTGAGGGTTATTTCGTTGCCTGGATAGCTGAATTCCATCATCTACTTCGTGATCACCAGTTATGATATGTTTCTCGCCGTTCTCATTTAGGCTACTTCTCATTACTTTCGTCTTTCTCATTTTTTTTTTCAAAATTCATATTCTGTAGTCATCAGGTTGTTAATTCCTTTCCACAGGTCCTATAATTCTTCGCTTTCACTGGGAATAGCATTGTCTTTAGCGAATATTATCGCTGATATCCTATCACTTTCAATTTTAATCTCATTCTTGAACCTTTCTTTTATCCCGGATATTGCTTTTTCGGTGTACAGATTGAACAGTAATGGCGAGAAACTGCACTCCTGTCTTCCACGTTTTGCACTTCTTTCTTGATATTCCACTCATACTGTTCTCTCTCGGTTCTTGTGCGTAATGTATATTACATCTACATCAACATCTACATCGTACTCCGCAAGCCACCTAATAGCGTGTGGCGGAGGGTACTTTCAGTACCACTGTCTAATCCCTCCAACCCTGTTCCATTCGCGAATAGTGCGTTGGAAGAATCATTGTTGGTAACACTCTGTATTGGCTATAATTTCTAGAATTTTCTCCTCGTGGTCAATACGCGAGATATATGGGGGGTGGGGGAGTGATATGTTGTTTGACTCTTCCTGAAAAGTGCTGTCCTGAAATTTCAGTAGTAAATCTCTCTACGATGCACAACGCCTCTCTTGTAACGTCTGCCAGTTGAGTTTGTTTAGTATTTCCGAAACGCTCTCTCACCAACTAAACGAACCCGTGGCGAAACGCGCCGCTCTTCCTTGGATCTTCTCTCTCTCCTCTATCAGTCCTATCTGATAGGGATCCCAGATAGATGAACAACACTCAAGAATCGGTCGAACGGGAGCCTTATAAGCCACTTCTTTCGTGGATAAGTTACATTTCCTTAAGATTCTTCCGATGAATCTGAGTCTGGTGAGCCGGCCGAAGTGGCCGTGCGGTTAAAGGCGCTGCAGTCTGGAACCGCAAGACCGCTACGGTCGCAGGTTCGAATCCTGCCTCGGGCATGGATGTTTGTGATGTCCTTAGGTTAGTTAGGTTTAACTAGTTCTAAGTTCTAGGGGACTAATGACCTCAGCAGTTGAGTCCCATAGTGCTCAGAGCCATTTTTTTGAGTCTGGTGGGTGTCTGCTTTCACCACTATCTGTTTTATATGGTCGTTCCACTTAAGGTCGCTCTACATAGTTACGCCTATATGTTTTACGGCAGACGCTGTCCCCAGATGTTTGTTTTCAGTAGTGTAGCTGTACGGTAGTGAGCTTCTGTCCGTATGTATGCGCTATATTTTACATTTATTTAAGTTTCTACCAGATCATTTATACATACTGTAAACAGCAACAGTCCTGTCACACTTCCCTCAAGTACTCAGGATATTAATCGTCTTTCCCTATAGCTTACCCATATTTTTCACCGAATATCAAAGCTCTTGCGCTAGTTTACACTGTCGAACGTTTTTTCCAGGTCGTCAAACAATATGAACGTGTCACGATTTTTCTCCAGTCTTGCTTCCATAACTAACCCCAATGTCACAATTGTCTTTCCGGTGCCTTTACCTTTCGTAATGCCAAACTAATCGTCATCCCACACATTCTCAATTTTTTTTCCATTCCTCTGTACATTATTCTTGTCAGCAGCTTTGAAGAATGAGCTGTTAAGCTGATTTTTCAATAATTCTCGCTCTTGTTTGCTCTTGCAATCTTCATAAGTGAATGGATAACGTTTTTCCGAAAGGATGATCGAATATCGCTGGTCTCATATATTCTACATACCAACGTTAATAATCGTTTTATTACCACTTCCCTCTATGATCGTAGAAAATCCGAAGGAATATTATCTATACCTTCTGCCTTATCTGGTCCTAAGCCCTCCAAAGCCTTCTGTATGCAGATTCTAATACTGGGTCGCTCATCCCTTCTGTATCGACTCCTGTTTCTTCATCACATTAGTCGTGCTCGTCCCCATAGAGCCCCTCAATGTACTCTTTCCACCTATCCGCTCTCTCCTCTGCATTTAACAGTGGAATTTCCATTGCGCTCTTAATGTTACAGCCTTTGCCTTTAATTTAATTTCAGTTGTTTTGACTTTTCTATATGCTGAGTCAGCCCTTCCGACAGCCATTTCTTTTTTAATTACTTTTTCCATGCAGCCATTTCACATTGCCTTCATGCACTTACTATTTGTTTCGTTCCTAAGTGACTTGTGGATCTGTATTCCTGAGTTTCTGTGAACAGTTTTGTACTTCGTTCTCATCGATCAACCGAAGATTTCTTCTTATTACCCATGGTTTGATCGCAGTTCCCTCCATTGTACCTACGTTTTTCTTTCCATCTTCTATGATTTCCCTTTAAAAGAAATGTCCCTTCTTCTGCAACTGAACTGCCCTCTACTCATTATCGCAGTACCTACAGCTTCAGAGAACTTCAAGCGTGTTTCTGCATTACTTAATACTTATGCATCCCACTTCTTTGCAGATTGAATCTTCCTCACTCTTCTGATAAAGTTCGGCGTACTCTTCACCATTACCACATTGTGATCTGAGTCTGTATCTGACATAAAACCCAGTATGCGATTTCGAGGTATCAGTGATGCAATACAACAAATCTTCGTGTATCTTGCGTCCGTTTCCGTATATACCTCCTCTTGTGATTTCTGAACAAAGAATTCGCTACTACTATCAGGAATTTATTTCAGATCTCAGTATTTCTCCTCATTCCTACTACCAAACCCATGTTCTCCCGTAACCCGTTGTCCTACTACTTCCCCTACAACCGCACTCCAGTCTCCTAATAACGATTAGATTTTCATCTTCCTTTATGTAATGTATTATCCGTTCAATATCTCACCTGCCTTCTGAGTCTGTAATCTTCTTCTTGCAACTACGCCATGAATACCTGAACTATTGTCGTCGGTGTTGGTGTACTTCCCTTTCCCCAGATAAAAATTACCTTAGCTGAAAAACTGTCTGCTTGACTGTGATAGCTTCAGAGATCGAACATGCTGCAGATGTTTCAACTACAGACCAAGGAACAGTGAGAAGGCCACAAACACTTAACAGAAAATCAGAGGACATTGAGAGGAAGACGGGAATATTTTTGACCAAGAGAGATACGAGATTCGAATGCAAAGAGCGGTCGGCGTGGCAACTTTGACCGAAGCCGCATACGAGTGCGTAGAGAGAACTGCGGCCACGCTTAATTATGGCGGCGCACTAGGGGGATGCATACTCTTACAGCACAATTGGGTTCTTCGCAATGTTATTGTACAAGCAACTGACTCTAGATGGCAATAAATGATCAGCACAGATGATGGAACCTTCAGCACTAATATTTTCTAGTGATTTGACATCCTGAATCAGAATTGGCGCCTTACAGAAACTGGATCAAAATTGGTGCAAGAGAGCTTGTCTGTATCACTTTCACCTCGGTGGAGAGAGTATGAAGGGTCTACACCAGAAAAAAGTACTTCCTGTAGCTAAACTTTCCGGGGTCTGCACTGACCACTCCTGCGGCTTTTCAGGTGAAGTGGCAGTCAGAGTTCAGGTTGGCTATTTCTGCGATAGCGCTAGTCAGATACCGCAGTCAAAAATAGTCTTCCCCTGCATCGGCGTGTGTGTCTATGAAGCCATATCGAACGAGACAGCTCTTTTCTTTAATTACATGTGCCATCTTGTGACTTTCTTAAACTATACGAGTGGCTGGTACTGAAACTATTGTGACTTCGTCAACCAATGGCGAGCAACGCAACATTGTAGTGTAGTACAGTATTGGAGGTGATTAGATCGCTTCCAAAAAAAAGTCAAACAGCTGGTGAAAAAGACTTCGTTACTCAAGTTGCTGACTTGGCGCGTTTCGAATTTTTCACCGGCTGTATAACTTTTTCGGAAGCGACCTCTTCAGCTCCAATACAGAAGTACTCTGTAATATCACCATGGTCGCCTGCCTCCAACGAGATTTCTTGTCTCAAGTACAATGCATAAGCATCACGTCGTCAGGTCCAGAGTATTGAGAAAAATTCCTATATTACTAGAAATATGCATTTTAAGTTTTCGAATTTTTAAGTATTAGCTTACTAGAGCAGTGACTGTGGTCATTAGATTTGTAATTTTCCGTCCTGCAAGAATTCGCGATTAGAATTAATATTAATCGCGAATAAACCGATCTACTTTCTTTGTAGAGGCTGGACGAAACTGCCGCTGAGGTCACTCTACGTGTTTGTGTGAAATATAGCCGAAAGCTCCAGGTTTACAAATTGCAGTACTAAACACCGTGACACAAGAGAGACGGAAGTGTACCGCTAATGGCTCTGAGCACTATGGGACTCAACTGCTGAGGTCATTAGTCCCCTAGAACTTAGAACTAGTTAAACCTAACTAACCTAAGGACATCACAAACATCCATGCCCGAGGCAGGATTCGAACCTGCGACCGTAGCGGTCTTGCGGTTCCAGACTGCAGCGCCTTTAACCGCACGGCCACTTCGGCCGGCTGTACCGCTAATCACAATATCGCCACAAACATCGAGGCAGTAAGCAATTATTCGTTAAGTAACATATGTAGGTGACAAATACGCCTGAAATACTCATTGGTTGCTTATCTCAAAATATTCTGTTCATAATTCTGTCCTGCGTGGATAATTTTGTGTATAAAGATTTGGAAAACCTGATTTGTTGGCAACGCGTTCAAACTGAGGTAGAGCAGAGCTTTCATTTCTTCTTCATTGGTGTCCTTTGTCGCCCTGATTTCGACGGCCGCAGCAGTAAAATAACCTATGAAATGGGGAGATAGTGTGTGTGTGTGTGTGTGTGTGTGTGTGTGTGTGTGTGTGTGTGTGTGTGTGTGTGTGTGTGTGTGCGTGTATGTGCGTGTGTGTGTACGTGTGCGCGTAATGGGGGGGGGGGGGGGGGAGAAACCCGTATGATGAGTTTTAGAAACCACAGGAGTGTGGCGAAATTATAAAACGCTGGTTGTTGCAGGCATCAAACAAATTTTTATCTCGGAGCAATTGCAAACGAGCGGCTATTATTGCAAGTTACATACATTTGAAACTGCATTAATTAGACGTTGAAACTTAGGTGTAAATGACAATTCCATTAACATTACTATAATTGGCTCGATACAGATAAAAAAATCGGCAGGAGTCAGTGTCGCCAGGAGCACTTCCGCCTATGTCAAGCGCAACACTGAAAGAATCGTCAGGAGCCATAAAGTTTCTTCGATCACGGTTGACACAGTTATGTTGTCCGAGCAACTTCATGATCAGGAGATGGCTGTGTAGCTTTGCAGTATCTCGAAGACTGTGATGGTACGGTAATAAAAACATGGGACGGCTGTCTTTAGCCTGCCTGTATATGGTAAGGTTTGTGGTCCCACTGGTCGCTTTCTCAATAATAATTTTAACTAATTTAGACTGTTATGTTGGTTAACAGGTGTGGCTTATAAATAATGTTCCCCAATAACATGTCTAAAGATCAAAATTATTCAGTGTTTGTTCAGTACTACCACGTAATAAATATCAGGCTACAGTGAAACTAACTGATGTGGCTAATCAGATGTAAATGTGATTTGAACCATTATATAGCGGTAAGAAATTCATTACAAATAAAATCTCCCAACTTCAAAATTATTCTAAGATCACTGCATAACATTCTAAGGCCAGACCAGCACTACTTGTGAAAGACGCAAATCCAGCCAACTCCCTGCGAAAAAATTCTATTTGTCCACAAACTCGGAATATCCAGACACTGAACAGTAAGAATAATTTCTCAGCCAGTTGGACTAATTCGAAGTCCAGACTGGCTCTTCACGTGAAAAACGCAAGTGAAACACGGAAATTATTCTAAGATTACTTGACTACAGAAGCTAAATATTCTATGACAATATCGAGCAGCTTAATCATCAAGCAGAAAGGGATGGATACTGTCCCTTCTATTACACCTGTACCTACTTTTATAAGCGTGGTCAATCATGACACGGGATTTCCGTGAATTGACGTCATAAAGCTAGCAGAAGATTTCACCAGTCCAAATCTTTACTTTCGATTCATATATGTTATCTTAAATCTAGAAGTTGTACAAGATGCATACTCAAATGGTGATTGGAATGATATATTACAGTAGCAGTTTGGCCAGCAGTAATTAAAGTGACAGAAAATTTCATATAATGGGAACTATATTTAGATTTTGCCTCTATGCCTCGAACAGTTACAATAAACGTACTAATGGCACATCAGTCACATATTGAATGACCTGCTTTTTTCACTGCTGCTAACTCTACGTGTCTTTAATGAAGCATCAGTATATGGGCGAAAATATCAAATATTCTAATTCATTAATTAAATTCGGTAATTAAACATAGACACATTACAATCTGAATGTTGTTTACGAAAAGTGCTAACGATATACATCACATGCTACCATGTTATTCGTGTATATGTCTTGTACAATTAATTATACTGAAATTAATTAACAAATTGATTCAAACAGGTCTCATAGACGAATTAAGTAAACAAATAAACACGCAAATAGGTCAATGGATTCGTCTCGAAGAGTGCTTTCATATGGTTGGTAGATCTTTTCTTTAGCTCATTTAGTACATTTGTTGTCGATTCTTTACTGATTCCTTCTTTCCTTGATGATAATGATGATGATACTTCGAGGAGCGTAGGGGACGATGCAGGAGACCCGCAACGCCGTCCTAGGCAAGGTCCTAGCGGAGGTGGTTTGCCACTGCCTTCCTTCGACCATAATGAGCATGAATGATGACGAACACCACAGAACAACAAACAGTCATCTCGAGGCATGGAAAACCCCTGACCTCGTCGGGAATCGAAGCCGGGACCCCGTGCGCGGGAAGCGAGAACGCTACCGCAAGACCACGAGCTGCGGAACCTTCTTTCCCTAATAACTAATTAAATATATCATTTCCACAGTCCTATGTTTACAAAGAGTCGTTTTTCTGTGCTCTCAAAGTTAGTATATTGCACTCTGCTGTAAGCCTTATGATTTTCGTTTGACGTGTGCAGACATGTGCAAATGCTGGCTATCATTTGTGCGAATCGCAACGACTCACGTGACGATAAGTCTGGACCCGTACGAGTTTGACAGTTCCACAGCCCCGGCCGCTTCCACCTCTCACAGATCCACGCTTCCTCAGCCATATTTCCCAAACATCAGTGCAGCACGCTAGCCAGTGGTCGTAACGTGCAAACAAGCTGCTATACTCAGTCAAAACGGACCATCTCGAATTTCTTTTCTGATGTTCACTCGCAAAAGCAATTCTTATAGAGGAGTGTGCTGTACTTAGGAACACTTCTCGGACTGTAGTCTTCAGCCACCACTGTTATTCCCTTACTTACAGACCTTGTATTACGAGGAACAATTATTACTTAGTAACAACTATCTCCGAGTTTAAACAACATTAAAATATATTGTAAGAGCAAGTGCATTTCATTTGCAAGTAAACAGTATTTATCTTACGAAGTTGGTTTCAGTTCCGGGACTGGTTCCTTTGTTCCTGTGTACAGGTTGTAAGGATTTCGTCCAGGGTCGTTTAAATGACAAGTTGCTGGAATATTATGTTGTTTTTAATCATTTTTGCATGTTCTGGGATAATAGTTCAACATCACATATTTGTCACTTTTCAGATATAAATTGTACAGCTTACCTGAGACATTCAAAGAGCATAATGGATCAGAGAGCAACATGTACCAATACAATAGACGATAAAACCACGCGCTTGCATCCAAAAATTATTAGATACACAGGGTGTATCGAAAAGAATCGTCTGATTTTTTAAAAAAAATCATAACTATTACGTTATTTGAGATATGTGCTTGAACAACGTGCCGTTGCAAAGAGCAAACTCTCGAGTTTTACATGGTACATAAAAAAGAATCATCCGATTTAAAAACGATGAAAACTATTATGTTATTTGAGATAAGGTGTGTGGTCCGTTTTTCTTTGTCGAGAAAACTGGTACAGGAAGCAGATTTATGGATATGCTTTAAGACTTCCTTTTCCAAAGTTGCAAACTGATTTCAACGATTTCATTTACCAACAGGACGGGGCACCGTCACGCTGGCATCTGGAAATGCGGGAATTTTTAAGTAAAAGGATTACTGAACGATGGATCGGTCGCACTGGAACAAATGATACTGCTTTACATTACTGGCCTCCAAGGTCACCGGACCTGACTGTTTATGATTGTTTCTTGTGGGGTTTATAAAAGACTCTGTCGAAGTGCCTCCGTTACCAGCAACAATGAATTAACTGAGTCATCGCGTAACAGCAGCTGTGGAAGCTGTAACTCAAAATATGCTCGCTGAAGTGTGGGAACAATTCTCAAATCTCAAGGGGCGCATGTTGAACACCTACTAAAAGATATGGAAAAAAAACTTTTGAGTTTCCCATTCATCAAAAAACAAATTTCACTGTGTATGTATATTAGTTTCAGAAATGTAGGGGCGCCAAATAGGATGATTCTTTTTGATGCACCCTATATTGTACTGCTTCCATTGTCTTCTAAAACGGGAAATAGTCCAAATTGGGATTAACACGACTGTCTTAACCTGAAATTCTTTTTCAGTTTTAATTTATATCCTGTATTCTGCAAATAATTATTTCAGTGAATATTTATAACCTTAATGATTAATAACATAGGTTGAAAAATACGACAATATGAGGAGTGGTAACTTTCTATTATTTTATGCAGTCTCATTATCGACACTAAAATTAGAAAACTTATAAATAAAGACAGAAATTTTGGTTGCATGAAAACTTAAGCATGACCATACTATATTTACTGTAAATTTGTATTTTGATCGATTAAGTTGACAATTGTGATTGCTACAAGATCGATATTACAAAGCGGATCGATATGAATAATATAAATGTATTACCAGAAATGAAATATGGTAATTACCAGAAATGAATATGGTTATGAAATATGTTCTGAGATATGATCAGATCAGAAATATGTAATTTAAGTAGGAAAATTAACCAAAGTCTGGCCACAACTCATACGGAATCGAACATTTCGGTTAACAAGAAGAGGCTCCGTGGAGACCAGTTTCATTAGAAATAGACGTTTAATATATTTTTTATTTCATTTTTAAATCATAGCATTCACTCTTTGTGTGCTGCAGTCATTTTCTAAGGTTACAAATATTAATCTGGAGAAGTATGGTTTCCCCAAAAATGAGAAAATGTCCAAGGAACAACATGGCCATGCACTAATGTAGAAATATCCCAAATCACCCGGCTGGCGTTGGAATTGACTGATAAATGCAAAAACATCTGCTCACATTTCTTACTTCCCTCGCCTGCGGGGGATATGGTCATATGAACGTAGTAATTCGATTGAATGCCATTAGATAGTAAATGCTGCAGAATTATTATAATGTCGAACCTTTAAACAGAGCATAGATCGTTTAATTAAATTAACACTGGGTAGGTTTATAGCGTACATCTGTTATTATATAGGAGGTTGGTGCATAAGTCCGTAGCATTTTTTCGTAAGTTTAACAAACGCAATAGATACACATAAGTGAGACATGTCATTAATAATATCCTTCACTGTTTACAGTGGACTGCCAAAGCTGGGGTAACTTTTCGGTTCAGTGGATGTAGAAAGCATGTGGTTTTCAGGCTAAGAACTCGTCGAGCCGTGTTCGAAGCACATTATCAGCTTGTAAGATCGTTCAATAGAGAGAAACAAAGAAAATCTGAGAGCGCAAGACCAAGTCCATAAGGTGGGTGCAGAATGACGTCCCAACTCAACTCCTGTACAATGTTTTTTGTCAGTCCAGCAGAATGCGGAAGGTCATTATTGTATGGCAGCATCCCTTCACGCAATCTTCCTGGGTGCCGTTGTTAGACTCATCAGTGATGGTTACACCGCTGGAAGTAATTGATAGTGCACCACACCGTAGCTGATCCACCATATTCAGAATATTATCTTTCGTGAATGCGCGCAGGGCCTCGCACAAGGAGTTGCTCCACTGTTTGGGCTAAACCATTCCTTTCTTTTCCTACTGTTGGCATAGGGATACCATTTCTCGTCACCAGTAAAGATAAAGGATAGGAATAGTCTGTGTTGTTCACGAGCCAATTGATTACGAGCTAGCAGAGAAGACATATGGCCACCCACTGATTTTTATGAGTTTGGCTTAGAGCATGAGGTACCCGTACACTCTGTTTTTGAACCGTCCCCGTTCCAAACAAATGTCGCACGAATGTGGAATGATCATAGTTAATGACACTTGCCAGTTCTCGAGTACACTGACGTGGATCAGTTCAATTAATGAGTTTAAATGATCATCATCAGACCCCGAAGGTCTTCCTGAACGTGGAGAGTCACTAATGTCCAAACTATCCTCCTTAAAACGAGAAAATAATTTTCCGGTTGTACTCTGTCCAGGGGCATGATCCCCAGACACAGCGCCAATGCTTGGAGCTGCCTCCGATGCTATCACTCGTCTACTGAGGGAATATGTCGGAAATATTCGGAGTTCTCCACTTTGCACTCCATTTTCTAGCGTCCACAGCTTCACACATCATCTACAAATGACAATATGTAACCTCAAACAGCAACAGTGAAGTACAAATAAAAAAAATGGCAGTCAATAAATGAACCAACAGCAACCAGAATACTAACAGGCAAAACAAAAACTTATGCACCAACCTAATACTGACACATAACTGTAGTGTCATAAGGCAACACAGATATAGTTCACTAAGACATTAACTGGTACAGTACCTAGGAAGTAAGTCAAAAGACAATAATGTGAGTAAATAAACAGAGTGCAGAACATAAGAATCTCGGAACGTCCCCAAAACATTATCGCCGTTATTTCCTCACTGCACACGTGCTGGAACCCACCTCAGCAAACGTACCTGGGCTGCCACCTGGCAACGCAACGTGGCGATAAACATTACCGTGAGTGTACAGCTCCACTCCACTGTAAGAGATCCCGTGGGCTTCACGCCAGCTGGTGTCTGTTCGTTCAGATGCCCCTGCAGGTCAGGCTCTACACGACTCTCCTTGCCTAATGGTGAAACCTTGTAGCGACCTCTTCTACAGTGGACGGTCGAGCGCACAATGCGTCGCCGACAGCATTCAGCGTCACTCCAACCACATAAGGCCGGCCAGCTCGGTAATAGCTGCTTTCGCACGTAAGCTCTTAGAAGGCGCAGCTTGTCATCTGAATCCTGACTTCTCGGAAACCGTCAGGAATTTAAGGCTTATTTATTTTTTTAAGAAACTGATTTAGGTAAACTGGTATCTTTTCGTTGACAGCGAGTTCCTAGTAGACATTCTTACAGATACTGCGAAAATTACACTAAGGTGACAAAAGTCATGGGATTGCGATAAGCTCATATATCGGGTGATCAAAAAATCAGTACAAATTTGGAAACTGAATAACTCACGAAATAATGTAGATAGAGAGGTACAAATTGACACACATGCTTGGAATCACATGGGGTTTTATTAGAATCAAAAAAATACAAAAGTTCAAAAAAAGGCCTGACAGATGGCGCTTCATCTGATCAGAATGGCAATAATTATCATAACAAACTAAGACATAGCAAAGATACAGGAAATGCTCAATATGTCCACCATCATTCCTCAACAATAGTTGTAGTCGAGGAATCATGTTGTGAACAGCACTGTAAAACATGTCCGGAGTTATGGTAAGGCATTGGCGTCGTATGTTGTCTTTCAGCATCCCTAGAGATGTCGGTTGATCACGATATACTTGCGACTACAGGTAACCTCAAAGACAATAATCGCACGGACTGAGGTCTGGGGACCTGGGAGGCCAAGCATGACGAAAATGGCGGCTGAGAACACGATCATCACCAAACAACGCGCGCAAGAGATCTTTCACGCGCCTAGCAATATAGGGTGGAGCGCCATCCTGCATGAACATCGTACGTTCCAGCAGGTATTTATCAGCCAGGCTGGGGATGATGCGATTCTGTAACATATCGGTGTACCTCTCACCCGCACGATAGCAGTTCTAAAACCAGAATCAAGCATTTCCTGGAAGAAGGAAGGCCCGATAACAGTAGATGTGGTAAATCCAACCCATACCGTGACTTTCTCGTCGTGCAATGGAGTTTCCACGACAGTTCTAGGATTTTCGGTAGCCCAAATTCTGCAGTTGTGGGCGTTGACAGACCCTCAGCGCGTGAAATGAGCTTCGTCGGTCCACAACACGTTACTCAACCAATCATCATGTTCCGCCATCTTTTGAAACACCCACACCGCAAATGCCCTCCGCTTCCCTAAATCGCTAGGTAACAGTTCATGATGCCGATGGAGTTTGTACGGATAGCATCGGAGGGTACGCCTAAGCGCGAACCAAACAGTAGTGTATGGAATGTAGATGCGACGGTTGACTGCTCGAGCGCTGACTTCCCCTTGCATAGACGAACCCGCTACAACCTCCATTTCTTCCTGAACAGCATTACGCCTTGTGCTCGGTCGGCCACTACGGGGTCTATCGTCTAAACAACCCGTGGCACCGAGCGAGGTGGCGCAGTGGTTAGACACTGGATTCGCATTCGGGAGGACGACGGTTCAATCCCGCGTCCGGCCATCCTGATTTAGGTTTTCCGTGATTTCCCTAAATCACTCGAGGCAAATGCCGGGATGGTTCCTCTGAAAGGGCACGGCCGAATTCCTTCCCCATCCTTCCCTAATCCGATGAGACCGATGACCTCGCTGTTTGGTCTCCTTCCCCGAAACCAACCAACCAACCAACCCGTGGCTTCGAACTTCGAAATCATTCTCGCCACAGCTGCATTTGTCAACGGACCTTTCCCCGTTCGAATCCCCTTCTTATGGCGATAGGATCGTAACGCTGAACTAGCACATTCCCAATTCTGATAATACAGCTTCACTAAAAGCGACTTTTCAGGTAACGTCAACATGCTGCGACTGCTGGCGCATCTGATTCTCTCTCTCATTACAGCTCCTTTTATACACGATTGACATGCGCAGTCACTGACATTTTACTGTCCAGCGCCATCTGTAGGACATATTGTGAACTTTTTTTTAGGTTCTAATAAAACCCCATGTCATTCCAAGCATGTGTGTCAATTTTTACCTCTCTATCTAAATTATTTCGTGGTTTATTAAGTTTTCTAATTTGTACTGAGTTTTTGATCACCCGGTACTCGTACGTATGGCCAAAGTACTGCATACATGGGGTATAAAAGGGCAGTGCATTGCGGAGCTATCAGTTGCACTCAGGTGAAAGGTTTCCGACATGATTGTGACTGGACGACGGGATTTAACAAAGTTAGAACGAGAAATAGTAGTTTGAGATAGTGGCATTGTACGTTCCGTTTCGGAAATCGTTTGGGAATTCATTATTCCGAGATCCACTGTGTCAAGAGTGTGCCGACAATATCAGATTTCCGCCATTACCTCTCACCATGGACGACGCAGTGGCCGATGGCCTTCACTTAACGAACAAGAGCAGCGGCGTTTGCGTAGAGTTGTCAGTGCTACCAGACAATCAGCATTGCGTGAAATAACCGCAGAAATGAATGTGGGACGTGCTACGAACGTATCCGTTAGGAGAGCGTGTCAAAATTTTGCGTTACTGGGCTATGGCAACAGACGACCGACGCAAGTGACTTTGCTAACGGCACAACATCGCCTGCAGCGCCTCTCCTGGAATCTGACTTTAACGATTGGACGCTAGACGACTCAAAAACTGTGATCTGGTCAGATGAGTTCCGGTTCCCATTGAGAGGACTTGGTGGTGGGGTTAGAGTGTGGCGCAGACCCCGTGCGAATGTAGCGTAGATACATAAAAGGCACTGTGCAAGCTGGTGGTGGCTCCATAATGGTGTATGCTTCAAATGGTTCAAATGGCTCTAAGCCCTATGGGACTTAACATCTGAGGACATCAGTCCCCTAGACTTAGAACTATTTAAACCTAACTGAGATAAGGACATCACACACATCCATGCCCGAGGCAGGATTCGAACCTGCGACCGTAGCAGCAGCGCGGTTCCGGACTGAAGCGCCTAGAACCACTCGGCCACATCGGCCGGCTGGTGTATGCTATGTTTACATGGTTGAATTGAACTACTTTGAGACCATGTTCAGCCATTCGTGGACTTCTCGTTTCCAAACAACGGTGGTATTTTTGTGGATGACATTTCGCCGTGGCTCCGGGCCACAGTCGTCCGCGATTCGTTTGAAGAACATTCGAGTGAATGATTTGGCGACCCACATCGTCCCATATGAATTCGATCGAACATTAATGGGACACAATCGAGAGGTCAGTTCGTGCACAAAATCCTGGACTGCTAACACTTTCGACAATACGTACCGCTATAGAGACAGTAGCATGACTCACTATTTCTGCACGGGACTTCCAACGACTAGTTGGGTCCATGTCCATCTGCTACACTACACCGATATTAGTGGGTATATTAGGCGGTTTATCACGACTTTTGTCACCTCAAAGTATGTTTCGTAGGTTTTAGGTCGAAATTTATGGCAACGACGTTCTTGTCTAAAGCGTTCGCGGGTTAAAGTAGGAAAAGGTTCACCAATCAGTCGCAAATGGTGTTTAATGCGTAGCAAGATTTTGGTGGCTGTGTGTCTATCTTCAGTTCAATATATGTAAGTTACAATGTTATAAAAGCATGTATATGCAAATACTCCTAACAGGGCTGTTCATGTCAGGGGTTGTGTATGAACTCAGATAAAAATTCGCTTGTCGTCTTCCTGAGAGACAGTCTCCACTCCTTCCCAACTAACTATGTAAGAGTAAAGCAGATGTGGCTAAAGTTCAAGGAAATAGTACCTGTGGCAACTGAAGGATTTATGCCGAACAAATTAATGAAAGATGCTACTGACACCCAGAGATGCAGAAGACAGACCATAACACTATTGCAGAAGCAAAGCAAATGGTTGCCGATCTGTTACTGATGCTCAAGACTTAGCGCAGACTTATTTGCGAGATGCTTTTAATATTTTCCAAAACGAAACACTGTCTCTAAATCTGGCAGGAAATCCAATCAGATTCTGGCCGCGTGTGCAATACTCCAGCGAGAAGACACCATCAGTATCTTCACTGAACTGTATCAGTGGTAATATATCGTTGTCAGCTTCATAAAAGCGGAGTTATAAAACTTAATTCTGAGAAATTCCTTTACCACAGCGGACGAAGTAAATATTCGAGAATATGAATCAAGAACAGCTGCCAACATAATTAACTTAGAAATAAATATTCGTTGTTCAGCGAAGCGGCTTAGTAAACAATCAATAAAGTCAAGTATACCGGTTCAGATAGTATTCCAATTACGTTCGTTTCCCAGTATGCTGATGTAATAGCACCGAACTTAGTTATCACACACAACCGTTGGGTTGACGAAAGATTCGTACCAAACGAATGGAAAGTTGCACAGGTCACACCAGTACACCAAACGGAAATAGAAATAATTCGATTAATTCCAGACCCATATCTCTGACGTCAATTTACGGCAGCATTATGAAGATATATTATGTTCGAATACTATGAAATATCCTGAAGAAAACGGTCTATTGACACACAGCACGGATGCAGAAAATATCGTTCTTGTGAAACATAACTAGCTCCTTACTCGCTCGAAGTAATGCTTGGTATCGACAGGGGATCTCAAATTTATTCCACATTTCTGGATTTCCAGAAGTCTTTTTACGCTGTTGCTCACAACATACTTGTATTCATATTGCGTACTTAAGGACTATCGCTTTTGTTGTGCGACTGGATTCGTGATTTCCTGTCATATGGTCCACAGCACCTCGTAATCGACGGAAAATCATCGAGTAAAACAGAAAACTTGTGTTTCGCAATAAAGTGTTACAGGCCTTCTGCTGTTCCTAATGTGTCTAAATGGTTTAGGAGATAATCTGAGCAGCCCTCTTAGTTTGCAGCTGATGCTCTTATTCGCCGTATGGTAAATTCATGAGAACATCAAACTCAATTGCAAGATGATTTAGACAAAATATCCGTATGGCAATTATAATTACTAATAATTTAATATGAAACAAACACATACATAAAGTTGTGGGGAAGACAAATCAAAGACTACGTTTTGTTGGCAGAACGTTTAAAAGACGCGGCAGGTATACTAAGCACACTGTCTACACTACGGTTGTCCGTCCTCTGCTAGAGGACTGCGGTGTGGTATGGGAACCTTATCATATAGGATTGACGGAGGACATCGAAGTACTCCAAAGAAGGGCACGTTTTTTACTATGGCGAAATACGAGAGAGAATGTCAATTATATTATAAGCGAATTGGTGTGACAATAACTAAAGCAAAGGCGGTTTACGCGTGCAGCGATATCTTTTTACGAATTTCTGAATGTGAATATATTTTATTGTCTCAAATTCACATAGGGACATATTATCATCGTAATAAAGGAAAGAGGAATCAGAGCTCGTACATAAATTTAAATGATCATTTTTCCCACCGCTGTTAGAGAGTGTAGCAGTGGTGAATTACTCTAAAGGTGGTTCCATAAACCCTGTGCCAGGCACTTGAGTGTGACTGCAGGGCAATGATGTAGATGTAGATGTAGAAAGAAGCGTTAGAAATTAGAATGCGCGAGGACAACGTCAAGCGGGTCAGTGGCTATAACCTTAGCAGTGCTTGGAAGCAAGATCTGACCGGTGAAAAGACAGGAAGAAATGCGCTGAATTGTCTACGTCCATACGAGCATGCTGGCAATATAACGTAATGCTGACGTATGCCGATCAGTCACAAGCTGTCAAAGAGATAAAACGGTTACTACAATAGCAATCATGAATATCAACTCTTCCTGACGAAAACAGTGGAGGATTTCGTCGAAAACTGTCATTTTACCCGGATTTGGCACGACAAGGACACCGAGAATCTTTTATTCATTCCGCAGATTTGTCATTGCGACTACTGATAGTGCGAGCATAGAAGCATCTCAGAATATGATGACTTCGAATGAACCACACAGAAGAAATAACGGAACATGCATGCATAGTCGACAGCAAGAGACTTGTATAATATTATACTGGATGACAATAGTTCAGGTCTACAAACCGATGTCATAAGGAGAAGGTGAAGAGATAGAGAAAGCATACGAGAACATTCAAAAGATAATTGAACATGTGAAAGGAGATCATAACCCAATAATCGCGATGCATTGGAACGTGGTAGTACGGCAAGGAATAGAAGAAAGAGTAATGACGGAATGTGGGTTCGTTAATAATAATGACAGAGGAAAAATGCTAATTGAGTTTTTCAATAGATTTCACCCAGTATAGCAAAAAAGAAAAAAAGAGAAAAGAATTTTTCAGAAATCACAAGAAGAGGAAACATGCTAGAAACGACCTGCAGATTCTTGAAAATTACAGCTGTATTGCATCATGGTCAGACAGAGATACCGAAAGTAGACATTCGATTAGAAGGCGCATTCCAGAGCAGGTATAGAATCGGATCAGAGTTTAGTAACGACGAAGAGTACACTTAGGTTTAATATACTCGTCCCGAAGAATCAGTGTTCACAGTACTGGGATACTAAAGTACTGAGGGATCTTGAGACGGGTTTCAGATCTCTAAGGCTGCAGGTACTGCGATAAGGATTGCCACAGTAGGCAAATTAGCTGAGGAGGAGTGGACATCAATGAAAAGGGCAGTTACAGAAATTGTACAGGCAAATGTAACTATAAAGAAGGCAGCTGCGTAAAAAAACGTGTTAGAGAAGAAATAGATTGGTTCAAAATGGCTCTGAGCACTATGGGACTCAACTGCTGAGGTCATAAGTCCCCTATAACTTAGAACTACTTAAACCTAACTAACCTCAGGACATCACGCACATCCATGCCCGAGGCAGGATTCAAACCCGCGACCGTAGCGGTCGCGCGGTTCCGGACTGTAGCGCCTAGAACCGCTTGGCCACTACGGCCGGCAGAAATAGATTGACAAAAAGGAACGTCAAAAGTGTTATGGGGAACTCAACATCAAGAGTGGTCATCAAGAAGTAGATGAAGTTAATGAATTCTGTTACCTTTGAAGCAAAATAACCCACGATGCAAGGAAGACATAAAAAACAGCCGAGCACAGGCAAAGAGGGTATTCCCTATGAAGACAAGTGTACTAGTATCAATATTTGGCCTTAATGTGAGGAAAAAAATTCTGAGACTGTTCCAGCAGAGCATAGCATAGAGGGTGACAATTATCGAACTATATGGAAAAAATGCAAATTAGTCACAAACAACGGCGTCCACACACTTCATTCAATATGTAAACGTCACTACACATATTGGGATTCATGTTATGACATGTTCGGTATGCCTGCCATCATTGCTAATGATGTGACGCAGAGGAATAGCGACATTCTGCATGACCTGCAGAGTGTCAGAAAATCGGTGCTGTCGATGTCCTCCTGAATGGCTCTTTTCATTTCAGAAATGGCTTTGAGGTATTGCTGTACACCTTGTCTTTAATGTCGCCCCACATAAAGGAGTCGCATGTGCTCAGATCTGGAGAATATGGCGGCCAATCGAGGCTCATACCAGTGGCCGCTGGGTACCCCAGGGCCAGAATGCGCTCCACAAAGTGCGCTTCCAGGACATCAAACACTCTCCTGCTTCGATGCGGTCGAGCTCCATCTTGTATGAACCACATCTTGTCGAAATCAAGGTCACTTTGAATAATGGGGATGAAATCATCTTCCAAAACATTTACGGACCGTTCGATAGTCACCGTGCCATCAAAGAACATTGCATCGATTTTCCGTGACTGGGCACAGCACACCACAGAGTCACCCGTTGAGGGTGAAGAGACTTCTCGATCGCGAAATGCGGATTCTCAGTCCCCCAAATGCGCCAATTTTGCTTGAAAATGAAAGTGGGCTTCGTCGCTAAACCAAACCATGCATGCGCATACTAATTCCCATCATTCCCCGCGGCCAACGGTGCAGTTTGAACGTCCTAAGCAAACCGTTCAACAGTTATGGAGATTGTATTTCGTATCGTTCAGTAATTGTAACCCTGTGGCATTGTATGGTAGCAAATCACGTAGTGTGGAAAAAACTGAAAGGAGGAAAAACCAAACATTTGAGATTTGGATATATAGAAAAATGTTGAAAATTAGGTGGATGGTAAGATAAGGAGTGAGGAGATCCTCCGGAGAATCGGCGAAGAATGGAATGTGTGGAAAACAAGCAGAAGTTAAGACATCAGGGAATAACCCGAATTGTACTAGAGGGAGTTACAGGGGTTAGAACCTGGAGGGGAAGACAGAGATTGGAATTCATCCAGGTGATAGCCTGAGTTGAGGGGGCGGGAACAGGAGATGAATTCACAGCGAACCGCTCAAACTAGCCAGAAATGCAGGGAAGCCAAGGAGAACTCGAAAAAACAAAATGGTTGTTGGATGCATTGATTCAGCGTATATAAAAGCCAAAAGACCCTTCGTTGAAATTAAAAGCAATGGCGTCAACTTTATAAGTGTAAGAGAATTCCACTTTTAATCGCAGAGGAGAGAGCCAACAGGTGCAAAGACTACACTGTAGACTTCAACCAGGGGAGGACTTAAGTGATGACGTCATTGAAGGAGTAGGGGTAGGCCGTAGAGTATCCAATATTAGAGTCAGAGTATAATAGAGCTTTGTACGACTTGCGATCGTATCAGAGTGAGAAGATAAAATTTCTTAGGAATTTCTGAAGTCATTGGTGGAAGTGGCAATCAAACGGTAAGTTGGTGTTTAGAATCTGAGCGCCTGTACACGTTCTACCAGACGTTCGCAAAAATATTATTCGCAAAGCCCAGAATATAGCAAGGGCAATTAAGTTCGAGAACTTTTGCAGAATTAGCTTAACGACTCATGCCACCAAGTTGCTGATAAGAATAATATACTGACGAACAGATGAGAGATGTGAGCATCTGTTAGACTACGATCATTTTGACTTTCGGAAAGGTAAGGCTATCAAAGAGGCAGTTCTGAAGACTCGACTGATATTAGGAGCATGAGTTAAGAAAAATGAAAAATCGTTCGTAGTATTTGTCAACATGGAATACGCGTTCGAGAATGTAAAATGGTGCACAATGTTCGAAGTTTTGGTAAAAATAGGATTAAGCTATGAGGAATGACGGATATTATACAATATGTACCATAACAACACGAATGAAAGACCAAGAACGCGGTAGTCCGATCAGCTACTGTTCAGTCTATACATTGAAAAAGCAATGACGGAAATAAAGTTTCAAGAATGTGATTAAAATTCTTAGTGAAAGGATATCAGTGATAAAATATGCTGATGCCTTTGCTGTCCTGCCTGAAAATGAAGAAGTGCAGAATCTACGGAATGGAATGAACTGTTAAAACAGCACTTACAATGTACCGAGGGTAAGCCGAACAAAGACGAAGGTAGTGATGAGCAGCAAAAACGAGACGAAAGATAAATTTAAAATAAAAATAGTGAGTACAAGGCAAGCAAAATTGTCAAACAATCTCCTAGTGTTCAGTTAACGATACAGTTGTTGTGGTCTTCAGTCCTGAGACTGGTTTGATGCAGCTCTTCATGCTACTCTATCCGGTGTTAGCTGCTTCATCTGCCAGTACCTACTGCAGCCTACATTCTTCTGAATCTGCTCAGTGTATGGTTCAAATGGCTCGGAGCACTATGGGACTTAACATCTGTGGTCATCAGTCCCCTAGACTTAGAACTACTTAAACCTAACCAACCTAAGGACATCACACAAATCCATGCCCGAGGCAGGATTCGAACCTGCGACCGTAGCGGTCACGCGGTTCCAGACTGAAGCGCCTAGAACCGCACGGCCACAGCGGCCTGCTTGCTCAGTGTATTCTTTTCTTGGTCTCCCTCTACAGTTTCTACCCTCCACGCTGCCCTCCAATAATAAATTTGTGATCCCTTGATGCCTCAGAACATGTCCTACCAACCGATCCGTTCTTCTAGTCAAGTTGTGCCACAAACTTCTCTTCTCCCCAATCCTATTCAATACCTCTTCATTAGTTATGTGATCTACCCATCTAATATTCAGCATTCTGCTGTACCACCACATTTCGAAAGCTTCTATTCTCTTCTTGTCCGAACTATTTATCGTCCATGTTTCACTTCCATACATGGCTACACTCCATACAAATACTCTCAGAAACGACTTCCTGACAATTAAATCTATACTCGATGTTAACAAATTTCTCTTCTTCAGAAACGCTTTCCATACCATTGCCAGTCTACATTTTATATCCTCTCTACTTCGACCATCATCAGTTATCTTGCTCCCCAAAGAGCAAAACTGCTTTACTACATTACGTGTCTCATTCCCTAATCTAATTCCCTCAGCATCACCCGAGTTAACTCTACTACTTTCCATTATCCTCGTTTTGCTTTTGTTGATATTCATCTTATATCCTCCTTTCAAGACACTGTCCATTCCGTTCAACTGCTCTTCCAAGTCCTTTGTTGTCTCTGACAGAATTAGAATGTCATCGGCGAACCTTACGGTTTTTATTTCTTCTCCATGGATTTTAATACCTAATCCGAATTTTTCTTTTGTTTCCTTTATTGCTTGTTCAGTATACAAATTGAAGAACATCGAAGAGAGGCTACAACTCTTTCTCACTCCCTTCCCAACCACTGCTTCCCTTTCATGTCCCTCGACTCTTAAAAGTGCCATCTGGTTTCTGTACAAATTGTAAACAGCATTTCGCTCCCTGTATTTCACCCTTGCCACCTTCAGAATTTGAAAGAGATTATTCCAGTCAACATTGTCCAAAGCTTTCTCTACGTCTACAAATGCTAGAAGCGTAGGTTTGCCTTTTCTTAATCTAGCTTCTAAGATACGTCGTAGGGTCAGTATTGCGTCACGTGTTCCAACATTTCTACGGAATCCAAACTGATCTTCCCCGAAGTCGGCTTCTACCAGTTTTTCCATTCATCTGTAAAGAATTTGCGTTAGTATTTTGCAACCGTGACTTATTAAACTGATAGTTCGGTAATTTTCACATCTGTCAACACCTGCTTTCTTTGGGATTGGAATTATTATATTCTTCTTAAAGTCTGAAGGTATTTCGTCTGTATCATACATTTTGCTCACCAGATGGTAGGGTTTTGTCAGGACTGGCTCTCAAATTGCCTAGAACTGTGCGCCCTGGAATATTTACTGCATTGCAGCTGCAAAATTTAGATGTACTCCCCATAAAGCCTGCACTAAAATATGTTGTCGGTTTGTACTGTATATGCTGGGTGCGTTCGTGTGTGTGTGTGTGTATGTGTGTGTGTGTATGTGTGTGTGTGTGTTTGTGTGTGTGGTGTGTGTGTGTGTGTGTGGGTGGTGTGTGTGGGTGGTGTGTGGTGTGTGTGTGTGTGTGTGTGTGTGTGTGTGTGTGTGTGTGTGTGTGTGTGTGTGTAAGCCCACGCCCTATATGAACGACAGGTATGTTGGAATTACGGTTGTTTGTAAATAGCTGCACGCAGTCCGGAGCTGGCCGATAAAACAATAACTTGTTTATCACAACTAGCATAGTTAACGCACTGAGGAACGTAAATAATAGCTCCACATCTGTCAGCAAAACTAGCCTTTATGGTGCAGGTCCTGTATGCAGATGTGTGACCTGAATAGCTCAGGCTTACCTTCATACCGCAGTTACAAACGATATAGGTTGGAACTCGTGTGACGATTTACGGAATAGCGTTTTAAACAGCTGCTGTACCATATGTGCAGAATACCTACATAGACACAATTATTGAGAAAAAATGCGGGTGCTTCGTTATGTGGTACTGTGAATTCGAATTTTGCATTTAGATTGCTTTATTCCCTACTCTGATAAAACCATTTCTAAAAATGCTGGTATCAGCAAACACGAGTGGAATACATCTCCGTCTACATTTTCGCAAGTCATCACATATGCATGACGGAGGGTACCTTGTACCACTACCAGTCACTCCATTTCCACCGGCCGGGGTGGCCGAGCGGTTCTAGACGCTACAGTCTGTAGCCGCGCGACCGCTACAGTCGCAGGTTCGAATCCTGCCTCGGGCATGGATGTGTGTGATGTCCTTAAGTTAGTTAGGTTGAAGTAGTTCTAAGTTCTAGGGGACTGATGACCTCAGAAGTTAGGTCCCATAGTGCTCAGAGCCATTTTTGAACTCCATTTCCTGTTACAGTCTCAAATGGAGCAGGGGAAAATAGACTGCGTGCTTACGGACTTGTCGTTGCAGTCTTTAAGCGAAACGTGAATTGGCGCCAGTAGAATCGATCTCTAGTCAGCCACAAATGCCGGTTCTCTAAATATTCTCAATAGTGTTTCGCGGAGGAACCCCCCCCCCCTCCTCCCCCTCCACCACCACAAGGGATTCACGTTTGAATTCACGGAGCATATCCGTAATACTCGCGTGTTGATCGAACCTACCGGTATCAAATATAAACTGAAGCGCCAAAGAAACTGGTATAGGCATGCGCATTCAAATACAGAGATACGAAAACAGGCAGAATACTGCGCTTCTTTCGACAATTCCTGTATAAGAAACATGGTGTCTGGAGCCGTTTTTGGATCTATTACTGGTGCTACAATGGCAGATCATCAAGATTTCAGTGAGTTTGAACGTGGTGTTATAGTTGGCGCACGAGCGATGCGCACAGCATCTCCGAGGTAGTGATTAAGTAGGGAAACCCGTACGACCATTTCACAAGTGTAGCTCGAATAACAGGAATCAGGGAAAACATCGAATCTCCGACATCCTTGAGGCCGGAGAAAGATCTTGCAAGAACGGTCCGAACGACGACTAAAGAGAACCGATCAACGTTACAGAAGTGCAACCCTCCAGCAGATTGCTGCAAATTTCAATGCTGAGCCGTCAAAAAGTGTCAGCGTACGAACCATTCAACGAAACATCATCGATATGGGCTTTCGGAGCCGAAGGCCCAGTCGTGTACCCTTGATGGTTACACGACACAAAGTTTTAGGCTCCGGCAGGGCCCGTCAACACCGACATTGGACTGTTGACGACTGGATACATGTTGCCTCGTCGGACGAGTCTCGTTTCAAATCCTCTCGAGCGGATGGATTTATATGGGTATGGAGACAGCCTCATGAATCCATAGACCTTGCATGTCAGCAAGGGACTGTTCACGCTGGTGGAAGCTGTGTACTGGTGTGGGGCGTGCGCAGTTGGAGCGATATGGAACCCCTGATACATCTCGATACGACTGTGACAGGTAACACGTACGTAAGCATCGTGTCTGATCACCTGCGTCCATTCATGTCCATTGTGCATTCCGACGGACTTGGGAAATTCCAGCAGAGCCATACGACACCCCACACGTCCTGAATTGCAATAGAATTGCTCCAGAAACGCTCTTCTGAGTTTAAGCACTTTTGCTGGCCACCAAACTCGCGAGACATGAACATTATTGATCATATTTGGGATGCCTTGCAACATGCTGTTCAGAAGAAATCTCCACCCCCTCGTACTCGTACGGATTTGTGAACAGCCCTGCAGAATTTGTAGTGTCAGTTCCCTCCAGCACTTCTTCAGACATTAGTCGAGCCCATGCCACGTCGTGTTGCGGCACTTCTGCGTGCTCGCGAGGGCCCTACACGATATTAGGCAGATGTACCAGTTTCTTTGGCTCTTCAGAGCATCAGTACGCCTCTGAACTTCTTCGATATCTCTGGTGTTGCTGCTCACCTTGTCCGTCAGATCATTCATATCTATAGGCAATAAGAGTGGTCCTGTCATATTTCGCCAGGCACTCCTTACGATACGGTTGTCTCAGATGAACATTCATCGTGCAGGTGAATTTAATGGCTGCTGTTACTTGAAACGTCAACGAGGCACTTACGTATCTGAGAATCTGTTTCGTATGCGCAGACATTTGGTAACAGTCTGCAGTGTGGTACTGTGACAAATGCTTTCCGAAATATGGGTAATCTGAGTCTTGCATGAGTGATGCTGTCTAAATCAATATTGTGGAACGCAGTTTCTACACGACATTATGAGAAAACTCATTACAAGTTCCAGGCACGTACCTGCCAGCGTGGATAAAGCGGAAGGACGATATTGTGTCCCGCATGATGGGCTTATTGGTGATCACATTGTTGGACTATTTGATTTGGGGCAACGGCTTACTGGAATTTCAGTAGACACACTGTCTATTTTACTGGAAAAACTGTCTTTAGGAATACCGTGGGTAATGTGGGCGATTTATGATGGAGCACCAGTCCCCATCCACACCACTGTTCATCAACACCTGAACAACATACTTCTCAGAGTATGAATAAGCCCTCGTAGCTGGTCACCACGATTGCTGGATTTAAACCCTCACCATACAGGAGATACGTATCATCACTCCTTAACTGCAATACCACATCGTCCATGTCCAGAATCTTTTCTGTAACTGTGTAGTAACACTAAATGCATCTCAATATTCTTCATCAATCAGGGAAGCAAATTATACTGCAACCACCATCTTTTCCAAACCCTCTCTGCTTTCAAGAGCCAATTAAAGCTTTGTCTTTCATAGCCGACGTAGATTTCTACTCGCCATATCCCAGGTGTTACATTTCTGTCCAACAGGGAAGCAGTATCCTCTGTTTCATTGTAATTTATTTGTAGTTTTGTCACATCTTTTATGCCTGGTTTCTTCTTCCCATCTCATCTGCCTACCTTATTCCATTATTTTCGCTATTTATGTCAGCAGTCTTCTTCTCCACTACTTTAATTCCTTCTGTACTCTTGTAATTGAAACATCCCCTTAGAAAAATTATACATGACTGTGCTTAAACTGACACAATATTTTTAGCGCAACGCAATCTGACTTTCAATAATCCCTACAAAAGAATGGCCCTGTATAACATTAACCTATACCTTCCACAAATCATTTACCTCACAAGAATCTTCGTTACTCGAACTACTGCAATACAGCGAGCGCCACTACTGCCAGCTAAATAAAAGATTCAAACTACGGAAGGCAGTAACTACTGACAGGCATACTTAGCAAATGAAAGATTTTAATATAGAACAAACAATGTATTTACCTTAATAGTCATAATATATATAGCAGTTCATGATATCCATTCGTACAAATGTACTGTTTCTGATGGACACACCTCCAGATTATCCATTCTCAAAAATCTGCCATCTCACTTCCCCACATCCGCCACTGCTGGTGGCTCGCCTCCAACTGCACAACGCTACGCGCTGTTAACAGCCAGCTGCCCAACACTACAATGGCGAATATTACAACAATGCTAACCAGCCACAGACTGCACACAGCACAGCCAGTGATTTTCATACAGAGCGCTACATGGCGTTACCAATATAAAAACCTAAACAGCCTACTTACATAGCCCCCATGCTCCCACAAAACATTTTACAAATTGTTTTTGGCAGTGGCCAATACAGATCTAAAAAATTTTTTCATAATTACAATAACAAAGAAATAAAATGCACGCACTTATTGATACAATGTTGGTCAAAAGCTAAAATTTTCTCACAGTCCATAAAGACAGTCCTGATCATCCATCACAGTAAAATTGCAGTGTTTTTTTTTTCAAAGTCTGATCAGTAAAAGAAAATGCACACGGAAGTAGTGGATTTCCATGCAGTCTTGAACAAGTAGTGTTGTCCTTCCAACGGAAAGACAGTGCTGACTCTTGACATGCAGACAGGTAATGGGCCACAACAGAGCAAACCCACAGCAGAGTCAGTCCAAGTTCAAGAATATTGGTAGTTAGGTCATCACAGAGCAGACCCACTGTAGTCCTGGTAGAGAGTATGGTATTGGTCGTCCACCAGAGGTGCAGACCCACTGCAGTCCTTGTAGAAATAATGGTATTGGTGGGTCATCAAAGGTGCAGACCCACTGCAGTCCTTGTAGAAATAATGGTATTTGTGGGTCATCAAAGGTGCAGACCCACTGCAGTCCTTGTATAAATAATGGTATTGGTGGGTCATCAAAGGTGCAGACCCACTGTAGACCTTGTAGAGACGGCCAACAGCCATTTGTTGCGACTGTGCAGGTGCACAATCACCATCGAAGAGTCTTGCAGAGAATATAGCAAGTCCATGAACCACCACTTGTGCATTCACAAAAAATTTTTTTTGAAATGTCCTTAGAATCAGCAGTGCTGTTATCCAGTCCCTTGCTGAATTATTAACACACGCGCAAACACTAACAGTCCCTACTTCTCACATATTGTCCATATACTATGACCAACAGAAATATGTGCAGTGAAATGAATGCTCACAAGTTACTTAATTTTATGAACTGGTGTCAATTACAATTTTATAAGATGAGAATACAATAACAAAGGTACAAAATACATCATTAAAGAACATAACAATACAGATAGCATTTGTAGTAATACAGGCTTTACAAAATCGAAATAACATATACATCAGTGTTACAGGAATTATGACATAAGTACATACATAAAAGATCAGAATAACTTTTGAAACATCAACTTCACACATGAACAACAAAACAGAACAGATAAATAATGTCTAAACATCTTTACAAAGTAAATAACATAGTATTAGAAAAATTCTAGAACACAACTCTCATCAGCTAAACACATAAAGACAGGAAAAACACAAATATACAAAAGGACACAAACACATAGTGGGATAATAGAAAAGGAAAGGACAGGGTTTGTTTTACTTCAGTATTTTGTAAACAAAACTTTCTTTACTTCTTGGAGATCTCCCTTCATTCATCATTATTCCCAAAAAGGCCTATCTATACCTTCTTTCTCTATTCGATCCATATTTCTTTCAAAATAATTATTTCTCATTGTACAATACTCATTGTGGCCCAAATCTTTTTCATGTAACTTCTCAATGCATTCTTTCCCTATTCTCCATATTCAGTTTCTTATACAGTCTACCCCCTCTTAAGCTAACTTAAATCTACTGAGCTCAGATGCTAAACTAAAGGACGATGCAATGCAGCAGCACAAAACAATTAACACAAACAGCAATGACAAAAAAATGCAAATTGGCAAAGCAAGCAGCAATATATATAAGTTATATATAAGTTAGCAAATCAAATGCAACATTATCATAATATGAGCCAATGTGCAGCAAAAAGCAAAATAAAACAGTAGTAAAGCTGGCTTAACAGAGTAATACAAAGTGAAATTCAGTAGCACTATGCCTGGCACACAGCAGCAGCAAATGCAATAACTTATACCTAAACATGACAAAGCTCAAGCAGAAAAAATATTACAGTAAAAATGGCCATGTTTAATACCTACGTCACAACTTAGCACTAGAGTGGTGCATCACTGTAACTTACTCTACCAAAAAAATTACCAAGTAGTTGAAAAGAAAATTATGTTTGCAAGTCCTGTGAAGGGAAATGTCTTTTTGTGCTCCTTCGTTTTTTTTAAGTAGATCATAAATTTTATTATTTACTGGATCTGTAGGCATAAAATATCTATATTAGTACATCTACAAAATTTTATTTTAACCATTGCTGCAGTGCAGCTAGAAACTGGATATTAAACAAAATGAGCAATCTCTCAACTACAAAGACAATAGCCGTGAAATGTTTCTCATCATTTCATTAGGCATTTTAGTAAATATCATAAATTACGAGCTCCACAGTGTAATCATATGTTTTCAAGTTTGAGCGTGTCGTATTTGTGATGCTTTCTACAATGAAATGTCAATAGCGAGGATGATGGCCTCCTTTTTTCTCCACCTGTGCCTCTGAAAGGCACACACTAATGGCTTTTTCCAGGCGACTGTCGCGCAGCTGGGTGCCCACGACGCATTACGTGAAGGTGGTCACTTAACTTCCTTACCGAAATATTTACGACACCAGTTTGCACTACAGTGACAGTCTCATACAAAATTTCACAGGTCAAGAATTAGCGTTACAAATATGTAGAAACAAAATCCTGTAAATATAACAGTGTCCAAAAAATTTTTGGCGGCATTGTGATACATTCACGCATATACACACATTTCATATGTCTTAAAGTACGATTCTAGGTTTCCAACATCCTTTTTCACAAACCAGAGTCCCTAACCACTACTCATTATTCCTTGCTTTATTACTCATATACATATTCGTAGACACTTCTTCAATATTTCATCATAATAAATGCATAGCATAATCAAATTCCTCATATAGCATCAGCTTATTGATCATAAACATACTGCAACAGCGTAATACACATTGTCATCATAACATCACAAAACCTCAGCCAAATCTCAAAATCGTCGTAGCTTCCTCCAATAATTTCAAAACCTAAAAAAAATTCTCCACTCATGTCAAAAGTTTCATCTACCTCAAAGGTACTTTACAAATCATGATCCCATACCAAATGCGACATTCAAAGCTCTCATAGTATCATATGGTTCCAAAAAGTGTGGAGAGGTCACATAGTACAGACAAAATACAATTTCATAAGTGTGAAGTTATCCAACTGTGTAATTGCGTAAACATCTGTCACTGATGTAGTTAAATGATCAGATAGCTGTGTAATTCTGTGTTAGAGAAATATGGTACCGATGTGTAAAGTTGTATAAGCAAATACCATATTAGCTAGGGCTCCTTGTGCTTGCCACACACATGGCACACAAAGTAAGCGTGTACCCCCCTGAGGATTAATGTAAGTAAACCCTCAGGTGTTACAGATTAGAGCAATGGAATGAAATGTATCACAGAAAACTTTCTTTGTAATTGAATAATCTTGAAAAATAAATGGTTTAAGTACAAGATTAATCACTCAAATGCGTGTCCTTTAGCGCTAAATGTGCGTCTTTCTATAAGATAATTCTGTGGAAGTGTCGTAGTTATCGTCCTCCGAAAGCTAAGTTCTGCAGAAGTCAATGTACATACTTCATTATAAACAAAAGTGAAATGCTATGCGTATAGATATCGTAGTTATTACGCACAGTACCGTGATCAAGAAAGTACTATACTGTAATGTATTGTTGTGCTACAAAGAAGGCTGTCTCATTGTAGCTATACCACAAAATTTACTACTAAAACATGTTTTACTTTCCAGAAGAATTCAGGAAAACTGTGGAGATATAAAAGAGATACACCGCAAAAGCAACAATGTAAATTGTGTCACATACTAGTAGTGTCTTGATATAATCGTGTAGCTATCAAAGAAACCAAATACTAAGTCATCTTTAATCTCACAGAAAGTACTTCAAATCCAGAATGTATTTTCAAGCAAACCAAAATGTTGCATTAAAATCTCATTAGCAGTACTGGTACATGTTCTAAGTATGTCAGCCTTATAGTCGTTACGTAATCGTGCAACTAACAAGCAAGAATGTACACACACAATAACAATCTTTTGAAGATTTTTTTTTCCATTGCGTCTAACTTTTGAAACTTTTGTTATGTTTGTCTCTGATTTTGTTCCATCGTGTCTAACTTTTGAATATTTTGTTCCATTGTGTCTAACTTTTGTAGCCTTTGTCCCACGTGTTGCATTAACTGTAAGAACAATGCACTGGTGTCTGAAACATGTACCTCAGTGCTATTCGGCAGTGCATTTGAACCGGCAATATTCGCATTTTGAAAAGCAGAAAATGTGTCTTGACTTATTTGAGAAAACGGTGAGGACGCAAAACCTGAATCTACAGTATTTGCAAGATTGTGCCCTGTCATTTCGGATTCCTGAGGCGAGCTGTGGCTGACCGATCGATCGATAATGCTTCACTGTTCACTATCTGTTTCACTGTCTACGCCATTATTTGCCGCCCGCTTCATTTCCCTATGCACTACTACCAGATTACTACTTTGAATGTCTGTTAATTCATTACACAGTGGTGCTTATAAGCTACGTCGTCGTCACTATTATTTCTCATTTTACTTTGGAGCCTAGTGTTACGTTTTTCACACGCCATAATTATCACGTATTTCACACGATAACACAGAAAAGCACAATTTGAAGAGCAAAATAAGAAAACACATTAACATAACACTGAAAATAATATCTACTTAATTGCATGCACAGCTGCGAAATACTTGGTGCAAATCTACATGCATGTCGCAACTGTTTTACTATACAACAATGAAAAACTACAACTACAATGGAAATTCTCTCTATGATTACGCGCTAGCAATAAACAATAGCTACACTAATTACACAAACTACAAGAAAAAATCAGAAGATTCCAGTGAGGTATCCTCAGCTAAGGGTCGACATATGAAACGTCCCCTTTGAACAATTATACATGACTGTGCTTAAACTGACACACAATATTTTTAGCGCAACGCAATCTGACTTTCAATAATCCCTACAAAAGAATGACCCTGTCTAACATTAACCTATACTTTTCACAAATCACTTACCTCACAAAAATCTTCGTTACTCGAACTACTGCAATACAGCGAGCGCCACTACTGCCAGCTAAATAAAAGATTCAAACTACGGAAGGCAGTAACTACTGATAGGCATAGTTAGCAAATGAAAGATTTTAATAGAGAACAAACAATGTATTTACCTTAATAGTCATACTATATATAGCAGTTCATGACATTCATTCGTACAAATGTACTGTTTCTGATGGACACACCTCCAGATTATCCATTCTCAAAAATCCGCCATCTCACTTCCCCACGTCCACCACTGCTGGCGGCTCGCCTCCAACTGCGCAACGCTACGCGCTGTTAACAGCCAGCTGCCCAACACTACAATGGCGAATATTACAACAATGCTAACCAGCCACAGACTGCACACAACACAGCCAGTGATTTTCTTACAGAGCGCTAAGTGGCGTTACCAATATAAAAACCTAAACAGCCTACTTACATAATATATTTCTGTAAGGTGTCCATACACACATTCGACAGTAACGTAACGAGCAACTTCCTTAATTTTTATAAGACTGACACTGCTGAAAGTCAATATGTCCATTACTATATTATTATCATTGTTATTATAATTATATATTAGGCGTTCCAAGCCACGCGTTTCTGGGTAAAAGGAAGAGTTGAGAAAGCAAACATTTCTAATATGTGTGGTGCATCTCCTCTTCCTCCTCTCTCTCTCTGTCCATCACTTCCTCCACCTTTTTATCTATCTTCTCCTTGCCCTGTCTATCCACCTCCTTCTGACCCCTCTTTCTGTTCATCTCCTCTTCTCCGCATTCTATACTCTTTTCCTCCTACCCCTCTCTCCATCGCCTTTTCCCGTGTCTCTGACCTTCAACCTTGCTTATTGTTACTGTAAATTGAGATATATATATATAACTGCGCAACGCTATATATACCGTGCTCCAGTAGGTATATAAAACGACCGCAACGTTTTGTCATAATTTCAAAGGAATCGGCTAAGAACTTTCGGAGGTTTAAGATTGCAAACATGCAAACATTTACAATTTGATTTATGTAGATTACCTATATATTGCAAAACATATAGCCCACGTCTATGCGAATGTTCATTAAAGCGTAAGAATTTAGGTACATTGCACAAGAACTTTGAAGATCTTTATAAAATTCATTCCCTTTACGTATGAGATAAATTTTTATGTATTATATACTGCGCACCAGTAGGTACATGGCCGCTCGGGATTAGCCGAGCGGTCCAAGGCGCTGCAGTCATGCACTGTGTTGCTGGTCCCGGCAGAGGTTTGAATCCTCCGTCGGGCATGGGTGTGTGTGTTTGATCTTGGGATAATTTAGGTTAAGTAGTGTCTAAACTTAGGGACTGATGACCTTAGCAGTTATGTCTCATAAGATTTCACGCACATTTGAACATTTTTTTAACAGTAGATACATGAAAACATTGTGTCAGAATTTCAAAGGAATCGGTGATGAACTTTGGGAGATTTAAGATTTTGAACAAATGAACATGAGGGTTTTGCTAATAACATATCATCCTCATTTTGTTATTTATATATCACAGGGCGCTGCATGAGGTGTATAAGAAAACGCGTGCACTCGAGTGCAATGTTGCATCAAAATTTCAATGCAGTCGGAAAACAACATTCGAGGATTAACGATTTGAACAACTAATATTTAGATTTTGATTTGTATAGGTTGAACATGTCCCATACAAATTTCAATTTTTGCTCGTCGAGAGAGTCTGGTTAGATGTATGTGAGGGCCTGAAGACCCCAATGTTGCATGGTTAAATAAATGCGTGAATGTAAAGACCTTCAATTTTTCCCTGTGGGGTTACCTGAAAAATTTTGCGTATGCTGAACCATCTTCTGGGTTGCAGACGTTTAAACCAGTGTCCGTGTAGCCCGTGATGCTATTCTGTTGTTGCCTGGAACATTCAGAAAACCATTATGCCATGTGCGAACTCTTGCATGTATCGCATGAACATTTTTCGAAATCAGGAAGAAATGTATAAGATGTAATGGATCATATAATACATCATCACCAATTGATGTAGTGCAGACTCATCGCCAGTTTCCGGAACTTTATGTTGACCGAACATTTTTTTTTTTCCATTTACTATGAAGGATCACCTGGAGTCAGTTCGCTTACTGCTCTCCTTGTATTCTCTACTACTCAGTGGTACAGCTGTGAGTCGACCAGTTACAAATCTATTCACAATCGCACGACTAGGCAATACTTCATTTGAACAGACACCAGTTTTCTGAAAAGAAAATTCTGAGTTGATTCCATAGCTTTACTAGTGAAACTTACAGGTATCTGACATTAAATCTGTCGCACAGTACGTTACGTTAGCATTCTGAGTGCACAGAGGAAACGTATCAATGAGTTGTACTCTTAAGCGATTTGCGCTTTACTCGTAGTGTGGTGCAGAGGGCCGTGTGGATGCCGTGTGTTTGCAGTAGTCGTGCTACCTCGGCGCCCGTGTTTACATCGGGCTGCGGCTCGGTGCGCTGGTCAAACACGAGAAATCAATCACTTAGCGGTATACGCCCGAGACCAGTTGACCTGGAGGGACGCTCGTTTCATATGCAGGAGCGCGCTCCCTGGCATACAGTCCATGTGAGGCAATGACCCTTACAATCACAAACAGCCCTACCTCATACGGAATAGCCATCTTATTTCTAACAGACCACCGCTGAATTCGTTTCGCTCTCATCATCTCGGTTTACGGTTTGTTCTCCAATGTGATTTGCAGTGTGAGTTACCATGTTTACGAGAGAGTGTATCCAAACGAAATCGAACAAACTTCTTGGTCGGCAGATCTTTTGTATACCGCGTTTGGGCACCAAGAGCGAACAAAGCGAACATTCCATAGTTAGTAAGCCGAGTGCCGTCGCTGAAGATCAGGATTAGTTTCGGCAAAGGTTATAGTGACAACTGTTTTTTGTGATAGTCGATTTTACAACGACTGATTTTCCTGAAAAGCTTGCGGCAGTGAAAATCTGTTTTCACTCGGAAAAAGTGGAACAGAAAGTCTTGAACTGATAAAACGCCGTGCAAGAACGATGCTATGGATTAAACGCAAGGGTTTGAGGGGTTTTTCCGTTACAGAAACGGCGAAATATTGACGACGACTCCAACATATGCAACTATTGAAAATATTCGTACAGTCATCAACGAGGATCGACGACGAACCATTGAAGAAATTATGGAGCTGTCGGGAGTGATTTGGAGTTTAGTGCAGCGAATTGTGACTGTTGAATGGTAAAGAAAAACAACGTCGCGTGGAAGAATGCTGTTCTTTGAAAACAGAGTCCCGAAATGATCAAGCCTTTTTTAAAAAATTAAAACAGGTGACGAGACTTGCTGGTATGCTTAAGATCTTGCATTAAAGCAACAATCAAGCCAGTGGATGACTTCAAGTTCGCTTCTCCCCAAGAAACCTCGTCAGGTGAAAAAAATATAAAAAAAGAACAACGCTGATTTGTTTTTTCGATGTGACAGGAGTAGTCTATTCAGATTTTGTTCCGCTGTGTCAGACAGTTAACGATGCTTTCTACTTGGAAGTTCTGATAAGATTGCGCAGTAGTATGCGGCGGAAGCAACCTGAATAATGGTTCTGAGCACTATGGGACTTAACTGCTGAGGTCACCAGTCCCCTAGAACTTAGAAGTACTTAAACCTAACTAACCTAAGGACATCACACACATCCATGCCCGAGGCAGGATTCGAACCTGCGACCGTAGCGGTCGCGCGGTTCTAGACGGTAGCGCCTAGAACCGCTCGGCCACTCCCGCCGGCGGAAGCACCCTGATTTGTGGCAATTTGGTGACTAGTTTTTCTATCATTGCAATGTCCTTGCTCACATAGCACTGTCTATGCGACGGTTCTTGACCAAGGATGGTATTACCCTTCCCCCCCCCCCCCCCGCCCTTACTTACCACACCTTGCCTGACATTTTTTTTTCGTTAGAAAGAAAAGAGACATCAGAGGAAAGCGCTTTGGTGAAATTGTGAGGTTAAGAAAAAAGAATGGACATGCTATCAAGCGTCACAAAAAAAGGAATTACAAAAAGTTTTGAAAAATAGAATAAAAGATTGTAAAAGTGTATTAGTGCAAGCGGAGAATACTTGGAAAGGGATTGAAAGTTTGTGCTTCAAATGTGAATAAATAAGTTTAAAAAAATAATTTAGGTTTTATTCCGGGTACCCCGAAATATATTCAGGTTCAAGATAATCTTTACGACACACTTGGCCTGGAATGCCGCTGTGCGGAGACTTAAGGTCTGGATACGGCTGGATACGGCAGTGAATCATATGTCCTGCGCACACATCTTGTTTCTGTATCACCGCATGAGAGTTCCTCGTGTGTGATATCGAACAACAGTGTCCATAAAGTTCCGCGTGAATTTCAGACAATCTTAACTTGGAAACTGTTATAGATAGACCTACGTAATTTGTTGCATAATGTTTAGCCCTTCTCAAACATTTTTCTGTTATGCAAGATTCTGAAAGTGTCCCACTCGTCGGTAGAAGAACATCAAGACGATATCCGAGTTCTGCCCGTGTACGCTTCATTGCAACATCAACAGTTCTAATCGCATGACTTAGTCGTGCACGAAGTGTAGCAGTGTATTGAATGGTGTTGTGTACACGCGATCCTTAAGGGAGCGCCGCAACAAGAAATCTGGTGACGTAATGTCGGGAGAGCGAGGCAGCCATGCGATTGCACCGTCAGGACCCAACCACCTCTCAGGAAATGTGTTATTCTGCTCAACCAGCACGCTGAGTCTCCAATGTGGTAATGCACCACTATGCTGTAAGATGAGGGATCGGTGTTACCAGGAAGTCTAGGAACATGTCCTGGTAAACGTTTGCCTTAGATACAGTAACTGTTCGAACAAGCCCAGGTAACATCTCTCGTTACCTAAAACGAGTATCATATGTTCTTCAGTCTCGGTTAAACTTTTCATTAACGTCGAATATGCAGCAGTATTTTGCAACATATACTGCGTTCGAACAATATGAATTACCTCGAAGAAAACGGTATATTGACACATAGTCAACATGGATTTAGTAAGCATCGTTCTTGTGAAACACAACTAGCTCTTTACTCGCGTGATGTGTTGAGTTCTATTGACAAGGGATTTCAGATTGATTCCGTATTTCTGGATTTGCGAAGGCTTTTGACATTGTACCACACAAGCGGCTTGTAGTGAAATTGCGTGCTTATGGAGTATCGTCTCAGTTATGTGACTGGGTTCGTGATTTCCTGTCAGAGAGGTCACAGTTCGTAGTAACTGATTTAAAGACATCAAGTAAAACGGAAGTGATTTCTGGCGTTCCCCAAGGTAGTGTTACAGGCCCTTTGCTGTTTCTTATCTACATAAACAGATTTGGGAGACAATCTGAGCAGCCCTCTTAGGTTGTTTGCAGATGACGCTGTCGTTTATCGACTAATAAAGTCACCGGAAGATCAAAACAAATTGAAAAAATATTTAGAAAAGAAATCGGTATGGTGAGAAAATTGGCAATTGACCATAAATAATGAAAAGTGTGAGGTCATCCACATGAGTGCTAAAGGGATTCCGTTAAACTTCAGTTACACGATAAAACGGTCAAATCTAAAGGCCATAAATTCAACTAAATATTTAGGAATTACACAATTACGATTAACTTAAATTGGAAGGAACACGTAGAAAATGTTGTGGGGAAGGCTAACCAAGGACTCTGTTTTATTGGTAGGACACTTACAAAGTGTAACACATCTACTAAGGAGACTGACTACACTACGCTTGTCCGTCCTCTTTTAGAATACTGCTGTGCGGCGTGGGATCCTTACCATATTTTATCGAAAAAGTTCAAAGAAGGGCAGCTCGTTTTGTATTATCGCGAAATAGGGGAGCGAGTGTCCCTGAAAGGATACAGGATTTGGGCTGAACATAATTAAAACAAAAGTGTTCTTCGTTGCGACGGAATCTTTCACGAACTTACAATCACCAACGTTCTTCTCCGAATGCGAAAATAGTTTGTTGACACCGACCTGCATAGGAAGAAACTATCACCATGACAAAATGAGTGAAATCAGAGGTTGTACTGAAAGATATAGGTATTCGTTCTTTCCGCGCGCTAGACGAGATTGGAATAATAGAGAACTGTGAAGGTGGTTCGATGAACCCTCTGGCATGCACTGACACGTGATTTTCAGAGTATCCATGTAGATGTACTTGTAGATGTAGATTAGCACGCCCAACATACCGTCAAGCAACAACCAAACCTCGTCGCACGAAAACCTCCAGCCTCCGTACATAATGTTGTGTGCTAGCCGACATACCCAATGTTTCGCTCGTACGCAACACTACCTCCGTCCAGCAACTAACCAACATGCCCTCTGTTCTAGCGCCCAGCTCCACTACTGTTCGCCCTCCCGCGGAAACGGCGTCACAGACCGCTAAAATGGCTGCCTGCGGGTAAATAATCACCTCGCCTTGTTGCATCCTCGCCGGCTTGGGTGGCCGAGCGATTCTAGGCGCTACAGTCTAGGACCCGCGCGACCGCTTCGGTCGCAGGTTCGAATCCTGCCTCGGGCATGGATGTGTGTGATGTCCTAAGGTTAGTTAGGTTTAAGTAGTTCTAAGTTCTAGGCGACTGATGACCTCAGAAGTTAAGTCCCATAGTGCTCAGAGCCATTTGAACCATTTTGTTGCATCCTCCACTACGAACAGACAGAAGGAGGCGTCAAGACAGTAATACAACAGAAGGACAACAAGTGTTATATGAAATGCCGCATATATACAATAACAAAATAATTTGCTCGCAGGCTGCTTTAAGCTGAGAGATATGCGCCCTGCATTTCTTAACTGTGGAATAGCTAGTGTACTAATTATCCTATGTAACGTTTGTTCCCGAGCCTTCAGTGTAAGTAACTAGCGTTCATACAATACCACAGGGAGAATTAGAAATGTCTTATGGTCCTTTAGAATGTTTCCCAAAATATACTTCAATATTACTAGTGAAGAACGTTTTAGCAGCTGCAAAAACAGAAATCTTTATTCCGTACTTCGCTGGTTTGTTCGGGATATACTGTACAAAAGAACAGCTACTCTGGAAAGCTTGCAACTTTTCGTCTACTGCCACAAATTATCCTACACTATCAGCGTTCTTGCAGTTCACCACAAAGGCATCCAATATTTGCCTTATTGCAGCAAGTTTATCAGTTATTCTTCTCTCTTGTCTCGAACTCTTGTCGTCAAAGAGGATACATCGTAAAAGGAACAGAAATCTTCTGTAGCTCATAACAGCTCTCGTAATCTCCATCTGCTGTCCACATTTTGAGTGACATCTATGTGGATTGTTTTCTTAATCCCGATGAGATACGACAATCCTAACAACGCCATTACTTGCCATCTCGTAGTTTTCTTAGCGTCCCTTTCTCTGGAATACTGTGCTTCTTCTTTCTTAGTCCGAAAATATATGTTCGCGTATTTTACAATTTAATCAATCATTTCGAGGGTAAGACTTGTCCATAAAGCCTCTGTTTCACTTGTGACCCCTCTGGCAACACGTGTAGGCCCAGGGAATATTTTCACAATATTCTTTCTTTTTGTTTTTGAAGTCACATTTGGATATATTTTATTCAAAATGTTCAAATGGGGGTGAATTCCTAAGGGACCAAATTGCTGAGGTCATCGATCCCTAGACTTACACACTACTTAAACTAACTTATGCTAAGAACAATACACACACTCATGCCCAAGGGAGGAGTCGAACCGCCGGTGGGAGGGGCCACGCAGTCCGCGACATGGCGCCTCAAACCGCGCGACCACTCCGCGCGGCTTATTTTATTCCATTTACACGGTTTGTCCCTCCCAATAAAAATACCACCAGCGGAGAGTGGCTCTTAACAGCCATCATCAGAATCGTGGGCTTGATCAGAATCTGGATCGTGGTCACTTCGTGTGATATGTTCCTCTTCTTCTTCAGAGTCGTCATCGTTTTCGTTTCCTGGTACAGAGTTGAACTCTAGCTCCTCGTTGAGTAACCAATCAAGCTCGTTGCCTGTCAGCTTTGATCTTACACTGTACAGTGGTATACCCGCTTGTTACGTGTTATCTTTTGATTCGATTAAAAAGGAACGAAATAAAAGTGAAGGAAAAATTACTTACATGACCGGGCGCCTGATGTACTTAGTACACTATGATGACACACTCGCAGTTTATTTAAATTACTGTAGCTCACATGAACCTATGACAACACAACTTCTCCCTGTGCTAGCTGAAACAATAATGCAGGAATAGGTAGGAGTTTGCAATTGTAAAACAACAATGGAACTGTTCACAACAATGTTATTTGCGGTTGCCGCACTATATACACAGGTTCGCCCACTTGAGGGTTAAGCTTCTAGATTCTTTTTACATTATAATATATAGTTGTAAAATGTAAAGTGAACCTGGAAGCGTAAGATGCTTGCTTTGAAATGACTAATGTTCAAAATTGGCTAATCGCACAGATAATAAAAAATAATAATACGACCAACCTGGACCATGGTTTCATTCACAAAGCATATTGAGGCTACGGAATCTCATGAAAACAAAACAAAAAAAAATTAAGGAAAAATTTGAAAGTTTTTTCAGTGATTAGTTAGAACACGTTAATTTACAGACACACGTGAATAAGAAAGTAGTCTGGTTGAATATTTGTCATATACTGTTTTATTAAGCTACATATGTATGGTTCGCTTTCATATTTTCGTTATTTATATTTCAAAATTGTTTGAAACATTGTTCGTGGAAATAACAGCACCCAAAAAGCAAAATTCATCTTTTATATTAAAAACAATCTTGTTCACTGAAATAATTTTCTTTTAACTTAAAAGGTGACCATTTTCAATATATGTGAGATCATCCTCAAACGAGTTACTCCATGATGGCGTAAGAGACGGTGGCACAGAACAGGACTCACTCTCGAAAGCCTTGAACATCAACTACTGACAGTTTTATATTATTAACAACTTCATGTGTCCTTCGGAGTGTTATTTACGAGTAATTTGTTGGAAGATTAACATGTAGTTTTTAAGCTAACTAATTTCCAAACTAAATATTATCACTTAGGAAGATCATGATCTAACACACGTATCTCGGAGTACCAGCTAATCGGTCGTTTCTGATGAGGAGAGGCAGGCAGGACGAAATCCTATTTTACAGTTTTCAACCCTGTGTAGCAAGCTCATAATTGATGCTATTATTGTTTCGGTTTCTTGAACCTCTCTCTTTATCCATTAGTACTTTTGCCTACAAAAGTTTACCCTTATTTTTCTTCCTCAAGGACATGGACCTTTTAAAAAAAATTGATCACTAAATATTGTTTAAATGTTTCGAAGCTTTAGTGCTTCATCTTTTGGTGGGTGGTGAACTTCTGCGTTCCTTTTCTCACATGCACATCATATTCTAATGATACTGAATAAAGTAACTTGTCCGTACACGTTTTATAAATAAATGACATAATGCTTATCATAATCTGAGCTACAAATTCTGCTTGTACATGGTTTCATAGAAACACTACTACAGGTCGGTATTAACCTGCGTCCAATATATATTCGGTACTGTACGCGATAGCCTGCTGTAATCTTCGTTGATTACGATAACACTTCGAAAAAAGTTTTAATCGAAGTTCGTCAATAAGTATTTCTCAAAATGAAAGTTAGTACACAGGGATAGAAAGTGAATTTTCGAAGCAGGCATTATCCTTCCTGTGCCAGTGGTTTATGTTTCAATTGCTGAAATAGACAAAATAAAATCCAACTGTTATTTGTATTTTCTAAATATAAAAAACCCGAGAAAATTTGCTACAACACTAGCGAAACATTCATTTTAAAACAGCAGCGAAATATGCCGTTGGACGAAGAATAAATCTACTAACACTACCGAAAATTTTGTGAGACAAGAAAAACTCTGTGAAGGTCGGTAATGCCTTTATGTTGGTCTCTTGGTGCCTCTTATAACATTACAGAAGCGGAATTTTCACGGCAAGAAAATCTTGCCCATGAAATATGCAAAAGTACAGCAGCCTGAATATTCTATTACTGTTGACCTCAAACAATCTCCTGCTGGAAATTGCAGTCTCGAGTATCACCTAACTGGAAACTCAAAGGCGAAGAAAATTTAACTTTAAGAATTCATTCCCGCCAGCACAAAGTGAAAATTAATGTTTGAAGCTGCTAGCGATGACAGTGGGTAGCTGGATGGAGGATGAGGGAAAACGCTTCTGGCTTATCACGTTTTCTTAGATAGCAGACTGGCGGAAGTTGGAGAAGAACAGTCTTAGCAATTCCAGAAAGTGCTGAAAATTTAGGTAAGTTTTGAATCATTTATCACGAACGTGAATGTCTAATGTTTCAGGATTACACCTTCAAAATTGCATAAGAGATACTTCATTATTTTATATTTCTTTGTTCGAAGATGCGTAACGTGAGAATGGCACACATTCTCTATAAAACTTTTTTATATGCTGTAGTCAACACTGAACATTCAAAGAACAATTAGATCATAATTTTAGTGTAGGGGAGTCCGGGCAAGTTGGCATAGATTTTGGTTTTTGATTTTCCTGATTCTTTGTGTAACACGTGGAGAGATTCTGGTGATGCTGCGGCCAGCTTAAAGTTTTGAGTACAAAACCTTGTAGGGTCCCTCAACTAAATACGTGTTTATGTAACCTCAGAAACACTTTTCCTAAAACCTGCAAGTATGCCAACTAATGGCGGGTGTTGCGGTATACTTCTAGGGGCGAGTTGTCGTAACCTGATATGGATAGCAGTACTTAAGTGGAACACAGAAATTTTCGAGGAAAAACATTTAATTGGATAAAAACTTGGGGTAAATTCCTTTTCAAAGAATAAATTCTTCAAGGAATAATTTTCTCGTGAAGATATTACTTGAACAAAGATAATTCTGCAATAAGAACTTAATGCGTGAACAAATAATGAGATCTTCAAGAGAAATAAATTCTATTTATTATTGCTGTGACTATCTGCAGCTACTCAAGTAGAATTAGATCAGTGTTTTAAATCAACCACGACTGTAGGTGTTGGACACTCTTTTATATGAACAGGTCAGTTCAGTTTCGGCGCAGTCTAACTTTGGCGGTATCGAGCTGAACGATCTTCGTCTGGCCATTATCAGTTTTCCCTTTCCTGACCATGGTGGATATGCGATCTTGTTGCCGATGGTTTCGACAACCTTTCAGAGTCATGATACTTCACCAAAAAATCCATTTACATGGTATTCAGGATGAGACGGGACCCCTGAGATTGTGTGGGATTCGTTGTTAGCCTTGTTCGATGTTTGAATCATTTTGAGGTTCTTCAGCGAGGCTTTGGGGAAAGCTTTACAACAGGGAGAGGTTCTTCTGTCTCGTCACTATCGTTCTGGAAGGCCAAGATGTCGTCAGTTTCGCAATAGCTACTGTCTGACACACTGTCATCATAATCTGTGGAAGAAAATTTTGATCCACGTTTTCTTGAAATTTTTTTTCCTCGACTTGTCTAACTTATCCATGTCATCTTTGTTGATGGTACATGGCTTTTTCTTCTTTCTGGCCTTTCAGATGGCATTATGTCTTTCATGGACTGTCTGCCACAACAGCGGTAAACCTTCTTTTTCGCCCAAGGCTGGATTGCTGCCGTGGCCTGGAAAGGACGATTTTCTTGTGTGGTGATGAAGATTCACGTTTAACAGAAATTGTTTCTTTTTTGATGAACTCTAATGAAGGAGTTAGGTGGCATAGGGGCGGAGTGAGTTGTAGCTATGGGAGCTGATCCGATACCTATCTATGCCAGCTAGCCCCGGGGGATATCAAAAACCAAACGGATACCAAGCAGTCCCAAACATTGGAAGTCAAAGACTGTTACTCATGCGTGACTCCACAGTAAACCACTCTTTCGGATACTGCTAACAGAAGCGCCTCAGTTCGATCCACAGGGTCACCAGAACAAAATAATGTGCTATGACAAAATTTACTCGTCGGTCAAAATGCTTCCCGAAAGAACGAAATTACGGTGGGTGGTGTACCTTTACATACACTGCCCACTAGCACAACGACAACTTTCTAGCTGTACAGCGGCAGGAAATAAAAGCTCTGTGCCAACTAGACCGTTATACCAACTAAACCCGGTCTCCCCTACATATGACACACATCAGAATTAAAATATATCATCCTATATGAAAATTAGGAAGATACGAGGTTTTTGAATTTCGTTTCGTTGAAGATAATGACGGGAGATTTGTTAAATTTCGTTTTCAGATCAAATTACTAGCTCACAGCAGGCTAATAGCTTTAGGGACTCTAGCAGATACTATCGTCAGCCAGTCGCAAAATCATATTTTGATTTTCTTCCAGAACTTGTTAGAAGATTATATATAACTTATGAAACGTCCCCTTAGAAAAATTTATGAATGACTGTGCTGATAAACCTCTACGTTAATTGATTTTCAAACAGCTGAGCAAAACTGAATGAACTCAGACGTACTCTCTTTACTTATTCTGATCAACACTAAACTGACACACAATATTTTTAGCGCAACGCAATCTGACTTTCAATAATCCCTACAAAAGAATGGCCCTGACTAACAATAACCTACACCTTTCATGAATCACTTACCTCACAAAAATCTTCGTTACTCGAACTACTGCAATAAAGCGAGCGCCACTACTGCCAGTTAAATAAAGGATTCTAACTACTGAAGGCACTAACTACTGATAGGCATAGTCAGCAAATGAAAGATATTGATAGAGCGAACAATGTATTTACCTTAATAATTTTCCAAAGTCATATATATATATATATATATATATATATATATATATATATATATATATATATAAGTTCATGATATCCAGTATTACAAATTTACTCTTTCTGATGGACACGCGTCCAGATTGTTCGCTCTCAAAATACTGCCATTTCTCTCCCCACATCCGCCAGTGCTGGCGGCTCACCCCCAACTGCGCAACACTATGCGCTGTTCACATCCAACTGCCCAATACTTCAATGGCGAATATTCCAACAATGCCAACCAGCCACAGACTGCACACAGCACAGCCAGTGATTTCCATACAGAGCGCTAGGTGACGTTACCAACATAAAAACTTAAACAGCCTACTTACACTTATTCAGGGTTATTCACGAAGATGTCCAAATATTACAATATGTTATTCTACAAGTAAAACTAAAAAAAGTTTCATTTAAACATAGATCCACAAATGTTTAGCTTCAGGGTTACGGCTAATAAAGGATTTTGCCTGAAATTTAGCAACTTCGCTAATGTGAATCCATTGCAAAACTATACGAAGTTACAGCAAAGCTCGATTTCCATTTATTTTGTTGTTATTGGTCTGGTGAATGTACAAAAAACATATCACAGACATGTACCTGCAGTAGTTTTCCGGAACATCCAGACAATTCGAGTGAACAGTTTCGATACCCGGATCACCCGAAATTGATGTCATCGAACGTTTATGGGACATAAAAGAAAGGTCAGTACGAGCATAAAGACCGGTACCGGCAACACTTAAACAATAATGGACGGCTGTAGAGGCAGCACGACCCATCATTTCTGCAGGGGATTTCCAACGACTAGTTCGTTGAGTTACTGCAGAACGCCGGTGTTTAAAACAATCAGACGACTCAAGCTGTGTTGTACGTGGAAGTTCGAGCCTCTAAAGCAGCTATGTGCAACGTTTGGTGAGCCACTGGCCTGATACGCACACCCACATAGATTCGTGGGCCGAGTCATCACGTGACAGCAGCGCTGCTAGCGCATGAGTGGAACCTATAGCGCCTGTGTCATTAATATTTATGCACTAATGCACCGATATGAATGGCACCCTTTCACCGACACACCAAGCCAACGAATTATGCCTCAGAATGAGATTTCTCATTCAGGAAACATCCCCAAGGCTGTAGCTAAATCATGTCTCCGCAGTATCCTTTCTTTCAGGAGTGCTAGTTCTGCAAGGTTTGCAGGAGAGCTTCTGTAAAGTTTGGAAGGTGGGAGACGAGATACTGGCAGAAGTAAAGTTGTGAGGACCGGCCGTGAGTCGTGCTTCCGTAGCTCAGATGGTCAGCCGGCACGGTAGCTCAGCGTGTTCGGTCAGAGGGTTTAGCTACCCTCCGTAATAAAAAAAAACTGAGTTAATGGATCAAAAACGAACTTCAAACGGATGTCTTACGACGTCCGCCCCGAGCAGATGCATCGAACAACAGTGAACAAAATGAGATTAAAAAAAAAAGTAGAGCACTTGCCCGCGAAAGGCAAAGGTCCCGAGTTCGAGTCTCGGTCGGGCACACATTTTTAATCTGCCAGGAAGTTTCAAATTATGCCACAAATTGCACATTTTTTTTCAGAGTAAGATCATTGTTTTCAGATGTTTACATTTATGAATGAGTAGTGAATACTGTTTCTTTACGTTTGACGTTTTATAGTAGCTGCGTTAAAAACTGTCATTGGAAAATTATGCGTCGCCATTAGTAAAAAAATAGTCCACATCACGTAAATAGGTGTAAACATCTGAAGACTGGATGCCAGGCTTCTGGAAGTATCACCATGGAAAATTAAACGTTTGCAAAAGTAACTGGTTCCAGCTAATTAATTATAAATTACCTTCAGTTTTAACAGCTGCAGTATTCAGTTACGTCCTCAACGGTCAAGAGTTACTTACCAATGTTACTACGAGAAAGAATAGAAAAACAAAGTTAGGCAATCAGGTAGACGCTACCCGTCGACAAGTAGTTGGGAGTAACTTGGCGATTTTTGTTCACAAACAGTTCTTTCGAATATTTGAAATTTAGCGTGTTAGTATCCGTAGATACTTGTGATCGCATAGAAATCGACTGTTTCTGTAAATAAATTAAGCCATTAATTCTTTGTTGTTCATTTTAGGAAGTTCAAAAGTCTAAATTCCTTGAACCTGGTTTACGTCGGGTGTATTACACAGAACCTAAAGGGGAAAAAAATGCGAATTTTCAATGGTGTGCGTCATAAGCTAAAAACCCGAGCGAATCCAGCCTCGGCTGAAATATCAAAAATGCGTCCCGGGCAGAGTACACCGCGAATGTGTCGTTCTCTCTCCCGTGAATTTCCGTCGTGGGCGAACTGAAACCAATCGAAGGCCGGATTGGGCTCATGGGCCACCACTTGCCCACTCGCGCTTTAAAGAATCAGGGGTGGAAGGTTTACATGGTGATACTCGGAAATACAGACCTCATGTAAGCAGAAATATCCGAGGAGAACAAGATTTTACTGCTTAACATATTCTCTCCTGGGAAAACAATTAGAATATGGACGTGACAAGAATCAAATGGAACCAGAAATGTAACTCACTGCATTTTATACAATTGTTCTGTTTCAGAGTTATTTTGGAAATTCGGGTCGGCTGGTAAGATCGACGGTATGAAACATCACAAAACTCCAGCGAACAAACCGATCGGGTAAGTAAATTGTGAGATGTTAATTAAGACTAAGGTGTTACATTAGATTACATTAAACAAGAAACTCATCTCTATGTATGCCGACTGATTAACTCACTGACTCATTATCGGACAGCTCAAGCAACTATGCACAGAAATTTGCAAACGGTGTTGATCTTATACTGTAGGCGTCACTTAAGATTGGATTTTTCGAAATTCCACCCGTAACGTGTTGAAACTGGAGATTAAACACTTTTTGAGTGAGTAATAAGACAAATTTGAAGCTGGAACAACAAAAATCTGTGTTTGGTTTCTCATTTCGTTTCTCAGGCACAAATAACCAGTTCGTGTTTTGGAAATTCAATCATTAGCGGGATAAACTAGTAGGTGAAAGTTTTTTGAAAATAATTCATTATTAAAGAACTACTAAAACATTTTTGTAGCTACATCTATGAAAACTTTTCGCTAGGAAATTAAAAAAAAATGTGTTTCGGTGTCTTAGAAATTCAACTCGCTAAGCAGTGATATACGGTATAAAAACTTTTATTAAACTGTTACGTTATGAAAGCATTTTCTGTGCTAAATCTACGAGAATTTGTATTTGGCTTCCCAGTTAGAAATTTAAAAAAAAGTGTGTTTCACTGCTTTTAAAAATTCAGTCACGAAGGAAATTTTTAAGAAAATTATTCGTTGCATTAAAAAATTTTTGAAGCTGATCTGTGAAAATTAGTACTTCACTTCTCGGTTGGATGTAAAGAAATATGTGTTAAAAGATGCAAGTTTCAATGGAAATTTCACTGCAAGAACACAAAAGACATGATTAGCAGAAACCTTGTAGCCTAGCTACATGAATCGCATTTTCCTCAGAAGTAGATTCGGAAAAGACCATGCTTCTATGGCCTTAATTAACGTGAAAAGTTTAGAAAGTACTGCAATTTGGGAACAACATAAAAATTCCATTACAGAAAAACAAAAAAAGACTGTGCAGAACATACAGTTTGCGCGAGTGAAGCGGAAGGTGATAAGCTAGTCTCTTAAGCAATTTGAAAAGTTAGACAGATACAGGCGAAAGGTCAGTTATTTAATACATGTGCTTCCGGAAACAGAAAAGATTTTGCAGGCACAGAGAAATAAAACGGGGAGACAATTTCAGATCTAAGGAGGAAGTTGTAATAGAGAAGGCGACTGGTACAAACAGGTGACAATTTAGTCTTGAAAGTAAGTACTGAATTAAAGAAAAGTTCTTAGAAATATTTTTGAGATGATGTGAAAAAATACAACAAAAAATTATTGAGAGAAGGTTTCGTAAATAATAAAATCATACAGAATACCTTAGAATTGTACATTTGATGGTAACCTAACTCCATCAAGTAAGATGGTAGATGCCAAATTGTATTGGAAAACTTCTTGAAAATTTGTATTATTCAGGAGATTAATCAGAGATGCAGACAGTAATAATAAAAACAATAACAGAGCTGGAGACACTCGTGTTCGAGTAGAAATGGTGCCAAGTGGAGGCAATGTAATTAAGAGAGGCTTACTCAAGCACTTGCAGCGCTGTTAGATCTTGTGTATTAAGCTGTGCATCACATATGTTCAACTTGCATTTTTGTTCATATTTGGCAGTCTCAGACATAAATTAAGGAGCAGATTTGATCTTATATCTTTAACCTCATAAAGGATTATCGTTAATTACATTGTAATAGATTGATACAGTGGCCTGACGATGATCTTGCAGAGCGAAATTGGCGCTATAATAAACAAAATCATTTAGTAGCCATCTGTTTGTTTTAAAAAATAGCTTCCCCTGAATAAGCTACAGCTGCGGAGTAACACACATCGAAAACATTGTTTTACGTATCGCTCACCGTAATGCAGTTTCCAACAGTAATGAATTTTCAACATTTATTTCTACTTCAGGTGATAAATGAGTTCCTACAAAGGTTTTGAGGTCTCTTTTTTTTTCTTCGTACTTGGCAGCTGTTACCTAGAAACACCAAACGACTGCGCAGAAAGGCGGGTGGTCGATATGTTTCAGATTGCTTCGGGAACTGCGTGGGGGGCTGAAACGTTTCCACAAGGCGTTCGCTAAAAGCCTCGTAAATCTGTGAGGCTAATTCTCTGCTGTAAACACATTTGTTTCTGAGTTCCTATTCTAGATTTGCATTACGTTTTGATTATAACCGCTAACAAGTTTTAGCAAAATACTCGTATGAATCTTGACAGCTGATACATCGTCGTCGGCAGCAAATGCTCCTTTTTCCCCGAGATTTTCTTCTAGGTAGATATTTGACTGCTACTTCGGTTAATGGCCAAAAGTTATCTACCACATATTCAAGTTGCTTATTAGTCTAGCTACATAGATTTGTGCGATTTGTGGTACAACGATCGGCTGGATGAGTAATGTGTCTACCATTTTCGTGGTGCTCAGCTATTTCTACGAGATACCTCTTGCTCCTAGCATTTCGTGTGCAATGAATACTGTCAACTACAAAGAAGTAAATATAGTTTTCTAAATGATAATTGTAAGTTAACTTTCGCTTCTGCTTTCGCTACTTTTGTTTATCTCTTACACTTTCTATTGTAATAATTTGTGGTATCATTATGTAAATCACAACATATAGAAATTTATATTATTTATTCTCATTGGTTGTTAAATGCGATGTACGTAAGGCCCTTTATGGAAAATTGAAGCCTTCGTACTACACTATGTGAAGTATCCGGACGCCCCTTAAAACACACATTTTTCATATTAGGTGCATTATGCTGCCACCTGCTGCCAGATACTCCATACCAGCAACCTCAGTAGTTATTAGACATCGTGAGAGAGCAGAATTGGGCTCTCTGTGGAACTCACGGACTTGAAACGTTGTCAGGTGATTGGGTGTCATTTGTGTCATATGTCTGTACGCGAGATTTCCACACTCCTAAACATCCCTGGGTCCACTGTTTCCGATGTCATAGTGAAGTGGAAACGTGCAGGGACACGTACAGCACAAAAGTGTACAGGCCGACATCGTCTGTTAACTGACAGAGAAGAGGCTCGTAATGTGTAATGGGCAGACATCTATCCAGACCATCAAACAGGAATTCCAAACTGCACCAGGATCTACTGCAATTACTATTACAGTAAGGCAGGAGGTGAGAAAACTTGGATTTCATGGTGGCGCGGCTGCTCATAAGCCACACATAACGTCAGTACATGCCAAACGGTGCCTTGCTTGGTGTAAGGAGCGTAAACATTGGACTACTGAACAATGGTAAAACGTTGTGTGGAGTAACTAATCACGGTACACAATGTAGCGATCCGATGGTAGGGTGTGGTTATGGTGAATGGCCGATGAACGTCATCTGCCAGCGTGTGTAATGCCAACAGTAAAATTCGGAGTCTGTAGTGTTATGGTGTGGTCGTGTTCTTCATGGAGGGGGCTTGCACCCATTGTTTTGCAAGGCACTATCACAGCGCAAGCCTAGATTCATGTTTTAAGCACCTTCCTGCTTCCCACTGTTGAGGAGCAATTCGTGGATGGCGATTGCATCTTTCAACACGATCTACCACCTGTTCATTATGCACGGCTTTGTGGCGGAGTGGTTACACGACAATAACACCCTTGTAATGTACTGGCCTGCAGAGAGCCCTGACTTGAATCCTATGGAACACCTTTCGGATGTTTTGGAACGCCGACTTCGTGCCAGGCCTCACCCACCGTCATCGACACCTCTCCTCAGTGCAGTCCTCCGTGAAGAATGGGCTGCCATTCCCCAAGAAACTTCCCAGCACCTGACTGAATGTATGCCTGCGAGAGTGAAATCTGTCATTAAGGCTAATGTTGGGCCAACACCATATTGAATTCCAGCATTACCGATAAAGGGCGCCACGAACTTCTAAGTCATTTTCAGCCAGGTGCCTGGATACTGTTGATCACATAGTGTATGTTAGAGGAGATGGCTTGAAATCGATAAATTCACCGAAGTAAAGAGGCAAATAAATAAGAAAAATCATCGAGTAACGATACGTCTTAGATAATATTCCTACTAAAGGTACATACACAACTCCAGCTTAGTTCCAGATTTTGAATGGAAGTGACCAAATGTTCGCTACACTTGCTCCATGTCGAGTGGGAACCAAAAAAAAACGCATCTGTCGCATCTGTTGATGGTATCTAATATTGTATTTTCGTGCAGCCATGCGAAGCAAGCAATATATTTATGATGTGCCGTGAAACGCATGTGAAACATCCTAGCATACTATACTTCCAGTTTTAATGACGTTTGTACTCACTCGATTTTTCTTGTATTTTAGACGTGAAGTTCAGTTTCTGACTCTCGTACATAGAACTTAGATTAAATCAACGTGTTGCCTACGGACTACCACTGCTGCATACGCTTTTAAGTTTTCTAACTGTCTTATCCAACACACATTAACGAATTGTCTTCTTCCTATCTACAGCACTGGTTAGGTCGAAAACATGAATAAGGCATGGTTACTAAAGGTCTGTATAATTTACTTACAAAGCAACACTACGAATATCAGTCGAAACGGGGTGTAAAAATTTACGTCCTAATTATTCCGAAGATAACTTAAAGGTAAAGTTGAAGCATCGAATAGAACTTTTGTTGGAGACGGCACTGAAAACTGCAGTGAAGGTTCAGCTATGTCAGTGGTCATTCTCCTTTTTTTAAAAAAAAAAAAAGTTGTAGTTTCGTACTATCTATTAGATACTTGATTGTTTTGCTCGTTTGGATTTATCACATTGTGCTGATTTTCAGTGCGCAAAGGTTAGACCAGACAGCACGAGCATTGAGCTTACTTTTTTCTTCTTATGGGCGCTCACAAGGGAACCTCCCCATCGCACCCCCCTCAGATTTGGATATAAGTTGGCACACTGGATAAGCCATGAAAAACTGAACACAGATCAATCGAGAAAACAGGAAGAAGTTGTGTGGAACTATGAAAAAATAAGCAAAATATACAAAGTGAGTAGTCCATGCGTAAGATAGGCAACATCAAGGGTAACGGCCCCCTGAGGAGCGCCGTGGTCCCGTGGTTAGCGTGAGCAGCTGCGGAGCGAGAGGTCCTTGGTTCAAATTTTCTCTCCATTGAACATTTTAATTTCTTTACTTTCGCAAAGTTATGATCTGTCCGTTCGTTCATTGACGTCTCTGTTCACTGTAATAAGTTTAGTGTCTGTTTTGCGACCGCACCGGTAAACCGTGCGATTAGTAGACGAAAGGACGTGGCTCTCCAATGGGAACCGAAAACATTTGATCGCAAGGTCATAGGTCAACGGATTCCTCCACAGGAAAACGCGTCTGATATATTCTGTACGACACTGGTGACGGCATGTGCGTCACATGACAGGAATATGTTGTCGACCCAGCTAACTTGTACACTTGGCGAATGGGTAAAAAGATTCTTCTACCTTGCCATATTTCGGTTTTCTTGTGGATGTGATAATCACTCCCAAAAAAGTGATGAAAACATAAGAGTTTGTCACATGAACTGAAAAAAAAATTAAACTTTTCACTAGAGGGAAGACTTGAACCAAGGACCTCTCGTTTCGCAGCTGCTCACGCTAACCACGGGACCACGGCGCTCCGAAGCTAGAATTAGCCTTGATGTTGCCTATCTTGCACATGGACTACTCAGTTTGTATATTTTGCTTATTTTTTCGTAGTTCCACACAACTTCTTCCTGCTTTCTCGATTGATCTGTGTTCAGTTTTTCAAGCCCTATCCACTGTGCCAACTTATAACTAAATCTGAGGGCGGTGCGATGGGGAGGTTCCCTTGTCAGTAAGATCGTGGTCTGTCGAGTGTGCCGATTACTATTCCGAGATAATTCAGTTTGCGTTGGCCGGGAACCCACTAGTCGCATGAAAGTGTGGAATTAGCGGATTGGAAAGGGCCTTAACTCTACACTGGTTCTGAGTGGTCCCACGTGACTAGCGCATGAGAGGTCACACGGAGCCTCCAGACCTTCAGAATCGGACATAGGTGTCTCGTACCTTGCCTTAGGAAATCGATTTGTTTGCAGCAAGACAAGTATCACGAAGGAACGTACGACAAGATCTGAAGCAACACGAACTGTCAGCAAGGCGACCATTGCAGCGGCTTCCCTCGACACACCAACCCCACATGCAACACTGGACATAGGACACACGACACTGGTGCCACATCTTTTCAGCCGAGCCTCGGTTCTGTGTACAGCAAAACGTACGACGTGTCCAAGCATGAAGGCTCCGGCTAGAGCAAAGGTGGCAGATTATTCGTCAAACCGGCCTACCACTTGGCGTAATGGCATTGGCTGCTATTGAGTACACACTGTTCGTTGCAGAGCCCGACAAGCGTTAAGTACATGTCTTTTGTTGAAATGCCCGGAAAGCTGAACGACAGCCATTGCTGTTATGGCGCATTAAGGCTGTCCTATATCGTTAACGTCTCTATAACTTCATATTTCGGCAAGATGGCGCAAGGCCATATTTGCCGATGCTATCCTGACATAGTCAGATACAGTGTCCGAACTTGCACGTTCTCACGATCCACACTCCACACAACCACTCCCAGGCCAGTGTTATTATGAAATCTGGCAAGGAACTGTAGCGTCTCGAAACAAATTATGCACACTTGTCATCCAAGCCCAGATCGACGTCCTGTGCAGCTAGATTCGCGACTTCGTGTCTGTTAGAAGTGGCACCTGTGTGTACTATATTTCGCGTCCTATATAGTTCCAAATCAGCTACAAATTCAATTCGTGGGTTCATGACACGTAAAAGTGCACAAGAGAAGTCCGTAAGACCCATACTTCAGAGCAAATACAATATGCTGTTTATGAAGACAGCTTTAGCAAATTAATATGAGTTTGGCGGCACAGAATCGATAAGGAAGCATTTATTACGATACTGTTATCCTTATTTTAATGTGTGTACTGCAATATCATAAATTACTGTGTTCTACGGAAATATTTTTTGTGCATTTGTTGCATAGCTGTCCACTTTTTTGTCTAATAAATGTCGACACACGAACTATCTTTAGTTTGATCAATCAGTTTCTATAATCTTCAGGTGTCGGCGAGTTCATTCACAACGTTCCATGGCTCATAGAACATTCACTTCATGTAATCGTCAGTGGTTGGCGAGTTCCTTCACAATGTTCCATGGCTCATAGAACATTATTTTGGAGACGTAGGTTGCTCTGTCCTACATAAGAAGGCATCATTTCTTACCTTAATTTATAGAGAACAATTTTTCTTTTATACTGCCTGGCTTCCTGGTAACTGAGATTTTGCTGTGAAAATAAACACAGGGCATTTTTTGCCTGCTGCATACATTACGTTTGCTCATACGGGAAAGGACATTTTTTTAAATGTCTCTTGCTTTTGTATGTACATGCCTTCCGATCAAAAGAGTCAACCCTTTCTTCAGTTTTTGACTAAATCCATATGTCCTTATTGTGTCTCTCAGTTACTTGGGGAGACCTTAGCAGTATAATATTTCTGCTGTTTTTGGACACATAACTTAAAATTACCAAATTGTCTTTGAAATCAAAAGATGACAACGCATTGCATGGAAGACTTCATTTATAGAGGTATTTTCTTTTTATTTTATCTCAAAGTTTCCTCTGCTGGCATAGCATCCTGCAATATTTCTTTAAATAACGGAACACTTAAAAAAATTATCTTTTGCAATTCTTGTTGACATATCCCTCAATGTTTTCGTTTGTTTCCGTGCTGTAGTCAGCCATCCTGATTTAGGTTTTCCGTGATTTCCCTAAATCGCTCCAGGCAAATGCCAGGATGGTTCCTTTCAAAGGGCACGGCCGACTTCCTTCCCCGTCCTTCCCTAATCCGATGAGACCGATGACCTCGCTGTCTGGTCTCCTTCCCCGAAACAACAAACCAACCAACCGTGCTGTAGTAGAAGCAACATTGGTTTTTTTCGCCTGGCCAAGGACTTCTGCAGTCTGAACTAAGTCATCTGCGGAGTATGGAGTCAAAGAGTCGCAGAGCCAAAATATTTTGATTCTGTGATTCCCTAGTTTGTTGGGTATATGTTGAATGAATCTGCAACTGCGTTTGAACAGAACAGTTAAAGCAATGGCGATGTTACTGTGAAATAACTCTCTAACGGGGAAGATCTAGTTTCTGCCTACACCAGCAATAATCAGGCCCGTAAACAGTGCATTCATTTCGTCACAAGTAACATTTTACCTGTGTTTTTCCGTGATACCTGCCAATGCGTCTATCATCTGTATGAGTAGAATGCATGATTTCTCTAACATTCTTTGTGAGATAAAATAATCTCACACGACTGACAGTTATAGTGCCTCTTACTGAACAGGCAGCTTTATCTACAAGCTATCGACAAGTTCTTGACTGAGAATTTTGGCCGTTTTTGCTAACTCCCGATGATGTTCTTTTGCTTCTAACAGATAATATTGCTGTTCACCGGCAGAAACTACGGCGTAAGGAAGTACACTTACCTTTCAAAACAATACTCGGTTGCAGCTTTCAGAGTACATTCACTCCACAATGAGTGAAACTCTGGTGAACATCTAACCGTAGTCAGTAACCCTGCCAACATAACGTGCCATTCAGATCAAAGCTAAATAAAGTACTGGAGATGTGACGTATTTACTAAGAGGTCTGAAGGTCCTCTATCGTGCACTACACTCATAGGATTACAAAATTAATAAATAAAAGTAATTAAACCAACTTGCACTTTGCTGCAACAAGTTGTTGGAAGTTCCCTGCAGAAACATTTTTCCAAAAGAAAAGCTTCAAAGAACGTAAGCTAAAATAAACGTTTAAGACAGTTTATTCATATATTCAAAGAAGGGCCGGTTCAAAATACAACTTATGTGGATCCATGGGATAGTCAAGTGTACTTCCTGCGACAAAATGAGATGACAAAAGTCGTGGAATACCTCCGACAATCGTGTCTGACCTCGTTTTGCCTGGCTAAGGGTAGCAACTCGATTTGGCATGGATTCAACAAATTGTTGGAAGTTCCCTGCAGGAACATTTTTCCAAAAGAAAAGCTTCAAAGAACGTAAGCTAAAATAAATCTTTAAGACAGTTTATTCATATATTCAAAGAAGGGCCGGTTCAAAATACAACTTATGTGGATCCATGGGATAGTCAAGTGTACTTCCTGCGACAAAATGAGATGACAAAAGTCGTGGAATACCTCCGACAATCATGTCTGACCTCGTTTTGCCTGGCTAAGGGTAGCAACTCGATTTGGCATTGATTCAACAAGTTGTTGGAAGTTCCCTGCAGAAACAATGAGCCATATTACCTCTATAACCGTCCATAATTGGCTCTGAGCACTATGGGACTTAACATCTGTGGTCATCAGTCCCCTAGAACTTAGAACTACTTAAAAATAACTAACCTAAGACACCACACACATCCATGCCCGAGGCAGGATTCGAACCTGCGACCGTAGCAGTCCCGCGGTTCCGGACTGAGCGCCTAGAAGCACTAGACCACCGCGGCCGGCCGTCCATAATTGCCAAAGTGTTCGCAGTGCAGGATTTTGTGCACGATCTGACATGTTGATTATGTCCCCTAAGTGTTCGATTATATTCACGTCGGGCGATCTAGGTGGCCAAATCATTCGCTCAAAATGTCTAAAAATTTCTTCACACCAATTGCAAGCAATTGTGGCCCTGTGGCATGCATAAAAATTCCTTCATTGTACGAGTATATGAAGTTCATGGATGGCTGCAAATGGTATCCAAGTAACCGAAAGTAACCGTTCCAGTCAGTGTGACGAGATGACCTAGTCCATTCCATGCAGATTCACTCCACGCAAACACAGCTCACACCATTGTGGAGCGTCCACCAGCTTGCACAGTGCCTTGTTGACACCTTGAGTCCAGGGCTTAGTGGGGGCTGCGCCACAGTCATCAACTCTTACCGACTGAAATTGGCACTCATCTGACCAGGCCACAGTTGTCGACTCGTCTAGGGTCCTACCCTTGTAGTTACGAGCCCAGGAGAGGCGCGTTGTCCTAACGGCTACGTTCGTCGTACGTCCCACTTTGATGTCTGCGAATATTTCGGGAAGCGTTGCTTGTCTCTTAGCACTGACTATGCAAACACCGCTGCTCCAGATCGTTAAGCGATGACCTTCGGACACTGCATTGTTTTCGGTGAGAGGTATGCCAGAAATTTGGTATTCTCGGTGCACTGTGGTGCGCTGTGGATCTCGGAATATCGAATTCCCTAACGATTTACGAAATGGAAATTCCGCATTCGAGGTCTGTTAATTCCTGCCGTGCGGCCGCAATGATGACGGAAATCTCTTCACACGAACCATCTGTACAAATGACAGCTCCACCAATGAACTGCCCTTTCATACCTTGTTTACTTGATACTATCTCCATTTGTCTATGTGCATATCGCTAACACATCACTTTTTTCACCTCAGTGTAGCGTACACACAGTGGATGGCTGGTCCCAAACACCCCAGATAAACATCCGTATGTTAATCATGTGTATTTCCTGCTGTACTGTAAATCCAACAGTAATCAACATTTCGTTCTTTGCTGTCGTTCTTGGTGTTAATGGCCAGTAGTTGATTATTTCATTCCTTCTTCACGATGCTGCAGGACCTTTTCTTTCTACTGGGACACTACTGGCCATTAAAATTGCTACACCACGAAGATGAATTGCGACAGACGCGAAATTTAACCGACAGGAAGACGATGCCGTGATATGCAAATGGTTAGCTTTTCAGAGCATTCACACAAGGCTGGCGACGGTGGCGACACCTACAACGTGCTGACATGAGGAAAGTTTCCAACCGATTTCTCATACACAAACAGCAGTTGACCGGCGTTGCCTGGTGAAATGTTGTTGTGATGCCTCGTGTAAGGAGGAGAAATGCGTACCATCACGATTTCGACTTCGATAAAAGTCGGATTGCAGCGTATCGCGATTGCGGTTTATCGTATTGCGACATTGCTGCTCGCGTTTGTCGAGATCCAATGAGTGTTAGCAGAATATGAAATCGGTGGGTTCAGGAGCGTAATACGGAACGCCATGCTGGATCCCAACAGCCTCGTATCACTAGCAGTCGAGATGTCAGGCATCTTACGCGCATGGCTGTAACGGATCGTGCAGCCACGTCTCGATCCCTGAGTCCACAGATGGGGACGATTGCAAGACAACAACCATCTGCACGAACAGTTCTACGACGTTTACAGCAGCATGGACTATCAACTCGGAGACCATGGCTGCGGTTACCCTTGACGCTGCATCACAGACAGGAGTGCCTGCGATGGTGTACTCAACGACGAACCTGGGTGCACGAATGGCAAAACGTCATTTTTTCGGATGAATCAAGGTTCTGTTTACAGCATCATGAACGCACACTGGAAGCGTGTATTCGTCATCGCCGTACTGGCGTATCACCCGGCGTGATGGTAGGGGGTGCCATTGGTTACACGTCTCGGTCACCTCTTGATCGCATTGACGGCACTTTGAACAGTGGACGCTACATTTCAGATGTGTTACGACCCGTGGCTCTACTTTTCATTCGATCCCTGCAAAACCCTACATTTGAGCAGGATAATGCAATACCGCATGTTGTAGGTCCTGCACGGGCCTTTCTGGATACAGAAAATGTTCGAGTGCTGCCCTGGCCAGACATTCTCCAGATCTCTCAGCAACTGAAAACGTCTGGTCAATGGTGGCCGAGCAACTGGCTCGTCACAATACGCCAATCACTACTCTTGATGAACCGTGGTATCGTGTTGAAGCTGCATCGGCAGCTGTACCAGTACACGCCACCCAAGCTCTGTTTGATTCAATGCCCAGGCGTATCAAGGCCATTATTACGGCCAGAGGTGGTTGTTCTGGGTACCTATTTCTCTGGAGCTATGCACCCAAACTGTGTGAAAATTTAATCACATGTCAGTTCTAGTATATTTGTGCAATGAATACCCGTTTATCATCTGCATTTCTTCTTGGTGTAGCAAATTTAATGGCCAATAGTGTAAAAAGAGAGGACAGTTTAAAGTAATGAAATCATGATAAAAATAATAATCTTTGTAACCGGAAAGGTGAAGTGTTTACCGGAGAGTGTAAACTGCGGATCGGCTCGGAGGCAATTCTCTCCCAAGGTCGCGAGCAGAGAGGGAGCCCTTCCACGCCCAAAAGGACCTCAGGCCGACAGCGTGCCGAGGGTCGCCACTCCCTTTGTCACCGGGGAGTGGGGCGCGCAATAAATGCGGTGATTAAGTCAAATTTAATATTCATTCCGGAGATAAAAGGCCAGCGTTTTAATTTAACGGCGCCGGGTTGGCAGCACTGCGCACTGCAGTCCGGCAGCCGTGGCTAATTAATACTCGCTCAAAGCGGTCCCGCCACGGTGAGAAGTAAATAACTCCGTGAGAGGGTGGGAGGGGGGGGAAGGGATGCTTGTAGAAGCCGAGGTGAAAGGTGCGAGGTGCGGGCGCCATTCATTCTGGGTGCAAGACAAGGAACAGCGAAAACAGAAACACGGCTACTTAAGCCGCCAGTAATTGTTCTTCGTGAAAATTAATTTCGGTTACCGCTTTCGGTTCTCTTCTTCTCTTTTGTATTTAAATCCACAATGACACCAGCTCATTAACACCAGAGCCAGCAGCCTCTCTAGCAAGGCGGGCACAACTTTGTACAAATGGAAAGCAAACAGACTCCTGTGGTCTTTGTGTGAACAGTATGCCCTTGGACATTGTTTGTACTTGCTCTGATGAACGATAACTTGCTAGAAATGTGTGAAATTGTACGTTACTGCAGATGAGTAGGAACAACAATCCCGGAATGTTTGAATACATCAATAGCGTTGTGCTGCTTGGTACTGTCACGTAGATTAAATATCTAGGCGGGAAATTGCAAGGCGACATGAAATGGGGGGAATATGTAAGGCCGGTTGAAGGGTAGGCAAATGGTCGACCTTAGTTTTTGGGAGAATTCTAGGAAACCGCAGCTTATCTACAAAGGAGTCAGTGTACGAAATACATTATTGAGTACTGTTCGTGTGGTTAGATCACCACCAGGTCAGATTACAGTAAGTCATCGAAGTTCCGACATGTGCTGCTATATTTGTCACCGAAATGCTCGATCAGGGCGAAAATATTACTGAAATGCTCCTTGAACTGAAATAGGAGTCCCTGTAGGGAATAATAGTTTCTCTTCGTGAAACTCTGTTGAGACAACTTAGAGCATCGGCATTTGCAGTTGGCTATAGGACGATTCTACTCTATCAACGTACATCTCTCATCATGATGAAGAGCACACAAGAGAATTTAGGACTCATGCCGAAGAATATGGGCAGCTTTTCAGCCTTATTGTTTTTTTTACACGTGTAAAGACTATCCAAACACATAATGATCATCCTCATTTATAATCCTGTCGTCGACTGCTTGAAGATTGGTATGTCTTCAATTGTGAAAGGGCAGCATCCGAGTCACATTACGGCCTACAGTTTTAAACAACAGTATTCCGAAACAGTACACTCTCCACTGCAGAGTGATTCATTGATCTGACTTACAATTGTCCGCGATGTCCTTTGTTTCAAGGTTATGATGAGAGAAATACGAAGGTCATCTGCATGAGGACAGTGAAATAATCCAGTAGCGACAAGTGAAAATTTGTTCTGGACCGGAACTCGAACAGTCTTCTTGCAAGAACCCGAGTTTTTGTTTTGTGTAATTCCCACACACAATTGTGGCATCTTCAGTGTATCTTTTTCTTTTCTGTTTATTGCTTCTGAAATATACACACAGAAATTTTCTGTAGGATATGAATATGTTGGGATCACATTTTCAGTACTGATATTATTAGGCACCAGTTGTCGAAAACGTGTGATTTACTTAACACAAGTTTCTGTACTACATTATCCAATACCCAAGTTCTTAAAGTTAAAATGTCGTTATGATCACGCGCATGAATGAAGTTACTCGAATTGTTTGCGTATCAAGATGGATCGTGCGGCTTGTCTACAAGGGAAGGTGTACCACTCCCTGACATGTAATAGGGGATAAGAACACTGGCTGTAAAAAGATCGAAACCAACAGGGGCCTGAGATGTATCATGTCTAGTTAACCACAATTCTTTTCAAACCCGAAAAGAATCCCTGCTTTGAAAGCAGCACCATCAGGCGCACATTCCGAGCGAAATGCTTGCAATAGACTTTTGGAGTCGGGTACCTCGAAGGACGTACAAGGTCACATTGTCCTTTATTAAGCAGTGCAAAATATATTATTGTTGACCAAAGGCTATAAATTTCATATAAATTTCTCGATGACTAATCTTGTAAAAATAATTAGCTGTCTAATTATGTCATGCATTATCATCCGTGTAGTATCTAAATTCCTTATCAATACAAGTGTATCTTACGATGTAGGTGAACGCTAACAACTTTTGCGATTTCTAGACTCACTGAGGCAATAATACGTGTTTTACTTTATAACAGAAAATGTGGCTTAGTAAAAAATTTCGGCGGAAAATGATAGCAGCTCCAGTTGTGCAATTGTAGTAGATATTACAGACAATGGAAATAGTTGTTCGGCAAGTTACAGAGTACCGCACTTACACGTGCACACGAAACTATATACGTGAATTTAAACACTCGCCAGATCATCCCTGTAGCAGCCAGTTTGGTTTTTAACATTCGTTAGGCTCACAAGAAAATCATAGCAGTCGAAGCTTTTAAATGGAGCTGACACGCATCAGTTGATTATTAGAACATTTTTGGTAAGACGTGACCTCATGTTAAGTTCACAGGGTAAAAAGTAAACTGTTAATCACTAATATAGGAACATGAACGCAAATGGCAATTCCAGCACAAGTTTCCGAATGATCGTGCTGCCAACCAGTCGGCGTAGGTATCGCGCACATGCTATCCCACTTCAGTCTTTAGTGAATATTCATTTCCTCGTAGCAATCCATAGTAACTTACCACGTTATCTAATTAGCAAAATAATAATCCATAATTCAGCAATGCATAGACGACGTAATAGTTTACAACGCAACAAATGGTAAATAAAATTGTGGACCAGATCTGCAAGAATCAGGACATAGGGCGTTGTGAGTAAACAGTACTTGTGCGTTAAAAATGGCCATCTTCACTGCCGAGAGTTTCACACCGTGAAATTTGGAAGACATAATAATGACACTGTTAAAAGAAATTTGCTGTAAAGGAGTGACTAAATCCAACAAAATTAAAAATTTCCTCCACTGTCCAAAGTAGATTAAACTTGAAGACCATACGTTGAAAAAAGTAAGCTTATACTAATTTAAAGAAAAACAATTACATTTAATGTGGCTGCAGAGCTTTAGTGTAAACAAAGCTGAGATTTTTTAATAAAAGGCGATATGTAAATCTCTGGCTTTTGACGGCCCCAAGCTAACTGTTTGTACGGAAGCAATAACTCACAAACTGTAAACGCTCCATTTATTTTATTTTCTGCGGATATTAGCTGCTGCCCATCAAATTTTATTCCATTTTATTACGTCTAGTGTATACGATGTGATGGGTTGCGTCATATTTTGCTACCAGGTGTAATACATTGTATTTTTCCAACGTTTTACACATCGTATTCACCTACGTCGGGTGACGACTCGTGAAAACAGCTCTATAATTTAGGGAAAATTCTTAAACTTCGGAGAAGCTCTGTAGCATACGCTGCTCAAATTGCACTCCTGAAATAAAGGATATTGCGAACAAATCATTAAGCCACATCAATGAATCACTCTATTGTGGAGTGTGTGCTGTTGTGGAACTTCTTTATTTAAAACTGTAAGCTGTAACGTGACTCGAACCCTGTCCTTCCCTTTTGTTTGGAAAGGAGGAGAAATCTGCATGCAGTAACTAACGCAATTGCTCCAAGCAAGTGTTATAGGCCCTCTATTGTTCCTGATCTATATCAACGACATAGGAGACAATCTGAGTAGCCGTCTTAGATTGTTTGCAGCTGATGCTGTCATTTACCGTCTTGCAAAGTCATCAGATGATCAAAACGAATTGCAGAGTGATTTAGATAACATTTCTGTATGGTGCAAAAAGTGGCAGTTGACCCTGAATAAAGAAAAATGTGAAGTTATTCACATGAGTACTAAAAGAAATCAGCTGAATTTCGATTACGCGATAAGTCACACAAATCTGAAGGCTGTAAATTCAGCTAAATATTTAAGGATTACAATTAAAAATAACCTAAATTGGAACGATTACATAGATAACACTGTGAGTAGAGCAAAGCAAAGACTGCGCTTCATTGGCAGAACACTTAGAAGGTGCAACAGGTCTACTGAAAAGACTGCTTACACCACGCTGGTCCGCCCTATTCTGGAGCATTGCTGTGCGCTGTGGGATTCGCGTCAGGTGGGACTAACGGATGTCGACGGCCAGCCCGTTTTGTATTATCGCGAAATAGGGGAGATAGTGCCACAGAAATGATACGTCAATGGGAGTGGCAATCATGAAAACGAAGCGTTTATCGTTGCGACGAGATCTTCTCATGAAATTTCAGTCACCAGTTTTCTCCTCCGATTACGAAAACATCCTGTTGCCACCCACCTACATATGGAGAAATGATCATCACGATAAAATAAGAGAAATCAGGACTCGCACAGAAAAATTTAAGTGATAGTTTTTCCCGCGTGTCGTTCGAGAGTGGAACAGTAGAGAGACAACTTGAAGGTGGTGCATTGAACCCTCTGCCATGCACTTTTTTGTGAATAGCAGAGTAATCACGTAGACGTAGATGAATCAAGCACATGCCAATGTACAAATAATCGACGATAGGATTATACGAAGGGCGTTCAATTAGTAACGCAACACATTTTGTTTTTAAGCCAGTTTAGGTTGGAAACGTTCGGAATTTGTTGTGGGACATCGTAGAATATTCCCTCTTCAGCCATTATAGTTTCCTGAAGTTCCTAAGAGTAGTGTTGTTTGCGTAGCCGTCAAAATGGCGTCTGTAACGGAGATGTGTTCCAAGGAAAGCCAGAGCATCGCAGATATTCATGGGCGCTTGCAGAATGTAAAGACCTGCAGTGAGCGAAAGCACGTTGAGTCCTCGAGCGAGGCGTTTGCCATCATCGCAACAAGGTCGCTTCTACCGGTCCCATCTCCCGCCTATCGGCCGGCCGCACACATCCGTGAATCCTGCAGTGTTGGAACGTGCGCACACTCTCACTTGAGGTGACGGATGCAAACTCACTTGTCGTTGACAACGCGTGGCCGAGAGCAGCCCACAGATCTTCATATGACTTTTCTTCTCCATCCACCCTACAGCCTGGAACTCGCACCTTTTGTATTCCATCTGTTTGGTCCACTGAAACATGCACTTCCCGGGAAGCAGTGCTTGGATGGTGGGGAGGCTATTGATACGGCAAGACGTTGGCTCCGACGTCGAGCAGTAGAGTTGTACTACCCAGGTATACAAACCCTCCAAGCACGTTAGCGTATTACCATCAGGTTGAACGGAGATATGTTGAAAAATAGGATTTTGTAGCCAAAAGAGTGGGGAATAATATCATGTAATGGAATCCGGAATAAAATCAACCTTCTGTCAGAAAAAAAGTTTAGCATTACTAACTGAACACCCTTCGTAACTGAAGACGATTGTTACGTGTTTGAACGGTTGGTACTTGTGCCAAAGCAAGAAGAAAAGCTCAATTTATTTTAAATTTTGTATGTAATTTTATATGAAGGAAATTTATGAAGATCTGGAACTAGAGAACACCGAGGAAGCAGATCTGGAAGATTCTTCCTCTTTTTTTTCTTGGGCCATCAATCTTCTGACGGCTTCGAAGCGGTTTGTCACAAATTTCTCTCCTGTGCCAACGACCTCTTCATGTCAGAGTGGAACTTGCAACGTACGTCCTCAATTATGTGGTGGATGTATTCCAATCTCTGTCTTCAGCCACAGTTTTAACCATTACTACCATGAAGGTTATTCCCTGATGTCTTAACAAATGTTCTACCATCCTGTCCCTTCTTCTTCTGAGTGTTTTTTTCTTTTTTTATATATATATTCCTTTCCTCGCCGATTCTGAGAAGAAACCACGTCATTCCTTATCTTTTTAGTCAAACTAATTTTCAACATTCTTCTGCAGCACCACATCTCAAATGCTTCGATTCTCTTCATTCTCTTTTTCGCATAGTCCATGTTCTAATAACATACAATACTGTGGTCCAAACGAGCGTTATCAGAAATTTCTTCCTCAAAGTGAGGCCTACGTTTATTATTAATAGACTTCTCTTGGCCGGGTGTGCTCTTCTTGCCAGTGCTAGTCCGCTTGTTATGTCCTCCGTCAAGGGATATTTTGCTACACAGGTAACAGAATTCCTTAACTTCATCTACCAAACCTAATGTTAAGTTTCTCGCTGTTCTCATTTCTGATACTTCTCATTACTTATTTCTTTCTTCTATTTACTGTCAATCCGTATTATATACTCATTAGGCTTTTCGTTCTATAAAGCAGAACCTGTTTATCTCCTTCGCGTCTCATTTCTGCTACTTCTCATTACTTATTTCTTTCTTCTATTTACTGTCAATCCGTATTATATACTCATTAGGCTTTTCGTTGCATAAAGCAGAACCTGTTAATCTCCTTCGCGTCTCATTTCTGCTACTTCTCATTACTTACACTCCTGGAAATGGAAAAAAAGAACACATTGACACCGGTGTGTCAGACACACCATACTTGCTCCGGACACTGCGACAGGGCTGTACAAGCAATGATCACACGCACGGCACAGCGGACACACCAGGAACCGCGGTGTTGGCCGTCGAATGGCGCTAGCTGCGCAGCATTTCTGCACCGCCGCCGTCAGTGTCAGCCAGTTTGCCGTGGCATACGGAGCTCCATCGCAGTCTTTAACACTGGTAGCATGCCGCGACAGCGTGGACGTGAACCGTATGTGCAGTTGACGGACTTTGAGCGAGGGCGTATAGTGGGCATGCGGGAGGCCGGGTGGACGTACCGCCGAATTGCTCAACACGTGGGGCGTGAGGTCTCCACAGTACATCGACGTTGTCGCCAGTGGTCGGCGGAAGGTGCACGTGCCCGTCGACCTGGGACCGGACCGCAGCGACGCACGGATGCACGCCAAGACCGTAGGAACCTACGCAGTGCCGCACCGCCACTTCCCAGCAAATTAGGGACACTGTTGCTCCTGGGGTATCGGCGAGGACCATTCGCAACCGTCTCCATGAAGCTGGGCTACGGTCCCGCACACCGTTAGGCCGTCTTCCGCTCACGCCCCAACATCGTGCAGCCCGCCTCCAGTGGTGTCGCGACAGGCGTGAATGGAGGGACGAATGCAGACGTGTCGTCTTCAGCGATGAGAGTCGCTTCTGCCTTGGTGCCAATGATGGTCGTATGCGTGTTTGGCGCCGTGCAGATGAGCGCCACAGTCAGGACTGCATACGACCGAGGCACACAGGGCCAACACCCGGCATCATGGTGTGGGGAGCGATCTCCTACACTGGCCGTACACCACTGGTCATCGTCGAGGGGACACTGAATAGTGCACGGTACATCCAAACCGTCATCGAACCCATCGTTCTACCATTCCTAGACCGGCAAGGGAACTTGCTGTTCCAACAGGACAATGCACGTCCGCATGTATCCCGTGCCACCCAACGTGCTCTAGAAGGTGTAAGTCAACTACCCTGGCCAGCAAGATCTCCGGATCTGTCCCCCATTGAGCATGTTTGGGACTGGATGAAGCGTCGTCTCACGCGGTCTGCACGTCCAGCACGAACGCTGGTCCAACTGAGGCGCCAGGTGGAAATGGCATGGCAAGCCGTTCCACAGGACTACATCCAGCATCTCTACGATCGTCTCCATGGGAGAATAGCAGCCTGCATTGCTGCGAAAGGTGGATATACACTGTACTAGTGCCGACATTGTGCATTCTCTGTTGCCTGTGTCTATGTGCCTGTGGTTCTGTCAGTGTGATCATGTGATGTATCTGACCCCAGGAATGTGTCAATAAAGTTTCCCCTTCCTGGGACAATGAATTCACGGTGTTCTTATTTCAATTTCCAGGAGTGTATTTCTTTCTTCGATTTACTGTCAATCCATATTATATACTCATTAGGCTTTTCGTTCCATAAAGCTGAACCTGTTAATCTCCTTCGCTTTCACTAAGGATAGCAATGTCATTAGTGAATCTTATCACTGATATCACTTCACCTTGAATTTTAATTTCACTCTTGAACCATTCTTTTATTTTAATCACTGCTTCTTCGATGTATAGACTGGAAAATCGGGGCGAAACACTACATCCCTCTCTTATAACCTTTTTATCCGAGCAGGGCGCGTCTTATGGTCCTGAGCGTCTTATAGTCGGTAAAATGGGAATGTCGTGTGGCTAGGGCCTCCCGTCGGGTAGACCGTTCGCCTGGTGCAGGTCTTTCGATTTGACGCCACTTCGGCGACCTGCGCGTCGATGGGGATGAAATGATGATGATTAGGACAACACAAAACCCAGTCCCTGAGCAATTTCCGATCCAGCCGGGAATCGAACCCGGGCCCTTAGGATTGACAGCCTGTCACGCTGACCACTCAGCTACTGGGGCGGACTTATAGTCGGTAAAATATCGTAGCTGTTATCGAGTGCTGTGGCGATGTTTTTTGCTACTTGTGTGAATATGACGAAGCATTTGTCTACTGTGCTGATAAAATTCACATATTTCCTTCTTTTCAACTGGTTTACTTTCACCTTTCTTATACATACTTTGAAATGTCGTAGAATCTGTAGGGAAGTTGCAAATAGTAGCTCGAGGTGTGATTATAATACAAGAAGTTACTGCCAAAACAGTGCGGAAAATGGTATTCGATATGAGAACAATATAAAAGTGATGTTCGATGCATGATGAAATTCTTATAACGCGTAATATCTTACAAGAGACCACGCGACAGATTTCTTCACTCCCAACCTGAACACTGAAATTTATTCTACGTTCTCGGCCAGAATTTGGGACTAACTCATATACGGTACTACTAATCTTACTGTCCAGATTTACAGTTCTTTCAATATGAAAAGACTTTTTTAATTCTGAGAGCCGATTCAAATGAACCGCAATTTAATTTCATCTGTCTAGACATCTGCACAACGTTACTGGATATTTGAAAATATCATATTAATTCCTGTTCACAGCTTCAATTATACACTCACTCTCTTAGTGGGATACAGAATTAGCTTATAATGATTGTTCCCCTCCCTCATTCGCCCCACTCTCTCGTTCTTCCATACTCAACATGTACAAACAGAGCACCGTGCTCTACTGCGGTTTAAAACCGAAACCGCTACATGATTGGAATTCCTGACTATCGACGTCACTCTCTGTGGAATGTGCAATTCATTGGGAGCATTATGGGCAACCGCCTGCTGCTACCGCAACATTACTGCCGCTATGAGAGTGTTTCCAGTGGCAACGCGAAACCACGCAAGTAGTACTGTAGCGGTTCTCCAGATAACAGGGAGACTTTGCTACCCACAAGGAACTTGCGTAGAATTATGAGCTCCGTAGTTCGTTATACGTATGTTTCACGGATCATAATTTCAGTCTTTCGACGTAGTAGGGAATGAGTCAGTGTGTTCTCAACTATAACATTCCTTCTGAGTGGATAAATTTGGTAATATGCTGTTAATTTACGTAGTTGTCCTTCATATTAATCTTAAGTAACCTTTGTCTTTTAATTAGCTTTGTAAATATGCTGATATATTCCTACCTACGTTGGTTTATATGTAGCCTCAACCCCCTCCCCCCCCCCCTCTCTCTCTCTCTCTCTCTCTCTGAATCACTCACTCACTTAAACAAATGCGCGCGCGCGCGCGCGCGCGCGCGCGCGCACACACACACACACTCTGCCAAAGAGTATGAGTCGTCAAGAATACAGCATTGCAGTTTGTGTTTGAAGTTGCGTTTATTTCAGTTTTATAGTCTGTTAGATTCTTCACATCATTGGATAAGTCGTCAAATATTTTTATGGAGCAATACGTCGCTACCTTTTGTCGTCAAAGACCGACGAACAGTGTTAGTTAGTACTACTTTTAGTATCATATTTATCAGCTTTACTGTTGTATTCGGAATGAGAATGGTCGTTCAATTTCACATGGGAGTAACGTGCTGTGAGGTTGTTTGTCAAGCTGCGTGACTGAGATGTCTGCAAGAGGCGCTGTGAAGTGTGTAGCTTTCCTTGTTATTTCATGCTCCGTTCAGGGAAACAGGTACGAATTAACCAAATTCTATGCCCCAAATTCTTTCATCGATGTAGGATATGCAACAGAGATAATTTTTGTTAGTTGTCTCGCTGGTTTTCTTTACTAAAACTGAACCAAATCTGCAGCTCACACTACATGAGGTCCGCTTTAATGAGCCCACACGCACCATAATTCGTCGCCCACTAGAATAGGTGTTATCAAAAACTGAACAAGTAATTAAGTAAAACAGCGGAGATTTATTTCTTCAAAATAAACCTACTGCAACGTAATTTTCCTATAGTGGATGGCACTTACAGTGCCTTTAATATACTCCTGCAATGCACTCATCATTTAAGTTCACAGTTCCTTTCTCTGCATCTGTCATACATTTCTCGCCACTGATGTACAAGCAGGAATAATTATATTTCAGAAATTTTGAAGAAATGCTTGTTAAGTTCATGTTGTTGTTGTGGTCTTCAGTCCTGAGACTGGTTTGATGCAGCTCTCCATGCTACTCTATCCTGTGCAAGCTTCTTCATCTCCCAGTACCTACTGCAACCTACATCCTTCTGAATCTGCTTAGTGTATTGATCTCTTGGTCTCCCTCTACGATTTTTACCCTCCACGCTGCCCTCCAATGCTAAAGTTGTGATCCCTTGATGCCTCAAAACATGTCCTACCAACCGATCCCTTCTTTTAGTCAAGTTGTGCCACAAACTTCTCTTCTCCCCAATCCTATTCAATACCTCCTCATTAGTTACGTGATCTACCCACCTTATCTTCAGCATTCTTCTGTAGCACCACATTTCGAAAGCTTCTATTCTCTTCTTGTCCAAACTAGTTATCGTCCATGTCTCACTTCCATACATGGCTACACTCCATACAAATACTTTCAGAAACGACTTCCTGACACCTAAATCTATACTCGATGTTAACAAATTTCTCTTCTTGAGAAACGCTTTCCTTGCCATTGCCAGTCTACATTTTATATCCTCTCTACTTCGACCATCATCGGTTATTTTACTCCCTAAATAGCAAAACTCCTTTACTACTTTAAGTGTCTCATTTCCTAATCTAATTCCCTCAGCATCACCCGACTTAATTTGACTACATTCCATTATCCTCGTTTTGCTTTTGTTGATGTTCATCTTATATCCTCCTTTCAAGACATTGTCCATTCCGTTCAACTGCTCTTCCAAGTCCTTTGCTGTCTCTGACAGAATTACAATGTCATCGGCGAACCTCAAAGTTTTTACTTCTTCTCCATGAATTTTAATACCTACTCCGAATTTTTCTTTTGTTTCCTTTACTGCTTGCTCAATATACAGATTGAATAACATCGGGGAGAGGCTACAACCCTGTCTCACTCCTTTCCCAACCACTGCTTCCCTTTCATGCCCCTCGACTCTTATAACTGCCATCTGGTTTCTGTACAAATTGTAAATAGCCTTTCGCTCCCTGTATTTTACCCCTGCCACCTTCAGAATTTGAAAGAGAGTATTCCAGTCAACATTGTCAAAAGCTTTCTCTAAGTCTACAAATGCTAGAAACGTAGGTTTGCCTTTTCTTAATCTTTCTTCCAAGATAACTCGTAAGGTCAGTATTGCCTCACGTGTTCCAACATTTCTACGGAATCCAAACTGATCTTCCCCGATGTCGGCTTCTACCAGTTTTTCCATTCGTCTGTAAAGAATTCGCGTTAGTATTTTGCAGCTGTGACTTATTAAACTGATAGTTCGGTAATTTTCACATCTGTCAACACCTGCTTTCTTTGGGATTGGAATTATTATATTCTTCTTGAACTCTGAGGGTATTTCACCTGTCTCATACATCGTGCTCACTAGATGGTAGAGTTTTGTCATGACTGGCTCTCCCGAGGCCATCAGTAGTTCTAGTGGAATGTTGTCTACTCCCGGGGCCTTGTTTCGACTCAGGTCTTTCAGTGCTCTGTCAAACTCTTCACGCAGTATCTTATCTCCCATTTCGTCTTCATCTACATCCTCTTCCATTTCCATAATATTGTCCTCGAGTACATCTCCCTTGTATAAACCCTCTATATACTCCTTCCACCTTTCTGCCTTCCCTTCTTTGCTTAGAACTGGGTTTCCATCTGAGCTCTTGATATTCATACAAGTGGTTCTCTTCTCTCCAAAGGTCTCTTTAATTTTCCTGTAGGCAGTATCTATCTTACCCTAGTGAGACAAGCCTCTACATCCTTACATTTGTCCTCTAGCCATCCCTGCTTAGCCATTTTGCACTTCCTGTCGATCTCATTTTTGAGACGTTTGTATTCCTTTTTGCCTGCTTCATTTACTGCATTTTTATATTTTCTCCTTTCATCAATTAAATTCAATATTTCTTCTGTTACCCAAGGATTTCTATTAGCCCTCGTCTTTTTACCTACTTGATCGTCTGCTGCCTTCACCACTTCATCCCTCAGAGCTACCCATTCTTCTTCTACTGTATTTCTTTCCCCCATTCCTGTCAATTGTCCCCTTATGCTCTCCCTGAAACTCTCTACAACCTCTGGTTCTTTCAGTTTATCCAGGTCCCATCTCCTTAAATTCCCACCTTTTTGCAGTTTCTTCAGTTTCAATCTGCAGTTCATAACCAATAGATTGTGGTCAGAATCCACATCTGCCCCAGGAAATGTCTTACAATTTAAAACCTGGTTCCTAAATCTCTGTCTTACCATTATATAATCTATCTGAAACCTGTCAGTATCTCCTGGCTTCTTCCATGTATACAGCCTCCTTTCATGATTCTTGAACCAAGTGTTAGCTATGATTAAGTTATGCTCTGTGCAAAATTCTACAAGGCGGCTTCCTCTTTCATTCCTTCCCCCCAATCCATATTCACCTACTATGTTTCCTTCTCTCCCTTTTCCTACTGACGAATTCCAGTCACCCCTGACTATTAAATTTTCGTCTCCCTTCACTACCTGAATAATTTCTTTTATCTCGTCATACATTTCATCTATTTCTGCATCATCTGCAGAGCTAGTTGGCATATAAACTTGTACTACTGTAGTAGGCATGGGCTTTGTGTCTATCTTGGCCACAATAATGCGTTCACTATGCTGTTTGTAGTAGCTAACCCGCACTCCTATTTTTTTATTCATTATTAAACCTACTCCTGCATTACCCCTATTTGATTTTGTATTTATAACCCTGTAATCACCTGACCAAAAGTCTTGTTCCTCCTGCCACCGAGTTTCACTAATTCCCACTATATCTAACTTTAACCTATCCATTTCCCTTTTCAAATTTTCTAACCTACCTGCCCGATTAAGTGATCTGACATTCCATGCTCCGATCCGTAGAACGCCAGTTTTCTTTCTCCTGATAACGACGTCCTCTTGAGTAGTCCCCGCCCGGAGATCTGAATGGGGGACTATTTTACCTCCGGAATATTTTACCCAAGAGGACGCCATCATCATTTAATCATACAGTAGAGCTGCATGTCCTCGGGAAAAATTACGGCTGTAGTTTCCCCTTGCTTTCAGCCGTTCGCAGTACCAGCACAGCAAGGCCGTTTTGGTTAATGTTACAAGGCCAGATCAGTCAATCATCCAGACTGTTGCCCCTGCAACTACTGAAAAGGCTGCTGCCCCTCTTCAGGAACCACATGTTTGTCTGGCCTCTCAACAGATACCACTCCGTTGTGGTTGCACCTACGGTACGGCCATCTGTATCGCTGAGGCACGCAAGCCTCCCCACCAACGGCAAGGTCCATGGTTCATGGTTCATGGTTCATAATAGCACAAATATTCTCTTGCTGTTAACCCCTGTCAAATAATAAGCGTACCACACACGAGCCTAATATTATATTCATTATATTCAATGTCCTCTTTCTTCCATGTCCTCCAGACCTTTTTTTGAAATCTTTGGAGGGCGATCATGGTCAATTTGTCCAGAAACCTAAAATGTAAAATATATATCATCTATGAAAATTATATAGTTTAACTCAGAACACAGTGTAATTATCATTTGTTTATTCTACACATACATTCCATTGGTTAAATAGCCGATGGTGCGGATATTACACTGGTTAAGTAAATTATTTCCGCCAGATGGTACTACAAGGAGTAACAGAAATAATTTTAAATAATCTTATTACAGTTACTCAATATTTTTAACAGTCTGTTCTGTCCTGTATCTTCAAATATTACATAATTTATCTAAATCGTTCCTCAATGGCTATTTAGCGTTATGCTGCCTAGTCTACAAAAGCAGCTTCAGCGATTGAGGTCTACAGACTGTTCTGGACATGGTCACTTTCAGCTGATGGTAAACGACTCTTCGATTTTATAAGTATAAATTACTTTATTTTAAGTTACTAACTTCTTTACGTAAACAGGACGATTTCTACCCTTCGCAGTGCCATTCTGAAGATGGTCTAAGACTAGACCGAAACCGTTTATATTAAATAAAATTACCACTGCATTCTACATTTTTTTCACCACTTTTACTTTACTAAACTATAAATATACTAAAATATAAATGCAGTACGGAGCAGAATATGAATTTCTGAGAATGAGAACTGTGAGAGACGAGCTGGAAGTGATAGAGGAATTTACTCACCTGGGAAGCAAAATCACAAGGGATGGTAGAAGCCGGAAAGATATTGGGAGCAGAATGCAAAAGGCTAAAATTGCATGAAATCCAAAGATGAACTTACTCACCTGCAACAACATCAGTCTGAAAATACGGAAACGTATCATGAAAGGTATCGTTTTGAGTGTGGCCCCATACGGATGTGAAACTTGGGCAATTGGAAGAGAAGAGAGAAGACGGCTAGAGGCCCTGGTGATGTAGTGCTATAGAGGGATGATGAAGATCAGCTGGAGCGACAAAGTAGCAAATGAAGAGGTGTTTAGAAGAGTACAGGAAACAAGATCTCTGTGGATGCACATCCAAGCAAGAAGAGACAAACTTGTACGGCACATCCTACGACTCAACAGCATCATTCGAACAACAGCAGAAGGAGCTGTTGAGGGATGGAATCGGCGGGGGCGACCAAGGATATCATACATGCAACAGATCATGAATGACGTTGGATGTAGCACATACGTGGAAATGAAGAGGGAAGCAGACAGAAGAGAAGAATGGCGCTCTGCTGCAAACTAACAATGGTAGAAATGGCTCTGAGCACTATTGGACTTAACATCTGGGGTCATCAGTCCCCTAGAACTTAGAACTACTTAAGGGGGGTAGGACATCAAACGGGCCGATTTAGAGCAGGAGACGCACCACAGGACATTTTAATTTTCACTGTCTATACTTTTACAAGTAAATTCATAAAACTTTGTCAGCATGACCAGGAAGGATTCAGGATTCACACTCATAGAAGCGGAAGTTCAAAAACATAACAAAATAAATTCTTTTACATGTGAAATTTCATCATTGTTCAAATGGTTCAAATGGTTCTGAGCACTATGGGACTCAACTGCTCAGGTCATAAGTCCCCTAGAACTTAGAACTACTTAAACCTAACTAACCTAAGGCCAACACAAACATCCATGCCCGAAGCAGGATTCGAACCTGCGACCGTAGCGGTCGCGCGGTTCTAGACTGTAGCGCCAGAACCGCTCGGCCACCAGCGGCCGGCTTCATCATTGTTTCATTTACTATTGGCTGCATTTGTTGCTATAGGTACACTTTTCTTCATAAGTAAGAGAGATTCTTCGGCGAATTTTGCACAGCATATAAACCATACATACAGGTGTCTGAAACTCTAGAATCTATTTAACTTATGAAAAAATGAATGAGCTGTTACGTTTTAAACTTTATGTTTAGAAAAAATCAAATTTTGTAGTTAATTATCTCAATTTTACAAATTCTAGAGTTTCCTACATCTGTAAGTATGGTTTGTATGCTGTGCAAAATTCATCAAAGAATCTCTTTCTCTTGTGAAGAAAAATGTGCATATAGCAACAAATGCAGCCAACAGTAAGTGAAAAAGTGATGAAATTTCATATGTAAAAAAATTATTTTGTTATGTTTTTGAACTTTCACTGTTATGAGTGAGAATCTTGAATCATTCCTGGTCGTGCTGACAAAGCTTTATGAATTTATTTGAGAAGTATAGGCTCTGGGAATTAAAATGTCTAGTGGTGCCTCTCCTGCTCCAAGTCGGCCCGTTTGACGTCCTACCCCCCCTGAAAACTAACTAACCTAAGGACATCACACACATCCATACTCGAGGCAGGATTCGAACCTGCGACCGTAGCGGTCGCGCGGTTCCAGACTGAAGCGCTTATAACCGCTCGGCCACACCGTCCGGCTTGCTGCAAACTAAACTCAGGGTTGAACATTAAAAGAAGAAAGAAAAAGAAGAAAATATTGTTTGGGCCAATCTAATCTGTTTAGTTTTCTCAAAGAATGTCTGAGAGTTTTTGATGTGATATTCACAGCGGACATCTATCTGAATCATCAACCCAGTTAAATATTATGTCAGCGAGTAGGAAAGAGAACTAACAGCGCTAACAGGTGGCCTCAGAGGAATGCCTTTCTTGAGGACTGATGGTAACCCGTACATCTACATTGCGGAAAGATGAAGATTTTGTTTTGCTACCGACTAATAAGGGAAATGCCACGATTGTTCTTGATACCACTGAATATTAAAGCAAAGTGGCATCGCTGTTGGATGGCAGCACGTACAAATGCTTTAAACGGGACCAACTGTGACATATAGTAGCAAAATGGGGATCTGCTCTACCACAGGATATCTTAGAGTAAGAGCTCATGGACCTACTAGGCAGAGCATTTTCCTCCCGAAACAATAAAGCTGGTTCTGACATGTTACGACAGCCACTTACTTCTTGCATGGCGGCAAATTTTATGAAATGACAGAAGGAATGCCAGTGAGTTCTCCGTTGTTTCCAGTAATGGCCAACTTTTTATGGAACATTTGGAGAAACGTGCATTACATTTGGCCAATCTTCGTCCACCTTCATATCATCAGTATGTTGACGACACCTTTACGGTCTGGCCACAGGGCGTAGAACCGCTTGAACAAGTCCACGAACATATGAAATTGCTCCTAAACAACAGTCACTGTCGAGACGGAGAAAGATGGAAATTTTACCTTTTAGATGCTTTGATACACGAAATTCGGATGCACGTTTCGGCCTCTCAGTATACGGCAAACCGACGCACACTAATTTATATCTTAAGCGTCCAGAGTTTTCACTGTAGTGTCGGCAGACTTGCCAACACTACGTACGCTAATTGAAAGAGGCGGCCAAGATGCACGCGCTAACTCACGAAGGCTGGAGTGAGGTCTGAAACAGGATACGTAATGAATGTTATAAAGAAAAGTACGTAGCTCCTTGAATACTTAACTTTTAATACATCCTTGTATACATCGTTCTTGATGAGACATCTGGAGATTGTGGCGATACAAGTGAGACTCTTTAGATACAAGCTATCTAAGGCTAATGGCGCCTTGCTAGGTCGTAGCCATGGACTTAGCTGAAGGCTATTCTAACTGTCTCTCGGCAAATGAGAGAAAGGCTTCATACGTGTAGTCGCTAGCAATGTCGTCCGTACAACTGGGCGAGTGCTCGTACGTCTCTCTAGACCTGCCGTGTGGTGGCGCTCGGTCTGCGATCACACAGTGGCGACACGCGGGTCCGACATGTACTAATGGACCGCGGCCGATTTAAGCTACCACCTAGCAAGTGTGGTGTCTGGCAGTGACACCACATTCACCATCCAGTCCAGAACAGAGCAGTTTTAAATACAATGATACACAGAACAAAGGCTACTTGTGGCGAGACCTCTTGGAATCCGAAATTAATCATCCGAAGTAAGTGTTACAAAAAAAAATGTATGTCACGTGATATAAAGTCAGCGTTCTCCAAGAAAAGGAAACAGAAAAATGATAAAGATTCACGTGATTGCATTGCTGCCGATTGTATTCCTTCCCATCTATAGCACTAAATCCAACAAAATAGGCAGAGTCCTGGGAAGAGGAGGTATAAGATCTACTTCCCGGAGTCGAAAGCAGATAAAGGAGATGCTACGCATTGTTAAGGGCAGACTGGGTCGGAGGGTCTCTGGGATTTACAACATTCCTTGGGAGTGCGGAAGCAAGTACATCGGTCAGTCCATCCGCACCGTTTCCGACCGCTTTGCACAACATCAACTGCATATTAAAAATCGAGAACTGGAGAAATCTGCAGTTGCTGAGCACAACCTCACGAACAAATATAAAACACTGTTTGATGAAACAAAAGTTTTGCCCCTGGCTCCTATACACTGTGAAAGAGGCTGTAGAAATAAGACGGTCTCAGAAGATCTTCAACCGGAACAATGGACGTAATCTTAGCGGTGAAAGCGAGCTCTCGATGCAGAGAAGATTCATTCGATGTGATATTTAAGGAACATCGGGACTGGAGGTTCTGCCAGCTGGGACATAGGCACTATCTGCGACAGTATAGCATAATTAGTGACCAATCAGAACCCGTCTATAAGCTACTGAAGGCCATCAAGGCAGCAATTTTGACAGTCATTTGCTCCTGACAAAGACGACGGAGGCATCTGTCGAAAGCTAAAGGTTTTACCCTGACATCACACGACAAGACGTCCGAGAATGTTTTGTACTAAGCAATAGTTTTTGATTCTTTGTCATATCAATGAGCAAGTTGCATGCATCGCTTCTCCATTTGGTATTTATCAGATATATAAGCTGTTTCACAATTCCTGTTAGCATCTCGTGGTCGTGCGGTAGCGTTCTCTCTTCCCACGCCCGGGTTCCCGGGTTCGATTCCCGGCGGGGTCAGGGATTTTCTCTGCCTCGTGATGGCTGGGTGTTGTGTGCTGTCCTTAGGTTAGTTAGGTTTAAGTAGTTCTAAGTTCTAGGGGACTGATGACCATAGATGTTAAGTCCCATAGTGCTCAGAGCCATTTGAACCATTTGAACCCACAATTCCTGTTAAAGGCTTCTACGGATTGCAGACGTGAGTTAGTAGATAAAATCATCATTAGGAAAAAATGTCAGAAAATTTACGTTTGCATGCAAAATAACTGTAAGAGTTTGATTACTTTCAAGCCTCCCGCTTCACGGTACGTACTCAGCGGAGACAAGGTGCTTTCATCTGTATTCCCTTCAGGATGCCAATGCATGGGTAGTGTTTAAAGAGTATTCTTCGACGGATTCTGTTTTATGTGATGAAGGACGTCCTCTTCAATGTCGAGAGTGCAGCGCATCCTTTGAACACCACAGTGAGTCCTCCTAGTTGCGAACGCACGAGCCTCCCGCAGCAATTATTGTAGCCGGTCGAAAGTGGTATATGATGTCCAAGTTACAACAGAGACTGACGGCGGCGTCCTCTTCTCAGTTTCTGTGTGTACCACGAAGTGATCTAGTCTTCAAACATTTATCTGAACTACATTACTAGACATGAGTTCCGTATCAATACTTTATCTACTAACTCCTCTCTACAAAACTGAAGTTCAGCCTGGTGATTCGATTCGACCAGTTCTACTGCCATTCAGGAATGCATTGCAGGGGGTGTTTTCCAACAGGATAACGCTCATCCACATAACGCTTTTAGAGCCCAACGTGCGTTACAGAGCGTCGACATGTTACCTTGGCCTGACTCCAGTCGAGTACACACGAGACATCATCGGACGACAACTCCAGCGTCGAAAAGCTGTGAGGACGGGGCGTGAGTCGTGCTTGGGTAGCTCAGATGGTAGAGCACTTGCCCACGAAAGGCAAAGGTCCCGAGTTCGAGTCTCGGTCCGGCACACAGTTTTAATCTGCCAAGAAGTTTCACATCAGCGCACACTCCGCTGCAGAGTGAAAATCTCATTCTGAGAACTCCAGCGTCATCCACAAACAGCATTAATCGTCCCAGTATTGACCGACCAAGTGCAACAGGCATGGAACTCTAACCAACAAACTGGCATCAGCAGATGCACAACACAATGCATGCACGTTTGCATGCTTGCATTCAACAGTCAACAGGATATTAATGCACCAGAATGTTGCATTTCCAATGACTTATCTCACATCTACATTAATCTCTGGTTTTCCAATGATAATCATTTAAATATGATACCTGGACAAATGAACTTCCTTTTTCCCTCAGCGTAGTTGTAACTGTCCAAACGACGACTTCTCGTGTGTGTATCCTGAAGCAGGGCGAGAACATCATCTTCCTGTAAGTACCTGTAACACTAAAGGTGTAGAATCACATGTCATAGGGGTTGGTAGCTTCGTATAGGATCCGTACCTACCGTAACTGCAACAAAAATAGCTAACCTTTGATTTATTATCGTCGTTTATGCATGATGTCAATTCGCAATGCATGGTGGGATTACGGAGTTAAACGCGTCGGGTCACAATGCTTTCACGTGACTTTTCCACATTCATTCTATTTCAGGCCACAAGTGCATTGCAGATAACAATAACCATTTACAATTTTAATTGCTAGATGCCGCTGGGTGTCTCTGAAGTGGCAATTGCGACGATAGCTAATGGTTACTGCTGAGTCACTGCTCTTTACCCGTACTTTAAGTACTTGTGCCATTGACGGCTCTGTTCAAAACGAATAGCTCGGTATTGTCATGGGGTCGGGCCAGGGACATCTGCTTTCATGCTCCACAGGTAATTCGCTGCAAATAATAACCTGTAGCTCTGATCCCGCAGTGAAATAATCTGTCCATTGCGAGTTGATATAATATACAGAAATACACATTAAAACTTAAATGAATAATTTAGTAACAAGAGATCTATTCTAACATCTGTGATTGATGTGAAAGACTGAGAACTATGTTGGACAATGTTTATTCAGGGAGAACGGGAAGTGGACCTAAGATACTCAGTTAAGGTATAGACAGAAAATACGCTTATCAAATGCAATAAAGTTACGTTGAGAGCGTTACGAGAATGGTAGCAAAATCCACAAACTATATAGTCATCAAATACACGCGAAAAGAAAGTCTATTTCGTAATCACAACACATGAAATATTTACCAGCTCAAACCAGCTCAGAGTTCAACATGATGATTCACAAATGACACACAAGATACAAAGAATAGTAACTCATGCTCTGACTGTCCTCTTTTCCATAATGCAATAGGAAAAAGTTAAGAGTCCTACGCTGGGGCACATTCAGATCTCGTGTGCGTTAGATTCCCTTCAGAAGTTAAAATATAGCAGCCGTCGCTCACCGCCCACAGTCACTCACCTATACGCCTCAATCACGCACGTTACCATAGACAGGCCTGTCTTCTTCCAGCACAAAGGTGAAAATGTGCAGAATCGCTCCCTTGAGCACTTCACCTGAGAAATCCCAGTCCCCACTTGACTCCCGTAATGTTCCACTGTTGTCTAGTTTCCATTGACTTAAGGCCATCCTCGTCATATATACATCTTTCTTACGTGCTACGTACATGATCTAAGTCATCTTGATTACTTCCCAGACTAAACTAATATACTACAGCATCATTTAAATAAATAAATGTTGTAAACATTCTGTCACCCACAGATATTTAACAATAATTATGAGTAAAGGTTTTTCTATAAATAAGTAAGTCAGTATTCTTACACAAGTGCACGCACGATAACTGACAACACGTTGTCCTTATGTATTGTCTAAAGAGTTATTTATGCCTGCTTGACAGAAGCGTATTTTGATTGTCTGTTCAATCGTACTGTCCGCCGACGCATGCCGCTGTCCACTTTTAAACAGCACAGATTTTTAATAGCATTTCCAATCGACATCTGAATAAAGTTACTGCCAAAATAGTAAACCGTTCATTAAATAAATACCAAAGCATGACAAAATATGAGATATTCAAGCTGTATTCATTTCCTGTGTAACTGTGATTGATGCGATGTTCTGGCAAACAGTTACGTAATGAAAGAGATATAAAACACGACGTAAATCAACAAATAAAGTAGATACAGTTACGTAGCTGTCAGCGATGATAGCTGTAGCGCAATGTTGTCATCTGAGATAATGTTTGTTGAAATCACATGAAGCGATAAAAAGTTGTTCATTCAGAGGGCCAATGTGAAAATATTTGTTCGCTGTGGGATATTCACGTCTGCAGTTTTAAAGATATTGAGATACTGTTGCGCCTCACTTTTCTGAAATCACAGATATATTCAGACTTGCATTAATATTTGATATCAGTTATTGTGGAATCTAAAAGCGATGTATCTTGGCCATATTTCAGCTTGTCTGACACCTGTCGATTCTTGGACGATTTTCTGACCTCTTAAGCGTGTTTTTCCCATTTCCAGCCACGTGCTCCTTGTCTCTGCACCTAGACTCACCTCTTCCAGTCCCCTGGCTGGGCCTGTTGCAGCCTGCACTGAGCCCTTGCACCCATTAGCGCCCCACCTGTACAACAAATTCATCTTATCTTGTACCAATTTCTGACTGCTGATTGATTACCTTGCCTACATATGCGTAACATCACACAAAGACATCCCTTGGGCTTACTATAAAACGGAAGTCGAACATGTCGAATGCGTACAAGTCTTTTACTTGAAAATACAAGTAAAATGTCTCACAGTTCCTGTCAGAAGACGTGATAGTACTGCTATCATTCTCATCGGTTGGCCGCTCTACGTTGAGTTTTATGTGCTAATCTTTGACACTACGCCCAGTTTCATTTATTTCTAATGTAAGGGCTAGCTTTTTTCCCAAGGTCCGATCGGTTTCGAAATTGAAACCCAGTTAAAATCGAAAGTCGCCGCTTCGGCTTAAACATTCGTCGTGGTGTCGTACCAAATCCTCAGTACACTCGTCTTAGAAGGCAGCCGCACGCACTTTCCGCCAATTGTCTACGCTGATATCCAGCCCGTTTTCTGTCCCAAAATGATGTCCACTTAGCCAACGAACATTGTCACGAAGAATCACAGTTCCTGATGACAAAATTTCTCTTCGCTTGTTCTGAACTCCACATTGAAAGCGATTTCCTCAAATCGCTTGATCCGTTCGCTAAGCCGGCCAGTGTGGCTTAGCGGTTCTAGGCGCTTCAGTCTGGAACCGCGCGACCGCTACGGTCGCAGGTTCGAATCCTGCCTCGGGCATGGATTATGTGATGTCCTTAGGTTAGTTAGGTTTAACTAGTTCTAAGTTCTAGGGGACTGATGACCTTAGATGTTAAGTCCCACAGTGCTCAGAGCCATTTGAACCATTTGAACCGTTCAGTAAACAAGCTTCCTTCCCTGACTGCCTACTTGAACGTCTCTAGATCGTGCTGAAACACGTACGTATTCAGTAGCAGCTGTAATTAATTTGTTCAAGAAATGCCCCAATAATAATTTTGTTTTCAAAGCTATCATTTTTTAAGAAAAGAATCATTACAATTGAAACAATATTTCCTCTGCTTTTCCTCCCAGAATCAATTTAGCAGACTTAACATTATTGCACAGGGCTTAAGGTTAGCGCAGCTACCCTTATAAAATTTAGCAGGTTGATCTTAACGTCAATTTTGTGGGGACTTAACATTTTTGCACATTTTTTATTATCATTGACTTTTATTACTGTGGAAAGTTAACACTTGGCTCTATTTGCATTTTTATTCAAGCCATATCATTTAAAAATAATTACGGGGAGGTTACATTTAGCTCGAGGAATATTCACATTTAAAATATTTTCTTCAATTTTTCATGGGGAGGTTACACTGCTTCAAAGTTCCTGTACCACTGCCGCAGGACAGTTCGTTGCGTGGGCTGCATGCAATCAGGCTGAAATCCACAGCATAAAGAAATCGAATGACAGTGAGCACTTCACACTTGGCGGGAGTCTGTTGTTCTAGGCATCTTGAAGTGCTCATCATGCGCTTGGAACTATGACGGGCATAGTAGGAACACTGCACCTTGCATCTAAGCAAGGCTTCATCTGATTTTTCCTTTTCGTTTTAATTTAGCGACCTTCCGGACTCTGAAAAAATACAGCTCAAGTACAGTGATCAGCATATGCATGCAGTTGTCTATGATTGAAAAAGGAACTTTAGGTTTAAAGACTAAATTAGTAATACGTGGTGTGCAACGCAATCTAACCTCAAAAAAATCGAGCTTACCGAGCATGTCGGATTCAGAAGGACAGCACTTGAAATCCCTGTCCAGCCAAACTTAGATTTTCTCTTATTTCCCTAAATCCCTTCACGAAATATCTACGACGGTTCTTTTCAGAGGGCACGATGCACTTCTTCCTCCACGAGACATTTCGCAGCGTGTCTGCTAAGCATGTCAACGTCTGAACGTCAATTTGTACTCTTTCTTCCTTCTAGGAAATTGCGTAGGAAACGGATACAGCCGTGAAGTATTAGATGTTTCCATGAATTTCTTATTTTAATTCAGAACACCAGACTAGCTGATAGTCCACAACTGAAGATTTCAAAGTAAGACAAGCGGATTCCTGCCGCGCCTTGGCCTAAGCGAGCTAGCGTATCAGTGATGTCTATTTCTCTGTTGGCCCGCATCACACTTAAGGTCAAAATATGATATTTCCTTTCTACTGGTGTGAGGTTAGCTGCAAACTCTTTTATTTGACCCGTGGTAATTATACTCATTCACGACGTCCTCGTTTCGCTGGAATAGCCATTTTCAAGTGCAGCTGTTAAGATGTTATAATTATTGTAGCACACTTACGTCTACGTATTTTCCATGTAATATTGCATTATGTTGGACTTACGTCTAGATGGAATGACGTCCATAATGCACCTCGGAGCGAGTTATACGGTATTGTTATGAATCATGTTGTTTCTTTTGTATAGCTATAAAAATATGTGTGAAATCTTATGAGACTTGAATGCTAAGGTTGTAAGTCCCTAAGCTTACACTACTACTTAACCTAAATTATCCTAAGGACAAACACACAGACCTATGCCCGAGGGAGGACTCGAACCTCCGCTGGGACCAGCCACACAGTCCATGAATGCAGCAGCATAGCTATACGTATTGAGAAATATCCGAATGATATCCTCAGTGAACAAATAGACTTAAAACATAGAAGAGACTTGTAAAATATTGTTGTTGTTGTTGTTGTGGTCTTCAGTCCTGAGAGTGGTGTGATGCAGCTCTCCATGCTACTCTATCCTGTGCAAGCTTCTTCATCTCCCAGTACCTACTGCAGCCTACATCCTTCTGAATCTGCTTAGTGTATTCATTGTAAAATATTATGGAAAGAAAAGAAAAAGAAAATAGTAAAAAATTACAGAACACATAAAAAACTATAATTAACCATAAGCGTCACTGCGAGTTTACAATCTCTGAAACTAAAAGACCATTCTCGGGATTCCGCCATATACTTTATCCTGTAAACAGAAAGAGCCGCTGGAGTAAAACTGGCAAATCACTGTCCAAAAGCACTATATAAAATCAGAAAAAGTTGAATGAAAAACAACCTGCGGTCTTCATAATAGCAACATATTACCAGAGAGAAAACTCGGTCCAAGATGCATTATGGACGTCATTCCATTTAGTCGAAGTACAATGCATTGTAATTTACATAGAAAATACATAGAGGTAAGAATACAGGGTGTTTAAAAATGAATATACGGGTTTTAATGCTTAGTAGCACATATTACTTTCACACAAAGAGAAACACAAACATTTTTTCTTATAACTATTTTGTGTGAACACCGATCGCACATCGAGTCGATAAGCGAGTTGTTCCGAAACCTCGATCAATGTGTCAGGAGTAACTGTTGTAGTAGCACTGTTTCTGAAGTCGGATAGGTCAACTAGTCTTCTTCTCCTTCTTCTTCTTTTGCTGATGCCTCGTCCCGCGGCTTAGCAGCGTCGGCACGGTTAGGATCGAATTGGGCAAGGTTAATTTGAAGGGGTGGCCGGATCCATTTCCTGCTGCCACCCCGTACCTCCCGGGACGGAATTTGTCTACCCCAGCTGTCTGCGTCTAGTGTAATCCATGGACTAGTACGAACGTGTTCAGATGTCTGTGAGTCATGTAAATGAGGCGGAACGTGGGAACCAGCCCGGTATTCGCCTAGTGGGTTGTGAAAGACCGCCTAAAAACCACTTCCAGGCTGGCCGGCACACCGGCCGACGTCGGTAAACCGCCGGGTGGATTCGATCCGTGGCCGGCGCGCCAACCGAGTCCAGGAAGCAACGCATTAGTGCTCTCGACTAACCTGGCGAGTCGTAGATCACCTGGTATCGGGGGCAAATAAATGTTATCGCATCATATCGTGTGTGAACGTGGAGGCCATGCAAAAAATGCTTTGTCAACCGGCCCCTGGCGCTCAATCCACTTCGTTTAACCAGTCGCATACGGAGTTGTTCCAGTGTGGCGGCACACCATCTCGCTCCCAAATAGAGATGTGTTGTTCAGCTTCTTCCCATTGAGGCGCGGGGCATAGCTGTAGCACATCAAGATAAGAAACATTAGTTACCGTTGATTCCCCGAAAAGAAAAGCCCGTAAACATTCCGCGGGGATATTTCTTGAGGCTAAGCATGAAAGACTCGCACTGCATTTGAAAATACACTCCTGGAAATGGAAAAAAGAACACATTGACACCGGTGTTTCAGACCCACCATACTTGCTCCGGACACTGCGAGAGGGCTGTACAAGCAATGATCACACGCACGGCACAGCGGACGCACCAGGAACCGCGGTGTTGGCCGTCGAATGGCGCTAGCTGCGCAGCATTTGTGCACCGCCGCCGTCAGTGTCAGCCAGTTTGCCGTGGCATACGGAGCTCCATCGCAGTCTTTAACACTGGTAGCATGCCGCGACAGCGTGGACGTGAACCGCATGTGCAGTTGACGGACTTTGAGCGAGGGCGTATAGTGGGCATGCGGGAGGCCGGGTGGACGTACCGCCGAATTGCTCAACACGTGGGGCGTGAGGTCTCCACAGTACATCGATGTTGTCGCCAGTGGTCGGCGGAAGGTGCACGTGCCCGTCGACCTGGGACCGGACCGCAGCGACGCACGGATGCACGCCAAGACCGTAGGATCCTACGCAGTGCCGTAGGGGACCGCACCGCCACTTCCCAGCAAATTAGGGACACTGTTGCTCCTGGGGTATCGGCGAGGACCATTCGCAACCGTCTCCATGAAGCTGGGCTACGGTCCCGCACACCGTTAGGCCGTCTTCCGCTCACGCCCCAACATCGTGCAGCCCGCCTCCAGTGGTGTCGCGACAGGCGTGAATGGAGGGACGAATGGAGACGTGTCGTCTTCAGCGATGAGAGTCGCTTCTGCCTTGGTGCCAGTGATGGTCGTATGCGTGTTTGGCGCCGTGCAGGTGAGCGCCACAATGAGGACTGCATACGACCGAGGCACACAGGGCCAACACCCGGCATCATGGTGTGGGGAGCGATCTCCTACACTGGCCGTACACCACTGGTGATCGTCGAGGGGACACTGAATAGTGCACGGTACATCCAAACCGTCATCGAACCCATCGTTCTACCATTCCTAGACCGGCAAGGGAACTTGCTGTTCCAACAGGACAATGCACGTCCGCATGTATCCCGTGCCACCCAACGTGCTCTAGAAGGTGTAAGTCAACTACCCTGGCCAGCAAGATCTCCGGATCTGTCCCCCATTGAGCATGTTTGGGACTGGATGAAGCGTCGTCTCACGCGGTCTGCACGTCCAGCACGAACGCTGGTCCAACTAAGGCGCCAGGTGGAAATGGCATGGCAAGCCGTTCCACAGGACTACATCCAGCATCTCTACGATCGTCTCCATGGGAGAATAGCAGCCTGCATTGCTGCGAAAGGTGGATATACACTGTACTAGTGCCGACATTGTGCATGCTCTGTTGCCTGTGTCTATGTGCCTGTGGTTCTGTCAGTGTGATCATGTGATGTATCTGACCCCAGGAATGTGTCAATAAAGTTTCCCCTTCCTGGGACAATGAATTCACGGTGTTCTTATTTCAATTTCCAGGAGTGTATTAACAACCAACTGTCACCAGGACTTAAGTCACAATACAATTGTCAGAAGGGACGGGTTGGGATCCAGTGCACCTTGGTTGCCGATTGAAATTATGAGGTTGGTTGCTTTGATGTAAGCCTTATCATTGTCATACCACCTACTATGACAAAAAGACACTTTTCAAATTCTTAACCAATTGGCAGATGAGGTATCACGAAAAGTGTTAAAGGAATACCTGAGGGACATAAACTAACTTAACAACTTTAGACACACCAAAAACTGAATTTTTCGCCCGATTCCCATACCGCCTGTGCGTGGACAGGCCGACTATCCTCATAGTCTGGAATTCGCCGCGTACAGGATTAGGGGGAGTAGGGTACAACTTTACCGATACAGGACAAAGCACCGGACTTGCCTTAGGTTAGAACTAGTTAGTAGGACTTACATTAGGAAATTAGCTATTTAGGAACCTGCAGCGAGTAACGTCCTTGGCCTGCCCAGTGTCAGGGGCACGCCCATCGGGATTAGCTCAATGGGCAAGGCTCTAAAAAGTAGGTTTATAAACTACTGACACAACTGTGACGCTGCAGGCAATAGAGTCTAGTTAAGCGTAGGTGATATACATTTAATATTAATAATAGATAATTTAGTAGAAGAAATAAAAACTTTGAGGTTCGCCGATCACATTGCAATTCTGTCAGAGACAGAAAGGACTTGGAAGAGCAGTTGAACGGAATGGACAGTGTCTTGAAAGGAGGGTATAAGATGAACATCAACAAAAGCAAAACAGGGATAATGGAATGTAGTCTAATTAAGTCGGGTGATGCTGAGCGAATTAGATTAGGAAAAGAGACACTTCAAGTAGTAAAGGAGTTTTGCTATTTAGGGAGCAAAATAAATGATGATGGTCGAAGTAGAGAGGATATAAAATGTAGACTGGCAATGGCAAGGAAAGCGTTTCTGAAGAAGAGAAATCTGTTAACATCGAGTATAGATTTAAGTGTCAGCAAGTCGTTTTGGAAAGAATTTGTATGGAGTGTAGCCATGTATGGAAGTAAAACGTGGACGATAAATAGTTTGGACAAGAAGAGAATAGAAGATTTCGAAATGTCGTGCTACAGAAGAATGCTGAAGATAAGGTGGGTAGATCACATAACTAATGAGGAGGTATTGAATAGAATTGGGGAGAAGAGGAGTTTGTGGCACAACTTGACCAGAAGAAGGGATCGGTTGGTAGGACATGTTCTGAGGCATCAAGGGATCACCAATTTAGTACTGGAGGGCAGCGTGGAGGGTAAAAATCGTAGAGGGAGACCAAGAGATGAATACACTAAGCAGATTCAGAAGGATGTAGGTTGCAGTAGGTACTGGGAGATGAAGAAGCTTGCACAGGAGAGAGTAGCATGGAGAGCTGCATCAACCCAGTCTCAGGACTGAAGACCACAACAACAACAACAGATAATTTAGTTGCTCATTGTTACCTAGTTAAAGTTGTAGCTCACAACTTAATCAAATCTGTATCTAGCTCCTATTAATGTTTGGATAAAATTAGGACCCACTAATCATTTAAGGAAATGGGTTACGTTTGTATAATTATTATTATTATTGTAATAATGAATTTTAAAAGAAAAAAACTGCCATCACTGGGACGACGGGTGATTCAAACAAGGGGGAAACACAGGAAACTCCCTGTTAATCCCCCACGGGAGGGCACATCACTGTGATGGAGAGGGAGCCGACCCCACTAAGGATGGTCCATCATTCTGTACACCTCCAGAATGTCTGTCCTCAGCATCAACGTTGTCCGCCCAGGAGACAGACGTGTCACCAGTCCGGTTCAGTGGAACGTTAGCAGAGGTCGACCCACAGGTAGGTCCGGAGGTGGACGCTGACTGGAGATGGAGGCATGGGAGGACGTCGCTTGGTCAGATGTCATGACCTGAGGAAACAGCGCAGAATCAATAGCAGGGTCGCCATCCTGCGCAGACTTCCGACTGACGCAGTCGTCAGAATGGGTACGGCGTTGTCTCTTCCGTTTCCTCGGCGACCGTTGCTTCCTAACATGCTGTTCCGTGTCGGATGACGCACTGCTATCGTCCGATATGTGGCCAGATGGCAAAGAGGCGGAGGTAGGTACAGCTCCATCATCAACAACCATGAGTCGGAGCAGACAGCTTGTACCTGCTGACGGACGTCTTTCGTTTGTATTGCCTTCATCAGGGTTTAGGAGAGAGAGAGGTTAAACGACCATCGCGTCGTGGAGAGGAGCCGACACCGGTAATGACTATTCATAGGGGGCGTAGGAGGCAGCGCCGCCGCAGGACGCGTAAGACAGATGTAACACAGTGGGCGCCGCTGGAGGAGCGACGTCTCTGATCGGCGTCTCTAAACCAGTCTACGTCGCAGACACGGGGCATGGCCTTCCTGGCCACAACCTGAACAGGTGCGCGGCTGGCCATCATACATGACGACAGCCCTGCAGCCGGCAATTAGCAAGTAGGAAGGCACGTGTATCCGTAGTTCAATATGTATCTGACGGACATCATTGAGTACACGGTACGTTTTGAACGCTATCCACGTTTCAGCCACGTGACTGACTACGTTGCCGTAAGGTTTAAAAGCGGCCACCACAGCGTCCGACGGTACTTCAAACGGGAGTTCGAAACCCCGCAACGTTCGGAGGCCAGAACCAGAGTGATCGACCAATACAGTACCTATATGTCTGTCAGAATATCGAAATTTGAGGTCTTTTGCATGGCGCCGCACAACTTCGGCGCACAGCTCGTCATTCGCTAGCTTTATGTACACTGTTGTACTGAGGATCGAAAAATATATTCCGAGAACGTTTTGTGAAGGGAGACGCGTTTCATCCCGAGTAAAACGTTTTCTTCGTACCCCTTCGGTCGTTCGTGATCTAATGGAAAAGTTAATTTGATCGTGGCTTGGCGTTAAGAAAACGCTGTGATGGTCACTGAAGCCGGACTCTGAAACAAGCCCCTACGCGGAAGTAAACAAATGCGTACACGCAAGCAGCACAACAGGCGAGACGCAAACAAGGCGTGTGCGCCTCACCACAGCCAAAGGCCTACTGCCCTGGACAACTGATGCCCACTATTACATTGAAAATTTTTAATCATCATTACGTAAACTACCTACGTACTTAGTTCCTAGCCGGCCGCTGTGGCCGAGCGGTTCTAGGCGCTTCAGGCCGGAAACGCGCGACTGCTACGGTCGCAGTTTCGAATCCTGCCTCGGGCAAGGATGTGTGTGATGTCTTTAACTTAGTTAGGTTTAACTAGTTCCAAGTTATAGGGGTTTGATGACCTCAGATGTTAAGTCCCATAGTGCTCAGAGCCATTTGAACCATTTGAACTCACTTCCCAAATGAATTTTCACTCTGGAGCGGAGTGGCACTTATATGAAATGTCGCGACAAATTAAAACTTTGTGCCAGGCGGGACTAGAAAAGAGGACCTTTGCCTTTCCCGGACAAATGCTATACCACCTGAGCTACTCGAGCACGACTTAGGACCGGTCCTGACAGCTGTACTGCCGTCGTCTTCTGACCTTCGGAGAAGTTCTGCTATGTAAGTCGCGCGACTTTCATTCTTGGACGAAAGATTACTGCGGAGAATGGCTCATGCACAGCCTGGGGGATGTTTCGAGAAAGAATTTTTCTCTCTGAAACTTCCTAGCAGACTAAAACTGAGCGCAAGACTGAGACTTGAACGTAGGGCCTTTGCCTTTCGCGGGTACGAACTGAGCTACCCGAGCACGACTCGCGGTCCTACCTCACAGTTTTACTCCCACCAGTATTGACTTGTCGCACGACCAAGTAAATTTGGTTCGTATCGACCCACAGCACCTAATAAATTAAAAAAAAAAGTGATCTCTTCGTCCAGGCCTTTAAGGCCCAAAGGATGTCTGCTGGAGGCCTTTCGGAGTCAAGCAGATGCATTGTTGAGGGACATGTGGTCGTAACACCTCTCTTCGGATCGTTTTGCAGATATTCTAGACCTTGGAGCTGCTACTACTCGGTCAGTTGGCATCATGAGGCTTGGTAACCTCTTTCCAGTCCTCCCACCAAGGAATAATCCTTGGCAACAACGGGAGTCAGCCATCTATACCGACCACTCAGCTACAGAGGCGGAAAAATAAACCTGAAATAATTAAAAATGAGATTTACCTAGTTGGTGAGCCATATTTATGATGGGCCACGAATCATTATCACATTACAAGCAGTTCGTATGTACCTGCAGACTATGTTGTTGTACAGATGCGTGTAGAATTATCATCATGACAATGATGACAATGCTGCATAACGACTGTCCTAGTCAGAAATTGAGTAAAGTAAAATAGTTCTCCAGCTTCTCGACAGCCATCTCTTCCTTTTTCATAACACGGATTAGGTAGTTACTCTGGATTTATACGAGGGGCAGATTTCAAGTTTTAGTTATCACCACGAAAAAAAAAACAAAGTTCGACTGGAATTCCGAACATTGGTTGGACAAAGGATAGGAATCGTGGATGTCTAACCTAGGCTGTGTACATCGTTTTTACTCAAGATATTAAAATGTATTTCAAAATATGCCAAAAATCCGAATGATAATTCAAATCAAAGTCTTCTCTTGCACAATAATAATGAACAGCTAGTTCCTCTTACATAAGCAATCTTTAAGACAAGAGAAATATCAATTTAAATATCAAGCATCACTTATACAAGCAAATTAAAAACGCAGAGGCAAACGTAAAGTAACGACTGTTTATCATAATAAACGGGTCGAAGACACCCTTATCCGCCGCAAGGGCCACTCTAAAACTCAGTAGACACCAAGCTAAAGTAACTCAAAATTTTAAGCCATAAAGCTATTAAACAACACACATGCCGCCGTTGGATAAGCAGCTGCAGCAGCAAGTCATATACTCTTAGCTCACTTATTTGTTACATAGTTTAATTCTTGATTTCTCTGCGTGTTTTTGGTACTTGCATTGTTTAATTCATTAATTTCGGGCGTGTTATAGTATTTGAGTGTAGAATCGCGTTTTAGTACCTGAATAGTGTAAAATCGCGTAGTCTCCTTCCACCGCCGAGCAGTGTGTCAGCAGTGCGCAAGTAGCAGCATTACTGCATCTATTAGGCAATCTTATATTTTAATAATCGTTTAAATTTTGTGTCGAATTGTTTGTGCTCTCTGTAGATTAGTTCAGACCTTCCTTGCACAACAGTTTTTTTAGCATGGATAGGGACTGCAACTGCTGTGTTCGGATGTAGGCTGAGTTGGCATCCCTTCGCTCCCAGCTTCAGGCAGTGTTGGCTGCGGTCACACAGCTTGAGGCTGTGGCCAATGGGCACCACTGTGGGGGTCCGGATGGGGGATTGTCGGGGACGGCCAGCTCGTCCCACGCATCCCCCGATCGGACTACGACTGTGGCTGTCCGGGATACTGCCCACATTGAGCCTGATCCCTCACCTGTTGTAGAGTGGGAGGTCATCTCGAGGTGTGGCAGGGGGCGAAAGACATTCCGGAGGGCTGAACGGAAGGCCTCTCCAGTTTGTCTGACGAACCGGTTTCAGGCTCTGCTCAGGCTGATACTGATCTTCGGCCGGACATGGCTGCTTGTCCTGTTACAGAGGTAGCCCCTCAGTCTGCAAGATCCGGGCGGTCGCAGAGGGCGGGCTTACTGGAAGTTGGGAACTCCAACGTCAGGCGCGTAATGGGGCCCCTTAGGGATATGGCAGCAAGAGAGGGGAAGAAAACCAATGTGCACTCCATGTGCATACCGGGGAGAGTCATTCCAGATGTGGAAAGGGTCCTTCCGGATGCCATGAAGAGAACAGGTGCACCCATCTGCAGGTGGTCGCTCATGTCGGCACCAATGATGTGTGTCGCTATGGATCGGAGGAAATCCTCTCTGGCTTCCGGCGGCTATCTGATTTGGTGAAGACTGCCAGTCTCGCTAGCGGGATGAAAGCAGAGCTCACCATCTGCAGCATCGTCGACAGGACTGACTGTGGACCTTTGGCACAGAGCCGAGTGGAGGGTCTGAATCAGAGGCTGAGACGGTTCTGCGACAGTGTGGGCTTTTCACAATATATATAAATGACCTAGTGGATAGTGTCGGAAGTTCCATGCGGCTTTTGACGGATGATGCTGTAGTATACAGAGAAGTTGCAGCATTAGAAAATTGTAGCGAAAGGCAGGAAGATCTGCAGCGGATAGGCACTTGGTGCAGGGAGTGGCAACTGACCCTTAACATAGATAAATGTAATGTATTGCGAATACATAGAAAGAAGGATCCTTTATTGTATGATTATATGATAGCGGAACAAACACTACTAGCAGTTACTTCTGTAAAATATCTAGGAGTATGCGAGCGGAACGATTTGAAGTGGAATGATCACATAAAATTAATTGTTGGTAAGGCGGGTACCAGGTTGAGATTCATTGGGAGAGTCCTTAGAAAATGTAGTCCATCAACAAAGGAGGTGGCTTACAAAACACTCGTTCGACCTCTACTTGAGTATTGCTCATCAGTGTGGGATCCGTACCAGATCGGGTTGACGGAGGAGATAGAGAAGATCCAAAGAAGAGCGGCGCGTTTCGTCACAGGGTTATTTGGTAACCGTGATAGCGTTACGGAGATGTTTAATAAACTCAAGTGGCAGACTCTGCAAGAGAGGCGCTCTGCATCGCGGTGTAGCTTGCCCGCCAGGTTTCGAGAGGGCGCGTTTCTGGATGAGGTATCGAATATATTGCTTCCCCCTTCTTATACCTCCCGAGGAGATCACGAATGTAAAATTAGAGAGATTCGAGCGCGCACGGAGGCTTTCAGACAGTCGTTCTTCCCGCGAACCATACAGAAAAGGGAGGTAATGAGGGTGGCACGTTAAGTGCCCTCCGCCACACACCGTTGGGTGGTTTGCGGAGTATAAATGTAGATGTAGATAACTGTGGAATTAAGTAAAGGTTCCTAAATTAAATTACTCCACGACCAAGAACAAGAATCAATCCTCCGTGAAAAAGGGCAAATTTAAAACTTTAAGCCTGGTAATCTTCCAGTGAGTTACAAGAAGTGTGAAATCACTTGGGCCAAGCTGACTGTCAAGAACAGTGAATTGTAGATGGAATTTAAACGTTTTAAAATTTCGGTACAATAAATTATCGTCAACTCAAGTACGGAGAATTGATTCTTAGGTTCGTTACGTTGGATCACTTGCCAAGACACGTTAGAAAACACAATTACTTAAAACCACCCATCAAATAGAATACTCGAAAAACTAATCGTTTTTAGGAGTTGTAGCTGGAATCAAAACTGCATCAAGGTGCCGGCCACTGGTGGTGCCGCCCGGCAGCAAGCGCAGGCCGAAATCGATGCTCTGGTGCATACGGCTCCGAAATCACCAACAGGCCCCTCAGTCCAGAAGTGCTGCCGTCTAGTGGCAACACCAACTCGCTAACCGCGGCATAGGTCCCTGCCTTTTCTTTACTCGCAAACAGCGATAAACTGAATGAGCCAGTGCAGAACTCGCACATTCTACCGGGTCGCCAGTCAATCGTAGGATCCAATGATAGCACAAGGACGCCACGGTTCATAGGCAATTTGGTTTTTTGTTTATTTGATGGTACCTTTCTGCAGCCCTGGTACCTACTGAAAGCCCAGCATCACACTATTGTAACACGCAGTTAGAAGAGCCAAAATACCGTCGTTTTTTAGAGGTGATAAGTAACACTCAATGGATCCATGCTGATCATTTATGTAGCCGAAAAAACAATAATGTTATATAGTTCAATAAAAGAAGAATTTAATAATTTCTCACTAAACAATTACAAGTTAATAAATAAAAATTCTCCCGCATAAAGGAAGAAGATACGTTACTCAGAAGAACATTTTAGCTTATTTCTAAAATTTAATTTTGCTACTTGTCAGAAATGTAATTTCATTGTGTAACTGCTTAGTGACTTTGGCAGCAGCATTGTTCATCTCTTCCTGAGCCAGTTTTAATGAATTCTAATGATAGTCTTTTCCATCTAGTATCGTAATTATCGAGCTCATTATTCCCTCAAAAACTCTAATGGGTTATTCATATATCACACTTCGCTAGACGAAATATGTGTAATGATGTTGTAGTCTAGGTAAATTCCTATGCAATTGCGTATAATACGATCGTGAACATGCACCAAATACTCGTACTCATAGGCCACACTTTTGTGAAATTAGAACGCTCTTACCTAAACGTGTCACAGAGAATGACTCCATATGACTTCACTGAGTGAAAATAATTAAAATAAATTATTTTATTAATTTGTTTCTCCCGAAAAAATCCGAACAGCAAAAGTTACTCAATTTATTTTTCCTATTTAAATATGCACCAACACGTATAGTGTCAACATTGGAATATTCTGCCTTACTAACTTTTTTCCTATCTCCAAATTCTTCGTTGATGATACATACCTTGAGGCCCTGATCTTAATATTGGTCATTTTAATTAAAAATAAGATCGTTTATAGAAAACAGTTAACTGTTTTGTTAAATACATTATTGATAATCTCCTCTGCTGCTCAACTTCTTTTCGGATTAATTATAATACTTTCGACATCTGCAAAAAAATTCTTGTTGATATATATAAAATGCAGAGTCATTTACATATTGAGCAGCAATACAGAATGACAGCCTTCATGTCATAATAGTCTTTCTCGGAAGGAAAACAGATTTTCAGATAAGTTCGCGAGTGGATGTCATGCTGATTATGACAAAGGTAGCATTGTGTTAGTCACGTAAGCACAATGTTTTCAGAAAGCTGATGGCTGGAAAGGGTATACCTAGATTAGAGGTTTATCAACGTAGAATGTAAGGAAAAAAGAAATTCCTGGGTCAGCCAGAGGTGGAACAGATGTATCCATGGAGGCTGGCAGTGGACGCTGAGCGAATTCATATTCAAGCGGAATCAAGCGCAATTTCCGCTCCATCAGGCTACCGTAATTAATGTCCCCGTTGGCAAAATTGGGTCTGCCACAAAGCTCGCTGTTAAGCCCACGTGATTTCCAACAACTTGATTCAGTAATCTTTTCTATTTAGTTATTACGGGTATCTATATACATCTATCTCGTAGGAATTTCAGCTGTTGTTGTCGAGTATTGTAGTTGATCTAAACACCTTGTGCGTATGACACGATTATGATGTAGCGTGCTATTCTTTCCATTTGTGATGCACTGCTATTAGACCTGGACCGCCAAAAAATCTGAATGGCGTAGAAGAATTGTGGTGTTGGGGGAAACTCCTTAGAGTTCCGTGGACCGCAAAGAGAACGAATAGCTCACTATTACAGCAAATAAAACTAGATTGCTCCTTGGATGTTCTGATACTAAAACGAAAACTGACATACTTTGGGCTCGTCATAAGAAGACATGGTTCACTGGAAAAGACCTTAATGCTGGATAGGATCGAAGAAAGAGAACAGAGACGCAAAGGATGAGACGGGTCGGTGACATCACAGGAGTAAGGGATTCCAATCTGAAAAGTCTGCGGGAAAAAGTGCAGGACAGAATAAACTGGCGTGCTTCAGTCCATCCGGGTTACGATCAGAGAGAGGCAGAGAGAAAGAGAGAGAGAGAGAGAGAGAGAGAGAGAGAAGTTATTCTGGAGTGCCACTAACAAGATAATATAATACCAGACATTTTAAAAAAACAACTGGAAATTTGCTATTCAAAGTAATCTCATTTATTCGTCTATACTAATTTTATTCCCTTTAAAATAGTCCCCACTGGATATTATTACACCATATGCAGATGAAATTGCGGGGGATTGGCTTTCGGAGGAACAGATCAACTATAGACCAAATATTCACCGTGCGTCAAATTTTGGAAAAGAAATGGGAATACAATACACCAGTTCATAATCTTTTCATAGATTTTACAAAAGGATATGATTCAGTATTGCAATCAAAATTGTACAGAATTCTTTAGGAACTTGGAATACCAAACAAGTATGTTAGACTTATAGAAGCGAGTTTGAAAAACACAAAGGAAGAGTACGCGTGGGGAAATTGGAGATAGAAGAATTTGTAATAAAGAACGGACTTAAGCAGGGAGATGCCCTGTCTCCGCTACTTTTTAATTTAGTCCTAGAATATATTGTAAGAATGGCAGCAGATAATTCAGAGGGTGTGGAGTTAAATAGAAATATTAAGATATTAGGGTATGCAGATGATCTAAACATCATTACCAATAGGAAAGAATCTGGAACAGCAAATGCGAATGCGTTAATCAAGGCTAGTGAAGCTGTAGGTCTAAGGATAAGTGCAGACAAAACTAAATACCTGGTTACTACTAGAATGCCAACAGCAGTAGATCAGGAAATGTTAAGAGTTGGAGGCATGCAGTTTGAAAAAGTGAACACATTTAAGTATCTAGGCGTGGACATCACTTCGAGAAATGAGATTGAATCCAAACTGAAGAAGAGATTACGGGCGGGAAATGCATGCTACTTCTCACTGAATAAATTACTTTTATCACGGATATTGTCTAGGAATTTTAGGATTAGAATATACAAAACTATTATTACACCATTTATGCTGTATGGGTGTGAGACTTGGTCTCCCACTGTGCAAAATGAAAAGCCGTTTCGAGTATTTGAAAACAAAATTTTGTCGAAAATTTTCGGAGCAAAAAGGGATGACATTAGCGGAGAGTGGCGAAAACTGCATAACGAAGAGGTTCACGAGCTCTACTCAAGCCTGACATAATCAGTATTATTGAATCACGTAGGCTGCGATGGTCGGGTCACGTAGCTCGAATGGATGAGGGCAGGGCAGCGCACATAGTACTGGTAGGGCACTTAGAGGGAAAACGTCCTGTGGGGAGACCGAGGCGTAGATGAGAGGACAATGTGAAGGCTGATTTGAGGAGCCTAGGTATTGAAGGTGAATGGCAGGAAATAGCCCAAGACAGGGACATATGGCGAAAATACGTTGCTGCGGTAATGGACTCTCGAGTCCGGTATGACCAGTGCGTGTGTGTGAGTGTGTGTGTGGACATTATATACGTTGCATGCAAAAAGGAAAAGAGCTAGGGGCTGTAAAATGAAAACCGCTGAAGTGATCGTAACGTCATCGCTTGCAGAAGAAGATGTGGACCTTCGAAGAGCGCTGAGGCAGACTCGCCGCTTCAAGGACACGAGCGCAGGCTGAGTACACGCACGCGTCGGCTGTCCACTAAACCCAGTCGTGCTGACAACAGTGAAATGGAGGCTTCACATGCAAAACGAAGAATGTAGTGCTTTTTGGGTGGTGGTGACACTTCTTGCTTACACCGGAGCTTTTGTCGTTTTCACTCGGGTTCAATGTGATGACATTCAATGTGATGACACCATGTTTGCATTCCATCACACACTTGTGACCGGAACTCATTCCTTGCCTTGGCATAGCGCTACAGATGCTGAAGAGATTGTCTCATTCAACATGCTTCCAGTGCTGCCTGAAGACAGTAAGACACTCACTGGGCCCACCCTTTTGCGTGGCGCGAATAACTCCCGACGCTCAGTCCGACCTCTGCGGCAATAGCTGCTAACGTGACTCTCCGGTCTTAGAGCACCTACCTGCCGTACAATGACATCGGTTATGCTTGTAGCGTTCCAGACAGTGCATCGTCGGCCAAACACATTCGTCGTACCCTGAATCACTTGTGCCACACGTTGATCCTTGCAGTGGACATTGTAACAGTATGTGATTGCCTTATCACTTTAAATCATTCACTAATCGAGCAGTCGCTCGGCAACAGCTACTGTTAGCAAATAATGTTGTGAGAATGTAAAAGGTGAACGACCTGTGACGTAACATGTTTATTGTCTAAGCGCCGTCAGAGATGCACTGAGTTACTGACTTTGAAAACCGCGGCACGGAAAACGGACAGAAGAAGAACACTTTTACACATTCTTTTGATGTACGAGATATTCTCGGTGAACAGTTACTCAGTTACTCATTTTTCTCTTGTCTCTTGTAACTTGTGTCGGACGCGCATGTCTTGCCGCCGTATTATTATTGTTAAAAATAATATTATTTTAGTGTACAGTAAAAATGCAATACTAAAAGTGCAATACTACATAGCAATAGATTTATTGTGCGACGTGTATGTGAAAACGTCAAGGAATTATTTTCGTTACGAGATGAGAAGTGCCAGTCAAAACGGCATCTTGAAAGGTGGCTACACTGAGCCACAGCGCCAGAGATCGCGCTAGAGAGTATTGTTTCGCCGCCTCCACTGGCAGTGATTATTGAGAACTCGTAGTGGGCAGTGCTTGCGGAGAGCTCGTGGTAGTCAGTACTTGTTAAGAACTCGTAGCAGAGAGTGTTTGTTGAGATGTGCTAGTAGGGAGTGCTTGCTGAGATGTGATACTGAAAAGTTCTTGTTGAGATGTGGTAATAGCGAGTCGGTGTGGAATATATTGTAATGATTAGAGTGATTTTGGTCAATATATGAAGGTAACGAAACTTGATTTATTTTTCATTATTTAATGTCGTAAATAATGCTTCATTACAGGTTCAGTCAACAAAGCATCTGGCTTGTGTTCTGGGATTAGAGTGTTATTCTGGTTTTCTTGAGTAATTATGGTATTTCTATTTCCTTTAATTAATTCAGTAAAAAATGATATTTAAAATTTCTTGTGTTGTTGAAGAAGAACCGTGCCAGATGCGTACGTTGAGTCATACTTCCACACACAGAACAGTTATACTTGTGCTTTGGTTTCGTAGGTTTTATAGTTGCTGAGGACTTAATTAATTAATTGTGTTAATGAAAATTTCCATTTCATTCTTTGTTGTTGTTCTATGCAGTCAGATTGCGTAATAATACTAGTCAGGGCCAACCGTTTACGAGACGTCGTAATCGAACAGACAGCTACTAAATCAAAAAATTAAAATTATTTTCATCATATTTTAATTAAGCCCCCATGCACGTGGCGACCCTGCTTCGGATCGTCCCTTGGAATCTTCTGACTGTAAAAATAGTAGACAGTAGTATTGTTGTAGTAATTTGTAGTTTAGTAATTGTAGTCTATTTTGCATGTGTAGATTTGGTAATTGTCATTCTTGTAATGGTATGTTTTTCTCAGAATTTTTTTGTTGTCTTGTCTACGGGTTTGATAATTTAGTGCAATTATTTCAATTGTTCGTTAATCGTGGTTGAGGGAAGCATTTCGTGTGAATGATATTGTTGGAGATAAAGAGCCATTGTGTGTAATTTTCATATAGTGACGAGTTTTGTATGTTTTGTAAATGTTTACGCGATCAATGAAAAGGGCAAAAATGATGGATAGTCAGAATGACGAAATTGTTGACATGGCGAACTCACCAACACAGGACAACAGTATCATGAATAATGAAGTGGAAAACAATTTAATAAGTCGGGAAAATAGTCCGGAACCATTTCAAAATTTTTCTCAATCAGAAAATTCACAGAATACGAGATTAACGACAGAAGATATGGAGCAGTTGATGAGTGCAATATTAAATTTGGGAACTGAATTAAAAACAGTGGGATCACAAGTAGGAAAAATTAAAACAGAGATGGGAACTTTGCGATCTGAAATTAAAACTGATATAGGAACAATTAAAACTGAGATGAAAGCAATGACAACACGGATATGCTCAAAAATAGAAACAATTAAAACCGAATTAAAAACAGTGGGATCACAGTTACGATCTGAAATTAAAAGCGAGATGGAGACAATGGAAACACAGTTAGGCTCACGAACAGGGACATGTTTCAAAATCATGAAAGATGAATCAAAGAAAGAAATTAGAGTAGAAGTACAACCGATTTTGAATTCTCACAATAATAGATTAATTGCGGTAGAGATTAGACAAAGGGAACAAGATAGAGAACAGGAAGAAAGAGATCGCGTGATAGTACAAAAATTTTCAGAGTTAAATTTACAACGTGCACACGATAAGGAAGAAATATTTGAGAGAATCGAGGAATCCGTACCAAATGACTTAACGCAACAGTGTGAACAGTTAACTACTAAATGTGACAATACCGAAACCCGAGTCGCGACACTTACGGAAGACGTAAACTTATCGGAAAGAGTTGAGGAAATTTCAGATAAATTGACAAATCTTAGTTTAAATGGGGACAGAGATTCGGATGATACAGCTCCATTACCATTTGCTGAAACCGAAGAGTACCAGAACATAAATAAGCATGTTGAAATTCAGGGAAAATTTAATGTTCGCGTTAAAAGGGAATTTGAGGCATTACGAAAGCAAGTCAAACAAATTGAAGGGGAAATTGTAGGAAAAGACAGCAGAAGAAATTTAGAATCACAGATAGCAGAGGGCTTTGAAGAAAATAATTTGTTTCATTTACGGGATGCAACAAGAGAGCGCCAGGCGCGCGAACTTGACAATAATCGACATTCAAACTGGGACAGACGCGGTAGGTCTTTGTCGCCACGAGGCGGAAGCTTTGACTGTAAACATTTCTTGACTGTTCGGAAATTTAAGATCTTTTGCAATTCTAGGAATGACATACGTCCATGTTCATGGTTGGATCGATTTACGTGCGCACTTCCGCCAGATTTGCCACTGAGTCACAAACTGAAATTTATGTGCAGTTATTAAGGTCCTCAGGGGATTCACTATACTAAGTGAATATGTGCCGTAGCGCTCACAGGGCCCCGAGCTGTAGTGGTGCTATTTCCCTTTTAGTTTTCTGCACCGCTGCCTACTCTTTCACTATTCTTTGTATCTATAAAAAACAATTCTTCTACGATCCATCTATCTAGACAGTAGGTAAAGAATAACCGGATTTGACTGTTTTACCCAAAAGTGACTTTGGAAATAATCGTTTGGACTTACTGTATCTTCAGCAGCATTCATTCGTAGCTTAAATGAAATTTTACCTGTTTATCTTCGTGACAATATTACTTCATATGTTGACGACATTCTTATTGCTAAACGTTCTTGGAGTGAGCATAACAAAATTTTGGATTCATTATTACGTATCTTTGCAAGAGTTGGCATTACTGTGGACTTGGAAAAATCTGAATTTGGTCGTTCTCAGGTGAAATTTCTCGGTCACATTATTTCTACAGAAGGTATTCTTCCTGATCCAAAAAAACTAGACGCTATTCGTAATTATGCTGTTCCTACCACAACACGTGATGTTCGTAGTTTCCTTGGTGTCTGTAATTTTCTTAGACGCTTGTTAGATTGGATGATTTGGCCACACCTCGTTTACACATTTCAGTTATGCGCACTTTGGTCCCAGAAAATGCTTTCATAAATTACGAGAAAATTGCTACTTCAGTAATATGGGCAAACGTATTCGATTTGTTCTTGCCAAATGCAAATTATGTCAACAGGCTAAGCCGCCAACTATTTCTCACAGAGCACCGTTGTTTCCTATCATTCCAGCGAAATTAAAGGACATGGCTGCAGTCGATTTGTTCGGTCCAGTGGTTCGTTCTACTAATGGTTTTGCGTACATTTTCGTAGCAGTGGAATTGACATCAAAATATGTGTGTTTTACACCTTTACGCAAAGCAACAGCTCGTTCATTATCTAACGCTTTCATCAAACATTTTCTTAAAGAAGTTGGTCATGTTGATAAGGTTATATCAGATAATGGATGTTTCGCTCTAAAATTTGGCTTCGTACTCTACGGCGTCGTAAGATCAAACCAATTTTTATTTCACTTTTTCACCCTCAATCTAATGCTTCAGAGAGATGGATGAAGGAAATCAATAAATTGTGCCGTCTTTATTGTCATCAGAATCACAGAACTTGGGATCAGTATCTTCATATTTTTCAAAACATTCTGAATGAACTCCCTAATGATTCAACTTCTTTACCGCCTCTATTGATATTAAAAAATAAAGTACCAACAAATCGCATTTCTGAAATAGTTCCTTTTCCGCCTTCACGGAAACTGCGGCATTCTGAAATTGTCAACCTGGCTCTACGAAATATTGCGTCTGCGGCTGCAAGAAGAGAGAAATCAGCTAAACGTCCTGGTCGTTTAAAAATTTTGTCAGTCGGTCAAAAGGTGTTAATTAAGTCTCATCGTTTGTCTCACAAAGGAAAAGGCTTATGTCGCAAATTTTTTCTGCTTTATAACGGTCCATATAGAGTTCGCAAAATTATTCATAACACTATTGAAGTAGAAACTCTTAAATCTCGGCGCTCTAAGGGAATACATCATATATCAAACGTTCGCTCAGTGTGAATGCACTGACGGCCGTAAACAAATACACAGTCTAATTTCTCCGATTAAAGTCAGTATGAAGCGATAGTGACTTGATGAATTATGTTATTAACGTTCAGTATTTTTCAGGATACGGTTGTATAAAATATTTAAGACCTTCAGGTAAATTCTGTGCATGTCCGACGTTAAGACGACTTACTATGGAGAAAATTTCAGGAAGAATGTAATTTCGAAAAAAAAGTAATAAACTAAAACAGGTAACTATTAATTGAGTTTATTTTTCAGGTAACATATTTCCACTTAGGTACGTACTTTAGACGTAATTTGCTGCTTGCGATTACGTGACTCATACTTTGTGCTAAATTTCATGTTCTATGAATTTACTTGTGAAGCGACGTGCTTACGCACATTAACTGATTTTGACGATGATTGATTAATGAACAGGCTTGTTATTTGTATATATTATGCGTCGCTTGGCTGCACTGCTTTTTCACTGATGTAATATTTTTCTATTATGTGCCTGCTGTGCTTATTTATTTAAATTATAATTGTCACCTGATTAATTGTGCTGACTGTAGTTAGGTACGTAGGTTACACTTTGTGATTTATCTGCTTGCGCCTTCATGTTTACTTATTAAGATTACATATGAACATTTAATTGCTTATGCTGAATGATGCTAATGACTTGTTTATTACGTAAGATACATGTTTGCTGCTGTGCGTATGGATTGCATATTTACACATTTCTGTTTGTTGTCATAACTATTCTTTAATTTGGTATATAGAATACTGATATACGGTGTACGTACATGGAGTTTAGGCCACAGCATGGTGTTAATTATAGATTGTTCGCTTGACGGAGACTCGTTACAGGGATTGTGCTGCATCCACTTGTTGACATTCTGTTCTCTACTGGTATATTTACTCGCTATTGCATGTTTTGCTTACGCTTAGTGCCTTATATCTTTAAGATAAGAAAATGAACTGCTATAATTCTACGAACGACATTGGTACAAGAAACTGCATAGAAGTCACATGAGCTGGAGGTTTTATGGAAGCTGTATAAATTTATGCTAATAGGAAGGAAGCTAACGACATGACATACCAACACTAGGTTAGACCATTGACAGTTATTACACTGCATTTTTCGTGAGTAATTGAAATAGGAAGTGACACTTGACACAAGAAATACTCCACATGTTTGCTTCTGTTTGCCATAATTCTTGAAGTGGTGTACACACTGTGAAATATTATGATCATTAACACTTCGTAATCGTACTTACTTACTGAAAGTTATTCAAACTAAAGGCTGTTAGAGGTCATGTATGCATTTCTTTTATTTAATGATGGACAAGGAACCAAAATGTATCTTATAATTTATAATGAGTAGAAAATTTGGGTCAGATGGATTACACAGAGGTTGTGTGTGGACACTGTGTCTTCGGATTGTATGGGATGATGAATTGAAGTTGCACTAGGATTTTGTCTGTACTTGTTCGAGGAGACTGACTAGAGGAAAGAGTTGTTATGGAAGTGAAATGATATTGGTGCTGAGGTTTATATATATCGACGTAGTGAAGAGGTATTATTGAAGTATTAAGATTAAGTGATGATGATTGGAGTTTTCGTGGACAAGAGGTAAGGTAAATGATATTGATGATAAGGTTTATATGTATCGACGTATTGAAGAGGTATTAGTGAAGTATTGAGATTATGTGATGCTGATGATTATTGGAGTTTTGGTGGATAAGAGGTGAAGTAAGTGAGGAGCATATTTTTTTTGGTTGGTCTATATGGAACAAGGAGGATAAAGATGGCAGACCAGAACACTAAAGTAGCAGGAAGATTGTCTACACACACGCTTTGTTAAATCACTAAGTAGTACACTCCTGGAAATGGAAAAAAGAACACATTGACACCGGTGTGTCAGACCAACCATACTTGCTCCGGAGACTGCGAGAGGGCTGTACAAGCAATGATCACACGCACGGCACAGCGGACACACCAGGACCCGCGGTGTTGGCCGTCGAATGGCGCTAGCTGCGCAGCATTTGTGCACTGCCGCCGTCAATGTCAGCCAGTTTGCCGTGGCATACGGAGCTCCATCGCAGTCTTTAACACTGGTAGCATGCCGCGACAGCGTGGACGTGAACCGTATGTGCAGTTGACGGACTTTGAGCGAGGGCGTATAGTGGGCATGCGGGAGGCCGGGTGGACGTACCGCCGAATTGCTCAACACGTGGGGCGTGAGGTCTCCACAGTACATCGATGTTGTCGCCAGTGGTCGGCGGAAGGTGCACGTGCCCGTCGACCTGGGACCGGACCGCAGCGACGCAGGGATGCACGCCAAGACCGTAGGATCCTACGCAGTGCCGTAGGGGACCGCACCGTCACTTCCCAGCAAATTAGGGACACTGTTGCTCCTGGGGTATCGGCGAGGACCATTCGCAACCGTCTCCATGAAGCTGGGCTACGGTCCCGCACACCGTTAGGCCGTCTTCCGCTCACGCCCCAACATCGTGCAGCCCGCCTCCAGTGGTGTCGCGACAGGCGTGAATGGAGGGACGAATGGAGACGTGTCGTCTTCAGCGATGAGAGTCGCTTCTGCCTTGGTGCCAATGATGGTCGTATGCGTGTTTGGCGCCGTGCAGGTGAGCGCCACAATCAGGACTGCATACGACCGAGGCACACAGGGCCAACACCCGGCATCATGGTGTGGGGAGCGATCTCCTACACTGGCCGTACACCACTGGTGATCGTCGAGGGGACACTGAATAGTGCACAGTACATCCAAACCGTCATCGAACCCATCGTTCTACCATTCCTAGACCGGCAAGGGAACTTGCTGTTCCAACAGGACAATGCACGTCCCTATGTATCCCGTGCCACCCAACGTGCTCTAGAAGGTGTAAGTCAACTACCCTGGCCAGCAAGATCTCCGGATCTGTCCCCCATTGAGCATGTTTGGGACTGGATGAAGCGTCGTCTCACGCGGTCTGCACGTCCAGCACGAACGCTGGTCCAACTGAGGCGCCAGGTGGAAATGGCATGGCAAGCCGTTCCACAGGACTACATCCAGCATCTCTACGATCGTCTCCATGGGAGAATAGCAGCCTGCATTGCTGCGAAAGGTGGATATACACTGTACTAGTGCCGACATTGTGCATGCTCTGTTGCCTGTGTCTATGTGCCTGTGGTTCTGTCAGTGTGATCATGTGATGTATCTGACCCCAGGAATGTGTCAATAAAGTTTCCCCTTCCTGGGACAATGAATTCACGGTGTTCTTATTTCAATTTCCAGGAGTGTATATACTTTTTTTGGAGAGAGGAAGTAATTGCATATCTTGGCTCACTGACAGTTGTTCAGCAACCGTACAATTTGATCTGGCTTGGCAAACATTGGTCTTGACATGATGACTATGACGCTGACTAACTATTATTGACTGTTATACATTGCTGCCACTACTACTTGATACACATGATGAACATAAAATTTTGACAGAATTGCATTTACACAGTTAACACTATTCAATTACACAGTAGCACTAATGTGGATGAAAGATGAGTGAGTGTTTTTTGTGTGTTTTCCTTTCTCTATCCCAAATTGGTACCAACCTATCTCCTAAATATTATTTTACTTGTTGTTGTGGCTTGCACTGACACCCATGAAAATTATAGGTTTACTGATATTTGTGTATTTGTAATATTTAATATGACAATTATCTGATATCATTTGTGTGTTTATTATGATTTGTATGTTTAGTGTAAAAGCATTGTATGTGTATTCAAACTATTGTTCATGCCTGAACTGTCTGAATAGTGATGGTGCTGCACTTTTCAACATGATGTGTGACATTTAGTCATGTTTAATTTCTGCTGATGAACAGTGTGATTAGCGAAAGTGAATATTATGGACTGCGGTCAGCAGCTACTCAACATTACTGGGTGCCACTGATGGACTGTTTCTACTGAAAAGATGTTACTTGTTGGTGTTTGCACCTGTTCAACATTGCTGGTGCCACTAATGGAACTGCTTATACTGAAATGGTGTTACTTGTTGGTGTCTGCACCTATTCAACATTGCTGGGTGCCACTGATGGACTGCTTTTACTGAAAAGATGTCACCTGTTGATGTCTGCACCTGCTCAACATTGCTGGGTGCCACTGATGGACAGCTTCTACCGAAATGATGTCACTTGTTGGTGTCTGCACCTGCTCAACATTGCTGGGTGCCACTGATGGACTGCTTCTACTGAAAAGATGTCACCTGTTGATGTCTGCACCTATTCAACATTGCTGGGTGCCACTGATGGACTGCTTCTACTGAAATGATGTCACTTGTTGGTGTCTGCACCTGCTCAACATTGCTGGTGCCACTAATGGAACTGCTTATACTGAAATGGTGTTACTTGTTGATGTCTGCACCTGCTCAACATTGCTGGGTGCCACTGATGGACTGCTTCTACTGAAAAGATGTCACCTGTTGATATCTGCACCCGTTCAACATTGCTGGTGCCACTAATGGAATTGCTTATACTGAAATGGTGTTACTTGTTGGTGTCTGCACCTATTCAACATTACTGGGTGCCACTGATGGACTGTTTCTACTGAAAAAATGTCACTTGTTGGTTTTTGCACCTCTTGACCATTGCTGGGTGCTTCTGCTGGAACTGTCAACTGCTTATTCTTGAGCTATGGGAAGCGTTTATGTGAATATTTGTATAAACAGATTTTTTGTGTATTACTGTTTGTGAAAAGTTATGAGACTCTTACCTGCACATATTCGTCATTGTTGACGCTACTGATTGAACTGTTTAACCACATAATACTTGTGTAAACTATTATGTAAAGTCACATGTATTTAAAATGGTTCAAATGGCTCTGAGCACTATGGGACTCAACTGCTGTGGTCATAAGTCCCCTAGAACTTAGAACTACTTAAACCTAACTAACCTAAGGACAGCACACAACACCCAGCCATCACGAGGCAGAGAAAATCCCTGACCCCGCCGGGAATCGAACCCGGGAACCCGGGCGTGGGAAGCGAGAACGCTACCGCACGACCACGAGATGCGGGCAAAGTCACATGTATGAAAGAATTTGTATTGCTTACTGTATTTTATATATTAGGTTATTGAAAGGTCAGTGCAAAGCCAAAATTTTATCTAGTTATATGATATTTACGTATTAATATTATCTTTTATTTTTGTCTGTATTTTTTGACGAATTTGGTGGTATTTTCACCACCAATGCTGGCAAAATACCATCAAATTCTAGCCCGTGGAGGAAGGGCATATGAAAGGTGGCTACACTGAGCCACAGCGCCAGAGATCGCGCTAGAGAGTATTGTTCCGCCGCCTCCACTGGCAGTGATTATTGAGAACTCGTAGTGGGCAGTGCTTGGGGAGAGCTCGTGGTAGTCAGTACTTTTTAAGAACTCGTAGCAGAGAGTGTTTGTTGAGATGTGCTAGTAGGGAGTGCTTTCTGAGATGTGATACTGAAAAGTTCTTGTTGAGATGTGGTAATAGCGAGTCGGTGTGGAATATATTGTAATGATTAGAGTGATTTTGGTCAATATATGAAGGTAACGAAACTTGATTTATTTTTCATTATTTAATGTCGTAAATAATGATTCACTACAGGTTCAGTCAACAAAGCATCTGGCTTGTGTTCTGGGATTAGAGTGTAATTCTGGTTTTCTTGAGTAATTATGGTATTTCTATTTCCTTTAATTAATTCAGTAAAAATGATATTTAAAATTTCTTGTGTTGTTGAAGAAGAACCGTGCCAGATGCGTACGTTGAGTCATACTTCCACACACAGAACAGTTATACTTGTGCTTTGGTTTCGTAGGTTTTATAGTTGCTGGGGACTTAATTAATTAATTGTGTTAATGAAAATTTCCATTTCATTCTTTGTTGTTGTTCTATGCAGTCAGATTGCGTAATAATACTAGTCAGGGCCAACCGTTTACGAGACGTCGTAATCGAACAGACAGCTACTAAATCAAAAAATTAAAATTATTTTCATCATATTTTAACTAAGCCCCCATGCAATCTATGTTAAATCCTTAATTGCAGTGTAAGTTCATCTATTAATTGCCATATATTCAGAGTTAAATGGATCTGGTGTATGGACTATTTATTTATTACAGAATCTATTTCTCACTCTTTCATGAAGTTATTTGATTTTGTTTATGTTTCTGCCAAATAGAGAGTTCACAGTCACGAATTTTTTCGTCGAAATCGGACGGAAGTTGCATGCGGCGAAATATTTTCTCCGCGCCATATTCTACTGGTAAATGCATGATAAACTACGGTCCCTTAGGAAATTCGTATTGAGCTATGCAAAAATAATTGTATTTTGAAGAGGCATTTACTCTCCTCTGCAATGCAACTTCCGACTGATCAGACGATCCAACAAGAAACAGCCGCACACGGTCGGCGTTCGCAAATATATTTCCACCGCTGATTATAGCTATATTTTACAGCACAAAAGTAAACATATTGTTATAATTAGCGACTACGAACGGGGACATTTATAACTGTATGTTTATGTATACACATTACGTAAACATATCGTTATAACATGCAGTGCTCTCCGTTCACTTGCGCCGTTCATCAACTGATTTCCGTTTCCCGCACTTCTTCCGCTGTAAGGACACTCACTTCACCTTTTTGCACCCCTTAGACGGTCGACACAGACGCGAGGTCGCTCCGTCGTCATGTGACTGTGCTCCCCCCCCCTTCTCCTTCCCCCCCACCACACACCCCCACCCTCAGCCACCACTCCACAACGGTCCATTCATTGAGCGGTTAGTTTGGGGCGTCAGCGCTCTTATATCTCCTGCACCTTTTCCCTCAGGTAACGACACCAGGATCCTTTCGGTGGTTTTTATTTTACAGCCTCTTCTCGAATGCAGCTTATACACCAACGCCAGCCCTTTTTCCATTCCTCAAAATACTTCTCGAGCTCAATCGTTGGAATAGCTTTTAGATCTCTCAGCAATATGTTTGTATTCTCAGCCTTGCCTACAAAACCATGGTTCTTTAACAGAGAGAAGACGTATGGGGCCATATCTGACGAACTTGGAGACTGGGGCATTACGCATGAGTACAGTATTGTTTTCGGCCAAATATTTGCGAAAAAGTTACGAAGTCAGAGGGAGTGCATCATCATGATGTAAAAGCCATTGATAAATATCCGAACTTCACGCAGTGATGAACTCATACCTAATGCTCCTTATTGATCATTGGACACTCTGAAAAGATCTCACAGTCTACTATGCCGTTAACATCGAAGAACACATTTAATCGCTCTTAATGAGCTTTTTGTAGCAGTCTTGGAAATCTGGAATACGCGACACGGTTAAAATTAACACATTGTCACATTCCTAACAGCACAAGAAAAATAGCGCTAATATGACATACAAAACGCAAAATCACAAATTTCCCATTACTTTTGAACACATCTAGTTTATAAACCCTTTCATGGCGGTAGCCTCCCTTTCTTCGATGACTAGTGGTGTTGATGGTTGTACATTAGTGTCAGAATGTTAAAAAGAGTTAACAACACCTGTCGACCAATGGGACATTAGTCGAAGATTTTCCGACACTAGCATCTTCTGTTTTCGTTGCGCTCCACTAAATGTGCTTATTTGGCATCCAATATGGCCACATTTTAGACGGTTTACTTCCTTGATCTTCATGTTTATTTGGTATACGTGTGGTTCTACGCTGCGCTTCTCTCGGTAATGTTCATGATTCCGAAGTAATTCTCCATTTCTTCAGCCGTTGCCGTTTTGTAAAGACCTTTCTTTTTCTTTTATACTTATATTGCTCCAGGTAGCTGAGTGTTCAGTGCGACAGTACGTCATACCTAACGGCCCGGGTTCGATTCCCGGCTGGGTCAGAGATTTTATCCGCTCAGGGACTTGGTGTTCTGTTGTTCTTATCATCATCATTGCATCCCCATCGACACACAAGTCGCCGAAGTGGCGTCAAGTCGAAAGACTTGCAACAGGCGAACGGTCTACCCGCCGGGAGGCCCTAGCCACACGGCATTTCCATACACTTGTATTCCTGGTTTATTCCTTTTACCATGTTAATACGGATGGTCCTGTTTCAGTGGATCTAGTCTGATATAAACATCTTTTGGATGGCTTATTCACCATCAGTTTCGACCTTTCTAACCGTTGATAAGAAAAGCTCTTGATAGCTTTTCGTAAGAGTTTATTTATTCCCTCGTTGTCTGACAAAAATTAAATAAATTTTAGTGCATCTTACAACCATGTTCTAGGATTATACTTCTCTAGGACTATGTCTTTGAATTTCTTTTATTTTTAGATAAAATCTGATGAAACCTTAACCAGGCGTAACGCGTTATTTGTAATAAAAATAACTTTGCAGCTGAGACTGTCTCATTATGAAAGCATAAAACGATTGCTGTACAAATCAGCCTGTCATGGAGTAGGAAAACAATATACTTTTAAGTTAACGGTCTAAAGCACAATCGACAAATTACTAAGTTAATTCATGTAATCAAAGAATCACTAGTAGCATACTGGTAATGAAATATTGTATAATTTCTCTACAGGAAACAGTGGAAAAAATATTGAAAAATTAAAGGAACTTGTTGAACTAAAGATCTACAAATTCAAAGTCATGCTAGATTTGTCCAATAATTATTAACAATAGGTCTACAATGAACATAACGATTATTTTATATGTCCTTATATTACGCCAGGCTATAAGAGAAAGTCTATGTCACAAATTAAGAATTGGCGATATTTCTCTTTCTTCCTCTACAATGGAAATTGGCCACAAAACACGTAATGGTAGAAGTCTTTGTCGCCATCGGGAATGTAACCAAGATTTTCGAGCTGCTTCTTGATGATTATTTTCTTGTAATACGCACTGATAAGAGGAAGGACTACCTCACCACCATCGTACAGTTTCATCACTGAGAAAACTAACAGTTAAGTCACAAGTGACATAATATTTCCATTCTCGACAATAGTAAAGTGTTTATATTTGCGAAGTATGCTTGTTTAGGAAATTCGTGAAATCTTCTCGGGTGATCAGCCGAGTAAAGGCGTCGTCTTCTCGCAACGTTTCGAAGGGTTTCGTACCCATCATCTTCAAGCGAAGTGAAGTGATGGGTACGAAACCCTTCGAAACGTTGCGAGAAGACGACGCCTTTACTCGGCTGATCACCCGAGAAGATTTCACGAATGGAATACGCCGAGAAAGTCTCAAGTCACATGTTTAGGAAATGTTTCGTAATTTTCTTGAACAAATGTAGTCAGCCGTGATGAACAAGTCTTCTTGGCGTTATGTACCAGTTCATTATATTGATCTGGTGGGAACAAGAAGGAAAACATCCCATGAACATTTTCTTTTTTTATACTCACCCTTGGTGACTATGAGCCCACAAAAAAAAGCATCAGCAAGTTTTATTTTATTAACTCACTAGCTGTATTTATCTTTTGCGACGCGCATGACTGTTCCATTCATTTTTTCTTCTTGCAGTTATCCAATCAATTTCGAACATGGATGACAAAAAAGAACCCCAAGACCGTAATACCAGAAAAAACATATGGGGCCTGAGGAATTTCCCTAATCCATCACCAAAACTAGCAGCCCGTCTCAAAACAAAAAATTCGACGTCTTTTACCTAACACCGACTTTCGTATCTTTGCAGCACTGACAAATCTACGCAAACGCCGTTGCTCTCGGTCGTTAAATGAAGGCCGGCGGCAGTGCGTTATCTCTGGTGATAGGTAATGCCTGAAATTTGGCATTCTCAGCACTCTCTTGACACTATGGATCTCTCAATATTGAATTCCTTAACGATTTCCAAGATTGAATGTCTCATGTGTCTATTTCCAACTACCATTCTACATGCAAAGTCTCTTAATTCCAGGCCTGTGGCCATTTTCACATGAATCATCTGAAAAAAATGGCTGTAAGCACTATGGGACTTAACATCTGAGGTCATCGGTCCCATAGACTTTGAACTACTTAAACCTAACTAACCTAAGGACATCACACACATCCATGCCTGAGGCAGGATTCGAACCTGCGACCAAAGCGGTCGCGCGGTTCCGAACTGTAGCGCCTAGAACCGCTCTGCCACACCGGCCAGCTGAATCATCTGAGTGCAAACGACAGCTCCACCAATAAATTCTCTCTTATACCTTGTGTGTGTGATACTGCCGCCATCCCATGACTTGTGTCACTTCAGTGTATTTATCCTTTTGGACGTAGATGGCTACCTAAATTTATTTTGACTGAAATGTGGAGTGTTTTATTTCTTACTATTACCTATTCAATTTTTCCTGATGCAGTTTCCAAATAACAGTACAACATGAATTACAGAGAGTGCTTTATTTCCAGTAATGCACAGGCAGTACCTGTAGAATTTCTAAAGCCATTCCAAAAACCAGTAGCCCATCCCAAAATATACACTCGGTAAGTATCGTTGAGTTCTGAGTATTAGCCAGGCTATGCCAAGGGGCGAAGACCGCTCACTGTACGCAGACACTAAAGCAGGACTGAGCTGTAGGATTTGCAACAGTGTGGTATCTTGGTGCGCAGCCCCTGGCTGCTCCCGCTGCCAGTGATCCGCCGCTGAGCCCAGGGGACAGCCAGGTGGGGCAAGAGTGCTGGCGCTGGAGTTCCGACGTGCCCTGGCGAGAGCTCAGTCGGCCAGCCACCTGCGATCTCGCAGCTGCAGCCTCTTCCCTCCTCCCGTCTGGTGTCAGAAATATCCCAACCACACCAGCCTGGGCGACGCCTCATTAGAGACTGCGGCGCACGCCAAAGGCTGCCGCTTGGCCAGGTATCCTTCTGAACAAAGTAGCCGCCGCCGCCTGCGCTCTGTCTTCTCCACCTCACACATCCTCTGCCGTACTGACACCAGGTCTCCGTCTTATAGCGCTAAAATTAGTAGCCGACGTACTCTGCAGCTGTTGAAATGTAGGGCATTACCCGATTAGGACACGTGAACATAGAACCCCATTGCTCAAGTTTTCCATTGTTATTCTGGTCGTCAGTTGGAAGACTTGTTTGAGGCAGCTATCATCGCTAGTCTATCTTACACGGATCTCTTGATCTCTGCGTAACTACTGCTAGATACCCATCTCTCTTTTTAAATTCTCTAACCTAAATACCCAAAAAAGGGATCTAACTTTCGACAGTCCAACCCATTGAATGGTTCAAATGGCTCTGAGCACTATGGGACTCAACTGCTGAGGTCATTAGTCCCCTAGAACTTAGAACTAGTTAAACCTAACTAACCTAAGGACATCACAAACATCCATGCCCGAGGCAGGATTCGAACCTGCGACCGTAGCGGTCTTGCGGTTCCAGACTGCAGCGCCTTTAACCGCACGGCCACTTCGGCCGGCTCAACCCATTGAACGCCACACTTATTTTCTATCTACAAAAATGATCTTTTGAATAAGGTGGATAGCAATGTGCGGCAGTTTGCTGATGATACTGTGGTGTACGGGAAGTTGTCGTTGTTGAGTGACTGTAGGAGGATACAAGATGACTTGGACAGGATTTGAGATTGGTGTAAAGAATGCCAGCTAAGTCTAAATATAGATAAATGTAAATTAATGCAGATGAATAGGAAAAAGAATCCTGTAATGTTTGAATACACCATTAGTAGTGTAGCGCTTGAAACAGTCACGTCCTTTAAATATTTGGGCTTAACATTGCAGAGCGATATGAAGTGGGACAAGCATGTAATGGCAGTTGTGGGGAAGGCGGATAGTCGTCTTCGGTTCATTGGTAGAATTTTGGGAGACCGCTTATAAAACACTAATACGACTTATTCTTGAGCACTGCTCGAGCATTTGGGATCCCTATCAGGTCGGATTGAGGGAGTAAATAGAAGCAATTCAGAGGCGGGCTGCTAGATTTGTTACTGGTAGGTTTGACCATCACGCGAGTGTTGCGGAAATGCTTCGGGAACTCGGGTGGGAGTCTCTAGGGTAAAGGCGGCGATTCTTTTCGTGAATCGCTACTGAGGAAATTTAGAGAACCAACATTTGAGGCTGTCTGCAGTACAATTTTACTGCCACCAATTTGTATTTCGTGGAAAGACCACAAAGATAAGAGAGATTAGGGCTTGTACAGAGGCATATGGGCAGTCATTTTCCCTCGTTCTGTTTGGGAGTTGAACAGGGAGAGAAGTTGCTAGTTGGGGTACGAGGTACCCTCCGCCACACACCGTATGGTGGATTGCGGAGTATGTATGTAGATGTAGTAGATGTAGACTTCGTTTCCCCTGTCGATGACATGCTTCTGAGTAGTGAGTAGTCCGCATCCGGAGAACCGAGTGCAGTTTACATTACCCAAAGTGTTTCACTACTTAAAGAATTCTTCTGCCACGACAGCAAAAGAACTTATGACGGACGGAGCAAGCACGACATAACCACGAATTCCTCCCAGTGCCAATGTTCGTTTCTGAGCTACATCCTTAATTATTTTGTACATGCACTCCGATTTCTGACTTCCTCTACAATGTATGCTCCCCTAGTGCGTTGAAGTCATTCCCTGATGTCTTAACTGATGTCCTAACAACCTGTCCGTTCTTCTTGTCACCTTTTCTCACTTTTCTTTATTCCTCACAGATTATGCGGAGAACCTCGTCATTCTTATCAGTCCATCTAATCTTAACGTTCTTCTGCAGCATCACTTCTCAAATGCTTCCATTCTCTTCATTCTGGTTTTCCCATAGTCCAATACTATGCCCTAAACGTTCTCAGAAAGTTATTCCTCAAATTGAGACCTATATTTTTATTAATAGAATTCTCTTGGCCGCGATAGCCCTTCTAGCCAGTGCTAGTCTGCTATGTCCTCCTTGCTCTGTCACTCACAGGTTACTTTGCTGCTTAGGTAGCAGAATTCCTTACCTACATCCACTTTGTGATCCCTGACGTTATGTTTTTCGCTATTGCGACTCCTACTGCTTCTTATTACTTTCGTCTTTCTTCTATTTATTCTCATATAGTATTCTGTACTCATTAGACTGTTTATTCCATTCAACAGATCCTGTAATTCGTCTTCACTTTCTCTGAGGATGTGATGTCATCAGCGAAGCTTATCATTGATGTCCTTTCACCTTGAATTTTAATTTCACTTTTGAATCTTTCTTTAATTTTCGTCATCGCTTCTTCATGTATAGACTGAACAGGAGTGGTGAAACACTACATCACTGCCTTACACCCTTTTTAATGTGAACACTTCGTTCTTGGTCTTCCAGTCTTATCTTCACTCTTCTTTCTTGTACATATTTTGTGTTACCCGTCTTTCCCTACAACTTATCCTATTTCTCTCAGAATTTTGAATGTCTTTTACAGTTTAGAACTATTTTTCCAGATCGACAAATCCTATGAAGGAGTCTTTATTTTCTTCATTCTTGCTTCCATTATCAGCCGCAACGTCAGACCTGCCTCTCTGGTGCCGTTACGTTTCCTAAATCCACACCGATGGTCATCTTACAGATCCTCAATTTTACTTTCCATTCTTCTGTATATTACTGTTGTCAGCGACTGGGATGATTGAGCTGTTAAGCTTATTGTGCTATAATTCTCCCACGTGTCGGCTCTTGATATCTTCGGAATTGTGTAAATGATAATTATTGCCAGTGTCAAACACACAAATATGAACAGCCGTTTTGTTGCCTTTCCCCTAACCATTTTAGAAAGTAGTATCTTATTGTTGTTGTGGTCTTCAGTCCAGAGACTGGTTTAATGCAGCTCTCCATGCTACTCCATCCTGTGCAAGCTTCATCATCTCCCAGTACCTACTGCAACCTACATCCTTCTGAATGTGTTTATTGTATTCATCTCTTGGTCTCCCTCTACAATTTTTACCCTCCACGCTGCCCTCCAGTGCTAAACTGGTGGTCCCTTGATGCCTCAGAATATGTCCTACCAAGCGATCCCTTCTTCTAGTCAGGTTGTGCCACAAATTTCTCATCTCCCCAATTCTATTCAATACCTCCTATTTACTTATGTGATCTACCTATTTTCTGTAGCACCACATTTCGAAAGCTTCTATTCCCTTCTTGTCTAAGCTATTTATCGTCCACGTTTCACTTCCATTCATGGCTACACTCTATACAAATACTTTCAGAAACGACTTCCTGACACTTAAATCTATACTCGATGTTAACAAATTTCTCTTCTTCAGAAACGCTTTCGTTGCAATTGCCAGTCTACATTTTATATCCTCTCTACTTCGACCATCATCAGTTATCTAGCCCCCCAAATAGCAAAACTCCTTTACTACTTTACGTGTCTCATTCCCTAATCTAATTCCCTCAGCATCACCCGAGTTAACTCGACAACATTCCATTATCCTCGTTTTGCTTTTGTTGATGTTCATCTTATATCCTCCTTTAAAGACACTGTCCATTCCGTTCAGCTGCTCTTCCAGGTCCTTTGCTGCCTTTGACAGAATTACAATGTCCTCGGCGAATCTCAAAGTTTTTATTTCTTCTCCATGGATTTTAAGTCCTACTCCGAAATTTTCATTTGTTTCCTTTACTGCTTGCTCAACATACAGAGTGAATAACATCGGGGATAGGCTACAACCCTGCCTCACTCCCTTCCCAACTACTGCTTCCCTTTCATGCCCCTCGACTCTTATAACTGCCATCTAGTTTCTGTACAAATTGTAAATACCCTTTCGCTCCCTGTATTTTACCCCTGCCACCTTCAGAATTTGAAAGAGAGTATTCCGGTCAAAGTAGTATCTTATTTTATTAATTTAATGAAATTTATAAATGAAGATAATTACAATATGAAACTAAACACCAACTGTCAAGTTCATTTCAGTTCCAAGTTTGCATCTAAATAAATAATTTGATTTGTAATAGGCAAGAGAAAGATTTTGGAGTATGAAATTGTTCATGGTTTATTTCTTTTCCCCTATCTCGACTCATTGCAACTGTGCAGGTCAGGCGTTCTTGTCTCACTAGAGGGTGCATATGTTGGCGAGACAGCAGAGGCAGTGCCACGCTGAAACCCAGCTGTTTGCAATTGGATGCACAGAACCAAATTGGGCACATCATCGGGAAGCCAACGCCAGGGTCATAGTTAGGAACCAGCTGACAAAACATCACCGGGAACCATGCATTGAGGTTGTTTGAAATTGGAAGGCTGTTGTCAGGTCATAGTGAGTTCCGAGTAGGCAGCGGAAACGTCAATTTCGACTTCAGTCAGCACTGAAGGCCATTGTGAGCAGCAGCCGACAAGTTGTGGAGTACACAGGAACCTTGTATTGCATGTTGACTGAACTTGCTTCACTTCAGCGTGGCTTGGCTCAGGAGTTGTCACGGGGTGCATTTTGGTTCAGGTAAGGGAGACTTTTGTTGGTCACTGAGGAAAACAGATCCTGCGGAAGCTGTCATGGGGCCAAGAGCAGCGCGGATGTAGCAGCAGTGAACTGTAATGGTCAACATGTGTGTGGCTGGCCGTAACTTAGATATTATCGATCTGTGCTAGCAGACGTTGTCTTCCTTCTAGCACTCAGAAGATGGCAGGTTGTAGGCTGACAGGAAGGGCGGTCGACAGTTTCGGTTCCGGCGACACAGAGCAGATCATGAAGTGACATGTGCTATTTGTCACCGTAATTGCTGGCTGTCATAGTTCTCACCAACTTGGCTACAGAAGGCAGTGGACACCAAGATTCGTGTAGCCGACCTGGTATAAATTGTTGCTATGGGGAAGCACGGAGAGCCCTCAATGAATCTGATTGTGCCAATTTGTAATTAACGGTATTTGCAAAGTGTGGCTAGGCTGATATCTGAACTTACCATTAATGCTCTGAATTTCGAAACGTGGCGAGGCCATTGTGGGATCATTGTGTATTAGCGATAAATCATTTTACCTTTAGCTTGTTTATGCCTTATCAAAAACTGGTTCAAATGGCTCTGAGCACTATGGGACTCAACTGCTGAGGTCATAAGTCCCCTAGAACTTAGAACTACTTAAACCTAACTAACCTAAGGACATCACACACATCCATGCCCGAGGCAGGATTCGAACCTGCGACCGTAGCGGCCGCGCGGCTCCGGACTGAGCGCTTAGAACCGCTAGACAACCGCGGCCGGCTATGCCTTATCCTCGTAGATTCTATAGTAGGTGGTATATCCGTGTAGATTGCGTTTTGCTGTCTGTTGTCTGTCTGTAATATTTGGAGGTGTTGGCAATAGTCCAAAGTACGAGGGCAGTTCAATAAGTAATGCAACACATTTTTTTTTCTCGGCCAATTTTGGTTGAAAAAACCGGAAATTTCTTGTGGAATATTTTCAAACATTCCCGCTTCGTCTCGTATAGATTCATTGACTTCCGACAGGTGGCAGCGCCGTACAGAGCTGTTAAAATGGCGTCTGTAACGGATGTGCGTTGCAAACGACGGGCAGTGATCGAGTTTCTTTTGGCGGAAAACCAGGGCATCTCAGATATTCATAGGCGCTTGCAGAATGTCTACGGTGATCTGGCAGTGGACAAAATCACGGTGAGTCGTTGGGCAAAGCGTGTGTCATCATCGCCGCAAGGTCAAGCAAGACTGTCTGATCTCCCGCGTGCGGGCCGGCCGTGCACAGCTGTGACTCCTGCAATGGCGGAGCGTGCTGAACACACTCGTTCGAGATGATCGACGGATCACCATCAAACAACTCAGTGCTCAACTTGACATCTCTGTTGGTAGTGCTGTCACAATTGTTCACCAGTTGGGATATTCAAAGGTTTGTTCCCGCTGGGTCCCTCGTTGTCTAACCGAACACCATAAAGAGCAAAGGAGAACCATCTGTGGGGAATTGCTTGCTCGTCATGTGGCTGAGGGTGACAATTTCTTGTCAAAGATTGTTACAGGCGATGAAACATGGGTTCATCACTTCGAACCTGAAACAAAACGGCAATCAATGGAGTGGCGCCACACCCACTCCCCTACCAAGAAAAAGTTTAAAGCCATACCCTCAGCCGTTAAAGTCATGGTTACAGTCTTCTGGGACGCTGAAGGGGTTATTCTGTTCGATGTCCTTCCCCATGGTCAAACGATCAACTCTGAAGTGTATTGTGCTACTCTTCAGAAATTGAAGAAATCACTTCAGCGTGTTCGTAGGCACAAAAATCAGAACGAACTTCTCCTTCTTCATGACAACGCAAGACCTCACACAAGTCTTCGCACCCGAAAGGAGCTCACAAAACTTCAGTGGACTGTTCTTCCTCATGCACCCTACAGCCCCGATCTCGCACCGTCGGATTTCCACATGTTTGGCCCAATGAAGGACGCAATCCGTGGGACGCACTACGCGGATGATGAAGAAGTTATTGATGCAGTACGACGTTGGCTCCGACATCGACCAGTGGAATGGTACCGTGCAGGCATACAGGCCCTCATTTCAAGGTGGCGTAAGGCTGTAGCATTGAATGGAGATTACGTTGAAAAATAGTGTTGTGTAGCTAAAAGATTGGGGAATAACTTGGTGTATTTCAATGCTGAATAAAACAACCCCTGTTTCAGAAAAAAAATGTGTTGCATTACTTATTGAACTGCCCTCGTATATCATTCTAGAGAGTCATTGGGCTTGCTGCTGTTTTATTTTGGTGCTCTCTTGTAAAGTCATTTGCGGTAGGAAGCAATATTGTTTATCAATATTTCTTTATTTTGATATGTAATTTGCTATCTGAATTTGAATGAAAGGGGTTGAGTGTAATGGTTTTTTGTATTCGTCTGGGCCCTAGTACTTCCCTCACCCCCTCTCTTCCTCTGCCAAAGTCTACTCCCACCCAAACCAAGCGCCACAAAATCTTTAAGCTCAATGCCGGTTCTTGACGTAACAAGTGGCTCTTCCTATTTACCCTTTTTCGACTTGTGTTTTTTGATCCCCAATGAAATTTCGTCTATGAAGTAGGAAGATGATAGCTGATACTCAAGACCAGTTCAAGGCCCAAGAAATACAAGGTGCCGCGTGGGGTGGCAATCTGAGAGGGGTGACAGAGACGCCCATGGGCAAAATTTTTATTCACGCTGTATTGCAATTAACAGTGAGTGAAACTATACCACAATAAACGAAAACATTTCAGCAAATATGGGTCTGCAAAAAGACCGTGCGTGGTTAAGCGTTAGATTTGTCCTAGTCAGGAGAAATGTATTGGAAACGTGAGATTTTGCATCGTGCCCATCTAACTAGGCTGATTTCGCCAATGGGCTATCTTAACAAGAACTTCCGCTTCAGCACGTTGCAGTTAACTCTACACTGTTAAAGGAATTGTACCTCTTGTCTTCTTCACATTTGGATCCCCTCAGTGATTTACTAATTCTTTCAAATAGTCTGGAGATCTCGTAAATCTTCACATGACTGTACATTTCTACCTAACAATTTATTGTCGTTCTATCCACCTCACTCCTACCCAAAAATATCTTCGCCTCACCCTTGACCGCCACATCACCTGGACACGCCATCTCCTTACAGTCCAACGCAAAGCCCACAACAGACCCCGCTTTCCAAAACTCCTGTACAGCCAGACATGGAGACTGCATCCTTCCACCATTCTTCACACCTACAAATCGTTGCTCCATCCTATCCTTTGTTATGCCAGCGTCGCTTGGATTTCGACCCCTCCCATATTCTATATACAGCCCTCCAAATCCCAGAATGCTGTACACTCTACTCGCCCCCCCCCCCCTACCGTATCTACCTTCCATCACCCACACACATCATGACCTCATCGCCTTCCCCCAACTTCTCCTTTTCCTTGTACACATCCGCACCCTGTATATGATCCGCCAACTCGATCCCCCCCCCCACCCCCATGGTGTCCCCTTTCCTCTCCACCCCCAGCCCACTGCCACACCTTTACCATTGTGTCCTGCCCTCACTCCATCTCCACACCTTCCACCTCCTTTCCCAAGACAACTTCCAGTACCTACTCCTCTAGATGATGAGCTTCGACCTAACATCTACCCCTCCTACCAACTCTAAATCCATCTTCCTCCCCCCCCCCACTCCTCAAGGCTCCCGCTCCCCTTCCCTTCCCTTCCCCACATTGTTTGTCACTTATAAAACAGAGTGCTCCCACATGTGTTGTCAAATGAATAAAAGGTAAAGGGACAACATCCATAGCACCAATAAAGTTAAAATTACATGGCAACTAGACGAATTCACGTGGACTAAACTGAGGCGCCGCACAGCCCTTCTGACTTGCCATGTAGATGTCAAGTGGCACCATTGTATTAACCAGCGACATACTGAAATATTTCGAAATTAATATAATGAAAATTTTACACGATTTATAAAGCAAAATATATACTAGAGGAATCACAAAGGTCAATATTTACACCCAATTTATAAACAAAGACATGACGCATTTCACCAATGTAAGTTACACATAGAGAAGAACATGATTGTAACAAACCTTTGTAATCCTTCTACAGTGTCATTATGTGCTGCATCCTTCCACCACCCTCCACACCTACAAATTCCTCATCTGTGCTATTCTTTGTTATGCAGGTATTGCTCGCATCTCTGCACCACCCCTCCCCCCCCTCCCCGCTTTTATAAGGCCCTTCAACTCCAAGAATGCCACATGCTCTGCATTGCCTTCCGTATCTGTCTTCCTTCCGCCACCTAATCCCCTTCTCCCACCTCCTCCTTTTCCTCCAACAACTCCACATGCTTTGCGCTGTCTGCAGGTTTTATCCCCTCCACCCCTGGTTTCCTCCTTCCTCTCCATATCCCACCCATTGCCACACTTAGCTGTGTCATCTATCCTTCCTACCAACTGTAGCCTGGCCCTGTTTCCTCCCTCCCCAGGGCCCCCCTTTTCCTCTCCCCTCCTTCTCCCAGAGCGTATTTTCCTCCTTCCCCCCTGAGTCCCTGCACACCCTCCTCAGCTATTTTCCTCTCCCATCCCTTCCCTCAACGGCTCCCCACCTCATCCCTCTTTATCTCCCCACCTTCTCACCTCCTTTTCCCTTCTCCCTTGTCCCCTACCCCTGGCAGCTCCTCGCAGGTTTTTATTCATTATCAAGTGTGCTGCGTTAGTGTTGTGTTTGGTGCTGTTATATAGTGTCACCACATGATGTGGTTTTAATTGTGTGCTTGACCTGTTTATCATCCATGATTGTTCATGTAACTTTTTACACTTGACCGACATTTTAACATTTGTTTTGCTCCAGTGATTTTAAGTGCACAACTACTATGGCTCTAAGCACTATGGGACTACAACTACAACTTACAACTACTTAAACCTAACTAACCTAAGGACATCACACACACCCATGCCAAAGGCAGGATTGGAACCTGCGACCGAAGTGGTCGCGCGGTTCCAGACTGTAGCGCCTAGAACCGCTCGGCCTCTCTGACCGGGGCACAACGAATAGCCAGTGTGTTCTTTTCACTTTACTTCGATCTTTAACGGTACCCCTCTGCATGTCACGTATTAGTGTATATTTTAACTCCCACAGCGGTTGGATTGTGAAGATCAATAGGAAAGAATAACACTAATCAACAGCCATTTTACATCTGGGACGCGATACATCAACTAGTATGTATTTTGGTGTGTAGAATCCGAGTATACCTTGCAAAATGTTCTAGCACGTACCATTTTTGAGTTATTAGGGTTATAATGGAATGTAGTCGAATTAAATCGAGTGATGCTGAGGGTATTAGATTAGGAAATGAAACACTTAAAGTAGTGAAGGGGTTTTGCTATTTTGGGGAGCAAAATAACTGATGATGGTCGAAGTAGAGAGGATATAAAATGTAGACTGGCAATGGTAAGCAAAGCGTTTCTGAAGAAGAGAAATTTGTTAACATCGAGTATTGATTTAAATGTCAGGAAGTCGTTTCTGAAAGTATTTGTATGGAGTGTAGCCATGAATGGAAGTGAAACGTGGACGATAAATAGTTTGGAAAAGAGGAGACTAGAAGCTTTCGAAATGTGGTGCTACAGAAGACTGCTGAAGATTAGATGGGTAATCACATAACTAATGAGGAGGTATTGAATAGCTTTGGGGATAAGAGGAGTTTGTGGCACAACTTGACTAGAAGAAGGGATCGGTTGTTAGGGCATGTTCTGATGCATCAAGGGATCACCAATTTAATATTGGAGGGCAGTGTGGAGGGTAAAAATCGTAGAGGGTGACCAAGAGATGAGTACATTAAGCAAATTTAGAAGGATGTAGGTTGCAGTAGGTACTGGGAGATGAAGAAGCTTGCACAGGATAGAGTAGTATGGAGAGCTCCATCAAACCAGTCTCAGAACTGAAGACCTCAACAACAACAATTTTTTTTTATTTTTCGTATTCAGTATTTCGATGTTTGCTGTTCTTCTGTTTCGATTGTTTAATTGTTTAATTGTTTTGTAGTTTTTCATTAGCAGAGGAGAGCTAGAAGATCAACAAATCGTCGGTAAATGTTTTTTTGGTAATCCAGTGGTATGAAAGAGCTCCTCAGGGAGTGTTTCCTGTGAATGACAGTGGAAACTTTTTGTCTTTAAAACTTACTCGAAGAAAAATCGCATCGGAGAAGCAAGGTTACCCAAGAGACTCATGGGTTCAGCAGTAGAGGGTAGGAGGAGTCGGGGTAGACCAAGGAGAAGGTACCTGGATTCGGTTAAGAATGATTTTGAAGTAATAGGCCTAACATCAGAAGAGGCATCAATGTTAGTACTCAATAGAGGATCATGGAGGAATTTTATAAGGGGGACTATGCTCCAGACTGAACGCTGAAAGGCATAATCAGTCTTAAATGATGATGATGATGATGATGATGATAGGTGTATGATAAATGTCAGCAATGAGCATATTTTCATGAACCAGCGACAAAACTGCGTAGCCGGTAGTGAACAGATTACATAATATGTTAACATAACCACAGATTTTCATTTATAAAACAAAAAATGGCATCACGAAGATCCAGAATGTTATGGAGCCAAGTTGAAACGGCACTGTGCAAGTTGGTGGTGGCTCTATAATGATGAGCGCCATGTTTACGTGGAATGTATGGGGTCGTCAGGTCGAATTGATCCGATCATTGAGTGTGGATGGTTACGTTTAGCTACTTGGAGATAATTTGCAGAAATTAATGGACTTCAAGTTTCCAAATAAATATGGAATTCATATGAGTGACATTGCGGCATGTCACCGGTATCCAGTGGTCCGCGATTAGTTTGAAAAACATTCTTGACAGTTCGAGGGAATGATTTGGCCACCCAGCTAGCCCGACTTGAATCCCATTGAGCATGTATGTTATAAAATCTAGAGGTCACTACGTGCACAAAATTCTGCACTGGCAACGTTTTCGCAGCGCGGGATTAGCCGAGCAGTCTACGGCGCTGCAGTCATGGGTGCGGCTCGTCCCGGCGGAGGTTCGTGTCCCCCTCGTGCATGAGTGTGTGTGTTTGTCCTTAGGATAATTTAGGTTAAGTAGTGTGTAAGCTTATGGACTGATGACCTTAGCAGTTCAGTCCCATAAGATTTCACACACATTTTTGGCAACGGTTTCACAAGTACCTCTCTCCTATTGGGAAAAATCCAGGTCATTGTCCCCGACAGGCACACGGTTTTGATCAGCCAGAAAGCTTCGTAAGGGCAGACACTTTCCTGTAGAGTGAAAGATTCATTACCAGTACTAAGAGACGCCTTCGCCTGGATTTATTTTTCCGTAGGATTCAGTATTCAGAGAATGCACTATCACTACCTTCTGGAAAAAGGAAAGAGAATTTTATTGCAGGTCGGCGAGACTCTAGCCCTCTTCCCACCATCTGGTAGCAGTGGCGAGGGCTTTTTATACGTGTTTCTGGAATACTGGTTGCGGTAATTGCACGTCTTCTCGGCGTTATGAATCTCGAACTCGCAATAAGCATGTTCCCTCCCGGAGGCGAGTCTTCACGCTCTCTTGCGTGCCGCTTAGAATACGGCAGCCGAGTCCGATAAATTCTTAGTTCCGCGTTAATTTCCCCCTGCTCTTCCATTTTTCTGTCAGCCGCGCCGTCCTCGCGGACCGAGCCGGCACCGAGGCTGTTTGTATTGGCCGGCGGAGTACTTGCTTTCGTTTAATAAATAACATGATGCATGGTTGCACTACACGCAACACTTGGCTCCGTATTTCTTTCGGCCGGCGGCGTTTAGAGCGGTCGTGATGAATGGTCTCCGCACTCGCCTCCTATATATACGCCGGCGAGCATCTGCGAGATATTTATAGGCCAGACGCCGTCCGGCCCGTAGCTCACTGCTGAATAATTCCGCATCGCCCGAGACGTGATGGCCTCCGCAGTGCGTTGCTCACCTTAGCTTTCATCGCCAATCCGCGCCTGCAGTTTGTCTGGCGGCGACTATAGCCGCTAATCGGAACGGCTCTACTGTTTTAACTTCCGGACACTGCAAATCCGTCCTGAACCAAGAGCACAACAATTCATATACAATGATGGTCACACCAAACATATGTCAGTGTCTACGGAGACAAACCGCACGCCGGCAGCAAATATTACATGTGAATGATCTTCCTCTTAAAATTCAACAAGCAAAATTAATACTTTTTGCAGACGATCCTAGTGTTCTAATAGATCCTATTAGAAAGAAGGCAACATAGGAGCTCTGAGCACAATGGGACTTAACTTCTGAGGTCAGTAGTCCCCTAGTACTTAGAACTACTTAAACCGAACTAACATAACGACATCACATACATCCATGCCCGAGGCAGGATTCGAACCTGCGACCATAGCGGTCACGCGGTTCCAGACTGTAGCGCCAAGAACCGCTCGGCCAACCTGGCCAGCAGGCAACAGAGGAGCTAGCAAATGATATTTTTCAAAGTTTATTAAGCGATTCCCTGAAAATGGACTGTCCCTAAATTTTGTAAGAACACACTATTCGATTCTGTGCAACAAGTAGAGTCTTGCCAACATTTGGTGTAGAACTTGAGTGGGAGTTGGTAGGTAGCGTAGAATACCCCTGTTTTGTGTGTGGAGATACTGATGAAAACTTGAACCGGAAGAAGTATATTACTGAGCTTCACCAATAATTAAGTTCAGTCACGTTGGTTCTTCGTATAATTGTTAATCTAGAAAACAAATACATCAAGCTCCCGAAATATTATGCATGTTTAAACTTAAGTCGTATGGAATGATTTTATGCGGTAACTCATCAATAAAACGAGCAGACATTATGATAACCGAGCAGCTGGTAGTAGTTTGCATCTCACGAGTGATTTCTTCCTCCGATTTCATGCGATTTTTTACAAGCACCGTCTGCAATGCTCGACAGGCCCCGCCATCAGTGTGCGAGGTATGGCTGGCCTCGGCTTCGCTGTGGTTGTTCCTGCGCTTTTTCGTTGATAATCACATCACCAAGAGTCGACCTGGGCGCTTTAGAAAGTTTCGAATGTCCCTGACGGCTATGTTACTCAGGTGACATGCAGTGTCCTGTCCTCATCCGAAGTCTTTGAGGTCTCCTGACCGACTGCTGCTCTACATACAATACAATATTACTCGCCTCCTTTTATGTTTGAGGGTCCACCTCTTGTGACATAGAGTGGCCAACTCCACATTACATAGGGTTATCAGGATACTTTTGATCAAATAATGTATATGCACGTCACTAGTGATCGATAAGCGGCACAGACTAGAAGAGAATGGAAACTTTTGAAAGGTAATGATACGGAAAAATACAGAAATTATATGGTTAGATCAAGTAACTGAGTAGCTGCTGAATAGAACTGCGTGGAAAAGAAGATAGGAGAATATGATTAAATGCAGGGAAATGTTGACAGGATGTCTCCTGAAACGTAAAATGGTTCAAATGGCTCTGAGCACTATGGGACTTAACATCTGAGGTCATCAGTCCCCTACAACTTAGAACTACTTAAACCTAACTAACCTAAGGACATCACACACATCCATGCCTGAGGCAGGATTCGAACCTGCGACCGTAGCGATAGTGCGGTTCCAGACTAAAGAGCCTAGAACCGCTCGGCCACACCGGCCGGCTCCTGAAGCGTAAAGAAATAGTTGATTTTGTAATACAGGTTGCTTGGAAAGTAGAATTTGTACTTAGACATCAGTTCGTATAGTAAGCAGGTTCGTTAGGATGTAGTTACCCAGATATGAAAAGACTTGCTTAGGATAGAGAGCATAACCCTACCAGTCTTCGGCTCGTCGTTCAAACGAACGCTGCAAAACATTTTTTTTTTTTTTTAATCGGGGCATGAACAGTAATCACTACTGCTAGAACATCTTACAGAACAATCGGTTTCAGCTGAATAACAAATGTGTGTGTCTCTAACACTGTGATCCTTTTACCTGGACCATTTACTGTCATATTTTCGTTCAGTGATTAAAATGACTCTGTTTAGTATCTTGGACATCTCGCTGAGCTAAGTGACACAGTGTTCTTTTACACTGACCTCGCATCATGGTGGAATGGAGCTGGAAATCCACCCACCCTTCCACGTATAAGTTTTCGATGGGATTCCCTAATATTTTCAAGACAAATTCCGGGCTGGTTCCGACGTAGTGTCTACGGGATCTTTGTCGACTGGATGTTAAGTCCTAGTCTCCATTCCCTCTTCGGATGCCTTTTTTTTCCTCTCAGATGATTTAAGCATTTGGTTGCTTCAAGACATTTTCTTCTGCCCATATAATTATGCGAAAAGATGAGCTCTGCAATAAAAGCATGTTTCAACGTAAAAGCGGGCATTTCTCGGTGTAGGGGTAAGGTGCATCGCTGTATTTTATAGCGTGCAAATTTCGTTACACTTATAATCAGAAAACATGCGTTCGTATTTCTGCGGAAAAGGAAATCCTAACACCAAATTCAAATATCTCCCTTAAAACAATTCTATAATAAGTTTATTACGAGTATTTCACTACGCATTATAAATGTAAAACTTAATACTTTTCTTAATTAAGAGAATGTTATTCCCACGTCACAGCATGTTTCGTACAGTCGAGGTGACAAATTTCAATTTACCTAGTGGCTTGCAGACCAAAAACAGTGAGAACGCTGTAGGTAGTTAATTCCCAGGAGCTTGGAGCGAATGCAGCTACTCAACTGATGTAGCCTGCCGTCGTTGTCAGATGGAGCTGAACAATCTCCGGAAATTAACCTTCGACGGATACCGCGCCATCTGAGGAGCCTTGCCAGGCTCCGTGCGGCTCCCCCCGTCGGGGGTCCGAGTCCTCCATTGGGCGTGGGTGTGTGTGTTGTCCATAGAGTAAGTTAGTTTAAGTTAGATTAAGTAGTGCGTAGGCTTTGGGACCGATTACCTCAGCACTTTGGTTCCGTATGACTGTAAATAGGCTGTTTATGTGTTTGTATGTTGGCAGCACTAAGTAGGGCTCTGCATTAATAACTCTGACAGCGCTGTGAGCACTCTGTGGGAGAGTCTGTGGCTGGTCGAACTAGCTGTTGGAGTTGAACTGCCAGCAGTGATGGAGGTTGGGAGTGAGTGGTCAGCAGTGATGAAGGTTAGAGGTTAATAATTACCAGTGTGGGAGGTTTACAGTATTAGCTCGAGCGGGCGGTCTGAATGTGTGTCCGTCATGGAGATTTATTACTCATGATTATATAATTTTTTGAACTGGTTGTCACTTGATTAAGAGCCGGCCGTGGTGGCCAAGCGGTTAAAGGCGCTACAGTCTGGAACCGCGCGACCGCTACGGTCGCAGGTTCGAATCCTGCCTCGGGCATGGATGTGTGTGATGTCCTTAGGTTAGTTAGGTTTAAGTAGTTCTAAGTTCTAGGGGACTGATGACCTTAGAAGTTAAGTCCCATAGTGCTCAGAGCCATTTGAACCATTTGAACTTGATTAAGGTAAAATCTTTCCTTTGCTAACAAGAAGCCTGTTAGTAGTTACAGCCTACAGTAGTTAGAATCTTTAGATGGCTTCATTGGTGTTTGCTGCATTGCTTTAGTTAGTGTAAAGAAGATTTTCTGTGAGGTAGTTGACTTATGTATCGGTTATTGTTAGGATTTCTTCTTATTCAGGGCCATTCTTTTGTATTATTTGAAGTCATGTTATCATTTTTCAGCAGTCAGACTGCATTGCACTAGGATATTGCGGGTCAGTGTTGATATCATAAGAATAAGTAAAGAGAAAGTAGTCTCAGTACGTTCAGTTTCACTCACGAGTTTCAGAATTCTATTAAGAAGTTTCAAGAACTTACCACAAATTTCCAAAAATTTCGGATACTGCTGACAGCACTGTGAGAGGTACCCAAGCTTACACAAAGTGGCATTCTGCAGTGTAACCAGGCACTACAGCACCACTAGTTATGCTATGATTTGTATGACAGAAGAACTCACTTGATCTCCCTTAAGTGACTATATAATAGGGAAACGTTAGAATCAAATATCTCGAAAAGTTCTTGACCGATTTACTGTACTTCAAATTTTTACTTGGGTTTGTAATGAGCATTTGGACGAACGCAAGTGTTTCAACAAACAATGCACAGGTTTTCTGTGGATAAGGCGGACACGAAATGCGGTGCTGGAGTCTGTTGTGAAAATGTGCAATTTTTTTCGCTTTTCACAGTCAGTTTTAACTACGACAGCAGGTAATTTAAACCATCAGATAAACTGTTTCCACCGTTTACGTCCCTCCTTTTTAGCACATTTTTAAACGAAATTGTATATGCAGCAATGGCAGATTAATTTTTCTTCCTCGCAGTCGTTTTTCACAGAAAACAGAAACGTTTAATTTATAATTTATCAGCATATCATTATACTACTATGGTAGCTTGAATATGCAATAACAATAAACGAGGCCTAAGGTAAGAGAGGGGGATCAAGAGGAGATACAGGTAGGCAGAGAAGGAATGGAGGAGGGTGGGGAGAGGTGGAAGCAGGAGATGAACAGAGAGCGGGGCAGGAGGACACGAGAGAAAAGGGAGCAGGAGAAAATGGACGGAGGGGGGGGGGGGATAAAAGGATTAACAAAGAGCGAGGAGAAGAGATCAGCAGAGAGACGGGGGAAGAAGCAGACAAGGACGTATATCCAATTCCCACACATACACTATGGGGTCTAAAGCACCCAGACACCCCCAAAAACTTACGTTTTTCATATTAGGTGCATTGTACTGCCACCGATTACCAGGCACTCCACATCAGCGACCTCGGTAGTCATTAGACATCGCGAGAAAGCAGAATGGGGCGCTCTGAAGAACTCACAGGCTTCGAACGTGGTCATGTGATTGGTTGTCACTTGTGTCATACATCTGTACGGGAGATTTCCACTGTCTGATATCCTAGATCTATTGTCTCCGATGTGATAGTGAAGTGGAAACATGAAGGAACACATACAGCACAAATTCCGACAGGCCGACCTCGTCTGTTGACTGACAGAGGTCGCTGACAGTTGAAGGGGGTCGTAATGTGTAATAGGCAGACATCTATCCAGACCATCACACAGCAATTACAAACTGCATTTCAAGGTCGAGCGGCTGCTCATAAGCTTAAATATTGGACGATTGAACAGTGGTAAAACGTTGTGACGAATCACAGTGCACAATATGTGGCGATCCGATGGCAGGGTATGGGTATCGCGAATGCCCGGGAACCCTCATCTGCCAGCGTTTGTAGTGCCAACAGTAAAATTCGGAGGCGGTGGTGTTGTGGTGTGTCGTGTGTTTCATCGAGGGGGCTTGCACCCCTTATTGTTTTGTGTGGCATTATCACAGCAAAGGCCTACACTGATGTTTTAAGCACCTTCTTGCCTCCCACTGTTGAAGAGCAATTTGGGGATGGCGATTGCATCTTTCAACACGATCGAGAATCTGTTCATAAAGCATGGCCTGTGAGGGAGTGGTTACTCGACAATAACGTTCCTGTAATATACTGCTCTGCACAGAGTCCTGACCTGAATTCGGCCCTTGGCATGTTTTGGAACGCCGACTTCGTGCGAGACCTCTCCGACCGACATCGATACCTCTCCTCAGTGCAGCACTCCGCGAAGCATGGGATGCCATTCTCCAAGAAACCTTCCAGCACTTGACTGAACGTACGCCTGCGAGAGTGGAAGCTATCATCAAGGCTAAGGGTGGGCCAACTCCATACTGAAATCCAGCACTACCGATGGAGGGTGCCACAAACTTGGAAGTTATTTTAGCAAGGTGACCGGATACTTTTGACCCGATAGTGTATTGTAAATTGCGCAGTATTGCTGGGTTTGCTAGTGTGAGATAATATGGATGCAGAATGTACAGTTACAGGCACGGACACACTCACGGACCCTCCGTGCATGATTGAAACTTTCTGTTGTTCTAGAAACATAAGCATGAATGGTTACAGTGCAGCACTGACAAATCCATGCATGGTTGCCTCATAAACAAAATTCAGTTTTCCAATATTCTCTTCTCCTCTTTGTTTAAAACCTTTATTAGGAAATTTTTTGGGATATTGGCACTGGCATTGGCCATAAATGAGGATTCGAGAACAAGCTACAAGGTGAAAGAGTTTAGATACTGGACTCTTAAGAGTATCCGCTGGTTTTCCCAAATCTGTTTCGGTGAACTACGGAATATTTTTGTCATTAAAACCACAGTCAATATTTCGTTGTCAATGAGACTTGAGTATGTCATCTGAACTCGCATTTATTATGTACAACGATTTGCTTGGTGAGGCTAATTCCATTTGTCAGATAATACGAGCTTGAAGAAAGAGATGTTCAGACAGCCGTGCCTGAAAAAAATACAGAATTCATTTTTTTTAAAATATAGAGCAATCTCAAACTCTGTTCCGACAATTACAAACTTTAAGAAAGTGACTTGTTGCAGTTTTATATATTTACAGTTTTAAGCTTGACCTGCTGATATTCCAGTTTGCTACTCCTGTCTGAAGTGTAGTGTTGAAGGCGGCAAGATTTTGCCACCAAACATACGTAATTGTCACGACCCTTGTTTATGTTTTCTTTGTATGTTACAGGATTTTTAGGTGGGGTTATCGAATTATAAATCATTTATTGGGTGATATGAGTAGCCTCATACTAACGTATCTGTAGAGTTGCACGCTTTGAGGATAATTTCGGCTATCACTGACAGCAGGGAGAATAAGGGCGTCTGTGGTATTCGAAATAGACTCTGGCCGAGGGCTACGGGCAGGCCAGTTTTTATGGTTCTGAAAGTAATGGGACGATGGGGGCGTTTACGGCCTAGCTCTGCCGCCCCATCGAGAAACCGGTGGGACAGGCTCCTCACGTCGGCCGTGTCTTTGCTAAGATAGAGACGGAGGTGAGGCGATGCTGAAAGGTTAAGATCATAGAGATAGCAGCCTACAAGCGCCACCACCAGCCTTTTTAGCACGGAAGTATGTGTGAGGAATGCCTGCTGCAGATGCGAACTAAGAGTCGCAGAAGTTCTCACGCCAGACGCTAATGCGAATTCCTACACGAGGCAGAGAAACGAATCTGGTTGGCTGAATTTGTAGTCGGAGGAGGAGTTATAATTTGTTCTAGAAGTTTCTGCCGAAGTGAGTATGAGCTGATGCTAGTTGGGTGACAAATTCATGACTTGTAGACTGGAAGGCATTCCGTTTGTAACGGGAGCGGTGATTGGCTGAATGTTCAAAATGTTCATATGTGTGTGAAATCTTATGGGACTCGACTGCTAAGGTCATCAGTCCCTACGCTTACACACTACTTAACCTAAATTATCCTAAGGACAAACACACACGCCCATGCCCGAAGGAGGACTCGAACCTCCGCCGGGACCAGCCGCACAGTCCATGACTACAGCGCCTTAGACCGCTTTTTTTTAAATAAAAATAGTGCCACCGCCACTTTTCATCCTATAACAAAAAAATCTGGTCCACTTCAGGCGTTGGCTCCTGACTAAACCTACCCCAGAGTGCTGCCTATAGACCAGGGGAAATATGGGAAATCAAGGTTAGGGCTATCCTTACAAACAAAACAAAATCTTCCTTTTTCTGAATATTATTTTTATTGTTTTTATGTTATGTTATTTTATTTTATTTTATTTTATTTTATTTTATTTTTATTTATTTATTTATTTTTTTTTGTTTAGCTTTGTTGTGTAATTGATCAGAGGCCTTCTGCGCCCCGCTGGTAATATGTTGAGTCACGTCTTCTCGAAATTGATGTGTTCCGTTCAATTGTTCAGAAATGATCATTGGTTCAAACAGGAAACCTTCTTCTCTCTTGGCTTAACACATTCCAGTTGCGAGGCGGCTCGTGGAAAGCACTCCCAAGGAAGTTCGAGAAAAATTGTCTGTATTTTGGGTGACGGACAACGACATAATGACGGTCATTGAGGTATGTCCAAAAGTCGAGTACAGAGTTTACAGTTTGTGCAAATAAGTAGTGAATGGCATGTCCGCGAATCCAATTCACAGTATTGGTCTTTGTCCGAGGAAAATAGTCACGTTCCGGAAATAATAATGAAAGGGGAGTAATCCGATCCGGAATGTCCCGCGTTAGAAAAGCCACAATACGTCGAACCAAGTGCCAAACCTCCGCCGCTGGTCCGCAAACAAACCGATGTTCATCGTTGTCTTGCACTCCACACGTGGAACATAGAGGTGATTGGGCGAGGTGGATACGATGAAGGCGAAATTGGTTGATTTGCTTACCATTGACAGTTATGTACCAAACAGATTGAACATTCGTGTCAAGGTAACAGGCTAACACCGCGCGCCATACATGACGCCAATCAACCTGGGGGAACTTTTGTTCAATCGGGTTAGGTGGACGACCTAATTGGAGGACATTGTATACTGCCTTTGTCTTGAGTAAAAGCTGTCTTGGTAAGGTGAGGCGTAGATAACTGAGTTCCAGAAAGAAGTATCGTATATAATGGAACTGGGCCGGAACATCCGAGATCATCACTGGAGCTGACAGTGAGACCGGCGAATATGCCGACAGGAGGAGACCAGAGAGGCTCGTTGGGCAACGTGTCCATACCGTCATCTGGGAGCTGACTAACAGGGCGCGAGCTCTATCCGGCACGTGAAACAGACCTATCCCACCTCGTTCACGGGGAAGAGTAAGGGTTGCATAGTTAACTTTGAAAGACAGCCCAGAGCTGACGAAAGATGCCATCCCTGCCAACATGCGACGTGCCACAGTAAGCGGGAAAGGTAGAACTTGCGCTACATGGGGAACTCGGGATGCGATATATGTATTGACATATCGAGCTCGTTGGAGAATATCTACGGATCGAAGGCGATGGTCCATGAGACCTGCTCTGATCATTAAAAGGAGGCGTCGGCAGTTGATGGCGGCTGAACGCCGGAGATCAGATGAAAAATCGATTCCCAAACAACGAATGGTATCAACGGTGGTGAGAGGTGTAACGCACCCCACGGGAAGTCCCACGCCAATGAACATAACTTGTGACTTACGTACGTTTAAAGAGCTACCCGACGCCTCACCATAAGTCGCTACCCACGTCAAAACAGCTCGAACCTCGTCGGCGTTACGTAAACAGATGACTACATCGTCAGCATACGCCGTGCAACAGAATCGGTAGCGATCTATGGACAACCCAAATGGCTCAAATGGCTCTGAGCACTATGGGACTTAACTGCTGTGGTCATCAGTCCCCTAGAACTTAGAACTACTTAAACCTAACCAACCTAAGGACATCACACACACCCATGCCCGAGGCAGGATTCGAACCTGCGACCGTAGCGGTCACGCGGTTCCAGACTGTAGCGCCGAGAACCGCACGGCCACTCCGGCCGACTATGGACAACCCTACCAAACGTTGTCTTAGTCCACATAGCAAGGATTCCAAGGAAAAGGCGTACAAAATTGCTGATAGAGGGCAACCTTGACCTACGGATCGACTTATTTTTATCGGTGGAGTGAGTATGCCATTGTACATAATCCTGAATGAGGCACCCCGCAGAAGGCGCATCACTACCGTGATAACGGCGACTGGGAAACCCATATGGTGGAGAACGGCCGTAAGGAACGAATGGTCAACCCTATCGAAAGCTTGACTAAAGTCCAAAGACGCAAGTGCCCCAGAGAGGCGTTGTGCCTGGGTAACGGGGATCATATCCTAGACCGCTCGGCTAATCCTGCGCGGCTTGGCTGAATAGAGAGTGCATGTTAGTGAGGCGAACTTTGCTCTAAATTAGGCACTGCGCCGCAGGAGGCTCACTGTCTGGCAGGTGTCAAGAGGACAAACATAGCTGAATAACGTTGCGAGACATTGCAGGCCAGGCTCCAGTGAACGGTCTCAGTACTGGATGCAGTAAAGTGCTGACTTCGCCACTAGGAGCGGAATGATTCGTTGCTCTGTCAGCAGAGAAACGAATTTGTGTTTCTTTGTGGAGACTAAGGCATTACAAAGAGTTTCTTTATGACCGCACACTTGCTTCTGGCTTATGACAAGCAGAGCTCGTGACTCGTGTCCAGCATTGTACTGGAGTAGTTTCTACCCTGGGAATTTGTGGACACCATTTGATGTCCTCTGTTTGGTCAGAATTTGCGACTAGGGAACGCACTTCGTCTGAACCACAGCTGGTAGCAATGCACAGTTTGGCGCTGCAGAACTGTCCTTCCCAACACTGAATTCGGTTATATACGTAGCATGGCTCGGCTAATAGTGGAATCTTTACAAGTAAATGTGTTAAGTTGCGTCGATTTGATCACAGAGCTCTTTACTGTTAGTGCTAGTCAGGGTGGAGGCTTCCGTAAATTCAATGCTGATCAGTATCAACCAGTTAGTGTTACCGTCGAATAAATTAGGGCACGATTCGATTTAAGTCAAAGGTATTTTTTAAAGGAACGCACCGCCATTTGTCTGTTTTATTGTTTCTTTAAGTACACCCAGGTTTCGGCCTTTTATGCCATTTTCAACTATTCACGAAAAGCTATAATTGCATACGTAAAATTTCAAAAGGCGTAAAATGTCTTAAACAATGAATGTAAATTGGTGTATAATTACGAAATACGAGCTTATATGTTATGTCTTTAACATGTATTGCAGGACACTTAAGATGCTGACAATCTCAACTTTGGCCATAAATTAAGAAAAATATTGGCTCACAACGAAATGCCAGATGCGAAATCACCATCCTGTAAATGATCAGTAAAAATTCGTAGAGCGCGTCGTATTTAGCAAAAAGAGGCTTACGTTGGTAAATAAAAGATGAGTACATGTCCTTAAAACGGAATGATAGTGAAATCTAAGAGTTTGTGTTGTTGTGGTCTTCAGTCCTGAGACTGGTTTGATGCAGCTCTCCATGCTACTCTATCCTGTGCAAGCTTTTTCATCTCCCAGTACCTACTGCAACCTACATCCTTCTGAATCTGCTTAGTGTATTCATCTCTTGGTCTCCCTCTACGATTTTTACCCTCCACGCTGCCCTCCAATACTAAATTGGTGATCCCTTGATGCCTCAGAACATGTCCTACCAACCGATCCCTTCTTCTGGTCAAGTTGTGCCACAAACTTCTCTTCTCCCCAATCCTATTCAATACTTCCTCATTAGTTATGTGATCTACCCATCTAATCTTCAGCATTCTTCTGTAGCACCACATTTCGAAAGCTTCTATTCTCTTCTTGTCCAAACTATTTATCGTCCATGTTTCACTTCCATACATGGCTACACTCCATACAAATACTTTCAGAAACGACTTCCTGACACTTAAATCTATACTCGATGTTAACAAATTTCTCTTCTTCAGAAACGCTTTCCTTGCCATTGCCAGTCTACATTTTATATCCTCTCTACTTCGACCATCATCAGTTACTTTGCTCCCCAAATAGCAAAACTCCTTTATTACTTTAAGTGACTCATTTCCTAATCTAATTCCCTCAGCATCACCCGACTTAATTAGACTACATTCCATTATCCTTGTTTTGCTTTTGTTGATGTTCATCTTATATCCTCCTTTCAAGACACTGTCCATTCCATTCAACTGCTCTTCCAAGTCCTTTGCTGTCTCTGACAGAATTACCATGTCATCGGCGAACCTCAAAGTTTTTATTTCTTCTCCATGAATTTTAATACCTACTCCGAATTTTTCTTTTGTTTCCTTTACTGCTTGCTCAATATACAGATTGAACAACATCGGGGAGAGGCTACAACCCTGTCTTACTCCCTTCCCAACCACTGCTTCCCTTTCATGTCCCTCGACTCTTATAATTGCCATCTGGTTTCTGTACAAATTGTAAATAGCCGTTCGCTCCCTGTATTTTACCCCTGCCACCTTTAGAATTTGAAAGAGAGTATTCCAGTCAACATTGTCAAAAGCTTTCTCTAAGTCTACAAATGCTAGAAACGTAGGTTTGCCTTTCCTTAATCTTTCTTCTAAGATAAGTCGTAAGGTCAGTATTGCCTCACGTGTTCCAGTGTTTCTACGGAATCCAAACTGATCTTCCCCGAGGTTAGCTTCTACTAGTTTTTCCATTCGTCTATAAAGAATTCGTGTTAGTATTTTGCAGCTGTGACTTATTAAACTGATAGTTCGGTAATTTTCGCATCTGTCAACACATGCTTTCCTTGGGATTGGAATTACTATATTCTACTTGAAGTCTGAGGGTATTTCGCCTGTTTCATACATCTTGCTCACCAGATGGTAGAGTTTTGTCAGGACTGGCTCTCCCAAGGCAGTCAGTAGTTCCAATGGAATGTTGTCTACTCCGGGGGCCTTGTTTCGACTCAGGTCTTTCAGTGCTCTGTCAAACTCTTCACGCAGTATCATATCTCCCATTTCATCTTCATCTACATCCTCTTCCATTTCCATAAAATTGTCCTCAAGTACATCGCCCTTGTATAGACCCTCTATATACTCCTTCCACCTTTCTGCTTTCCCTTCTTTGCTTAGAACTGGGTTTCCATCTGAGCTCTTGATATTCATGCAAGTCGTTCTCTTATCTCCAAAGGTCTCTTTAATTTTCCTGTAGGCAGTATCTATCTTACCCCTAGTGAGATAGGCCTCTACATCCTTACATTTGTCCTCTAGCCATTCCTGCTTAGCCATTTTGCACTTCATGTCGATCTCATTTTTGAGACGTTTGTATTCCTTTTTGCCTGCTTCATTTACTGCATTTTTATATTTTCTCCTTTCATCAATTAAATTCAATATTTCTTCTGTTACCCAAGGATTTCTACTAGCCCTCGTCTTTTTACCTACTTGATCCTCTGCTGCCTTCGCTACTTCATCCCTCAAGGCTACCCATTCTTCTTCTACTGTAGTTCTTTCCCCCATTCCTGTCAATTGTTCCCTTATGCTCTCCCTGAAACTCTGTTCAACCTCTGGTTCTTTCAGTTTATCCAGGTCCCATCTCCTTAAATTCCCACCTTTTTGCAGTTTCTTCAGTTTTAATCTACAGGTCATAACCAATAGATTGTGGTCAGAGTCCACATCTGCCCCTGGAAATGTCTTACAATTTAAAACCTGGTTCCTAAATCTCTGTCTTACCATTATATAATCTATCTGATACCTTTTAGTATCTCCAGGGTTCTTCCATGTATACAACCTTCTTTCATGATTCTTAAGCCAAGTGTTAGCTATGATTATGTTGTGCTCTGTGCAAAATTCTACCAGGCGGCTTCATCTTTCATTTCTTAGCCCCAATCCATATTCACCTACTATGTTTCCTTCTCTCCCTTTTCCTACACTCGAATTCCAGTAACCCATGACTATTAAATTTTCGTCTCCCTTCACAATCTGAATAATTTCTTTTATTTCATCATACATTTCTTCAATTTCTTCGTCATCTGCAGAGCTAGTTGGCATATAAATTTGTAATACTGTAGTAGGTGTGGGCTTCGTATCTATCTTGGCCACAATAATGCGTTCACTATGCTGTTTGTAGTAGCTTACCCGCATTCCTATTTTCCTATTCATTATTAAACCTACTCCTGCATTACCCCTATTTGATTTTGTGTTTATAACCCTGTAGTCACCTGACCAGAAGTCTTGTTCCTCCTGCCACCGAACTTCACTAATTCCCACTATATCTAACTTCAACCTATCCATTTCCCTTTTTAAATTTTCTAACCTACCTGCCCGATTAAGGGATCTGACAATCCACGCTCCGATCCGTAGAACGCCAGTTTTCTTTCTCCTGATAACGACATCCTCTTGAGTAGTCCCCGCCCGGAGATCCGAATGGGGGACTATTTTACCTCCGGAATATTTTACCCAAGAGGACGCCATCATCATTTAATCATACAGTAAAGCTGCATGCCCTCGGGAAAAATTACGGCTGTAGTTTCCCCTTGCTTTCAGCCGTTCGCAGTACCAGCACAGCAAGGCCGTTTTGGTTATTGTTACAAGGCCACATCAGTCAATCATCCAGACTGTTGCCCTTGCAACTACTGAAAAGGCTGCTGCCCCTCTTCAGGAACCACACGTTTGTCTGGCCTCTCAACAGATACCCCTCCGCTGTGGTTGCACCTACGGTACGGCTATCTGTATCGCTGAGGCACGCAAGCCTCCCCACCAACGGCAAGGTCCATGGTTCATGGGGGGGAAGAGTATGAGTATTCAAACAACTGAATATTAGAAAGACAAAGTGTCATAGATATCTGACTATTAATGTTAAATATATTCAGACTATACATAATTATCTTCATACTTTTACGTGACGGGTGTATCCCACATTCGTACTTCTATCATCACGTTTTAACTCATTTGCCCGAAATTAGTGTTAAACTCCACTGCAGAGTCTGAATTAACTAAATAACTAAATCTGAATCACTTGTGATTTTCGCGGATATCAGCTTTTACAAACTAAAACTGAACAATAAAAATATCTGAGAACTCCATGTCATATCCAATCCAAACTACCAACAAGAGCGCGCAACTACTCAAGCGCATCAGGAACGGTGCGTTATTACACAATTTCTCGTATCCGAGTGAAAGATCATTGATTATGGTAGGACCTGGAAACTGTTTTGAATTGTGTGATGTTTACTAAAGACTTGTGCCGATGAGCTAGTTTCTAACCCCCAATCCTGGATTAATTACTGCCACTTCAAGTGCCTGGTTTTAGAATCGATATCGACAGCATTGAGGGCCTTAGCCACACACAGAGATTCTGAAGTGCTTTCGAAACATACGCCCGAACATCACTGACAGCATATTGTCCATTAATCGCACGTAAACCTATCATCATATATCGATATAAAACGGGTCGCTTTATGAATCAAGTTCTCTTACCAGTTCACATTAGCATATATCTACAGCCATTGCCAACAATTGAAGGCCGCGATCATTCTTCAAATAGGACTGCATTATGGAATATTCTACACAGAGGTAACGTCGAATAGTAGTACACACATTTCCACGTATGGACAGTGACTCAGCGTCTTGCTTTGTCTAGCAGAAGGTTTACGGTTCGTTGCCGCTTTGATCATCGGGTTTTGTTGTCATGTTTCATAATCAACCTCCGAAGTTTCGGTTTGTACGGCTTTCAGTCTTTCACCTGCAGTCGCATACAGCAGTTGTCGGATTTGTGACCAAGTACGACAGGTCTCATTCATCCCATCATTCACGTCCGTACTTTGTAGCCACATATCCGGCGTTCGCTGACATCAGCGAGGCTTGTAGACGCTTATCGGACGGATTACATTACGTTGACACTGCGATGGGTGCATAGCTGAAATACAGTTTACTCCATATCATTTAGTACGATATACGTACAGGTATATTCGATTGACATTTACATTAAACTGCAATACTTAAGATGCAGTACATTGTACGTCAGCTTAACTCTACACTGGTGTTTTCAGTACAACAAATAGTTTCGCTTGGTAGCTGAACTGTCCTATATATCACATTTTGTTTCAGGATTTTGCTTTTTATGTAGTTAGATACCGGAATACAGCATCGAATTAAAATTCATCTGTCCATTTTACATCTTCATATTTTGTGGCCTCTTCTGAAATTACTTTCTTCACCTACAGATGATGTGTAGCTTGCACAACTTATGTGAAATAACAAAAGTTCGGTCTTCTATGCAGAGAGAACGAGTTACAATGAGGGAAATCTAAGCCGCCTGTCTTACTGTTAACAGCTTCACAAAAATTTCGCACAGTGGTATGGCTGCACTTTATTTGTAACTGGACCTGGTAGACTACAAAAGAAAGAATATATAGATTTTTAGATGTTGGTGTGGATGAATACTCGCACGGAAATATAATTTGGTAGTTTTTATGTCTAATATTGTGTAAGTGCTCATGACGCAACATGTTGTCCATTGAGTCATTCAGGTACCGGTATGTTACCTCTTCCGTTCTCAGCGCCTGTCAAATTTATGTTTGGGTCAAGCGATGCATACTTCTTCGGTGATGTATTGTTTCACACAGTAAAAGAAGTGTTGCGGCCACATGTAGTAAGCATTGCTTCAAGCAGTGGAGAATGGCAAAACAGAGGCACGCCGGCGACCAAGACATTGTGAAGAAAGCACGCATAGATAGCTCAAAATGGTTCAAATGGCTCTGAGCACTATGGGACTTAACATCCTTGGTCATCAGTCCCCTAGAACTTAGAAGTGCTTAAACCTAACTAACCTAAGGACATCACACAACACCCAGTCATCACGAGGCAGAGAAAATCCCTGACCCCGCCGGGAATCACAGATAGCCTTGCTGACAGCAGCAGTCTACCAACAGGCTGACGCAAGGATGCACACAGACCAAGCGCCGAGCGAAGCCTGGAGAGTGCTGAGGAAGGGGAAGTGAGGCCAGCACGCTAAGTTACGCTGCAATATACTGCGAGAGTAATAACAAAAAGCTACCACCCAGGGTAAAAAACGTCCTCCTGCCGGATATAAATAGTGGAGCGCAGCAGCAACAGACAAAAGCCATTCGGAAGCAGTTCGGATTTGAGGACGGACGTGGTCCGTGTCCGAATGTTCAATCTTCGTAGGTGATGATTCTGAAAGTCTGTTCCAGCTCGCAGGAGTCATCCGTTCGTCGCCAGATGTCAACTTCAGCTTTGGAGGTCGGCCTGAGTTCGATCGGCACCATGGCTGACTAACTAGAGCGAGAACCTCCAGCAGGACTGGCCACAGCGCGGTCTTGGTCACAGGCGCCGCCGGGGACTGACGCCCGGACTTCACGGCAGCTGGCCCCACGGCGCGTGGTCCGTCCGTGATGGGACCTGGCGGACATCGCGATTGACAGTTTACCAGCCGACCTCTCGGCGACGCGGCTCCGTGGGCGGGCCCGTACTGGGGCGCCGCGTGGCGACGAGTTCATCTCAACCACAGGGCATCCTGGCTTCAGCGGAGAACTGGTGGCCTAGGCTCCAGAGTGCGATCGCCGACGCGCGTTGCGCGCATTGTCAGAGAATCTACACAGCAGCAGCCAGGCGGAGGGATCTACAGGGCTGGGCAGCGACGACGAAGGAGAAATTGTAGAGAAAGTTCAATAAATAATTGTAAAACTCCACACCGTCTCAGTCTTTGGCGCAGCCACTCTACAGGGCTGGGCAGCGACGACGAAGGAGAAATTGTAGAGAAAGTTCAATAAATAATTGTAAAACTCCACACCGTCTCAGTCTTTGGCGCAGCCACTGTGTCTGCTGCTAACAAGTGGTGCAGAAGTCGTAACAAAAGGAATGAAACCTTCCTCGTTTTCGTTCCATAGGCAATGCCTCCAGCACTCATTATAACCGGCCAGAGGGGCCGAGCGGTTCTAGGCGCTACAGTCTGGAACTGCGCGACCGCTACGGTTGCAGGTTCGAATCCTGCGTGGGGCATGGATGTGTATGATGTCCTTAGGTTAGTTAGGTTTAAGTAGTTCTAAGTTCTAGGGGACTTACGACCTCGGAAGTTAAGTCCCATAGTGCTCAGAGCCATTTGAACCATTTTGAGCTAATTGTACTGGGCTTGCGCAATATTTGTGTAGATGTATGTGACCACAAAGAGGACTTCGGTCTTAAATCACTCTCTCTGGGTGCAGCTTAATGACCTATGAACATAAAATAAATTTCTCTTTGAAAATCAGAATACTTCCTGAAAACATCGACCATATGAAATTCAACTCAAATTCCTTACACACTATATCCTGTTCCATGAACGGATCAAACCAGGTGGGTGGTACCAAACTCTCTAAAACCTTTTGATACACTAAAACATCGACATTTTCTAAGTAAAATTTACTGCAAAACTAATACGACCATTTTTTCGTAAATCTGGCCATTACGTGTTTCGTATTTATCATAAATCCAGCTTCAGATGGCTCTAGTAGACTTTCTTGCTTTCCTGCTGATGCCTTGTTTTGTACTCGTTACTGGTTTGGTGTGCCAAGTTGTAAACTGTCGACAAGATAGCGAATGTCCACATAGTTTGTCACTGTCATTCCTTGGCACGTAGAGATTCATTATTCGTATCTAAAAGCTCATGTCAGTCGGTCATGATAGCATGGTTACTATTATTGTTGTGTTGTCTACATACTATCAGTGAGCTCACAACCTACTTATCAGGAGCTGAGTGCACTAGCTGACACGATATTACTGCACTTACTGTAAGATACTGAACTGCCTGAATTATTCCGAATTACGATGCAAATTTCCTTCGAACATGCGTGCATATCAGAAGGAACAGGCACTGCGGCGTCTACAGCGGTTATGAAAGATATGCATGCGACGGATGAATACAATATTGCAGTGCCCCTATTATTCTGAATTACGATTCAAAGTTATTTCGAACGTGGGTGCATGCAATATCGTATATATCCGAGAACACAACGCATGCGACTTTCAAGTAAAATGTCTCCCTTGTATATGAATATACATAATGGACGTACGAGTACAGGCTGTGGACACATGGTTGACGACATATGGATGTTTGGATCGCCGCTCGGTTTGAGACGTCATGTCACGGACTGCGCGACCCCTCCGGCCGGAGGTTCGAGTCCTCCCCCGGGCACGGGTGTGTCTGTGTGTGTTGTTCTTAGCATAAGTTAGTTTAAGTAGTGTGTCAGTCTAGGGACCAATCACCTAAGCAGTTTGGTTCCTTCGGTATTCGGTATTCACACACACTTGAACTTTTTGAAGTTTGGTTCAAATGGTTCAAATGGCTCTGAGCACTATGGGACTCAACTGCTGAGGTCATTAGTCCCCTAGAACTTAGAACTAGTTAAACCTAACTAACCTAAGGACATCACAAACATCCATGCCCGAGGCAGGATTCGAACCTGCGACCGTAGCGGTCTTGCGGTTCCAGACTGCAGCGCCTTTAACCGCACGGCCACTTCGGCCGGCTTTGAAGTTTGGATCTGGCCGTGATTCCTGCTCGGATCACCTAATAGCAAGGCGACCGCTCGCTTTAAGCGGAATATCTGGATTCGGGTGCCGGTCCGGCACAGATTTTCACTGTCGTCTTTCCATTCATACAACTGATGATAGTCCATATTTGAAATTGCTAAAACACTTCATATCGCTACTGCATTTCGCCTCTCTGGGCCGTTACCGAAAAAACGTGGTGACTTAGGAAAACGCATCGTTCTGTGAATCATTTTAAGAGAGTTATGGATACACTCTCAAGTAACCCAGAATGTCCTCATAAAATACACGATGGAAACTCACGATAAGCCGACTGAAGTGTCCTCAATGCGCTGGTGCCATGACATTGTGGTCGACTAACAAATCTGCTGAAGACAAAGGTTCTCAGGTCAGAATAAATGATCCATTAAAAATGCAATGTAGGAATGTAGCTAGACCATTAGCTAATGACGCGGAGCGGCTCGTATCGATTCTATTTTCGATATGAGTCGCGCTCCTTGGTTTCCGGCTGTTCAAGTCCGCTCTGTGGCGAGCGGCGGCAGCGGCGACAGGAGTGTTGTGGCGAGTACTGGCGGTAGTGGAACAGTGAATGGAAAGTGAGTGGAGACATGAAATGCTTCTCTGTACGGCCGGGCAGCAGGATTTCACATTTACTTAGCCGCAGTGTGATGGGATACGCTTGAAGTTCTCTAAGGCTGTACCTAGAGCGATAAGGAGTAGCTCAGTAGGCAGTACAGTTGAAGAGGGATGAACATCTCTATAAAGGGCAATCACAGTAGTCGGAAAGAAAGACATAGGTAGCTCCGAAGGAACCACGGGTAATTGAAGAAATACTTCTGTTGATCGATGAAAGAAGGAGGTACAAAAGTGTTCAGGGAGCTTCAGGAACACAGAAATGCAAGTCGCTGAGGAATGAAATATATAGGAAGTGCAGGGAAGCTAAGACGAAATGGCTGCATGAAAAATGTGAAGAAATAGAAAAAGATATGGTTGTTGGAAGGAATGACTCCACATATAGGAATGTCAAAACAAAGTTCGATGAAATTAACAGTAAGTGCAATGGGAATTCCATTGTTAAATGCAGAGGAGAGAGCGGATAGGTGAAGGGGAAGGATTTGTCTGACCTGATAGAAGAAGAAACAGGATTCGATTTAGAGGAGATAAGGAATCCACGATTAGAATCCGAATTAAAGAGAGCTTTTGAGGACTTAAGAATAAATAAGTCAGAAGAAATAGATAGCATTCGATCAGAATTTCTAAAATCGTTGGGGGGAAGTGGCAACAAAACAACTATCTACGTTGGTGTTGAATGTATGAGTCTGACGACATACCTTCTGACTTCCGGAAAAATATCGTCCACACAACTTCCAAGTTTGCAAGAGCTGACAGGTGCGAGAATTGTCGCACAATCAGCTTAACAGCTCATGCATCCAAGTTGCTGACAAGAATAATATACAGAAGAATGGAAAACAAAATTGAAGATGAGTTAGATGACAGTTAGTTTGGCTTTAGGAAAGGTAAAGGCACCAGAGATGCAATCCTGACGTTGTGGTTGGCAATGGAAACAAGACTAAAGAAAAATCAAGACACTTTCATAGGATTTGTCGGCTTGGAAAATATCGACAATGTAAAATGTTACAAGATGTTCGAAATTCCGAGAAAAATAGGGGTTAGCAGCAGTTAGAGACTAGTAATATACAACATGTCCAAGAGCCTAGTCGGAATAATAAGAGTGAGAGACCAAGGACGAAGTGCTCGGCTTGAAAAGGGTATGAGACAAGGATGCAGTCTTTCGCCCCTAATGTTCAATCTGTACACCGAAGAAGCAATGATGGAAATAATAAAATTCGAGGTGAAAGGATATCAGTGATACGATTCCCTGATGACATTGCTATCCTGAGTGAAACTGAAGAAGAATTACACGATCCGCTGAATTGAATGAACACTCTAATGAGTACGTAATATAAACTGAGAGTAAGTCGAAGAAAGACGAAAGTAATGAGAAGTAGCAGAAATGAAAACACCGAGAACCTTAACATCGGGATTAATGGTCTCGAAGCAAATGAATTTAATGAATTCCGTTACCTAGGCAGCAAAATAACCAACGACGGACTGAACAAGGAGGACATCTAAAGCAGACTAGCACTGGCAAAAAGGGCATTACTGGCCAAGAGAAGTATACTACTATCAAACATAGGCCTTAATGTGAAGAAGAAATCTCTGAGAATGTACGTTTGGAGCAGAGCATATGGTAGTGAAACATGGACTATGGGAAAACCGGAGCAGAAGAGAACGGAAGCATTTGAGATGGGGTGCTACGGACGAATGTTGAAAATTAGGTGGACTGATGAGGTAAGGAATGAGGAGATTCTGCGCAGAATCGGAGAGGAAAGGAATATGTGGAAACCACTGACAAAGAGAAGGGACAGGATTATCAGGACATCTGTTAAGACATGAGGAAATGACTTCCATGGTACTAGAGGGAGCTGTAGAGGGCAAAAACTACAGAGGAAGATGGAGATTTGAATACATCCAGCAAATAGTTCAAATGGTTCAAATAGCTCTGAGCACTATGGGACTTAACTTCTAAGGTCATCAGTCCCCTAGAACTACTTAAACCTAACTAACCTAAGGACATCACAAACATCCATGCCCGAGGCGGGATTCGAACCTGCGACCGTAGCGGTCGCGTGGTTCCAGACTGTAGCGCCTAGAACCGCTCGGCTAGCAAATAGTTGAGGACGAATGTTGCAAGTGCTACTCTGAGATGAAGAGGTTGGCACAGCAGAGCAATTCCTGGCAGGCCGCATCAAATCAGTCAGAAGACTGTTGACTCGTGGTGGTCCTGCCGTAGCGCCTTCTTGAACATTGCTATATTGTGGAAGATGATTTGGTTCCTCCTTCGATTTGCTCAATGATTTACACCTTGACTAGCTGGAAAATCAAGTATTTCGTACTAGGAAACTGTCGGTTTCCACGTGGATAATCTCTCACTCCATGCTTTGCAACTGCTTCTCTTTTACTTCTGGCACTTTTCATTGTTTGATTAAGAAAGTATCCTTGAAGCTGTTGTAAGAGGTTCGAGTCTCGATATATATTGTATGTTACCACCGTGTTTTAGAAAAAAGGAAAGGAAAAAAAATACAGGTGATTTCCCTGTGAGGATTATTCAAGCTGCGTGTTGAGCTGGCGTAAATTTGATCTTAACAAGAAAGGAGCTCTTTCTACGATATTGAGAGTAAACTGTATGCTACCACTTTTCCTTTTTTTTCTAACGTTACAACGTTAGGGGTGTGCTTTAGTTGTTTTCCTTCGAACGCTGCTAAGAGTCGTTGTGTGCTGGGACACGGAGCGATTGCGGGATCAGACACATTGGATATGGTTTTTTTTTTTTTTTTTAACTAGCCCGTGTAATGAGTGAAGCTTGAAACGTATAAGCAATTTTGGTATTGAAAGTAGCACGCCTCTATGTGCCTTTGGATACTTAAACGCCGTTAATATCAATTTTAATGTTTGAGATCCTCTGAATGCTAATGCTAGATAGTAGCGCTGATATTATTAGAGGTGTTTGTTTTGCCCTAACAGGTGCATACTTATCTATTATATGAAATCGCTCTCACTGGTTTATTGTGTCACTAAGCATTACTGTTATGTATACTACCTGCTGATAAGTGTCGTTGATATTTGATACAAGGTGAAGTATCCACTTAGGCTAACCCTAACAGATACATTTCGTCTTCATACGGCTTTAAAGGTCGTTAATGAACTGTTGTCACAGTAATGATCAAAGTTACGGAGTAAACTTTAAAGCTGCTTCATTTCCATTATTTGCAACTTGCTTCAATTTTCTTTTCTGACACAAGCAATATCTACTCTGCATTTCGTATCAAATCTGGTACTGAGTAATTTCTATACACTGAAGCGCCAGAGAAACTGGTATAAGCATGCGTATTCAAATACAGAGATACGTAAACAGGCAGAATAAGGCACTGCTGTCGGCAAAGCGTATACAAAACAAACGTCTGGTGCAGTTGTTATATCAGCTACTGCTGCTGCAATGGCAGGTCAACAAGATTTGAGTGAGTTTGAACGTGGTGTTACAGTCGGCGCACGAGCGATGGGACACAGCATCTCCGAGGCAGCGATGAAGCGGGGATTTTCCCGTACGACTATTTCACGAGCGTACTGTGAATATCAGGTATCCGGTAATTAAAATCTCCGACATCGCTGCAGCCGGAAAAAAGATCCAGCAAGAACGGGAAAAACGAGGACTGAAGAGAATCGTTTAACGTGACAGAAGTGTAACCTTTCCGCAAATTGCTGCCGACTTTAACGCTGGACCAGCAACAAGTGTCAGCGTGCGAACCACTCAATGAAACGTCATCGATATGGGCTTTCGGAGACAAAGGCACGCTCGTGTAACCTTGATGACTCCAAGACACAAAACTTAACGCCTCTCCTGGGCCCGTCAACACCGACATTAGACTGTTGATGACTGGAAACATGTGTGGTCGGACGAGTATCGTTTCAAATTGTATCGAGCGGATGGACGTTTAGAGATATGGAGCCAACCTCATGAATCCATGGACCCAGCATGTCACCAGCGGATTGTTCAAGCTGGTGGAGGCTCCGTAATGGTATGGGGCGTGTGCAGTTGGAGCGATATGGGACCCCTACCACGTCTAGATACGACTCTGACAGGTGACACCTAAGCATCCTGTTGATCAGCTGCATCCATTCACAAACATTGTACAGTCTGACGGGCAGTTCCAGCAGGACAATGAGACATCCTACATGTCCAGAATTGCTACCGAGTGGCTCCAGGAGCACTCCTCTGTGTTTAAACACTTCCGCTGGCCACCAGGCTCCACAGACATGAACATTATTGAGCCTATCTGGTATGCATTGCGACGTGTTGTTCGGAAGAGATCTCCGCCCCCTCGTACTCTTACGGATTTATGGACAGCCCTGCAGGATTCATGGTGTCAGTTCCGTCTAGCGCTACTTCAGACACCAGTCGACTTCATGCCACGTCGTGTTTTGGCACTCCTTCGTGCTCGCGGGGCGTCCGACAGGATGTTAGGCAGGTGTACCAGTTTCTTTGGCTCTTCAGCATACGTTAACTAATAGACCTTTTTGTACTACTGGTGCGCCTGAGAATGCATTTGTTATTTAGAGGCTTGATAAATGTTATACTTTGGTTGTGATTTTGTGTTTTGCAATTTGCAATCACGGCCGGAGTTCGGTGCTACCAGCCGGTTTAGACCAGCACCTTGATTTTTGCGCACAAAATGGTTCAAATGGCTCTGAGCACTATGGGACTCAACATCTTAGGTCATAAGTCCCCTAGAACTTAGAACTACTTAAACCTAACTAACCTAAGGACATCACACACACCCATGCCCGAGGCAGGATTCGAACCTGCGACCGTAGCAGTCCCGCGGTTCCGGACTGCAGCGCCAGAACCGCTAGACCACCGCGGCCGGCTTTTGCGCACAGGTAGCAAATGTATTAGAAGGGTAAGCCAACATTTCATGCAGCTTGAACTGCTCATATTCTTCAGGGTTAGTAGGTTTTTTTTTTTTTTGCCCTATTGTCACGATCAAAGGAACAGTTGAGTGGTTTTCTAATTTTAAAACCTCTTGTAATTTGACGACTATTTCTGTGGGCGTTTCATTTGTTTGAATCTTAAAGGCTGCTTTTCTCCATTGGTTAGTATTTTGATCGTTTAATAGTGTTAATTTATTTTACTGCATCTTTACCTTGGTCGCCGTTACTGTTCTATGTAGTTTCTAGTGTTTGGAAACAGAGGCCACCTATTCTTCACTTGGACCTTTAAAAGATTGCTCACGTAATTTCAGGCTGCCAAAATTTGATTCCTCTCGGCGGTTTCTTGGCCAGTAAAGTAACAACAAAATTTTTAACATTGTAAAATTTCGAAATGGTTGTTGTTAATTCTTTTAAATTCTGAGTATGAATTAAAGGTATCGTTGCTTTTAATGGTGTATGGTGTTTTATATTACCCAAGGTCCTCCGACTCAACAGAATTTCCTGGCGCCGACTCGGGTACAATTAACAAGCTCCGCTAAGCTAAGGAATAGACGGGTAATACAGAGTGTTCCCAAGAACCAAACAGAACAAGATGACATAAAAACTAAGGAGTACTAGCATTAAAAAGGGCTTCCCTGCAGTCCCTCTATCATTCAGCCTGTACATAGATTAAGCAATAAAGGCAGAGAAAGAAAGTTAAAAATTCTGGGTTAAAGGGTATCAACGATAATGTTCACTAGTTTCATCACTATACTCAGCGAAAATGAGGGTCTGTTGAATGGAACTGACGTTCTAATGAGCACAACATAAGGAATGTAAATTTGGTTTACTTGTAGTCCAACAAGGCAAAAGTAGTGAGGAGTCTCAGAAATGGAATTGGTAATAAACATCGAAACTGGGAACTACATAGCAGTCTTGTAAGGAAAATATTGCATGCAGACGAAACAAGAAGCAGACTACCATATCCAAAGCGTACATCAAGATATTACACGATAAATTAAGTGCACTAGTATCAAACGTGAGCCAGAATTTGACAAATAAATACGAGTTAAAACATTGGACAAAACATTATAAAAAGGTATGGTACAATGAAAACGCTGCAACAAAAATGGAATACTTGATTCACGAATATAACAAATCAGTCGATTCTGTAACATTAGACGTGCTCCATCAGGTATTAAAAATCCTAAAAGTCTGTGAACCATTCAGCCCAAATAGAATAAATATGGAAGTTGTTAGATATGGGGAGACGCTGTGTGGGTTAAGGCTTTTATATTTCTTCAATAATTTCTAGCGAAGTTATAAGGCTATAAGAGATCAGAGTTATTTTCTGTTTTTGAAGAAGGATTAAGAAATATATGCCTATTACGAAGATATAAATCTCGTAAATGCAGTTTATAAAATTCACTCAAAAATTTTAAATAACTGCTTTAGAGCAATAACATATCTATTCCTGGAAAAACAACTAAGTGGATTTAGGAAGGGACGTCCTCATACGGTAATATTTTTGGCATTACGAGAATTCGAGGAAAACGGCTCGAAGTCAGTCTGAAAAGACATGTTGCTTTAGCATAGAGAATGCGTTAGACAAGGTCACTGGAAGTGACAATATTCTAAGGAAAAGGATATACCAAAAATCCTAACGTGGAGTTTCCAGAACAATCATAAACAGAAGCAGCTCAAAAATAAAATGAACAACAAGAAAATCAAGGCGTCAGGTAGAGCAGAAGTTTGTTACCGATACGTTTTAATAACTATATTAAGTATCTCATAAGAAAATGGAAGAACGAAGTATGTGAACGCATACGACTGAAAAGAAGTTATCATCTGAACGCTGTATTACATGCAGATAATGTAGTATTAATACAGAATAAGGAATCAAACTCACAACATTCAGTGTATAAATAATATGATCTAGGAAGACAAGGCTACCACAAACTATAAAGCTACTGCTCACAACGGAAAACGCCCAGTTCGATTACAAATTGCTACTGAAGACAAAACACTGGTACAATTTTACGTTTTAGATATTTTTCGTGTGATATCTACTTAAATAACGATAAAGATGTACAGATCAATTTAAGCACGTACGTGGGACTACAAAGAAAACCTTCAAGAACATGGCGAGGAAAGCCACAAAGTTAAAGTTCCGCAAAACAGTAGATGTACCTTTTTTGCTCTATGGAATTATTCTCGGGTTGAAATAAAAAGAAGCAGCTTACAATCGGACGAAATGAGGTTTCTAATATGCCAAATGTTGCCCATGGAGAGATCATAGAAGAAATGAGAATGTTTTACAACTAGAAATTTTTCTTAAACACGAAATTGGAAGAATATGAGGGGAAATTAAGGTAACGATTTCAACATATGGTGGAAGGCAGAATTATAATCATTGCAAACCAGTACAAGCCCTCGTGAAATGGCGACGTTCGAAAACCGAGAGAAAGATGGTCTTAAATATGCGAAGTGAAAACCATGAAGTGAAAACAAGAAAAAGGTATGACACCTAGAGAAGAGCATTGTATGGATGTGAAACTTGGATTCTGCGAAAATAAGAAAAGAAGATTATCGACGCGTTTGAGAGTGCTGAAAATTAAGAGACTGATAAGACAGAGAATCTACAAGAAAAGCAGTATGTGAAGAACACTGACTACAGAAAAGGACAGGGTGACAGGTCATCTATTAAGACCCAGGAAGAATAGTAAGCAAAGAAATAGATTGAAATATATTCAACATATGGCCGAGGTCATTGTTCAGAGATGAAGAGACTGGCTCAGAAGCTGAAGACATGGATGCCCATAATAGTCGGAAGACTGATGACATTTCACTGTCCTCCCGCAGTCCTGAAAGCAAACAGCTGTGACCTATGCGAGTCCATTTCGTGCAGGATTGGCGTAAACATCATTAGTGCCGATTCACAGCGGTTTTATTATTCCGCGCTTCCAAGTCTTTCGTAGAAGGCTATAACAGTCTTTCACTATTGTTTCTTCTGTATTTGGGTAGATCTTATTAGTGACAGTCGTATGGCTATCTTCACTGCTCTGCACGCGAGCTTTGCGATAATCTTATGTTACGACACCATTATTAGTCATATCAAGTCTAAATTTTGATAAATAATCAGCATTGGCGGCCGAAGACTTCCGGCATAAGAAGTCAGCCTCATTCTGCCAACGGCCTTGTCAAAGAAGGCGGAGGAGCGGATAGAGGTTCAGGGCACTCTCTTGTCCTAGGGATGGGAAATTGCCCCTAAAGGCGGAAGAATCAGAAATGATCAACGACCTGAGGATGCAGATGGCAATGGAAACCACTGCATTAAAGACACGTAACGTGTATCCACAGGACATGTGGCCTGTAATTGAAGAAGTGTCATGATGATCTCTCCATTGGCAAAAGATTCCGGAATAGTCCCCCATTCGGATCTCCGGGAGGGGACTGCCAAGGGGGAGGTTACCATGAGAAAAAGATTGAATAATCAACGAAAGGATAACGTTCTACGTGTCGCGGCGTGGAATGTCAGAAGCTTGAACGTGGTAGGGAAACTAGAAAATCTGAAAAGGGAAATTCAAAGGCTCAATCTAGATATAGTAGGGGTCAGTCAAATGAAGTGGAAGGAAGACAAGGATTTCTGGTCAGATGAGTATCGGGTAATATCAACAGCAGCAGAAAATGGTATAACAGGTGTAGGATTCGTTATGAATAGGAAGGTAGGGCAGAGGGTGTGTTACTGTGAACAGTTCAGTGACCGGGTTGTTCTAATCAGAATCGACAGCAGACCAACACAGACAACGATAGTTCAGGTATACATGCCGACGTCGCAAGATGAAGATGAACAGATAGAGAAAGTGTATGAGGATATTGAAAGGGTAATGCAGTATGTAAAGGGGGACGAAAATCTAATAGTCATGGGCGACTGGAATGCAGTTGTATGGGAAGGAGTAGAAGAAAAGGTTACAGGGGAATATGGGCTTGGGACGAGGAATGAAAGAGGAGAAAGACTAATTGAGTTCTGTAACAAGTTTCAGCTAGTAATAGCGAATACCCTGTTCAAGAATCACAAGAGGAGGAGGTATACTTGGAAAAGGCCGGGAGATACGGGAAGATTTCAATTAGATTACATCATGGTCAGACAGAGATTCCGAAATCAGATACTGGATTGTAAGGCGTACCCAGGAGCAGATATAGACTCAGATCACAAATAGTAGTGATGAAGAGTAAGCTGAAGTTCAAGACATCAGTCAGGAAGAATCAATACGCAAAAAAGTGGGATACGGAAGTACTAAGGAATGACGAGATACGTTTGAAGTTCTCTAACGCTATAGATACAGCAATAAGTAATAGCGCAGTAGGCAGTACAGTTGAAGAGGAATGGACATCTCTAAAAAGAAGAAATACTTCAGTTGATTGATGAAAGGAGGAAGTAGAAACATGTTCCGAGAAAATCAGGAATACAGAAATACAAGTCGCTGAGGAATGAAATAAATAGGAAGTGCAGGGAAGCTAAGACGAAATGCCTGCAGGAAAAATGTGAAGACATGGAAAAAGATACGATTGTCGGAAGGACAGACTCAGCATACAGGAAAGTCAAAACAACCTTTGGTGACATTAAAAGCAAAGGTGGTAGCATTAAGAGTGCAACGGGAATTCCACTGTTAAATGCAGAGGAGAGAGCAGATAGGTGGAAAGAATACATTGAAAGCCTCTATGAGGGTGAAGATTTGTCTGATATGATAGAAGAAGAAACAGGAGTCGATTTAGAAGAGATAGGGGATCCAGTATTAGAATCGGAATTTAAAAGAGTTTTGGAGGACTTACGGTCAAATAAAGCAGAAGGGATAGATAACATTCCATCAGAATTTCTAAAATCATTGGGGGAAGTGGCAACAAAACGACTATTCACGTTGGTGTGTAGAATATATGAGTCTGGCGACATACCATCTGACTTTCGGAAACCATCATCCACACAATTCCGAAGACGGCAAGAGCTGACAAGTGCGAGAATTATCGCACAATCAGTTTAGCAGCTCATGCATCGAAGCTGCTTACAAGAATAATATACAGAGGAATGGAAAACAAAATTGAGAATGCGCTAGGTGACGATCAGTTTGGCTTTAGGAAAAGTAAAGGGACGAGAGAGGCAATTCTGACGTTAAGGCTAATAATGGAAGCAAGGCTAAAGAAAAATCAAGACACTTTCATAGGATTTGTCGACTTGGAAAAAGCGTTCGACAATATAAAATGGTGCAAGCTGTTCGAGATTCTGAAAAAAGGTAGGGGTAAGCTATAGGGAGAGACGGGTCATATACAATATGTACAACAACCAAGAGGGAATAATAAGAGTGGACGATCAAGAACGAAGTGCTCGTATTAAGAAGGGTGTAAGACAAGGCTGTAGCCTTTCGCCCCTACTCTTCAATTTGTACATCGAGGATGCATTGATGGAAATAAAAGAAAGGTTCAGAAGTGGAATTAAAATATAAGGTGAAAGGATATCAATGATGCGATTCGCTGCTGAAATTGCTATCCTGAGTGAAAGTGAAGAAGAATTAAATAATCTGCTGAACGGAATGCCAGTCTAATGAGTACACAGTATGGTTTGAGAGTAAATCGGAGAAAGACGAAGGTAATGAGAAATAGTAGAAATGAGAACAGCGAGAAACTTAACATCAGGATTGATGGTCACGAAGTCAATGAAGTTAAGGAATTCTGCTACGTAGGCAGTAAAATAACCAATGACGGACGGAGCAAGAAGGACATCAAAAGCAGACTCGCTATGGCAAAAAAGGCATTTCTGGCCAAGAGAAGTCTACTAATATCAAATACCAGCCTTAATTTGAGGAAGAAATTTCTGAGGATGTACGTCTGGAGTACAGAATTGTATGGTAGTGAAACATGGACTGTGGGCAAACCGGAACAGAAGAGAATCGAAGCATTTGAGATGTGGTGCTATAGAGGAATGTTGAAAATTAGATGGACTGATAAGGTAAGGAATGAGGAGGTTCTATGCAGAATCGGAGAGGAAAGGAATATGTGGAAAACACTGATAAGGAGAAAGGACAGGATGATAGGACATCTGCTAAGACATGAGGGATTGACTTCCATGGTACTAGAGGGAGCTGTAGAGGGCAAAAACTGTAGAGGAAGACAGGAATTGGAATCTGTCAAGCAAATAATTGAGGACGTAGGTTGCAAGTGCTACTCTGAGATGAAGAGGTTAGCACAGGAAAGGAACTCGTGGCGTGCCGCATCAAACCAGTCAGTAGACTGATGACCAAAAAAAGAAGGACAACCACCATCTGGTTTGCCCAAGCAGTCAGGTCGTCTGTGGCCGTCTGTAGTCTCCTGTGTAGGACTACTGCACTTCTACTGCGGCTGTAAACTGCGGTGAAAATATGGTTCAAATGGCTCTAAGCACTATGGGACTTAACATCTGAGGTCATCAGTCCCCTAGAACTTAGAACTAACGTAAGGCCATCACACACGTCCATGCCGGATGCAGAATTCGAACCTGCGACCGTAACAGTCACGCGGTTCCGGACTGAAGTGCCTAGAACCGCTCGGCCACCGCGGCTGGCAATCAGGTAAAGAATGGTGTTTGATAGGCAAAGCATACATTGGGGTGGAAGCTATACAAATTCTCCACTGAAATAATTTCATGATCATTTTTGATACTCTGTTATTGTCTTACAATCTAAATGTCATTAATTGTTGTTAGTATTACCCCATTTTGATTTCGGAGATCCTTTTTGGTTTCATGCAAGCTTTCGATTTATTTCTGACTTTTTGAGCAATTAATTTGTTTCTTAATCTATTTTATTGCACACATCCTTCAGGTTTAGCTTCAAAATTTGTAACCTTTGGTTCCAAAGCATTGAACTTAGCGTTAATAACGTACTCCTACATGAACTTCTTTTAACCCATTATCTACTTTCTTTTGTGTTCCCTTATTTTCAAAAAAATGGTTCAAATGGCTCTGAGCACTATGGGACTTAACATCTATGGTCATAAGTCCCCTAGAACTTAGAACTACTTAAACCTAACTAACCTAAGGACATCACACAACACCCAGTCATCACGAGGCAGAGAAAATCCCTGACCCCGCCGGGAATCAAACCCGGGAACCCGGGCGCGGGAAGCGAGAACGCTACCGCACGACCACGAGCTGCGGACCCTTATTTTCATTTTCTGCTACTATTCGTTCTTCCAAAACTAATTTTAGCATAGATCTTAAATAATGATCATCATACTGAGTTGACAAAAGTCAACTGGTTCTGTAACATGACTAAATGTGGATAGCTCATCTGTTGGCTAATTAGTAATGTCAACGTCGGAACCATTTCCTCAGGCATCGTCATTCCAATCAGTCACTTCTTTTTGACTAGGTACTACATGTTCTTGATTTATATTATCACTGTTTCTCACTAAATCTACATTTTCACTGTCTTTATAACACTACCGTCCACTAAAATTGCTGCACCAAGAAAAAATGCATATGATATACGGCTATTCATTGGACAAATATATTATGCTAGAACTGGCATGTGATTACACTTTCACGCAATTTGGGTGCGTAGATCCCGAGAAATCAGTACCCAGAACAACCACCACTGGCCGTAATAACAGCCTTGATACGCCTGGGCATTGAGTCAAACAGAGCTTGGATGGCGTGTACAGGTACAGCTGCCCATGCATCTTCAACAGGGTACCACAGTTCACTGCCGTATTGTGACGAGCCAGTTGCTCGGCCACCATCGAGCAGACGTTTTCAGTTGGTGAGAGATCTGGAGAATGTCCTGGCCAGGGCAGCAGTCGATCATTTTCTGTATCCAGAAAGGCCCGTACAGAACCTGCAACATGCAGTCGTGCTTTATCCTGCTGAAATGTAGGGATTCGCAGGGATCGAATGAAGGGTAGAACCACGGGTCGTAACACATCTGAAATGTAACGTTCACTATTACAAGTTCCGTCAATGCGAACAAGAGGTGACCGAGACGTGTAACCAATGGCACCCTATACCATCACGCCGGGTGATACGCCAGTATGGCGATGACGAATACACGCATCCAATCTGCGTTCACTGCGATGTCGCCAAACACGGATGCGACCATCATGATGCTGTAAACACAACCTGGATTCATCCGAAAAAATGACGTTTCGCCATTCGTGCACCCAGGTTCGTCGTTGAGTACACCATCGCAGGCGCTCCTGTCTGTGATGCAGCGTCAAGGGTAACCGCGGCCATGGTCTCTGACCTGATAGTCCATGGCGCTGCCATCGTCGTCGAGCTGTTCGTGCAGATTGTTGTTGTCTTGCATACGTCCCTATATGTTGACTCAGGGATCGAGACGTGGCTGCACGATCCGTTACAGCCATGCGGATAAGACGCCTGTCATCTCGACTGTTAGTGATACGAGGCCGTTGGGATCCAGCACGGCGTTCTGTATTACCGTCCTGAACCCATCGATTCCATATTCTGCAAACAGTCATTGGATCTCGACCAACGCGAGCAGCAATGTCGCCATACTATAAACCACAATCGCGATAGGCTACAATCCGACCTTCATCAGAGTAGGAAACGTGAGGGTACACATTTATACTCCTTACACGAGGCACCACAACGTTTCACCAGGCAACGCCGGTCAACTGTTGTTTGTGTATGACAAATCTGTTGTAAACTTTCCTCATGCCAGCACTTTGTAGCTGTCGCCACCGGCGCAAACCTTGTGTGAATGTTGTGAAAAGCTAATCATTTGCATATCACAGCATCTTCTTCCTGTCGGTTAAATTTCGCCTCTGTAGCACGTCATCTTGGTGGTGCAGCAATTTTAATGGCCAGTAGTGTAATAGTTAACTCTACATTTCCAGTGTAATCATTCGTGGGTACATCAGAATTCTCAGTGAGATTATTGGTAACTGAATTTGCATTGTCATATTCATCACCAAAGTTTGAATCCACATTTTCACTTGAACTAATTTTGACTAAATTTGGTATGTCATTAAACGCATACCTGACTTCACTACCATTTATTTGTATCTGATCCACTGGTTCGTCACTACCGCTGTGAGACGGAGCTCCTCTATTTGAAAATGGTTCAAATGGCTCTGAGCACTATGGAACTCAACTGCTGAGGTCATAAGTCCCCTAGAACTTAGAACTACTTAAACATAACTAACCTAAGGACAACACACACATCCATGCCCGAGGCAGGATTCGAACCTGCGACCGTAGCGGTCGCGCGGTTCCAGACTGTAGCGCCAGAACCGCTCCTCTATTTCCCAGAGCCTATCTTACTTCCCTGTCCCCAGGCATTTTACTAATACTAATGTTCCAGTTACAAGTCTTAGACTGCTATATGCAAGCGCAACACTTGCACTACTTTTCTTTCTCGACGTACTGAAGTTGATCCTCAATCAATTATATGATACCAGAATAAACACTGGTAGCAGTTACTTCTGCAAAATATCTGGGAGTATGCGTACGGAACGATTTGAAATGGAATGATCATATAAAATTAATTGTTGGTAAGGCGGGTGCCAGGTTGAGATTCATTGGAAGAGTCCTTAGAAAATGTAGTCCATCAACAAAAGAGGTGGCTTACAAAACACTCGTTCGACCTATACTTGAGTGTTGCTCATCAGTGTGGGATCCGTAACAGGTCGGGTTGACAGAGGAGATAGAGAAGATCCAAAGAAGAGCGGCGCTTTTGTCACAGGGTTATTTGGTAAGCGTGGTAGCGTTACGGAGATGTTTAGCAAACTTAAGTGGCAGACTCTGCAAGAGAGGCGCTCTACATCGCGGTGTAGCTTGCTGTCCAGGTTTCGAAAGGGTGCCTTTCTGGATGAGGTACCGAATATATTGCTTCCCCCCACTTATACCTGCCGAAGAGATCACGAATGTAAAATTAGAGAGATTCGAGCACGTTCGGAGGCTTTCCGGCAGTCGTTCTTCCCGCGAACCAAACGCGACTGGAACAGGAAAGAGAGGTAATGAGGGTGGCACGTAAAGTGCCCTCCGCCACACACCGTTGGGTGGCTTGCGGCGTATAAATGTAGATGTAGATGTTGTGGGGTGCACCGCTGGCTGCAACTCCTCTGTTGTGGCGTGTTGTAGCTGGCACTTCAAAAGCGTCGTGTATCACTGACTGCGCCGGCCGCTGCTTGCTTCGGCCGCACATGTTGTCCGTGGCTGCCTCGCGTTCCTCTGCACGGTGCGCCGTCTAGTAGAATGAAGAATCTTGAAGTGATGATCTTCAACGTTATCACGCAAATGGACCGCACATACACAACGTTAATTTTTATTCTCGTAGCATTACAGTACTTCGTATTCCTACTTTATACCAGTACTAATTTAGCGCGACAGAACGTCATACTTAAAGGCCCGGGTTCGATTCCCCGCTGGGTCGGAGATTTTCTCCGCTCAGGGTCTGGGTGTTGTGTTGCCCGTATTATCATCTACATCTACATCTACATCTACATCTACATCCATACTCCGCAAGCCACTAGACGGTGTGTGGCGGAGGGTACCTTGAGTACCTCTATCGGTTCTCCCTTCTATTCCAGTCTCGAATTGTTCGTGGAAAGAAGAATTGTCAGTATGCCTCTGTGTGGGCTCTAATCTCTCTGATTTTATCCTCATGGTCTCTTCGCAGTATACTGCGCAGTATACTGCTTGACTCCTCGGTGAAGGTATGTTCTCGAAACTTCAACAAAAACTCGTACCGAGCTACTGAGCGTCTCTCCTGCAGAGCCTTCCACTGGAAACTTTGAACATAGCTGCTAAGGTTCAGTGACCGTGTCAGAATTATATCAGAACATCAGTACCCTAAAACTTAGAACTACTTAATCCTAACTAACCTAAGGACATCACACACATCTATGCCCGAGGCAGGTTTCGAACCTGCGACCGTAGCGGTCACGCGTTTCCAGACTGAAGCGCCTAGAACCGCTCGGCCACACCAGACAGCTATTGTTCTGTACATCTGTTCGACGTCCCTTCTTGAAAACGGGGATGACCTGTGCCCTTTTCCAATCCTTTGGAACGCTACGCACTTCTAGAGACCTGCGGTACACCGCTGCAAGAAGGGGGCCAAGCTCCTTCGCGTACTCTGTGTAAAATCGAACTGGTATCCCATCAGGTCCAGCGGCCTTTCCTCTTTTGAGCGATTTTAATTCTTTCGCTATCCCTCTGTCGTCTATTTCGATATACACCATTTTGTCATCTGTGCGACGATCTAGAGAAGAAACTACAGTGCAGTCTTCCTCTGTGAAACAGCTTTGGAAAAAGACATTTTGTGTTTCGGCCTTTAGTCTGTCATCCACTGTTTCAGTAGCATTTTGGTCACAGAGTGTCTGGACATTTTGTTTTGAGGCACCTACCGATCTGTCATAAGACCAAAATTTCTTAGGATTTTCTGCCAAGTCAGTACATAGAACTTTACTTTCGAATTCATGGAACGCCTCTCGCATAGCCCTCCTGACACTACATTTCGCTTTGCGTAATTTTCGTTTGTCTGCAAGGCTTCGGCTATGTTTATGTTTGCTTCCGTAGCAGTTTTCTAACGCGGTTGTTGTACCACGGTGGCTCTTTTCCATCTCTTACGATCTTGCTTGGCACATACCCATCTAATGCATGTTGTACGATGGTTTTGAACTTTGCTAAACAGAAAAATCCTCCCACCTTTTTTAATATTTCCATTTACGGCTGAAATCATCGATGCAGTAACCGCTTTAGGATCACTGATTCCCTGTTCTGCGTTAACTGTTTCAAATAGTTCGGGCCTGTTTGTCACCAGAAGGTCTAATATGTTATCGCCACGAGTCGGTTCTCTGTTTAACTGCTCAAGGTAGTTTTCAGATAAAGCACTTTAAAACATTTCACTGGATTCTTTGTCCCTGCCGTCATCATTTCATCTCCATAGACACGCAAGTCACCGAAGTTGCATCAGCTCGAAAGACTTGCACCGGGCGAACGGTCTACCAAACGGGAGGCCCTAGCCACAAGGCGTTTCAATTTACCACAATAATTCTTCTTAGAATTCGTACAAAAAATTGATAAGAACACACAAAAGTAAAATTTTGAAAACAAAATACAGTTCTTAAGATTTTTAGCTGCTCTTTTAACTATAGCATACTTGCACTAAAGGTCCTTAGGCGACAGTCAAGTTTATATGTACTGACCGCTGTAACTTTTGATAATGCACCAAACATTGTCATTTGCTATTTTTCATGTAAGATACGTGACGCGCCATATATGGATGTGCACGAAAAGTTTGGCTTTGCGATGCGAGGCGCCGTTGGCGGTTGGCGCACGTCGGTACCTGCGATATCAGCTGTTTTCCTATGGAACTGTCTCTTGCGTTAATCCTTAGTCTGTTTCAGCTGTGCTTCATGAACACATCTACTTGTGAAATTGGTCTACTCTAGGTGATTATGTATCATCTGTGTATTACCTATGTGTGAAATGATTATCGCCAAATCGAGCACCATTAATGCAGGTTTGTTACAGTTCAGTAACGACTACAAATCTTAGTAAGTGTATTTGCTTTTAGTAAATTTTTTTTTGTGTTTTCTTATAAATGTTTTGTAATTTAACTTCAATAGACCTGGCTTGAGCCGGCCGCGGTGGCCATGCAGTTCTAGGCGCTCAGTCCGGAACCGCGCGACTGCTACGGTCGCAGGTTCGAATTCTGCCTCGGGCATGGATGTGTGTGATGTCCTTATGTTAGTTAGGTTTAAGTAGTTCTATGTTCTAGGGGACTGATGACCACAGATGTTAAGTCCCATAGTGCTCAGAGCCATTTGAACCTGGCTTGAAAATAAACTTCGTAGTTCGAAACTAGTCGCCAGCTTAAAAAGTTGCAGTTATGACAGAATTACAACAAGAAGTAACAGGAATGACTAGCCACAGCAGAAAGTACCCTCCTCCAAGCACTATACAGTGGCTTGCGGAGTTAATATAAAGATGTATAATTAGAATTTAATGCTCGATTAGATCTGTTTACGACGACACAAGTTAACTGAGCCGACAGCCACATATCATACCCATAAAGAGGAAGGATCTGAAAACGGTTAATGCTTAATCCGAAACCGTTGATTACGAGATATGCCGTTGTGGACCGGATAGAGAGAAAATTTCGCGCGCGGAAGAAAAGTCGGTAGTGAGACCGTAACGCTGCTGTAGCAGCTATATAGTATGCATCTCATTAACAGTTTTCCGTTGAGAAACGAGACGGGCAGCTGGCTTAACTTTGCTAATTAGAGGCGAGTTGGCGTCTGCGGCAGGTCGGACTTGGGGTCGCGGAACTAACGCGTGCGTTCGCAGGATTGCCACGTGGTGCGCTGCTGGCGCTCGCCCTGACTAATGGAGCGGGCCGGCCTGCGCGCTGAGTAATTGCGTCCGCCTCTGGACCTGGCCAGCCCATTTCGCAGGTGACGCCCCCTCCCCCCCCCCCCCGCCCCCTTCTCCGCCATCTCGCCCGATCACTGGCCCGTCCACGCGCATTCGCATTGCCGCTACGCAACGAAAATACTCTGCCCCGGGAAAAAAATCCCGACTTAATTAGGCGGGCCGGCAGCAGTACTCTGGCTTCAGCCGTGCAACGATTCTGACTTATTGGCTCCCGACTTATAGTCCCATCAAAATGATGGGAACCCATCTATTTCCCACAAATTCTGAAAGTGAGTATTTACGCTAGTCTTTACACCAGGATGTACTCCGTGCAGAAACTTACTTTTTCTCATCTCACAGGGGGAAAAAAAATCAGACTTTTTTTAAGACACCAAATATTACTAAATTATAAGTCACTTAACATCGAAAAACTGAAATAACCTAATGGAAAATCAAATTTATAACATTTAATTCAATATGTGAAAATAGACATTGCCTGCGTATACTGTTGACGAAATCTTCTCACGTTTCCATCCGTGTGGCTGCACTGAAATTCCGTGGAGTTACGGTGAGTGTCACGCTTTGGTGAAGTTGTGACATTACACTGGCATCCCATGTACACTATGTGATCAAAAGTACCCGGACACCCCAAAAAACATACGTTTTTCATGTTAGGTGCATTGTACTGCCACCTACCACCAAGTATTCCATATCAGCGACCTCAGTAGTCATTATATGTCCGAAAGAACAGACACCATCTTCATATAGTTAAGGCTAATAGGCCATTGACCTTCTTCTTCTGTGCCGGATGCACATGTATTGCCCGAACTATCACGGGACTCCCTAAGATTGTCTGCCTCGAGTAATGAGTGTAATGGGCAGGGGCACTAGGAATGTAGTGTGTGGACATTAAGTTGGGAATGTGGGTCTCGCGGGGAGCGTGCAAGGGATAAATCCCTGCAGTCGCACTATCCTCTGTGCCCTCGATGGCTCAGATGGATAGAGCGTCTGCCATGTAAGCTGGAGATCCCGGGCTCGAGTCCCGGTTGGGACACACATTTTCAACTGTTCCCGTTGATGTATATCATCGCCTGTCGACAGCTTAGGGTCTTGATTTAATTATCATTTCATTCAGTAGTCATAAGACATCGTGAGAGAGCAGAATGGGACGCTCCGCGGAACTCACGGACTTCCAACGTGGCCAGTTGATTGGATGACACTTGCGTCATGCGTCTGTATGCGACATTTCCACGCTCCTCAACATCCCTAGCTCAACTGTTTCCGATGTGATAGTGAAGTGGAAACGTGAAGGGACACGTAAAGCCCAAAGGCGTACAGGCCGACTTCGTCTGTTGACTAACATAGATCGCCGACAGTTGAAGAGGGTCGTAATGTGTAAAAGGCAGACATCTATCCAGACCATCACACGGGAATTTCAAACTGCATCAGGATCCACTGCAATTACTATTACATTTAGGCGGGAGATGAGAAAACTTGGATTTCAAGGTCGAGCGGCTGCTCATAAACCACACATCACGCCGGTAGACGCCAAAGGACGCCTCGCTTGGTGTAACGAGCGTAATAATTGGACGATTGAACAGTGGAAAAAAGTTGTGTGGCGTGACGAATCACGGCACACAATGCGCCGATACGATGGCAGGGTGTGGGTATGGCGAATTCCCAGTGAACCTCATCTGCCAGCGTGTGTAGTGCCAACAGTAAAATTCAGAGGCGGTGATGCTATGTGTGGTCATGTTTTTCATGGAGGGGGCTTGCACCACTTGTAGTTTTGAACGGAACTATCACAGCACAGGCCTAAATTGATGTTTTAAGCACCTTCTTGCTTTCCGCTATTGAGAGCAATTCGAGGATGGCGATTGCATCTTTCAACACGATCGAGCACCTGTTCATAATGTACGGTCTGTGGCGGAGTGGCTACACGACAATAACATCCCTGTAATGGACTGATCTGCACCGCGTCCTGACCTGAATCCTACGGAACCCTTTTGAGATGTTCTGGAATGTCGATTTCGTGCCAGGCCTCTCCGACCGACATCGATACCTCTCCTCAGTGCAGCACTCCGTGAAGTATGTGCTGCCATTCCCCAAGAAACCTTCCAGCAGCTGATTGAGCGTATGGCTGCGAGAGTGGGGGATGGGCCAACACCATATTGAATTCCAGCGGCACAAACTTGTAAGTCATTTTCAGCCAGGTGTCTGTATACTTTTGATGACATAGTGTATAAGCATTGGCTATCCTCCCTCCCTCCTTCCTCCTGTCGCATGGCGCATGGGTCGGCAACCCGTGGTGTTGGAAGGGGGGGGGGGGGGGGAGGATGAGGACCACCCTTCGCGTCTCAGCGCATTCCGTCTTTCCCAGACTCACGAAGTGTAAGCTGTAGTTTATATCTGGTAGGTGCAGGGTTCCATCTCTAACTTAGCCGATTGCCACCGTCCCAGTTGACGAAATTATATGGTAACTTTAAAGGCACATTTACAGGATGGGTGTTGCAAAAACGTAGATATAAGTCGAGAATATAAATAAAGAATTACTTAAATATTAATTAGTATAAGTGGTTGTATCGACTGTGGCGTGCAACCGCTGAAACATTAGAATAATTACGCAGTTCAGTTGTCTTGCCGAGAAGACGGCACATTTTTTGTTCTTGAAGCCGTCCTGATCGAACGTATATCTGCCATTGCTGCAGATCATTATTTGTCACACCGCCATTATTCTATTTCATTGAGGCGCAATCTCACTAGGTGTACTCATAGTTACACACCCAACATAATTAATATGTCTATGTAATTTAATTTAGTATAATATTTTGTGAATCCCCCATGAACCATAGACCTTGCCGTTGGTGGGGAGGCTTGCGTGCCTCAGCGATACAGATAGAAGTACCGTAGGTGCAACCACAACGGAGGGGTATCTGTTGAGAGGCCAGACAAACGTGTGGCTCCTGAAGAGGAGAAGCAGCCTTTTCAGTAGTCGCAGGGGCAACAGTCTGGATGATTGACTGATCTGGCCTTGTAACACTAGCCAAAACGAGCTTGCTGTCTGGTACTGCGAACGGCTGAAAGCAAGGAGAAACTACAGCTGCAATTTTTCCCGAGGTCATGCAGCTTTACTGTATGGTTAAATGATGAATACACTAAACAAATTCAGGCATGGAGAGCTGCATCAAACCAGTCTCTGGATTGAAGACCACTACAACAACATTTTGTGAATATACTGGTATTATTTAATCTTGTGTTTCATTTATGTTGCAAGCTATTGCTCCAATTAAACGGCGTCTTGGTATGGCAAAAGGTTCCCTGTTACAAATATTATCAGTGGTCCAACATGAACCAAATCTTGGGAATTATTCAGTCTTCGAAGTACGGTAAAGAAATATTTACAGAAAAATTACTCACGGTCAAACTTACAATGAACGGGCCTTACGCAAAAAGCGAATGTCAAGCGCCCAAAGCTTGTATAAACTCGTCTCATACTACTATCATTATCTATTATGATTTTTCTGTTCTCTGATATTCTCAAACCAGAGAGGAAAAGCCACGATAAATCAAAAGCCTTATTTCTGGTCATTCTTTAATAATGCCTTTCCAAAAACCACTAGCTCGCCACAAAACGTTTGTTTCCAAAATTCGAACTACGTCCTCCGTTGAGGCTGTGTTTTGCCACTGGTGACATACTTTTATGCCTCAGACGTACACATCTTAATTATTGCGAAATATTTGCACGAAGACTGAAAGGGTACAGTACCGCCCGACATTGAAAATAGGTACAAAATACTTCGATATTCTTGTCAGAACAACACATTTTTTGTAAAGTAACTCAATTTCAATTAATACGGCGAAGCCGGATACCAGTGTGGGAAAGAATGACAACTTATTTATTTAATTGATCACATGTGCACTCCCACAAAGTAAATCCCTACATCCAGTTTGGTGAGATCTGTGTGGTGTAAATGAATGAATGTATGGTCGTCTGCTAACCACAGATAGAATGGGAATATATGATCATCTTTGAGTCGATCCTATGGCTACCTTTGGTGGGACCAAAGAGATGGAAGTTACCAGAGCTTTGAGCGTCTGAAATGTGGCTGACCAATAAGGTAGCAAGGTGCTTCTCCCACTTCGACAGAGGTGCGAGAGAACCGGAATACGGCCATGTTTCGGCACTTCTGCCGCTGGACCTTCTGCTGTAAAGACCTGTTTTTGTTGTGCTCCGTAATGAAAGAGTGGAGGCATGGTATGGATGTGGAATATTTAAGAGTAGTTAGAATTAATAATTTCTCTTCCTCAAGAACTTTTGTGGGGAGAATTAAATGTGAGGCAGGTAATTTTAAGGGGATTGTAGTAAACCAACAGTCACAATGAGACCACGTGTAGTTATAAGTTGAGATACTTCCGTGTGCTTAATTTAAGCTGAAATAACTAGCGTGTGTACGATAAGCTGAAATATTTAAGAAATAGCGTGTGTATCATAAGTTGAAATATTTAAGAAATATCATTCCGTGTGACGCTAAATTTAAACTCTGAGAGAGAATCAAGGTGAGTCGGCCGTCTTTCCAGCAACGCCACTTGGCTTGCATTGCACAGGAAGACGTGCGTTTATCTCCAGAGTTCAGAGTAGGAAAGTAGAATTACAAAGTGGGGCAGTGTCGTGTGAAACTGGGATAAATATTGATTGAAGTGGGAAAGCGGAAAGTGATGATGTTGTAACAGTTCTTTGTGTAGTATTTCATATTGTTGTGTTGTGTATGTCTTGTAATTTGGGTATGTGTGTTTTGCATGGGAGTAGCAAGGTAGTTTCGAAAGATTTGTGTGTTATGCTTGTTCCTTCTGTATCGCTCGATCTGGAGGAAAGTTTCGTGAGGATGATTGTGAGAGTCGAAGTGTGAGGTATAATAAAAGATCCACCATCCAACCCAGAATGTGCACTGTTGCGGTAAACAGATTACGAGACCATAGTATAGAGATTCACTAATGCAAAGCCATGCCCACTGGGCGGAATTTCTCATGTGATATTGTTGTAAGTTGTAGAATTTGTGTGTTTAGGAATAAATCAAATAGTGAAAGGAAAGAGATTGGTGGCCTTTTTCATTAAATTGTATGTTGTCATAATGTCCCGAATTTATATAAAAACCGTTAAATCAATGACAAAAAGTAAATGTGGTATTGCCAGTGCGTAGTGTGCAGTCAGAGTTCTATAAATCACTGATAGTCAGATGCGTGTTTCCGTTGCGTGTTATTCACACAGGAGGATAATTTTGTAACTAAATAGTAAGATACGAGAATTCATGTTATTCGATAAATTAAGGAAGAATCCACTCGCTTGGCAAACCACTCATCTTGCAGGTCTGACTGCTTGATGCCACAGTATGAGAAAGGCAAGTGGGTGCCTCTCATAATTTCGACCCTGCCAGGATTATTTTTGTTAGGATATTTTTTGATGCCAGGATTATTTTATTCCAGGATAGATTTTGTTAGGATATTTTGTTGTTAGGGTTTGCTGTTAAATTTTTTTATTTTTTGATGGAATATATTGTGATAGCACTAAGAAGTAAAGTTTTTTCTGTTTGCAATTTCTTTCTGGATTGGTGAGGATCTTTTGTTTTATTTTATGTAATTAATTGCTATATCGCACAAGGCTGGAAGATCGTTTCATAATTTTTTTTGCGTAATGTCCATAGTAACTAGGTTGCAGTCGAAAAACGTAGCCACAATGGAGAATAGCGATTCTGGCGTGAACGTAGCAGTGCAGCAGGAAGTAGGTGTTGACCATGGGTTAATGAAAGGGGACGGCAGGCACTCCGAAGAGGCTGTATTGTTCAGTGGACCGCTGCAAGGGGATCCTTTGTGCGGCGGGCTTTGTTCACAGTCGGGGGCTTTTCCCGACGACGCGGGCGAGCCGAGACTAGGCCAGGTGTACGGTGAAAGTGCAGCTACCCTTAGCGAAGCTACGGTTTCTCAGGCGAACGAGGTGAGCGCGTCGAAAGTAGGAAATAACGATGTGATACTACAGTTTTTACAAGCGATGAATAGGAAGAGTGAGGAGAGAGATAGGAAGAATGAGGAGAGAGATAGGAAGAATGAGGAGAGAGATAGGAAGAATGAGGAGAGAGATAGGGAGGATAAGGAACGATTTGAAGCAACTAAGGAAAAATTGGATGCAAATACAGAAAAATTGGAGGCAATGGATAAGGGAAATAAAGAGGCAATGAGGAAGCTACACACAGTTATCGATGAGCGTCTGTCCGCAGTTAATAATCGGATAGATGAGGGGGAGAAGAATCTGGGTGCGGTGAAGCAAGTATGTGATGCCGTGAAAGAAAAAGCCAATAATTTGGAGGTACAAGTATTTGCAATAGAGAGTGATGCTACTGAACGTAGGGACGTTTTGCCGGATGAGCGAATCAAAGAGGTAGTGGTCAGAAAGAATACGATTAGTGCAGATGCAGAAAAGATCAGTACAAGAGGCGAGACAGGTTCTGACAGTACGCAGCGAGAGGTTTATGCCGACCAGGAGGAGATACAACCACCATTACAGTTTAAAGAGGCACAATTAGAAATAAGTAGGAAACATAGTGAAAAACTAGCACAGTTGCAATTAGCGTGCAGTAGCGAAGGTGACACACCACCAGGTAGATTGCGGGAGGAGAGTGAGATAAACTCAAAAGGCGAAAATAGGCAGAAAGAGGAAGACGAATTCAGAGAGTCAGAAGAACGGTTGTGTCAGATAAAACAGGTGGCAGACCCAACTGGGTATAGTCCAAGGCTGTCTCAATTTCAAGATTCATTACCTTCATCGAGGGGATGGCTCCGCAAAACGAAGTTTGTGTATAACTATTTGAGGGACGAGGCAAGAGCGAAAATGGAGGAAGACCTTAAAGACTGTAGTAGCTATTTAAATGAATTCTGGTCGAAAAGTAAGGAGGACCAGGTTACGCAAAGCATATTGATGATGCAAAATCGTAACGAATGTGGTATAAGGGATTCAGTGTCATGCCATCAGGAGATGTTCAGACGAAACAGGTACTTGGATGTGACATACGAACCTGGGGAGTTCTTTAGAATCTGTATAAATAAGTTGCCAGTGAGATTGCGCAGAGATATAGTGATAGCAGGCAGAGGCGTAGACGATTCTGCGTCATTTCAGCACTTGTTACAAGGATTGGGTAATGAGAGCAATATCGTGAACGGAGACAGGTCAGATAGTGTCGAGGGTAGGAACGGCAGAAACTGTCAGAATGACAGGAGAGCATGGAATCCAGGCATTTCATTCTTGTCATAATGGATTCAAGAATAGGAGAAAATAATCCAACATATCAGCCCTTAATATCTTGCTCTTAAAAACACATGCAGCTGGCACTGAAAATTGTCTATGTAGCAGACAAACTCAACTAATATGTAGGAATGCAAATACCATACTTCTGATCAGAGAATAAAACGGGAGTAATGGAATCTGTTAGGCTGGTATCTCAGTAAAATTTGCAACTTTTTATTTCAAACAGTAAAGTAAAAGAGCGGTTTCTTCAAAGAATCCAGTTGCTAAAATGTTATGTAATAATGCCAATGAGTCCAGTTTAATTAGTACGATTTGACTATTGCAGGTACTTAACACGTAATGTAAAAAGTAAACGTTGTGATCGAAGTTTTTAAATTAGATGCCATCTGATGTCATTGTCGTGGTGACAGTTATAATGAAGTGCTGTGTATGGTTGTTCGGAATCTGGTGTTAGTGAGAGAGGCCACTAGCACCAAAGTTACTAACACTTGGCTTGCCCATTTCTCCCAGCTTGTATATTCTCTGCACACATTTAATTTTCATGTAAGGACAGATTCCTAACTAGCAACTTCTTTGCTGTGTATAGTGGACCATTCAGAGTGAGGCGGATTGTCCAGGATAATACTGTACTGATTGAGACGATCAAGGGAAAACAATCTCGTGGGCTTCATCACATTTCTAACATCAAATTATGGAAAAGTTAAGGATAGATCTAAAGTAGGCAATGTATGGTAGATAGTCAGTGTATTTATTTGTGGTGTGTAACGTTGTGCAAGGTCAAATCGAACATAAGAATTTTCAGGCGGGAGGTCAGGAAGTATGACGGAATAGACTGGTCAAATGAGTCATGAACAGGAGTCGACAGAGTGGTGTATGTATGTATTTTTTTGTCATATGAATGAGGATCAAGCAGAAACGACGTGATGATTAATGAGTTGTTAAAGATGGTAGATAGAGAAGCGACGTGATAAATAGTAGTGGATAAAGGTGGTATATGAGGAGAAAAGCGACGTGAAGCAGTGTGATTAATAAAGAGAGATTCGATGTGATGAAACAGTGGTAAATAAAGGTGAGTGGAATTGAATAATGTGGAGATATCTTAGATGTATGTTACAGAGAGGCCTGTGTATGCTGCAATAGAGATTGATGCCAATGGCGAAGGAAGACCAGGAAATGATGGAGTAATGGATGGACGGAGAGCCGAAATACGAATGAAGAGATGAGGACAACTGCACAATGTGAAAGGACATAAAGGGAGTATGAGACCCAGATGGTGAACGTTGTGGAATACTGACGTAAGATGTAATATAAGTGTAGATCTAATTCTTACCATAAAATATGCTATTTGGCAAAAATAATATTTTTTGTTGTTGTTGAAGCCTGGTACCAGTATAACTATTCAAAACGGTACCAATAATGTGTACAGTTATTTTGCAGGATGAATAATTTGTGTATTTTTGTTCTTAGATGAAATGTCGCAATTCTAAGTTGGTGTTTAGCAGAATGATTAATGGGTAAAGCGAATGCGGAGGTAAGCCGATGGAGAGAGGTGCCAGAGTGAAAGGACGAATTCGGAGACTGGAAAGCTATCTCCGAAGCAGCTTCATGTGTTATGTGGTTGAGTATAAGGGAGCAAAGGTATGGTATGTTGTAGTGAGTGTGGTGGTGTTAAGGTTAGCTGACTTCTAGACCTATTCTGTTAGTGTATTAATGGATTGAATGAGAAGGAAAATGTGATGTCTGGTGAGTGAGAGTCGTAGAGTAGTGTGATCAATGCGCACACTCCTGTAAAGGGGATGCTACCGTTCTGTAACTACAACATTATTATGTATTGTTTGATTGGGATGAACCTCGATGGCAGGTCAGGATCTGACATCATGTGGATGGTTCATACATGTCCTAGAAATGTTGTTATATATAATAAAAAAAGGTAAAATATATAGAAAGATACTAATTTCAGTCTGTCACAAGCACAAAGGTGCGTTGTATGTTGTAGATTTAGAGTCATCAGTTTCTAAAATGTTTGTTGTGTTAGGATGTTAAAGTAGTTTACTATTTAATAACATGTGGTAGGTAATTGTGAGCTATGTAGATTATTCTTATTTTTTGTTAGAACACTTTCAAGGGGTATTAATTTCAGTGTGTCGCAAGCACAAAAGTTCATTGTATATTGTAGTTTTAGGATAAAGTTTCTAATATTTTCACTGTGATAGGATGTTAGAGTAACCTACTCTTTGATATTGTAATTATGAGCGGTATAGATTGCTTATTATTCCTTTTGTTTTATTTTACACTTTCATGTTTTGCATGAGGGACGGCAGGTACAATGAATAGCACAAGTGTGGGCGGTATATAGGAAATGAATAAGTGTTGATGTTGTATGGGTAGAAAACTAGGGTGTATAATTTTATGTTCTTTTTAGAACAAAGGTTCTTTTATTACCAATGTATCTAATAGATCATACATGTAATCAATGAGTATTTAAATAATGTAAGAATATCCTTTTGTCTGTAATGTTGCGAGATGCACGGAAGATCTGGCTAATTGGGTGTCATAACGCCCATACCGCTAACGGGCCGAGCTGACGTCGCCATGGCGACAGGCGACACAGCCGCGGCACTCCCCACTCCACTGTCGGACGAGGTACACTCCACGCGCCCGCTACAGCAGGTCAACGGCCTGGGGCGACACGCACGTATCACTGGCCATTCATGAGTTCCGCCACCCTTACGACTGGGGAAGGTATCCCGCGGAGGCAACAGCGGGTGGTTTCTTCTGCTCAACGGCGCGCGCAGCGGCGCTACTGCAGAATGGACGAGGCGCGGCAGAGCCCGGCGAGCATTTTTTACCAGCAGCTATTAACTTGTACTGGACTGTGGAGCAGTGAAACAAAATGACTGCGACTTTCCATAATGTGGAAAGTGAAGGACTGGTGTTTCCACGTTGTGAGTGGTGGAAAAGATTTTGCCTTTAGCAGACAGGACGATTGTTTTGTTTTGTCTTGACCACTGAACGGTGGGATCCATAAACTTTTGGCAGTGACTTGTTAAGTGTGCTTTGTGAATTGCATGTGGGACGCTTGGTATACTTAAAGAGGACAGTTGTCGTTTGGTGAACAATTATTGTATGAAGGCAAGAAACTAGAGTGGGACATTGACATTTGCGTCTGTAGTAGGAGACATTTCTTGAACTGGCGCGGGAATAAGTGTTGTTTGTTGAAACTTACGACTTTTAATTACACCATGAACTGAAAGGACAGAACCGTGGGTAATAGTAGTTGTAGGGCCATTTTTTGGACGAACAGATTCGTGTGGATGGTACTCTGAGAGTGACTATGACATTTGTGTTTAATGAGAGATACAGTTTACTGTTCAGTGCGTGTTCAAAATGCCGAATTGAGTGACTCAAAAGACTTTCGTCCGGGTAACCATGGGAGAGCTTTGACACCGAGACAGTGGTTGTAGGAAAACTATCAGAAACTTTTTGACCCCAAGAAAATCACAGAATGAAATGTTTCCGTGTGACTCGCAAGATAGGGAATAATGTATTTGTAATTGTGTAAATGTTTTTTTTATATGTTTCATTCCTGAAGGGACAGCAAGCGTAATTGTATTTTATTAATATTTGTGTTTAGAATAGTTAGTGTTTGTTTTTTGTCTGTTCTGGGTTATCAAGTTCACGTAGCATGTTTATTGGAATATTTGGTACAATGATGCTCTAATTATAAGCCAGTGGCGTAATACTAACGTAGCGGCTCTTGTAGCATTTATCAGTAAGGTTGTCACAGGGGAGAAGGGTTTGCATTGCACAACAAATATCGGAATTAACTGATGTATTTTGATGTCGTGCATAGTAATAATCTTGTTGGTGTTTTGACTGAAGCTACTTATTTTTTTATCACAGTGGTGACATTTCACATTAAAGTGTAACGAAGGCTAGTCGAAATGCAAGTTCTTGTCGTCTATATGTGTGACAACAGAGAAATGAACAGTAGAGTAAGATAAGAGAGCTACTGGTGGATTCAAGCACTTATTGCTAAACTATTTACTGCGTGTATTGATCAAAGTTGATGGACTGACTAGCTCAGCAGCAGGTATTTGTACTGATGGACAAGGATAAGGTTAAACTCACTGTCGAGTAGTTGTGGCAATTGCTTAGGTGATGATAGTTAATGAGGTATGACATGATGTCTTAGACGAACTATATTACGTAACCAGTATGTAACTTGTGGTATATTTCATTGTTTTTCTTCTCAGTTTTATTTCGCTGTAGGTTTGAGGTATATTTTAGAGTAATGGTATGGAGCCTGACATTCTACGTGTAACTAGTGTACGAATTTTTTTTCTTTTGTCGATTTTGTTTTGTATTTAGACTTTGCTGTGTAAGGGTTTTTACAGCGCAATTTATGAATGTCAGATTACTTGCTCTGTGTTTGGACGGTGAGCTATTTAAAATTTCATGAGTACAATTAGTATTTTTTTATTTGTTTTAGAATTATTGAAATTTGGATTACTCATAAAAATAACGAAGATCCCAGTAACTAAAGCAAATTTTTATCTCAATATTATTTTTTTATTTCTATGATGTGAGGTTTTATTTGTCATGTGGATTGTTATAAATTTGTATGTGTACGTTACTCCGGATTGTGGAGAGTACAATAATGCAACAATTTGGTAAAGTAACAATATTTGGTCGTCTATTTTAGGTCACCAGGGGCTAAGGTCTCCTCCTGGGTATTTTGATGACTTGCTATGTTTGTTCTAATACAGTTTCCTTAAAAAAATGTTCGGAACTACCCTCGCATTGCAAGGATGGTACCGTGCCATTTTTTTTCTGCATGGGTAGCCGGTGGTGAAAGGGTACAGTACCGCCCGACATTGAAAATAGGTACGAAATACTTCGATATTCTTGTCAGAACAACACATTTTTTGTAAAGTAACTCAATTTCAATTAATACGGCGAAGCCGGATACCAGTGTGGGAAAGAATGACAACTTATTTATTTAATTGATCACATGTGCACTCCCACAAAGTAAATCCCTACATCCAGTTTGGTGAGATCTGTGTGGTGTAAATGAATGAATGTATGGTCGTCTGCTAACCACAGATAGTGAATGGGAATATATGATCATCTTTGAGTCGATCCTTTGGCTACCTTTGGTGGGACCAAAGAGATGGAAGTTACCAGAGCTTTGAGCGTCTGAAATGTGGCTGACCAATAAGGTAGCAAGGTGCTTCTCCCACTTCGACAGAGGTGCGAGAGAACCGGAATACGGCCATGTTTCGGCACTTCTGCCGCTGGACCTTCTGCTGTAAAGACCTGTTTTTGTTGTGCTCCGTAATGAAAGAGTGGAGGCATGGTATGGATGTGGAATATTTAAGAGTAGTTAGAACTAATAATTTCTCTTCCTCAGGAACTTTTGTGGGGAGAATTAAATGTGAGGCAGGTAATTTTAAGGGGATTGTAGTAAACCAACGGTCACAATGAGACCACGTGTAGTTATAAGTTGAGATACTTCCGTGTGCTTAATTTAAGCTGAAATAACTAGCGTGTGTACGATAAGCTGAAATATTTAAGAAATAGCGTGTGTATCATAAGTTGAAATATTTAAGAAATATCATTCCGTGTGACGCTAAATTTAAACTCTGAGAGAGAATCAAGGTGAGTCGGCCGTTTTTCCAGCAACGCCACTTGGCTTGCATTGCACAGGAAGACGTGCGTTTATCTCCAGAGTTCAGAGTAGGAAAGTAGAACTACAAAGTGGGGCAGTGTCGTGTGAAACTGGGATAAATATTGATTGAAGTGGGAAAGCGAAAAGTGATGATGTTGTAACAGTTCTTTGTGTAGTATTTCATATTGTTGTGTTGTGTATGTCTTGTAATTTGGGTATGTGTGTTTTGCATGGGAGTAGCAAGGTAGTTTCGAAAGATTTATGTGTTATGCTTGTTCCTTCTGTATCGCTCGATCTGGAGGAAAGTTTCGTGAGGATGATTGTGAGAGTCGAAGTGTGAGGTATAATAAAAGATCCACCATCCAACCCAGAATGTGCACTGTTGCGGTAAACAGATTACGAGACCATAGTATAGAGATTCACTAATGCAAAGCCATGCCCACTGGGCGGAATTTCTCATGTGATATTGTTGTAAGTTGTAGAATTTGTGTGTTTAGGAATAAATCAAATAGTGAAAGGAAAGAGATTGGTGGCCTTTTTCATTAAATTGTATGTTGTCATAATGTCCCGAATTTATATAAAAACCGTTAAATCAATGACAAAAAGTAAATGTGGTATTGCCAGTGCGTAGTGTGCAGTCAGAGTTCTATAAATCACTGATAGTCAGATGCGTGTTTCCGTTGCGTGTTATTCACACAGGAGGATAATTTTGTAACTAAATAGTAAGATACGAGAATTCATGTTATTCGATAAATTAAGGAAGAATCCACTCGCTTGGCAAACCACTCATCTTGCAGGCCTGACTGCTTGATGCCACAGTATGAGAAAGGCAAGTGGGTGCCTCTCAAGACTTCTGAAGGAACAGAACCCAAAACGTTGCCCTCAACAGAAAATTTTGTCAATGACAAGGCTATCTTTAGGAGAGGCCCTGTGAAGTGAGACAGGACCGCTACTGTTTCGTATGTATGTCGACGATCTAGCGGACACGGTGAACACCAATCTGCGGTTGTTTGCTGATGATGCTGTGGTGTACGGAAAGGTGTCGTCGTTGAGTGACTGAAGGAGGATACATGATGACTTAGATAAAATTTCTAGTTGGTGTGCTGAATAGCAGCTACCTCTAAAAGAAGAAAAATGTAACAAAAAGACAGTGCTGCTTGACACAGTCACATATCTAGGTATAACAGTGAAAAGTGAAATAAACTGTAACGAGCATGTAAGTATTGTAGTAGAGAAGGCGAACGGTCACCTACGGTTTACTGGGAGAGTTTAAGGAAAATGTAATTGATCTGTAAGGGAGACCTCACAAAGGACACTAGTGCGACCCACTCTTGACTACTGCTCCAATGTTTGGGAGCCCCACCATGTCGGACAAGACACTGAAGAAATTCAGAAGCGGGTTGCTGGATTTATTACCGGTAGGTTCGAACGACACACGAGCAGTACAGAGATGCTTTGGGAAATCAAATGGGAATCCCTAGAGGGAAGGCGACGTTATTTTGGAGGAACTCTACTGAGAAAATTTCGAGAACCGGCATTTGAAGCTGATAGCGGAAAATTGTACTGCCACCAACACACATTTCGCGTAAGGACCGGGAAGTTAAGATAAGGGAAACTAGAGTCGCCCGGATGTATATAGACAGTCGTTTTCCCCTCGCTGTGTTTGCCAGTGGAACAGGAAAGTAAATGACTCGTTGTGGTACAGGATACCCTCCCCCATGCACCGTATAGCGACTTGCGGAGTATGTTTATAGCCTTAGATGTGTGTGTAGATATAGCGCTGTGTTTGACCGAGATACCTGAGGCCACACTCCCTTGCATGCGAGATACAGGACAACACAAAATGTTCATTACGCATATTTACGAGTCCAATAACAAACCTCTCCGTTTCAGGGCATAATTCTAAGTAAATTTATATCCAGGCTAGGGCTTGATTTTTATCACGAAATAGGCTCAGTGAATTTTGATAACGTCTAGATCAAGTCATATTAGCATCTATCTCATAAACACTTCGTTTGAATTTTAAATCGCCCTGGATAAGAACATTGTGAGCGCCGCGATCACTGCTCCGGTTTCCTCTAATGCAGCACCAGAGAAAGGTGCGCCACAATGATGCGTCCAACAACAATAATGGACTCAAGAGTGGAATCGCGTTGTCTTTTATACGAGATGTGGTTCAGTTTATAGCATCACTACGGACAAATCCGTGTTGATAGGCTCCCATGAGAGCAAATATTACCAGATTGTATTTGTCATCCTGACATATGTTCAGCTCATGATGTAATGGTATGGGTTGCCATTGGGTGTGCGATAGGATCACCTCCAGTCGTGTGGCTAGTGATACGAACATTCATGTCTGTGACTCTGCCCCTGATCGAGATTTCTATGATATTATCTTTCAATAAAACGCAAGGCCGCATATTATAGAGGTTGTTCTGACCTACATCGATACAAAGAGTGTGTCTGTTGCTCCTAGTCTCACATCTTCTCATGGGAGAGATTGGTACACCACCTTCCACTGTGTTTGATGAGATCTGAAGCAGCATGGAATGACATAACTTTACCTGTGATCCAAGCTCAACCGGGTTTGAGTCAACACTGAAAGAGAGGACCACCTTGTCAACAGAACACCTCTGCATTTGGACCCTAATATGAGCTGCAAATTCGTGTGTTCCTCCCACTGTACTGTAAAGCCGCCCATTTGCAGGCTGACCAGTCAACCGACCACCCTGCTGAGTGGGGCTCCCCTAACACATTCGCCTTTGTGTGTGCTATTTTAGGCTGGTCGGATCTGTGGTTCGCGTGTGTTAGTCACACTGGCACGATCTCTACCACCCATCCCACACTCCGCCATTTTCCTTTCTGTACTCTCAATGGGCTGGGATAGGGTCCACACGTAGTCACTTTGTGCCCACACGCAGTTAGACAAATCAAAACGGTCATCGACCCACTTAGCACGGGGGGGGGGGGGGGGTGGGGCGGGGGTGGCGTGTGTTTTCGATTCATTGGCCTATGAGAGCTTACATGTAAAGCAAACACGTGCCAGTGATGGTGCGAATGTGCTATTGGCCTCAATGCAGGGAGTGTGCAGCCTTCTTCACGATGGCACTAGGAGGAGGAGGAAGACATTGAAGCAATTCAGAGGCGGCCTGCTAGATTCGTTACCAGTAGTTTCAAACAACATGTGTTACAGAGGTGCTTCGGGAACTCAGATGTGAATCACTGGGGAGAACGTGAGATGCACTACCAAGAAAATTTGGACAACCGGCTGACTGTAGAACTATTCAACTACCGCCAACATACATTGCGCGTAAGGGCAACGAACATAACATTCGAGAAATTAGGGATCATGTGGAGGCATAAAGACAGTCGTTTTTTCCTCTCTATCTATTTCCGAGTGGAACAGGAAAGGAAATGATTAGTAACGGTACAGTGTACCCTCCGCCACCCACCAAATGGTGGCTTGCGAAGCATCTATGTAAATGTAGATGCAGATGGTGGCAACGTGGATCAAGCAATGAATATGCATGGAACGCATGTAGACTTTAAATTCCCAGGTATTACTGAAGCATTTCATCAGCAGAAGCAATTTGCAGACCAATTTCCTCTTCTGAGGAACAAAAAACCCAGAATGTATTTTTCAACCGAGTACCTTAGCAACTCATTCATCCACTGGATACATGATGCTGAAAACTATTCACATGTGTATAAATAATTGATAGCAAAAATTTGAAGCCCTAGATAAACTAAATATACACAGACACCAGACTACAGGTGACAAAAATCTTCAGAAATTCAATTGCCTTTAACGTATTAAAATTCTTCAGTACACTCAAAGTCTTTTGTAGTATTAAACTATACTACACTACTAGTAGGAACCTAAAAAAAGTAGAAATAAAGCTTCGAATTTTTCTACAGTAATTAATCGTAAAGACTGGCCCAAATTACAAAGCGCTACACAAGGACTGCCAAAAATCGCAATACACATCAAAAATTGATCCTGCCATACAACTGGTATTATCCTGCTGGAAAAAAATTTAACAGTACCACTCGAAACTAGTGGTAGACACACTCAAACTCATCCGTTCACCAACAAGCTGGCAGTAAGAAAGGCTGGAGTAGGAGGTACTATGTTTAGTTTTTTGGTGGGAATTATGTTCAACTGATGAGATGCTGGTGTAGGACAGAGAGGAGTTTTATAAGTGTCATACCTGTAAACATATAACTGAGGACTGCATCTATTGCTTTTTGACATCACAGTTGCTACAGATACCTGCTCAACATTCACCCTGCGGCCCAAGTAATTGAAGCCAATACACGCTACGCCAACTGATGGAAAATGCTTCACTACTCTAATCAAAGATAGAAATTCTACTGAAAAGAGAACAGCACACATAATAAATGGGTCATAATGCAACACATGTACTGGAGAAAATCTTCAGCACAAAATATTGCAGAGAGGGTGGTAGTTGAATGTGAATTCTCTTTGATTTATGATCACAAACTGCTAAAATTAGAGGCCCTGTTGCGTCCCCTCATCCGTCCCTCACTCTCCCTCCCTCACTTCGTCCTTCCCTCCACCTACACAGGGACACAGGGTTTTTCAAATGGTCATCTTCTACCACACACAGCACATTTATCTGCAGCATACTTGTATCCCACCGAGGAAACTGATAGCACCCAGCCCATCTTGGGTGATGATCCTTCACCAACGCAAAAGGGTGTAAAGGCAGCTAAACAATATGAACTAAATGAAGGCCACCCACCGCACACACATGCTGATAATCGAGCGTCTGCTAAAGAGGAAAACAAAATTGCAGTGATAATAAATCTCCTCTTTCCTTGAAAATAGGCACAGTCCATTTTCTTTTAGCATTAAGGGCAAAATAGGTATAGTTTTTACGTTCAGTTGCATGATACAATTCGCATCTCATTATTTTGCGACATCCATCTATGTGCACCACTGCTGATTAAAGATGACCAAAATTCAGTGGGCAGGCTATACATCCCCTATGGGTGTTCACCCTGACTCAACTTCCACTTATGTGCTGCTTAAACAACCGATCACAGTAGAATGTCCTTGCTATATTGAAATAGTCACAAGAGTAAAGACACTGTGAGAATTTTGACTCTGAAGAAAAAACATCTACGTTAAGCAATTTCTTTCAGAAACTTCCTGGCAGATTAAAACTGTGTGCCCGACCGAGACTCGAACTCGGGACCTTTGCCTTTCGCGGGCAAGTGCTCTACCAACTGAGCTACCGAAGCACGATTCACGCCCGGTACTCACAGCTTTACTTCTGCCAGTACCTCGTCTCCTACCTTCCAAACTTTACAGAAGCTCTCCTGCGAACCTTGCAGAACTAGCACTCCTGAAAGAAAGGATATTGCGGAGACATGGCTTAGCCACAGCCTGGGGGATGTTTCCAGAATGAGACTTTCACTCTGCAGCGGAGTGTGCGCTGATATGCCAGGAAGTTTCATATCAGCGCACACTCCGCTGCAGAGTGAAAATCTCATTCTGGAAACATCCCCCAGGCTGTGGCTAAGCCATGTCTCCGCAATATCCTTTCTTTCAGGAGTGCTAGTTCTGCAAGGTTCGCAGGAGAGCTTCTGTAAAGTTTGGAAGGTAGGAGACGAGGTACTGGCAGACGTACAGCTGTGAGTACCGGGCGTGAGTCGTGCTTGGGTAGCTGAGTTGGTAGAGCACTTGCCCGCGAAAGGCAAAGGTACCGAGTTCGAGTCTCGGTCGGGCACACAGTTTTAATCTGCCAGGAAGTTTCATATCAGCGCACACTCCGCTGCAGAGTGAAAATCTCATTCTGGAATTTCTTTCAGATTGATGGACAAATCACATGACCTGAGAGAACATCTGGTGTTCAATTCAGTGTTTGTAAATAAACTGTCATCCATGTGTGTATTACAAACATTACGGATGTGAAATAATCTACAATCTTACGCGCTATTTGGTAACATGTTGGAAAGAACACAATCATTTTACATTTGACAGCTAGAAGGTATAATTCAAGAGGACACTGCTGTTTTGTACATTATGGCAAGTCCTGTTTCAACACTGCAAAGCTATATCACACCTGTGGTTACAACACAAATCGTGAAAGCGTCTCTTGTAATAGAACCTCCTATAAGTGGGAACATGGAATCCAAATACTGTCTACATGCTTACTTTTGACATTTTGCCCATAACTCCCACAATCATTTGCAATAGCAGCAAATTCTTGTGTTCAAATTTTGTAAGCAATTTGATCATCGCAATAAAGATAGTATCTCCCACTCCACCATATTTTTCCTGCCAGCTTGTGGGTGCAGGGTAGAATTTGAGTGAATCTGCAGCTAGTTTCTAGGCTTTTGTGAAAATTTCTTCGCAGCAGGATAACACCAGCTGTATGGCATCATTAATATTTTAGCTGTATTGCTATTTTAGGCAGTCCTTGTGTAATGCTATACCTGTAGTTGTGTAATTAGGACCACTCTTTACTTCGGCTTTCCAACCAAAATAAATAAAGTACACTAACCTAACCTCCTTCTCCTGCATCTGGGCAGATTCAATTTGCTGTGGGGTGTATTTGGGCTTCCCATCCAGAACGACCAGGGTTCAAGTCCCAGAAAGGACACCACCATTTTTAATTTTCCACCAATTGCTGGACAGGGGTTGGGGTTGGGATGTCAACAAAGCCCTGGGACAAAGAAATTCCTTCCAAAATTCGAATTCCCGCCAGAAATCGAAATTCCACAACTGGGTACATTGGCGCGGCGGAGAGGGGGGGGGGGACCCACTTTTCGTCTGGGGAAAACACTTGACCTCATCGGGGGGGGGGGGAAGTGGAGGGGTAGTTATTTGACAACTTATTTAATTTTCGTATCTGTTTAACATCAGTTTGATATCAAAATTGCGCTAGGAGCCATAGTGTCCTACTAATAATGTAATCGTGATTTATCACGCACTATTATTATTATTATAGGATTAATAAATACAAAGATTAATTAATAACAACGTCTTTTTGTATTCCTAGTATCTTCCACCAAGCTTCTTCATCCAGCGCATCTTCCTTGTTGATGCTGCAACGTTCCATTACTCCATTTATGTGGTCTGTCCAAGAACATCGTGGTCTTCCGCGCTTACGTCTGCCAGGTGGTTTCCATTCATAAACCTTCTTTGCCCACCGATTATCTGGCATTCTCATCATATGTTCCTAACATTTTAATGATTTTCTTTTAATTCTATCTATGACCATATCATTTGCCTTCATTCTAGCTCTTACTTCATCATTAGTTTTTCTTTCGATTCTTGATATTCTGGAACTCCTAGGCAAATAATCCATTTCCACAGCTGTTAGTCTTCTTTTGAGATCCTCATTTACGACCCATATTTCTGATCCATGGCATATCACTGATTCAACCATTAACGTACCTACTCTCTTCTTATTGCTGTTGGAAATATTCTTTTCCCACCATAAGAATTCATAAACCCTAAAGCTTTTCTGCTTTGCTGTATTCTATATTTTACATCTGTTTGGCCCAATCCATTTTTATCAGTATGTGGCCCCAGATATTTAAATTTCTCTACCTGTCTCATAACTGCTTTGTCATTGCTGTGTACTTCAAATCCAAAATTTTCACGCAGTATATTTCAGGAAATACACTTAACGTATTGGAAAATTCATTTCTTGTATAACGTTTTTTTATTATTTGGAGCTTTTCCAAATGAACTGGTTATCTAACTTGAGCTTTGTGTATCTATGTTGTTTTTCTTAACAGTGCAAGTGGTGTAGCTATATTGTATATTAAGTTGTCAAATTATCTGATACTGTACAACTGTTTACCTGTATTACAGTTAGTATCTACCAAATTAACCAGAAAACCGAATCTGCGAACTAAAAAAACGATCCTGTGTAATTCTGTTTTTTGTACTGCAGTGATATCACAATATGTCACGTTCAATTTAGACATACAAAATCTGCAGAACAAATACTTTACATAAAATTACCAATTGAATTTCGAAAGAATAAGTAACCAAAATATCTCAGTAAAATTCCCTGTGATTTTACTCGCATAAGAGATTTAAAAAACTCCAAACATTAAATAATACACATGCACGTGTAACCCTGCACTGTGGAAAGATGAGTGCGTATAAACTGGAATCTGAACATGCTTTACATAATATTGAAATGTGAATGTTCCATCACTTGTTATTTTTCTGCCAAGGTAGAAGAATTCCTTAACTTCATCTACTTCGTGACCATCGACCCTGATATTAAGATTCTCGCTGTTCTCATTTTTACTACATCTAATTAGCTTCGTCTTTCTTCGATTTACTCTCAATCCATACTGTGTACTCATTAAACTGTTCATTCTGTTCAGCAGATCAGGTAATTCTTCTTCACCTTCACTCAGGATAGCAATGTCATCAACGAATCGTAGCAATGATATCCTTTCACCTTGAATTTTAATTTCACTCCTGAACCTTTCTTTTATTTCCTTCATTGCTTCCTCGATGTACAGATTGAATAGTAGGGGCGAAAGACTACATCCTAATCTTAAACCCTTATTCATACGAGTACTTCGTTCTTGGTGGTCCACTCTTATTATTCCCTCTTGGCTGTTATACATATTGTATATGACTCGTCTCTCCCTATAGCTTATAACACTAACCTGCCGCTACTCAAGCTAATGTTACCCTCTGGGACGATTTTGGGGTGTGACCGTACGTGTGTCCAATGGATGAAAGTGTCGGACAGTAATTTTGGATATATTGTAATTAGCAGAAAAACTAAAGAGGCTTTCAACTTTGGGGTTTAGTGAAAGTAGTAAATTTCGTATACGAATGGAAAAAAATGATCGCCAGCCCAATGAGGCACATGAATTTGGAAATATCTGTCTAAGAAAAATGAATATTAGTTGTAGAATCGATATAAGTGCTACAAGCTTACCCCTATTTTTCTTAGAATTTCGAACATCTTGCACCATTTTACATTGTCGAACGCTTTTACCAGGTCGACAAATCCTAGTAACATGTCTTGATTTTTCTTTAGTCTTGCTTCCGTTATTAACTGCAACGTCAGAATTGTCTCTCTCGTGCCTTTACATTTTCTAAAGCCAAACTGCTCGTCGTCTAGCGCATCCTAAATTTCCTTTTCCAATCTTCTGTGTATTATTCTTGTCAGCAACTTGGATGCATGAGCTGTTAAACTGATTGCGCGATAATTCTCGCAATTGTCAGTTCTTGCCGTCTTCGTAATTGTGCGGGTGATGCTTTTCCGAAAGTCTGATAGCATGTCGCCAGACTCATATATTCTACACACAAACTAGAATAGCCGTTTTGTTGCCCCTGCCCCGAAGATTTTAGAAATTCTCATGGAATGTTATCCATCTCTTCCGTCTTATTTGATCTTAAGTCCTCCAAAGCACTTTTAAATTCTTATTGTAATACCGGGTCCCCTTTCTCTTCTAAATCGACTCATGTTTCTTCTATCACACCAGACAAGTCTTCCCCCTCGTAGAGGGTTTCAATGTATTCTTTAAACCTATCTGCTATCTTGTCTGCTTTTTACAGTGAAATTGCCGTTGCTCTCTTAATGTTGTCACCTTTGCTTTTAATGTTACGAAGGTTCTTTTGACTTTCCTGTATGCTGAGTCAGTCCTACCGACAATCATTTCTTTTTCGATTTCTTCACTTTTTCATGCAGCCATTTCGTCTTAGCTTCCCTGCACGTCCTGTTTATTTTATTCCTCAGCGACTTGTATTTCTGTATTCCTGACTCTCCCAGAACATTTTTCTACTTCCTTCTTTCATCGACCAATTGAAGTATTTCTTCTGTTATCCATCGTTTCATCGCAGTTACCTTCTTTGTACTTATGTTATTCTTTCCAACTTCTGTTATCGCCCTTTTATGGACGTCTATTCCTCTTCAACTGTACTGCCTTCAGAGCTATTCCTTATTGCTGTATCTATTGCCTTCAAACGTATCTCGTCATTCCTTAGTACTTCCGTATCCCACTTCTTTGCGTATTGATTCTTCCTGACTAATGTCTTGAACTTCAGCCTACTCTTCATCACTACTATTTGTGATCTGAGTCTATATCTGCTCCTGGGTACGCCTTATAATCCAGTATCTGATTTCGGAATCTCTGTCTGACCATGACGTAATCTAATTGAAATCTTCCCGTATCTCCCGGCCTTTTCCAAGTATACCTCCTCCTCTTGTGATTCTTGAACAGGGTATTCGCTATTACTACCTGAAACTTGTTACAGAACTCAATTAGTCTTTCTCCTCTTTCATTCCTAGTCCCTAGCCCATATTCCCCTGTAACCTTTTCTTCTACTCCTTCCCCTACAACTGCATTCCAGTCGCCCATGACTATTAGATTTTCGTCCCCCTTTACATACTGCATTACCATTTCAATATCCTCATACACTTTCTCTATCTGTTCATCTTCATCTTGCGACGTCGGCATGTATACGTGAACTATCGTTGTCGGTGTTGGTCTGCTGTCGATTCTGATTAGAACAACCTGGTCACTGAACTGTTCACAGTAACACACCCTCTGCCCTACCTTTCTATTCATGACGAATCCTACACCTGTTATACCATTTTCTGCTGCTGTTGATACTACCCGATACTCATCTGACCAGAAATCCTTGTCTTCCTTCCACTTCACTTGACTGACCCCTACTATATCTAGATTGAGCCTTTGCATTTCCCTTTTCAGATTTTCTAGTTTCCCTACCACGTTCAAGCTTCTGACATTCCACGCCCCGACTCGTAGAACGTTATCCTTTCGTTGATTATTCAATCTTTTTCTCATGGTAACCTCCCCCTTGGCAGTCCCATCTCGGAAATATGAATGGGAGACTATTCCGGAATCTTTTGCTAAAAGAGAGATCACTTCTTCAATTACAGGCCACATTTCCTGTGAATATACGTTACGTGTCTTTAATGCAGTGGTTTCCACTGCTTTCTGCATCCTCATGCCGTTGACCTTTTTGTTCATTCTTCCGCCTTGAGGGGCAGTTTCCTACCCTTAGGACAAGAGAGTGCCCTGAACCTCTGTCCTCTCCTCCGCCCTCTTTGACAAGACCGTTGGCAGAATGAGGCTGACTTCTTACGCCGGAAGTCTTCGGCAGCCAATGATGATTATTGATCAAACTTTACGCAGCGGCGGCATTCGAATCCGGGACTGAAGACGTTTTGATTATAAATCAAAGATGCCACACCAAGACCACGGACAGAAAATTATGTAACGGGAAGGATTAGTTATGACTAGGAAGGTAGGGAAGAGAGTGTGTTACTTCGAACAGTTCAGTGACAGGGTTGTCCTCATCAGAATCGACCACAAAAGATCACCGACAACAATAGTTCAGGTATACATGAAGGCGGCACAAACTGAAGATGAGGAGAAAGAGAACGTATGTGAGAATATAGAACGGGTAATTCAGTATATAAAGGGAGATGAAAATCTAATATCCATGAGGTATTAGAATGATTTTGTAGGGGAACTAGTAGAAAAAAGTATTATGGGAGAACACGGGCTACTAGGAATGATAGAGGAGTAGCGAATATTCTGTTCAAGAATCACAAGAGCAGGAGGTGTACTTGGAAAATGCCAGACGATATGGTAAGATTCCAGTTATATAATTTTATGGTCAAGCGAAGACTCCGAAATCGATACTTGATGGTAAGTGTAGCCCAGGAGCGGATAAAGACTCAGATCACAATTTAGTAGTGATGAGTAGGCTGACATGTAAGAGACTAGTCAAGAAGAATCAGTACACTTAGAAGTGGGATATGGTAGTGCTAAGAAATGAAGAGTTTGAAGGCTATAGATACTGCGATAAGGAACATCTCAGTAGGCAGTTCAGTTCCAGAGGAATAGACATCTCTAAAAGAGGCGATCACAGAAGTTGCAAACAAGCTAACAGCGAAGAAGCCACGGGTAACAGTAGAAATACTTCAGTTCATTTATGAAAGAATGAAGTACAGAAATGTTCTGGGAACCTCGGGGATACAGAAATACAAGTCGCATACGAATAAATAAACAGGAATTGCCAGAAAGCTAAGGCGAAATGGCTGCATGAAAAATGTGAAGTCACTGTCAGAAGGACTGACTCAGCACATCGAAAAGTCAAAACAACCTTCAGGATGATGACACGAAACGTGTATCGGAAATTCCACTGTTAAATGAAGAGGAGCGAGCGGACAGCTGGAAAGAGTAGACTGAAGAGCTCTATGGGTGGAGAAAAGATACGGAAACCAGTATGATTACTCAAATTTAAAAAGAGCTCTAGTAGACTTAATATTAAATACGGCCGAAAGGATAGATAATATTCCATCAGAATTTCTGAAAGAATTGGAGGAAGTGGCAACAAGACGACTGTTCACGTTGGTGTGAGAATGACGATATACCATCTGCCTTTCGGAAAAATATCATATACACAATTCTAAAGACAACTGGAGATGACAAGTGAGAAAAAAAATAATCGCACAATCACCATAACATGTCATTCATCTAAATTGCTGACAATAATAATATACAGAATAATGGAACAGTAAATTGAGGAAGTGTTAGATGACGGCCAATTTGGCTTTAGGAAAGGTAAAAGCACCAGAGAAGTGTTTCTGATGTAGCGGATGATAACGGAAGACTAAACAAAAATAAAGGCACCTTCATATGATTTATCGACCTGGCAAAAGTATTCGACAATGTCAAATGGTGCAACATGTTCGAAATTCTCAGTAAAATAAGCTGTAGCTGTAGGGAGAGATGGCTAATACGCAACATGTAGAAGAGGACGAGAGCCAAGAGGTAATAATAAAAGTGGAAGACCAAGAACGAATTGCTGTGACTAAAAAAAGTGTAAGACAGGGACGCAGCATTTCGCCCCTATATACCTACATACCGAAGAAGCAATGATAGAAATAAATGAAAGGTTCAAGATTGGAACTAAAACTCAAGGTTAAAAGGATGTCGATGAAACGATTCTCTGATGACACTGCTACTCTCAGTGAAAGTGAAGAAAAATTACAGTATCTGCGGAATGGAATGAAGAGCCCGAGAGTAGATTAAAACTGTGTGCCGGACCGAGACTCTAACTCGGGACCTTTGCCTTTCGCGGAAAAGTTCTCTACGATTGTTTTTTTCTTTTTTTCTTTTTTTACGGTATTGTTCGTTGCGTTTAGTCTGGGCGGACATTACAAAACATCCGTTCAAGCTGATCCTTGATTCCTTTACTCAGTTTTTTCCTTGCAGAGGGTGGGCAGCCCTCTGAGCGAACACGCTGAGATACCGTGCCGGCGCGAGCTACCCAAGCGCAACTCACGCCCCTTCCTCACAGCTTTACTTCTGCCAGTACCTCGTCCCCTACCTCCCAAACTTTACAGAAGCTCTCATGCGAACCATGCAAGACTAGCACTACAGCAAGAAAGGAGACATGGCTTAGCTACAGCCTGGTGAATGTTTCCAGAAGGAGATTTTCACTCTGCAGCGGAGTCTGCGCTGATGTGAAACTTCCTGGCAGATTAAAACTATGTGCCGGACCCAGACTCCAACTCGGGACCTTTGCCTTTTTCGCGGGCAAGTGCTCTACCAACTGAGCTACCCAAGCACGACTCACATCCTGTCCTCACAGCTTTACTTCCGCCAGTACCTCGTCTCCTACCTTCCAAACTTTACAGAAGCTCTCCTGCGAACCTTGCAGGACTAGCACTCCTGAAAAAAAGGATATTGCGGAGACATGGCTTATCCACAGCCTGGGGAATTTTTTCAGAATGAGATTTTCACTCTGCAGCGGAGTGTGCGCTGATATGAAACTTCCTGGCAGATTATAAAACTGTGTGCTGGACCGAGACGCGAACTCGGGACCTTTACCTTTTGCTCGCTAGTGCTCTACCATATGAGCTACCCAAGCTGTGAGGACGGAGCGTGACTCGTGCTTGGGTAGCTCAGATGGTACAGCACTTGCCCGCGAAAGGTAAAGGTCCCGAGTTCGAGTCTCGGTCCGGCACACAGTTTAAATCTGCCAGGAAGTTTCAGATCAGCGGTCACTCCGCTGCAGAGTGAAAATCTCATTCTGGAGTCTGAGAGTAAATCGAAGAAAGACGAAATTAATCAGAATTAGCAGAAATGAGAATAGCGAGAAACGTTTTTTTCTTTTTTTGCTATCTAGCCAGCAAAATAGTCCATGATGGACGGAGCAAGGAGACTACATTGGCAGAATAAGGGAATTCCTGGTCAAGAGAAGGCTACTAGTATCAAATACATGTCTCAATTTGAGGTTGAAAATTTTGAGGATTCGCGTTTGGAGCACACCATTGTGTGGTAGTGAATCTTGGACTGTGGGAAAACTAGAACAGGGAATCAAAGCAGCTGAGATGTGCTGTAGAAGAATGTTGAAAATTGGGTGGACTGATAACGCAAAGAGGTTCTGCTCAGTATCGTTGAGGAAAGAAGGAGATGGAAAACAGTAACAAGAAGTTAGGACATGATTGTGAGACATCTGTTAAGTCATCAGGGAATAACGCCCATGTTACTAGATGGAGCTGCAGAGAAAGAGATTGAACTACATCCAGCAAATAACTGGGAACGTAGGTTGCACGTGCTGCTCTGAGATGAAGAGGACGACACAATAGAGGAATTCGTGGTGGGTCGCATCAAACCACGAAGAAGACTGACGACTCAAATAAATAATAACACAGGTGTGCTGGTCGCTTCTCACATGACATTAGTAGCAATGTACTTCCATTCTTTAATACCGACCAAGGTGGGACGCATAGTGGTATGATACTGAGCTGGCATTCAGAAACATGTCGGTTCAAATACCGGTGCAGGCATCAAAAGATTTCACATGGGTTCCTTAAATCGTTTAAGGTAAATTCCGGAATGCTTCCCTAGGAATCGGAATTAGTTCTCAGTTTCTGACCTCGTGTCAACGGGACCTTGAAATCTGTCTTTGCTCTGTCTCCATCCTTCAGACATTTTATTGGGGAATGCCAGGAATGTTTCTCTCCAAAAAAATCTACCTGATACTGCGATTTTTGATTGTGTTGACTTGAGTAGAAAAGTGGGAACGCTGCGCATTAAACGAAAGGCTGCCAAAAAAGTAAAATAATTCTGGTTCTATCCAATCAAAGACATTACTATTTTCCGAAACCAGTGCGTGTCCCCGCAGTTCAGTTTTCCCTATTGTCACATTTCCGAATGAATCTTCATTCCGAGGTCACAGATTTGTATTTGTATATCCGCCCTCAATTTGCGGAAGGTGAATCAGCGTTCCGGGAGAGCAGGTGGTGTTTTAATGAGATGGACACAGATTTTTAATTATCGTGAAATGTCAGGCTTTGAAACGCTCTCTTGTTGACCAGGAGCTCTAACTATCCATTCAGGCAGCGTAGGCTGACTGATTGAACGGTACGGTCAGAAAAGGACGCTCGGTTGCCGGCGAATGCAGGTAAACGAAAAACACGAGCCCGAATTCTGTACGCCCAACAAATCAATGTGACGCGTATGGACGTTGAAAGGCATGTTTTGCCGCTAATATCTCGTTACAATTCACTGCAGGCGGTCGCGGACCGCACTCTATGTATTGCAGAACTTTTGTGCCTCGCAGAATTCATACAAAACACGCTACAAAATCACTGCCCATCGCTGTTTCGTACGATTGTAGTAGCCGTCAGTGAGTGGCTTTTTACTGGCGCATTGATTTGTACCCATTGCTTTGGAAGATTGCGGTGGATCTTTTCTGAATACACCATCAATGGGGAAGTAAACGTCCGATCCACTCTGCAGAGAGCGAATAAAAAGAGATTGAAATGTTCTGCGGCGCGATTAGTGTAGACACAAAATATTGGTAAGCTGTCAGATTATTATGACAAGTGGCAGAAATGTTCGTACGCGGAGGATAAGAAATGTACCTAATAAGGTAAAAACTTTATGTTACCTGATGGTCACTATTTCACACTGTTTGACAAATTTTCCAACCATAAAGAAGAGCCAACGAAACTTACAGCCGCAAGTGTTTGATTCCTGCAGCAAACAAGGAGCAGGATCCTTGATACCGGCATCTACCATCCACACTACACAACAACGGTTTGTGAATACTTGGTGAGAATAGCTACTCTTGCATAAACAGGTACATATGAACATTAACCCCCCCTCCCCCCCAAAAAAACAATGTCAGCGAATTTTGTGTATAGTTTAGTAGAATACAGTCATTATTTGTGCATGAAGTTACGAAACAATATAATTTTCACTGAATATAGAAAATGTACTGCATAATCTGTTTCATCTTCTTGTTGAGAGAGTCTGGTAAAATTTGGTTTACGTGCTGCGTCCTGCAGCCTGCATGAAGTTGATCAAGGTTTATATGCATCTAATGTCATTCACCTATTTCAAAACAGCCGCCTTGGTTGTCTGAGCATATATAAACAAAGTAGTTGAGCAATCAGCATGGGATGGATATTTATATGTTCCAATTTGTTGCTCCATCTCCGCCTTCCCCCTCTCTCTGTCCACTCCGCACTCTCAGTCCATCTTCTCCTAACCGTCTGTCTTTCCATCTGCTCCTACCCATCTCACTGTCCAACCACTCAACTGTCCTTCGGCTCCTTCCCCCTCTGTCCATCTCCTCCTTCCCCTTTTGTCCATCTACTCCTCCCCCACTCTAATTCCATCTCCTCTTCCCAATCTTCTTGTCATTTACCTCCTCCTTACCCTTTCTGTCCATCTCCTTCCCTATCTCTATGTCCTCATCCCACCTCTTCCAGTTCATCTACTCCTCCCTCCTCTGTCCGTATCCTGCATCCACATCTCTATGTCCATTACCTCCACCCCTCTCCATCTCTGTCCACTGCCTCTCTTTCTCCCACCTTCGCTCTCCACATTATTTCCCCAACTCTAATTGAAGGTTTATCTTAACGAATGTGTCTACCAAATTTGATTTTAATCGTTCCAGGGGTTTAGGATGATATTTTTTCCCATGGCTAACAACGATAAAATGTTGCAGGCACATCCAGTGGTACATACACTGAAGAAAAAACTGGTTCAAAAGGCTCTAAGCACTATGGGACTTAACATCTGAGGTCATCAGTCCCACAGACTTAGAACTACTTAAATATAACTAACCTAAGGACATCACACACACCCGTGCCCGAGGCAGGATTCGAACCTGCGACCCTAGCAGCAGCGCGCTTCCGGACTGAAGCGCCTAGAACCGCTCGGCCACAGTGGACAGCTACACTGAAGAGCCAAATAAACTGACAAATTTGCCTAATATCGTGTAGGGCCCCCGAGAGCATGCAGAAGTGCCGCAACACGACGTGGCATGGTCTCGGCTGTCTGTGGCAACTGAAATCATGAATCCTGCATGGCTTTCCATAAATCCATAAGAGTACGAAGGGTTGGAGATCTCTTCTGAACAGAACGTTGCAAGGCACCCAGATGTACTCAATAATGTTCATGTCTGGGGAGTTTGGTGGCCATCGGAACTGTTAAAACTCAGAAGAGTGTTTTTGGAGCCAATCTGTAGCAATTCTGGACGTGGGGTGACGCATTGTCCCGCTTCAACTTCCCAAGTCCGTCGGAATGCACAATTGACATGAATGGATGCAGGTGATCAGACAGGATGCTTATGCACGTGTCACCTGTCACAGCCGTGTCTAGACGTATCAGGAGTCCAATATCACTCCAACTGCAAACGCCCCATACCATTACAGAGCCTTCACTACCTTGAACAGTTCCCTCCAGACATAGAGTCATGAAGTTGTCTCCATACCCGTACATGTCCATCCACTAGATGCGATCTGCAGCGAGTCTGGTCCGACCAGGTAGCATGTATCCCCTTATCAACAGTTCAATGTCGGTGTTGACGGCCCAGGTGAGGCGTAAAGCTTTGTGTCGCGCAGTTATCAAGGGTACACGAGTGGGTCTTCGGCTCCAAAAGCCCATATCGTTGACGTTTCGCTGAATGATTCTCACGCTTACACTTATTGATTGCCCAGCATTGAAATCTTCAGCAATTTGCGGAAAGGTTGCACTTCTGTCACGCTGGACGATTCTATTTAGTCGTTGTTACTGTGTCCTATCGTTCGTGCGCCGACTATAACACCACGTTCAAACTCACCTAAATCTCTATAACCAGCCATTGTAGCAGCAGTAACCGATATAACAACTGCAGCAGACACTTCTTCTCTCATATAAGCGTTGCCGAGCGCAGCGCCGTATTCTGCCTGTTTACATATATCTGCATTTGAATAGGCATGCCTATACCAGTTTCTTTGGGCTTCAGTGTATGTCTATAGTCAGTGAAATATGTTACGAATGCAGTTAGAAGTAAGGAAGTAACAAATTAAAACGACGTGTGTGATGCGGAACTTTCTCGTGCACCTTAGTATTTATGGCGTTTTATCTCCTGAACTATGTGTCGTACAACGGCATAAATTTTCTGGTACATTCAGTGGTACACGTGAATACTGTCTGCGAAACGTGTTGCGAATACAGTTATTAGTAAAGAAGCAGTAAATTAAAACATCATACTTCAAACGACAGTTGCATTGCATGAACAATGAAAATGTAGTAAGCTCATTATTTTGCGAGGGTCCTCATAAGCAAAAGTTTCGAGACTGTTTGAAATTATGTGTAAAGTTTGTCGAAAGTCACTATCTGCTGACATTGTCAAATACTTTTTGAATAAACTATCGGTATTTCGCGTCTTGGGATATACTATTGTTTCACCCACTAATTTATCACTTTGATAAGTAGGTCGTTCTTATCCCACAAAACTGTTTCCAGGCAGTAGGTGATATGTGTACCAACTTTGGTTCAATACGGGGCATTGGTTAAGGAGAACATGTGGAACGTATACAGGGTGGTCCATTGATCGTGACCGGGCAAATATCTCACGAAATAAACGTCAAACGAAAAAACTACAAAGGACGAAACTTGAAGGGGGAAACCAGATGGCGCTACGGTTGGCCCGCTAGATGGCGCTGCCATAGGTCAAACTGATATCAACTGCGTTTTGTTAAAATAGGAACCCCCATTTTAGTACATATTCGTGTAGTACGTAAAGAAATATGAATGTTTTATTGGACCACTTTTTTCGCTTTGTGACAGATGGCGCTATAATAGCCACAAACATATAGCTCACAATTTTAGACGAACAGTTGGTAAAAGGTAGGCTTTTTTAAATTAAAATACAGAACGTAGGTACGTTTGAACATTTTATTTCGGTTGTTCCAATGTTATGCATGTACCTTTGTAAACTTATCATTTCTGAGAACGCATGCTGTTACAGCGTGATTACCTGTAAATACCACATTAATGCAATAAATGCTCAAAATTATGTCCGTCAACCTCAGTCCATTTGGCAATACGCGTAACGACATTCCTCTCAACAGCGAGTAGCTCGCCTTCCGTAATGTTCGCACATGCATCGACAATGCGCTGACGCATGTTGTCAAGCGTTGTCGGTGGATCACGATAGCAAATATCCTTCAACTTTCCCCACAGGAAGAAATCCGGGGGCATCAGATCCGGTGAACGTGCGGGCCATGGTATGTATGGTGCTTCGACGACCAATCCTCCTGTCATGAAATATGCTATTCAATACCGCTTCAACCGCAAGCGAGCTATGTGCCGGACATCCATCATGTTGGAAGTACACCGCCATTCTGTCATGCAGTGTAACTTCTTATAGTAACTTTGGTTGAATATTACGTAGGAAATCAGCATACATTGCACCATTTAGATTGCCATCGATAAAATGGGGTCCAATTATCCTTCCTCCCATATTGCTGCTCCATACATTAACCCGGCAAGGTCACTGATGTTCCACTTGTCGCAGCCATCGTGGATTATCCGTTGCCTAATAGTGCATATTATGCCGGTTTAGGTTACCGCTTTGGTGAATGACGCTTCGTCGCTAAATAGAACGCGTGCAAAAAATCTGTCATCGTCCCGTTATTTCTCTTGTGCACAGTGGCAGAACTGTACACGACGTTCAAACACGTCGCCAAGCAATTCCTGGTGCATAGAAAAATGGTACGTGTGCAATCCATGTTGATGTAGCATTCTCAACACCGACGTTTTTGAGATTACCGATTCTCACGCAATTTGTCTGCTACTGATGTGCGGATTAGCCGCGACAGCAGTTAAAATCCCTACGTGGGCATCATCATTTGTTGCAGGTCGTGGTTGACGTTTCACATGTGGCTGAACACTTTCTGTTTCCTAAAATAACGTAACTATCAGGTGAACGGTCCGGACACTTGGATAATGCCGTCCAGGATACCGAGCAGCATACATAGCACACGCCCGTTGGGCATTTTGATCACAATTGCCATACATCAACACGATATCGACCTTTTCCGCAATTGGTAAACGGTCCAATTTAACACGGGTAATGTATCACGAAGCAAATACCGTCCTCACTGGCGGAACGTTATGTGATACCACGTACTTATACGTTTGTGACTTTTACAGCGCCATCTATCACAAAGCGAAATAAGTGGTCCAACTAAAACATTCATATTTCTTTACGCACTACACGAATATGTAATAAAAATGGGGGGTTCCTATTTAAAAAAATGCAGTTGATATTGTTTGACCTATGGCAGCGCCATCTAGCTTGCCAACCATAGCGCCATCTGGTTTCCCCCTTCAAGCTATACGAGTTTCGTCTTTGTAGTTTTTTTGTTTGACGCTTTTTTCGTGAGATATTTGGCCCGTTAACGATCAATGGACCACCCTGTATAGATGTATACGTACTAAGAGTGTATAGTTAAGGAATAACCTTAAATACCTGAATTATTATCAACAGCAAAACAAAATAATTTTAGTTTTATATTTATTGACACAAAATATACATGTTCAGAAAACTACAGCAGCAGAGAGGTAATACTTTTATTTAACTTTCAAAATATACAAGAACAGGAAATGTGCACTGTTCCGTTCATCTGCGCTTATGAGTAAGGAAAGTATGCCGAAAGAGTGCGCATTTAGGAAATGTCACAAATGAACGCAACATCATCCTCAAATGAGGAGCAGTATTCGTGCCACCGTCCCTCACACTTAATGCACTGGATCCACTACTCTGGAAACGCCAAAATCTATGTTCTCTACTCACAGCTTTCAGTCTTCTCCTTACTGCAGATTTCTTCGTATCAAGAGGAGTGGCAACCTAATTTGAATTCATTCAGAAACAAAACCTAATCTTCGGACTCCAAACACAAACGAAAGGTAAAATTGGCAATTGAGCCCTAATGAGAATGCACGCACTCTTTGGATACCGCTCTGAACGCAACTACGTCAATGGCGAGCTGATCAGCTTAGTCGACTGTCAAGAACACCAACTGCGCTCTCTTTGGGACTGCGCAATCTTTAGTTCATTTACCCCACGTACATCCGTCTTTATAATAGCTACGTACATCCATTTTTGTAATAGAGAGTGGGTTTGTTGAAACCGAAATACAATAAACAAGGTCTATCAATACGCTTTTCCTGAACATTAGCATCGATTATGTTGCGAGGATAGGCCAGGTGCTATTTTTACGGACCGAAGAAGTAAAAAAAAAAAAAAACGCTTGGTGCGAGATCCGGGCTGTGAAAGGATGTTCAAGCACAGTCTATTTGAAAAGCACAACCGGGCGCATTCGCTAGCAGGCGTTGTCGTGCAACAACACGTAACATTTTGAAATCATAGTGCTCCGAGTTGCCTTCTGCAACCGTTCTCGGGCGTCTCATTCCTTGAGTTAGGATATGAACCACCAGCACATCCTTCGTGTCTCAAAACTGTGTGTCCATAATGGTTTCCGCGGATACCTTCGTTTTACCTCTTTTGTAACCTGCCAGGAAGGCGGCGCGTGTGTCTGCTCCTGTAAACTGAAGGGTAGGCCGAATGTAGGAAGCGAGTAGGAGCAGGTGAGGTAAAAATCTCTCGGTACTGCTATTACGGTGAAAGTGGTTTTACTATATCACAACAATATTAACTTGAATACATAATAACGTGAATACTTAACTCTGCACTGAGGAGCACGTTGGTGCGACGACGGATGTGTCAAAGTTCACAAAAGTTACACAAGCAAAATCTGTAGTGGCTCGCCTACTATGAAAATGAAACAATGTTTGTTGGTCGTCAGCTTGCGAACAAATGGGATGAATCTGGAGCGGCGCTCGCAGAGCTGCACAACGCCGGCTAGAGGGCGCTGCCGTCGGTGTCGGTGTCGTAGTGCCAACAGAAGAACTTGCACCTTCGCCTATCGATACCACAATGTCTAGCGTAATAATCGTGAACCAGAACATTCATGATCCACTACGTAGGCAACCTGACGTTGCACTGACGAGCGAAACCGATCGTGACACAACAAATGTGTAGCAATAAAGCTGTGGTGGCTTTCATTATTAATTCTGGTGCCAGTCATCTTTGGTACTCAACATTTTCACGGTTGTTTCATTGTTTTGAGCTTCTTTTGTAATGTAGGGTGGAAAGAGGAGGAGAAGGGTAGGTGGAGGGAGACACGACTCCGCGATACTGTTACTTTCTTCGCCTTCCTCGACACCTCCTCCCCCCCCCTCCCCCGCCACCCTTCTCTGTGATCAAACGGTGGAGGAACTGAACACCCTTCGCCTGATACAAAATAAAGTGTTGGAGACACAACCCGAAGCTTTACATTCTTATGAGAGCTGCCGCCGTATACAGCTAAAACACGTCTTCCCGTAGTCCACTATGTTGTGCACGGAACCCACTACATTGCTTGTGGAGATGCTAACTTCATATTAGGTCTGCTTCATTCGAATAAGACAGTCTGTTTTAATCAAGTCTTCGACGTGGCATACATTTCCATCAGCGATGGACGTAAATACCGCCCCAACCTTCGCTCGGATCACACATCTTTTCTGTCTTTATCAATTTCCTGGCACCGAAACCACATGAGTGTTCGTGTCGTTACACACGCTCCGTAAACTTTCACCACTTGGTGCTTAATTGCAGCTGGGGCGCTTTTTTTTTTTTACCGACCATGTATCCGTCAACGGCTCCATCTTGTAACTGTATTCTGAAGTGCATAGGTATACCGACCACCATCAACCGACGACGTTTCAAATTTTTGATAGTGTTTTCTACCTGAACATACAATGTAATTGGCACGGGACATTTATACAACCGTGACAGCTCTTGTCACCTTACGATACAGACAATGACCTGTGCTCCCACAGATGAATACTAGTCGCCCTTATGAAATGCCGTGTCATAAAATATTTCATTGCACTACAAATGCTATACTACGGAAGTAGAAAGATTTATATATACGGTATGTAGTAGGACAGAAGAGGTTAGTTTATGTTGTTGGATACTCACAATGAATTTAAAATTAATCCTGATCGAGTGTATGAAATTTTTCAGACGCATGCTGCTAGATATGTACAAACAAAAACCGTCCGAACAGGCCGCCATGGCATCCGCAGCCACTAGGCCGAAAATGTAGTCAAGCTTTTTATTCTCTACAAGAGTGTTAAGAAAATGTCCAGAAAACGAACGGCAGTAATCGCTTTTCCGGAATGTTATTCGGAAAGTTTAAAGCAGTAATAAAGACAGACTGCAAAACAGTTCTCCTGCATTTATCAGTATTGTCACAAGAACAGGATTCGTGACGGCGCACACGTAGGCATACGTTCAGCCATGCAGCAGTTGCGACTGGAAAGGAAAAGTGAATGACGATTGATGGTAAGAAGTACCTCCACCAGGTATTACTCAGAGGCGAGTAGAGTGCATGTGTAACCAAGAGAGAACAAAAGACACCAGGAAAGGACACATGATGTATGTCGGCGGTAAGGAAATCTTCGACTGAAAATAGATCTACAACTGAAAAATACGTTTCCTGTGCTGTGTTTTGAGCACAGCAGAGTCCATAAATGGAAAGTCGCTAAAGAAGATTGAGAAGAAGAAGAGAAGTAGAGTAACATTAACGATGAAGTGACTATGTTTGAAGAGAAATTAGCGCATCCATAACAGATGAAGGTACAATTCTACATCATAGTTGCCAACCCGGCAGCAAATAGAGGACATGTTTTCATAGGAGTGGAGAAAGTGTAAGAAGAGAATGGTTGTAGGAGACGATATAAAATTTTGCTCGTGAATTACGGAGGATGTTAGATACAGCCGGTATGCAGAACGGAGGCGATCTATACGAGGAAGAAAGAAGCTGAAGATATCGTCAAATGTGCCGCAAAACGTAGCTGCTTCAAACTTTCATAACCCTCTACCATCTCTGCATACCTTGTATACCCAACAACTCCAAGGCCGCTGTGGCCGAGCGATTCTAGGCGCTGCTGCTACGGTCGCAGGTTCGAATCATGCCTCGGGCATGGATGTGTGTGATGTCCTTATGTTAGTTAGGTTTAATTAGTTCTAAGTTCTAGGGGACTGACGACCTCAGAAGTTAAGTCCCATAATGCTCAGAGCCATTTGAACTATTTTTGTAAACACACAATTCAAAGATGAGAAGCATATATTTCTGCTGTTGTTATCGTAGGCATTCTCCATGACACTTATAAAACTTTTGTGGAGTCTAACGATAGGCCCTTTCTTAAACTTCACTCGACTTTCTAATACACGAATAATTTTGTGAGTATGATTGATTTTGCTTCAAAATTGGAGGTGTTGAATATTCTTGCTGTTCGTGGTTCAAATTTATCAAAGATTGTTGAATGAATAACTTTTAATTCATTTGTCTATTGGCATGAAATACTTAAAAATCTCAACATCTTATTTGGAGTTAATTTCACTTGAATTTTTTTTCAGTTTGTTGTTTTGGTTATTCTCTTTACATTATGTAATTAGTTTTCATTAAGGCCCTCATAATTGTCAAATATAAATAATTAACGTTAATACTAAAGTTCGCAACATTCAAAACACTATGAACTAAACAGTGTATTTGAGAAACCGATCGATACCAACAGACATTCTAGCTGTCCCAGTTTACTGTTAAGTACATTGAATTATCAGAAACTAATTAAATCTAGATATAAATAGCATTCAAGTTCATAAATAGCCCAACTTTCCATCGCAGTTTCGTCAAATCTATTGTTATATTCCGAACGTTGACAATATCTTTTTGCTGTTTTAATTTTCCTATACGAAATGTCATGAAGTATTAATGAATTTACTCACTAATTAATAATATCATTTTATTTATCCTAGTTTTTGGTATCGCTCTTATGCATGTAAATAAAAGGTTTCACATCGCTTAAGAAGAATTGTGGCCATGTATTTTTCTAAACTTCTAACCGGCAATACTTTATATAAGTGTTTCAGAATAAACACAGTCTTGATTGTGAAAATCTTGATAACAATTAGGGGCTTCATTCTTTTGAGGCATCCTCAGGTTGTTTACAAAAACAATAAACCAATCAATTAGGAACAAACAGTGGAATAGGGCATATAAACTTGTACTACTGTAGTAGGAGTGGGCTTTGTGTCTATCTTGGCCACAATAATGCGTTCACTGTGCTGTTTGTAGTAGCTTACCCGCACTCCTATTTTTTTATTCATTATTAAACCTACGCCTGCATTATCACTATTTGCTTTTGTATTTATAACCCTGTATTCACCTGACCAAAAGTCTTGTTCCTCCTGCCACCGAACTTCACTACTTCCCACTATATCTAACTTTATCCTATCCATTTCCCTTTTTAAATTTTCTAACCTACCTGCCCGATTAAGGGATCTGACATTCCACTCTCCGATCCGTAGAACGCCAGTTTTCTTTCTCCTGATAACGACGTCCTCATGAATAGTCCCCTCCCGGAGATCCGAATGGGGGACTATTTTACCTCCGGAATATTTTACCCAAGAGGACGCCATCATCATTTAATCATACACCAAAGCTGCATGCCCTTGGGAAAAATTACGGCTGTAGTTTCCCCTTGCATTCAGCCGTTCGCAGTACCAGAACAGTAAGGCCATTTTGGTTAGTGTTACAAGGCCAGATCAGTCAATCATCCAGACTGTTGCCCCTGCAACTACTGAAAAGGCTGCTGCCCCTCTTCAGGAACCACACGTTTGTCTGGCCTCTCAACAGATACCCCTCCGTTGTGGTTGCACCTACGGTACGGCTATCTGTATCGTTGAGGCACACAAGCCTCCCCACCATCGGCAAGGTCCATGGTTCATGGGGGGAGGCTGATTCATGTAGGGGTATCGTAATGTACTTTTAGTTTCATGTGATTCCAATGGTTTGCATAGGGGCCTATATGTATCTTAATGCATTAGTTTTACGTAGTTTTTGTATTTCGTAAATGTGCCTTATGCCTGTTATAAGCGCACCTGGGCACTTCTTGTCGCACTAGACGCGGTGTTTGCATCTTGTTATGTCACAGTAACATTTGTGTGCATGCCAAACGGACTTCCGACTGTGTGCAGCTCATACTGTGTTTATTTTGCAAGTGTGGCCATATTTTGTACTGCTATGGTGGAGTCAGTTCGTGTGCTTAACGCAACACGCGATAGTCGTTGAAATTTTTCCGTCAACTTCATGTACCTTCATGATATACTGGTGGTTCTCTTCTTTTAACTTTTTCTTTTTTGCATGCTTTTTGTGTTGTCACCACCAGACACCACACTTGCTAGGTGGTAGCTTTAAATCGGCCGCGGTCCGTTAGTATACGTCGGACCCGCGTGTCACCACTGTCAGTAATTGCAGACCGAGCGCCACCACACGGCAGGTCCAGAGAGACGTCCTGGCACTCGCCCCAGTTGTACAGCCGACTTAGCCAGAGATGGATCACTGACAAATACGCTCTCATTTGCCGAGACGATAGTTAGCATAGCCTTCAGCTACATTTGCTACGACCTAGCAAGGCGCCTTATTCAATTGATATTGAGATTCTATTAATGTATCATCAAGAGCGATGTTCTACAAATGTGGATTAAATTTAAGTATTCCAGAAGCTACTTACTTTTCTTTATAGCATTCATTACGTATCCTATTTCAGACCTCACGCCAGCCTGCGTGAGTTTAAGCGCGTGCCTTTCGGCTTCCTCTCATTGTGTCTAGGCTGTCTTGTCTAGACACAACACTTTTATGACTGATGGATTACGTGTTCAGTTAATGTTGCATCCATTTTCCGTTTTATATTGCTTTATAACGGATGGGATATATATCCATCTACATTTACATACATTTCTATTACTTTCAGTCCATTTTACCTGCGTATTCGTACAATGTAGGATCATTCATCTTCCTCTATTTGTTTCTAATTGATCAGTTTTTCATTTCTGTAGACAATGAGACGATACCCCCAAAAAGCTGAAACGCGGCATTGATATTAAATATATTTGCAATTAAGGCTGTTTTTATTCTGAAATAATTTGAAACTAGTTTCTGTGGCCTGATGTCATAATGGAATTAAATAACTTTTGTTTTCAATAAGCCAAAATCACATTAGCTGTTGTAGATCATCCAAAACGTTCAAAAATGGTTCAAATGTCTCTGAGCACTATGGGACTTAACATCTGAGGTCATCAGTCACCTAGAACTTAGAGCTACTTAAACCTAACTAACCTAAGGACGTCACACACATCCATGCCCGAGGCAGGATTCGAACCTCCTACCGTAGCGGCCGTGCGGTTCCAGACTGACGCGCCTAGAGCCGCTCGACCACACCGACTGGCCATCCAAAACAGACTCTAGCAGATTTTCAAATCTTGCGAAATAGTTTGCGAAATAAGATTTTATTTATACGCCCCTGTATAATTAGGTCTTGATTCCATTCCATTATAGTCTCTGACTCATAGACAAATGCTGTATTGAGTGTCAAACAAATTATGCAATATTCGTTAATACATAGTTTTATCTTACACAATACTGTCTTCCATCTTTATAAGCAGATGGATGTCAACCAAAATTGGTAGTTAGCTGTTAGAAAGCCCACGTGTGAGACAACAGTCATCCACGTTCTGTACGCGAAAGTACGCGCACCGACATCGCAAAATGCAAGAACAGTAATGACCTTCGAGTTATTTCCGTTACCTAACGTAATGTAGATTTTAAATGAGGTCAGTTGTCATTAACAAGCTTTGTGGAAAGTCATCGAAACGAGTGATTATTGAAAACGGTAACTCTCATTACAGGTGAAATAAGTCAGATTACCTCCTTTGATGAACTATTACAGCATTGTTTGCGAATTATGGCATTTTCGTATCAAAGTGGACTTAGTTTTGTGCTCAAAACAGAATAAATTACCTTCGTCACTGTCTCTTAGTTATTGTAGTTGCTGGTCTGGTTCCGTACGCTAATATAGACTGAGGTGAAATAAGTCATGATATATTTCCTAATGTTGTGTCGGGCCCCCTGTTTGACCGGCCGACTGCAGCAGTTCGACGTGGCATTGACCCAACAAGTCGTTAGAAGTCCCCTGTAGAAATACTGAGCCATGCTACCTCTATAGGTGTCCATAACAGCGAAGGTGCTGACATTCGAGAGTGGGACGGTAGAGAGACAGCTTGAAGATGGTTCACTGAACATTCTGCCAGGTACTTTATTGTGAACAGTAGAGTAATCACGTAGATGTAGATGTGCAGTATATTGTATAGGAACTATTTTCTCGATAATGCCTCAAAAATGTTTGACGGAGTTCACGTAGAGTGATACTGGTGGCCAAATCATTCGCTCGAATTGTCCAGAATCCTCTTCAAACTAATCGCGAACAGTTGTGGCCCAGCGACAATTGTACATGAATAGCTGCAAATGGTTTCCAGGTAGTCGAACGTAGCCAATTCCATGTCAGTGATCGGATCATTTGGGCCAAAGGAGTAAGTAAGCAAAGTCACTCGCGTCGGTCGTCTGCTGCCATATCTCATTAACGCCAAATTTGGCAGCATTTTCCTAACAGATACGTTCGTCGTACGTTCCACATTGATTTCTGATGTTATTCACGCAGTGCTGCTTATGTGTTAGCACTGACAACTGTATGAAAATGCCGCTGCTCTCGGTCGTTAAGTAAAGGCTGTCGGCCACTACGTTGTACGTGGTGAAAGATAATGTCTGAGATGTGATATTCTCGGCACACTCTTGACACTGTGTACCTCAGAATACTGAATTCCGTAACGATATCAGAAATGTAATGGCCCACGCATCCAGCTCCAAATAATGTTCCTCTTAATTCACGTCGTACGGCTATAATCATGACGGAAGATTTTCTCATGAATCATCTGAATAAAAATGGCATCTCCGCCAATGAACCACCCTTTTATAGCTTGTGTACGCAATGCTACAGCCATCTATATACGTGCACATCGCTATTGCATGACTTCAGTCCCCTCAGTGTATTGTCATAGGGTATGGTGAAGCAGCGTGTCTGTAATATTAAGGACAGTGATATTGATGAATTCGAGTATAAGAACTTTTAACATTGCAGCGCGTCAGCAATCGTGAATAATTTAATGATTATAAAGGTGATGCAAGGATGTTTTTAGTCATGTTCATTCCAAGTCCGAGCTCTGGTTCAAAATTGGGAAATAAATCCTTAACTTTTTAAAAAATCGTTGAAGTGACGTCGTACGTCTCTTCAAGCATAGACACATAACTTCGCATACCATTCTGGTAACACCTGATGGCACTAATCACTTTGACCTCTGTCGGTCAATAGATAATAAGGGCGATGAAAGCGACGTTGTACGTCCTCACACGCATGTATATTAAGCCCGTTACATTATTTGACCTTTTACATCAACAGCTATTAGAACATAAACGTAGTTTGTCTGTTCCAAGCTATACGCGTTCACAGACCCCACTTGATTAAGCTTCATAGTTCAGTACTTCAAGTACGTGCTTTTAAGAAACTAGTTTAGCTTTAGGTTCTGTTTACACTATTTTGGTACATATCCGATAGCACTATTCAAAATGACCTCTGTCGGTCATTAGATATTAAGGGCGGTGAAGGCGACGTTTTACGTCCTTTCACGCAATTACATTACGCCTGTCATACTAATTTGACCCTTTCCTGATCAAGAGGGCTTAGAATTTAATATAGTAACTTTACACGCTTAACCAAGCGTAGTCATCAAATACTGTCACCGACCCCAACTAATTCAAAATGGGTTATTCATCCCCTATATTATTTAGCCTGCTTCCAGCTGAAGAGTGCATGCGTTTTGACCATCCGTTAAATTCGCTAGCCCACATATATAGGTTCAGCCTATCCACGTTCTATAGTTCTATAAAATCGTCCTCAAGACAGGAAATTATACATACATACGCATTAACTTCCTGCATCTTCGACCCGGTCATCAGATCACTTTCGTAACACATTTTATGCCAATCATGGAAGAAGACGATTTCTCAATATGCGCATACGCGTTCCTTTCCGACATTCTCACAGCCTAGCTGCCGGCACCACCTCAGTATACCTGAGAGCCCGCGGCGCACCGAACCTTGACTGGGGTGAGGAAGCACGCTTCTGACGTTTGAGCTAAGTACAGCTATTGACATGGTACACACGTATTTTACATTTTATGCGAGTCATTTGCCCTTTTGGGCGTTCTGTATTAATGTTAGACCATGACTCATTAGGCAGTTTGTAGTTTTAGTGTGTTCTGAAGAAGGCGTCGTTTTCCGTGCCGATAACTAGGTCAACATCCGGTTTCTATTTGCAATCGAGGCAGTTTCTTTATAATCATTGAATTCGAGTATATTTTTGTAATTGACTAACTGGTCACGGTTGTTAATTACGGAAGGTATTGAAGAACAAATTTGCGTATTTAATACAGTCTAAAGAGCGGTGTCGTGTACATTTCTGAGCAAACGCGATCCCACACTCTTTTGGAATTTTTGTTTCGAGGTGGCCAAGAGTGGTGTTGCCGTGGAAGAGACTACGAACACTCGGTCGGCAAAACTAGAACTCTTTATCAGAAAAATGAGATTAACTTGCGTTCTCTTATTTTACTTCGGGCTACTCCCCGTCTAAAAAAGCAAATAATTCTGCTGATCCAGGAGGCTTCGGACTCGGCACAAGTGGGCGCCAGGGTGGGTGTTGCCACGCGCCAGCGGTGTGGAGCATATCGCGCGCCCACAGCACAGCAGACATTAGCCTGCGCAGGGCCATTGTGTAGCCGGCACCAGATAACACCCACCCGCATCACGCGCCGTACTCACACCGTGTATGCAACCAGCAGCGCGCGGGCGCGACAGCTACACACACGTTTACGAGGGCGAGAACTTCTGCTTCTGCACAGTTACCTGTTCTCACAAAAGAGCACCGCGAGCTAACAACACTGGATTAAAGCGAGTGTGTCTCCCCAGAAGCAACACTGGTGTCTGCACAGGGATTGTAGCACGAAGGAGGTTGACGTGTGATGCCAAAAGTTGAGGGTGTAAATGTATCTCGCGTCACCTGTTACCGGAACAACTTCCTCTTGACGTTTGCGCACAGCTACTGAAGTATTGGTTTCGTTTCGATATTACACTACTGGCCATTAAAACTGCTACACCAGGAAGAAATGCAGATGATAAACGGGTATTCATTGGACAAATATATTATACTAGAATTGACATGTGATTACATTTTCACGCAATTTGCGTGCATACACACTGAGAAATCAGTACCCAGAACAACCACCTATGACCGTAATAACGGGATTGATACGCCTAGGCATTGAGTCAAACAGAGCTTGGATGGCGCGTACAGCCCATGCAGCTTCAATACGATACCACAGTTCATCAAGAGTAGTGACTGGCGTATTGTGACGAGCCAGTTGCTCGGCCACCATTGACAAGACGTTTTCAATTGGTGAGATATCTGGAAGATGTGCTGGCCAGGGCAGCAGTCGAACATTTTCTGTATCCAGAAAGGCCCGTACAGGACCTGCAACATGCGCTCGTGCACTATCCTACTGCAATGTAGGGTTTCGCAGAGATCGAATGAAGTGTAGAGCCACGGGTCGTAACACATCTGAAGTGTAACGTCCAGTGTTCAAAGTGCCGTCAGTGCGAACCAGAGGTGACCAAGAGGTGTAACCAATGGCGCCCCATACCATCACGCTGGATGATAAGCCAGTAAGGCGATGACGAATACACGCTTCTAATGTGCGTTCACCGCGATGTCGCCAAACGTCATGATCCTGTAAACAACCTGGATTCATCTGAGAAAATGACGTTTTGCCATTCGTGCACCCAGGTTCGTCTTTGAGTACACCATCGCAGGCGCTCCTGCCTGTGATGCAGCGTCAAGGGTAACCGCTGCCATGGTCTCAGAGCTGACAGTCCATGCTGCTGCAAACGTCGTCGAACTGTTCGTTCAGATGGTTGTTGTCTTGCAAACGTCCCCATCCGTTGACTCAGGGATCGAGACGTGGCTGCACGATCCGTTACAGCCATGCTGGTAAGATGCCTGTCATCTCGACTGCTAGTGATACGAGGCCGTTCGGATCCAGCACGGCGTTCCGTATTACCCTCCTGAACCCACAGATTCCATATTCTGCTAACAGTCATTGGATTTCCACCAACGCGAGCAGCAATGTCGCGATATGATAAACCGCAATCCCTATAGGCTGCAATCCGACCTTTATCAAAGTCGGAAACGTGGTGGCACGCATTTCTCCTCCTTACACAACAACGTTTCACCAGGCAACGCCGGTCAACTACTGTTTGTGTATGAGAAATCGGTTGGAAACATTCCTCACGTCAGCACGTTGTAAGTGTCGCCACCGGCGCCAACCTTGTGTGCATGATCTAAAAATCTAATGATTTGCATATCACAGCATCTTCTTCCTGTCGGTTAAATTTCGCGTCTGTAGCACGTCATCTTTGTGGTGTAGCAATTTTAGTGGCCAGTAGTGTAATAACGCTATACAACATGATCTTTGATGTTTGCGTAGTTTTCCCTGTTCCTGAAGTACTTTTTGGGATGATTTCAGGTATGTCATTAGCTTTTTTTTTATCACGTGTCAGTTTTTTCACAAATCAAGTGAACTCATTTTTCGTTGAACCGGAGTCCCACACACTGAAATTAAACTGCAAGTAATAGAAATTTTAGTTTAGTAAGATGGAGTATTTGGTCTCACTTTTCACGCCCATCTGGCTTTCAGGTGGGAAACATTATTTATTTATTTATTTATTTATTTATTTTATTTATTTTATTTATTGATTTATTTAACCTGGCAAGATTAGGGCCATCAGGCCCTCTCTTACATCTAACCAGGCATTCTACTTATTTTACATTCATATGTTTTAGTAGGCATGTTAAACTACATCTAGTACAAAAAGTATTGCATACTTGACACGCTATGGTATTCTAAGACTGTACTTGTGCTGTAAAATATAGTTTTGCATTTTCTTAGAAATCAGTTCCCACTGGTATTTCAATAAAAGAAACGTATTCTGTTCTCTTTGTATTACCTACGTACTTGCCAAGTACAGAGAGGATACTGAAGTCGATCCACGAACTCTAACTGTTCACGTCCAGTAGAGTTCTCAGCTCTCTGCTGTTAATTTCACAGCCACTGTGAACATTAAACGGGATTTTAGCGAGCTATGTAGTTAATTTTGTTGAGTGTGGCGAGCAAAAAATTCTGCAGAGGAAAGCGAGAGTCGTAATTTGCAGTATACACGCTTTTTTTCATGGGCAAAACACGTGTACGTGGTTAGCCGCAACAGTCGCTTGGAACGGCAACAATGCGATTCCCGTCCGTCTCTCGAGCTGAGCACCGCACAGGATATGCCATACATTTGTTGTGTGGCTGAGACTGTGCAAATGTAGGAAGAGCAAATCAAAGCCTTTTGCAATGCTGATGATTTCGAAGGAGCGGCAAAATATCGTATACGATTGTTATTACGGTATGATTGTGTGGTTGAAGTTCCTAACGCAGTAGCAAAGAAGGATATAAAAACTTCAAAATGTATGCAGCTTCGCAACCAGTTGTACCTAGTGTATCTCTCCTTATTCTAGTACCACTTAACATTCTTGAAGATTCGCAACAGGAGAGCAGCTCAGAAAATCAAGACACAATCAAGGAATATAACGTTCGACGCGTATCACAAAGACCTTGATCTAGTAAAATCAGCAAAGGGAAACTGAAATGTCATAAATATCTTGTGTTTTCATAGAAGTTATTATCATTTCAAGAAAACATACAGCTTGGTCTTCTCTAGTGCAATGTGAAATGATCTTATATGTGTTACAAACTGAATGATTTAATATTTATCTTTCATTCAATTGAAAAAATCCTTGTTAGAATAAAGAAGTGATTTCACCTAAAACTTCAGTCGAGATTTGTACAAAAACCTGACATGATAAAGGCAACCCAAAATCAGATTTGAAATTAAAATGAAAAATACTTTAAGATTCACCTGATAATCATAAAACATCGTCCCAAACGATATAAAATGCAGCGAAGTGTAATAGTTGAACTTTGAATCTAGTGTTTCGTTGTACTGTATTCGCCAGCTGAATATTCATTGAATTTTCACAGAAACAAGTCGACATGTAGGACCAGCTACGAGATCAAGAGAAAGGGACAGAGTTCTTGAAAAAGCTTTCTTCTGTACAACGAAAATATTTCTGTGAATTGAGGCCGTTGTTTCTTGTTGAAACGGAGTATTTACTTCAGGATAAGTCATTTATTATCTTCCTGGAATTCTGTAATAGACAAATCGGTATAAATCAAGTTTCCAGATGATTTAAACATACATTATCATAACAAAATTGAATGGTTTTGTAAAACGTTTTCAATATTTTGGGCAGCCCCCTCTAACAGATAATGCAGTCCTGTATACAACCGTGCTGAAACATCGTGAAAGGATCTCTTATTCGTTTTACCTATTGCCACACATCCAGCGACTCGCAGCAATGGCTGTCTCGCTGGATTCGTACTCAAGAGGCCTTGCTGCAAATAGGAACACCCAATTTTCTTTCAAATCTTACTTTAGACCGCGGCTGTGTACTGTGTCGAATGACCCTACCGTTGCCAGGACATCAAACCCTAATCTTCCATCCTCTCTCATCTGTCGCTACAGCTGATGCTGTCACACAGCCCCCCACATGATGAATCGGCGACAGGTGTGACGATAGTGTTGGGCATAGGAATTGACAGAAACGCTTGTGAACGTTCAGGGACAAGAGGATGGGAGTCTTCCTGCTAGAATGTCATATATCCTAGTCGTTAGAGGTTATTGTTATGGTCTACAGTCCAAAGACTGGTTTCAAGCAGCACTCCAAGCTACTAATCCCGAAATATTCACAGTGAAGGACAAAGACAAAAATTTTGGAGGAAACCGAGGGATTGATTGATTCCGTTTAAATATTATTAAACTTAATGGACATAATAGCTAATATATATTGATGAACGTTCCATGCTCACAAAATTATGTGATTTTCATAATCAAGAAGTGATTAGATATCGAATTCCTAGGCTGCAATGTATTTACACTGAGGTAAGCTCAACAGGACAGGAACAAGGTACATGACATACGTTTCACCATGCGTCGTGTAAAAACAAGAACTCTGCACTAATCAGAGGCCAACGTATGTTACGTCCGATGGCTCTGAGTGTTTGTCAACAAGGAGGAAGAATCTTTAGATTGACAGTGGATAAACACAGCCAGACTCAACGGTTGTCAATGAACTTCACTGACGTGCACCGCAAACGTTCATTTGCTGCATGACGAGCAGGCAAACGTTTGTTCATAGAGGGGGTACGAATTGGAGTAGAATAAATTTTAATTTGTAATAAATGACACTGCGTATGTAGAGGAAAAATTACTTTTATTATATAATTCTTTTTATTAGCAGAAACGCTTAGAACCATGACCAGTTTCGGTCGTGCATGGTTCACCGTCAGAAACCGGAATCTAAGACTTAGTATTTATGAACAATGCCAACGGCGAAGCACCTAATTTTTTCATTTCAAAATACTTTGGACCCTTAAAAGACATTAGTAATCTGTTTTCAACTGGATAAACAACTGACCCAGGGCTCATGAACCAAATAAAATGCGTTGTCACAACTTCATTAATAACCGAGATACAGGCATCAACTTCGTTTTTTAAGTGAAAGGTACTTTTTTCCGCCCGATCTGCGAAAATTCTACTGCACTTGAGGGGCAGTATGCACCTGACAGCGTATCTCTTGTCTCGATGACACTTGTTTCCACCACAGTAGCAAAAACATCATGTACGTATCGCCTCGGTGGTGCACATTGTTTTCGAGAGTTGTATAAGGTTCCTGGTAGCGGGCCATGCAGTAGTCGTACGTATCACACAAAGACTAGTAGTTGTTGAGTTCTTCAGTTCGAAGACAGGTTTGATGCACTTCTCAATGCTACTCAGTCCTTTGCAAGCCTCTTCGTCTCCGAATAACTGCTGCAGCCTACATCTCCTGAATCTGCTTCCTGTATTCATCTATTGGTCTACCTCTACGAATTTTGCCCCCTTCACTTCTCTTCAGTACCAAACTTGCGACCGAGCGAGGTGGCGCAGTGGTTAGCACACTGGACTCGCATTCGGGAGGACGACGGTTCAATCCCGCGTCCGGCCATCCTGATTTAGGTTTTCCGTGATTTCCCTAAATCTCTCCAGGCAAATGCCGGGATGGTTCCTTTGAAAGGGCACGGCCGACTACCTTCCCCATCCTTCCCTAATCCGATGAGACCGACAACCTCGCTGTTTGGTCTCTTCCCCCAAACAACCAACCAACCAACCAAACTTGCGATCCTTTGATGGCTGAGAATGAGTCCTATGAACTTACTCTAGTCAATTTGTGCCACAAATTTCTTCTCTCCCCAGTACTATTCAGTACTTCCTTATTAGTTACATGTCCACCCACCTAATCTTCAGCAGTCTTCTGTAGCACAACATTTCAAAAGCCTCTATTCTCTCCTTGTCTAAACTGTTTATCGACCATGTTTCACTTCCACATGTGGCTACACTCTAAATACCATCAGAAAATAATATCTAACACTTATGTGTATATTCGATGTTAACAAATTCTTGCTCTTCAGAAAAGCTTTACTTGTCATTGCCAGTCTACTTTTTATAACCTCTCTACTTCGGCCATCATCAGTTATTTTGCTACCCAAGTAGCAAAACTCGTCTACTATTTTACGTTTCTCGTTCTCTAATCTAATTAGCTCATCATCATCTGATTTAATTCGCCTATATTCCAGTATCTTTGTTTCACTTCTTTCAAGTTGATCTTACATCCTCCTTTCAAGAAACTTACCAGTCCATTCAGACGGGAAGACAAACACTAACAGAGCGACGATGATCTCCGGCGAATTAAAAACGTACTGTGCACACGAAAAAGCCGGGGGCCTGCCAAGGGAAAAGGTGAGGGGTCTGTACATTCAAACCCTGTTTCGATTTAAAATGTGTTACGCAAACGTCTAGAACAAGTGAAGAAAACTGTAGTGAATATTCATATTAACAACACCTCATTCATAACATCGTCTTTAATTTATATATTGTCTCACAAAAAATTGCATTGATAATAGCCAATCTTTTTATGTTGCAGGTCGGAGGGGACTGCTACGTGTGACATCCTACAGAGGTGAGTTCGAGTACAGCGTTTTCAGCGGAGATGGCAGTAGCTACAGCTATTGTCCTCATAAATAAGGGACAACGCTGACGTTTGCACTCTAAATATCATTTAGCAGCCCTCCGCGAATGAGAAAGCGTCTACGTGTTAACTTAGGCCCGCAAGCTTCTGTTAGCAGAACTGTTCCTCCTTGCGCTGCAACAAAACCACTCTACATGGGACACTATACATGGGGGACTATAACTGTAGCTAATGTATAAAGTGCCCATCACTAGGTTATTCTGAATAGGCAACAGAGTGCCGATAAAATGGTTCAAATGGCTCTAAGCACTATGGGACTTAACATATGAGGTCATCAGTCCCTTAGACTTAAAACTACGTAAACCAAACTAACGTAAGGACATCACACACATTCATGCCCGAGACAGGATTCGAATCTGCGACCGTAGCAGCCGCGTGGTTACGAACTGAAGCGTCTAGAACCGCTCAACCACAGCGGCCGGCGCCGATAAAAGACGTGCTAGAAGAAAACCAATGACATAACATAGCAAATCCCATCTGAGTTATAATGATTGTAATCAGTCGCCTTATCGTAGGAGGAAAATGCTCGTTGTACTTAGTTGTTATGACAAACGTGCACCTTAGAGCTAATGGCAACGCTGATGAGATTGAATTTTCTGTGTTTCTGTGCACTTGTTAACTTTTGCATTGTTGATCACTTTTCAAGAATTACGAGACTACAACATTAAGTTGTGCTGTGAGTAGAATTAAAATCTTAGCTTCTCATCAACATCTGTCTTCAGATTCGTCGTCTGAATAGTATAATCTCTTCAGTCTCAAAAGAAACGAGACTGCTCGAATAAGTGAAGATCTGTTCCGTATTGAAAGTACAGTCAAGATCACGTATTTTAATTGCTGTGACCGGTTTTGGCTGGATTATACCATCTTCAGATCTATAATAGCTATTACTGGCGTTAGTGCATCAGTCACAAATAAAAATTCATCATCCAGCCTTTCCTGTAATTACAAAACATGATTACTGTATCAGCTGGGATCATAATGTCGCCTTTTTAAGAACTATTTGTCGTGGTGTATTAATGTGCAACTGTTTCTTATACAAACATCCTGACCTTACGAAACGACAAGTTTTCATATGATAGTGCAAAAGCAGCTGACTGCACAATTCCTGCGTATTTTTTATACCCGTTGGTAGCTCCAGTACACCACCTAGAACCACCTACGGCTCTGGTGTGCCAACAGGTAGCCGTCTACCAACTTTGTCACATTTCCTTGGCGTTAAGGGGCCACTGTCGCACATTAAACTTTTAGCGACGGCAGAATTTTCCATTTCCAATGACATTTGTTTTCCATCTTCTCTTCTGTTCCACTGAAATTTCCTTTCAGTTAAAACGCAGGGGGCGTTTAGCACTTTCCAAACTAATTTGTCGCTTTCAGCCAACCATAAGACGTTTTACTATGTATTAGAAATAGTGCATGTTCCTATACTTCGGTCTGTCCGACATGTACTCCTGTTTCTAAGCAGGCCAGAGAGATCAATAACAGGTAGAATAATGATAACCTAAAGTTCGTAAATGCAGCTTAGAAGCTAGGAAATGTAATGTTTTCTGACTAAGTAGTAAATCAGATAATAATAGTGAATATGTAAAATTAAACCTGCTCAATATTTTCCTATTCCAGCCCATCTTTGTCTTTAATTCCAAAATCATAGGGGATGCAACAGGTACATAAAGTTGCTTATGAACGTCCGTGAAATAACAACAGTACCCGACCGGATAGCCGCAAGTGTTAGTACGAAACTTCTGGTATCTGGGCAAGTATACACCCCGGCTCAAATTTTCTCAGCGGGTTAAAGAATAGAGCCTGTATGTGGCTTTTAGGCAGTTTTCCACATCCGCGTAGGTGAATAAAATGCTAGTACTCACATCCCACCACAGTTACGCGATGCGCGAAAATATATGAAACGTTTTCACACTTTCACACGGATAAAACTACACGCAGACAGTTTGGTTGCTCAGCTTGCACCCTGGGAATAAAAGGGTGATGACAGAAAGGACACATGGCCACCCTCTAACAGCAACAATGCCAAATCCCATGCATACCGTATTAATGTAAAAAAAAATTAAACTAAAATCGCCTCCAATGACCTTACCGTTTACAGCATTATAAAACATTTTTCACTGAAGTAAAATTGGTGGACCCGTTTCAAGAAATAAAAAGGCACAGGATACAGTTTAATGCTTTGAGAACGTTGAAGTCGTGGAATGGTACACAAGATGGTGAAGAATAATGCTGCTCATTCTTTGCAGATGCTTCCTGGTGTTCACTTGAAATTATCTAGCTAAACGACAAATCTATTTTACAATGGTTTTCCAGCTTTTGAAAACTATTCCCCCAGTGAGGTCCATTCTATTAAGAAAAATGTTCATTAATACTAGTCCTTAGATGATACCAAACTCGGTAATAAGTGATTTTCTGGAACATTGTACTAACAGTGAAGGCACCTAAAATTCACAGCTTTCTAAACTGAATGTATAAAATATTCAGAAATATACCCGTTTCATCTCTAGGTGTGATGCAGTGTGTCATGTGGGCTATAAATTTCTTGGAGATAATAAAATTATTTCCAAAGAGATACAGTGGGTATGAAGATGCACATTCCTTAGTTCCATTTTGATGCTATTTATGTGTGCTCCCAAGCCTGCGAGATATGGCACCATGATTGTGCACATCTACTTTTTTGTGTTCTCTTCATTCACGACGGTTCTACCATAAATAACTGGTAAAAGGAGCCACATTTTAAATGTTCATTTCAATCGTAATTTTGTTTCCTTAAAAACGTCTGGGTCTGAAGGAAATGTGTTGGCCGAAATAGCTGTCTCATCAGAGACGCCATAGGGCGTTGATGCCTCTAACGTACCTCTTACTCCCAGCCTAACGACAGCAACTATTTCGTGAATTTTAATTATAAATTCTCTGGTGATGAGAGCCTGGAGCCATAAAGCCCGGCATTCTCCTGCAATAGGATGCTATTACACGCCGGCGACATTTTGCATTTAACTACCGAACTAAATACGTCGCAAACTCCTGTAGTCGTGTTTTTAAAATACGTAATTTCTATACTTTCTCTGAGAGGTGTAGTAATAAATAAATTGTATTTCAAAACTTAACAACCCAATATCACGCAATATCTTATCAACTATGTTTAGAATGAAATAAACCGACCGGAAATGTAGTCGCCTCTAAGGAAGCTGAGTATTGTACCTAAACGGTTTCATTGACACGTCGGATAAACTTTTCAACGGCAGCAGGATCAAGATCAGATTATTGAAGCATGTTTCTAACCTGAAGGCAGACCGTGATCCTTCATTACAGCAGTTAATGCCTACGCACACTTGTATTACATCCACGTCACATGTTTTTGTTCCATTTAATTATATCAATGTCAACACTCACGACAGAAAGATAAGAGACAATTACGTATAGAATTAAATTTAGATTTTAAATAATATCTGCTCAGCTAGTTATTTACCTAATTATCGACGTTACACGAATGCAGTATTGGTTTGTACTACACTTCGCACGTTAACCAAGCTATATAAAATGGTTCTTCTAACTTCGAAAGATTTATTTTCTCTGTGTAAATGCTTTATTTCAAGTGCGGCTTCTCGTTCATTACACTGATTGGAGTTGCCGAATGGTTATTTGAACTGGTCAGGACTAGTTCTTGGCAAATGTGTTGCCTCCAAGCATATCGGAACACTTCACCGAAAACAGGCGCTTCCAGTTGGTTATGAAGCAAGATACACTACAGGAATTTCACCAAAAACAAGTTCCAATAATTTTCTCATTCACTTATTATTATTTTTAATTCATTCGTCACACATACATATACCAGACGAATAAGGATAACTCTATTTCAGTATACAGTACAGTGGTAAATATTCGTGTAGTAATCTTCTACAAACTTGGGTAGATAAATGAGAACAAACATAAAAAAATAACCAGATTTCTATCACGCAGCCCAAAACTCAGATTGGAATGTATACCGCAGAGACAGGCTGGACAGTGAAGGGGGAGGCGTGTTTATAGCGATGTTGTTGTTGTTGTGGTCTTTAGTCCTGAGACTGGTTTGATGCAGCTCTCTATGCTACTCTATCCTGTGCAAGCTTCTTCATCTCCCAGTACCTACTGCAACCTACATCCTTCTGAATCTGCTTAGTGTATTCATCTCTTGGTCTCCCTCTACGATTTTTACCCTCCACGCTGCCCTCCAATGCTAAATTTGTGATCCCTTGATGCCTCAAAACATGTCCTACCAACCGATCCCTTCTTCTAGTCAAGTTGTGCCACAAACTTCTCTTCTCCCCAATCCTCTTCAATACCTCCTCATTAGTTATGTGATCTACCCACCTTATCTTCAGCATTCTTTTTCGAAACCCATGCTGATTCCTACAGAGTAGATTTCTAGTCTCCAGAAGAGTCATTATACTCGAACATATTACGTGTTCCAAAATTCTACAACTGATCGACGTTAGAGATATAGGTCTATAGTTCTGCACATCTGTTCGACGTCCCTTCTTCAATACCTCCTCATTAGTTATGTGATCTACCCACCTTATCTTCAGCATTCTTTTTCGAAACCCATGCTGATTCCTACAGAGTAGATTTCTAGTCTCCAGAAGAGTCATTATACTCGAACATATTACGTGTTCCAAAATTCTACAACTGATCGACGTTAGAGATATAGGTCTATAGTTCTGCACATCTGTTCGACGTCCCTTCTTGAAAACGGGGATGACTTGTGCCCTTTTCCAATCATTTGGAACGCTGCGCTCTTCTAGAGACCTACGGTACACCGCTGCAAGAAGGGGGGCAAGTTCCTTCGCGTACTCTGTGTAAAATCGAACTGGTATCCCATTAGGTTCAGTGGCCTTTTCTCTTTTGAGCGATTTTAATTCTTTCTCTATCCCTCTGTCATCTATTTCGATATCTACCATTTTGTCATCTGTGCGACAATCTAGAGAAGGAACTAGAGTGCACTCTCCCTCTGTGAAACAGCTTTGGAAAAAGACATTTAGTATTTCGGCCTTTAGTCTGTCATCCTCTGTTTCAGTAGCATTTTGGTCACAGAGTGTCTGGACATTTTGTTTTGATCCACCTACCGCTTTGACATAAGACCAAAATTTCTTAGGATTTTCTGCCAAGTCAGTACATAGAACTTTACTTTCGAAGTCATTGAACGCCTCTCGCATAGCCCTCCTCACACTACATTTCGCTTCGCGTAATTTTTGTTTGTCTGCAAGGCTATGGCTATGTTTATGTTTGCTGTGAAGTTCCCTTTGCATCCGCAGCAGTTTTCTAATTCGGTTGTTGTACCACGGTGGCTCTTTTCCATCTCTTACGATCTTGCTTGGCACATACTCATCTAACGCATATTGTACGATGGTTTTGAACTTTGTCCACTGATCCTCAACACTATACTTGAGACAAAACTTTTGTGTTGAGCCGTCAGGTACTCTGTAATCTGCTTTTTGTCACTTTTGCTAAACAGAAAAATCTTCCTACCTTTTTTAATATTTCTATTTACGGCTGATATCATCGATGCCGTAACCGCTTTATGATCGCTGATTCCCTGTTCTGCATTAACTGTTTCAAATAGTTGGGGTCTGTTTGTCACCAGAAGGTCTAATATGTTATCGCCATGAGTCGGTTCTCTGTTTAACTGCTCAAGGTAGTTTTCAGATAAAGCACTTAAAAAAAATTCACTTGATTCTTTGTCCCTGCCACCCGTTATGAACGTATGAGCCTCCCGGCAAATTAAAATCTCCACCCAGAACTATAACATGGTGGGGAAATCTACTCGAAATATTTTCCAAATTATCCTTCAGGTGCTCAGCCACAACAGCTGCTGAGACAGGGGGCCTATAGAGACATCCAATTACCGTGTCTGAGCCTGCTTTAACCGTGACCTTCACCCAAATCATTTCACATTTCGGATCTCCGTCAATTTCCTTCGATACTATTGCACTTCTTATCGCTTATAGACGAATGGAAAAACTGGTAGAAGCGGACCTCGGGGAAGATCAGTTTGGATTCCGTAGAAATGTTGGAACACGTGAGGCAATACTAACCTTACGACTTATCTTAGAAGAAAGATTAAGAAAAGGCAAACCTACTTTTCTAGCATTTGTAGACTTAGAGAAAACTTTTGACAACGTTAAATGGAATACTCTCTTTCAAATTCTGAAGGTGGCAGGGGTAAAATACAAGGAGCGAAAGGCTATTTACAATTTGTACAGAAACCAGATGGCAGTTATAAGAGTCGAGGGGCATGAAAGGGAAGCAGTGGTTGGGAAAGGAGTGAGACAGGGTTGTAGCCTCTCCCCGATGTTATTCAATCTGTATATTGAGCAAGCAGTAAAAGAAACAAAAGAAAAATTCGGAGTTGGTATTAAAATTCATGGAGAACAAGTAAAAAATTCGAGGTTCGCCGATGACTTTGTAATTCTGTCAGAGAACGGAATGGACAGTGTCTTGAAAGGAGGATATAAGATGAACATCAACAAAAGCAAAACGAGGATAATGGAATGTAGTCGAATTAAATCATGTGATGCTGAGGGGATTAGAATAGGAAATGAGACACTTAAAGTAGTAAAGGAGTTTTGCTATTTAGGGAGTAAAATAACTGATGATGGTCGCAGTAGAGAGGATATAAAATGTAGACTGGCAATGGCAAGGAAATCGTTTCTGAAGAAGAGAAATTTGTTAACATCGAGTATAGATTTAAGTGTCAGGAAGTCGTTTCTGAAAGTATTTGTATGGAGTATAGCGATGTACGGAAGTGAAACATGAACGATAAACAGTTTGGGCAAGAAGAGAATAGAAGCTTTCGAAATGTGGTGCTACAGAAGAATGCTGAAGATAAGGTGGGTAGATCACGTAACTAATGAGGAAGTATTGAATAGGATTGGGGTGAAGAGAAGTTTGTGGCACAACTTGACTAGAAGAAGGGATCGGTTGGTAGGACATGTTTTGAGGCATCAAGGGATCACAAATTTAGCATTGGAGGGCAGCGTGGAGGGTAAAAATCGTAGAGTGAGACCAAGAGATGAATACACTAAGCAGATTCAGAAGGATGTAGGTTGCAGTAGGTACTGGGAGATGAAGAAGCTTGCACAGGATAGAGTAGCATGGAGAGCTGCATCAAACCAGTCTCAGGACTGAAGACCACAACAACAACAACATATCTATGATTAATGAGGCCGCCCAACTCTAGTATTGAAAGAAAGATATATAGAAGAAGTGTCATTCAGTTTTACCAGGCAGTAAGAAAATCTCAGTTAATTAATGCTGCACACTGAGAGTTCTGTTTATGTTTTCAAATCATACCAAAAGATAAACTATTACATTTACTAACTGAATTTAGTTCCCTAAGTGTCGGTTTCTGACTCTTTTAGTAAGTTTTTCTATCACCGAAACTATGATACTTACAATGTTGAAAGTCTTATACAATCTTCACTTGAACAACAAAAGGTAGTGTACCGATTTTGAAAATGATTGAATAATATTTAATATAGTTTATTTAGGTTCATAGGTGGCATGAATATACAGTCGCTGGAAGTGACACAGGTGCCGTTCTCACGATGCAGTAGCGGCACGTGTATTTGACTCATAGGTAGGACACAACTTGCGGTCTCCTTCACAGCCTCCGGCTCCAGTACTGCGGGCTGTACTGCAGTGTACTTTACTGCAATAATTGGTATCGCGCATTAAGTCGCGACGTCACATTGGTGAAGTGAAAATTGCATCGGAGGCTGCCATTATGCCCGCTATCAGCTCTACATCAGTCTCAATGGGTGTTTCATAGACAACAGATATCAGCTGGTTCCAGAAGAAAAAAATCTGTGGGCATCAAGTCGGGGAAACGTGCACAGCCATCGGCCCAACGTGCCCTATCCACTTCTCACCAAAGTTTTCATCCAAATGCATTCGCAGTGCACGTGCGAAGTGCACATTCGCTAGCTCACGTTGAGTGGAGGATGTTACGACAACTCTGGCATAGTTTCTTGCTAGAAGATTACTTATCTGTTTGACTTCAGTCATCGGGGGAGCGTGTACGGACCGACCAGATTATTGTGCAAGCCAGCTGAAATGCTGACAGCGAAGCTATCTCGGTGACCACGAACAAGAGCGGCTTGCAGATGTTTTCTTGTCCAGTCCGCCTCAATAGCTGAGTGGTAGCCGGCACGGTAGCTCAGCGTGTTCGGTCAGAGGCCTGCTTGCCCTCCGCAATAAAAAAAATAATAATAAACAAAAAAATTAAAAAAACTGAGTAAAGGAATAGACGATCAACTTGAACGGATATCGTGTGGCGTCCGCCCAGACCAAACGCCACAAACTATATCGAAACAAATGAAAAAAAAAAGTGGTGAGCGTGACGGAATGCCATCCAAAGGGGCCTGGGTTCAGTTCCCGGCTGGGTCCGAGATTTTCTGCACTGATGGACTGGGTGTTGTGTTGTCTACATCATCATTATTTCATCCTCATCGACGCGCAAGGTCTTTTAGACCGGTCAACCCGATGGGAGGCCCTAGCCACGGGCCGTTTTTTCGTGTCCACATGTTGATTGTGGTTGCTAACATACCCACTGGTGGAAAGGATGCCTCAGCTGTTAAAATTTACTCGGTACGGAAAGTCGGGTTGAATGGCACACCTTTCCAAAAACCACTGGCACAATTAATTCGACATGGAAAATCATCTGGGTTAAGGGCGTGAAACTTCTGAAGGCGATAGTGGTGCAAGCCTCCTCATACCGCACACGCTAAGACGTGGTGTGACTTACACCCATTTCGCGTGCAAAACGCCCCAGGCTTGTTAAGGGTGTGTTTTCCATCAGTGCTAACGCCTCCTCTCCAAGCCCAGGTACACGCACTCTATGTTGACGACCGCGTCACACACTGGGTTTCGAAGTAGGCCTCAAGTCAACCTTTCTGGATGGCAGTAGCTGTGCGTGGACCTGGCACTCCGCGATTCAGAAACCGCCGAACGTACAAACGTTAGACAACGTGAGCATTCATACAATGAAGGCTTTCACGACCGGATGGTACTGTTGTTGATAATTCTTCCGGGTTATATGGCCGTGGGCCATGGAATACTTCTATTCCCAACGTTTCGTCCAATACTACGTTGGGCATCTTCAGAGGTATGGCTGGGCCTGAGTCGGCAGGACTCAACAGGACCAGCCATACCTCTGTGAATGTCAAACGTAGTACTGGACGAAACGTTAGGAATAGAAGTATTCCATGGACCACAGCCATATAACCCGGAAGAATTATCAACAACGTGAGCATTTCCATCCGCTCTCACATAAGCACAGTGCGTGTCTGCCCTTTCCTCCCATGACTAGCGCTTCATTTCCTGTCAGCTTCACACAGTAACAAACACAAGAGTGTCCCTGTTTGATGACACTCTGACGCAGGGCGAACCGGACTCCGCAGTATGCACAGGTGCTGCAACACCTATCAAATAGGCATTTCCACACCCAAAAGAATACGTTCACGTCCCAGCAAGAGGCGGAAAACTCGTAGTGTAGACCCGCTTGAATTATGGGCAGCTATGTTCGCTACAGCGTTTGTAAAAAAGTCATAAAAACCTTAACTCTACGCCTCTTTTACCTTGGTGTCACAAATACATTGAAATAGTGGCCTTGCAGTCCTGCTACCATGGCGGCTTAGATTACATGTTACGTGTCTACCGTTCTGGTGGTGTGCGACGCTGTTCAACGACGCCTAATGCCGTACGCTAAGGGATGCCGACACGGCCTGCTATGTGAAACGTGCTTTTTATGACCAACTCTACCAGCCCTCTCTTTTTCTACATTCATTTCAGATACATTCTGAATAGTTCCGTCATTTTTCGTAAAGTGGTCTGTTTCACAACATATGGACATTTGTTCACTAAATGGCGCTGTTAGGCATTATCCACACGTATTTAAATAACATTTTACGTATCTCCCAAGTAGCATATGAAGATGGCCAATGTGAGTAAAATGATTGACAAGAAAGATGATTGTGTAGCATTTCATGGTCGGAGTTCAGTCATGTAGAATACTTTTTTATTTTTATTTTTTTTAAGTCCATTGTATTCGCCACTGGCTGTAGAAATCATTTATTTCACATTTGCAGTTTCATCGTTTTGGTCATTTTCAAGTAGTATCGCTAAATACGTTACCTCAACGCTTGTCAGGCCTTAAGATTCTCCATGTGTATGTGTCATCGTCAGAAATAAACATTTTCACTGAAGAAACGAGTCCCAGGCTCTGTACATCGTGAAATGATCGCTCTCGTTTGATGTTACTGTATTGCTTTAGAAAAAGCCTTATTTTTAACTATGACATATACACATGTGCTGAAGCGTAATATTAAGTAGTACCACTTGAAAGTGGACCATAGGCCGAAATTGCAATTGTAAAATGAATAACTTCCATAGTTAATACCGAATATGATGTACTTTCAAACCAAAAGTAAAAATGAAAAACTGATTGTGTCAATAAATAAACCAAGTTTAAAAAAAATCAATCACCGTCTCCTTAAACGAATCGTCGTTCTTTTTTGCAACAGCTGATTATTTTCATAGAAGAATTTTCAAAACGTACAAGAGTGCTTTTTCGAGTTTATGGTACAATGTTCTAAATTATCCTTGTTACCTACTGAGTTAACAAGTTCAGGTACGATCTGTTGTAGAGTGGATCTTGAACAGTTACAGCCTGTGTGCCGGCGATATAAACTGTGTATTGCTCTGGTTGAATGTTAGTGAATATACAGACTCAACACGTACGTTTTATTTCATAATGCGGTTTGTACAGGAATATATTTTTCTTTTGGAGTCATCAGTCTTCAGATTGGTTGGATGCGGCCCTCCACAAATTCCTCTCCTGTGCCAACCTCTTCATCTCAGAGTACCATTTGCAACATACGTCCTCAATTATTTCCTTGATATATTCCAATCTCTACTTTTCTACAGTTTTTGTCTTCTGCAGCTTCCACTCGAACCATGGAAGTCATTCCCTGATGTCTTAACATACGTCCCATCATCCTGTCTCTCCTCCTTTTAAGCGTTTTCCACATATTCCATTCCTCTCCGATTCTGCGCAGAACTTCCTCTTTCCTTACGTTATCAGTCCACCTAATTTTGAACATTCGTCTGTAGCACCATATCCCGAATGCCATTTCCTCTTCTGTTCCGGTTATCCCACAGTCCATGTTTCACTGCCACAAAATGCTGTGCTCCAAACGTGTATTTTCAGATATTTCTTCCTCAAATTAAGGCCTACGTTCGATACTAATAGACTTTTCTTGGCCAAGAAAGACCTTTTCGTCAGTGCTAGTCTGTTTTTGATGTCCTCCTTGCTCCGTCCATAATTGGTTGTTTTGCTGCCTAGGTAGTAGAATTCCTTAACCTCATTTACTTCGTGACCATCAATGCTGATGTTAAGTTTCTCACTTTTCTCATTTCTGCTACTTCTCATTACTTTCATTTTTCTTATATTTACCCTTAATCCATATTCTGTACTCATTAGACTCTTCATTCCGTTCAATAGATCATGCAATTATTCATCACTTTCACTCAAGATAGCAATGTCATCAGCGAATCATAACATCAATACCTTTAAACCTGGAATTTTAATTCCACTCCTGAACCTTTCTTTTATTCCATCATTGCTTCTTCGATGTACACTGAACACTAGGGCGAACGGCTACATCCCTGGCTTACACCCTTTTTGATCGTAGCCCTTCGTTCTTGGTCGCCCTCTGTTATTATTCCCTCTTGGCTCTTGTATATGTTGTATATTACCCGTCTCTTCCTGTAGCTTACCCCTATTTTTCTCAGAACTTCGAGAATGTTGCAGTATTCTATATCGTCGAACGCCATTTACAGGTCGACAAATCCTTGATTTTTCTTTGGTCCTGCTTCTACTGTCAACCACAAAGTCAAAATTGTCTCTTGGTGCACTCACCTTTCCCAAACTCAAACTGATCGCCATCTAACACATCCTCAATTTTCTTTCACATTGTTCTGTGTATTATTCTTGTCAGCAACTTGGGTGCATGAGCTGTTCCATATTTCTCGCACTTGTCAGCTCTTGGAGTCTTCGGATCTGTATGGATGATATTTTTCCGAAAACCAGCTGGTACGTCACCAGACTCATCCAATCTACACATCAACGAAAACAGTCGTTTTGTTGCCACTTCCCCCAATGATTTTAGAAATTATGATGGAATGTCATCTACCCATTCTTCATTATTGATCGTAAGGGCTCCAAAGCTCTCTCAAATTCTGGTTCTAATACTGGGTCAGACAAATCTTCCCCATCACAGAGGCCTTCATGTATTCTTTCCATCTATACGCTTTCTACTCTGCATTTAACAGTGGAATTCCCATTGCACTATTAACGTTACAACCCTTGCACATCACCGAAGGTTATTTTCACTTTCCTATATGCAGAGTCAGTCCTTCCTACAATCATTTCTTTTTCGATTTCTCCACATTTTTCATCCAGAAATTTCGTCTTAGCCTTCCTGCATTGCCTGTATATTTCATTCCTCAGCGACTTGTATTTACGTATTCCAGAATTTCTCTGAAAATTTTGGTACATTCTTCTTTCATCCATCAGCTGTAGTGTTTCTTCTGTTACCCATGGTTTCTTCGCAGTTACCTTCTTTGTGCCTATGTTTTTCTTTCCAACTTCAGTGATTGCCATTTTTAGAGATGTCTATTCTTATTCACCTGTACTGCCTACTGAGCTATTCGTTATTGCTGCATCAATGGCCTTAGAGAACTTCATGCGTAACTCTTCATTCCATATTACTTCCGTAACCCACTTTTTTGCCTATTAATTCTTCCTGACTAATCTCTTAAACTTCAACCTACTCTTCATCGCTACTACATTGTGATCGGTGTATATCTGCTCGTGGGTACGCCTTACAATCCAGTGTCTGGTTTGGGAACGTTTGTCAGACCATGATGTAATGTAGCTGAAATCTTCCGTGTATCACTCGGCCTTTTCTAAGTACATCTCCTCTTCTTGTGATTCTTGAACATAGTATTCGCTATTACTAGCTGAAATTTATTGGTAAGCCCAGTGTGTCTTTCTCCTCTCTCACTCCTTGTCCCAAGACCATATTCTTCTCCAACCTTTTCTTCTGCTCCTTTCCCTACTCCTTCCAGCCGCCATGACTATTAGGTTTTCATCTCCCTTACACTTTCATCTCCCTTTCCACTTTCAGTATCCTCATATACTTTCTCTTCCTCTTCATCTCGAGCCTGCCACGTCGGTGTTGGTTTGCTGTCGATTCGGATGAGAATAACCCTGTCCCTGAACTGTTCACAGTAACTCACTCTCTGCCCTACCTTTCTATTCATAACGAACGCTACTCCCGTTATAACCATTCTGCTGCTGTTGACGTTACCCTATACCCATCTGACCAGACATTCTTGTCCTCTTTCCAGTTTACTTCACAGACCCCATACTACATCTAGACTGAGCCTTTGCATTTACCTTTTCAGATTTTATAGCTTCTTTACCATATTCAAGCTTCTGACATTCCACGCCCGACCTGTTGAACGTTATCCATTCGTTGGTTATTCATTCTTTTTCTCATGGTCACTTCCCCTTTGTCAGTCCCCTCCCGGCGATCCGAAAGTAGGCTATTCCGGAATCTTTTGTCAACAGAGAGAGCATCATGACACTTCTTCAATTACAGGCTACATGTCCTGATGATACACCTAATGTGTCTCTACTCACTGGTTTCCATTACCTTCTGCATTTTCACACCGTTGATTATTGCTGATACTTCTGCCTTTAGCGGCTGTTTCACACCCCTAGGTCAAGAGAGTGCTCTGACCCTCTGTCCGCACCTCCGCCCCCTTTGACAAGGCTGTTGGCAAAGTGAGGGTGATTTCTTATGGCGGTAGTCTTTCGGCCACCAATACTGATTGATAACCAAAATTTGGACGATTGCGGGCTTCGAAACAGGGACGATTGACGTTTCCATTACTAATCCAAGACGCTAACCCTAATCCAGAGGATTAGGTAACGAGATGAAGTAGGCGCAATACACACGCAGAATGTCAAGAGACGTTTATGAAAAGCAGGAACTCCTGAAGAGGACCTACTCTTCCTGCAAGGATTCGCAGTTGACCATCCAAATAAACAAGTGACATGTGTTGCGCATAGATAGGCGAAAGGTCATTGCAAGACAAAACGACTGGCGATCGGTCAGTCAGTCAGTCAGCCAAATCCAAAAAATACATAAAAAGGTGCGTTTAAAGAAAAGTGTAATCGAAAAATTGCACGTAATTAGTAGTAATTGAACTGAGATTCATGGGTAAATCTTTATGATATTTAGCTCATAAAGATAAGACCTTCCCCCATGAACCATGGACCTTGCCGTTGGTGGGGAGGCTTGCGTGCCTCAGCGATACAGATCGCCGAACCGTAGGTGCAACCACAACGGAGGGGTATCTGTTGAGAGGCCAGACAAACATGTGGTTCCTGAAGAGGGGCAGCAGCCTCTTCAGTAGTTGCAGGGGCAACAGTCTGGATGATTGACTGATCTGGCCTTGTAACATTAACCAAAACGGCCTTGCTGTGCTGGTACTGCGAACGGCTGAAAGCAAGGGGAAACTACAGCCGTAATTTTTCCCGAGGACATGCAGCTTTACTGTATGATTAAATGATGATGGCGTCCTCTTGGGTAAAATATTCCGGAGGTAAAATAGTCCCCCATTCGGATCTCCGGGCGGGGACTACCCAAGAGGACGTCGTTATCAGGAGAAAGAAAACTAGCATTCTACGGATCGGAGCGTGGAGTGTCAGATCCCTTAATCGGGCAGGTAGGTTAGAAAATTTAAAAAGGGAAATGGATAGGTTAAAGTTAGATATAGTGGGAATTAGTGAACTTCGGTGGCAGGAGGAACAAGACTTTTGGTCAGGTGATTACAGGGTTATAAATACAAAATCAAATAGGGGTAATGCAGGTGTGGGTTTAATAATGAATAAAAAAATAGGAGTGCTGGTTAGCTACTACAAACAGCATAGTGAACGCATTATTGTGGAAAAGATAGACACAAAGCCCATGCCTACTACAGTAGTACAAGTTTATATGCCAACTAGTTCTGCAGATGATGAAGAAATTTATGAAATATATGACGAGATAAAAGAAATTATTCAGGTAGTGAAGGGAGACGAAAATTTAATAGTCATGGGTGACTGGAATTCGTCAATAGGCAAAGGGAGAGAAGGAAACATAGTAGGTGAATATGGATTGGGGGGAAGAAATGAAAGAAGTAGCCGTCTTGTAGAATTTTGCACAGAGCATAACTTAATCATAGCTAACACTTGGTTCAAGAATCATAAAAGAAGGTTGTATACCTGGAAGAATCCTGGAGATACTAAAAGGTATCAGATAGATTATATAATGGTAAGACAGAGATTTAGGAACCAGGTTTTAAATTGTAAGACATTTCCAGGGGCAGATGTGGATTCTAACCACAATCTATTGGTTATGAACTGCAGATTGAAACTGAAGAAACTGCAAAAAGGTGGGAATTTAAGGAGATGGGACCTGGATAAACTGAAAGAACCGGAGGTTGTAGAGAGTTTCAGGGAGAGCATAAGGAAACAATTGACAGGAATGTGGGAAAGAAATACAGTAGAAGAAGAATGGGTAGCTCTAAGGGATGAAGTAGTGAAGGCAGCAGAGGATCAAGTAGGTAAAAAGATGAGGGCTAATACAAATCCTTGGGTAATAGAAGAAATATTGAATTTAATTGATGAAAGGAGAAAATATAAAAATGCAGTAAATGAAGCAAGCAAAAAGGAATACATACGTCTCAAAAATGAGATCGACAGGAAGTGCAAAATGGCTAAGCAGGGATGGCTAGAGGACAAATGTAAGGATGTAGAGGCTTGTCTCACTAGGGGTAAGATAGATACTGCCTACAGGAAAATTAGAGAGACCTCTGGAGAGAAGAGAACCACTTGTATGAATATCAAGAGCTCAGATGGCAACCCAGTTCTAAGCAAAGAAGGGAAGGCAGAAAGGTGGAAGGAGTATATAGAGGGTTTATACAAGGGCGATGCACTTGAGGACAATATTATGGAAATGGAAGAGGATGTAGATGAAGGTGAAATGGGAGATAAGATACTGCGTGAAGAGTTTGAGAGAGCACTGAAAGACCTGAGTCGAAACAAGGCCCCAGGAGTAGACAACATTCCATTAGGACTACTGATGGCCTTGGGGGAGCCAGTCATGACAAAACTCTACCATCTGGTGAGCAAGATGTATGAGACAGGCGAAATACCCACAGACTTCAAGAAGAATATAATAATTCCAATCCCAAAGAAAGCAGGTATTGACAGATGTGAAAATTACCGAACTATCAGTTTAATAAGTCACAGCTGCAAAATACTAACGCGAATTCTTTACAGACGAATGGGAAAACTGGTAGAAGCGGACCTTAGGGAAGATCAGTTTGGATTCCGTAGAAATGTTGGAACACGTGAGGCAATACTAACCTTACGACTTATCTTAGAAGAAAGATTAAGAAAAGGCAAACCTACGTTTCTAGCATTTGTAGACTTAGAGAAAGCTTTTGACAACGTTAACTGGAATACCCTCTTTCAAATTCTGAAGGTGGCACGGGTAAAATACAGGGAGCGAAAGGCTATTTACAATTTGTACAGAAACCAGATGGCAGTTATAAGAGTCGAGGGGCATGAAAGGGAAGCAGTGGTTGGGAAAGGAGTGAGACAGGGTTGTAGCCTCTCCCCGATGTTATTCAATCTGTATATTGAGCAAGCAGTAAACGAAACAAAAGAAAAATTCGGAGTAGGTATTAAAATTTATGGAGAAGAAGTAAAAACTTTGAGGTTCGCCGATGACATTGTAATTCTGTCAGAGACAGCAAAGGACTTGGAAGAGCAGTTGAACGGAATGGACAGTGTCTTGAAAGGAGGATATAAGATGAACATCAACAAAAGCAAAACGAGGATAATGGAATGTAGTCAAATCGGGTGATGCTGAGGTGTTCGATTAGGAATGAGACACTTAAAGTAGTAAAGGAGTTTTGCTATTTAGGGAGTAAAATAACTGAGGATGGTCGAAGTACAGAGGATATAAAATGTAGACTGGCAATGGCAAGGAAATAGTTTGTGAAGAAGAGAAATTTGTGAACATCGAGTATAGATTTAAGTGTCAGGATGTCGTTTCTGAAAGTATTTGTATGGAGTGTAGCCATGTATGGAACTGAAACATGGACGATAAATAGTTTGAACAAGAAGAGAATAGAAGCTTTCGAAATGTGGTGCTACAGAAGAATGCTGAAGATAAGGTGGGTAGATCACGTAACTAATGAGGAGGTATTGAATAGGATTGGGGAGAAATGTTTGTGGCACAACTTGACTAGAAGAAGGGATCGGTTGGTAGGACATGTTTTGAGGCATCAAGGGATCACAAATTTAGCATTGGAGGGCAGCGTGGAGGGTAAAAATCGTAGAGGGAGACCAAGAGATCAATACACTAAGCAGATTCAGAAGGATGTAGGTTGCAGTAGGTACTGGGAGATGAAGAGGCTTGCACAGGATAGAGTGGCATGGAGAGCTGCATCAAACCAGTCTCAGGACCGAAGACCACAACAACAACAACAACAACAACAACAGATAAGACTTCTAAAATTTAGGAATCTCCATTTCTTTTATGTAGGAGGAAAGGACCACAGCCTGTACGAATATTACAGTGTTCAACACACCGTCAGCTGTAATTTCATTGTCAGTTTATTGGCAACTGGTTTCGAGCATACACTCCGTCATCGTCAATCTATCAAGGGTGGACATTAATAAAAACGACAAACTGCAGGGATGAAATGGAAATAGAGGAAAATAGGTCTTATGAAATTGTGTCCGGAAATGGACGGAAGGCTTGCAACGACAACAAATCGTCCCGGAGCACAGTACAGCCCTGCATCGCATCCGTGTCACAACAGATGTGGCCTCCATAGGTTGCAATGCAAGCGTTCACATGTCACATCATGGCTTGCCGCACTCTTTCGCAATTTCCGATCTATCTCTAAAAAGCGTTACAGTGGTCGTGATCACGCTGCTGAACGGTCTGCACATCACGTATCGGTTCAGCATACACATCACTTTTCAGATGCCCCCAGAAGTAGACATCAATTTCGTTTATGTCCGGTGATCTAAAGGCAATTCCACAGGGCCTCAGCGTAGTACCAGTAGCCGGGTTGGATGTTGTTGAGACGTCGGCGAACGGTAATGCGGAAATTGTGTGGGGAGCTGTTCCATCAAACAGACACTAAATAACCTGTCGTTTTGCCAAGGGCACACTGTCAAACAACCCAGTCAGAGTAATCCGCAGGAAGTCCATCGAGGTGTTGTGGAATAATAATTGGTCAGGTCTAAGTATGTGGTCGCCAATAATCCCTGCCTACATACTGATGCTGAACCGATGCTGATAAGTCGCCTCAACCATTTACGGAGAGGTCTCTGTAGCCCACAGATGATGATACGAGTAATAGAGTACTGACGACAGGAATCTCATAACTGTGATAGTCTGGAGCAAAAATCATAGAAAATTTCCTTCTGTAGAGGGAAAACGCTGCTGATAATCCTTCACTCATTGTAATTGATCGGGACAGTGGTGACTATCATGCAAGATACACAAAATCGTACTTCGGCTTAACCATGTTGGCGGGCAACTTACCTAGAACTTGTGTTCGTCTCAGTATCCTATAGAGCCTGTTCCTCCAACCCTGGCGTACGAAAAGACGGCCACATCCTTGCACGTTCGTATGTCTGAAAGGACCCATGATCACATAGACTCCCCAAAAGAGTTTGACACATTTTGTGGTGCATAGGTTTCTGTAAGGGTATTTGTTCTGGTATAGCAGTGCTGCCTCTCGACCGTTTCCATCTGCTTGGCCGTACACAAACACTATGTCGTCTTGTTACCGACGTGAATACGGAACCATTCTGCTGCTTACAGAATGGTGTGTCAATCACACAGCCTGCAATACCCAAAAAACACAAAGCACATGGTCAGAGAAACTTCCATTGTCAGCACCATTGATCGTGACAACTGTGCATTTCCATGCTCATCGGACGTTTCCAATGAGGAAACGCTCCTGCATTTTGTAGGTTTTATTAATGTTCGTCCTGTATAGTGGCTTAATTTGTCTGAAAGATATCAGTCAGAACATCCCACGTGAAATAACCGGTATGTGCGTCAGCCTTTGTAGTAAGCAACAGCCCACGGAGAGGGCTCACCGTGTGTGGTCGCTTACAACTAGGGCTGATGCGCATGAGGATTATTTTCACGTGGGACTTTCCGACTGATAGCTTTCGGGAACATTTCGCCACTATATATTTAGAGGGCCTGATAATTACGAAGTGTATAGTCGAAACCGGTTACAAATATATTGTTAATGAAATTACAGCTGATTTTGTGCTGAAAATTGTAAATTCTTATAAAACTCTCGTTCAAATTCTTCAGTGTTGAGACCTTAACAGGTAGGATCTAATAAGCGATAATATGCAGTAGCACTTGCAACCTACTTTCTCAGTTATTTCCTGGATTTACTCTAATCTCTGTCTTCCTCTACAGTACCATGGAGGTTATTCCATGATATCACGACGGATGTCCTACAAACCTTTCCCATTTTCTTTTCGATATTTTCCATATACTCCTTTCCTTCACGATCCTCTGGAGAACCTCCTCGTTCTGTACCTTGTCAGTCCACCTAATTTCCAACATTCTTGTATAGCTACGACTCCATTTTTTTTCTGGTTTCCCCAGAGTTCACGTGTCGCTTCCACAGGAAGCTGTTTTCCAAACATACTTTCTCAGATATGTCGGTCTTGGGTTATTTTGCTTACAGGGCAGCAGACTTACTTAACTTCATCTACTTCTTTAGCACGAATCCTGATGTTAAGTCTCTCGTTGTTCTCAATTCTGCTACTTCTCATTACTTTTATTTTTCTTCGATTTATTTTCAATCCACATTCCGTACTCATTATACTGTTCATACTATTCAACAGATCCTGTAATTCTTCTTCAGTTTCACCGAGGATAGCAATGTCATCATCGAATCTTTTCATTGCATCCTTTCACCTTGGCCGGCTGGTGTGGCCGAGCGGTTCTAGGCGCTTCAGTCTGGAACCGCGCGACCGCTACGGTCGCAGGTTCGAATCCTGCCTCGGGCATGGAGGTGTGTGATGTCCTTAGGTTAGTTAGGTTTAAGTAGTTCTAAGTTCTAGGGGACTGATGACCTCAGATGTTGAGTCCCATAGTGCTCAAAGCCATCTCTCACCTTGCATTTTAGTTCCACGCTTCACCGTTTCTTTTATTTCCGCCATTGCTTCTTCGGTTTGTGGGTTGAACGGTAAGGGCGAAAGACTACACTCTTCACTTACACCTTTTTTAATCCGAGGACTTTGTTCTTGGTTTCCACTCTCATTGTTCCCTCTTGGTTGTTGTACTTATTGTATAATAACCGTCTTTCCCTATAACTTACCCCTATTTTTCTAAGAAGTCCGTACATCTTGCAGCATATGGCATTGGCGAACCTTACATTATCAACCGGAACGTCCGAATTGTCTCTTTGGTGCCTTTCCGTTTCCTAAAGCCAAACTGATCGTCATACACTGCTGGCCACCGTAAATGCAACACCAAGAAAGACAAGAGGTAGCACAACAAAATTTATTTTGTAGATAACATGTTGACCAAGTATCAAATGATTACGTTTACAGACGTCTGTGACATGTGGTTCCCGCCAGAATCAGTAGCCAGAGTAGCCGCCATTGTTGGAGATCACCGCTGCCACACGTCTCGGCATTGAGTCAAAGAGACGTTGGATGTGTTCCTGGGGTACAGCAGCCCAAGCAGCTTCCACACGTTGCCAAAGATCATCTGGTGTGGTAGCTGGGGATGTAATCTGGGTCACTCGTTGAGCAACGATGGACCACATGTTTTCTGTCGGCGAAAGATCCGGAGAGCGAGCCGGCCAGGGAAGCAATTTAATCTGGTTATTGACGAAGAACCTTTGGACAATGCGTGCCACGTGTGGTCGCGCATTATCCTGTTGAAATATGGCTGTGGCCGATCCCTGAAGGTAAGGAAGGACAACTGGCTCCAGCACCTCGGATATGTAGCGCCGGCTATTTAAAGTACCGGCAATGCGTACTAGAGGCGTGCGAGAGTAATATCCAATACCGCCCCATACCATAATACCCGGTGCAAGACCAGTGTGGCGGTGCATAATGCAGCTGTCCAGCATCCTCTCTCCACGGTGTCTCCACACTCGAATCCGACCATCGTGGTGCTGCAGATTGAAGCGTGCCTCGTCAGTAAAGACAACGTCATTCCATTCTGCCGTCCACATCCGTCTGTCATCACACCATTGGCGACGGAGACGTCTGTGGTTCTGCGTCAAAGGTAGACGAAGCAATGGACGTCTTGCGGACAGACCACTCTGCTGTAAACGGCGTCGAATGGTACGCGCAGACACTGGATGATGCGTTACAGACGCAATGTGCTGTGCTATGGTTCGGGATGTCACTGAGCGATCCGTCACTGCCATGCGCACAATTTCCCTATCAGCACGTGCAGTGGTGCACCTAGGTGAATGCGATCGACCACGTCGGTCCGTCGTACCCTCCTGCATCCAACGGTCACATATCCGCATTACAGTTGTTTGGTTTCGTCCAACACGACTAGCGATTTCTCTGTATGATAAGCGATTTCTCTGTATGATAATCCACAATCTCGGTAAGCCACTATCCTTCCTCTGTCGAACTGGGATACTTGATCAAACGATGTTCGCTGTTGTGTACGAGGCATAGCTGATCGTCTTGTGAAACAACCACAAGGTAAACACACGTGCCGAACGTACACTCGTCGAAATCGCCAAGCCTTAAATGGCGCTATGAGGTGGCGCCACAGGCGCCCATGATGTGCGTCTGCGCTGAAATTCTAATCAGTTGCATATCTCATCGCTGCAAACCCATGGTGTAAATTTCACTTGATTCGGATGCTTCCTTCAGGGTGTTGCATTTACGGTGGCCAGCAGTGTATAACACGACCTCAATTTTCTTTTCCTTTCTCTGTTTTAGGATGGGAAAAAATCAACTTTCCAGAGATGGATTGCGAGTTTGACATCTGATAACTGACATAAAAATGTAGCTAGAGGAGACGTTACGTACTTTTTCTAGTACGCCCTTGTCACATCTTGGTTGAGCTTACAAATTTACGCAGTTGCTGACCACCCCTACGTGTTGCTCTATGCCAAGCCCAACGCTTGTAAAATCGTTCGACGGTATACGGTTTATTTACGAGCCGAGCTTCCTGGCAGGTAATCCGGACAGCCCATAAAACAACCAGCCTCAGTCTCCTGTGGTTTTCCCGGTAACCGAAGGACTAAGTGACGCCAGTTAACTACTAGTGAAGCAGTTCTGTGATTTATATGAGGGAGGGTACAGCCACAAACCGGTCGCAGTCACGTCAGACGCGGCAAAAAAATGAAACCGTTTACTGCATTTCGCTGTAGGCTGAACGAGCAAAAAATGCGTCATTTCAGCGACCGCCGAGAGTAAATATCCCTCTCGTCGGAGAATTTCACCGCCTAGGTTAGTAAATCAGTCTAGGAAACTCTAGATAATTTACTTGCCGTAGCATCCTCAGCCGACGCTTCTGTTAGTCCTCACATATAGATCTCATGTCGCCTCCTTGGGATCAGCGGTTGCTGTGTTTCGTACAGCATCACAATCAGCAAGAAGGGAACAATACTGCGGCGTCGTCCGATACGTCGGACAGGAGGGCAGAGTTTCCGTATAAATTCCAGACCGAAATCTCACGTACATCAATATTCCACAATCCAGATTACAGTGTGCAGCAGAGAGTAATTCTGCTACTTCTATCCTTTCTCTGCTTTCCATTCCCAAATTGTGTACCGAAAGAACGACATTCGGAACTTGCCTTACGAGCTCCAGTATCGCTAATTTTGCGAGTGTGGTAATATCGCCCGATGTATAAAGCAAGAAATAGTATTTTAGAGGTTGTAGCAGTGCTGTTATGGACCCCATGAAAGCACATAGAATTCAATGGTTTCTTTAATTACGCGTTTCGCTTAACACATCATCATCAGATTAATTTGAAAATATACGTAAGGACCACAAATAATAGCCGGCCGGAGTGGCCGAGTGGTTCTAGGCGATACAGCCTGGAACCGCGCGACCGCTACGGTCGCAGGTTCGAATCCTGCCTCGGGCATGGATGTGTGTGATGTCCTTAGGTTAGTTAGGTTTAAGTAGTTCTACGTTCTAGGGGACTGATGACCTCAGTAGATAAGTCCCATAGTGCTCAGAGCCATTTGAGCCACAAATAATACATAGTGCGTAATAGCAGTAGTGCTTAATATCACCCGTAACAGCACTGATGCAACCTTTAAATTACGTTTCGTCTATTTCTATAGCGTCCACAATAGCACTGATAAAACCTTTAAATAGTGTTGCATGTATTTTTACAGCGTCCGTAATATCAACCTTTAAAATACGTTCCATGAATTTTATAGTGTCCATAATAGCAATGATACAACATTTAAATTACATAAAAATGGGCACATACGTCTTACGTGACGTCACATCACACTTATCAGAAAATAGTATGTCCTTGACAGCATCGGAACGAACCTGGAGGTTTTAGTGTATTGACGACTCGCTGGCTCAACCAATTTTTAGTCCTGTAACAGTTATTTGTCTACCATTTTAGATCATTCCACTAAATTTCTTCTTCTACTTGTAAGTTGTAAGGTGCGGAACTTCTGCGAGTGTTTGTGTATGTGTGTGTGTGTGTGTGTGTGTGTGTGTGTGTGTGTGTGTCTGGGTGGGTGATTGGTATCTGGAGTATTTTTATATTTTAATTCTTGTTGATCTTTTACTATTTTATCATTTTGGCCATACTCCTCTCATAAAAGATTTTAGTACTGACACTAAGGACCTTCTGTCGTATGCTCAAATAGGCACATAATCAACATCGCCATTATCGCCTTTTGAAACGCATATTCTTGAAATTTTAACAGTACTCTTGTAATAGTAGTCACTGTAGATTGATGAACACATCCTTAACACTGTTATACTTACTCCATGAAACTGTGATTGACAAGAAATACTCTTACATCGAAAACGGCTTGACACTTTTCACAGAGAAAAACTTTATTGACGAATGCGTGCGTCTTTTGACTGCGAAAAGAATGGTTTTAAAGAATGGCTGCTAATCTGGTTGCTGTACAAGTTGTAACAAGTGTAAGGTCAGATATTTTTACATGTAATACCTAAATATGTACACAAATCAGTGTACTAGTAATTTTTTCTCTTCGTCGAACAGTCATCCCACAAACACACCACGTAATTTACTGTCTCACTTTTTCTGCATGGTCGTAACTGCAACTCTAAGTGGACTACACCTGCCAGTAGAAACTAACCGTTATGCATCCATGCGTCCACTCTTCAACACCGGATTTGCTGCCTACGGGAAAATAAGCATTAATGGGTTCTCTTGCCACATGTACTTGGAGGCACTAACCAATCTGAAAACATACTACTCCTAATAGCTACACTTACTACTGTGCAAATAAAGTAAACATTCAGTATACTGTTCTCAGTCATCCATAAAAATATCCGCACATTTACCATTTACGTTCCCCATGTTTCGATTGGAGGGTAGAAGGACCAGAACTGTCCAACAAGATGCAATGAAACTTTCATAGAAAGCTTTGAAGAACAATAGGGGAAACATCGTCCTAGTGTAGAGGTTTCGATACAAGCCCTATAAGAGTCACTTCGCTACAAATCGGAGGTCGCTCAGGAGTTTGCTGTTCACAAGGAGAGGTCCTCTGCGGTGCGACTGACATTTTGAAACAATCTATACCTTTACCTAGGTTAAGATCCTGGGTAGCACACACACTACAGCCTTTCAAACCGGTGGGCCCTCATTTGCGAGTAGCTGACAGAAAAAAATTTCCGCATTTTGTGTGATACTCAACTGCATTAAAAAAGCTGGTCTAAGTAGCCTCGTTGGGTGGTGCAGTCGGAATGATAATAGCTATACATGCAAGAGGTTGCGGGTTCGAGTCCCGCCACGTCCAGTGTCGGTTGTTCTTTTAAATCCTTATCGAAATGACTTTGATCATCATTTTTATTCAGCTACTTGATATAATGTAGTTTTTTAATTCCATTCCTTTGTCACATCATTTGAATCATACTTTCACCTTCTTCATTTGATCTAATTTTTCTCCCTATCATTTATTTCCCACATGAAATTTCTGTATGTGTCTTTTTAACTAATTTTATGAATTAATTTCGATTAAATTTCATTTGTTTTACCATACGGCTTTTTCATCCGCATTATTGCGTTCGTTAAATGTATTCCTCGTCTTTTTTAATTTCGCTCGTACTTACAAACCCTTCGTTCCTTTAAATCTTCGTCTGCGTTATTTTGTCCATAGTACGTTATGTATTTGGCTTATATTTTAAATATTTGTGACAGTTACAATGGAAGATAAAATCGCCCATCTAGTAACGAAAAATACATTTTTCACACCACTGCACGGTCAATATAAATAGATTCTTTTTAACTGATAGAAAGGACTTTTCAAATAATTGAATGTCATAATTGATAAATATAAATAAATTCATATTCAGAAGAATTACGATTGGAAAAAGTGTGATATAAAGAAAAAATAAAATCAAATGAAAAAGCTTCATATGAAGATTAAAATAATGTGACAAGAAAAAGAAATAAAAAATTACATTTCAAGCAATTAACCGAAAGAAATAATCATCAAAGTCATTACGATAAAGTTTTAAAAACAAAAAGAATACTGCAGCTGACGAAATTCGAACCCACAACCCCATCATATGAAGCTGTTATTCTACTGTTTACACCACACAGCCAGCCTGTTCAAAGCAGCATTTTTAATTATATTCAGTGCCACACAAAATTACGAAATGTTTTTCGTCAGTTACTCGGAAACGACGGGTCATCGGCGTGAATGGCTGCGGGGTGTGATAACTGGTACCTAAACCTACATGGCCATATATTTGGTTACAAAATGTCGATCGTACCGCTGGGAACGTCTCCTTGTAAGACCAATGATAGTCGGGGGTTGTAATTGTCACTAACGCTTGAAGTGCACTCCGATCTGGGCCACACACATAACCACAGCTACCTTCATAGAAAGCCTGCCACCCTGACATGCTAACTGTCGACTTTTGCACGTAGTCAACAGGGGCCAAAGATAGTCTGATCATTGCCTGCTAAATTATTTCTCTTTTGTCCCGCACCGACGAGGAGTCGGCGTGGACATTAACTAATTTGGCTCTGTTACTTTAAGGAGTGGCTCGATGCCGTTCCTGTCGACGTCCTGCTCATCTCTGGGATGGAGTATGTGTACCCCAGCTGTCGGCGTGCAGTGTTATACATGTGAAAGTGAGCGAAAGTTTTCTAAATGCATGTGAATCATGTAACTGAGGTGTGACTTTGGTACTAGCCCGGTATTCACTAGTGGGACGAGGGAAATGGCCAGCACATCCAGATTCGTCGTTAATCCGTTAATACGATACTGTGTCGACGCACCTTCCCAATCTGTACACGCCACTTTAACACGCAGAGCTATCTGGGTGGGTGATGTTTACTTGTTAAAGGGTTTAACATACGCATTCCTGTCACATTCTGCCTGCCTGCCTGCCTGTGTTCAGTTTTTTAAACTCAAACTAAAAACAGACCGTGGGCAACAGACCTTTTATTATTCTCAATGTCAAGCGCATATTTCTGCGTTCTTATATTTAATCACAGCAAGTGCGTACTGTGATTACTAATCAAATTGTCATCGACCCCGGGTTCGAAACACGCCGCTGTTTAAATTGATAAATAATCAACATTAGCGGCCGAAGACTTCCGGCTTAAGGAGTCTCCCTCATTCTGTCAACGGCCTTGTTAAAGAGGGCGGAGGAGCGAACAAAAGTTCAGGGCGCTCTCTTGTACTTTCGGTGGGAAACTGCCCCAAAAGGCAGAAGAATTACCAATGATGTACGCAATGAAAATGGAGAAGACAATGGAAACGATTGCATTAAAGTTACATGACTTGTATCTGCAGGACATGTGTCATGTAATTGAAAAAGTGTCATGATAATTTCTTGTGCTGTGTCAAAACGCACATGTTGCGTTCGCCTTTACAATTGATGAGCATCCGACCCGATAAGTGACTAATAACACCCGGTGGCTACTATAAATATATTTGTCCGATGTATTAAGGGCGACAAAACATGTTATAGATGATCCGAGAGCGTCGACGAAAAAAAAAAAAAAAAGTTTAAGATAACGGTACATGCAGTAATGTATAGCACTACAGACTACGGACCATGAAAGTGCATTTTTCTATTGTTCTGCTCGAGCTCTCAGTTCAGAATGACACACAGACGTAGGTACACGTTGATATATGAATGTTGGAAACCAGTAACACTAGCACAAAGGCACACACATGCAAGCTTTTGCAAGTCCTTCTGCTGTGTCAAAAACGCACAGGTTACGTTCGCCCTTACTAGTGCTGAGCATCCTACACGATAACTTAATAATAACACCTGGTGGTTACGGCAAATACACGTGTACGATGTATTAAGAAAAAAATATGTTGTAGATGGTCCACGAACGTCGACGCAAAAACAGGTGGTGAGCGAGCGCGACTTCAGCGATGCAACAACTCGCCATCGCTGGGTCCAGAGATGCTGCCTGAGCGACGCGCAGCAGCCGGCCGCTATCGTAGAGAACCGACAGCAGCAACGAATAATTAATTAATTGTCAAAAGTTGGAGTGACGCTGCGTGTTCGTTCGTGTAAATCGTTCCCATTGTATGGCGTAAGAAGGTAGTTAGTTTCCGAGTAGACCTCTTACCGACTAAGTTGATATAACGGGGTTCGTGTAGGTCGGATAGGATACCGACCCATTGCGTGGTGTGTTGAGGCACCGCAGTTGGTGTTTAAGGCTTGGGAGATGGAAAGAAGTTTTGCTGATAGAACCAGTATCGTATTTTGGTGCCGTTCACGGAGGCAGTGTGTATACCTTGTTTTTAGGCCCCTGTTCATGTACGTGGCTGTGACGGTAGTTTCCTGCCAGAGCTGAGATACGGAATGTACGTATGCTCTGTGTGATTTTATAAATAGTCGCGGATGAGGCACTGGTTTTGGCAAATTTATGTGCTGGGGCGATCGATTTATTGTCGTCCTGTGGACAGTTCGGTAGTTAGGAATAGATTGCTGTGATATCTACAGCGTGAGCTGTGTTGAAGAGAAGGAGTTTTGCAGTTTATGCGTTTTTGAGAATCATAGGAACCGATATCCAGTCCGTGGTGAACGATTAGTGGTCACGGCTTGCGCAGAAGTAATTGAGTTGTTAGCTATTTTGGTGGAGTGGTTTGGTAGTGATTGGTGTGTGTCGAGAAGGGAAAGCCTCGAACACATTGTAGGGCGGCGGGTGGTATAATTGTTAATGTTCCTATTATTTATTTAATGCTGTTGTTTGCCGTTCTCAATACTGGCTCTCTAACTACAATACTGGCATCCAGAAAGTGATTAGCAAAACGTGAAGCCTGTAATTAGAATTCCTAGTGCCCACTTCATCTAAGAAATACATTTATAGCTACATCTTATAGCTCTGAGAAATTAGGAGACTGACTGGGATTCATAATCAAAAACCATTCTTTCTATAATGGTCACTATATTCTGAAAGTTACAGACCAAAAAGCAACCACACAATCCAACTACCAGAGCAGTTCAGAGTCTAATGCGCTGATGCAACTATAACTGTTCAAATTAAATGTTTAAGTGAATGCTCGCCATAATTTGACGATAATGTTCATCAAACGGCACGCTAATAATGGTAGAATGTCTGTCCTGCGGCGGCACGTGAAAATACGACATACGCAAACTTAAGATAGATCATTAACTTCATCCCAAAATTAACACTTCACTCGAAAACGATTTCATGGTTACGCGTATCCCGAGTAACTTATTACTGCATCCGAGGCTGTTTATATCAACGATACCGACGCGACGCGACTCCCGGCACAGGTGGTGCGGTAATCAGCGTCTGGAGAGAACTGGGGCCTTTCTTTCTCCTGCAGCGTTCTTACATATAAAGCCGCGGTGCGGATGGCTAAGGGAACGCCTGATCAAATCTGCTCTCCCGACTAGCCGCTGGGCTAGTAATGTACCACTTTAAATTATCGAATAAATCATTACTTCCTTTGCTGATGGCCGATGAAGCTCTCAATGTAAATGTGCAATCAGCACACAGGTAAGTAATCATAATAAAAGTCTGACGTGGCTAAGTCAAATATTTTGGGCGATAGAATTAATTTAGTTACACTACACGCAGTAGACGAGCTCTGAAATTGCCCTTTGGAGATACGCTATTGCTATAGTTTTATAGTTATTCAGTTGAAACTTCTCACATCTTTATGATTATAGCGGACTCCCTTCTACTTAAATTTAAACATCGTAGCTTTATTTATTCGCCTACTTAATCCGTCTTGCCTCCTTAACTTCTAAGACAAAAACCAGAAAATCATGAATTTCAACTAAAATTTAATTTGTGAAATCCAGAATACTGTTTCTACTAAATTATTATTGAAAAGGAATCTAAATACAAATTTTTAAGTTTCTAGCTCTTTTCTGTTGCGCCAATTATTTTTCCAGAACAACGTCCAAATTTCGAAAATGGTTGAATTTATTGAACTGATATTCAACACATATTGATTTAGTATTACTCCTGACATGCTAGAAACGTTTCAGGTTATATACTTGATTTTCAAAGTATTGCGCAACATTTATGACATGTAGAACTAGTTACAGCGGACTGGCTGGCACACAATGGAAAGACTGATGTGAATTTTATAAGGCATGAGGAGGCTGCTTCCCTACAACATGTTTGTTGTTGTTATTTAAATACCACGATCACACAGCGGACCTAGGATTGGCTCGTATAGATTCGAACTGTTTCACTGTAATATGATAGATCGCAACAGTAGCTGAGTTGATAAGCGATGAGAAAAAAAGGAACCATTTACAAGCAACACGCAACTAAACGAAAACTTTGTTAGTCAAAGTGACGAGTGGCCTATTTCAATTTAGGGAACTTAGCGGGTCGCGTTTTGCTAATGCCTGAAGAGGCTCAGCGGTGTGTTAATTTGTTACTTGGTTGGTTGGTTGTTTTGGGGAAGAGACCAAACAGCGAGGTTATCGGTCTCATAGGGTTAGGGAAGGATGGGAAAGGAAGTCGGCCGTGCCCTTTCAAAGGAACCATCCCGGCATTTGCCTGGAGCGATTTAGGAAAATCACGGAAAACCTAAATCAGGATGGCCAGACGCGGGATTGAACCGTCGTCCTTCCGAATGCGAGTCCAGTGTGCTAACCACTGCGCCACCTCGCTCGGTAAATTTGTTATTTAAGGTTAGGGTTAAAGAGGAGGTGACACCTAGAATTTTTGTTTATTTTTTTATATTATTGAATTTCCGTTTTTGTGGGGTGTGTTAGTCTTTGTTGGCACTCACTTACTTACGTGAATTAAATTGTATTGAGATACGTAGACCCAATAAATACTAGTTTCCTTAGGTTAAAAGAATCCTTTACGTGTAATCAATTAGTAGCTGTTGTGTGTAGCCATATTTTGAGAGAAAAGCAAAGGCTTAGTTTCATAGATATTAATAACGCTTTGCATGACACAATTTTACGATGGTATTTATAAGTTTTACCTGATCAAAAAGTTCATTAATTGAATTGATCCACGCTAAATATACAGAGGGTAGATATGCTAAACAGTTAAAACGATTTCATTTATGGAAAGAGTGTCCTAAGTAACTGCAATTAGAACTGAAGTTGTAGAAGGTTATCACGCAAAAGTCAGCGATTATACTAATAACAAAGATAGGTGAATCTGTGGAATAAGTTACGTCGTATTATTTACAAAGCAACGCTGGACTAAACAGAAAGAGATTTAAGGGTAGCATCAATTATCTTAATCCTTACACATATCGGTGAAAGCAAGTTAAAGTGAATTGGTCGTAACACGACGATATATTGGATATAAATATTGTAAGTAATTAATAGATTCCGAGACCTTTCCAGAGATAGTGTGCTGCGTTGTGAGAATTTTGTGGTGTGTGAGAACAATTGCAAGCTAGAGGTAACATTTAGCTTGACATAATATAAACAGGTACTGCATTTACAGTAGTTTGTTGTTTTGTTTTGTCCGATAGTACGATAACAGGAGTTGTTATCGAAATCTGCCTGTCTCGTAGTTGATGCTCGATATTGTTTGTCACTGTCATTGGAATGTTTCAGCGTGTCTATTCGTGATGTAATAGTGCCACTGTACGATTACGACGTTATGTATAGCAAAGGTACTGTTTATTAGTATTCAACGTTTGAGTCCGCCGTCTCATCAATGTTTATGATTGCTGCAGTATTAATTATCCGAGGGTTGCCCTGTCTTCAATTTGTCTTTTAAGAGTTCAACTACGGTACGAGCTAGATTTGAGTATTTGTCAGGCGCTTCGATACGACTGGATCTTCTGTAAAATTAAAACTGTACCAAATTCATGCTGTAGTGATCGATTGGTTCACTAAAGCAATTTTGCGCGGCAGGAAGCCGTACATCAACACCATAGCGACGTTGGTACAGTACGATCCGTTGTCGTTGTGGGTTTAATCTTGAGTACCGCCAGTTGGCACGTTACCTCTCCATTCCCAAAAGATTTCGGAATAGAAGCCCATTCGGATATCCTTGAGTGGTGTGCAAGAGGGAGGTGGACATGAGAAAAGAATAACATTCTACGAGACGGGGCGTGGAATATCAGGAGCTTGAACGTAGTAGGGAGGCTAGAAAATCTGATAGGGGAAATGCAAAGACTCTCTCTCTCTCTAGATATAGCAGGGGTCAATGAAGTAAAATGGAAAAAAGACAAGAATTTCTGGTCAGATGAGTACAGGATAATATCAACAGTAGCAGAAAACGGTATAACGGGAGTAGGATACGTTATGGCTCTGAGCACTATGGGACGTAACATCTGAGGTCATCAGTTCCCCTGGAAATTAGAACTACTTAAACCTAACTAACCTAAGGACATCACACACATCCATGCCCGAGGCAGGATTCGAACCTGCGACCGTAGCCGTCCCGCGGTTCCAGACTGAAGCGCCTAGAAACGCTCGGCCACACCGGCCGGCGATATGTTATGAATAGGAAGGTAGGACAGAGAGTGCGTTACTGTCAACAGTTCAGTGATAGGGCTGTTCTTATAACAATCGACGTCAAACCAACACGGACAATGATAGTTCAGATATACAAGTCAACATCACAAGCTGAAGATGAATAGGTAGAGAAAGACACCGATAACGATAGTTCAGATATACAAGTCGACGTCACTAGCTGAAAATGAATAGGTAGATAACGTATATGAGGATATTGAAAGGGTAATATAGTAGGTGAAGGGTTAATTTACGTCTATGGTCACAAACGTTTGTTAACAGATTACCAGTTTTGGTCTATAATGACCATCATCGGATGTATTTATAAAAATGTATTATATGTATTGGTCACTGTTTTATTCGTGACAATGTCGCAGCTTGTGAGACACACAGAATATTGACGCCCACAACGACCAACAACACCTCAGCTGAAAACTACACGCCGCACTGGACAGCAACAACACAATGAGGAAAATACACTGCCTAAAATTATGTCAACTACCAGGGCACGTAACCGGAACATCAACGGCCACAAGGAAGAAGATACCGGGAATAAATTAAGTTAAATTTCACAGGAAGACGGCTGGAATCTTAGACGACTTAAATACACACACTTTGTCGCTTTAAGGAATGTCCCAAAAGAGACAACCCAGATCAAACGAAGAAATGTAAACAGCTGAGGCTCGATAGCAAATTAAGTGAGAACTCAACTTTCATGTCCGGGAACGGTGGGCGACGAACTTCGTAGCATAGCACGCGGAAGCAGCATCTCACACTCCAACCGCGCGTTCACGCCGCCAGCGGCTCCAGCCCCATTCCGATTCCTCGAAAAAGGGGGGCGGGGGGGGGGGCGAGGGCGTGGGGTTACTTGCTGCTCCACACCAACCGACCGACTGGACTGCTGGTCCGTTCGCTTCTGCTGCTCCGTCGCGAATGCCTGCTGGTGTGTCTCCAAATCTACATCTCTGTACAGGGAGGAATCGACGCCAAATACACTCCTGGAAATGGAAAAAAGAACACATTGACACCGGTGTGTCAGACCCTCCATACTTGCTCCGGACACTGCGAGAGGGCTGTACAAGCAATGATCACACGCACGGCACAGCGGACACACCAGGACCCGCGGTGTTGGCCGTCGAATGGCGCTAGCTGCGCAGCATTTGTGCACCGCCGCCGTCAGTGTCAGCCAGTTTGCCGTGGCATACGGAGCTCCATCGCAGTCTTTAACACTGGTAGCATGCCGCGACAGCGTGGACGTGAACCGTATGTGCAGTTGACGGACTTTGAGCGAGGGCGTATAGTGGGCATGCGGGAGGCCGGGTGGACGTACCGCCGAATTGCTCAACACGTGAGGGCGTGAGGTCTCCACAGCACATCGATGTTGTCGCCACTGGTCGGCGGAAGGTGCACGTGCCCGTCGACCTGGGACCGGACCGCAGCGACGCACGGATGCAGGCCAAGACCGTAGGATCCTACGCAGTGCCGTAGGGGACCGCACCGCCACTTCCCAGCAAATTAGGGACACTGTTGCTCCTGGGGTATCGGCGAGGACCATTCGCAACCGTCTCCATGAAGCTGGGCTACGGTCCCGCACACCATTAGGCCGTCTTCCGCTCACGCCCCAACATCGTGCAGCCCGCCTCCAGTGGTGTCGCGACAGGCGTGAATGGAGGGACGAATGGAGACGTGTCGTCTTCAGCGATGACAGTCGCTTCTGCCTTGGTGCCAATGATGGTCGTATGCGTGTTTGGCGCCGTGCAGGTGAGCGCCACAATCAGGACTGCATACGACCGAGGCACACAGGGCCAACACCCGGCATCATGGTGTGGGGAGCGATCTCCTACACTGGCCGTACACCACTGGTGATCGTCGAGGGGACACTGAATAGTGCACGGTACATCCAAACCGTCATCGAACCCATCGTTCTACCATTCCTAGACCGGCAAGGGAACTTGCTGTTCCAACAGGACAATGCACGTCCGCATGTATCCCGTGCCACCCAACGTGCTCTAGAAGGTGTAAGTCAACTACCCTGGCCAGCAAGATCTCCGGATCTGTCCCCCATTGAGCATGTTTGGGACTGGATGAAGCGTCGTCTCACGCGGTCTGCACGTCCAGCACGAACGCTGGTCCAACTGAGGCGCCAGGTGGAAATGGCATGGCAAGCCGTTCCACAGGACTACATCCAGCATCTCTACGATCGTCTCCACGGGAGAATAGCAGCCTGCATTGCTGCGAAAGGTGGATATACACTGTACTAGTGTCGACATTGTGCATGCTCTGTTGCCTGTGTCTATGTGCCTGTGGTTCTGTCAGTGTGATCATGTGATGTATCTGACCCCAGGAATGTGTCAATAAAGTTTCCCCTTCCTGGGACAATGAATTCACGGTGTTCTTATTTCAATTTCCAGGAGTGTAATACACGTCGTCAATGAGACGAGCCACCAAACGACCAACCAACGGTCGTCCACACTGGTACTGGCTGTGCAGACCACACTGGAGCTCCATGCCCCACTGCACTGGTGCTGCGTCCCGATCATTCTGCTGGTCCTTCTGCTACTCACTGACTTCCTTCGGACAGACGACGTCCCGGAGACACTGGCTCGGACCCAACCATGCAGAGGGAATACAACTGACATCTCTGCACAGGAAGGAACCGACCCAAATACAAGTCGTCGATGAGACGACCGACCGAACGACCAACCAACGGTCGTCCCTGCTGGTACTGGCTGTGCGGACCTCACTGGGGCTCCGTCCCCGACTGCACTTCTGTCGCGTTCCGACTCCAAATGACTTCCAGACACACGACGACCCAGAAATTCAATGACGCCAGTAACTGAAATTAAAATAATGAGGCGGCCGTACGGTAAAAACAATATGTTAAATAAGGATGGCACGAACGTGAGCCACGCACGGGTCAGTGCTAGATGACGATCGGTTTGGCTTTAGGAATGGTAAAGGCACCAGAAAGACAATTCTGGCGTTTTTTTAATAATGGAAGCGAGACTGAAGGAAAATGTAGACACGTTGTTAGGATTTATGACCTGGAAAAAGCGCTCGACAATGTGAAAAATAGGGGTAAAATATAGGGAAAGACGGATAACATACAGCATGTACAAGAGCAAAGAGGAAGTGGAGGACCAAGAACGAAGTGCTCGGATTACGAAGAGTGTAAGACACAAATGTAATCTTTCGCCCTTATTGTTCAATTTGAACATCGAAGATGCGTTGATGGAAATAAAGGTAAGGTTCAGGAGTGGCATTAAAATTCAAGGTGAAGGGATATCAATGAAGCGATTCACTTATGACATTGCTATCCTGAGTGAAAGTGAAGAAGAGTTACATGATCTACTGAGTGGGAGAAGGGAGATGACAGTACATCTGTTAAGACATCAGTGAATAACTTACATGGTACTAGCGGGAGCTGCAGAAGGCAAAATCTAGAGGAAGACAGAGATTGGAATACCTCCAACAATTAATTGAGGAAGCAGGGTGCAAGTGCTTCTCTTAGGTTAAGAGATTGGCACAGAAGAGGAATTCGTGGCGGGCCTCATCAAACCAGTCAGAAGACTGATGACTCAAAAGAAAAAAATATTGATTATTTTATACGGAAGCTCCCCGGACATTTTGATAGTACACATAGATCCCGTTCGAAAGAGACGTGGATTTTGTACACGTGCCTCTTAGGTATTTTAACACTATGCTTTCCATATCTGGAACAAACTTGGCTTGCAACTTAGAAGAGATACACCTAAAGACATTTGCCAGTTTGCGACAATTACCTCTGATGTGATAAATTGCGACCACTATGTTTTATGATCTATATTGAAATTTTCGCCAAATTTCTGTTTTAATCGGTTAAGAAGTCAGTCTTGCCGTTACCCCCCGGTAGCTCTCCGCATCATGACTCCAAGCGTTGGAGGGACATGGGTCTTCCTGCGACCTTTCACAACGTATTCTACGGACACGCTGTCGTCAATCTGACCACCACAAACACAAGGGATATTCACCGCTTAACTTCTCCGAATGCTGTTTCCTACCTGACACTGGGTCTTCAGCAAGTCTCTGTTATCTGTGGTAAGGTCTCACCAGTAAATAAGGCATCGAAACTGTAGATCCCATATTGGCTTTCAGTAAATTTTCCTCACAGGGTCATGGTGATACTGACACTGACTTTTAAACTCTGCACCGATGTTAACTGCGATCCATCTGTTCAGCACCACTCGAAGAATCCTACGATATACTTGTTTGGCAGTCATTCTGAGACCCTTTCCTAGTCTTCTTACCATACTGTTGTTAAGTGTGTATCTCGTCATCTCACGTTCTAAAGTCATTGCCTTAAAACCAACTAATATTACGATCTGTCGAGATAGTACTCCCATGTTCCTCAACGCAATGATTCGACCTTTCTCAAAATCTGAAAGCCTCGCGTTCACGTCATCTGGGCATGCCGTTATCATCTGCAATTGAAAAGCTACCATAAATGTATACAGCCAATAGCCATTATGTCCTTGTGTAGGAATGCCGTTTTTATGTACTCAAAACAATGAAAACAAGTTTCGAAAAGTGTGAAAATGTAATCTACGTATCCCACAGGCACGGAAATACACTGAGGTGACAAAACTCGTTGGAAACCTCCTAATAGCGTCGTTGTGCAGTAACTCGATGTGGCATGGACTCAACAAAGCTTTGGAAGTCTCCTGCAGAAATATCGAGCCATCCTGCCTCTATGAGTCGTCCACAATTGCTAAAATGTTGGCGGTGCAGGTTTCTGTGCACGAACTGACTCTATTATGTCGCATAACTGTTCGATATGGTAAATGTGGGGCGATCTGGGTGGCAAATTATTGCCTCGAATTGTCAGGAATGTTCTTCAAACCAATCGCGAGCAATTGTGGTCCGGTGAAATGGTGTATTTTCATCCGCAAATCTTCCAACGTTGTTTGGGAACATGAGATCCATGAATGGCTGCAAATGGTCTACAAGTAGCCGAACATAGTCATTATCAGTCAATGATAGGTTGAGTTGGACCAGAGGACCCAGTCAATTCTGTGTTAACACAGCTCTCACCGTTATGGAGCCACCACTAGCTTGCAGCTGGGTCCACGACTTCGTGCGATCCGCACCCCGTTCGAACCCTAGCATCGGCTCTTAACACCTAAAATCGGGACTCGTCTGAGCAGGCAACGGTTTTCCAGTCGTCTATGGCCCAACCAATATGTTCACTACCGTAGGATGCGACGCAGGCACGTCGTGCTATTAGGAAAGGCAGTCACGTTGGTAGTGTGCTGCCGTAGTCCATTAACGCCAAATTTCGCCACACTGGCCTAACGTATACATTCCTCGTGTGTCCCAAATTGTTTTCTGCGATTATTTAGTGCAATGTTACTTGTCTCTTAGCATTTTAGCATTATGCAAACGCCGCTGCTGTCGATCGTTAAGTGAAGGCTGTCGACCACTGCGTTCGCCGTGGTGAAAGGTAACGCTGGTGAGAGGTAACTCCTGAAATTTTGTATTCCTCGCACACTCTTGATACTGTGGATATCGGAATACTGTATTCCCTAACGCTTTCCGAAATTAAGTGTCCCATCAAGATCTACAACTACATATACACTCCGATTGCCACCAAGCGGTGTGTGGCGGAGAGCACAATTCGCGCCAAAGTCATATCCCCCTCCCTCCCCCCTTTTGTTCCACTCGCGGATCGCGCGAGGGAAAACCGACTGTCTCAACGCCTCAGTACAAGCTCTAATTTCCCTTATCTTTGAACGGTGATCATTGCGCGATCTCAAAGTTGGTGGTAATAATATGTGCTCTACATCCTCGGTGGAGATCGGATTTCGGAATTTAGTGAGCAGTCCCTTTCGTTTAGCGCGCCGTCTATCTGCAAGTGTGTTCCACTTCAAACTTTCTATGTAATTTTTAACGCTCTCGCGATGACTAAATGTACCAGTCACGAATCTTGCCGCTCTTCTTTGGATCTTCTCAATCTCTTTAATCAGACCCAAGTGGTAAGGGTCCCATACAAACGAACAGTACTCTAAGACTGGACGAGCTAACGTATTGTAAGCAATTTCCTTTGTTGAAGGACTGCATCGCTTCAGGATTCTACCAATAAACCGCAATCTAGAGTTTGCCTTACCCCTTAGTTGTGTAATCTGATCATTCCATCTGAGATCATTTCAATAGTCACTCCCAGATACTTGACGGGCGTCACCGCTTCCAAAGACTGGACATTTATTTTGTACTCGTTCATTAATAGGTATTTTCGCCTTGTTATACGCAGCAGGTTACAAAAAAATGGTTCAAATGGCTCTGAGCACTATGGGACTTAACATCTAAGGCCATCAGTCCCCCAGAACTTAGAACTACTTAAACCTAACTAACCTAAGGACATCACACACATCCATGTCCGAGGCAGGATTCGAACCTGCGACCGTAGCGGTCGCGCGGTTCCAAAGTGTAGCGCCTAGAACCGCTCGGCCACATCGGCCGGCAGTAGGTTACACTTACTAATATTGAGAGATACTGCCAATCATTACACTGCGCATTAATTTTCTGCAAATACTCATTGATTTGTTCACAACTTTCGTGTGATACTACTTTTCTGTAGACTACAGCATCATCAGCAAACAGTCTAATGCCGCTGTCAGTACGATCAACCAGATCGTTTACGTAAATCGTAAAAAGCAGCGGACCTATTACGCTGCCGTGGGGCACACCTGAAGTAACGCTTCTTTCTGTTGAAGTCACCCCTTTCTGGACGACAAACTGCTTCTTATCTGTTAGAAAACTTTGTATCCAACCGCATACGTCATCGGATAGACCGTAAGCGCCCACTTTTTGGAGCAAGCGAAAGTACGGAACTGAGTCGAACGCCCCTCGAAAGTCGAGAAATGCGGCATCAAACTAGGAGCCGCTGTCTAGAGCCTGTTGTACATCATGCGCAAAGAGGGCCAGCGTCTAGCTCCAACTACCAGTCCACTTTGATAGTCTGATAATTCCGGTCTTGCGGCCACCATCACGTCAGTAACCTCTTCAGTTGAATCACCTGAGCAGTAATGACAGCTCGGACAATGCGCCGGCCTTTTATATCTGACGTACGCGATACTTCCGCCCTCTCTATATGTGCATATCACCGTCTCATGTCTTTGTCACCTCGATGAGTTCGGACAAGGTGTTCCCATTTTCATCATCTTATTTGAAATAAGCATATTATCTTACAGTTTTAGTTTAGTTGGTATAAAATATACCCTTTGAGTATTATTAAGCGACAACAAATAAAAACCATGCTCTATGTGTTGCTGTCGTCGGATAATGAACATGGGCAGGAAATTAGCTAATCAGTACAAAACAAATAAAGTGATCATTTCAAATAAAACATACTGAAGTAGGGGAATGACTTACTTTAAGGAAGATTTCACTGGCTGTGGACCCAAGCAAAATACACTACTGGCCATTAATATTGCTACACCAAGAAGAAATGCAGATGATAAACGGGTATTCATTGGACAAATATATTACACTAGAACTGACATGTGATTACATTTTCACGCATTTTGGGTGCGTAGATCCTGAGGAATCAGTACCCGGTATAACCACCTCTGGCCGTAATAACGGCCTAGATACGCTTGGGCATTGGGTCAAACAGAGCTTGGATGGCGTGTACAGGTACAGCTGCCCATGCAGCTTGAACACCATACCACAGTTCATCAGGAGTAGTGACTGGCGTATTGTGACGAGCCAGTTGCTCGGCCACCATTTTGACCAGACGTTTTGAATTGGTGAGAGATCTGGAGAATGTGGTGGCCAGGGCAGCAGTCCAACATTTTCTGTATCCAGAAAGACATACGGTCGTGCATTATCCTGGTGAAATGTAGGGTTTCGCAGGGATCGAATGAAGGGTAGAGCCACGGGTCGTAACATATCTGAAATGTAACGTCCACTGTTCCAAGTGCCGTCAATGTGAACAAGAGGTGATCGAGACGTGTAACCAATGGCACCCTATACCATCACGCCGGGTGATACGCTAGTATGGCTATGACGAATACACGCTTCCAATGTGCGTTCACCGCGACCATCATGATGCTGTAAACAGAACCCCGATTCATCCGAAAAAAATAACGTTTTGCCATTCGTGCACCCAGGTTCGTCGTTGAGTACACCATCGCAGGCGCTCCTGTCTGTGATGCAGCGTCAAGGGTAACCGCAGCCAAGCTCTCCGAGCTGATAGTCCATGCTGCTGCAAACGTCGTCGAACTGTTGGTGCAGATCGTTGCTGTCTTGCAAACGTCCGCATCTGTTGACTCAGGGATCGAGACGTGGGTGCACGATCTGTTACAGCCATGCGGATAAGATGCCTGTTATCTCGACTGCCAGTGATATGAGGCCGTTGAGATCCAGCACGGTGTTCCGTATTACCCTCCTGAACCCACCGATTCCATATTCTGCTAACAGTCATTGGATCTCGACCAACGCGAGCAGCAACGTCGCGATACGATAAACGGCAATCGCAATAGGCTACAATATGACCTTTATAAAAGTCGGAAACGTGATGGTACGCACTTCCCCTCCTTACACGAGGCATCACAACAACGTTTCACCGGGCAAAGCCGGTCAACTGCAGTTTGTGTATGAGAAATCGGTTGGAAACTTTCCTCATGTCAGCACGTTGTAGGTGTCGCCACCGGCGCCAACCTTGTGTGAATGCTCTGAAAAGCTAATCATTTGCATATCACAGCATCTTCTTCCTTTCGGCTAAATTTCGAGTCTGTAGCACGTCATCTTCGTGGTGTAGCAAATTTAATGGCCAGTAGTGTAGCTTATCAGCATAAAACAAATAAAATGATCATTCTAAATAAAACATACTAAAGTAGGGGAATGACTTATTTTAAGAAAAAAATCAGTGGCTGTGCACCCAAGCAAAATACATTTCCAGTTCCACTACTTTATTAGCGCAAATAGGATCTATTCGCTACAATATGTACAGCTGGTACGCGGCCTACTCGCCCTAGAAAAACAAGTCTGTCACGACGGTGACATACGCATAGACAACAACGCTCACTCACTTTTCTCCTCTTTCAGCTGTCAGCAACAGTGTCGTTAACGCCAGCCAGCGTGCCGTACGTTGGCGCGTTGTGATTAATGCGCACCGTGGCTCTTAACATGTTCGTTATCTGACGCTGCTCTCGCGACACAGGCGTGCTGCGATAAATTATCAGCGGTACGGCTGCATTCTGAGGACTGAGCGCACATTCATTAGCGTCCATGGTGGACACGTGACAGCACTCATTAATCTGGAATCTATGCACCAAGCGGCGTTTTCTCTGGCGGTTGTGAAAAGACGGAGCAGCACGTGGTATTTGTGGCCTGCAACCACCAACACTAAGGACAGCCAAGTACAGCGAGACTCATGTTTATGGGCTGCGTTGGCAGATCCTGGTTGACACTTCAAAATGGCTCTGAGCACTATGGGACTCAACTGCTGAGGTCATTAGTCCCCTAGAACTTAGAACTAGTTAAACCTAACTAACCTAAGGACATCACAAACATCCATGCCCGAGGCAGGATTCGAACCTGCGACCGTAGCGGTCGTGCGGTTCCAGACTGCAGCGCCTTTAACCGCACGGCCACTTCGGCCGGCCTGGTTGACACTTACAACAGGCAGCGCACGAGTTAAACTCTAACGCTGTGCGGTAGGTTAATGCAGTAGGAGAACTTCCTTCGCAACATTCATGTTGCGTCTTTTATTGCAATCATTCTACAATATTCATGAGCACATTGTGACAACACCGATGACGTTATCTCATATAGCGAAACTGCGTCCGAACAAGTCTCGGAAGACTCTGAGAGTACTGACCGACTGCCGTGTCACCCTCATTCCATAGGCGTCATTGGATGCGGATCTGGAGAGGCGTGTAGTCAGCATACGGCTCTCCCGGTCGTTGTCAGTTTTCGTCACCGGAGCCGCTAATTCTCACTCAAGTAGCTCCTCAGTTTGCCTCATAAGTGCTGAGCGCACTCCGCTTGCCAACAGCGCTCGCCAGACCAGACGGTCACCCATCCAAGTGCTAACCAAGGCAGACAATGCTTTACTTCGGTGATCTGATGTAGATCCGTTTTACCACTGCTGGAAGGCCGTTGGCTATGGCAAGTACTATGTCCTCGAAAATACCTTGATATTTTAATACTTCGTTAATCAAAAGGGGGTAACATTTGATCTGAATTTTCATATACAAACATGTTTCGTAACGGGCAGTATATGGTATTTATTCCCGAATATTGCCACATCCCGCACAAATTGGTTTCATAATGTTGAAAACAGGTGAAAAGGCTACTTTCTACGGAAAATGTTTCAAGCTACGCTGCCCGACAAAAAGGTCAATCTATCTGTTGCTAGATTCCGACAAATGTGCTGGTTGACACATAATGTTTGAAGAATTACATTACTTGTTTTGGATGGCAGGCTTGTATGTGAAGGGGTTACATTGTGCGTGGTGCATAATACGGCGATACTCCCTTGTGGTGGTCAGACGTGCTGGAGCGGAACTGTTGTGGCGTAACAAGAAAGCTACGCCACACGGAAGTAGCCGAAAGGCACGCGTTACTGACGCAGGCTAGAGATAGGTCTGAAACAGGATACGTAATGAATGCTATAAAGAAAAGTACGTAGCTCCTTGAATACTTAACTTTAATCCATCCTTGTGGTACATCGCTCTTGACTATACAAGTGAGACTCTTTAGATACAAGCTATGTAAGGCTAATGGCGCCTTACTAGGTCGTAGCCATGGACTTAGCTGAAGGCTATTCTAACTATCTGCTCTGCAAATGAGCGAGGCCCGTGTAGTCGCTAGCTAAGTCGTCCGTACAACTGGGGCGAGTGCTAGTCAGTCTCTCGAGACCTGCCGTGTGGTGGCGCTCGATCTGCGATCCTGACAGTGGCGACACGCGGGTCCGACATGTACTAATGGACCGCGGCCGATTTAAGCTACTACTTACCAAGTGTGGTGTCTGGTGGTGACACCACAGGAACCTTGACCCAGAGTATGTCTGTCCTCAAGTTCCCAGGCAGTCCAACGTCGGGACAATGTCACATCCGTATGCCCATAATACGTGTACACAGCCAGAGGGAGAGCCGGCCGCGGTGGTCTAGCGCTTCTAGGCGCTCAGTCCGGAACCGCGCGACTGCTACGGACGCAGGTTCGAATCCTGCCACGGGCATGGATGTATGTTTTGTCCTTAGGTTAGTTAGGTTTAAGTAGTTCTAAGTTCTAGGGGACTAATGACCTCGGAAGTTGAGTCCCATAGTGCTCAGAGCCATTTGAACCAGAGGAAGAATAGAGTGAGCCTCTCTCAAACTGTCAGATGCTGATAACGCTGTCTCAGACAAGTAAGCGTCATCTCCATGCCCTCTACGGTATGCACTCAACATGTGACACTGTCCATGTTCCTTACATTCCCCGCCAGACCTGATAACAATATTAAATATAGACATCGCTAATGTACTCGGATGACTGGTCTACGTGTAACAGAGAATTGCAGCTCTAATCTTCTACGTACCTATCGATGGTGTGTGCGTCTGTACGAAGTCACATTGACATCCGACAATACCATTCTTTCTTTCTTTCTTTCTTTCACTGGTGCCATGTCCCGCGCTGACGCAGGGTCGGCATTGTTAGGAACGGATTTGGCAAGGTTAGTGGAAAGGGGTGGCCGGATGCCCTTCCTGCCGCCACCCCGTACCCCCCGGGAGCGAATTAGTGTACGCATGCTGTCTGCGTCGAGTTTAATGAACGGAATAGTGCGAGCGTGTTCAGATGTCTGCGAGGCGTGTAACTGAGGCGGACCGTTGGGACCAGCCCGGTATTCACCTAGCGGGATGTGGAAAACCGCCTCAAAACCACATCCAGGCTGGCCGGCACACCGACCGACGACGGTAATCCGCCGGGCAGATTCGATCCGGGGCCGGTGCCTCTACCCGAGTCCAGGAAGAAGCGCATTAGCGCTCTCGGCTAACCTGGCGGGTCACATCCGACAATAACGTCTGGGTTGTTAATTCGTTTTGTCAGATACTGTGCCTCTTTAGGTCTTCCTTGTTCAATAGATATCGAAACTAGCTGCCTATATTCAGGAAGATGTCATCGGATAACGATAAGAATTCTTTATTATTAGCTAATGAATAATTACCTTTTCTGATAGAGCACTATAATGACAATATAATGAAAGTGTCAATCATAATACACTGCTCCTCGAAGTAAGATTTTGGTTAGGGAAAATGATCCACTGTCAGATATATCGGAACGAAACCCCACTTGTTCTTTAACACATGTAGTCCGCATGGATGAAATACGTTACTGCTCGTAAAAGTGAAGACTGGAACATTTGTATAAACTTTCTGAAATTCATTGCTTCGAATTCCGCATGAAGAACGTCTGAGTATCCGAATACCCTACAAAACAATACCAGTAGACGCACTGCTAGTGTCCCTTGGACTGTATCCAACACCGCACCGCCACAGACTGGCTCCGAGGAGAGAAGTCTAACGGAATACACGAGACCAGAAAGAGTTTAGTAAACACAGAGGCGATGAATGACACAAGATCTAAAACACTCTTGAAAACTGACAGGTCAAACGATCAGTTCCTTTCCGGACGGAAGCTGGCGGAGTGCCCGAAACCAGCGAAAGGGTGATTCTCTTTACAACCAATGACAGATACTGAGCGTTGTAGGTGCACGATAAGCAACATAAAACATGTCAATGCATCAGCAAAATTAACTGAATGAAAGTAACTAGCTGGGAAACAAAATTCGATTTCTGAATATATACAATGCTTGGAGTCCGATAGTTCGTGTGAATTACTACAGATAATTATTTATCAACATTCACTTTCTAATTTAAAACACAGTAAGGATAAATATAAGACAATACGCGGAAGCAGTGTAGACGTTAAGCGCATAGACATATCTGTATTAGCAGCGAAACTTCTTCGTTCTCGCTCTTTCTTTCACCACTTATTTTCCACCACAGTATCGTTGTTTTAACATGTTCTCCCAAATAATGATAGTTACAATACACAAGACACAATTATAATTACCCTAAAAATAGCTAATCAGACTTTAGCAGTAAGCCCTGTAGACAGATTCTGATGTAACGTACGACATGCACCAACCTTTCTCCCTCATGAAATTAGTGAATAAATGTCAGAATCATGTTCTTGCATGCAGATACAAATCAAAAGAAAGTTACAGGTGTTTTCATCACAGCAGCTGAAACCACAAGTATTTTATAGCAGAGAAAATTCCACATGGAATTTTATAGCAGGAACGCGATTCTTCTGCAACGTTATAAAGGAATTAGGGCGTTCTTAATTCCTCTGTGTGTACCGTTCTAGTCGTGTTTCGGCAGGCTGTGTTTTAAAATCCGTTCCTGAGCATGCCAGCATTTTCCACTGTCAAACAATGGACGCTATTTCAACTTGCGCTGTTTGTGTGTGTGTGTGTGTGTGTGTGTGTGTGTCTGTCTGTCTGTCTGTGTGCGGCGGGGCGGGTTCGGTCTGTCATGTTCTCGTCTCCTTACTCTCTCTCTCTGTGTCACTTTCATCGAACAGTTCACCTACCTCTATATTTCTTCCTTCCGACGTCCCTTCATTCTGCAGTAGATGATACACGCTAGGCAGTGTAAAGCAACGTTGATGAAACCACTAACTACGAAGGCAGTTCAATAAGTATTGCAACACATTTTTTTTCTCGGCCAATTTTGGTTGAAAATACCGGAAATTTCTTGTGGAATATTTTCAAACATTCCTGCTTCGTCTCGTATAGTTTCATTGACTTCCGACAGGTGGCAGCGCTGTACGGAGCTGTTAAAATGGCGTCTGTAACGGATGTGCGTTGCAAACAACGGGCAGTGATCGAGTTTCTTTTGGCGGAAAACCAGGGCATCTCAGATATTCATAGGCGCTTGCAGAATGTCTACGGTGATCTGGCAGTGGACAAAAGCACGGTGAGTCGTTGGGCAAAGCGTGTGTCATCATCGCCGCAAGGTCAAGCAAGACTGTCTGATCTCCCGCGTGCGGGCCGGCCGTGCACAGCTGTGACTCCTGCAATGGCGGAGCGTGCGAACACACTCGTTCGAGATGATCGACGGATCACCATCAAACAACTCAGTGCTCAACTTGACATCTCTGTTGGTAGTGCTGTCACAATTGTTCACCAGTTGGGATATTCAAAGGTTTGTTCCCGCTGGGTCCCCCGTTGTCTAACCGAACACCATAAAGAGCAAAGGAGAACCATCTGTGCGGAATTGCTTGCTCGTCATGTGGCTGAGGGTGACAATTTCTTGTCAAAGATTGTTACAGGCGATGAAACATGGGTTCATCACTTCGAACCTGAAACAGAACTGCAACCAATGGAGTGGCGCCACACCCACTCCCCTACCAAGAAAAAGTTTAAGGCCATACCCTCAGCCGGTAAAGTCATGGTTACAGTCTTCTGGGACGCTGAAGGGGTTATTCTGTTCGATGTCCTTCCCCATGGTCAAACGATCAACTCTGAAGTGTATTGTGCTACTCTTCAGAAATTGAAGAAACGACTTCAGCGTGATCGTAGGCACAAAAATCAGAACGAACTTCTCCTTCTTCATGACAACGGAAGACCTCACACAAGTCTTCGCACCCGAGAGGAGCTCACAAAACTTCAGTGGACTGTTCTTCCTCATGCACCCTACAGCCCCAATCTCGCACCGTCTTATTTCCATATGTTTGGCCCAATGAAGGACGCAATCCGTGGGACGCACTACGCGGATGATGAAGAAGTTATTGATGCAGTACGACGTTGGCTCCGACATCGACCAGTGGAATGGTACCGTGCAGGCATACAGGCCCTCATTTCAAGGTAGCGTAAGGCCGTAGCATTGAATGGAGATTACGTTGAAAAATAGTGTTGTGTAGCTAAAAGATTGGGGAATAACCTGGTGTATTTCAATGCTGAATAAAACAACCCCTGTTTCAGAAAAAAAAATGTGTTGCATTACTTATTGAACTGCACTCGTAATACCTACCACACAGAGGCCGCGTAACTCAAGTTGCAAATCAGTTCTTGTAGGTTCATTTTGACAAATTTTGGGCAGTAGGAGAATTCAGTTTAATTGCAGTAAGCATTTGAAAATTCTGTTAACGCCTTTTTATTCATAAGGAAACACATAGAATGGCTATCAATTCCATATTTAACAATGTAAATGCTCTATCATTCTGAGTTCATTCTTTATCCAACATATTTCACACGTGAAAGCAGTCAGAATTCCTGCAAGACCGACCTGGTTAATTTTGCGATCTAACAGTCACTGACCCTCCAATATTAGCGAGTTGAACATTTGGTCGTTTCAGTGGTCTTCTATGTTAGAAGTGCTCGCCAAAGTATTCCATAAAGAACACAGAATATGCAACGCGGAATTGTCTCTACGAGCAAAAGATCATACGCTTATAAAACTTCAACTAATTAGTTCCGAGATATCATCAAAATTCAAATGGTTCAAATGGCCCTGAGCACTATGGGTCTTAACATCTGAGGTCATCAGTCCCCTAGAACTTAGAAATACTTAAACCTAACGAACTTATGGACATCACACACGTCCATGACCGATGCAGGATTCGAACCTGAGACCGTAGAAGTCGCGCGGTTCCGGATTGAAGTGCCTAGAACCGCTTGGCCACCGCTGCCGGCTCCGAAATATCATTCTTTCATCAAAATGTTCGTAACATAAGCCGTTTTAGTCACGACGCTCTATCTGAAATGGTCTCACTAGCTCCTCAGTTTACATACTATTTTCACGGAGACATCAAGCATGGTGTTACCCCGAAGCAGATTAGCGAGCAACTCTCCCGATGCTCCTCTCCTCCCTGCCTATCTAATTATCTGCACGCGGGAACAGCTTAATTCTGATTGGCTACTGATCTGAAAGACCAATCAGAATGATCCTTCCAGATCATTCTCGCGGAAAAACTTGCCTTAACAAACCACTAATCAGATAGTCATTTACGTCATTACAATTTCAATTTTTAATATATTGTTTAATAAAATAGAATGAAATGCAAAATATTCATTAAATTAATCTAGAAACTTATTCCACTTCAGACTTTTATTCTTGCTGTTCTCTTACAAAAGCAAGCATACATCGACACACGTCATCAGCATCCTGGTTGCAACACAATTTTCCCACGATTCAATTATATGGGGTTTAACATAAAATGACATTACGTTTTAACGTATGTCCCACATACACTCTCTCACTCATTCCCTTGTATTCACACAACAACATAATAAGAAAATAATAATGTTGAATGATTTTTTATACTACGTACCATACAGTAATTAAAGTTATGAAATGAAATTTCCAATTAAGTTATTTTATATACTGTGAGCTTTGTTATTACTTCAGGTGATAATAAAAGACATTCGGTTATTGTTCCTAACTGAGTGTCGGTTTTAGGATATTTAAGTAATTTCCTCAATATCCGTAACTATGATAAAAATCTGAAATTTTGACAAGAACTCTTCCTTAATAACAAAAGATTGCGTACCAATTTTGAACAAAATCGGATGATAATTACTATGGATTATTTAGATTCGTAGGGGATATGAATTTGCGTACCGACTGAATGTTACTTGAGACCATTCTCACGGTTGGTAACGTCAGTTGCGCTGTGAGTCAGAGTGAAGAAAAAACGTAGCCATCCTGAAGCCACCGTGCTACAAGGCTGCGTGCCTTACTGCATCGAATGTTATCTCAACATAACTTGCTACGTTACACGTGTGTGTGTGTGTATGTGTGTGTGTGTGTGTGTGTCTGTGTGTGTGTGTGTAGAAGAGAGAGAGAGCCCATAATATCTAACGAAAATTTTAGTCAGCGTTTTTAACAGGCGGTGCCAACAGCACATAAATCCTTCGAAGGACGCATTACACAATACCGTTTTGTAATTGTTATTTATTATGACCGGCGTCGGTCATTGACCGTCCTCATGGTACTGTATAAACGACAAAATTGAAGAAAAAGACCATGTTACATGATAACAGAATGCAAGATGTAATGTTAAGCAATTAGAAATGAGATTGCACAGACAACTTCAAACACTTGCTAAAAGTTACAGTCACAAAAACACACCTCATTATGTCTTCGTTATGAAGATTAACGTGATCATAGTCAAAATGTGTGATACATTAAGTGTAAGTTTCCACCATTAAAGCAATAAGGTTCGATCATGCTTAACAAACAAAAGCCAAAAAGTTGTGCTGAATGTTTCAAACAATGTTGGAAGGGTTAAAAACTTTACTGAGTGGGGATAAATCACAAAGGGTGTCCTACCTGGTTAAATTTTGGGTCCACTCCCTGCCTTGGTGGTATAACTAAACAACCTTCTACTTAACATTCAACAACCTAAATTGATTTTTTTCAGATGATACTAGTGTTACAATGAAACCCATTGGAGAGAAAGCAAGAGAAGTGATTCGAAAGGGTATTTTCCCAAGAATTATAAAATGGTTTACAGAAAATGGACTCCCCATATAGTTTGATGAAAAAAGAAAAAAAAACAATCTATATTCAGTTCTGTACAACAAATAGTTATACCAACAATTGATGTAGCGTATGAGCACATGAGCAGAAGTCAGTAAATAGGGTGGAATGTTCCCAATTTTTGCATTTACACATTGATGAAAGCTTGAATTGGAAGATGCATATTACTGATCTCGTCAAACATTTAAAATCAGGTGCTTTTGTTCTCCTATATTACAATACTCGAAAAAAAAATAAATTAGTCTCATGATGTTTTTGCCTAATGACCGGCTAGAGAATATAATTAGTGATCCCAGTGAAAAAATGGTAACAGAAAGAACAGTAAAATAAAAATAAAAATAAATTCTTCGAAAACTCGTCGGCAACATCACGTATACTGGCTGTTTTTGTACAAAGTAGAAGCAAAAAAGTGTTTGTGCCACATCCATAAAAGTAAAACTCGGAATAATAACAAATAGAAGGATATAAAAAATGACGGAAAAGATGAAAGACGAACTACGAAGCTATTGGAAAGCTGAGCCTTAAAACAAATGATTGAGGAATTTGGATACAGTACGTATGCAGATGTAGTGCAGCACAACAGAAGAACTAGGTCGAAACATCGATATTTTTTTTTATATTTTAGTAATAGTGATTCCGGCCTTTAAGCTTACGTATTTTGACTAGGTAGAGTTTCCAATAGCAGTATTTCAGCAACGGAATGAGTTCTCGGGAAGAAAATGAATGTATGTGTAACGAAAGTTAAGAAACGATGTTATTGAGTGATTTCGTTGTATCAGGACCACACTTATGCTCGTTAAGGAACAAAACCGTCTGGAATAATTGCTTGAAATATTTGGAAGAATGAAGAAGTTGACACAATATTGAAAGAACATACTGCCTTGTTTAGAATACCAAACACATTGGTGTACCGAATAACCACAACTGGATCTCACCAACAAGTCTGCCAATAGGACAATAGGAGGAGTGGGAATACGACAGAGGCATGACGAAAACAGGATCGAAATTGCAACTGCGAACTTGGTGGGTGGGTTGCAACGCTTGGCGGAGCAGCAGCGCGCGCAGCTAACCAGAGGAAGGCACCTGGCAGAGACCCGCAGCCCTAACACGCGCGAGACACGGCCTGGCCGTCTAATTACGCCCGTCTACGTCAGCCGCAGTTGCCCCATCTGAATGTTTCAAGGGTACCGCCGCTAATCTGATGGCATTCATTACCAGGAGCTTGGAGCCAGAAATCTGGGCAGTGCTGTTCAAGTTAGTTATGCAAGCACAAACAGCATCATAATGCAGCAGAACCGTTTGTGTTTGGGAGTAAAACACATCACAAGGCATTATCCTTCAGAATACGTACGTGTGTAGTGAAACACATATCATCTGATACACTAAGGAACACGACTTTTTAGACACCACCTGCAGAAACGTATACAATGTACACTTAGGTTACAATCTTGGGATAGCGATATGGACATACACAGGGTGGTCCATTGATCGTGACCGGTCCGAATATCTCACGAAATAAGCGTCAGACGAAAAAACTACAACGAACGAAATTTGTCTACCTTGAAGGGCGAAACCAGATGGCGCTATGGTTGGCCCCCTAATTGGCGCTGCCATAGGTCAAAGGGATATCAACTGCGCTTTTTTAAGTAGGAACCCCCATTTTTTATTACATATACGTGTAGTACGTAAAGAAATATGAATGTTTTTGTAGGACAACTTTCTTCGCTTTGTGATGCATGGCGCTGTAATTGACACAAACACATGGCTCACAATTTTAGACAAACAGTTGGTAACAGATAGGTTTCCTAAATTAAAAACATTTTATTTCGGTTATTCCAATGTGATACCTGTACCTTTGTGAACTTATCATTTCTGAGAACGCATACTGTTACAGCGTGATTACCTGTAAATACCAGATCATTGCAATAAATGCTCAAAATTATGTCCGTCAACCTCAATGCATTTGGCAATACGTGTAACGACATTCCCCACAACAGCGAGTAGATCGCCTTCCGTAATGTTCGCACATGTACTGACAATGCGCCTTCCGTAATGTTCGCACATGCACTGACAATGCGCTGACGCATGTTGTCAGGCGTTGTCGTTGGATCACGATAGCAAATATCCTTCAATTTTCCCCACAGAAAGAAATCCGGGGAAGTCAGATCCGGTGAACGTGCGGGCCATGGTATGGTGCTTCGACGACCAATCCACTTGCCCTGAAATATGCTATTCAATACCGCTTCAACCGCACCCGAGCTATGTGCCGGACATCCATCATGTTGGAAGTACATCGCCATTCTGCCATGCAGTGAAACATCTTGTTGTAACATCGATAGAACATTACGTAGGAAATCAGCATACATTGCACCATGTACATTGCCGTCGATAAAATAGGGGTCTATTATCCCTCCTCCCATAATGCCGCACCATACATTAACCCGCCAAGGTCGCTGATGTTCCACTTGTCGCAGCCATCGTGGATTTTCCGTTGCCCAATAGTGCTTATTATACCGGTTTACGTTACCACTGTTGGTGAATGACGCTAAATAGAACGCGTGCAAAAAATCTGTCATTGTCCCATAATTTCTCTTGAGCCCAGTGGCAGAACTGTACACGACGTTCAAACTCGTCGCCATGCTATTCCTTGTGAATAGAAATATGGTACGGGTGCAATAGATGTTGATGTAGCGTTCTCAACACCGACGTTTTTGAGATTCCCGATTTCCGCGCAATTTGTCTGATACTGATGTGCGGAAGGCCGCGGCAGCAGTTAAAACAGCTTCTTGGGCATCATCATTTGTTGCAGGTCGTGGTTGACGTTTCACATGTGGCGGAACACTTCCTGTTTCCTTAAATAACGTAACTATCCGGCGAACGCTCCGGACACTTGGATGATGTCGTCCAGGACACCGAGCAGCATACATAGCACACGGCCGTTTGGCATTTTGATCACAATAGCCATACATCAACACGATATCCACCTTTTCCGCAATTGGTATAGGGTCCATTTTAACACGGGTAATTTCTTTACGTACTACACGAATATGTAATAAAAAATGGGGTACCTATTTAAAAAAACGCAGCTGATATCTGTTTGACCTATGGCAGCGCCATCTAGCGGGTCAACCTTAGCGCCATCTGGTTTCTCCCTTCTAGCTAGACGAGTTTCGTTCTTTGTAGTTTTTCCGATTGACGCTTATTTCGTGAGATATTTAGCGCAGTCACTATCAATGGACCACCCTGTATAGTTGGTGGTAGAATCGCGTACCCACTGCTTAAAAGGACATGGCATTGGAGGAGCGGTCATACATGATTATGGTCGAACGACGGGAATTGATGAACTTTGAACGAGGAAGGTTAGCTGGGATATTCCATTTTGGAATACTGAATTCCCAATTCAATGTGCCGCGATCTACAGTGTCAAAAGCGTGCCGAGAACATCAAATTTCAGGATAACGGAGAGAGCGACGTCCTTCACCTAACAACCGAGAGCAGCAGCGTTTGCTTATAGTTGTCAGTGCTAACAGAAGAGCAACACTGCGTGAAATAACCACAGAAATCAATGTGGGACGTGCGACGAACGCATCCGTTAGGACAGAGCGGCGAATTTTGGCGTTGATGGGCTATTTCAGAAGACGACCGACGCGAGGGACTTTCCAGACAGCACGACATCGTGTACAAGGAATCTCCCGGGCTCGTGACCACATCGGTTGAACCCTGTAGGACTAGAAAGCCCTGTCCTGCTGAGATGAGTCCCTATTGCAGTTGGTCAGAGTTCTTTCTCCTTTACTCGTGTCAAAGGTACACTAAAATGAACACATATACAATACATACAAAGAAAACTATACAGTATTCACTCAGAATTGGGCCACTTTGATGGCATTGGGTGCTGCAGACGTTACGTTCTTTATGCTACAGCTGGTTGGGCATAAGTTACATTTGAAGAGATGCCGGGTTTTCTGTAATTCACTGCATTCACACAGTGTTGAGTTGGCATTTGGCAGTTGGAAGTTCCAGTTAAGGAGATCGTCCCTCGATCTTGCAACTTCGGTCCGTAGTCTGTTCAAGAACTTCCAGATGACCCACTTCTCCATGTGTCTACGTGGCAGGGATTCTTGTGGTGTCATCCAGTTTGGCAGGTTTTGGCATCTTTCTTTCCACTTGGTGAGTCGGGTAGCCGCAGCTAATCCTTCTAAGGGCTGTGAAGTTGTTAGGAAACTCTTCCTGGGCTTCATTCTAGGCTTGACAGGTTCTACATCTACATCTACATCTACATTTATACTCCGCAAGCCACCCAACGGTGTGTGGCGAAGGGCACTTTACGTGCCACTGTCATTACCTCCCTTTCCTGTTCCAGTCGCGTATGGTTCGCGGGAAGAACGACCGTCTGAAAGCCTCCGTGCGCGCTCTAATCTCTCTAATTTTACATTCGTGATCTCCTCGGGAGGTATAAGTAGGGGGAAGCAATATATTCGATACCTCATCCAGAAACGCACCCTCTCGAAACCTGGCGAGCAAGCTACACCGCGATGCAGAGCGCCTCTCTTGCAGAGTCTGCCACTTGAGTGTATTAAACATCTCCGTAACGCTATCACGGTTACCAAATAACCCTGTGACGAAACGCGCCGCTCTTCTTTGGATCTTCTCTATCTCCTCCGTCAACCCGATCTGGTACGGATCCCACACTGATGAGCAATACTCAAGTAAAGGTCGAACGAGTGTTTTGTAAGCCACCTCCTTTGTTGATGGACTACATTTTCTAAGGACTCTCCCAATGAATCTCAACCTGGTACCCGCCTTACCAACAATTAATTTTATATGATCATTCCACTTCAAATCGTTTCGCACGCATACTCCCAGATATTTTACAGAAGTAACTGCTACCAGTGTTTGTTCCGCTATCATATAATCATACAATAAAGGATCCTTCTTTCTATGTATTCGCAATACATTACATTTGTCTATGTTAAGGGACAGTTGCCACTCCCTGCACCAAGTGCCTATCCGCTGCAGATCTTCCTGCATTTCGCTACAATTTTCTAACGGTGCAACTTCTCTGTATACTACAGCATCATATGCGAAAAGCCGCATGGAACTTCCGACACTATCTACAAGTCGTTTATATATATTGTGAATAGCAATGGTCCCATAACACTTCCCTGTGGCACGCCAGAGGTTACTTTAACGTCTGTAGACGTCTCTCCATTGATAACAACATGCTATGTTCTGTTTGCTAAATACTCTTCAATCCAGCCACACAGCTGGTCTGATATTCCGTAGGCTCTTACTTTGTTTATCAGGCGACAGTGCGGAACTGTATCGAACGCCTTCCGGAAGTCAAGAAAAATAGCATCTACCTGGGAGCCGGTATCTAATATTTTCTGGGTCTCGTGCACAAATAAAGCGAGTTGGGTCTCACACGATCGCTGTTTACGGAATCCATGTTGATTCCTACAGAGTAGATTCTGGGTTTCCAAAAACGACATGATACTCGAGCGACAGGTTGATGTCCAAGGAGTGGCTGTTAGGTCACTGCATTTGAGTTATGACTCTCGATGTTAGCGGCGACCTCTCTTCTCATGTCACAGAGACACTGAACTTTGTCCATGGGGGTTGGCCTTAGGCAGCCTGTAACAATCCTACAGCTGTCATTTAAGGCTACATCAACCTGCTTTGCATGTACTGAATTATACCACACTGGGCTAGCGTACTCCCCTGCAGAATAGCATAAGGTAAGAGCTGTTGTTCTTAATGTTTGTTTGTGGATGTGTACCCCAGTTCTATCCTGCCAGTTTCCGATGAAGGCAGTTCCTGGAGGATACTTTCTGCTTCATCTTCAGAGAATGTTCTTTGTAGGTTATTGTACGGCCAAGAGTCACACCCAAATACCTGGAGTTGGGAACAATATTCTAGTGCAACTCCATTCCAGAATATTTCAAGTTTCCTGTCGTAGTTGGTGGGGTTCGAATTTGGCGCAGACCCAGGTTGTCAACAAGACACTGTGCAAGATGTTGGTGACTCTACAACGGCGTGGTATATGTTTACATGCAATAGACTGGGTCCTCTGGTTATGTTCGGCTTTTTGGAGGCCATTTTCAGCCCTTCATGGACTACATGCTCCCAAACAGTGATGGAATTTTTAAGAATGACAATGCACCATGTCACTGGGCCACAATCATTCACCATTGGTTTTAATGAACATTTCGGACAATCCAGGCGATTGATTTGGCCACCTAGACCACCCGACGTGAATCCCATCAAACATTTATGGGATTTTAATCGAGAGATCACTTCCTGCTCAAAATCTCGCATCGCCAACACTTTCGCAATTATGGATGGCTATTGGGGAAGCATGGCTCAGCACTTCTGCAGGAGACTTCAATGACTTAGTTAGTCCGTAGCACGTTGAGCTGCTGCAGTACGGAGGGAAAAGGAGGTCGGACACGATATAAGGGAGTCAGATGCTTATTGAGAAATACAAAGATTTTAGTCGAACAGTCAAGACATCTTCAAAAGCACAGTATACTACTGGAAGAAATAAGTTTTCGCCTGTGCTAGTCTTATGGTAAGACATTTGTGGAATTGCCTTCGCGTACTTTCCATATATACATCTACATCCTTACTCTGAAATCACTGTGAAGTGTATGTTTGATGGCACTTCCCACTGTACCAGTTTCTAGAGCTATCCCCGTTCCATTCACGTATGGAGCGCGAACTGCATTGTAGTAGAGATATAGTGAAGTAAAACGTCTTACCTGATGCTGAAGTTTCACTGCAAGAACAGCAAACTATAAATGGCAAACTAATTACCTTCAATTATTTTGTAGTAGGTGTGAGGAAGAAAAAGTTTAAAAATGGTTTGAAATTACGTGTACGTTTTGTTGGAAGTCGCTAAGTGCTGTCACTCTCAAATACTGGATGAGTATAGTTTTCGTCATTTGTGTGTCGAAAATTACGCTGCCTCAAGATGTATACACAGCTTCTGACTTGAATACTTAGCTCACGCCGCTAAATTTTTAACGCAAGATTATGACAGCATTTTAAGTTTTTAAAATTCAGTCAACAATTATATGAAACAAGCGTACGTGTCAATGCTTAGCGCGACTGCCCCCGTCGGAGTTTCGAGTCCTCCATCGGGTATGGGTGTGTGTGTCGTCCTTGGCGTAAGTTAGTTAAATTAAATAATGTGTAAGCTTAGGGACCGGTGATCTCAGCAGTTTGGTCCCATAAGAACTTACCACAAATTTCCAAATTTTTCAAAGAGGAAGGAGGAGCAGACAGAGTTTCAAGATAATCACTTGCCCCTTAGTTGAGAAACTGCCTACAACAGGCGGTAGAATCAGCAATGATCAACGGCATGAGGATAAAGAAGGTAATGAAAACCACTGCATTAAAAACACACATTGTGTGCTACAGGACGTAAGGCTGCAAGTGAAAAATTGTCATGTTAATCTCTCCGGTGGGGAAAGATTCCGAATTAGGGCCCCATTTGGAAGTTAGGAGAGGACTGCCAATGGGGAGGTAAGGAGGTAACCATCAGAATACGGTTGAATAACAAATGAAACGGAGAAGTACTGCGTGTATGACTAGGGGCCTTGCCGTCTTGAAACACAGCATCAACATTGTGGAACAAACATTGAACTATGAGATGGATCCGACCAGCCAAAATGGTTACAAAATACTCGGCAATAATTTGAGATTGCAGAGTACTCCCTCCACCACGTTTCACTCTTAGGGTGTAAGTTGGGAACAGTGTGAAACAAGACTCATCCGACCACATGACTTCTTCCATTGCTGTATTGTCCAGGTTTCATGGTTTCGACACCACGTTTTTTTCCCCACTGTTGCGTGTAGTTCCATTAGTGCTGTGTGGTTTGGAATTCTCGCTCGCCTTGTAATTTCCAGATTATGGAGCTTTGGTGCTGATAATGTTCGCGAGTACACAACTCAGTTCTGCAGTGACATTTGCAGATGTTGTCCTTTTATTTTTCGTCACAACCCTTGTCAGTGACCTTCTGTCACGTTCATTCCGCACACATTTTCGTTCGAGCTGTGACCTTTCAGATGATGTCTTAACATTCTCCCTGTATGCGGTTTAAATCGTCTAGACAGTGCTCCTTGATACACCAAACACTTCGGCTACCTTCGTTACCAAAGCACCCACGCTACGAGCACCTACTATTTGCCTCCTTTCCAATGCACTGCACTACGACATAATGCACTCACAACTACAAAGAACAATGTCCTGACAACGTCTGACAGTTGCAACGTATTAGGTTCATAGTAAACGTGCCGTTAGTGGTCACATACGACACTGTAAGTTGCAGGCTTGGGTAGCATCTGCATTTATCTTCTAGCATGCATTTAATGCGATATTTCCATACTTTCGTCCACCCCGTATAGTTGTGTTTCACAAGGACGATATTTTCTGAATCCGTGCTATGTGTTAATAGACCGCTTTCTTCGAAGCAGTTCACAGGATACATTCCAAAACCATACTGCAAACAGACGTTGGTGATAGGGTCTAAAATTCAGCGAATTACTCCTATTTCCGTCCTTGAATATTAGTGCTACCTGCGCCACTTTCAGCCTTTCGGTACGAACCTTCCGTTGAGAGAGTGGTTGTATGTGTTCGCTGTGTATGGAGCTATCATAACATCATACTCTAAAAAAATGGTTCACATGGCTCTGAGCACTATGGGACTTAACATCTGAGGTCATCAGTTCCCTAGAACTTAGAAGTAATTAAACCAAAGTAACCTAAGGACATCACACACATCCATGCCCGAGGCAGGATTCGAACCTACGACCGTAGCAGTCGCCTGGTTCCGGACTGAAGCACCTAGAACCGCTTGGCCACCACGGCCGGCATAATATTCTAAATGCAACCTAATTGGTATTCGATACGGACTGGAGAAATTGCCTTTATTAAGTTTGTCGTGTATAAAGCTGTTTTTGATTTGGATTTTGGAATATTTATTTCGTGTTCTTTGTTTAAGGATTTAGGAAAACCATGTTTTACTGTACTACATCGACAACATTAGCTTTGTTATCGCTCTGTGGCGGCTGTATCTATCTCTTGCCGCTGGTGTACTTTACGTAGGATCAGAAAGTCTTTCGATTTTTTGCGAAATTACTGGACACTGTTTCGTCGTAGAATCTATTAAAAACATCCCGCATTGAAATTCCCACTAAGCTTCGAGGTTCACAGAATATCTCCAGTCTTGGAGATTTTGCGTCATTTTGCATTCGACGTGTTCCATAGGGGATGAGTTCCATCTCTTATTAATTTATCGCTATAAATCTCTCATCGGCCGTCAATACTTTTTCCTTTACTTTAAGTCACATCTGCTCTAAGCTTGCATAGTCTGGAAAGTGTGAGGACAGTATCTTAAAACGAAATTAGAATTATATTAATACCTTCAGCTGCTGACGGGCGTTGATATATATCAACTGGGACAGGTGAAAATGTGTGCCCCGACCGTGATTCGAACCCGAGATCTCCTGATTACGTGGCAGATACTCCATCCATCTGAGCCACCGAGGGCACAGAGGATTGCGACTGCAGGGACTATATCGCGCACGCCTCCCGCGCGACCCAGATTCTCACTTTGTAAGGAGGAGAACCCGGGTTCGAGTCCCGGTCGGGGCACACATTTTCACCTGTCCCAGTTGATACATATCAACGCACGTCGGCAACTGAAGGTATTAATATATTTCTAATTTCGTTCTAGACGGCTGCAGGACAGCCATGGTGTCTGTTCTTTCGGACATGTCCAAAAGAACAGACGCCATATCGATAGAAATATATAGTATCTTAAAAAGTCGTTAAGCGAATGTTTTACTACTTTTTTAAAAAATGCAAGGGGATGTCACAAGAAACGCAAAACTTTTTTTCTCAGCCAATTTCAGTTGAAAAAATGCTGAATCTGTTGTGGAGCATCATCGAATACTCATGCTTCAAGCCCTATAGTTTCAAGAATTTCCGATAGGTAACGCCGCTGTACGTGACCTTCCTAATGACGTCTGAACGGAGTTGTTTTCCAAGCAGAGCGCTGCTTTTGTGTTTCTTTTGGTGGGAAACCTGAGCGTCGCACGTGTTCATAGGCGCTTGCAGAACGCGTACGGAGACCAGGGAGGAAAGTCACGGTGAAACGTTGGGCGAGCCATCTGTTGTCATCACATCAATGTTGCGCAGACATATCCGATCTTCCGCGTGCCTGCCGGTCGCACGCAACCTCAGCAAATTGAGGAAACGCCACAAAAATGCAAACGAACGTCCCCACGACAACGCAAGGCCTCATACAAGTCTGCGCATCCGAGAGGAGCTCGCAAAACTTCATTGGAGTATCGTTCTTCACCCACCCTACAGACCGAATCCGTAACTTCCGAGTTTCATCTGCTTGACCCAGTGAAGGACGCACTCCGCACGAAGCAGTAAGTGGATGATGGGAACGTTATTGATGCAGCAAGAAGCTTGGTCCGTCGTCGACCAGTAGAGCGTGTCATGTGGTCACGCAGGCCCTCCCAGTGACGTGGCGTCGCATTCAGCGGAGATTACATTGAAAAACATGGTTTTGTAGCCAAAAGGGTGAGGAACAATATTGTGTGTTGCAATCCTGACTGTTTTCCAGAAAAAGATGTGCTACATTACTTGTTGAACACCCGTCGTAGATATACGCATTTCACAGAAGGGATAGGTAGTTCTCCACTGGAGTTTCTAAACTAATTGGGAGAAGTAGTAAGCAAATGACAAGGTAGAATCAATGAGTTCGGAGACATATTATCAGTGTTCCAGAAAATAGCATCCACACAATCCGGAAGATGATAGGTGCTAATAAGTGCGAGGAATATATCAAGAGTGTGCCGCAGGGGAGTGTCATAGGACCGTTGCTATTCACACTATACATAAATGACCTTGTGGATGACATCGGAAGTTCACTGAGGCTTTTTGCAGATGATGCTGTGGTGTATCGAGAGGTTGTAACAATGTAAAAATGTACTGAAATGCAGGAGGATCTGCAGCGAATTGACGCATGGTGCAGGGAATGGCAATTGAATCTTAATGTAGACAAGTGTAATGTGCTGCGAATACATAGAAAGATAGATCCCTTATCATTTAGCTACAAAATAGCAGGTCAGCAACTGGAAGCAGTTAATTCCATAAAGTATCTGGGAGTACGCATTAGGAGTGATTTAAAATGGAATGATCATATAAAGTTGATCGTCGGTAAAGCAGATGCCAGACTGAGATTCATTGGAAGAATCCTAAGGAAATGCACTCCGAAAACAAAGGAAGTAGGTTACAGTACGCTTGTTCGCCCACTGCTTGAATACTGCTCAGCAGTGTGGGATCCGTACCAGACAGGGTTGATAGAAGACATAGAGAAGATCCAACGGAGAGCAGCTCGCTTCGTTACAGGATCATTTAGTAATCGCGAAAGCGTTGCGGAGATGATAGATAAACTCCAGTGGAAGACTCTGCAGGAGAGACGCTCACTAGCTCGGTACGGGCTTTTGTTAAAGTTTCGAGAACATACCTTCACCGAAGAGTCAAGCAGTATATTGCTCCCTCCTACGTATATCTCGCGAAGAGACCATGAGGATAAAATCAGAGAGATTATAGCCCACAGAGAAGCATACCGACAATCCTTCTTTCCACGAACAATACGAGACTGGAATAGAAGGGAGAACCGATAGAGGTACTCAGCGTACCCTCCGCCACACACCGTCAGGTGGCTTGCGGAGTATGGATGTAGATGTAGACGAATCATCTTAATGGCTCACGCAACTTAGTTACTGACAAGAAGACAGTGATAGGAATATATCCAACAAATAATTGAAACGTATGGTGCAATAGCATTCTGATATGAAAAGGTTGGCACATGTGAGGAATTCGTGGCGGGCCACGTCAGACGAGTCTGCAGAATGATTACTCAAAAAAAAAAAAAAAAAAAAAAAAATGGTATGTCATTCAGTTCAAGAAATGTATACTCCATTACAGGCCATACGTCACCTCGTGTTACAGTGACGCGTGGAGCTCGTTGTTTCCCTACTTTGAATTAAAACTAATCATTCTACGGAAAATGGCGTTTCGTATTTTTCCATATTCAATACATTACAATACTCTTTTTTTTTTCAATCTTCTGACTTGTTTCATGCGGCCTGACAGGAATGCATCTCCTGTGCCAACCTCTTCGTCTCAGAGTCGAACTTTCAACTTATGTCCTCAATTATTTGCTGGATATATCCCAATCTCTGTCCTCGTCCACAGTTTTCTAGTTTTTGGCCTCTACACCTCCCTCTAGTACCATGGAAGTTATTCCCTGATGTCTCAAAAGATGTCCTATCATCATGTCCGTTCTTCTTGTCAGTGTTTTCGAATTATACCTTTTATCACCGATTCTGTCAAGAGCCCCCTCATTCCTTAATTAACAGTCCACTTAATTTTCAACATTCTTCTATAGCACCACATCTCAATGCTTCTGGTTTCTTCTGTTCCGTTTTCTCTCAGTCCACGTCTCACTGCCGTACAACACTGTGCTCCAAACACTCATTCTCAGAAATTTCTTCCACCATTTAAGACGTATCTCGTAAACAGACGTACGGCCAGGAGAGCGTTGTGCTGACCACTCTCTATATCCGCATCTAGTGACGCCTGTGGGCTGAGTGTGACACGGCGGCTGGTCGATACCGTTGGGTGTTCGTGGCCTGTTCGGGCAGAGTTTAGTTTAGTTTGGTATTAGTAGACTTCTGTTGCCCAGGAAGTCTTTCAGAAAAATGTCATACACATAATCCGGAATATATCAAGTGTTAATAAGTGCGAAATATAATGCACAGTCACCTTCATTGGCCATGCAATTTAGTTACTGGCAAGAATAATACGAGGGTTGCCTGCATTTTTATTCTCAACTGACAACAATGCTACGAATGCAAAACGTTACGTGTGTATTATTTGAAGTCTCCTGAGTGAGCGCGCACAGTTTCCGTCACTTCCGACAAATAGTATTGCTGTAGTATAGTCTCAAAAAGACGGCTGTAGGTGATGTAAGTTACAAGCAAGTTGCCGTCATTCAACTGCTCACTGCAGAGAAAGAAGCTGTGGGGAATATTCAGAAACGCTTGTGCAAAGTCTGTGGTGCATCTGATGAATACAGAAGTACAGTTAGTCGCTTGGCACGGAGGGTGAGGTCATCTGAAAGCGGTTCGGTGGAGGTCCACGATTTGCAGCGGTGGGGGGACCATCTACGGCTGTCACACCTGACATGTTGCAGCGAGCTGATGTTATCATTCGCGAGAACAGACACATTACGACTCGACAGTTGGCGCTGCACCTCCAAATCAGCAAAAGAAGTGTGGATGCGATTTTACGTACTCTTGGATATTCAAAAGTGTGCGCAAAATAGGCCCCGCAGTGTCCAATGGCGGATCACGAATCGCACAGGAAAAACATTTGTCTTGATTTGTTGCAACGTTTCGAAGCTGAAGAATAGGCCTCCTTGTCCCGGATTGTGATAGGTGATGAAACCTGGATTCACCTTTTTGAGCCCGAAACAAGACGACAGTCGATGTAATAGCCCTATTCCCACTCCCCACAAAATAAAAGATTCAAAGCAACGGGTTCCACCGGTAGGGTCATGAAGTTCTGGGACGGCGAAGGTGTGATTCTCATTGGTGTGATGCCAAGAGGCGGTACGATTAGTTCAGAAGCATATGTGAACACATTAACGAAACTGAAGACCCTCTTCAGCCGACTCTGGCGGTACAGCAACCCAGGAGACGTTTTGTTGCAACACGATAACGCTCGACGCCACACAAGTCTGAGGACTGCTGAACACATCGCAAAACAGAGTCGGGAAGTGTTACCTCATACACCCTATAGCCCTGACCTAGCCCCTTCGGACTTCCACTTTTTTGTGCCATTAAAGGATGCCTTTCATGGAAAACATTTTGAGGACGATGAGGAGGCGATTCGCACAATGCGACACCAGGGCAATGATTGATACCGACAGGGCACACACGCCCTTGTTTCGCACTGGAGGAAGGCCATGGAACCGGATGGAGATTACGTGGAAAAATAGGGTGTGTGAATAAAATACCATTCTTTCGTGAGTGTAATTCTCATTATGTTCAATAAAGAATTGCTTTACATTCTGGGCAACCCTCGTATATGTCCTCCTTGCTCCGTCCCTCAGGGGTTATTTCGCTACCTAGACAACAGAATTCCTTGACTTGTCTACTTCGTGATCCTCAGTTTTGATGTTGAGTTTCTCGCTGTTCTCTGTTCTGCTATTATTACCTCCGTCTTTCTTCGGTTTACGCTCTACCCCGCATTAGACTTTTCATTATATTCAACAGAGCCTGTAATTCTTCATCGCTTTCACTGAGGATGGCAATATTATCGTGTTTCGGACAAGCGTTATTCTGAGTCTGAACATTCAGGCAGAAAAGATTTGTTTTGACTCTTGGTAACAGTGTATGAGCGAAATAATGCTTTAAACCATGATACGGGTTTATATTGAACATATATTACACATATAATTAGCACTAGAAGCGTGGCAACTGAAGGTTGACACGTGTAGTGTGAAAACTGTAAGTTTGTCAGAAGTAATAAATTTCGCTACACTCTGACTTCATTTAGCAAAAGAATTAATAAAACCGGAAAATCGAAAGTTAATTTAGTGACTGAAGTTAATAGTGAGCTTTTTTTCTAAAGCACATCGAAATTCAGTAAAATACGGTTAGTCTTGGACTACCTTAGCAATCATTTCAAAAGCTACTTGAATCTACGCAATTTAGAAATAAGAGATTTAACTTTGAACTTGAATTAAATGATTCTGAACAATTAACAATAGTAAAATTTAGTACGTACCAAGCTGAGCTGCAGTCACAGGTAAGCTAAAATATGCTAACAAAACTCGCACTCTTAATTTGTGCTCGTGTAATCTAAATATTGTAGCCAGCTATGAATACTTTAACTGGACTTTGAAATTGAAGCAGTGAAATCGAATTATATTATTTTAATGCTGGCGTTTGAATTTCAACGACACTCGGGTTCATTTCGAAAAAGGAAGGGACCCTGCTTGGTAATGCAACTGGGACAATGAGCAACAAAGGTTCATGCTAAGTTGCTGTAATTTTGTGATGCAACAATTTTAAAAGCTGAGGTCTGCCATACAGTTCTGAAACTTTACGTGCTTTTAGTCTTCCTTGTTGGCTGATTGAAGGTTTGAAGCCGTCGATCGAGGAGGTGGCGACAGTCACTCATTGTCGGCCGTCGCTGAAGCTGGATGTTGGCGCGCCTTCTTCTCGACACGGTCACCAGACGAAACGGGCTCTTGATGTGCGCCAGCTAATGCTTCCCGTCCGCGACACCATGTCAGAAACTATCATCGCAAGTCGAGCGCAATTACATGCTGCCAAACCCCGAAAGCGCGGCAACTCGCGGGAGCGTCACACAACACACCTGCTCCACTGCACTACCCCAGCCACACTCTCCTCTGCCCGCGCTCCACGCGACAGAGTTAACACTACCAAAGATCCTAAACACTTGGGTTCTCCACACGACCTATCGATGTATTCGTTCGATAGCATAGTTTTCCCTAGGCCAGACCCAGAGTATAAATACAAATAATATTCACAAAACAAACCAATTATAAATCGACATAAATGCATAAATATATACAAATAGTAAAACAATTACAATATACAAAGACACAGAAATGTTATATCTTCAGGTAACAAAATAAGGGAAAAAATTATAGTACAATAGATGGAAATAGGAGGATATGCATTTCCGGCGTTACACGCTGACATTAAGTTTCGCGGCTCTCTGTTTACTTTGTGTGTCAAATTCTGATAAAATTCGATAACTGCCTGCATCATCATTGTCCGGGGCAAACTGACTGTCAGTTCGTATTTCACGTGGCAAATAAACCGATAACTATTTACGCAAGGACTCCGTCGCGAAAACCATAGCCGGCCAATGTGGCCGAGCGGTTCTAGGCGCATCAGTCTGGAACCGCGCGACCGCTACGGTCGCAGGTTCGAATCCTGCCTCGGGCATGGATGTGTGTGATATCCTTAGGTTAGTTAGATTTAAGTAGTTCTAAGTTTTAGGAGACTGATGACCTCAGATGCTAAGTCCCACAGTGCTCAGAGCCATTTGAACCATTTTTGGGAAGGCCAAGTTTCGTGGTTGGTATTTTAATTACAAATCTTGGAGAACTCCGAAGCGCATCTTTCAGTGTATGTACCTGACCAACATAATGACCCGCAGTTTTAATAGTGAGCGAATACTACTGCGGCCATCTTAAGTTTCTATAGAAATGTTTCGGACCTTTCGTGCCGTTATGTTTCAACATACTTACACCTGTAGAGCGATCGAGATGTCCGAAATATTTAAAACATGACATGATCAGTTGTGCACCAGACGTTGTAAAACTTTGTCATGAAATCCGTTGGAGAACGTATTAAAGAAAAACTAGCCTTTTGACGTTATTTAAGAATTGCTCTATACTTGTTTTTATAAGAAACACTCCAATATCACATAAACCTTAAACAAGAAATTCAATTAAGAAAAAAAAAAAGAAAAGATAAATACTAAAATTTGTCGACCTCTCTCCTCTATCTTGAAGTTATTCCTATTTACAGGCAAGTGAAAATTGCGAAATAATAACACGTTTACTTTGTTCGAAAACAGAATTTTAATTTTTAAATCCATGTTATAAGATTTGACGTTTATATATCCGTATTTTCCTTTCTGCGACTGTGAAACATCCGATGAGCATGAAAAATATTTTCTGGAATGTCAAACAGATGCATTTTCCCTAACATTCATTTTTATGTGCACTTACATTTTATATCGAATCGATTATTTTCAGCTTGATGTACGGTGAAAAACTTTTAAGACGAAAATCCTTAACATGAGCAATGTTAACATAAGAGCAACACGGAAATGATACGTCGATACGAACAATGTACACTTTAATTTTGTAAACTTATTCACAAATCAAAAGTCTTTTGACATCAACAGTTTTCGCTTCCAGCTCGAACACATGTAGTTGCTCTCTGCGTTCGCGGCATCACACAAATGACTGCTAGTTTTGCTATCTTGTGTTTTGGGAACTGACATTTTGAAATCACTTCAGTCTTGGAAGTCAACTAGTCTCTTAAACAGTGAATTTTTTGTCGAAATCATGTAGTCCATTTTACTTTTGAACACAGATGTAAATTTATGTATCTGCGCGCAGATTTCTTTGGCGCATTTACGTTTGTTCTTCGTGTAATTGCTAATCTTGGAAGCAAAGGGATCATCCTCCCTACATATTTTGCATTTCTCCACTCGATAATTTGTTACGAAATAGTATTCTTGGGAATTTACCATTTGGAAAGCAAGTGTTGACTGCACAGAAGCGAGAAACAAAAATAATATGTGTTCACTCACAGTCATCACGTGGGTACCTCTTCAAAAAGATGGTCATTTTAACTACACCGTCACAATACATGTATCCGCTAACGCGATCCGTCAAATAATTCATCATAATTACAGGAATAGTGATATTCATACCTACGGCACCAAAGAAAAAAAAATGACCTTTATTAAAAATTATTGAAGTTGTCAGTGGCTCAGAGAAGAGTTCAGTATGAAGCAAAAATTTTATTGATTAATTTCCCAATAAAATAAAGTATCTGACAGGTGGCATAGCAATTTTCAGACTTAATCTAACACCTAAAATCATTTTAGACAACTCCTTTTATTTCAGGGACGAATTTTTATTTAGAAACTGCAAGTTTGAAATATACATATAAAAAAGGGCACACACCAGTTAGCTGTCAAGTGTAATGGCATGAGTTTGACTAGAAAACAATGCTCATTGATGTTAACGTTAATAACATCTACATATCCTGCAGCTACATAACAGCTATTGGCTACTGCTCATAGGTTTTTTTTCCACAAAATGCCGCGATGAACGACAGCATCAGAAAATGACCAGTGTAGGCTGAAACTGCATAGGACTCTGTCATATAATGTGATCGTGTGTACAAAAAGGAAGTACACAAAAAGAATAAAGTTCATTATATTTCAGTTTTAGAGACCTCCTGTGGAGTTCCATTGAGTATGGTACAGAGTTTATTCAGAAAATGATCCTTCATTTCTATTGTTCTTCTTCTCTCTTTTGAAAAAATGTGTTCAAGAAGGATTTCATTCCGTTATGGGGATCTGTGCAAAGGTCTGTTTCCACAGCTAGTCGCTTAAGGACTGAATCGATAAGAGTGACCTAATCTTGACGATGAAATCGTTTTTAACAACAGATTTTTTTAAAATATGAGAGCACCATAAGTCGTTCATATTTATCAGACCGGTTCCATGCACACGACCAAAAAGAACAGAGCCAGACCGCGAGAATCTAATTCTGAAGATAGCAGCAGGCGAACGCTACAAAAAGAGGCAAGAAACGGAAGTGTATATATGCTTCTGCTACCTCCTGTGCTGCAATACGGCTGTAGCGGCTATCTTTTCTGTCCTGGAGATACGCGGGAGACTGTGCAGTTGCGCATGAAGGGGAAAAAAGGCGAAATAGATGATGTAGCTACGAAGAAGGAGAACGAAACAGAAAGAAAAAGTAATAAACGCTTCTCAGGGTGTTATCAAAAAAATACTGGCCGGACCGCCGATTTAGTGAGCGTGCAGCTGTAACGGCGGACACAATGCCGGTATGCGCCGGTGCTTCCGGCACAGCGCGACAAAAGCCACACACACACACACACACACACACAGGTGAGTGTCTGCGCAGATAAATTGAGGACAGTGGAGCATTGGGGTCTCGAAAGGGACGAGAGACGCAACTAACACTCCCGCACGTCTACGTTTGCGTGCGTTTGCAAACACAGGAAGTTAGAATCACGAACACAAATCTGCTCTCTGCAACAGCCCTATACCGACACACACACACACACACACACACACACACATACAGCCAGGGCTAGCCACCCACCTCGTGGGACGCACAAATAGCACTCCCCCCAACCCCCCACCCCCACCCCCCCACCCGTGTGTTTGCCGAGCCTACCCTCACCCGATTTCGCCCGCAAGCACCGTGATTACCAACCATTACAATTCGCTGCGGACGCGGTTGTCGAGATCGCAATTCGGCCCCCACCCCCTGCACCCCTCACCCCTTTCGGAAAGGACGTGGCACGGTGCACCGCTTTAATTGACACGAGGCCGTGTCTGACGGCGGTTTTGGCGGCGAGAGAAAGCAAATATAAATATATCGGGAGTCAGTGCACTGGAGAACTTTACGGCAGAGACGGGGGAAGTGGAGTGGCGTTCCCAGAGACGGCAGCCAACTAATGCCCGTGTTATGGTACTTTTACGTCACGCTCGCCCGATACTGAAAGAGTAATTAACTTCTTTTTATCGGCCCGCCGACGTCGAGCGAATATCGCCGACTAATTAAAACCAAAGGGTTTCGCAGAGCGCGCTATCGACTCTTTCACTGAAAGAACGACGCGGCCGGCAATTTTTTTTTTTCCGTGACAGGCCTTCCCTTCTGAAGCCGCTCCAGTAGAGCACGCTCTTCAACCGGTTCAGCACGAACTGAAAGGCTCATTCGTACGAATTGCCTCGTACGGTTAACAGCAAAGTATTTGTCTTATCTCTGCTTTGTGAATGGGATGGCAGACTGCTGCTGACACAGGCGATGTGTTACCCGACTTTTGCACATTACTCAAGAGCATTGTGATGCTTGGTACATGAAAGGAAAAAATCAACGAAACTGGAAGTTTTTGTTTACAGTGTCGTATAAGAGCGGCAAAAACAAACTCAAGTGTGTGGATGTGAAATCGTAGCGGAGTGATGGTAGAACTGCCCAACTTTGCCAGACTTTGTCTCTCACTCCTTAAGGCTCGATATTAAATTGTAATTGCCCAATGGAACCATTATCGCAAAAATGATACTAACATGGAATCATAAATGGGGAGTTGCTGTAAAATCCTACTGAATGACTATTTTTTCTCAGCCGAAAAATAATAGTACTAATTAACTGAAGGAAACTACAAGTTTCTTCAAACGAAACACAAATAAATTTAAGTTGATGTTTTATTATGTTAAAAGCAATAACATAGAATCAGACACAGTGACATGACTGTTAGAATACGAGCGAGATGGTACAGACACCTTCCGTTAGATATTCAAATCTTTATCGCAATATGTTGCCAGCATGGCTCTCAGTTCAGTTAGCAGGTCTCTGAATTCCTTCTTGAGCAGCTTCAGCCTACAAGAGAAAGTTGTTAATGTTACCATTGTCATTTACAACCTGAAGTAGGGTGGTTTTGGTTTTATTCAGTTTGGCACCTGAGATAGGTGCATGTTCATGGATACGAGTACTTAGTGTCGCCGTGAGGACTTGTGCGTTGGGTACACCTACAAATATTTCATCTGCATATGCGATGCGGGAGACTGCCATGGGCCCAAAGGCGAAACCCAGTATTTCTTGCAAGGAGTTACTTGTCAAAGACCCCATGGCAACAGCATCTCACACTACTGAATATGGAGAGACCTGCCGTGAAGATTGTACGATTGTAACTGGTTTGATAGTGACACTGTTAGATGTTAAACACATGTTGTCACATGGCACTGTCTGTTCAGCTGAACCTGATTCACAACAGCATAATTTCCGTCACATCTACTCATCTTCGACCGTCCTGCTCGTCCCCTATAATTGTTCTCTACCGAGCCAGTCGTCATTTGTTGATAACAGATACAATAAATCGTTGAATCAACTTGGTGAGTGTCCGATGAATCGACGTGATTACATTCGATGGACTAACTAAACACTTCCATCCCACGTATTTATTTATTTTGTTTTGTTCTAGTATTAGACTGACACTCACAGCTTTGTACACATATCTGTGTGCTGGCGTAAGCTGTCGCCAGCACACCAGTCGGCAAAAAATTGGCGAGAAGATCGATAGTAGGAAGGCCCTGGAGCAAGTGCACCTGTCAGGAGAAAGGCCAAAGGCAGACTCGCAAGCAACGTACCGCCAACGTCGTCTCAACTGTAAGTATTGAGATCGCCGTCGCGCACCGGAGGCGCCAGCCAGGCCCAGTCACAGTCAGTCACAGACAGTCAGCCCAGTCACAGACAGAGAGTAGGAGTCGCAGTCGCAGTCAGTCGCAATCACAGACTAGCTAAGTCACTGTTCTAGTTGGGGTTTCTCAGTTCACATGACCGGCTACTGGAATGCAGTGTTTATAGCGGGACTTTTACTTCACCAGCAGTGAGGCTAACATGCATTATGACAGAAGAGCTTGTGCCATAACACATATTCTTGCTTCAAGTAACTTTTTGTTCTTATTATAAAGAACCCTGTTAATGCATGTGTACAGTTGTGCTGTAGGAAGAGGGTACTGGCCACCAAACAACATCCTCTTGAGGCGTAGTGCCGTATACCGATAACGCCTTGGAGGCGGTTAAGTGGGAGATGTCTCTCAGAGCTGGATAGTGACAGATGGTGTTGCGAGACTGGACGCGTACGTAGTAAATGTATCAGCCGATAGAGCACAATATTGGATAGAGGACTGTGATTTTAGTTTCGATTGTGCCCACTAGAGTGCACTAAAGTAATAGAATGTTTTTCATAATCTGTTGTAGTATTTTCATGAAGTGTTATTATGTCTTTTTGTGTATGTAAAATGTTATAAATGTGTTTTAGTACTATGAATGATGCGTGAGTGTGGTTTAAGGTTAATATGAAGATAATTGTTTAACGAGTTATGTAGTAGGATTTAGTGTGGAAATACTTCGAAGAAGTATGGAGGTGGAAGAAGGTGATTTTTATAGAATAGATTTGTAAAGTAAGTTTATGGTAAAGGGAAAGTTAATTCAGGTATAAATAACAATAGTAAATAACTCTATGCATAAACAAAACTTCAGCTTATTAGATAATTACGTCGGTAAAAAGTGCAGTCGTTAGGTTTACTATTTCTCGATTGGTTATTGATGAAAAGCGCGGACTGACGCGGGAAAATGTTGTTTTGCCATTGGCTGTTGAGTAAACTGACCAATGGTAAAGCAATATTCTTCGCGCGCCTTTCTCTGCTGTTAGAGAAGACTTAGAGTATTCTAGAGAAGAGTGGGAACCTAGCCATGAAACAGTTTGGACGTGTGTAGTAGTAGTTCCGATGGAAACGATACGTTGCCGGATCTAGCAGTGTTTCATACATCAAAAGAGTGGTAAAGTGACGGCATAATTATTCCGATGGGCGTGTAGAAATTTCGGAATTTTTAAGTGAATTTTGTGACGAGAAAAGACATTTTTGTAGCTATTATGTTTTGGCCGGCCTTGTGGCCGAGCGGTTCTAGGCGCTTTAGTCTGGAACCGCGTGACCGCTACGGTCGCAGGTTCGAATCCTGCCTCTGGCAAGGATGTTTGTGATATCCTTAGGATAGTTAGGTTTAAGTAGTTCTAAGTTCTAGGGGACTGATGACCACAGATGTTAAGTCCCGTAGTGCTCAGAGCCATTTGAACCATTTTTTTTTATTACGTTTTCGGGAAATGCAACAACATACGCATGCTAACGTGAGTGAAAGCGATTGTAATTGACTGTGTTAAGACTAGCACGGGCTTGGCAGTGATACTTGTTCACCTAAGTTTCAGAATGTATTAATTGAGGACAAAATTTCCAACCTTTCATTTCGTATGAAAAATTTCTCCCGAAACGTAGATTAGTGACATTAATTGCAGCCTGGTTCACGTCGAAGTACAGTAGGTTTCGCTCGGCTTCCCTACTGATGATATGCTGAGACAATGTTCACAGGTAGCTGCAGGTACGTCATAAAGAGACGGAAGGAACCGCGCCGCCGCACCCTCCATTGCTTCTTATGGTACAAGACTCCAGTGTCGATGGCGACACAAAAATCTGTAAGACTAGTTCGTGTTTAAACAAAATATTGGAACATACTGCCTGAAGATAGTATCTGATGTGTTAGAAGCTGCTATGGAAGATCGTGCACAAAGGCCATGAAAGTGGTAAATAGTCTCGGCAGAAATGTAAAACTAACTCATCCGACACATTGTTTTGACATTATAAAACATGAATCAAATAATAGATCTGCTGAAGTGTGTTCTGAAAATAAATTTCCGTATAGTGTTAAACTGTGGGCTAGACTTAAAATCTAATCATATCTGTGTTTTAAGTCTGGAAATTCTGAATTGTAGCTACACCGGTATAGGTTACTTCTCGACTCATTGTTTCATTCTGTGGAATCCGGCGTTAGGATCTGGGTTTTCTTTTGACACGGGAGTTCAACAATAGAAAAGTTTCTGTTTTCGTTTAATGGTCTACCCGGTGCAAGTTTTTCTAGCGGTTGCCTAATTATTCTAAATTTGATGTGTTATATTTGTGGCCATGTTCGTGAAAACATAGTTGAAAATGAAACGCGCAGAGTACATACAGTTTCAAAAAGTGGTTATTTAATTTCATAAGTGCAACAAGCTGTGGCTACTATCGGACTCTGGTAGCTAAAAATAATAAATTTTATACTCTAAATGGAATTGAGGTAGCCGTAATCATCAAGCTGTGATTACTTAATCATCAAGCTGTGGTTACTGTCAGATTCCAACAGCTAAAAATAATTAATTTTGTGTTCTACCTGCAATTCAATTGGCGATAGAGGGCACAGTCTCCTGCCCAGGATATCATGGATTCACTGGCGGGTAGGAGTATGACATTTCCCCACTCTAGACCCTTCAAGACGGCGTCAACTACACAGACTCCATTCAGACTGTGTACCTTGTACCCAGGTGGACAGAGACGTGGGCTCACCAATTTTCCCCCGCGGCGAACGAAAAGCTGCACTCTATATGCAGCCAGGGCAGAACCCTTTTAATATTTTTGGCTTTACAGCCATTATATTCACGTACAAGAAGCTCTTATTAGCGCAGCTGAGAAGGTAGCAGTGGGAAGATAATGTAATGTGGTGTGAGGTACCGATGACATTTCGTTTGTTCGGTATGGGCATCGTGAGAAAAACCTCCTATGTTGTGGTCAATCTCCGCGATTGGTTGCTGCGTTCGGAATTTGCGCTCCAAAATTAGCTTTTGTTATTAATATTAGAAAAACTAAACAGCGTATTTACTTGAACTTCATATTAAAGCGTCTCTCCATTATTTCACAAGTATTAATAACCAGCACAGGAATAAACAACTGCTAAACGAAAAGGCAAGTGAAGCACTTCGGTGATCCTCGGATCCCGCCTAACATGGATGGCGGACGAAGTTCAAATGGTTCAAATGGCTCTGAGTACTATGGGACTTAACTGCTGAGGTCATCAGCCCCCTAGAACTTAGAAATACTTAAACCTAACTAACCTAAGGACATCACACACATCCATGCCCGAGGCAGGATTCGAACCTGCGACCGTAGCGGTCGCGCGGTTCCAGACTGTAGCGTCTAGAACCGCTTGGCCACTCCAGCCGACGCGGACAAAGTGGTTCGGCGGTAAGATCAGAGATGGTTCAGCAATCCCGGTGGACAGACATGTTGTCTGACACGGTCGGTATCAGGTTAAGACTTCATTAGCAATGTATGGTTATTTGGAGATGTAGTTGAGCAACGTGCAATAGTAACTACGGAAATATTTGTGACTCTAAAGTGGAGCGTAATTTTTCAGTTTGTCATGTTCTGTTAATAAAAAAACATGAGTGACTTCCCGTATAAACAATCTGACATAAAATTTAATTATTCCTAAAATAACAGTTCCTCGCCAAACGTTTATTACAGCCTCAAGATAATGGATTCACGACTTACGTGATGTTTTCTGAGCAGGGGACAACAACTACAGAAGACTACAGGTTGCTGAACATTAATTAGAAGTTACGCATTCCACTCTTGGCGGTGGAAGCTAATAGGCATCTTGCGTGTACTGCAATCTTAATAGAAATGAGATCAGTGACATGTCATCTGCGGTACCAAAGAGGAGGTAAGAAGGAGATAAAAGTTAGAGAGAAGGAGCTTATCATACGCGCGTATGTATTACCCTCTCACTCTCTCTCCCTGTTTACTAGTTGTGCGTCACCAACTTTAACTTTTACTACACGAAATTCGATGAGCCAAGTTTTATATATAATCTCTTTTAAGCAATACTCACGCGATATAAATGAAATTGCCAGTAATACGTAAATAATTAGCACAAAGAATTTATGATTTTCAAGTTTCAACATATTATTGATAAACGACTCGCAAACGTCTTTAATATTTCATGGCGCGTTTGTTAAAAAATCTGTCACAGTTACAGTATGTATGTTTGGCAACTAGGTTCGAACCATCCCGTTCATTCTCAGGCCTGAGTTACTTAGGCTGCACTGAAAGTGCCTGACCCTAATAACGAACATCAGAATGGCAATACATGCTTTCTAAATTAATCATAGATGATTGTCACAATCAACACCAGTCTACTTAGCAAGTCTGATTCATTCGTTACTAAGATCAGGCATTTTCAGTGCAGCCTCAATACATCAGGTTTGAGAATGAACCAGTGGGTTCTATTGTAACTCTGACAGATTTGTTAATAAAAGCTCTATCATATTCTCTTTAATTGTACATCATGAATATCGAACACACCTAATATCCGGTTACACTACCTTTTATTTCAGATACAATGGACATACCGGAAAACGTTTGAAACTGTTTAAATTTAGGTCCGGGAGTGGATTTATCCGAATCATATTCAATGTTAACATCCTAATTTTAACTGTCTCTGAAAAACCAGGAGATCCAGCAACATACTGGATCTGTCGCAAACTTCATTTAGCGTTGGTGAAATGAAAATTTATGTTGCATTGTATCACAGTCTGGGCTATACGTCTATTCTATTCCACACGAGCGTACCGTTTAGTGCAGCGTTACTGTTGGGATCTCGTCGTTCCAAGAACAATGACGCTAGAGGACGTAAACCCGCTGACAAGTAGAGCGTAAAACCGGCGCAGCTTTGTAAGATGAATTGGGAAGCGCAGAACAACAAGATAAATTTTATCCAGTTGCAGAGAGAGACTGTTCAACGTTTTTCTGGGAAGGGAAATTACTCTAAAGGCTAACAAAAGTATGAGGTGAGTACATGTTAAGCAACATTTCACATGCACTCGTATAATCGCCATTGTTCTGCCTTCTTAAATAAACAGCATGCAACTACATAACTTTATCTGATTCAGAAATTCACGCAACTCTCACGTCACACACACACACACACACACACACACACACACACACACACACACACAGAGAGAGAGAGAGAGAGAGAGAGAGAGAGAGAGAGAGAGAGACAGAGACAGAGAAGTTTTCGCACAGCGTCACTGAAGTCACTCTATTGCTATACTATGTCCCAACCCTTAAAACGCCAAAGTGTACCCAAAAATAAGCATAGCAATTTTCGTAAACCCCATTACACAACAGTAAAATCGACTTTATCTATCTACATCAATACTCCGCAAGTCACCTGACTGTGTGTGACGGAGAGTACTTCTGGTACTACCAAATTATTCCCGCCGGCCGGAATGGCCGTGCGGTTCTGGGCGCTACAGTCTGGAACCGAGCAACCGCTATGGTCGCAGGTTCGAATCCTGCCTCGGGCATGGATGTGTGTGATGTCCTTAGGTTGGTTAGGTTTAATTAGTTCTAAGTTCTAGGGGATTTATGACCTCAGAAGTTAAGTCGCATAGTGCCCAGAGCCATTTGAACCATTTGAACTGATTCCCTCTTGCGTAATCCAGTCGGGACTGGCGCGTGGGAAGAATGATTGTCGATAAGCCTGCGTATTAGCTCTTATGTCTTGTACTTTCTCATCGCAGTCAATTCGCGGCGTAATTTGGAGGAAGTAATACGTGACCGGCTCTTCCCGGAAAGTACTCCCTCGAAATTTTAGTGGTGAACCTCTCCGTGATGCACGAAGCCTCTCGTGTAGAGTCTGCCATTGCTGTTTGTTGAGCATCTTGTAACGCACTCACGCCGACTAAACGATCACGTGACGAAACGCGCCGCTCTTCTTTGAATCTTCTCAATTTATTCTTTCAGTCCTACCTGGTAAAGGTCATAGATTGATAAATAATACTCAAGAATCAGTCGAACAAGCGCCTTGTAAGCCACTTCTTTCACGGAAGAGTTACATTTCCTTAAGATTCTTCCTATGGAACTGTCTGGCGTCTGCTTTTCCTACTTTTTGTTTTAAGTGGTCATCCCAATTAAGGTCGCTCTGGAATTTTTTTTTCTTGGTCATCAGTCTTCTGACTGGTTTTACACAGCCCGCCACGAATTCCTCTCCTGTGCCAACCTCTTCATATCGGAGTAGCACTTGCAACCTACGTCCTCGATTATTTGCTGGATAATCCCAAGCTCTGTCTTCCTCTACAGTTTTTGACATCTACAGCTCCCTCTAATACCATGTAAATCATTCCCTCATGCCTTAACAGATGTCCTACAATCCTATTCCTTCTCCTTATCAGTTTTTTCCACGCGCCGCTCTTCTTTCAATGTTCTCAAGCTCTTCTACCAGTCCTACCTGCTAAGGGTCTTAGACTTATAAATAATACTGAAGAATTAGTCGAACAAGCGCAGAACCTCCTCATTCCGTACCATACCAGTCTACCTGTATTATCAACATTCGTCTGTAGCACCACATCTCAAATGCTTCGATTGTCTACTGTTCCGGTTTTCCCATAGTCCATGTCTCACTACCACACATATTTTCTCAGAAATTTCTTCCTCAAATTAAGGCCTATGTTTGATACTTGTAGATTTCTCTCGACCAGGATTGCCCTTTTTTTACAATTGTTAGTCTGCTTTTGATGTCCTCATTGTTCAGTCTGTCACTGGTTATTTTGCTGCCTAGATATCTAAATTCCTTAACTTCATCTACTCCGTGACCATCAATTCTGGTGTCAAGTTTGTCCCTGTTCTCTTTTCTGCTGCTTCTCATTACTTTCCTCTTTCTTCGATTTACTCTCAATCCATATTCTGTACTCATTAGATTGTCCATTCCATTCAGCATATCATTTAATTCTTCTTCATTTTCACACAAGATAGCAGTGTCATCAGCGAACCGTATCACTGATATCCTTTCACCTTGAATTTTAATTCCATTCCTGAACCTTTGTATTATTTCCCTCATTGCTTCTTCGATATACAGATTGAACACCCTTTTTAATCCGAGCACTTCGTTCTTGGTCGTCCACTCTTATTACTCCCTTTTGGCTCTTGTACATATTGTATATTACCCATTTTCCCATAATTTACCCCATTTACGTGGCATAATCCTCAGTGCCCCTATCTACAGCTCTATGGACCTCAAAAAGCAACAGAGCGAGGTGAGTTTCGCAAGATCTCTGTTTGCGCAATGGATGTTGATCTTTATAGAGATGATTTTCATTTCCCAAAAACGTCACGATTCTTGAGCGTAGAAAACGTTACATAATTCTACAACAGATTGAGGTAAATAACGTAATCCTGAAATTATGTTCATCTGTCCTACGACTTTTCTTGAAAACGGGAATCCGTTGCTCCAACGAACTATCATAAACAGATGCTAGATGGTTCAAATTGGTCTGAGCACTATGCGACTTAACTACTGAGGTCATCAGTCGCCTAGAACTTAGAACTAATTAAACCTAACTAAGCTAAGGACATCACACACATCCATGCCCGAGGCAGGATTCGAACCTGCGACCGTAGCGGTCGCTCGGTTCCAGACAGTAGCGCCTAGAACCGCACGGCCACTCCGGCCGGCCAGATGCTAGAGGGATAACAAGTTCTTTTCCAAAATCTTTCTAGAATCCTACAGTACCTCATCTGTTCCTGATACCTTTCCATTCATTTATTTAACCCTTAGCTTCCTCGTGCTAATCAGCAGTTGACATCCCAGTCTCATACATACGATCCTGCTCCATGTCACCGTCTTCCACCTTGGGTTTTTCTTTAATTAATTACTGTTATTACTTTTAGATATGACTTACAATTATTTTTGGACATTACTGTAAGTCTCTAATTTTACTGTTATTGCAGGGAATGGTCGGATGATTATTAATAACAGACTGAAACCGTCATCATTTTTAAATAGATGCGTATATGCGATCATCGCATTTTCGTCGTACCAGCGTAGGTGCATGCGCGTGATTATTACGAATTAGCTTCATGTAAAATAAATTGGTGTATCATGGAAACTCATTTAGCTAGGACATCGATTGTACAGAAGTTGGCGGAGTCCTACTAGGACCCAAAGAGAGATAATCAAAAATTAGGTAACCTGATTTCACGGCATGCGACTTTTTTTGTGTAGGTTTCAGAAGCCTTTCTCTTGCTGTAGCTTTCGGTGGCTGTGCGATGCCACATGACAGCAGCAGTGAATGCGGGAATTTCAGACATGCTCGCCGAAGTACGGGACTAGTTTGACCAGCGTCTGGATGGTTGTCGCGCATTTGATGTAGGAAAAACTCAACTTCTGTGGAGGGAAAATGAAACTTCGATACGATGTCCGCCCCCGGTAGCTGAGTGGTTGCTGGCACGGTCCCTCAGCGTGTTCGGTTCAGAGTGTTTAGCTACCTTCTGTGATAAAAAACTGAGTGAACAACCTGACCGAGTGTCATCAGACGTCCGCCACGAACAAACTCAACGAACAATATAGAGCAAAATGATATTAAAAAAAAAAGTGGTCAGCGCGACAGACTGTCAATCCTAAGGACCCGGGATCGTTTGCCGGCTGGGTCGGTGATTTTCTCCGCTCAGAGACTGGGTGTTGTGTTGTCCTAATCACCATCACTTCATCCCCATCGTCGCGCAACTCACCAAAGTGGCGTCAAATCGAAAGACTTGCACCCGGCGAACGGTCTACCCGTTGAGAGGCGCTAGTCACACGACATTTACATTTAAATGATGACTAACTGACAACCTCAGCTGCCGACAGGTGTTGTTGTTATACCTCGATGTGGACAGGTGAAAATGTGTGCCCCGACCGGTACTCGAACCCGGGATCTCCTGCTTACATGGCAGACGCTCTATCCATCTGAGCCACCGAGGACACAGAAGAACAGCGCGACTGCAGGGTCTTATCCCTTGCACGCTTCCCGTGAGACTCACATTCTCAACTGCCCACAATTCTACATATGTATTGTACCTTATAGACATTTGCCCACCCACTCATTACTCGCGCACGCGTTGGCGATTCCCGTAAGAGTTTGGGCAACCTGTGCGCATTCGAACAGACGAAGGTCAATGGCTGGGTAGCCTTTAACTATATATATGAAGACAGTAACTTGTTCTCGAAAGAACAGTTACTGTCGATGACCGTGCAGCTTTTCCCTGGAATGCGCACTGGTTGCCCAAACTCTTACGGGAATCGCCAACGCGTGCGCGAGTAATGAGTGGGTGGGCAAATGTCTATAAGGTACAATAGGTATGCAGAATTGTGGACAGTTGGGAATGTGAGTCTCACGGGAAGCGTGCAAGGGATAAGTCCCTGCAGTCGCGCTATTCATCTGCGTCCTCGGTGGCTCAGATGGATAGAGCGTCTGCCATGTAAGCACGATATTCCGGGTTCGAGTCCCGGTCGGGGCACACATTTTCAGCTGTCCACATCGAGGTATAACAACAACACCTCTCGGCAGCTGAGGTTGTCAGTTAGTCATCATTTATTCCAGGGAAAAGCTTCACGGTCATCAACAGTAACTGTTCTTTCGAGAACAAGTTACTGTCTTCATATATACATTTACATTTATTTTACTTTGATAAGTTAAAATACCATAAAACTGGATATGCTTGTAAGTAAAGCCGCTATAAGACTAGGTGGTTCTTATGACAATAAAGGTTTTGTACTTTCATGCGCTAGTTGAAATCCACATCCAGTTTCCCTCTTCGTACAAGTTGAAAATATAGTCTTGTTAAATAGAATTAATCTTTTTTTTTTAAACTCTGTCCACTTATCTGAGAAAATGATAAGGAGGTCAAAATACATCAGTTTGAGTGACCACAGAATTTTACTTCTGGAGAACTCATATCAGCTCTTCATAGACTTTTCAAACATTAATTTAAGATATATGGCGTTACTCTCATCGTATTGTCTTGTGACTGAAGTAAAAATTATATTTCAGTTGTTTGTATCCATAGTGATTCAGCTACCCCTACCGATGTCGTTTTATGTAACCGATAGTATGTCTGCTTCAGGAACGGTATCCAGACAGACGACAGACACTTAATCGATGTAAGTGCCCTCTCAGAGCTTTGGGTGACTTTTAGCAGACGGAATCATACAAGTGAAGATTGGCTATGAGTTATATGGTGTTTTTGGACCATAATTATTCAAGTGTCTCCAGTCTCTCTGTAAGTGTATACAGGTTTAGGATGTCTCTGTACGTTTATCCCGTTTATAGTACTTGATCCTTCATAAATGATTCAGAAACCTTGCCTTATCAAGTGTATTTTACCAACGGAAACAACAAAATTAGCAGACAATATCAAAATGGGAAGCTTGGAAGTAACGACTTTCCAGCATATAATCCAATGAAAAGATTTAATACACAGTGTGATTCAACTGCCCCTAAAGAAGTCGTTTTATGCAACCCACCTGCAAACAATGTTGTTGGCCAATTTTTCCTGGACATGTGAAGCACATTCTCAAAATGCCGCAGAGTAACTTATGAAGCCTAAAAAGGCATCATAGACCTAATGTACAAATTTTATTTATGAAACTACTTTAGCACAGCAACGCGGTGAACTATACATTATAATTTTCAGTGGGTTATGTACCGCATAGTTGCTACCTCCACACTACGCATTTTGATATATCCTGTTAATTTCGTTGTTTCGGAAGTGAAACTAATTTTATAAGGCAACATTTCTTAAGCTTTTACGAAAGATTTAGTGCTATAAACTGGATAAACTTACAGAGACGCCTAAAAACCAATACAACTACACCTCTAATTACACAAATAAATATTGAAAACGTCGTGATGAATATGGCAGAAGTAAGGTTTATCTTGGCCCAAAAACACAGTGTAGCTCATGGCAAATCCTCACTTGTATTTTTTATAGTTTGATTCCATTTGCTAAGGGTCACCCAAAGTCTGAGAGGAAACTTACATTGGTAACGTGGCTGTCGCCTGTCTGGATACCGTTCCTGATACAGACGTGGTGCGGATTGCATACAACATCAGTAGGGGCATCTGAATCGCACTGCGTATTACATCTAACGGTACCAAATTTGAGTCATATACGAGGGCGGTTCAGAAAGTAACCTCCGATTGGTCACAGTGCGGGTTGTGGGGGGAGTAGCGACGCCATCTGTGCGTTCACGCACTCAACAGGTCAGTCGGCATCAAGCCGTGGTCGAGTGAACGTCGTACCTGCGCTAGTTTAGTTTTTGTGGCAGTTTGAAATGTGTGCTGCAATAGAAAACCCCGCCAAATGTGAAGTGCGTGCTGTCATAAGGTTTTTTACAGCCAAAGGATATTCTGCAGCAGCTATTCATCGTGAGCTTTGTGCCGTGTACGGACCAAGAGTTATGAGTGAAGGAGTTGTCCGTGAATGGGTACGTTTATTTAAAAGTGGTCGAGAAAACGTTCATGATGAAGAGAGGAGTGGTAGACCGTCATTGGTGACTGACGAACTCGTTCAGACAGTTGATGCAAAAGTTCGTGAAAATCGACGTTTCTCAATGTCGGAGTTGTCTACTGGTTTTCCACAGATTTCTAAGACTCTCTTGTATGAGATAGTGACAGCAAGATTGGGTTACCGTAAGTTCTGGGCACGATGGGTTCCCAAAATTCTTACCGACCACCACAAAACTCAAAGAATGGCCTCTGCATTAGACTTTCTGTCACGTTATGAGGACGAAGGAGAACCATTGTTAAACAGAATCGTGACCGGTGACGAAACCTAGATTAAGTACGTGAACCCTAAGACAAAAGAACAATCAAAGATGTGGGCACATTCAAATTCGCCCACCAAACCAAGAAAAGCCTCGCAAGATTTTTCTGCCAGAAAACTGATGGCAACGGTGTTTTGGGATGCCAAAGGGGTGTTGTTGGTTGAATTCATGGAACGTGGTACGACCATTAATCAAGACGTGTACTGTGAAACAATAAAAAAGTTACGACGGGCTATACAGAACAAACGCCGTGGTATGCTGACTTCCGGTATCGTTTTTTTGCACGATAACGCCCGTCCTCACTCTGCTCGCAGAACAACGGCCCTTCTTGAGTCCTTCAAGTGGGACGTTATCAACCATCCACCTTACAGCCCAGACCTGGCGCCAAGTGATTATCACCTCTTCATGCATTTGAAGAAATGGCTCGGGTCACAGCGGTTTGATGACGACGAAGAGCTCAAAGATGTGGTCACAGGCTGGCTCCAGGCACAAGCGGGTGATTTTTATGCAGAAGGAATTTCAAAGCTTGTGAAGAGATACGATAAGTGCCTCAATCGCTATGGAGACTATGTAGAAAAATAGTGCAAAGATGTAGTTGTAAGATGTATATATTAAAATATTTTTATTTAACTTGGTGTATTTTTTTTAAATCAACCGGAGGTTACTTTCTGAACGGCCCTCGTAGCTTTGACTGTCATTCTCAAATCTGTCTGGTTAACATCGTTTTACGCAAAGTAAATCACTTATTCCGTGTCAAGTTCTCATGCTCCAGCTGAGGTTGTCAGATGCACACACTTTCCTTGTAGTCAACGTCAGAGCGTGTTTCCTGACCATTGCAGAAGCCGTTTTGCTCTTTGTGGCGTGACCTACGGAAATTACTTTGTATCTGTCTCAAGGTCGTATATCTTCGTTCTGCAGCGATTGTTCTCAACCACTTCTAATAATCAAGTCGTTAGTCTTGTTTACAAACTGTAATTGTGTTTAAATTGGCCAGTCTGTATGCCTTTACATCTGTACCACTTGAAAGACAAGCTAGACAACAAATACAATAAGACTGGAAGATGTCAGTGAACCTCGGCCTCGACAACACAACCTTGCAGTCCGCAACCATAGATATCGATGTTAGTTTGGCTCCTGTCCCTCGAGAAGACGTAAAACTGTCAACACGAAATGTAATAACTTCATATCAACTGAAAATATCTCGTGGTTTCATATTCCCAACGTTTTTATGGGTCTTTCCAGGGTTCACGGGAATCGTTTTAAAGATAAATTCTTATTGCTTCTGCGTATAAGCAAAAATAGCAGACTATGACTTATGTCCCTTTTGTAAATAAATAACTGGGAACGAGTTACGGAGAAAGTATAGGAAGACATATAAGTGCGTATTTTATTTTCGTATTTCCTCGCTGTTGTACGTAGCTATCCTTTTCGGAAGCTTTCTAGTTCTTTGTGATATACAGCTACGCTTCGTTTATCGCGGAACATTTATCGCAGAGGACTATCCTGAAGGCGGACGTAAAATGCTTTGAAATGCAGTATTTACCGAAAGAGGGTAACATTTACCGCAGAGTCAACGAAAGTGAATCTTGAAATTATTTTGGTAAAATTAAAACGCACGTACCAGAGAACGCTAAAGAGTGAAAAAAAAAACATACACAACGGCTATACAAGACGAATATGAACTTCAAGACAATATTACGGGAAGAGAAGAGGAAGTAAGTAAGCGGGAGATGGGAAGCGTGTACTGCCAGAAGAATTTGACAGAACTGGAATCTGGAAGGCCAAAAAAATTCCCCAGGAGTTGACAATATTCTGTCAGAATGTTTGACACCCACTGGGAGAGACAGACATAAAACTATTCCACCTCTTATAAAAGATACATCATGCAGGTGAAATGCCCTTACACGTACATAAAAATGTACTAATACTTATTCCAAAGGAAACAAGTTCTTATAAATGAGAGTATTCCCGAACCATCAGTTTAATGTGTCATCGTTGCAACATATTTATGTGAATAATGAAGAAAATGCTAGAAGACGACCGCAAGGATGCTTAGTTTGTGTTTCGGTGAAAAGTAGCAACACCCTAGGCAATACGGACCATACGACTTGCCTTAGAAGATAGGCAAATTCTTAAAAATACTGGGGGAAACAGGGGTAAAATACAGACAGCAAAAATTCCAGCATGTACAGCTACAAGAGTCAAAAGGCATGAATAGGAAGCAGTAGTTGAAATGGGAGGGAGACGGAGGCGTAGCCTGTGACCGATATTATTCAATCTGTGCATTGAGCAAGCAGTAACGAAAAGCAAGAAAAAAGTTGGAAAGGAAACTGAAGTACAATAAGAAGTAATCAAAATTTCGCGTGTGGCCGATTATGTTGAAATTCTATCAGAGACGACAAAAGACTTGGAAGAGTAGTTAAAAAAGTATAAATGAACACCAATAAAAGTAAAGCAAAAGTAAGGGAATGTAATGGGATTAAATCAAATGATGCTAATAGAATGAAACAGTAAATGATACACCAAAAGTTTACTTATTCGGGCAGCGAAACCACTGACTAAGGCCGAAGTAGGGAGAATATAAATGTAGACTTCAACAGCAAAAAATTATTTTCTGGAACAGAGAAATTGTTAACATTGAATACAAATTAAATTGTTAAACAGTCTTATCTGAAGGCATTTATGTGAAGTGTAGCCTTGCACATAAGTGAAACGTGGGCGATAATTATTTCAGACAGGAGAAAAGAAGGTTTTGAAATTTGGTGCAACAGAAATATACTTAAGATTAGATGGGTAGATCCAACAGCGAATGAAAAGGTACTGAATAGCGAAAACAGAAGAAATGACGCATCTTCAGTGAACAAATGGATTGGTTGTTCAAGTAATCGTCGATATGTTGTTGGAAGGACGTCTGTGAAGACGGTGGCCGAGGGAAAAAGGGGGAGGGCTGTGTGATAACTCCATAGTGAGACAAATATACTATGAAGTTTCAAATAAATTTTGGTTGCAGAATGGGTGCTGAGATTAAGAGCCGTCCACAAGATGGATTAGCGTGGAGAACTTCGTCATACCAGTCTTCAGACTGAAGAACATAGCAACACTTTAAGCTTGCGGAAGAATCGTCCCTACTAGTTTGAGAGTGCTTTAAAATTACTGCGTCATAAAATTTCGTTTTCCTCTTCTAACGTAACACAGTTCAGTTATTTAAAAAATGTCTTCCAATTAATCCTGTTATAAGTACCATGATCTTGGTAAGTCCAGAAACCACAGCCGATAAGTAACTGTGGCTTCGTCAACACAAAAACCAAATTACCACAGAAAATGACACTTAAGAGAGTCTTCCACGAAAGATAAGGCCCTTTGTAATAATACATAATGGCGAAAGGACAAAGATATAGTGTATGATCAAAATTTTAAGGGAGACATTTCAAGGCATGTTTAGAGTCTCAGTGCATTCCAATATATAGGACAGGACCAAGCGAAATGTTAATAAAAGAAACTAACTTAAGCTATAAACAATCTTTGCATCCCCTCCTCATCCCAGAAACGTGTCCCCCCCCCCCCCCCCCCGCCTCACCGCCCGCAAAAAGAAAAAATTCTCGAACAATCATTTCTGCGACACCTGTTGTAGTAATGAACTTGAAACATTCATCACATTACAGAACCGTGGTCAAAAACGCAGTACGTCTCCATTTTTCAAGGAAGTTTACAAACGTAAGTCGAAACCAATATCTTTTCAGGAAAAGATCGTTGGCATCATGTGTGGGATTGTTTGTGGTCAACTGTGGTCCTGGAAGGACCAGGATGATGCTTCTGATGAGAAAGGATAAGCCGCCAGAGAAATCTGACGCCCAGGGTACGCCCGTTTACAAGTCTCATCTTGGTTTGAAATCATTGTGATTTTATGCTGCCTAATATGCTTCCCCAGTCTGGTACAGGTCATCTCATGCCAGACAAGTAGACATTGCTCTCAACGAAACCTGCAGGTTGATAACAGGTTGCTTAAGGTCCACCCAACTGATAAACTCCACTACCTGGCTTGAATAGCGCCACCATGGGTACGCAGAGCAGTGCCTGCCAACAAGAAGAGATTGAAAGTGGAATAGAACAGTGACGACCATCCACTGCATGGACATAATCCACCACAGCAACGGCTGAGCTCGCGAAAGAGCTTCCTGTGGACATCTGCTAACCTCACCATTTCACTATAGCAGGCAAGGCTGGAGTTATGGAAGACGTCGACGCCTCACCTGCACGGATGGATGCCAGAAGCTGAAGAACTACCACCTAGACACAATGAAAGCTGGATGGTATGGAAATATTCAAACAGATAACGATCAGGAGTTGGACGATCCAGAGACAACCTGAAGACTTGGGGCTTCATAACAGAAGATACGTCCTGTGATTGTGGACAAGGACAAACCACACGCCACATGCTTCAGTGCCCATCGTGCCCTACATCCTGCACGAAGAATGATCTCCTACAAGCCACTCCAAGCGCGTTGGAGGTTGCAAAATACTGGGCTTGACATAAGTTTGGATGGCAATACCACATTCACACACACACACACACACACACACACACACACACACACACACACACACACACACACACACTGATAGATAAGTGTGTGTGTATGTGTATGTGTATGTGTGTGTGTGTGTGTGTGTGTGTGTGTGTGTGTGTGTGTGTGTGTGTGTGAATGTGGCATTGCCATCCAAACCTGTGTCAAACTGAAGGTGGTTTGCTGTTAGCTTCGTCCGACTTGTGCACTTTCAAGTATATATGTGTGTGTGTGTATGTATAACTGTGATGAGTGCTTCTACAATGTAGTGTCGTATCTATAGTGTTATGGATGAATGGAGGAAGAGAACGAATCCCGATGCCGTCAAGCAGCCTGCATCTTCCAGAAAAGTACCAGGGAACTGCTGAGGCGAACGTCCCTATCAGAAAGACGTTTCACCATCAGGAGTGTCAGATACCCTTACTCAATGAAACATTGCGGATAGATTTTGGAATTTAGCAAAGTATTACGCCAATACGTCTCCCATTACCAATCAAATACTAGCGAGGAAAATTCTTTTCACCCAAGGGTTCTAACTACTGTAGCTACTTCCATTTCGAGCGCCACGGCACAGGCGGGCATTAGCGACCTCTGCTACCGAGACACGGAAAGTTACCATGCGTTTGTACTTTCCTTGGTTTACTCCTTTTGAAGTGCTAAACGATGTGCACAGTTAAAAATTTAAAAAGAGTATAGAGGGCTCCGCTTGACATGAAATTGGCATCTATGGTGCCATTATTCAACAGGACAATGCTCTTCCACCAATGGCACGTGCCTCTATGAACTCTCTGCATGATTTTGTGGTACTCTCACGGCGAGCAAGGCCGGGATACCACGGACCAGTTACCACAGTCGCAGCTTGCCTCAGAAGAGGATGCAACGGTTTTTTCACACCTTTCCCAGCCGAATCAGTCAACATGTTTCAGTGGCAGTGGGGCTGAAATGTCATACAGATAAGGGAAGTCATACTGCCAAGTTCTTTGTAAATTAGACTCAAATTTTGAATCACTAAAATAACATCAGATCCCCTCTCAGTGCATGAAGTTTCATTTCGTTTCCTCCTTCGACCCCCCCTTTTTTTTTTCTTCAGGCAGCGTATTTCCGGAACATTTTGTGAGACATGATGAAATGAAATGATTGGGTGGATTCCTTTCCTGTCTTAAGTTCTGTGCATTAAATGTGTATATTCGTCACGTGTGCAGTGTGTTATTGTTTTTTATTGAGTAGTTTGTGGGAGTGAAACCTGATGCCGATAAATAGTCTACAAATCATAAAACGCAGTGATGGTACACCCTAGCTCAAAGCTACTAAAACTGAAATTGACAGATGCCTGAGGAACAGTTATTGTAAGACAAAAATAATTGTAAGGTGACCGTGTCCAAACTAATATCTGAATTTGTCCCTGGAGCCAGTGACCCTTGGTTTTAATTATTTGGTTGCAAAATCACAGCGAAAAATAAATGTTTAGAAAACTGTTGTGCCTGTCAGGCGATCACTTGAGAAACGGATATAAAAAATCACTTGGAGGGCGTAAGAAAGGTGTAGGTGCCACGAGAGACTAATAAGCCGAGTACTTTTTCCTTTTAATGTTGGCTTAGTTTGCAGCCTGATTGACAAAAGATGGTGCAACGGGCAAACCGTACTGTCTCTGTACATTAACAGTTTGTCCTGAGAATTCAAGTACTTAATAATAACTCCATAACGCAAAAGCGATTACTTCGTATTCAACATAAACATCTTCCCACGAATATCATGTCAGAAATCTACAGTAACGTCACAATTATGGAAGCGATGCATTGTTCAAGGTTCGGCCGCCATGGTGCATGTAGGTCTGAGCACATTATTGCCATGCTCCGGAAATCATCACTTCGGACGTAGAGGACTGATCAAAATACACTTTGAACAAGAGAACACTGAGATTCAGTATTAAGAGTATACATTCAATGACGTGAAAACAACATGGCTACAATTAGTAAAAGACATAATTTATTATTGGTAGTGCAGTTAATTTATTCTTGACTTTCAATGCCAGAATAAGAATAAACGTAATTTTTTCAGTACTGCTACATACATTGATGAGCCGAAACATTATGACCCCTGCCCACCGCGACGATGGATGTGCCTGGTGGCATTGTGGGCACTTGACGAGTTAACAAAAGTTTGTAAGCGGAGCAGAAACGGACGATCACCCTAATGAAGATATGGGCTGCAAATGGGGAAATCCATTGAGAAAAGCGACTTTCACAAAGGGCATATTATTATTAGGCAAAGCCAGTGAACAAGCCTCCGGAAAACGGCGAAGCTCATCGAAAGTTCAAGTGCTACTGTCGTGAGCATCTACGGAAAGAGGTGGAAACTACCACTAGGCTCCAAAAGGGTGAGACGTCCACGACTCTTCACAGAACTTGCCGTTCGGATGCGTGTCTGCTCGGTGAAGTAGGATAGATGGTAATCAGCGGGATGCCTGCCGAAATAGCGCAATGCTGGTGCACGCAAAAGTGTTTTCGAGCACACCGTTTACCTTACATTCTTGACCATGGAGCTGCGCAGCAAAATACCCCGACGCGTTCATGTGTTGACCCAGCGTCATTGTCAGTTACGATTGCAGTGGACATGGGACCATCGGGACTCGACCATCGATCAATTGAAACGTGTCGGCTCTTCGGGTGAGTCACATTTTTAATACTCAAGGTCAATGGTCGTCTTCGGAAACTCTGTCATCGAGGTGAACGGCGGCTCGAAACATGCAGCGCACCACGGACGCAGGCTGGTGGAAGCAGTATCATACTATGGGAGATTTCTCCTGCGCTTGCATGGGACCTGTGGTAGTGATCGAAGACAGGTTGACAGCTGCGAACCACCTCCATCCCTTCATGCTTGATGTGTTCCCCGCGGCGATGTAATCTTTCAGCAGTACAATTGTATGCGTTTCGGAGCCAGATCTGTGGTTCTATGGTTTGAGGAGCATTGTGGTGAATTCACGTTGATGTCTCGGCAACCTTATTCGCCTGATCTGAATCCTATTGAACCCAAATGGGTCGCTATCGGGCGCCATCACCGCATACGCAAATCAGCGGCGCGTTATTTACGCGAATTACACGACCTGTTCGTAGACATTTAATGCCACATACCTCAGTGAACCTACCAACAAACTGTCCGGTCCGTGACCCGCAGAATGAGTGATGTATTTCGTTTCAAAGACGGTCAAACAAACTATGAAGCACATATTCACAATACTTTGGCTAATCAGTGTATGGTTATCAGCGCCAACTTCAAAATCCTGTAATGATAGTTGCACTTTATAGTGTATAGCGATTATCAGAAGAGGAAAATAGTACAATCCTACAATGGAATCGTGGAAATAGTTGATGAGTTATCGCTTTTAGGAAATTTGAAGAAAACGACTGCATGGACACCAAAAGAAGTAAAGGAAAGCTTTTTTTTCTCAAAACATATTATCTCCTGTAATTGTAAACAAATATTTACAACCAGCGTGTCTTGTCAGTTTCGATTTACCACAATCAAATAAGAATTTCTAATGAAAAACAAAATCCTGAGAATTCCTCATCAAGTATTGGAGTGATGTATTTCGAGAATAATAGGGGAGACAGAAAAACCAACGAATGGATCAGGGAACAAACTGAATTAGAAGACGGAAGACGCCAGAGGTGACACAGATGGTTTAGGGGTAGCGTCTGTGGTTGACAATCAAAACATTCTCGATCCTGGATTCCACAGCCGCCGCTGCTTAAAATTTGATTAATAATCAGCATTGGCGGCCGAAGACTTCCAGTGTAATAAGTCACCCTCATTCTGCCAACGACCTTGTCAAAGAGGGCAGAGGAGCGGATAAAGGTCCAGCGGACTCTCTTGCCCTTTGCATAGGAAACGGCCCTAAAGGCGGAAGAATCAGCAATGATTAACGCATGAGGATGCAGAAGGCAATGGAAACCATTGCATGAAAGACACTTAATGTGTATCCAACAGGGCATGTGGCCTGTAATTGAAGAATTGTCAAATGATCTCTCCATTGACAAATTCCGGAATAGTCCCCCATTCAGATCTCCTGGAGGGGACTGCAAAGGGGGAGGTGACCATGAGGAAAACATTCAATAACCAACGAAAGGACAACTTCTACAGTCGGGGCGTGGATTGTTAGAAGTTTGGACTTGGTAGGGAAGCTAGAAAATCTGAAAAGGGAAATTAAAAGACTCTAGTTATGGCAGAGGTCAGTGAAGTGAAATGGAGAAAAAGCAAAGATATCTGGTCAAATCAACAAGTCGGCCTTTAGCTGTGGTGAGGCGCGCACGCCTTTTTGCGTCTCGCCTATTGTTCAAATGTGTGTGAAATCTTATGGGACTTAAGCGCTAAGGTCATCAGTCTCTAAGCTTACACACTACTTAACCTAAATTATTCTAAGGACAGACACACACACCCATGCCCGATGGAGGACTCGAACCTCCGCCGGGATCAGCCGCATAGTCTATGACTGCAGCGCCCAGACCGGTCGGCTAATCCCGCGCGGCTCGCCTGTTGTGCTGCTTGCGAGCGAACGCGCTTTTGTTTACTTATGCGTAGAGGCTCATCTCAGAGTACGACTTCATCGACCATCATGGCGTTTTCTTACCTCCAAGCCACAATTAAATTAATTTTTCCTTTGGATCACGAACGACTGAAGGGGTGTGAAGTAGAACGTTTTACACGAGATAAAATGCGTCTCTCACCGCAAGATGTTCTCGGAATTCATTTTTCGATCCTCAGCAGTACCATGAGCATAAATGTGGCGAATGACGAGCTGTGCGCCGAAGTTGTGCGGCGCTACGCTAACGCTCTGCAGTTCCGATACTCTGACGGACATAGAGGGACTGTCGTGGTTGATCACACTGGTTTTGGCCTCGAACGTTGTGGGTTTTCGTACTGCCGTTTGAAGTAGCGTTGGTCGCTGTCGTGGTCGTCTTTAAACCTTACGGCATCGTCGTCAGTCACGTGGTTGAAACGTGGAAGACATTCGAAACATACCGTGTCCTCAATGGTGTCCGTCAGATAAAAATCGAACTACGGAAACACTTGTCTTCCTACTCGGTTACTTGCTGGCTGCAGGGCTGTCGTCATGTACGATGGCCAGCCGTGCAGCTGTTCAGGTTGTGGCCGCGAAGGTCAGATTGTTTTGAATGTCTCTGACGTGGACTGTTTCAGAAGCCGATCGGAGACGTCGCTCCTCCTGCGGCGCCCACTGTTACCTCCATCTCACGCATCTGCGGCGGTGCTGCCTGCTGAGCCCTCTCCGAATCAGTCGGTACCGGTGTTGACTACACTCGACGACACTCCCGGACGTTTCACCTGTCTCCGCAACACTCCTGCCGGAGACAATAAAAATGAACAATGGGCGTCATCAGGCACAAGACGTCTGTCCCGACCCACGGTTGTTGACCATGGAGCTGTGCCTACGTCCCTTTTATGCCATATGGCCACATGTCGGGCGATAGCCGGCCACCATCCGACACGGATCATCATGTCAGGAAGGAACGGTCGCCAGGGGAACGGAAGAGACAACGCCGTACCCCTTCTGATGACTGCGTCCATCGGAAATATGCACAGGATGATGACCTGTTACTGAAGGTGCGCTGTTCCGCTGACGCCCTGACGTGACGCGACGTCGTTCCCCATCCCCAGTCAGCGTCCACCTCTGCACGCCCACCTTTCTCCGCCTGCGTCTGATGCGGTTGCCTCCCTTTCTGTGTCTGACGCTACCTTTGGGCGCACCTCTGTAGAGTCCCACTGAACAGGCCCAGTGACATGTCTGTCTCCTGGGCGGAAGAGGTCGACGCTGAGGATGGACATTCTGGAGGTGTACGGAGCGATGGACTCCCCTTGGTGCGGTCGGCTCCTTCCCTGTCACAGTGATGTGCTCTTCCACGGGAGCCTAACAGAGAGTTCCCTGTGCTTGCCCCATGTTTGAATCGCCCATCCTCCTGGCTATGGCAGCTTTACAGACTTTTTGCATAGCCACGGTCAATGTTAACACTATTCCCGTACGCCACCAACTATCTTTACTCCATAATATGCTGTATGCCGTGGACGTTGACCTTACTCCTCTTCAGAAGGTGCACACTGCCACTTTCTGTGCTCCCCATGATGTTACAGCACATATCTCTGATGCTTCCCCTACTGGTAGCGAGATGGGGATCCTCTTACGTGACCGTGTCCTCGGTGTTACAGTTGCCTATGTCGCTCATGCCAGAGGTATGTTTAGTGGCATCAGGATCGTCAATATCCCAAAGACCATCTACCAGGTCACTCTCCATGCACGGAGCTAGCGACAATTCTCCAGCACCTTAGACTAGTGGATTCTTGGGATCATGTTCATGGCGATCGTCTGAGGTTTACGCATTTCACTACCCATTCGCCAGCCGGAATGGCCGAGCGGTTCCAGGCGCTTCAGTCTGGAACCGGGCGACCGTTACGGTCGTAGGTTCGAATCCAGTCTCATGCATTGATGTGTGTGATGTCCTTAGGTTAGTTAGGTTTAAGTAGTTCTAAGTTCTAGGGGACTGATGACCTCCACTGTTAAGTCCCATAGTGCTCAGAGCCCTTTGAACCATTTGAACTACCCATTCTTCCAGCCGACTCGATCGTGTTTACATCTTCCACGATATTGTCAATGGGGTGCAGGTAGCTGACATCTGACCCGTTGCATTCCCTGACCATGACGCATATATCTGCACCATGAGTCTCTGCCACCAAAGGGTTTTGCGCGGCCGTGGACTATGGAAACTGAACTCGATCCACCATACTTCATCCGACTGCCAGCAGCTCATCGGGACCACATGGACAGCTTGTCGTCGACACCGTGATGCGTATTGGTCTGCCATGTCTTGGTGGGTGCTCTGTGCAAAGCCTGCCCTCCGGAAGGCCTTCATTGGATACGGAAGGGAGGATGCGGCGTGGTGGCGATGGACCCGTAAATTCTATTTCACCATTATGCGGGAACGTACAACACTGAAGCGCCAAATACAAATGTATAGGTATCCGTATTCCAATACAGAGATACATAAAGAAGCAGCATACGGAGCTACAATCGGCAACGCCTGCATAAGACAAGTGCCTGGCGCAGTTTTTAGATGGATTACTGCTGCTACAATGGCTGGTTATCGAGATTTAAGTGAGTTTGAACGTGGTGCTATAGTCAGCGCACGAGCGATGTGACACAGCTTCTCCGAGGTGGCGGTGAAGAGGAGATTTTCCCGTACAACCGTTTCACTGGTGTACCGTGAATATCCGGAATCCGGTAAAACATCAAATCTCCGACGTCACTGCGGCCGGAAAAAGATCCTGCAAGAACGGGACCAACGACGACTGAAGAGAATCGTTCAACGTGACCGCATGCCAGTGCACTGTATTCTCCGTGATTGTGATGTATGATCATTAACGATCTGTCGCATTGTGGTCCAGTTACTTGCAATGTTAGGCCTGATGAAATGACCGCTATTCTAGGGGTCACAGATGATGGAAGTCTAATAATTCACACATTCTTGTTAGGTGCCTACGTGTACGGAACAACGTTTCATCTGATTATTCCTTTTAGGTGCTTAGCTTAGCCCGCATCTCGTGGTCGTGCGGTAGCGTTCTCGCTTCCCACGCCCGGGTTCCCGCGTTAGATTCCCGGCGGGGTCAGGGATTTTCTCTGCCTCGTGTTGTCTGGGTGTTGTGTGATGTCCTTAGGTTAGTTAGGTTTAAGTAGTTCTAAGTTCTAGGGGACTGATGACCATAGATGTTAAGTCCCATAGTGCTCAGAGCCATTTGAACCATTTTTTTAGGTGCTTAGCTTTTTTTTTTAAGTGAGTGTATTTGTGCGAGAAATTAATTGCACTCTGAACCTGCCTTATCGTCGTAGCCGGAACATACATAGAAAGTGATTGTAAAGAGTGCAAATTAATAGCACTGTTGTTTACTACACCTCTTTAGTGGTAACGTAACTGTTTTCCCTGATTCATATTTAAGACATCGGGGTATCTGTGTATGTTCCCAGGTGATAACTTGCTGGTGATGGCACAATCCCAAGTGCTGGAAATTGCACTTGTTTGCATCTAGTACATCCTACGTTTTCTCTTTTTTTCGTCTTTACGGAGTATTAACTTTACTCTTCCGTTGCCGCAGCTTTCTTTTGTAGACTCTTTGCGACATCGTTAAGCCTCTTGGACCTTCGCCAACCTCCTTCATGTTCTCCATTGGAATCGGTGCTCATCGATCGGCAAAGTATTGCAGTCGTGTTACGCCCCGGCTGCGTATGTCTGGATCATTGTAGCGCTGTTGATGTAGGCCAATGTGGCGAAAGATTTATTGCTTAATACATGAAACTCTGACGTTAAAGAAGAGTATCATTTATCTTTGACTGTGGCACAGTGGAGATTAAAAAAAGTTATACATTTCGTATTTCTAGTTAGATGAGAGCTGCCTTGATTGACGTCCTTGTAAAGGCTTATTTAATGTTGTACACCGTAGCGTGGCGTATATCGCTAAACGCTACAGCCAATTAAAATAATTCTGTTTGGACATAAGAGACATATAAGCAGTTTAGCATGAACCATCCAGCAACACGTGCCTAATGGGAAATATTATCTCTCAGCTGCACAGAAGCTACTACACACAGTTTCACTCATATCACTTATGCGAAACTGACTTTTAATATTATAGGTTCATCAAATTTAAACATTTTGTGTGAACAGAAAAGAGAAGGCAAGCTCTTTTGATCCAGAGACTTTTTCAAGTCTCCAACATTTGTACCAGAGTTGTACCAAGTCCCGGGTTAGAATGCCGGTTTTGGTACAGTTCTTCATTCGTCGCTCGGTCTGCATCTGTACATCTTTAGGAATTGTTGCAGTCTGGGTCTTTCGCAAAAATTTTGTGTGATGTTCACCGTAAGAATATCCGCCGCTGTCGCGCACGAAATATTTTCCATTTTGTTTTAATGTTACTCTATTACGTAGAAAGGTATCATGTTGTGTAGTGGCACATACATCCTCCGGAAAGTGATATCGGAATTATCTGCAGTGCCAATTTGAGGACTTCACATAGGACACTGTTCAACAGCTGCGTAATCCTATCTCTACTATCCCAAAACATTTATTAGCTTGTAGTATTTGTTCTTGATAAAATGCGTAATTTTTTCACATCTTGATATTTATTCCACATAGATGGTCATTTAGCAACATTCACTTCCAACAGAAAAGGCATCTTCGTAATTCTATTATATTCAGAAAAATTCTTTCGCAACGGTAAAAGTATTTCTGCAGTAGTGATGAACTCTTCTGGACTTTCCATCAGCGTGGCTGCATCGAAATCATCATCTTCTGGCGAAGTATCGAGTCTGCGCGGGCCCATGTGTGTATGTGTGTGTGTGTGTGTGTGTGTGTGCGCGTGTATGTGTGTGTATCTCCTCACCTCCTGCCCCAGGTGCTATGCCACTTAATTTATCTACTATAGGAATATATGTGATTAAATCTAGGGCTAATGGTGTTTCAAGTTTTCAGGGATTATGGGAAAAGTAAATGTATATTTGAGGTAAGGGACTCTTGTCTGAAAACGACAGGAATCTCTCTGGAACCTCTGGTACTGGACCTCTGCTATCACAACTTGTTTGTTTTCCATGTTTTTGGAGAAGATAGTATGGAGCAAACAAGAATATGGAAAGTAACACTGAGCTGCCTTCCACCAGATACGCTCAGGCCCCTCGCTGAAACCGTCCTCAGTACAATTAAAGCCGTTGTAAAGCGAAGGGTGGACACACACCAAAAAAATGTTCAAATGTGTGTGAAATCTTATGGGACTTAACTGCTAAGGTCATTAGTCCCTAAGCTTACACACTACTTAACCTAAATTATCCTAAGGACAAAGACACACACCCATGCCACGAGGATGCAGAAGGCAACGGAAATGGACTCAGGGCATGTGGCCTGTAATTGAAGAAGTGTCATGATGATCTCTCCATTGGCAAAAGATTCCGGAATAGTCCTCCATTCGAATTTCCGGCAAAGCACTGCCAAAATTAAGAGAACTATTAGAAAAAGATTGAATAATCAACGAAAGGATAACGTCCTACCAGTCGGGGCTTGGAATGTCAGAAACTTTAACGTGGTTGGGAAATTAGAAAATCTGAAAAGAGAAATTCAGAGGCTCAGTATAGTTATAATAGAGTTCAGTGAAGTGAAATGGAAAGAAGACAAGGATATCTGGTCAGATGTATAAAGAGAATAGGATTCGTTATGAATAGGAAAGTGGGGCAGAGAGTGCGTTACTGTGAACGGTTCAGTGATAACGTTGTTGTCATAAGACTCGACAACAAAACCAACACCGACAACGGTAGTTCAGGTGTATATGCCGATGTCGAAAGCTGAAGATGAAGGGATAGAGAAAGTATGTGAGGATATTGAATCGGTAATACGGTACATAAAGGGAGATGAAACTCTAAAACTCTAATAGTCATGGGAGACTGGAATTGTGTTGTAGGGTAAGTAGTAGAAGAAAAGGTTACAGGAGAATATGGGTTTGGGACGAGGAATGAGAGAGTAGAAGGGCTAATTGAGTTCTGTAATAAATTTCAGCTAGTAATAGCTGAATCACAAGACGGGGATGTACAGTTGGAAAGGGCCGGGTGATACAGGACGCTTTAGATTGCGTCATGGTCAGGCAGAGATTCCAAAGCCAGATACTGGTTTGTAAGGCGTATCCAGGAGCAGATATAGACCCAGATCGCAATATAGTAGTGATAAAGAGTAGGCTAAAGTTTAAGACATTGGTTACGAAGAATAAATACGCAAAGAAGTGGGATACGGAAGTACTAAGGAATGACGAGATACGCAGGAAGTTCCGTAAGCTTATAGATACAGCAATAAGAAATAGCACAGAGGGCAGTACAATTGAAGAGGAATGGACATCTCTAAAAATGGCCATCACAGGAGTTGTAAAGAAAAACATAAGTACAAAGAACGTAACTACGAATGGTAACAGAATGCTTCAGTTTCTAGCGGCGGACGTCGCATGATGCTTGTTTAAGCACAACGTTGATCCATTCACCCAGTTTTTTATTACAGAGGGCAGCTATCCCTGCCACCGAACACGCTGAGCTACTGTGCCGGCAGGGCAGATGAGCTACCCAAGCACAACTCACGACCCGTTCTCGCAGCTTCAATTATGCCAGTACCTCGTCTCCTACCATTCCGAACTTCACAGAAGCTCTTCTGCGAACCTTGCAGAACTAGCACTCCTGGAAGAAAGGATACTACGGAGACATGGATTACCCACAGCCTGGGGGTTGTTTCCAGAATGAAATTTTCATATCAGCGCACACTCCGATGCAGAGTGAAAATTTCATTCTGGAAACACACCCCAGGCTGTGGTTAAGCCATGTCTCCGTAATATCCTTTCTTCCAGGAGTGCTAATTCTGCAAGGTTCGCAGAAGAGCTTCTGTGAAGTTGGGAAAGTATGAGACGAGGTGCTGACAGAATTGAAGCTATGAGGACGGGCCTTGTGTCGTACTTGCTTAGCTCAGATGGTACGTTCCGCTTGGGACGTGACAGCGACCGGACGTGCCGGTACTTCCGCGTAGTCGTCGCGCTGTAAGCCCTATTCATAGAAATTCTTGGACTGTGACGTGTGATATTCTCAGTGCTTCTTCACTACGGTCGTGTTGTATTGTTTCGTATGTTAACCGAGGACCTAGAAACGACGGAGAGGCTCCGTCCCCCCCGCAGCCGCAGTGGTCCACAACCCCACGACGAATACCGCAGTCTGGGTTCATTCTTACGAAGAAGAAAACAGCAACCAGCCACTATTAATACTGCTATTTGTTTAGGTAAATAGCACCGTTACCGGTTTCGAACTGGCAATTTCATCATCAGATGGCTGTTCACACGATTTTTCAGATGCACTTTACATTCTCGTCCGTTTTCGATTTTGTGTATCTTAAAAATGATGTGAACAGCCGTCTGATGATGAACTTGCCAGAGCGAAACCGGTAACGACGCTGGGATCATTCTTACGAAGAAGAAAACAGCAACCAGCCACTATTAATACTGCTATTTATTTAGGTAAATAGCACCGTTACCGGTTTCGAACAGGCAATTTCATCATCAGATGGCTGTTCACATGATTTTTCAGATGCACTTTACGTTCTCGTCCGTTTTCGATTTTGTGTATCTTAAAAATCATGTGAACAGCCGTCTGATGATGAACTTGCCAGAGCGAAACCAGTAACAGCGCTATTTACCTAAATAAATAGCAATATTAACAGTGGCTGGTTGCTGTTTTCTTCTTTGTAAGAATTAACCTACATTAATTGTACACAGCCACGGTCTCAACCATGTCAGTTTTAGACTATATAGCATACCGCAGTCTACTTCACCCATACACCGCCCCACACCGAACCCAGGATTATTGTGCGGTTCGGCCCCCGGTGGACCCCCCAGGGAACGTCTCACACCAGACGAGTGTAGCCCCTATGTTTGCGTGGTAGAGTAATGGTGGTGTACGCGTACGTGGAGAACTTGTCTGCGCAGCAATCGCTGACACAGTGTAACTGAAGCGGAATAAGGGGAACCAGCCCGCATTCGCCGAGGCAGATGGAAAACCGCCTAAAAACCCTCCACAGGCTGGCCGGTTCACCGGACCTCGACACAAATCCGCCAGGCGGATTCGTGCCGGGGACCAGGCGCTCCTTCCCGTCCGGAAAGCCGTGCGTTAGACCGCACGGCCAACGGGGCGGGCTCACTACCGTCGTACACACACTTAGTAATTAATCTACAGTGGTCTCGGTCGCTCGTATAGAACAGTTATGGCTTCCATTGTACCCCGCAAAAATACCCTATGTTTTGCATTTGAGAAATCTTCCAGGAATGTGCAACCTAGTTCTCTAGAAATCCATGACTGAATAGTAGATACTATTGGCGTCACGTCCGACCAGGTCCACACAGCGTATTATGTCGGGGCGGAATACTGTTTCTTTGTGATTTTGTAGATCAGATACAACTGGAGAAAATTTTGGTGAATACTGGTGGGAAAGCAGAGCTCTGACATCGTGACCAGTACAGTTTCAATTACTGAGGCTGACATCGAATATAAACAAGTGCGAGTGTTCAGTTTGCCACCTGAGGTTGAGAATTGTTTTCTTAAAGATGTCCTTGCGAAATACGATGACTTCCGGCAGGGAAGCGTCCTGGGACCTCTGCTGTTCCTCATCTATATAAATGACCTGTGTGACAATCTGAGCAGTTCTCTTAGTTTGTTCGCATATGATGCTGTAATTTACCGTCTAATAAGGTCATCCGAAGACCAGTATTAGTTGCAAAGCGATTTAGGAAAGATTGCTGTATGGTGTGGCAGGTGGCAGTTGACGCTAAATAACGAAAAGGGTGAGGTGATCCACTTGAGTTCCAAAAGAAATCCGTTGGAATTCGATTACTCGATAAATAGTACAATTCTCAAGGCTGTCAATTCAATTAAGGTTCCGTTTCATTGGCAGGACAGTTAGAAGATGCAACAAGTCCACTAAAGAGACAGCTTACACTACACTCGTTCGTCCTCTGTTAGAATATTGCTGCGCGGTGTGGGTTCCTTACCAGGTGGGATTGACGGAGGACATCGAAATGGTGCAAAAAAGGGCAGCTCGTTTTGTACTATCATGTAATAGGGGAGAGAGTGTGACAGATATGATACGCGAGTTGGGATGGATGTCATTAAAGCAAGACGTTTTTCGTCGCGGCAAGATCTATTTACGAAATTTCAGTCACCAACTTTCTCTTCCGATTGCGAGAATATATTGTTGAGACCAACCTACATACGTAGGAATGATCATCAAAATAAAATAAGAGAAATCAGAGCTCAAACAGAAAGGTTTAGGTGTTCATTTTTCCCGCGCGCTGTTCGGGAGTGGAATGGTAGAGAGATAGTACGATTGTGGTTCGATGAACCCTCTGCCAAGCACTTAAATGTGAATTGTTGAGTAATCATGTACATGTAGATGTAGATCAGAAACGAAAAATGGTCGATCCATCAAAAACTCCAATGTTATAGTGGGGTTCGCTCAGTTGACAAGGCCATTAAAGTCAATATCCCATCCTATACAATGGTTTGCGATTATAAGACTCATGTTATTTGCAATGGACAAGTAGGCACTTGTTTTATCTGTAACACGAGTGGCCATTTACGAGGTGATTGCCCACGGTGCGTTGTCGTACTTCGAAACAATCCGCAGCAACGACAAAGAAAAACATTGGCAAATGTCCTAACTCAAAACCAGACGCTTTCTGTGATTGACTCCCAACGAAGTGCGGCTGTGTCAGTGGACAACGATCTCGGTGAAGCCACTTTCCCACCCTTATCTCAGATAACCGTGGCCAGTCACTCCTTAGCCACCGGCGTTGCATTATCTGTCGGTAACAAACGACGCCGTACAAGTGACGGTGGTGGCTCCGGTGACCAGGTCGTAAGAGATCAGACCGATGACGCGGATACACGGGCCTCCACGCAGGACACACATATGTCGGACGGCTCAGGTGGCCAACATACAAGAGGCGGAAGACAGTCAACTGATAAACGTAATCACAGAGGATGATGCACGCGGTGTAGAGCATAACATAAACATCCGCTACCCCGAAACTGCTTCCAAACAACACGAGGAACCTGGAAGCTGCATACGAACAGCCAGTGCGGCTGCAAACAAAAACATTGAGCATACTGAAGAAGCGTCTTCGGACTTGGCGTCACCCGTTCCGAAGCAAGGACTTTCACCTACTGCTTACAGTAATGACTCGCCAACTCCGCCTTCTTCTATGACACTTCGGACGAGTGTACGACGGGAAAATAAAGTTAAACCAAATGACTCCGTGGCTCTAAGTAAGTCAAAAATGTAAAGTCAGCGAATAACTGGTACAACAACTGCGGATGTAGGTTCGAAGTCCGACAGTGAGATGGACTGGGCTTCCAACGCTTCCCAACACCTACACGTCTCTGACGATCATGAGTCAAGCTCATAAATGGCTCAAATGGTTCAAATGGCTCTGAACACTATGGGACTCAACTGCTGTGGTCATCAGTCCCCTAGAACTTAGAACTACTTAAACCTAACTAACCTAAGGACATTACACACATCCATGCCCGAGGCAGGATTCGAACCTGCGACCGTAGCAGCAGCGCGGCTCCGGACTGGAGCGCCTAGAACCGCACGACCACCGCGGCCGGCCAAGCTCATAAGTTTTTGTCCCTGAACATTAATAGAGTTAGGACAGATTTAAAATCAGCAATGCTACGGAAGTTTATCTATGAGTCCGAAGCTGATATCGTTCTGCTACAGGAAGTGTGTATCTTAAGTTCTCATGTTTCAGGATTTCCAACAATTGTAAACACCGCGGCGGACGAGGGTATAGGTACGGCCATTCTATCACGCGAGGGAACCCCAGTGAGCAATATCGAAATTTTAGACGCCGGTAGAGGCACAGCTTGCCAAATTTTTGACGTCACCGTCGTCAATATCTATGCTCCATCTGGAACGACTCTAAAATCAGAAAGAGCTAAATTGTTTAAACAAGACATCATCTAGTTACGCCTCAACCCAACCAAGTTGATAATTAGTAGTGATTTTAACTGTGTGATCCACAGGAAAAATCAATCGCCAAACTTTAATTACTGTATGGAACTACATGATCTGGTGCGTCACCTGCAGCTGAAGGATGCGTGGGAACTAAAATTTCCTACCCTAGTAAAGCACACGTACCTGACCTCCAATGCATGTAGCCGTCTAGACCGTTTGTACATCTCTGAGAACATTTGCTACATGTTCTGGACGCCGATGTAATTCCGGCTAGTTTCTCCGACCACTGCGCCCTTTGTGTCACGACAAATCTGGCCAAAAAGCATACTAAATGGCATAGGATTCCGTGGAGCCTAAATGTTTCTATTCTCACCGATGCCGCGCTACGAGATGTCATCTCCACGACATGAGCGGATTGTCTCAAGCAGTGCTGCAGATATCCGAGCAAGATAGCCTGGAGGAATGTTGTGGTCAAACGGAAAATGCGATTATCATTAAAAAACTAGTTGGAAACGGGCTCAAGATGTCAAACGCACAGTTGATTTTTACCAGACAGTTCTTCGAGAGTTGTATGCGACTACGTCACCAACCATCACGCAACTGGCGACCATCAAACAAATAAAGGCGAAGCTTATAGGCATAAACCGAAAGCAGCTTGAAGGACTGAAGATCAGATCTAAAGCAAAGTCGCTTCAAGAGGACGAAATTACATCGCTGTATCACCTCATAAAACATCGTGCCAATCACAAGCGAGCTTTTATCGGGGAGCTGGACACGGATGATGGAATCCGTTTGACCCGACAGAGTGATATTCTTACTGCAGTTTACCGGTACTTCACTGATCTACACTCGCAATGTGATACATATGGCGATGACGGTCGCGAGATCGGGCGTGCTCTGCCCTCCGTAGTCACGCCTGCGGAGAACTCGGCGGTCGTAAACGATTTTGCTCAAGACGAAGTCCTTGAAATGATTTCTGGCTCACCATCAGATAAATCCCATGGCCCTGATCGATTGCCACGGGAATTTTATGTAAGTTTCCGGCCCATAATCGGACACGCATTTACAGATGTTCTCAATGAAGTGATGCGAGGGAGTGACGTGCCGGCCGAAATTAAGGAAGGTCGAATTGCGTTAATACCAAAATGCAAACACCGGAAAAGCTTAGATAACTTCCGACCGATTACTTTACCCAGTTTTGATTACAAAACCTTTGCCAGAGCACTCATTAGCAGATTGTCTTGATTAATGAAGCAAGTGATTCACAAACATCAATCATGCTCCCTGGTCGCACTATTATGACGCCCCTTTCGGAATATAGAGATGTAATAGCCATAGCGTCAGTCAATAACGTGAATCTCGCATTGCTGTTTATAGACTTTTGCAAGGCATGTGATCGCGTCCGCCACGAGTACCTCCTACAGCTACAGCAGCGGCGTGGTTTCCATCAAAGGCTTATTAATGTCGTGCAACATTTCGTCACGGGCATTACAACCAGAGTCAGCGTAAACGGATAGCTTACTCAGCCCATCGAGGTACAAAGAAGAGTGCTGCAAGGGAGTCCTCTCTCCATGACGTTATTTGTTTTATCTCTCGAGCCACTCTTACGTTCAATTCATGACAAACTAGCAGGCGTGTCGATCTCTGGGATGTCCTTCGTGGTTTGTGCTTACGCTGACGACGTCGGAGTGATACTGCGCAACGATGGAGAAGTATCAACCGTCAAGACGACCGTAGACGAGTACTGTCGTGTTTCCGGTGCTAAAATCAACGCCGATAAATGCACCTTTGTCAATATTCGAGGATTCGACGCAGTCATTGTACCTTGGGCGAAGCGTGTCGAGCCCACAACACTCTGGGGATGATTATCGACAACTGCCCGCTAAAAATGAATGCAAAAAATTGGAAGCAGGTCACCAATAAATGCAAGGTGCCATCTATGAAAGTAACTGGCGGTCCGTTGACATTCTCCAACGCATACGACTCCTCAGCAGTTATATCTTCAGTAAAGCGTACTATACGGCCCAAATATTTCCAGTCCCCAAGATGCAGGCCAAACACTCGATGAAAATCTCTAATAGATTTATCTGCCAAGGGCATCTGTTTAAAGTGAAATACACCACGCCGACGTCTTCCAGACAGGTCGGCGGACTCAACATGCCTGACATTAACCGAAAATGTAGGGCGTTATATATTAAACGAATCACCCACTTGTTGGACAAGGAACCTCTCGGCGTAACCAGTTGGCTCTTCCGAACCTTACAGCCCACCGATACGCACCCACCCATTGACGTAGGCAAAATACATTACAAACTACGACATGTCAAAAAGTTTTTTCTTGAAGTAAGCTATATAAATTGAATAATGTGGCCTGGAATAAAAAAACAAACATGAGCTCGGGCATGCGTTCAATGCCAACACAGCAAGATTTCTCGCCATGTCTCTGCACCGGTGGTCAAATTTCCAGACGCTCCTATTCATACTGATGTAGTAGGTCCGCTGCCCCCTTCAGAAGGACAATGTTACCTACTGACACTAATAGACCGACTCACGCGTAGGCTAGAAGCCATTCCGCAAGATAACATTTCTACTGACAAGGGAACCTCCCCATCGCACCCCCCTCAGATTTAGTTATAACTTGGCACAGTGGATAGGCCTTGATAAACTGAACACAGATCAATTGAGAAAACAGGAAGAAGTGGTCTGGAACTGAAAAAATAAGCAAAATATACAAACTTAGTAGTCCATGGGCCATATAGGCAACATCAAGGAGAACGTGAGCTCAGGAGCGCCGTGGTCCCGTGGTAGCGTGAGCAGCTGCAGAAGGAGAGGTCCTTGGTTCAAGTCTTCCCACGAGTGAAAATTTTACCTTCTTTATTTTTGCATAGTTATTATCTGTCCGTTCGTTCATTGACGTCTCTGTTCACTGTAATAAGTTTAGTATGTGTTTTGCGACCGCACCGCAAAACCGTGCGATTAGTAGACGAAAGGACGTGCCTCTCCAATGGGAACCGAAAACATTTGATCACAAGGTCATAGGTCAATCGATTCCCCCTCAGGAAAATACGTCTAATATATTCTATACGACACTGGTGACGGCATGTGCGTTACATGACAGGAATATGTTGTCGACCCACCTAACTTGTACACTTGGCGAATGGGTAAAAAGATTCTTCTACCTTGCCCGATTTAGGTTTTCTTGTGGATGTGATAATCACTCCCAAAAAAGTGATGAAAACATAAGAGTTTGTCACATAAATTGAAAATAAAAAATCAAAGTTTTCTCACGATGGATGATTTGAACCAAGGACCTTTCGTTCCGCAGCTGCTCACGTTACCACGAGACCACGGCGCTTCTGCGGTCCCAATCTCCTTGATGTTGCGTATCTTCCCATGAACTACTCAGTTTGTATATTTTGCTTATTTTTTCACAGTTCCACACAACTTCTTCCTGTTTTCTCAATTGATCTTTCAGTTTTTCAAGGCCTATCCACAGTGCTAACTTATAACCAAATCTGAGGGGGGTGCGATGGGGAGGTTCCCTTGTGAGACGCTAGCGACTGCATTTGTGTCACACTGAATCGCCCGTTTTGGTTGCCCGCTCCATATAACCATAGAAAGAGGACGGCAGTTCGAATCTGACCTATATTTTCCCAACTAAGTAAATTTTGGGGCTCATTGGATCACACAAGAAGTTACCACCCTGCCAGTAACGGCACGGTTGGCATCTCACGAAGGTCTTACCGACGACCCACCTGTTATTAAAAAGATGGACATCTCCAATAGCCCGGAATCCTATTGAACTGAAATACCCGAGTGTTCATTGGAAAGCAGTTTGGGACAACGTAAGTTTAACGGTCCACACTGCTCAGGTGGCATCCATATGGTATAAAGTGATAAACCGTATTATCCCTACTAATGACAGGTTGCATAGAATAGGCTTATGTGACAGTGATAAATGCGTCCGCTGTGGTCTGGTCGACATATTACGCCATCGCTTCACTTGTGGCGATCATCTCGTTAACTGAAAGTGGGTGCAGCAGAGGCTGGGCCTGATTACCCGCTGCACCCCAGCCAGCCACTGCACCGACATCCTGCTCTGGCCGGACACGAAACATTTTCCCGCTGCCAAGAACAACATCGTGATGTGCCTGTTAGGGCAGTGTGTGACACATACCATCATCCACAATAGTGAAGATAATCTCATTAGTTTCGAGGCTTATATGAGAACGGCACGCTGGAAGATGAAACGTTACCCAAATGTCAGGACGATGTTTGGTAACCTGTTTATTTCTACAATGGTTTACATAAGTTTACTGCTTGAACATTTAGCTATTTCTCGATATGATCACAATTTCTGTCGATGCATTTTTGTAGGCGCTGAAGCAGTTTTCGTATGCCCATGTCATACCAGCTCGCCGCCATGCTGTTCAGAAAGTTATGAACCTCTTTTTTCACCTCGTCGTCGGAGCTGAATCGCTGGGACCGCAGTTAACGCTGGCAGGTACTGTGAGACTCAGAAAAAACTCAAACATGGAAATTCAGAGTCGGAGAAGAAGAATGTTGAGCAAGAGCGTACACATTATCCATGACGACGCTCGCCCACACATCGCTCGGCAAACCGTTGCTCTCCTGCAACAGTTTCAGTGGAACATTATCACCCACTCACCCTATAGTCCTGACTAGACGCCCAGCGACTATCACCTGTTCCCTAGGTTAAAAGAACATTTGGCCGGAAAGCGATTCAGCTCCGACGACGAGGTGAAAGAAGAGAATCATAACTTTCTGAACAGCATGGCGGCAAGCTGGTATGACATGGTCATACAAAAACTGCCACAGCGTCTACAAAACTGCATCGACAGAAATGGTGATTGTGTCGAAAAATAGCTAAATGTTATAGCTGTAAACTGATGTAAACCATTGTAGAAATAAACAAGTCTATTCACTTATAAAAAAATAGACCTTACTTTTGGTATTACCCTCGTGATATGTCAGAGCTTTGTCGTGGATATTCCGGATTCCAAACCCTTAATTTATGTTTATTAACGTTTCCACCTAAATAGAAGTCGATTCGTCACTAAAGATAATATTTCCAATGAAATTTACGTCTTTATGCACTATGTGACATTTCGATACAAAAGTCGTTACGAGCAGTCCTATTATGTCTTTTAATTTTTGCATAGGGTTTGAGATGAAAACGTTCTTTTAACACATGGCAGTCACTTTTGGCGGTCTACCTCGAGAGAAACATGCCGTGTCGATTTTTTAGAACTGTCAATAAAGCTTTAACTCACTTGTTGTACAGCGTCGTAGACCTGAAGATTTTGTATGGCTTACCAAGCAGTCAGTTTCAGCGAATTACATGCATATATGATAGGCGTAGTGGTAAAATCTTTACGGTATTCAAAAATTACGTTGCGCAGTTGTCACAGACTTAGAGTCTTCAAATGAAAGCACGTTCGGGACAAGTGAAGGCTACACCTGTAGCCAGCGCTTGTGCTGGTGTGATTCATAGTAGTTTACCACGTTAGTGGAAACTTTATCAATTTTTTTACAAAATTAGACTAATGTTGCGTATGTAACTCGTATGAATAAGTTTTTGTTAATTTCCGAAGTCGTAAAATCCGTTTAGAAACATCCTGTTTGTTGTGATGAACACAACTTTTTTAAAAAAGTGGTAGCAACGAAATTTATTCCACCTATTAGGAACATGGCACTACACCGATGATTAGCATTACAGACCTGTACTTGCGCTGTGACTGAAAATTTAGTTCGAAGTAGCGTTACCACGAGGTGCAATCAGAGCCACTAGACGTCACGGCCTAGAATCAAAGATCTTATGAATATGCTTGCTTTGGAATATTCTGTCAAACGGTATATAAGCGCATCCACTTAGCGTCAAATGGGCGACATGTCAGTCGAATGGGCAAGCTAGGGAAGCAGTGGTATACACTATTCTTCGAAGAAGGCTTGGACAGCCCTCGCCACAGGCGGCCGGGTGTTGTCCTGCTGAAATATGGAATGTGGAACAGCCTGCATGAGGAGCGCCAAAGCATCAAACTTTGCGTTTGCCCGATATGGCGCTAAACAGTATGGTGTGCTAGATTGTGTTTACCACGGTGGAGTCGAACGCGTATGTGGCCGTCACTGTAGGACAAGATGAAGCGAGACTCGTCCGAAAACACTGCAGTCCATCTCTCAGTAGGCCAGTGGCGGCTTTCAGGCGCCCATCGCAGTCTGCTGCGTTGGTGAGTTCTGGTCTACATCTACATGTACATGGATACTCTGCAAATCACATTTAAGTGCTTGGCAGAGGGTTCATCGAACCACCTTCTCACTTACCTATTTTTCCAATCTCGTATAGCTCGCGGAAGGAATGAACACTGATCGTTCCTCCCTATGTAGGTCGGTGTCAACAAAATATTTTCGCATTCGGAGGAGAAAGTTGGTGACTGGAATTTCGTGAGAAGATTCCGTCGCAACGAAAAACGCCTTTCTTTTAATGATATCCAGCCCAAATCCTGTATCATTTCTGTGACACTTTCGCCCATATTTCGCGATAATAGAAAACGTGCTGCCTTTCTTTGAACTTTTCGATGTACTCCGTCAGTCCTATCTGGTAAGGATCCCACACCGCGCAGCAGTTTTCTAAAAGAGGACGGACAAGCCTAGTGTAGGCAGTCTCCTTAGTAGGTCTGTTACATTTTCTAAGTGTCCTGCCAATAAAACGCAGGCTTTGGTTAGCCTTCGCACAACATTTTCTGTGTGTTCCTTCCAGTTTAAGTTGTTCGTAATTGTAATACCTAGGTATTTAGTTGAATTTACGGCTTTTAGATTAGACTGATTTATCGTGTAACCGAAGTTTAGCGAGTTCCTTTTAGCACTCGTGTGGATGACCTCAGACTTGCCACTTTTCGCACAATTCAGATATCTTTTCTAAATCGTTTTGCAGTTTGTTTTGATCTTCTGTTGACTTTATTAGTCGATAAACGACAGCGTCATCTACGAACAACCGAAGACGGCTGTTCAGATTGTCTCCCAAATCGTTTATATAGATGAGGAACAGCAAAGGGCCTATAACACTACGCCAGAAATCACTTCTGTTTTACTCGATGACTTACCGTCAATCACTACGAACTGTGACCTCTCTGACAGGAAATCACAAATCCAGTCGCGTAACTGAGACGACATTCCATAAGCAAGCAATTTCACTGCGAGCCGCTTGTGTGGTACAGTGTCAAAAGCCTTCTGTAAATCCAGAAATACGGAAACGATCTGAAATCCCTTTGTCAATAGTACCCCGCAACTCATTTGAATAAAGAGCTAGTTGTGTTTCACAGGAATGATGATTTGTAAACCCATGTTGACTGTGTGTCAATAAACAGTTTCCTTCGAGGTAATTCATAATTTTCGAGCACCATATATGTTCCAAAATCCTGCTGCATATCGACGTTAACGATATGGCCCTGTAATTTAGTGGATTACTTCTATTACCTTTTTTGAATATTGGTGTGACCTGTGCAGCTTTCCAGTTTTTGGGTACGGATCTTTCGTCGAGTGGACGCTTGTATATGATTGTTAAGTATGGAGCTAATGCATCAGCATACTCCGAAAGAAACCTAATTGGAATACAGTCTGGACCAGAAGACTTGCTTTTATTAACAGTGGAAGCCGACGCAATGGTACGCTTGCCAGCAGTCGATTCCGCAGAGGATGGTGTCGAACCGACGACGCAGACATGTCCACACCCGTTGCAGTGCTCCAACGTCGCGCAAACACTCTGGAAAGATGTGTGTTGCCCGTTACTGACAAGAGGACAAGACGGCGGTCATCTCGCGTAGCGGTCACAGTGGGCACAATGTGTCGTCCAGTATCCTGTCGGCGTAGTGCAGACCGCCGGTTCCAGCTTTGGCGTATTGTTCCATCGTTGCATTTGGTTTATCGGACGTCAGGTAGCTTCAGCAAGATTACCATTAGTCATTCGTTAGACTGCCACTAGTCTGAGTTACCATCTTGTGAAGTGAGTGCAACTCTTGGCTGCCTACCTCATCGCTCGCGAAAGTGTTTGTTGCCGGACCTTCTCAGAGGTCGATTCCTGGAGCACCCTCTGTGGTCCCTTGGTTCCTGTAAAACATAAGAGTTCTAAAAGGAGGTCTGATGACCAGTAGTTCAGTGTTATGCTCCTTCAGCCCACGCCTTCTGCTGTGTTTGTAGTGACTTACCTTTAATACGAGGGGCGTTCAGAAAGTAAGCTCCGATCGGTCGCGAAATGGAAACATGAAAATCCGATAAAGCTTTGCACAGATGTGTTGGGTAGTGTCTCTAGTATAACCCCAGTTAGCATCACGTCGCTCTTCTCATTTCTGAGCTCGCAGTGAGTGCGTAAAGATGTCTAGAAAATAGTGTCTGCCGCCAAGTACGAGGGCCTGGTGAGAAATTTCGCCTGAAGCTATGCAGCTAACATTACATAACTGTCGTGCTGTTTCGTCTTCAAGACAATTCTCAGCCGCATTCTGCAGGGGCAATGAAGATGCTCCTGCATCGTTTGCAAATGGAAATGTTAGATTACCCACAATACAGTCCGCAATTGCCTCCCCCTGAGTTTCATCTCTGGTCACATGAACCGCTGTCTTTGACGACAACATTTTGACACAGACAACGAGGTGTAGGCCAGCGTGGAGAATTGGTGGAAAGCACTGGCGGCTGCCTTCTATGATGAGGCTATTGAAAAGTTGGTACAACGCTATGACAAAAGTCTAAGTCAGAACGGCGACTACGTAGAGAAGTAGCTGAAAGGTGTAGCTAATTGTTACAAGTAAAACATTTCTGATGTTCACTGTGGTTTCAATTTGGCAATCAATCGGAGCTTACTTTCTGAACAGGCCTCGTATTTCAATACCTGTAAGTTGTAAATTGCAGCGAGTTCTTAAACAATTGTTAATTTATTGCCATTCTTGGCTTGTAAGTCCTTTAGCCGTGATTGTGGTCGCTTGCCTTAAAATTCTAATTTGGTATTTGTATTTACGCAGTAAGCCTTTAAAACCTTATTTACTGCCATTCCTGGCGTCTGATGCCTTGTGCTGTGTTTGTGGCGACTTGCCTTCAATATTGCAATACCTGTAATTTGTAAGTTGCAGCGGGTTTTAAACAGCTCTTAATTTATTGCCTTTCCTGGCTTGTAAGGACTTCTGCCCACATCACAGAGCCCTAATTTTAAAACATTATCTGTTGTATCTGAATTTAATGGTGATTTGCTAACTTGTAACTCAATGAAAACACTATTATTTACACAGTTGTTTGTTCCTTCATTAATACCGTGTGGTATTCTTTATTTTTTGTTGAGTCTGGAATTACTGGTTTAAAATAAATTGTGCGTAACTGTAAAGGGCAACCAATAGTAACTTATTACGGCTTCGTCCACAATCGTAACCGAATCCTACCTTCCCCTTAGCCGGCCGCGGTGGTCTCGCGGTTCTAGGCGCGCAGTCCGGAACCGTGCGACTGCTACGGTCGCAGGTTCGAATCCTGCCTCGGGCATGGATATGTGTGATGTCCTTAGGTTAGTTAGGTTTAAGTAGTTCTAAGTTCTAGGGGACTTATGACCACAGCAGTTGAGTCCGATAGTGCTCAGAGCCATTTGAACCATTTTACCTTCCCCTTACTACCAGGTTTCACATTGCTTCTGAGTGTTTCACTTTTCACAAGCAGTAGTGTATGATTACGAGTGTTGAGCTGCAGAGAAAAGACGAGGGCCTTTTACTGATATTGTACCTCGACTAGAACGTAGCCGACGTGTCTCCACTTTGCCGGCTTTATGTACCTGTCGGCAGAGTGCGTGCCGCTATGCGGATCCCCAATTATTGCCATGCGTTGCCCATCACCGCACGGCGCGCAAGGCGCGTAATCAAAGTGCTGGCTATTTAACAGCCTTTAATCAACGCGGAAGCCTGACCAACGGACCTGAAACAATGTGTTTACAGTCTGTTCGTGGCCCACGCTTTGTCGCATACGCCAACCCGGCGGCATGTACAGACCTTCCGGAAGTGTTTGAATGACTAAAATACGCAGCCCGATCAACGAGTTTCGAACGGCTACCTATTAACAGGTTGATTCCCACTTCGTGTAACGGTAGTCTCACTGGGTATTGTTCTAATGAGAGGGAGTTTTCGGACTTCACTCAATTCTCCTAGCGAAATCGCTATCACTTGACACTGCAGCAGCTAACGACGAGGAAGTAGTAGGTTCGAGTGTGGGTGGTGAAGTAAACTTTCGTGTACTGTATTTTCCCATAGTGTAAAGCCGCGCACTCACGGGACGATGCAGCTAACGTTGACGTGGACGCGGACGGGACATCCGACATCACGAGTGACAGCGTCGTCTACACAAGAGACGAGCTGGCAAACGTGATTTCCGCTCTCGACGCTCTCCAGTGCCCATTGTCGCAAAGCACACAACTTTCTTTACGCAAATACACGAGCGTAAAACAGCTGCGCTAACTCTGTTAGTGACTGCCGAAGAAGAGCAGAGAAAACTGCTATGAAGATTCTGGACTCGTCAATGGCTCGAACAGCCGATTGCTGGTAGAGCAACATTACAGAATGCTATACAACAATCTGATAGTACAAACTATTCGTTTACTCAATTGCATTTTCAGTCCGTTCTCGGTTTTAAATTAAATGTAGTTCAGATACAGTGTCCAGTGTAGGTTTCTGCATGCATAATAACCATATTCTGGGTGTTGCTTTGACTACCAACACTCTGAAATAACGTACTCCGTCACAAAGATTTCAAGATCAATATTCGTTTCGTAATTTCATTAGAATTGAAAACGAGATTTTCCACAGCTCCTACGCATCACTGTAAAACATATTTGGCAGCAAGATACAAGTATGAGTCAGCCCACAAACTCAGAGACATACGTGTATATATATTTTATAGAAAGTTTCATAATAGCAGTAACTTCCAGCGCGTAACTTATGTTTACTTTCTGACAGGTTGGCAGTCACGTTGAGATTTATGGCCATTGGGGAAACATTCCAGTCATTGGCCTTTCCAACAATAATTACAGAAAATACATTATTCATAATAAATAACATCCACTTTTGGGATAACGCCTCTGTGAAATAACTAAGAAAGACCAGAATAAAACACTAGAATATTTTAGAAAATAATTGGTGAAAAAGAAATGATGGAAGGAGGTGAATGTGAACATTTACGTTTCACATAATGGCTCAAAGCTCACGAAAGTAACTGTGATACATTTTCGACACTGTACCTACAGATATCATTATTTGATATTCAAAATGCAAACCATACCAAAAAGATGCGCTTTTGATACATCACTGTTGTACCGTAGCATTGAAACCGTATACTTTAAAAGTACACAAGTTATAACATTAAAACAATTTTCGAGAGATGGCTCTAGCACTATGGGTCTTAACATCTGAGGTCATCCGTCCACTAGACTTAGAGCTACTGAAACCTAACTAAGCTAACGACATGACACACAGTCGTGCGCGAGGCAGGAGTTGAACCTGTGACCGTAGCAGCAGCGCGGTTCCGGGCTGAAGCGCATAGAACCGCTCGGCCACAACGGCCAGCCCACTAGCTCCTCGTCCTATTTAGTTATTACGTCTCGCGAGAGGACGGCTTAAGGGAACGTAGTGACGTAATATCTTGGTTCAAATACCGTACGTTTCCACAGAGTTTCCCACAATAAACGCACGTGACACTGTTGATGTTTATCTGTTAGGTAACATGGTTAAGCTTCGCAGCCCATAACGGTCATGATTTTCCACGTAGCTAGACTCAAATAGATATTTTAAATAAACAAATGGTTCAAATGGTTCTCAGCACTATGGGACTCAACATCTGAGGTCATCAGTCCCCTAGAGCTTAGAACTACTTAAACCTAACTAACCTAAGGACATCACACACATCCATGCCCGAGGCAGGATTGGAACCTGCGACCGCAGCGGTCGCGCGGTTCCAGACTGAAGCGCCTAGAAGCGCTCGGCCACACCGGCCGGCGATAGCGCGTCATTGGAACATAAACTCAGATTATTAAAAGATGCGGAAAGTGTTCGGTCGTGTTCTTTTCGATGGAATCGCCCAGGTATTTGCCTGCAAAAATTCAGGGAAAATCACGGGACACCTTAATCGGGACGACTGGACAGGAATTTGAACCGACATCCTCTCGAATACGAGTCCAGTGTACCACGTCGTTCGGTGAACAGAGCAGACAGCACACTACAGGAAGAAAGGTCTCAGAACAAGGGAAACACCTACAGAAAAATTTAAAACAGGCATATGTGAACTTATATGCGACTCTTGTCAGTCAGTGTACGCAGGGCAAAAATGAAAAACATTAAAACAAGATATTCGGAATACATCAGTGCACCCAACCAGAGGTCGCCAAACAAAATGACGAGCGCGGGTAGCTGCATCATTCTGTACAATACCTGCAAGCCGCAACGAACAATTTACGAACATAGGCGAAAAACTAAATTTCATGTGTGAGTGGCAGGCAACTCTCAAATAAAACGAGGACAATCAACAAACTTATTTACTAAAATAATTATCAAGGAAGTTGACTTCAGCTAAAACCAATCAGCAAAATACGGTTGTGAGTTTTGAGAAACTGACAGCTTTCACGTTCCTTGTAGTGGCCATTTTCGTAGCAGATGTGTACAAATTGCAGTTGTTTCAAAGAAAATGCCTTATTTGCATGCTGCACTTCAAAATATTTATTTTTATTTATGCACCCAGACAGGTTTCGCCTTTTTTACAAGGCATCTTCAGTGGGTGTCAGGTAACTTCTAATTCATTGCATATAAGCAAACTGCTTTTTCTCACCTAGCAACCAGGTGGACATCTTACAGTTCACTGTTTACGTTACACATCACATTACAGTGATGTGTAACGTAATCAGTGAACTGAAAGTGAACTGTAAGATCACATTACAGTGATGTGTAACTTAAACAGTGAACTGAAAGTGAACTGTAAGATTTCCGCCTCGTTGCCAGATGAGAAAAAGCAGTTTGCTTAGATGCAATGAATTAGAAGTTACCTGACACCTACTGAAGATGCCTTGTAAAAAAGTCGAAACTCGTCTGGTTGCATAAATAAAAATAAAAATTTCGATGAGAAGCATGCAAAAAAGTCATTTTCTTTGAAACAGCTGCAATTTATGACAGCTTTCAGTATATCAATTTGATTTGTTATTGCTGCACCCAGTCAAGAGAATTATTTTCAGTTTTTATTAGTCCATTATGGTCGATGTGCTCATTTAACATATTTCACCTTCGAAAATACTCAGAGAAATTAGTTATTCCGAGCATTGATGTCTTACCAGCGACAAATTTCTACAGTTCCTTAAACATCAGATAAGCAGCGATAAAATTGCCCAAGTTTTCGTTCTCAGTGCTTCTCATTTAACAAGTAATTTAGCTGCAAATCAATGAACTGCAACTGTAACTCAATTGACGTGTCATCAAAGTTAAAATCCAGTCGATTCTGGCAGAGAAGAACGTCATTCTCACTTTTGTCAAGATCCTAAACAATCTCCATAAATGCTTCTTCAAGTCCCAAATACTTCGTTTCGGAAAATCGAAGTTTACAACTTCGGTTATTTTAGCACATAGGTCTTTGAAATTGTGAAAATGAGTTTTACTTCAAACAGTAACAGCATTGTCCGAAATCCTCTGACAGTTCTGAAGTTTCAAGTTCAGTTCATTCACGTGGGATGTGACGTCGAGCAAGAGTTACAACTTCGACAGACAGACAGGATCTGACAGTTATGGAAAAGTTCCCTGTTTTTCAATGAGGAAAACATCCGTTTCGGAGCTTATAAGAACTAACCAAGACTTAACTGCAGCCTAAGTACCTCACTACTGTGTGACAAGGCAGGTAATAGAATACAGAATCAACTTCTTTAAGAAAATCCTGGAACCGACGCCGACTTAGTGCGTGTGCCTGAACGAAGTTCACTGCAGAAATGATCGTTTTTAATATACCAGAAAAATTTAGTTATTCCCACGGAGTGCTTGCTGATGTATAGTGTAGTGTGTGAACAGAGCGCCCGGAACTTGTAGATCTTCCAACTGAGTGATGATCACTGAATATACTAAATATTATAGGTCTTCGCGCACGTGAACGTAACCTGGTATTCTAAACATAACACTTATATTTAAATTGCATCAGATCGTCTCGTATTCAGTGTACGTTTTATCAAGCAAATTTAAATTCCGTTGGCAGGCCCGATTAGCTGAAGTCATAGTCCGCATCTGGCCCACGGCCGTAATTCATTGACCGCTGTTCAGTGACAGCCATGTATCGCAGTTGCTGACCACCCAACTAAAACGGAAACATATTTAAGAATATTAAAAACCAGCCACAGCCTGTACTGATGAAGAAAAATTCTGCTTTAGCAGAAGGAAAGCAAATTACAGACGACTACGCGACACTATGCAAACCCACACTGTTTACGACTCTGAGGCGCCTTGCCACGGTTCGCGCGGCTGCCCCATAGGAGGTTCGAATCCTCTCTCGGGCATTAGTGAGTGTGTTGTCCTTGGCATAAGTTAGTTTAAGTTTAAGTAGTTCAAAAATGGTTCAAATGGCTCTGAGCACTATGGGACTTAACTACTCAGGTCATCAGAGAACTTAGAAATACTTAAACCTAACTAACCTAAGGACATCACACACATCCATGCCCGAGGCAGGATTCGAACCTGCGACCGTAGTGGTCACGCGGTTCCAGACTGTAGCGCCTAGGACCGCTTGGCCACACCGGCCGGCGATTAGGTAGTGTGTAAGCCTAGGGTCCAATAACCTCAGCAGTTTGGTCCCATAGTAACTTACCACAACTTCCCAAATTTCCAAACTATTTAACACATCAAAGGAGCTGCACAGAAAGAACAGTGACTTGGTTTTAACGGATGTCGTCACATTTGCGATAATTAGTAACTCTTTAATGCAACTGGATATTTAAAAAAGCAGGGAAAAGTACATCTACACCTGTGTACTGGCGTTACCATTTAACATCTTTGAGCACACTCGCAAGACAGGTAAAATTCAGAATGAATTTCTCACTCTGCGTCAGCGTGTAGGCCGTAATGACATTCCCTGATAGATTAAAACTGTCTGTCGCATAGGAGCGCAAACCTGGTTGAGAGCTGGTTGTCAAGGAAGGCAGGATTCGGTTACGATTGTGGACGGGCCCGTAATCAGTCACTATTGGTTCCATTTTGCAATTACACACATTTATTTTTAAAATGGTAATTCCAGACTCAGATATAAATAAAGATATCACGTGTTATTAATGAAAGAATAAACAACTGTATATTTAATGGTGCTTTCAGTGCGTTACAATTTACCAAATAAGCGTGAAATACAGACACAGCAAATAATCCAGAATGAGATTTTCACTCTGTAGCGGAGTGTGCGCTGATATGAAACTTCCTGGCAGATTAAAACTGTGTGCCCGACCGAGACTCGAACTCGGGACCTTTGCCTTTCGCGGGCAAGTGCTCTACCAAGCTACCGAAGCACGACTCACGCCCGGTACTCACAGAGCACTTGCCCGCGAAAGGCAAAGGTCCCGAGTTCGAGTCTCGGTCGGGCACACAGTTTTAATCTGCCAGGAAGTTTCACAGCAAATAATGTTTTAAAGACAAGCCAATATGATACCAATAAGAATTTTAAGGCAAGTAACCACAGTCACGGCTGAACGCCTTCAACGCCAAGAACGGAAATTATGAAAAAATTTAACAAACACACTGTAAAACAGCAATGCAATAGCAAAGGTTAATTTGAAAAGACAGGCAACTGATCACCAAACGGGTGAGACAAAATGACTAATGATAATCTTGCTGAGGCTACATGACGCCAAATAAACCAAGTGCAAAGATGTAAAAATACGCCAAAGTGGGAATTCGCGGTCTGGACTCCGTCCACAGAATACCGTGCTTAGAGCGCCAGAGTAGAAGAATCGCCAACCAACCTACAATCAAGAAAGCTGTCGAAACTACACGCCTCACAGGACAGCAGTGGCAAGGCGAGGAGACATACACTGCCCTTGCATACACTAATCCCCAGGGCAGGTAACTGGGGCATTAGCGGCCACGAGGCAGGAAAAATACCGCTGGTTGAATTTAACAAATTGTAACAAGTTGAACGCAGTAGAAAGTAATAAGATGTCGAGGAAAGCTAATCAGATCCGACTTAATGAAGCACTCCACTCGCTGCTCTTCACCTCGGCAACACTACGAGCAGCAACACGAACCCAAGTCACTGGAGAATCGCAAGATCTCACAATGGTGAGGTTTCTCTACTTGAATCCAAATGCACTCAACTTAAAGCTTGCAGGATCCGGTTTACGACGAGGTCGTGCATCCTCGTGGCCACAGGCCTTCGATCTGGCAGTCCATGTGCACCACCAGCGGTCCCGGTGTGATCTCACACTGTGCAGACCTGGCTCAACCGCTCACTGGCACGACCCAGAAGAACCATGACGTCGCTCCATAGAAAGGGACACAGTTACTACATATCGATAACCGCCGCTGCCGCCACTCGTGGACAGGCAACGGTTGCGAAAACATGTGGCGCCACTCAACACGAGAAGAGGACAAACAACCGCAACCATGTCAACTATCGATACGGTCGGGCCTGCAACAGAGGACGGAGAACTACAAACAGCACCAACGCGACCCGCAGCATGGCTCACTGGTACCAAGCCTTTCATGGGCAATCTACTTACTGACTGAGCTATTTGGGTACGACCCGCGATCTGCCCTCACAGCCTTACTAGCAGCAGCTCTCCTGCTTACCGTGCACTGCTTTAAAGATAGTAGAGAGATTTTGGCAGAAATAAAGCTATGAGGGTGGCTCGTCGGTGGTAAGAACACTGCTCATGAGAGGTGTCAGTTTCGGCTACAGATACGACACACAGCTCTAGCCTCCAATCTGGCAATGAACGAAACACAACATTAATCTGTTGGCGGCAGAGAATGATAATACAATTAACTACGAAACACTTACTAGTGATCTGTAAAACTTATTATTACTTGGCAGAGAACCGGCTTTTGGCTTCTCAGACCACTTCAGGTGGAATATCGAAAACACTGATAAATTTACCCGCATCTTACAAAGATACAGGATTATTAACACAAAAGATGCAAAAGGTAAATGGTTCAAATGTCTCTAACCACTATGGGACTTAACATTTGAGGTCATCAGTCCCCTAGACTTAGAACTACTTAAACCTAACTCACCTAAGGACATCACACACATACGTGCCCGAGGCAGGATTCCAACCTGCAACCGCAGGAGCCGCGTGGTTCCAGACTGAAGCGCCTAGAACCTAGAACCGCTGCAAAAGGTAAAAATGATCACATAGCGGGTGTTCAGATAGGACGTATTACATTTTTGTCTAGCGTAAATATTTACATGACTTAAAAGGGGGATCATATTGTTTAATCATGTACACTTTCAAGCTACGAGGAACGTTCAGTAAGAAAAGCAATTAATTTTTTTCCTCTTTTAATTTCGGTTACAATATTCGGAATTTGCTGTGGGAATATTCCAGGTTCAGCCCCTATAGCTTCATGAAGTTTCGACAGGTGGCCGCGGTAACCGTAGCCTTCAACATGTAGTCCGAAACGGAGGTGAGTTCCAAGCAGGTAACTGTCATTGAGTTTCTTTTGATGGAAAACCAGAGCATCGGAGATATCCGTAGGCGCTTGCAGAATATCTACGGAGACTTGCTAGTGACCGAAAGCAATGTGAGTCGTTGGGCGAGGCGTCTCCCATCATCGCAACGAAGTCGATCAAACTTGTTCAGCGTGTAGGATGATCTCACACTGCTGATATTCCTGCAACGTGTAACGTGCGGACACTCTTACTCGTGGTGATCGACGGACCGAAAACACCTTGACGTCTCTGTTCGTAGTACTGACAATTCGTCCACCATTTGGGGTACTTAAAGATGTCTGCTCTCCGGTTTGCTCGCAACCTAACAGAAGAACATAAAGAGCAATGAAGGACCATCTGATCGTGACAATTTTTTGTCGAATGTACTCACATACGATGAAACGTTGGTTCATCACTTCGAACTGGAAACAAAACAGCAATCCATGGATTGGCACTATATCACCTCTCCGAAGAAAACCTCCAAAGCCGCACCCTCAGCTGGTAATGTCCTGGCGACGGTCTTCTGCGACTGTGGAGGGGTTATTCTGCTTTATGTCTTCCCTCCAGGTAGACGGATAAACGCTGAAGTGTATTATGATTCCTGTAGGAAACTGAAGAAAAGACTTCACCGTGTTCGTCGCCACAAAAGTGCAAACGAACTTACTTTTCTCCACTACAACTCAATGCCTCACACAAGGCTGCGCACCCCAGAGGAGGTTACAACATTTAATTGGATGATTTTTCTGATCCAACGTACAGGCGGATCTCACACCTTCCATCTTGCCCAATAAAGGATGCACTCTGCGGGAAGCAGTACGAGGATGATGGGTGGCGGGAGAGAGGGGAGGGGGGGGGGGTTATTGATGCCACAAGACACTGACGCCGACAGGCGACCAGCGGTATGGTGCCATAGGGGCGTGCAGGCCCTCTCAGTAAGGTGGCTTAAAGCAGTCGCCTTGAACGGAGATTACGTGGAAAAAGAGGGATTTTGTAGCTAGAAGAGTGGGGAAAAATGTGGTGTAGTGAATCCTTGAACAAAGCCAACCTGCAATCAAAAACAAAATGTGTTGCAGTCCTTATTGAACGCTACTCGTCGACGGGTATCTGTAACAGTGTCCCATTTACTTGATTTATCATTTTGATCGTCTGTAAACAGGTCTGCTAAGAGATCAGATAGCAGTTTCCATTTCTTTAAAATGCCCGATGTATATACACTACTGGCCATTGATATTGCTGCACCAAGAAGGAATGCAGATGATAAACGGGTATTCATTGGACAAATATATTACACTAGAACTGACATGTGATTGAGAAATCAGTACCCAGAACAACCACCTCTGGCCGTTATAACGGTCTTGATACGGCTCGGCATTAATTCAAACAGAGCTTGGATGGCGTGTACAGGTACAGCTGAACATGCAGCTTCAGCACGATACCACAGTTCATCAAGAGTAGTGACTGGCGTATTGTGACGAGCCAGTTGCTCGGCCAACATTGACCAGACGTTTTCAGTTGGTGAGAGATCTGGAGAATGTGCTGGCCAGGGCAGCAGTCGAACATTTTCTGTATCCAGAAAGTCCCGTACAGGACCTGCAACATGCGGTCGTGCATTATCCTGCTGAAATGTAGGGTTCGCAGGGATCGAATGAGGGGTAGAGCCCAATGGCACCCCATACCGTCACACCGGGTGATACGCCAGTATGGCGATGACGAATACACGCTTCCAATGTGCGTTCACCACGATGTCGCCAAACACGGATGCGACCGTCACGATGCTGTAAACAGAACCTGGATTCATCCGAAAAAAAGACGTTTTGCCATTCGTGCACCCAGGTTCGTCGTTGAGTACACCATCGCAGGCGCTCCTGTCTGTGATGCAGCGTCAAGGGTAACCGCAGCCATGGTCTCCGAGCTGATAGTCCATGCTGCTGCAAACGTCATCGAACTGTTCGTGCAGATGGTTGTTGTCTCGCAAACGTCCCCATCCGTTGACTCAGGGATCGAGACGTGGCTGCACGATCCGTTACCGCCACGCGGATAAGGTGCCTGTCATCTCGTCTGCTAGTGATGCGAGGCCGTTGAGATCCAGCTCGGAGTTCCGTATTACCCACCTGAACCCACCGATTCCATATTCTGCTAACAGTCATTGGATCTCGACCAACGCGAGTAGCAATGTCGCGATACGATAAACCGCAATCGCGATAGGCTGCAATCCGACCTTTATCAAAGTCGGAAAACTGATGCTACGCATTTCTCCTCCATACACGAGGCATCACAACAACGTTTCACCAGGCAACGCTGGTCAACTGCTGTTTGCGTATGAGAAATCGGTTGGAAACTTTCCTCATGTCAGCACGCAGCGCGATATATATATATATATATATATATATATATATATATATATATATATATATATATATATATATATATAAGTGAAATGTAACACCAAATTCTTTTCTCTTCTTTGTTTTATTATTTGTCTAATGGTGAATACATTATCCATGCACGAATACTTTCCCCAAACTCAACAGATCGGCTGAGTTCATTTCCAAACAATCTACCGTAGCTTCCCAATCTGTTACTTATTACTTTAGTACAGATTTTATAGCCTACATTCATGACACTGATTTGTCTATAATTTTCGCGGTTTTTGCGATTTCTTCTTTTGAAAGGATTTGTCAGTACTTAACTAACAGAGACAGAGAGAGAGAGGTGTTTGACAATTTCAACATTTATTTAGTAGATGTAAATTTCTTAATTTTCATATTATACCACCATACTTATAACCTCCACATTCACTCCATTTAGCCGGCCGGAATGGCCGAGCGGTTCTAGGCGCTACATTCTGGAACCGCGCGACCGCTACGGTCGCAGGTTCAAATCCTGCCTCGGGCATGGATGTGTGTGATGTCCTTAGGTTAGTTTGGTTTAAGTAGTTCTAAGTTCTAGGGGACTGATGACCTCAGAAGTTAAGTCCCACAGTGCTCAGAGCCACTCCATGTAATCCATTTCGGAAACTGAGAATTCGACCATTTTTGCATGTTTACTGGCAAAATAACAGTCCCAAGAATTCCAGGGTTTTCGAGCATTTTTCTATTTAAATAATACACACATCAAAAAAAGTTTTGCAGAGCCTCGATACCGAGAGTTTCGGCACCTGTACAGAAAGTTGGAATATATATCAACATAAATATCATTTCCACCCTTTTTATTGCACCTGAAAACCACACATTGCATTTTGTACCACCATATAGCGAGACCTTCAGAGGTTGTGGTCCAGACTGCTGTACACTCTGGTACCTCAAATACCCAGTACCACGCGTCATCTTGCATTGATGCATGCCTGTGTTCGTCGTGGCGTACTATCCACAAGTTCATCAAGGTACTGATGGTCTAGATTGTCCTCAACGGCGATTCGGCGTAGATCCCTCAAAGTGGTTGGTGGGTAACGTCGTCCATAAACAGCCCTTTTCAATCTATCCTAGGCATGTTCGATAGGGTTCATGTCTGGAGAACATGCTGGAAATTCTAGTCGATCGATGTCGTTATCCTGGAGGAAGTCATCCACAAGATGTGCTCGATGGGGGCGCGAATTGTCGTCCATGAAGACGAATGCCTCACCAATGTGCTGCCGATATGGTTGCACTATCGCTCATCTCCGACAATTGTCTGATTGAAGGCATTTGGGACACTCATCGGTGTTCAAAAAGTGATGCTAATCCTGAGCAGTCCATTCTTCTTGTTGTTGGGCCCATCTGTAACGCGCTGCGTGGTATCGTGGTAGCAAAGATGGACATCGCCTTGGACGTCGGGAATGAATGGTTCAAATGGCTCTGAGCACTATGGGACTTAACATCTGAGGTAATCAGTCCCCTAGAACGAGAACTAATTAAACCAAACTAACCTAAGGACATCACACACATCCATGCCCGAGGCAGGATTCGAACCTGCGACCGTAGCGGTCGCTCGGCTCCAGACTGTAGCGCCTAGAACCGCACGGTCACTCCGGCTGGCTCGGGAATAAAGTTGCGCATCATGCAGCCTATTGCGCACAGTTCGAGTCGTAACGCGACGTCCTGTGCTTGCACGAAAAGCATTATTCAACATGGTGGCGTTGCTGTTAGGGTTTCTCCGAGCCATAATCCGTAGGTAGCGGTCATCCAGTGCAGTAGTAGCCCTTGGGCGGCATGAGCGAGGCAGCCATCGACAGTTCCTGTCTCTCTGCATATCCTCTATGTCCGAACAACATCGCTTTGGTTCTCTCCGAGACGCCTGGACTCTTCCCTTGTTGAGAGCCCATCCTGGCACAAATTAACAATGCGGACGCGATCGAACCGCAGTATTGACCGTCTAGGCATGGTTGATTTACAGACAACTCGAGCTGTGTACCTCCTTCCTGTTGGAAGACTGGAAGTGATCGGCTGTCGGACCCCCTCTGTGTAATAGACGCTGCTCACGCATCATTGTTTACAACTTTGGGCGGGTTTAGTGACATCTCTGAACAGTCAAAGGGACTGTGTCTGTGATACAATATCCACAGTCAACGTCTCTCTACAGGAGTTCTGGGAACCGGGGTGATCCACAAGTTGATTTACGTGTGTATAAATATTGTATAAAGTCATGCACTAGGTCTGCGACCATAATCATAATAATCTGAAGTTCTCCTTTCAGGCAGACTGGCTCACAGTGGTAAAAGTCAAATATGAAACAAGGATTGACTTTATTGCTGATAGGACGCGTTTCGTAGACTAGTCTGGGAGTGCTTGTTTTACATATTACTTGAAACGTGCTGTTATTGCTCCAGGATATAAAAATTCCGAGAGGAATAATATGAGCAATAAAGTCATTCCTTGCCAGATGTTTGACTTTAAGCATTGCCATCCAGCCAGCCTGATTGATTGAATTTCACATATTTCTTTGAATAAAAAATGTTAAAAGTGATATTTCTTTCATCTGATATGATTACAATGTAAGAATTGTCGGACTTTTTCCTTTATCTGTTTTATGAAACATTGCATCTTGGCAAATTTCTTGGTTCTAGGTCACCGGCAAGTACCCTTCAGGTTTTGATGCATGAGATTAAGAGTATAAAAATTTATTATGTAAGTAACTATACGTTTTAGCTGCAGAAGCTTAGCTTACATCTGTTACACCACCAAGGTCCTATAGGCCTTAGTATGACGTAAGTGTCAACGTGATACGGCTACCAGTTCCTGAGAAATTGGGGTCTTAACATACAAACGGACTGACAAAACTAAACTAAACTTTGCCCAAGCAGGCCACGAATGCCCAACGGTACCGACCGCCCGCCATGTCATCCTCAGACCACATGCGTCACTGGATGTGGGTGTGGTGGGGCATGTGGTCAGCACACTGCTCTCGCAGCCGTATGTCAGTTTACGAGACCGGAGCCGCTACTTCTCAATCAAGCAGCTCCTCAGTTTGACTCCCACGGGCTGAGTGAAGCCCGCTTGCCAACAGCGCTCGGCACACCGGACGGTCGGTCACCCATACAAGTGCTAGCCCATCCGGACAGCTCTTAACTTCGGTGATCCTACGGGAACCGGTGTTACTACTGCGGGCAAACACACGGTCTGATTACGAATGAAAAAAATGTTTCTTTGGCGCGATATAATTAAAAATCAACAATTTTTTTCCTTTGGTTGTACTATGAAAGCTTGTTTCTTGCCACATTGCATGATTGTGGGCCAGCAGGAAGTCTCTACAGGTTTTGATGAGCGAGTATCAGAGTATCAAAATATGTGAGAAAATGGCCATATATTTTGACTGCATTGTCGTAGAACCTTCAGTTTCTTACATAGCCAAGAGACCATCGATCTTAATACACTCATGCTCATAAATTAAGGATAAACTGCCTATTGGCTTCTGTCTCAGGTTCTTCGGCCGACGTTCATCTAACCCGAGACAGAAGCCAATAGGCAGTTTGTCAACAAGTGGCCACGAAAGCCTTAACAATTTTGTAAATTAAGGATAATTGCAGAATGTGGTGCCACAGATCGTGGCACTACACAAAACTGGCGCTAATAGCATAGGCACATACGAAACACACACGACACAGGTCTTTAAGGCCACGGTATTGGTGATAAGTTGAGAAAACCATCCCGAAACACATGTGCTACAAAATGCCACTGTTTCCTGCGCATGTACCCCGACATCAATGTGGGATATGATCAGCATGCACACGTACATAAGCTGCACAACGGGTTGGCATACTCTGGATCAGGTGGTCGAGCAGCTACTGGGGTATAGCCTCCCATTCTTGCATCAGTGCCTGTCGGAGCTCCTGAAGTATCCTAGGGGTTTGAATACGTGCAGCGATACGTCGACCGAGAGCATCCCAGCCGTGCTCGATGGGGTTTAGGTGTGGAGAACAGGCAGCCTACTCCATTCGCCTGATATCTTCTATTTCAAGGTACACCTCCACGATGGCCGTGCGTTATCAGCAATCAGGAGGAAGGTGGGACCCATTGCACCCCTGAAAAGGCGAACATACTGGTGCAAAACGACGTCCCGGTACACCTGATCTGTTACAGTTCCTCTGTCAAAGACATGCAGAGGCGTACGTGCACCAATCATAGTCCCACCCCACACCATCAAACCACGACCTCCATACAGGTCCCTTTCAAGGACGTTAGGGGGTTGGTATCTGGTTCCTGGTTCACGCCAGATGAACACCCGGCGAGAATCACTGTTCAGACTATACCTGGAGTCGTCCGTGAACATGACCTGGGACCACTGTTCCAATGACCTTGTACTGCGTACTTGACACCAGGCTTTATGGGCTCTCCTGTGACCAAGGGTTAGTGGAATGCACCTTGCAGGTCTGCGAGCAAGTAAACCATATCTGTTCAGTCGTCTGTAGACTGTGTGTCTGGAGTCTACTGTTGCAGTGGCTGCGGTAAGGTCCCGAGGATGGCTACCTGCAGTACTCCGTGGCTGCCTGCGGGCACTGATAGTGAAATATCGGTCTTATTGTAGTGTTGTACACTGTGGACGCCCCGTACTGTAGCGCCTGGACACGTTTCCTGTCTGCTGGAATCGTCGCCATAATCTTAGGTTCACACTTTGTGGCACACGGAGGGCCCGTGCTACGACCTGCTGTGTTTGACCAGCCTCCAGTCGCCCTAGTATTCTACCCCTCATAACGTCATCAATATGTGTTCTTTGAGCAATTTTCAACCCACAGTCACCATTACCACGTCTGAAAACGTCTGCACATTTACTCGCTGCACCGTACTCTGACATCTACCAACACACATCTGCGTATGTAGACTGCTGCCAGCGCCACCGTGTGACGACTGCAGGTCAAATTCACCGCATGGTCATATCCCGAGGTGATTTAAACCCGCAAACCGCCCACCAGAGCGTTGTGTCACCATGTATCAGCATTATCCTTAATTTATGAACATGAGTGTAGGTGACATAAATTTGAACTTGGTACGTCTACTCGTTCCTGAGAGGAAAGAGTTTTTAACAGTCGGACAGACAGATGGAACACAAAAGGATTCTGTGATTCAATAACGGTTCCGTTTTTACCGATTTAGGTACGGAACCTTAATAACCGCACGTTAAAGACTTTTTTTCAGTTGAGATTCACTTCTAGTCGCTAAGTCTACCGTTCATGAACTCTAGGAAACGCTTGGTCTAGAGAGGATAGCCTCATTTCACAACACTTTCCATGGCTAAATCTGTCTTCCGTTAACTCGCGCTGCCCACGGAAAGCGGAATGCAATCATGCCGCGCCAATTGTTACGCGACGCATATATAAGTACGATGGGCGGCTTCCTTCATTAAGGAGGAATTGGGCTGGCTGGTTCAGCGGCACCGTTAATACGTGACCTGCGCCGCGCCCCCTTTTGAGGCCCGCTGGGGCGTCGACGCCCGCGTCGGTCGGTTAGGCGTTTGTTAGCGCCGCCGCAAATGAGTGCCGGCGCTACAGCGGCGGGATTAGCGGGACGGAGCGGCCGCATGCAAATCGTGGCGCCGCGTTAAGGGATTACACGGCTGGCGCGCTGGTAACGGGCCGTCCGGACCACCGCCGCCGCCTCATAACCGCGCGACGGCCACAACACAGCCCTCCCTCCCTCCCTCCCCCCCACCCTTTCACCTTTTTGTCATCGTACTGTTGCTGTTGCTGCCGTAGTCGCCGGGCTCCATAATCGCCGCGTCCGTTGCTAATAGTTCCGCAGAGGAGCAGCGTTGGAGGCACATTTTGGGACGGTGCTGGTCCAATATTCACCGTGAGATTACGCCTGTCTCTAGCAGGAACGAAGGAGTTCTTGCTGGAGACGGGGAAATTATACAGTTCTGAAAAGTGTCCAGTTTCCACGGAGAACCTGTCTTAACAGAGAAATTTACTATCTACTAAAAGAGGTATGCGTAGCGTTTAAAACAGTGTTTCCAGACCCGGGATAACTCACCCCTGAAGGGTCAAAAGCGATTATCTGAAGGGTAAAAACAAATGCCATTGTTTATACACTCCTGGAAACTGAAATAAGAACACCGTGAATTCATTGTCCCAGGAAGGGAAAACTTTATTGACACATTCCTGGGGTCAGATACATCACATGATCACACTGACAGAACCACAGGCACATAGACACAGGCAACAGAGCATGCACAATGTCGGCACTAGTACAGTGTATATCCACCTTACGCAGCAATGCAGGCTGCTATTCTCCCATGGAAACGATCGTAGAGATGCTGGATGTAGTCCTGTGGAACGGCTTGCCATGCCATTTCCACCTGGCGCCTCAGTTGGACCAGCGTTCGTGCTGGACGTGCAGACCGCGTGAGACGACGCTTCATCCAGTCCCAAACATGCTCAATGGGGGACAGATCCGGAGATCTTGCTGGCCAGGGTAGTTGACTTACACCTTCTAGAGCACGTTGGGTGGCACGGGATACATGCGGACGTGCATTGTCCTGTTGGAACAGCAAGTTCCCTTGTCGGTCTAGGAATGGTAGAACGATGGGTTCGATGACGGTTTGGATGTACCGTGCACTATTCAGTGTCCCCTCGACGATCACCAGCGGTGTACGGCCAGTGTAGGAGATCGCTCCCCACACCATGATGCCGGGTGTTGGCCCTGTGTGCCTCGGTCGTATGCAGTCCTGATTGTGGCGCTCACCTGCACGGCGCCAAACACGCATACGACCATCATTGGCACCAAGGCAGAAGCGACTCTCATCGCTGAAGACGACACGTCTCCATTCGTCCCTCCATTCACGCCTGTCGCGACACCACTGGAGGCGGGCTGCACGATGTTGGGGCGTGAGCGGAAGACGGCCTAACGGTGTGCGGAACCGTAGCCCAGCTTCATGGAAACGGTTGCGAATGGTCCTCGCCGATACCCCAGGAGCAACAGTGTCCCTAATTTGCTGGGAAGTGGCGGTGCGGTCCCCTACGGCACTGCGTAGGATCCTACGGTTTTGGCGTCCATCCGTGCGTCGCTGCGGTCCGGTCCCAGGTCGACGGGCACGTGCACCTTCCGCCGACCACTGGCGACAACATCGATGTACTGTGGAGACCTCACGCCCCACGTGTTGAGCAATTCGGCGGTACGTCCACCCGGCCTCCCGCATGCCCACTATACGCCCTCGCTCAAAGTCCGTCAACTGCACATACGGTTCACGTCCACGCTGTCGCGGCATGCTACCAGTGTTAAAGACTGCGATGGAGCTCCGTATGCCACGGCAAACTGGCTGACACTGACGGCGGCGGTGCACAAATGCTGTGCAGCTAGCGCCATTCGACGGCCAACACCGCGGTTCCTGGTGTGTCCGCTGTGCCGTGCGTGTGATCATTGCTTGTACAGCCCTCTCGCAGTGTCCGGAGCAAGTATGGTGGGTCTGACACACCGGTGTCAATGTGTTCTTTTTTCCATTTCCAGGAGTGTATTTCGGTCAAATGGTTCAAATGGCTCTGAGCACTATGGGACTTAACATCTGAGGTCATCAGTCCCCTAGAACTTAGAACTACTTAAACCTAACTAACCTAAGGATATCACACACCGTGGCGGTCGCCCGGTTCCAGACTGTAGCGCCTAGAACCTCTCGGCGATTCCGGCCAGCTATTTTTAAAATATCGCAATTATTATCATAATTCTACACTGAAGAGCCAAAGAAACTGGTACAACTGTCCAGTATCGTGTAGGCCCAACGCGAGCACACAGAAGTGGCGCAACACGACGTGGCATGGGCTCGACTAATGTCTGAAGTAGTGCTGGAGGAAACTGACACCATGAATCCTGCAGGGCTGTACATAAATCCTTAAGAGTACGAGGGGGTGGAGATCTCTTCTGAGCAGCACGTTGCAAGGCATCCCAGATATGCTCAATAATGTTCATGTCTGGGGAGTCTGGTGGCCAGCGGTAGTGTTTAAACTCAAAAGAGTGTTCCTGGAGCCACTCTGTAGCAATTCTGGAAGTGTGGGGTGTCGCATTGTACTGCAGGAATGGTCAAAGTCAGTCGGAATGCACAGTGGACATGAATGGATGCAGGTGATCAAACAGAATGCTTAGGTACGTGTCACGTGTCCGACTCGTATCTAGACACATCAAGGGTCCCATATCACTCCAACTGCACCCGCCCAACACCATTACAGAGCCTCCACCAGCTTGAACAGTCCCCTGCTGATATTCAAGGTCCATGGATTCATGAAGCTGTCTCCATACACGTGCCCGTCTATCCGCTTGATAGAATTTGGAACAAGACTCTTCATAAATAGTCCAGTGTCTACGTTGACGATCCCAGGCGAGGAGTAATGCTTTGTGACGTTCAGTAACCAGGGATACACGAGTCAGCCTTCGGCTCTGAAAGCCCACAGCGATGATGTTTTGTTGAATGGTTCGCACGCTGACACTTGTCGATGGCCCAACATTCAAATCTGCAGCAATTTGCGGAAAGATTGCACGTCCGTCACATTGAACGATTCTCTTCAGTCGTCGTTGGTCCTGTTCTTGCAGGATCTTTTTCCGGCCGCAGCTATGTAGGAGATTTCATGCTTTATCGGATTCGTGATGTTCAAGTACATTCATGAAAAGTCGTACGGGAAAGTCACCATTTCATCGCGACCTCGGAGATGCTGTGTCCCATCGCTCGTGCGCCGACTATAATACCACGTTCACAATTACCTAAATCGTGCTAACCTGCCATTGTAGCAGCAGAAAAAAAAGGTTCAAATGGCTCAGAGCACTATAGGACTCAACTTCTGAAGTCATCAGTCCCCTAGAACTTAGAACTACTTAAACCTAACTAACCTAAGGACATCACACACAGCCATGCCCGAGGCAGGATTCGAACCTGCGACCGTAGCGGTCGCGCGGTTCCAGACTGAAGCGCCTAGAACCGCTCGGCCACTCCGGCCGGCAGCAGCAGAAACCGATCTAACAACTGCGCCTTACACTTGCTGTCTTATATACGTGTGGCCTACCGCAACGCCATGTTCTAACTGTTTACATATCTCTGTAATTGAATACGCATGCCTACACCAGTTCCTTTCTCACTTCAGTGCATTTTATCCAAGTTCGATCTTGGGAACTTGGCGGCCCTTAATGACAGACATATTTAAAACATTTTATTTCAGTGTTGTAAACAGTTTCGGGCTGCCATTCCCATTTTCAGACTACTAATATTGTGCCCTACATGGATAGTTTTAGCTATTTTGCTGAACGGCATGTCGTCTGCTCCAACACTTGTAAGATGTCAGGTAAATCCAACACCTTCCATGAAAACCCTGACATTATAAGCAAATCCAGTAGTATGTCACATAGCTCCGAATACATCGTGACATTAAATTAACCAAAGTAATACGAGTAACGAGTGAGCAAATTGAATACCACAGACTAACACAAGAATGCCTAAATGCATTTCATACCTTCCCACCGTGAGACAGACGCAGTTCCGAGGGGAGAAACGAGAACAGAAGCCGAGAGCAGAACCGTGTTAAGCTGGAAGGCCCTACGATAAGGGACGGACACCCACGTCGCCAGCTAACCGCTAGGACCACCCCCAGCCCATGTTAAAAGCTAGACCCCTTCGGAAGAACAGTATAGATCTTACGATAACACTAAAAGAACCACACCTGCTGCAAGTTTTAGCGTGAGACTTTTTCGCGTCTCTGTTACGTTGCAAACTTTAAAAACATTGCCCCACCACGAAAAGTATAACGTTTCTCATTGGATAGACAGAATTTTTGTAGGCGGAGCTTAAGGTTAACATTGAGATCCTGATTGGTCAGATGAAAACACAGCAAGATGGTTTTTTGAAACCAAATTCCGTAAATTGTAGTAAGGAGAAGTTAGGAGAGAGTTGCTTCCGAGATGGCGAAATATGAGGAGCTGCGCCGCCCTGACGCTGCCTAAACACCGAAAACGTAATGAACGCATGCGATGCCGCATTTTTGAGCGCATAAGGCTTCACTCAGAACTGCAGAAGTCTCATCTGTTACATCCCCGTTTTGCGTAATACTAGTGTCGATTGTCAATTAAAGCTCATGGTATTCACATTTGCTACGTAAGTTAAAATCTGAAACGCGATGATTTTTCTGTTATATAATTATTGAGAAGCCACATCAGCCACTGTAATTTATGACAAGCTAGATAAGTAATTAAAGATAATTGAGGGTCACTGTAGACCATTTTGATAGTTTTCTCTTTTGTGAAACTTAATTTAAACCTAGATTATAGATGTGATATGGCATAGGTCATCCTTCGATCCATTGTAGAACTTGGAAACCCATTCAGGGAATATTCGTTCACATTTTTGTTGAACGCAGTTGGTTTTTACCATCCTGTATTAAAACATTTCCTTTTATCAATAGTGCAATTTATAAACAATGTTTTGTGAGTAGAATAAAACTTCCAATGGTTAACTTAACTGATTTTTCGACGTTATTTTACCAGCTCACGTTATTTTACCAGCTCACTAAAAATAGGAAAGCCTTGAACCCCTTCCACTAAATTTAGTTAGTATTAAGATTCTTTTACAGGGAGTGCAGTGGAGCTGACGCTAAAATCATTAGGTATTTGGTTATATCATCGCTAGTCTCACTGAACTCTTCTGAACTCTACGTGTCATGTGTGGTCTGACGTCTCCTTACCTGCAACAGGTCCCAGGTTCAAACTAGTCAATTCCCTAAGAAACACGCTCAGAGCGTCGTTGCGCGAAAGTGGTAGGGAGACACGATATAGAACAAACAGACACCACGCAGAATGTTAGACACTTCACAAGAATACTTGAAAATTTAGTGTCAAATTATATGTTGCTTCGTTAATAAAAACACGCTAAGTTGCTTCCATCTGCAATCTAGGCCGAAGAAAATGAGTTTAGGCAGTTAACAGAGTTGGAGGTAGTTTCATATTTCTTTAATTTCATATTTTTTGGATTTTCATTATTGTTAGGATTTCTTGCATATCAGGGCTACTGTCTTATGTTAATTACTGGAAGTCATTGTGTTGCAGTCAGATTGCGTTGGGCTTGTGTATAGTAGGTAATAGATGAATAGATTAAGTCTGAGTTGTCTTTGTCAGGGAAAATTCTGTTTGTAAGTGTTTAAATGATAAAAATAATTAGACATAGTTTCACAGTTACCGATCAATTGAGTACACGGAATGAAATTTGCGAAGACGTTACGCCCTCGTATCGACATACATTTGCCAGCTGCGTGGTGAAATTGCGTTTTCAGCGTCAGATATCCATCCATTGGCCACCAAAGTTTACAATTTTGCTTTTTCCGGCGATACCTGTATGAATATCAAAATGCGGCCTGTTTGCATACCTCCTAGGTGCGTCGACTTATTTGTCGTAAAGTATATGGCAGGAAATGCATTTCTGAAGAAGAGAAATTTGTTATCATCGAGTGTTAGGAAGTCCTTTCTGAAGGTATTTGTTTGTAGTATACCCATGTATCGTAGTGAAGCATGGACGATAAATAGTTTAGATAGAAAGATTATAGCCATGTATCATAGTGAAGCATGGACGACAAACAGGCTAGATAGAAAGAGAATAACAGCTTTCAAAATGTGGTGCTTCAGAAAAATGCTCAAGATTATATGGGTCTGTGACGTAATTAATGAGCAGGTACTGAACAGAATGGGGGAGGCAAGAATTTGTGGTACAACTTGACCGAAAGCAGGGATCGATTGATAGGATACAATCTGAGACATCAAGGGATCACCAATTTAGTATTACAGGGAAGTGTAGATGGTAAAAAACGCAGAGGAAGGCCAAGAGATGAGTGGAGTAAGCAGATTCAGAAGGATGCAGGCTGCAGTAGTTATTCGGAGATGAAGAGGATCGCACAAGCTGCATGGAGAGCGCAGGCCAGGGTGGCCGAGCGGTTCTAGGCGCTACAGTCTAGAACCACACGACCGCTACGGTCGCAGGTTCGAATCTTGCCTCGGGCATGGATGTGTGTGATGTCCTTGGGTTAGTTAGGTTTAAGTAGTTCTAAGTTCTAGGGGACTGATGACCTCAGAAGTTAAGTCCCATAGTGCTCAGAGCCATTTGAGCATGGAGAGCTGCATCAAACCAGTCTTCGGACTGAAGACCACAACAATAGCAACAACAAGAAACTGTGTTTGTATATAATATGTAATTCTCGCATTCATTTATGTATGTCCCAGCAAATGGCGGTCGCCACGTTGTTCAAATGATACGAAGTGCAGTTCTGTTAACCAGTTCAAGCATTTAAATCACCAGATATTGTCAGATAGTCATTTTCCCCCAAATCCTTCAACGTTTCCTGTAGCTGCCCATAAGAAACCTCTGTTTTTTTTCTCTCTCTCTCTATTTGTCCCTCTGTTGGCACTTACATTCCAATAATGTCGCAATGCGATCTCCCAGCTTTAAACTTTAAAAGCTATTATTATATCATAGTGTCCCAAGACCCTTGACTTTAATCTCTTATGACGCAGCCAGTATTTAGCATCCGGGCTGCATTCTTCAGTTAATTTCCGTTCTCACAGTGTCTAACAAAGTATGGTTACTAATCGCTACATGCCGCTCCTCCTGAGAGTATCGTACGACTTCCACATTGCTGGCAACGGGTTACACACAATGCTGGTGACTACTTTGAATGTCAGTAAAACTTTGAAACACGTATCTATTTTGTATCAACTGCATATAAATTGTTGCCACTATTAATGTTCCAACCCTCGTATTTGTATAAAAAACACTTAAATCAAACAAATCCTGTAAAGACAAAAGGGAAGTGTGTGACCGTCAGATTCGAAAATGTTGAATTATCTCGAATATACGCCATGTTACAAGGGAAATATGGACCTCAAATCTGCAAAGAATTTAAAATACATCGGTGTATGAACGAAGAAACTGCGTGTCTCTAGGACAGACCGCTAAAAATTTTAAAAAAAATAGATGTTTATTTTTTATGTTGTGATACATACGATAGGAACTAGAGGCGTACAGCAAACTTTTAAATTACACATTGGCGAGGAAGGTAACATAGCGCTGTCCGACTGAGAGCATCGATCTGAGAAATGCGTGGTTATTAATTACAGCTGTCGTCGCTGATTCCAGAGTATTACGGCGTAGCAGTCAGCGCTAAGTCCGGTGATTAATTTAGATACCGTCTGGCTAACTCGTAGCGCTGCCGCTAATGGACGCGAATTAGCGGCCGCGTTCAATCACGTAACTCGCAACAAAATGCTAATGAATCTCTGGAGCGTGTAATTGCAGTAAGAGCTTCCGTTACGCGCCACCCAGAATATGTTAAGTGCTCGCTTAAAGTGCGCACCGATTCAGAAAAATGCTACAGAACATACGATGAAACACGATTCAGCAGCTCGGCCTTAATGCCGCTGTTGCTACTACTGGAAACCTGTGATGGATTAAATCCGAGAGACCCATAAATGAAGTGTAATGCAATAATACACAGCGAATAAGAAACTCAGGGACTGAATCGTCATTAGTTGTGGGGGCTGCTAAATATGTACGTGTGCTTGTGCGTGAGGATAATATACAACCGCTCGCTTACCGATAGATCTGTACCTGCAGATTGGAAAATTGCGCAGGTCGCACCAGTGTTTAAGAAGGGTGGTAGGAGTAATCCATCGAACTACAGACCTATATCATTGACGTCGGTTTGCAGTAGGGTTTTGGAGCATATACTGTATTCAAACATTATGAATCACCTCCAATGAAACGATCTATTGATACGTAATCAGCATGGTTTCAGAAAACATCGTTCTTGTGCAACGCAGCTAGCTATTTATTCGCACGAAGTAATGGCCGCTATCGACAGGGGATCTCAAGTTGATTCCGTATTTCTAGATTTCCGGAAAGCTTTTGATACCGTTCCTCACAAGCGACTTCTAATCAAGCTGCGGACCTATGGGGTATCGTCTCAGTTGTGCGACTGGATTCGTGATTTCCTGTCAGGAAGGTCGCAGTTCGTAGTAATAGACGGCAAATCCTCGAGTAAAACTGAAGTGATATCAGGTGTTCCCCAGGGAAGCATCCTGGGACCTCTGCGTTCCTGATCTATATAAATGACCTGGGTGACAATCTGAGTAGTTCTCTTAGGTTGTTCGCAGATGATGCTGTAATTTACCGTCTAGTAAGGTCGTCCGAAGACCACTATCAGTTGTAAAACGATTTAGAAAAGATTGCTGTATGGTGTGGCATGTGGCAGTTGACGCTAAATAACGAAAAGTGTGAGGTGATCCACATGAGTTCCAAAAGAAACACCTTGGAATTCGATTCCTCGATAAATAGTACAATTCTCAAGGCTGTCAATTCAACTAAGTACCTTGGTATTAAAGTTACGAACAACTTCAGTTGGAAAGACCACATAGATAATATTGTGGGGAAGGCGAGCCAAAGGTTGCGTTTCATTGGCAGGACACTTAGAAGATGCAACACGTCCACTAAAGAGACAGCTTACACTACACTCGTTCGTCCTCTGTTAGAATATTGCTGCGCGGTGTGGGATCCTTACCAGGTGGGATTGACGGAGGACATCGAAAGGGCGCAAAAAAGGGCAGCTCGTTTTGTATTATCGCGTAATAGGGGAGAGAGTGTGGCAGATATGATGCACGAGTTGGGATGGAAGTCATTAAAGCAAAGACGTTTTTCGTCGCGGCGAGATCTACTTACGAAGTTTCAATCACCAACTTTCTCTTCCGAATGCGAAAATATTTTGTTGAGCCCAACCTACATAGGTAGGAATGATCATCAAAATAAAATAAGAGAAGTCAGAGCTCAAACAGAAAGGTTTAGGTGTTCGTTTTTCCCGCGCGTTGTTCGGGAGTGGAATGGTAGAGAGATAGTATGATTGTGGGGGTATCCTACGACTTCCACATCGCTGGCAACGGAATACACACAATGCTGGTGACTACTTTGAAGGTCAGTAAAACTTTGAAACCCAGATCTACTTCGTACAAGTCGTAAATAAATAGTTGCCAGTATTAAATTTCTAGCCCTCGTATATGTAACGCAAATAATTTAAAAATTCTGGCTCTCTCGTACATAGAAACAGGAATTAAAAATAGAAAAAAAAATTGTAATTTCTGTAGCGTTTCTTTTTCTGCGACTTCTTTTGATTCACTTATTTCATTCAAAGCAGCTAAAGGATGGAATGTCAATCGTTTTATGTTCCATTTCCCTACAAACACGTCTTCAGTGCTATTCTGTTTTCGATACTTTGTTACATGTAGGTATAACTGTTCCATGCGCCAAATCTTGGAGAAAATGTTTCGAACTTTCATTACCAGATGGCACTGTCTGTGTGTCAACCACTGCTATCTTCTAGGGTTTCAAAGTGCCGTGCTAGCCTTCTCCATTTCAGTTCGTTGGTTGGTTGATTTGGAGGACAGGCCAAACAACGACGTCATCGGTCCTATAATACTGGTGAAGGATGGGGAAGGAAATCGGTCGTGTCTATTCAAAGGTCAATTAAGTCTGCCTTCGGCAGGGCAACAGAGCGGACGCGTACGTGTTGACTTCGTGCGGCGCGCGAGCTCGCCTTGTTTACTTTCTGACGGCCGTTGCTTAAGTGCCGGCTTACCTTGTACGATCCATGGCGAACCGTTACCGTAAATCAACACTCCGATTTACTTTCTGCAAAGATTATGCCCGACCCAAAGCACTCGATGTGGAGCGTTTTCTGCGAGAGGAAGTGAAGATCCCGGCGACCGATATTATCGGCATACATTTGTCCATCGTGAGCAGCACGGTCTATGTGAAAATCATTAACGACGCGGCGTGCGAACGCATACTACGTGAGACCAAACAGGGGCTCTGCTTCTGTCACGCTGATGGCAATGTGGGGGAGGTAACCGTTGACCACGCAGGCTTAGGTATGCGAACGATACGCATTTTCGAACTGCCATTCGAACTTCCTGCTGAGGAAGTCGTCGCGGCACTACGCCCATACGGCACAGTCCATGGCCACACTGCGGAGAAGTGGACACAGTTTCGGACGTATCCTGTCCTAAACGGGGTCCGACAGGTCACCATAGATCTCCGAAGCCACGTCCCGTCCTATTTACAGATTGGCGGATGCCGTGCAATAATTATATACGACGGCCAGCCTCGGACCTGTTCCGGGTGCGGTAAAGAAGGCCACCTTAGATCCGAATGCCTTTTTTTTTTTTTTTTGGTCATCAGTCTACTGACTGGTTTGATGCAGCCCGCCACAAATTCCTTTCCTGTGCTAATCTCTTCATCTCAGAGTAGCACTTGCAACCTAAGTCCTCAATTATTTGCTTGACGTATTCCAATCTCTGTCTTCCTCTACAGTTTTTGCCCTCTACAGCACCCTCTAGTACCATGGAAGTCATTCCCTCATGTCGTAGCAGATGTCCTACCATCCTGTCCCTTCTCCTTATCAGTGTTTTCCACATATTCCTTTCCTCTCCGATTCTGCGTAGAACCTCCTCATTCCTTACTTTATCAGTCCACCTAATTTTCAACATTCGTCTATAGCACCACATCTCAAATGCTTCGATTCTCTTCTGTTCCGGTTTTCCCACAGTCCATGTTTCACTACCATACAATGCTGTACTCCAGACGTACATCCTCAGAAATTTCTTCCTCAAATTAAGGTCGGTATTTGATATTAGTAGACTTCTCTTGGCCAGAAATGCCTTTTTTGCCGTAGCGAGTCTGCTTTTGATGTCCTCCTTGCTCCGTCCGTCATTAGTTATTTTACTGCCTAGGTAGCAGAATTCCTTAACTTCATTGACTTCGTGACCATCAATCCTGATGTTAAGTTTCTCGCTGTTCTCATTTCTACTACTTCTCATTACCTTCGTCTTTCTCCGATTTACTCTCAAACCATACTGTGTACTCATTAGACTGTTCATTCCGTTCAGCAGATCATTTAATTCTTCTTCACTTTCACTCAGGATAGCAATGTCATCAGCGAATCGTATCATTGATATCCTTTCACCTTGTATTTTAATTCCACTCCTGAACCTTTCTTTTATTTCCATCATTGCTTCCTCGATGTACAGATTGAAGAGTAGGGGCGAAAGGCTACAGCCTTGTCTTACACCCTTCTTAATACGAGCACTTCGTTCTTGATCGTCCACTCTTATTATTCCCTCTTGGTTGTTGTACATATTGTATATGACCCGTCTCTCCCTATAGCTTACCCCTACTTTTTTCATAATCTCGAACAGCTTACACCATTTTATATTGTCGAACGCTTTTTCCAGGTCGACAAATCCTATGAAAGTGTCTCGATTTTTCTTTAGCCTTGCTTCCATTATTAGCCGTAACGTCAGAATGGCCTCTCTCGTCCCTTTACTTTTCCTAAAGCCAAACTGATCCTCACCTAGCGCATTCTCAATTTTCTTTTCCATTCTTCTGTATATTATTCTTGTAAGCAGCTTCGATGCATGAGCTGTTAAGCTGATTGTGCGATAATTCTCGCACTTGTCAGCTCTTGCCGTCTTCGGAATTGTGTGGATGATGCTTTTCCGAAAGTCAGATGGTATATCGCCAGACTCATATATTCTACACACCAACGTGAATAGTCGTTTTGTTGCCACTTCCCCCAATGATTTTAGAAATTCTGATGGAATGTTATCTATCCCTTCTGCCTTATTTGACCGTAAGTCCTCCAAAGCTCTTTTAAACTCCGATTCTAACACTGGATCCCCTATCTCTTCTAAATCGACTCCTGTTTCTTCTTCTATCACATCAGACAACTCTTCACCCTCATAGAGGCTTTCAATGTATTCTTTCCACCTATCTGCTCTCTCCTCTGCATTTAACAGTGGAATTCCCGTTGCAGTCTTAATGTTACCACCGTTCCTTTTTTTAATGTCACCAAAGGTTGTTTTGACTTTCCTGTATGCTGAGTCTGTCCTTCCGACAATCATATCTTTTTCGATGTCTTCACATTTTTCCTGCAGCCATTTCGTCTTAGCCTCCCTGCACTTCCTATTTATTTCATTCCTCAGCGACTTGTATTTCTGTATTCCTGATTTTCCCGGAACATGTTTGTACTTCCTCCTTTCATCAATCAGCTGAAGTATTTCTTCTGTTACCCATGATTTCTTCGCAGCTACCTTCTTTGTACCTATGTTTTCCTTCCCAACTTCTGTGATGGTCCTTTTTAGAGATGTCCATTCCTCTTCAACTGTACTGCCTACTGCGCTATTCCTTATTGCTGTATCTATAGCGTTAGAGAACTTCAAACGTATCTCGTCATTCCTTAGTACTTCCGTATCCCACTTCTTTGCGTATTGATTCTTCCTGACTAATGTCTTGAACTTAAGTCTACTCTTCATCACTACTATATTGTGATCTGAGTGTATGTCTGCTCCTGGGTACGCCTTACAATCCAGTATCTGATTTCGGAATCTCTGTCTGACCATGATGTAATCTAATTGAAATCTTCCCGTATCTCCCGGCCTTTTCCAAGTATACCTCCTCCTCTTGTGATTCTTGAACAGGGTATTCGCTATTACTAGCCGAAACTTGTTACAGAACTCAATTAGTCTTTCTCCTCTTTCATTCCTTGTCCCAAGTCCATATTCTCCTGTAACCTTTTCTTCTACTCCTTCCCCTACAACTGCATTCCAGTCGCCCATGACTATTAGATTTTCGTCCCCCTTTACATACTGCATTACCCTTTCAATATCCTCATACACTTTCTCTATCTGTTCATCTTCAGCTTGCGACGTCGGCATGTATACCTGAACTATCGTTGTCGGTGTTGGTCTGCTGTCGATTCTGATTAGAAGAACCCGGTCACTGAACTGTTCACAGTAACACACCCTCTGCCCTACCTTCCTATTCATAACGAATCCTACACCTGTTATACCATTTTCTGCTGCTGTTGATATTACCCGATACTCATCTGACCAGAAATCCTTGTCTTCCTTCCACTTCACTTCACTGACCCCTACTATATCTAGGTTGAGCCTTTGCATTTCCCTTTTCAGATTTTCTAGTTTCCCTACCACGTTCAAGCTTCTGACATTCCACGCCCCGACTCGTAGAACGTTATCCTTTCGTCGATTATTCAATCTTTTTCTCATGGTAACCTCCCCCTTGGCAGTCCCCTCCCGGAGATCCGAATGGGGGACTATTCCGGAATCTTTTGCCAATGGAGAGATCATCATGACACTTACTTCAATTACAGGCCACATGTCCTGTGGATACACGTTACGTGTCTTTAATGCAGTGGTTTCCATTGCCTTCTGCATCCTCATGTCGTTGATCATTGCTGATTCTTCCGCCTTTTAGGGGCAATTTCCCACCCCTAGGACAAGAGAGTTCCCTGAACCTCTATCCGCTCCTCCGCCCTCTTTGACAAGGCCGTTGGCAGAATGAGGCTGACTTCTTATGCCGGAAGTCTTCGGCCGCCAATGCTGATTATTTATCAAAATTTAGGCAGTGGCGGGGATCGAACCCGGGACCGGAGACGTTTTGATTATGAATCAAAGACGCTACCCCTAGACCACGGCGTCCCCGAATGCCTACAACGGCGTATTACGCAACTTCCAGCTGCCGAAGAACCACCCACGTCGCAACCTACGGTGCTACCGGTGACCTATGCCGCTGCTCTAGCTTCTCCTACCGCTTTGCAACGTCGCCCGGTCACCACAAACGACGCCACCAACGAGCCCGACCCGACACCGACGGAGAGCGCCTCGGATGACCCGCCGCCTCGGCCGGCCATCGACGCCGCTCCGAAGATGCCGGCGCAACCAGACGCTGACCCTGGCCTCGAAAACACGATGGAGATCGACTCGCTCATCGTTCCTACAGCGGCCTTTCTGCCAGAACGACGCGACTCCCTTGCGTCGTGTGACACGGAGGGTCGCACAAGGAAACAACGTTCCCCGAAACGTCGCAAGCGAAGACGTCGCACCGTTTCCGGCCAAGAGGAGACGTTACAAGTCGAGGAGGACGTAACCGTCGACCAGCACGAGGCCTCAGAACCCGCTACTGCTGACGAAGACGTTATGAGCGCGGAGACATCTATCGGTGTGCCTGCGCCCCGTGCTGACGCTGAACTAAATCCTGAACGTAACACAGGCGATACTCCACCACGCACAATTACAACATCTTCTGCAGGCAAAATGGACGATACACCAGTTTCCGCTTCCACGGCGTGGCACGAGGAGGAGGTCGAGGAGCAGGACCCGTTACGGGACCCTGCGCCGTCACGGCCGCACCACTAATCATACTCTCCCCAGACTCCCCTGCGGGCCAGCGGGATAATGTTCCGCTGCGACGCCCACACCCTTGCGCGGACAGCGGAGTGGACCAGCCTCCAGCAATCCGACACCAGGCCTACCGGATAGCAACCATCAACACCAACAACATCCGTTTCAGGGTGAAAATCCGCCTTATGCAGGAGATGTTCTGGGCTTCGGATATTGATTTCGCCCTTCTGCAGGAAGTTCACATGGCTAGTCTCCCGGATATCAATGGCTATACCGCCCACGCCTCCGCGAGTGATCCTATGGGCCGCAGGGTGGCCATCTACGTCCGCCACGGGATTTCTGTGACCGATGTCGCCTTCCTTCCATCAGCTCGGGGCATGGCACTCACTGCCATGGGGACACGCATCATTAATGTCTACGCTCCCCCAGGCACAGACCGACGGCATGAAAGAGCCCAGTTTTATACCGAGGAAATCGCTCCCCTGTTTTTAGGGCGGTATGACCATTGCCTACTAGGAGGTGATTTTAACTGCGTTCTGCATCCTAAAGATCAGATTCCCCACTATACTACATGCCAGGAGCTACGTATAGTGGTGCGAGACCTCCTGCTTCACGATACCTGGGAAGTTCAACACGGCGACCTTTCTGGCCATACCTTTCTTACCAGTCATTCCGCAAGTCGACTAGACAGGATATATGTCTCACAAACTCTTAGATCTGCGATACGGGGCGCCGAACGATGGCCGCTGGCGTTTTCCGACCATTGCGCTTACATCTGTACGGTCCTCCTTCCGCCGCAATCAGTATGGCGCAGCCGTGCGCCATGGAAACTCAATACCTCACACTTGCATGACCTGGCGTGTCGCCAACAAGTCACTGAAACGTGGACAGCCTGCGAACGACGCCTTCCCCGCTACCACTCGACATTGACGTGGTGGTTGGATTGTGCCAAGCCGGCGATCCGGAGGACACTGATGAGATACGGGAAGGACATGGCCGACTGGCATCGCACCACTGTTGACTTCTATTACGCGATTCTCCGAGATCTGGATGCTCAACCGCCAACCCCGGACAACCAGTTGGAACGGCAACGAACTAAGGCGAAGATAATTGCGCTGGCACGCCGGAAACTGCAAGGGGTCGTGATAAGGACGCGGCGCCACGATCACGCGAATTTAGAAATTCCATCCATGCATGATATAGTGTCCGACAAACGAAGGCGTCGTCGGCAGATCATCAGCACTCTGACCACGCCTCATGGAACGCAGGTGACCATTCAGAATGACATCGTCCACGCATTCGTCGAGCACTACCGTCGTACTTATAGTGATGAAGACGCTGGAACTGCAGCAGACGACTCCATTTTGCATTACGTCACGCGCACCCTCCCCCACACGGAGGCGGATGCTTTGACAGTGCCGGTCACGCTAGACGAAGTCAACCATGCCATCGCCAAGGGTGCAGTCAACAGATCGCCCGGCTTTGACGGCTTACCGATTGAGTTTTACCGTACCTTTCGGGACCTCATGGCACCACGATGGACGACTATGTACCAAGAACTGATGACATCTGACCAAGCAATCCCACCCGCCTTTGCTGAGGGCATCATTATACCGGTCCACAAACCAGCCCGAGATTCGATGGTCACGAGTTACAGACCGCTCACCCTACTCAATGCCGATTACAAGATTTTCGCGCGCTTACTGGCGATGCGGCTCCGAACTACACTCCCTCATATCCTCTCGCCAGAGCAAACGACGCCTGGCGGACAGGTTAACATACAGACTGCCACAGGGGAATGCCGCGACTTAATTGCGATAGCGGCGGCCTGCAGACTCCGGGCAGCGGTTGTCGCTATAGACTTCGACAGCGCCTTCTATAAAGTGCGTCATCGTTTCCTATTTTCGGTGGCAGCCCGAATGGGCATCCCCCCTCCGTTTCTCGACGTCATCCGGCGTCTTTACGACAGTGCCAGTTCACGTGTCCAAGTCAATGGACCTTTCGCAGGGCCGGTACCTATCTGCCGTTCGATACGGCAGGGGTGTCCCCTCTCTACCCTCCTGTATGCCATTGCCCTTGAGCCCCTTCTTGGTGGCTTGACGACCAAGCTCTCTGGCCTCACCCTACGCCAACAAACTTTTCGCTGCCGGGCATATGCTGATGACCTCCTCCTCCTCATTCGCTCCGGCTCTGAGATTCGGGAAGTCCTCGAATTGATTACCCGTTATGGGGCTGTCGCTGGCAGTGCCATGAATGTCGCCAAATCTTCTGCAATGCACATTGGACGAGGCCTCCAGGAGGGTGAAGTTGCACCCCTGCCGCTTGTGTGGACTTTCCGGTACTTGGGCATTACCTTTACCCCCACGGTAACACGCACAGCGGCAACGAATTTCCGTCGCCTGTTACACGTCATCCGCAACGACGTCCGCCAGAACCTCTTGCGCCGCCAGTACACACTTCAACGGGTTGAGTTTATTAATCTTTATGTGGCATCAAAATTGGTTCACATCGCGCAAGTTCTCCCTCTGCCAACTGCAATTGGGCGCAACCTTCAGGCGGCTTTTGGCTATTATCTCACGGCTGGTTCGATGTTTAAAGTCCGTTATGAGACACTTACCCTGCCCTCACGGTATGGTGGCGTCGGGCTCGTCAATGTCCGTATACGAGCTGCAGCCTTGTACATGAGTACCATGAGAAAACAGTGGATGGGCCAGGGTACATCTCTAACACGCAGCCTGCTTGAAGTCCTCCTACCTGCTTCCACCTCACCACCGGTGTCTGTCGGCCATATCGTGCCTTATTTGTCCCATATTTCGACCTTTTTCGTCGACTACAGTTACATACATACCAGTCTCCCAGATACACGCCCACCTAGGACTAAGGATTTTTACAGCCTGTTGCTGCGCTGTGTTCCCCGGAATGTGATGGAGACCAAACATCCCTCCATCCAGTGGCCCATAGTGTGGACTACCGTCCACCAGCCCTTCCTCCCTACGAACGTCCGGGCACTGTGGTATCACATAGTCAACAGGAAATTTGCCACGAAGCAGCGCCTGCACAACATTGGCTTGTCAGAATCCCCTCTTTGTCTCCTTTGCCAGCAACTGGACACTGATGAACACCGTCTGACATGCGCCTCGTCGCAAGATGTATGGCGCTTCGTGCAGCAAATCATTGCCTGCTATCTCCGGGTGCCACCCGACACAATCGAACCTCGAATGTTTCTATACCCGGAGGACCGACATTTTCCCGCCGCCAAAATGTTACGTGGGTCAAAGGATGGGCGGTCGCTTATCTCTTTCATGAGGGACCTAAATCCCGCCTCGACTTTTGGACCTATTTACGAACAGCCCATGCAGCTCTCGAAAACTCGCCACGATACCGAACATTATTTGCTAACTATCTTCGAGCGGTCTTTGTTAGACCTCCACTGAGTTGGGGGGTGCCTGGCTCCTCCCCTGGCGGTGTCTGAGTTTCAACCGCCTACGATCTATTCTACTTCTGACCTACGCGGATGGGAGAGCGCGTCGCAGATTGCGCGGATTTTATTTCTTTTTGCTTTTCCTTTTTCCTTTCTTTTTCTTTAACCAGAATTTATATTTCTTTTCTTTTTCGCCGATGTGTTCCCATAATTTCATGATATTAGTGAATCTTGTAAAAACACATGCTAATAAATAAATAACAACGCCTTCCACTACTGTTGATTCCTGTGTCTCCTATTTCCATAAACACCACAGGCTCGGTGGTGGGGGGGGGGGGGACACTGTGGCCAGGCCTCAGGTTTCGACCCCTGCCCACTTTGCCCCCCGCGCCCCCACCGTCGCCTGTATACAAAAAAAAGTGGATAGAGCGTCTGTATTTAAAAAAAAGTGGTCAGCGCGGCGGAATGTCAATCCTAAGGGCCCGGGTTCGATTCCCGGCTGGGTCGGAGATTTTCTCCGCTCGGGGACTGGGTGTTGTATTGTCCTAATCATCATCATTTCATCACCATCGACGCGCAAGTCGCCGAAGTGGCGTCAAATAAAAAGACGGCACCAGGCGAACGGTCTACTCGAAGGGAGGCCGTAGTCACACCACATTATATTATTATAGCGTCCTCTGGTGGCGTGTATTCGTGCCGCCTCCCATCAGAGAGAGCGACCAATGGAAGAGTGGCTTCGCCCAGCGGCACGCTGGCAACAGGTTTAAAAGTGCCGTCTCGCACGTGTCTGTGAGCGACTTGAAAACTCTTCACAACTACAGAATTTTTAGTTGGTGACTTTAGAGTGGTGAGAAGTGTAACCATCCAGCTTACGTTGTCGACTCGTATTTAGACTGATTCATATTTGCAGCAGTGCAGAGAAAAAAAAAAGCGATCTAACGCACGGCTTTACGGAGTGGGAAGGAGCGTCTGGTGCCCGGCACGAATGTCGTTCTTCGTCGGCCACTGTTATTGTTCCCCCTTGGCTCTTGTACATATTGTATATTACCACTCTTTCGCTATAGCTTATTCTATTTGTCTCCGGATTCCGAACTTCTGGCACCATTTTATACTGTCGAACGCTTTTTCAAGGTCTACATATCCTTTGAACATGTTTCGAATTTTCTTTAGTCTTGCTTCCATTATCAACCGCAACGTCAAAATGGTCTCTCTGGTGCCTTTAACTTTTCAGAAGCGAAACTGATCGTCACCTAGCACATCCTCAATATTCTCTTCCATTCTTCTGTATGTTATTCTAGTCAGAAACGTGGATGCATGAGCTGCTAAGGCGATAGTGTGATAATTCTTCCAGTTGTCAGCTCTTGCCGTCTTCAGAGCTGTGTGGATGATATTTTTCCGAAAGTCAGATGATGTATCGCAAGACTCATACATTTTACACATCAAAGTGAATAGTCGTTTTGTTGCCACCTCCACCAATGATTTTAGGAATTCCAGTGGAACGTTATTTGTCCCTTCTGCCTTATTTGATCTTAAGCCTTCCAAAGGTCCCTTAAATTCTGATTCCTATGTCCGCCCTCGGTAGCTAAGTGGAAGTCTGCCTTCGGCGGTGCTACGGCACGGACGTCTGTTTACGTCCCTGCCGGAGAAGTTCGCGCTCGCGCAGTTGTTTACCTCTTCGGCGTACTCGCGCGTTTAGACGACTCGATATAGAATGGCACATGCATACCGAAAGTCGACTCTCAAGATTAGTTTTTCGAATGAATATGCGAGACCGAAAGCCTACGAAATAGAAAGGTTCCTACGAGACGAAGTTAAACTTGACTACAACGAACTTATCGGAATCCACCTCTCCATAGTGAGCAGTGTTGTTTACGTCAAGCTGATTAACGATGCAGTATGTGACAGAATCATCCAAGATACTAAACATGGACTCAAATTTCGGCACTCTGATGGACATGTTGGAGAAGTAACTATTGATCATGCAGGACTGGGCTTACGAAACATACGTATTTTCGAACTTCCCTTCGAGGTTCCGTCTGACTTGGTCGTTGACGCCTTACGCCCATATGGAAGAGTGCTTAGCCACGTTGAGGAAAAATGGTCCAACTTCACGACTTACCCCGTTCTCAATGGGGTGCGTCAAATCAGAATAGAACTGACACAACATGTACCCTCGTACTTGTTCATCGGCGGATGCAGAGCTATAGTCATATACGATGGACAACCCAAAACATGCTCAGGCTGTGGGAAAGAGGGCCACGTCCGTTCCGAATGTATGCAGCGGAGGATAGTGCAAGTTCCAAACGGCGAACCCGTGCCTCCGTCCACGTTGACGCCGCTACCACTAACGTATGCGGACGCATTTCGAACGGATCCCATCCCGAAGAATGACCAGCTACAGAATCCTGACAGTTTACGGCAACCGACTGCGGCAGAGACAGCCTCCAGTGACGAAATGACGCACACCTCTGCCGCTCCGGCGCCGACGACGCACTTAACCGAGCGGAAAGGATCGGTAGGAGAAATGGAAATTGATCCTGCTGTTGTGCCGACAGCTGCTTTCGTCCCTGAGCACCGGGAGTCACTTCCGCACTCGGATACGGAGGCGCACACGCGCAAACAACGATCGCCGAAGCGCCACAAGAAACGACGGCTAGCGCCGTCGGATGCCTGCTTACTGCAGTCCGCGTCAGACGGACTTGGGTGTAACGTCGATACAGTGCATCCGGATACGCAACGGGAGGTTCCACCTCCCACACAGCAGTACGACGCGAATCATGCTACACAGGGGTTGAATACAGACACGCCGGACGGAAAGCCGACGGAAGGAGTCCCTCCACCCACCGCAGCACCGCCACCGCCATCGGTCAGCCCGGCAGGAGAGACACGACGGGAGCTGGACCTCCAGCACAGGAACTGGGCCGACGACTCCGATACTGACCCCCACACCGACGACGCACCCGCGATGGCGAGTGCGGCGTCCACAGGTTGTTAACCGCGCAGAAGATGCAGACTGACGCACAGACAGCATGTCACCGGGCAGAAGCACACAAATTACCATAAGCGTTCATGTGCGCTTTACGCACTGAAGGACAGCGGCAGGCATATCGAACAGCCTCTATTAATATTAATACGATCAGAAAGCCTGTCAAATTGCAATTATTACGAGACATGTTGCATGCGTCAGACGTCGACATCGTTCTGCTGCAGGAAGTATGTGTTGAGAGCTTCCCCGACCTCTATGAGTACGATACGTACATTACACCTACTACCGACGGCGGCAGTGGAACAGCGATACTTCTACGTAGCGGCATAGTAGCCGAGGACGTGGTGTACCTGCCGTCAGCGCGAGGACTGGCGCTCACAGTGCTGGGAGTACGGGTCGTTAACATTTACGCACCGTCGGGGTCAGACAGACGGCGCGACCGATCCCGATTTTACGCAGAGGAGATTGCAACACTATTCTTAGGTCGGTATGAACATGTCTTATTTGGAGGCGACTTCAACTGCGTGCTCGCACCAAAAGATCAACACCCACGTTATACTTCGTGCCCGGAGCTGCGGCAACTCATACAGGACATGAATCTCATTGATACATGGGAGAAGATACATGGCGACAGACGTGGATACACCTGCGTCACGAGTCACTCTGCAAGTCGTCTCGATCGCATCTACGTAACACGTCGTCTCGAACCTGCGATCCTCGATGCGGAATTGTGGCCTGTCGCCTTTTCAGATCACATAGCATATATATGCACGGTCTCCTTGAGTCGTCAACAAGTGTGGAGGAGTCGCAGTGTTTGGAAACTGAATACAGCACACCTTAGGGAACCTGAGTGCAAACGCTTAGTCGAAGACACTTGGCATGTGTGTGAACGACGCCTCCCGACATATCCGACGACGTTGCAGTGGTGGCTGGACTGCGTTAAGCCTGCATTGCGCCGAGCGTTAATTGCATACGGAAGGGAGCAGATGATGTCGCGGCGATACACGACGGAATTTTATTTGACGATGCTCCGCGAACTTTCTGTACAAGCATCTTCACAGGAGCGTCGTGCAGGTATAAAACGAGCACAGGCCCGAATAATTTCCATAACGCGCCGCCGACTGGAGGGTGTCGCAATCCGTGCAAGGGCCTTTGAACGAGTCCGTGGAGAATCCCCGTCGATGTATCACGTTATCAGAGAAAAATAACGTAGTCGCAGAACCTTAATCCAGACGGTCGTACTGCCAGATGGTCGCCGCATGACAACGCAAAAAGACATTGCCAACGCTTTCGTGGAACACTACGGTCATCTCTATGAAGAAGCGGAACACGGTCAGGCAGCCTTTCATGAGGTCCGACGAACGCTCTTCGCGTGTCTTGACGAGTCGGCCAACCTGGAGTTAACAGGTGAAATCACAGTTGACGACGTAATGGTAGCGATTGATAAGGGAGCGTCGCACAAATCGCCGGGGCCCGACGGGTTTCCGTTAGAGTTCTATCGTACATTTAAAGATCTCATGACTCCACTATGGACTGCCATGTACTGCGAATTGATGTCTCCCAACGTGCCTCTTCCGCCCACCTTCGTGGAAGGAATGATCATCCCCATCCACAAACCATCTGGCGGCACAGGGATACAGGCCTACCGGCCACTGACCCTTCTTAATTGCGACTACAAGATCTACGCCAGGATACTTGCAGCACGCTTTAAACGCGTGATACGCCAAGTGATATCACTCGACCAAACCCAGCTAGGAGGAGCTAGCAATATACAAACGGCACTCAGCGACTACCGCGATGTTATAGCACTGGCTTCAACATGTCGTCTCCGAGGTGTATTGGTATCGATAGACTTCGATCGCGCATTTGACAGGCTGAGTCATGCTTATCTCACGGACGTGATGACGAAACTGAAGTTTCCGGAAAGTTTTGTCACCGTCGTCATGAGACTACTCCACGGAGCCGCATCCGAAGTGCTCATCAATGGACGCTTGGTGGGGCCCATCACCATCTCACGATCGGTCAGACAAGGGTGCCCGCTGTCAACGATATTGTATGCCATCGCTGTCGAGCCGCTGCTTTTCGGGCTCCGGAATCGACTACAAGGAATGACGATAAGGCACAACAAGTTTAGATGCCGAACATACGCAGATGACCTAGTGTTTTTAGCACGGTCAGGCGACGAGGCAAGAGCGGCCCTGCATTGGATTAATTTGTATTGTATGGCTACGGGAAGTCGCCTGAACATGGCAAAGTCGGGAGCGATGAACATCGGGAGAGGACTCCCGACAGGAAGTGTAGCACCATTACAGCCGGTCACCACGATGAAATGCCTAGGAATTATCTTCACTACAGACGTTCGACGCACGGCGGCACTGAGTTACAGACATCTTCTGCAAACAATTCGTGCGAGTGTCCGAAGTCACAGGTTAAGGGCACTGGATATGATACAACGGGTCACCTTTGCCAACACTTATCTAGCCTCTCGCATCCCCCACCTGGCACAAGTTCTTCCTATGAGGTGGTGTTGGCCCGCCGAATCCTGGCGGCACTAGGATATTTTGTGAACACAGGTCTGCTTTTTAAGGTAGGATACGAAACCCTCACCCTTCCTCGTAGTCGTGGAGGTCTTGGACTAGTCCACGTACGCGACCGAGCAGTGGCTATTTATGTAACCACGATGATAAAGATGTGGACACGACACCAGACAAGTCTGACGGGCAGATTGATAGACGAACTCGCTCCACCTTCTCGTTCGGCTCCGGTAGCGGTGGCTCACATCTCACCATCGCTTGCCCATGTGCGAACCTTCTTTGTGGAACACAGTTATGTACATATGGAACTACCAACTACCAGGACGGCAACGGCACGTGATATATATCACATGTTGACTCGACGACGGCCGAATAATGCCGTAGAGCGCCGCCAACCAACGGTTACGTGGTCAGTGGTATGGCGTACAGTGCACCACCCACACATTGATACGGGAACGCGCGCACTGTGGTATCAGTTGGTAAATGGGAAATACGTGACTCGTTCCAGGTTGCATACAATTCATATGGCGGACGAGCCACTGTGTCCGCAGTGCAATGTTATAGACACTGAGGAGCATCGCCTGATATGCGGTCCTTCGGCGGACGTATGGTGTTTGGTCAAAAAAATGATCGCCTTCCTCCTTCGGGTGGGCCCGCAAACAATAGAACCACGCACACTACTTCTCCCAGATAGGACGTATTATCCCCGAACGAAGACAAACGCAGTGACTTGGATTCGAGGTTTGACTGTGCGTTATCTTTTCCGAGACGGCAGTAAGAATGTGCTTGACTTTTGGACCTTACTACAGGAACACCACTCACAGCTTATGAGACATCCGAGATATCGATCATATTGCGCAAATTTTTTAGGGAGTGCCTTGCTTGATCCCCCACCCAGTTGGGGTGTCCCGGGTAGGAGAATGTAATTATTGTCTATAAGTAGCAGAACAGGAAAGGACCAGGACAGTGGAGAGGATCCACAAACACACGTGAAGACGTACCCGACACCAACGCGAGGTGTGACGGGATTAGCGAGGTACGCGCCTAAATGAGGAACGTCGAACGTTATTGTTTTGTACTGACAGAAGCAGGATATTTTATTTTATTTTTTTCACTACTATGTAAAGAAAAGTCCACTTATTTACGTTTCCCAAAAAAATTTTATTTTATAAAGTCATCGTCTTATATATTTACAGAAAAAGTGCTAGAAGCAGTTTATATTTGATATTGTTACACAAAAAAAAGTCGGTAGAGCACTAGCCCGCAAAGAAAAAAAAAGCGGTCTGGAACGCTGCAGTCATGGACTGTGCGGCTGGTCCCGGCGGAGGTTCGAGTCCTCCCTCGGGCATGAGTGTGTATGTGTTTGTCCCTAGGATAAAAAAAAAAAAAACAAAAAGTGGTCAGCGCGACTGATTGTCAATCCAAAGGGCCCGGGTTCGACTCCCGGCTGGGTCGGAGATTTTCTCCACTCAGGGACTAGGTGTTGTGTTGTCCTAATCATCATTATTTCATCCCCATCGACGCGCAAGTCGCCGAAGTGGCGTCAAATCGAAAGACTTGCACCAGGCGAACGGTCTACCCGACGGGAGGCCCTCGTCACACGACATTTCATTTCTGATTCTAATATCGGATACCCAATTTCTTTTAAATCGACTACTATTTCTTGCCGGCCGCGGTGGTCTAGCGGTTCTGGCGCTGCAGTCCGGAACCGCGGGACTGCTACGGTCGCAGGTTCGAATCCTGCCTCGGGCATGGGTGTGTGTGATGTCCTTATGTTGGTTAGGTTTAAGTTGTTCTAAGTTCTAGGGGACTTATGACCTAAGATGTTGAGTCCCATAGTGCTCAGAGCCATTTGAACCACTACTATTTCTTCTTCTATTACATAATTCAAATCTTCCTCCTGATTCTTCAAAAAAATGGCTCTGAGCACTATGGGACTCAACTGCTGTGGTCATCAGTCCCCCAGAACTTAGAACTACTTAAACCTAACTAACCTAAGGACATTACACACATCCATGCCCGAGGCAGGATTCGAACCTGCGACCGTAGCAGTCGCGCGGTTCCGGACTGCGCGCCTAGAACCGCGAGACTACCGCGGCCAGCCCTGATTCTTCAATGTACTCTTTCCACCTATCCGCTCTCTCCTCTGCATTTAACAGTAGCATTCCTGTTCAACTCTCAATGTTACCAGCCTTGATTTAAATGTTACCGAAGGTTGTTTTGAATAACCTGTATCCTGAGTCATTCCTTCTGACAATCATGTCTTTTTAGATTTCTTCACATATTTCATGCAGTCATTTTGTCTTAGCTTGCCTGCACTTCCAATTTATTTCAATCCTCAGAGACCTGTACGTCTGTATTCCTGAATTTCCCTGAACATTTTTGTACTTCCTTCTTTCATCGATCAGCTGAAGTATTTCCTCTGTTACCCATAGTCTCATAGCAGTTACATTCTTGGTACCCATAATTTTCTCTCCAACTTCCGTTATTGCCCTTTCTAGAGATGTCAATTCCTTTTCAACTGTACTGCTTACTGAGTTAAGCCTTATTGCTGTATATACAGCCTTGGAGAACTTCAAACGTGTCTCGTCATCTTTTAGTATATCTGTGTACCACTTCCTTGCGAATTGATTCTCCCTGCCTAATCTCTTGCAAGTCTGCCTTCGGCGGTGCTACGGCACGGACGTCTGTTTACGTCCCTGCCGGAGAAGTTCGCGCTCGCGCAGTTGTTTACCTCTTCGGCGTACTCGCGCGTTTAGACGACTCGATATAGAATGGCACATGCATACCGAAAGTCGACTCTCAAGATTAGTTTTTCGAATGAATATGCGAGACCGAAAGCCTACGAAATAGAAAGGTTCCTACGAGACGAAGTTAAACTTGACTACAACGAACTTATCGGAATCCACCTCTCCATAGTGAGCAGTGTTGTTTACGTCAAGCTGATTAACGATGCAGTATGTGACAGAATCATCCGAGATGCTAAACATGGACTCAAATTTCGTCACTCTGATGGACATGTTGGAGAAGTAACTATTGATCAAGCAGGACTGGGCTTACGAAACATACGTATTTTCGAACTTTCCTTCGAGGTTCCGTCTGACTTGGTCGTTGACGCCTTACGCCCATATGGAAGAGTGCTTAGCCACGTTGAGGAAAAATGGTCCAACTTCACAACTTACCCCGTTCTCAATGGGGTGCGTCAAATCAGAATAGAACTGACACAACATGTACCCTCGTACTTGTTCATCGGCGGATGCAGAGCTATAGTCATATACGATGGACAACCCAAAACATGCTCAGGCTGCGGGAAAGAGGGCCACGTCCGTTCCGAATGTATGCAGCGGAGGATAGTGCAAGTTCCAAACGGCGAACCCGTACCTCCGTCCACGTTGACGTCGCTGCCCCTAACGTATGCGGACGCATTTCGAACGGATCCCATCCCGAAGAATGACCAGCTACAGAATCCTGACAGTTTACGGCAACCGACTGCGGCAGAGACAGCCTCCAGTGACGAAATGACGCACACCTCTGCCGCTCCGGCGCCGACGACGCACTTAACCGAGCGGAAAGGATCGGTAGGAGAAATGGAAATTGATCCTGCTGTTGTGCCGACAGCTGCTTTCGTCCCTGAGCACCGGGAGTCACTTCCGCACTCGGATACGGAGGCGCACACGCGCAAACAACGATCGCCGAAGCGCCACAAGAAACGACGGCTAGCGCCGTCGGATACCTGCTTACTGCAGTCCACGTAAGACGGACATGGGTGTGACGTCGATACAGTGCTTCCGGATGCGCAACGGGAGGTTCCACCTCCCACACAGCATTGCGACGCGAATCATGCTAGACAGGGGTTGAATACAGACACGCCGGACGGAAAGCCGACGGAAGGAGTCCCTCCACCCACCGCAGCAACGCCACCGCCTTCGGTCAGCCCGGCCGGAGAGACACGACAGGAGCTGGACCTCCAGCACAGGAACTGGGCCGACGAATCCGATACTGACCCCCACACCGACGATGCACCCGCCATGGCGAGTGCTGCGTCCACCGGCTGTTAACCGTGCAGAAGATGCAGACTGACGCACAGACAGCATGTCACCGGGCAGAAGCACACAAATTACCATAAGCGTTCATGTGCGCTTTACGCACTGAAGGACAGCGGCAGGCATATCGAACAGCCTCTATTAATATTAATACGATCAGAAAGCCTGTCAAATTGCAATTATTACGAGACATGTTGCATGCGTCAGACGTCGACATCGTTCTGCTGCAGGAAGTATGTGTTGAGAGCTTCCCCGACCTCTATGAGTACGATACGTACATTACACCTACTACCGACGGCGGCAGTGGAACAGCGATACTTCTACGTAGCGGCATAGTAGCCGAGGACGTGGTGTACCTGCCGTCAGCGCGAGGACTGGCGCTCACAGTGCTGGGAGTACGGGTCGTTAACATTTACGCACCGTCGGGGTCAGACAGACGGCGCGACCGATCCCGATTTTACGCAGAGGAGATTGCAACACTATTCTTAGGTCGGTATGAACATGTCTTATTTGGAGGCGACTTCAACTGCGTGCTCGCACCAAAAGATCAACACCCACGTTATACTTCGTGCCCGGAGCTGCGGCAACTCATACAGGACATGAATCTCATTGATACATGGGAGAAGATACATGGCGACAGACGTGGATACACCTACGTCACGAGTCACTCTGCAAGTCGGCTCGATCGCATTTACGTAACACGCCGTCTCGAACCTGCGATCCTCGATGCGGAATTGTGGCCTGTCGCCTTTTCAGATCACATAGCATATATATGCACGGTCTCCCTGAGTCGTCAACAAGTGTGGAGGAGTCGCAGTGTTTGGAAACTGAATACAGCACACCTTAGGGAACCTGAGTGCAGACGCTTAGTCGAAGACACTTGGCATGTGTGTGAACGACGCCTCCTGACATATCCGACGACGTTGCAGTGGTGGCTGGACTGCGTTAAGCCTGCATTGCGCCGGGCGTTAATTGCATACGGAAGAGAGCAGATGATGTGGAGGCGATACACGACGGAATTTTATTTGACGATGCTCCGCGAACTTTCTGTACAAGCACCTTCACAGGAGCGTCGTGCCGGTATAAAACGAGCACAGGCCCGAATAATTTCCATAACGCGCCGCCGACTAGAGGGTGTCGCAATCCGTGCAAGGGCCTTTGAACGAGTCCGTGGAGAATCCCCGTCGATGTATCACGTTATCAGAGAAAAACAACGTAGCCGCAGAACCTTAATACAGACGGTCGTACTGCCAGATGGTCGCCGCATGACAACGCAAAAAGACATTGCCAACGCTTTCGTGGAACACTACGGTCATCTCTATGAAGAAGCGGAACACGATCAGGCAGCCTTTCATGAGGTCCGAGGAACGCTCTCCGCGTGTCTCGACGAGTCGGCCAACCTGGAGTAACAGGAGAAGTCACAGTTGACGACGTAATGGTAGCGATTGATAAGGGAGCGTCGCACAAATCGCCGGGGCCCGACGGGTTTCCGTTAGAGTTTTATCGTACATTTAAAGATCTCATGATTCCACTATGGACTGCCATGTACTGCGAATTGATGTCTCCCAACGTGCCTCTTCCACCCTCCTTCGTGGAAGGAATGATCATCCCCATCCACAAACCATCTGGCGGCACAGCGATACAGGCCTACCGGCCACTGACCCTTCTTAATTGCGACTACAAGATCTACGCCAGGATACTTGCAGCACGCTTTAAACGCGTGATACGCCAAGTGATTTCACTCGACCAAACCCAGCTAGGAGGAGCTAGCAATATACACACGGCACTCAGCGACTACCGCGATGTTATCGCACTGGCTTCAACATGTCGTCTCCGAGGTGTATTGGTATCGATAGACTTCGATCGCGCATTTGACAGGCTGAGCCTTGCTTATCTCACGGACGTGATGACGAAAATGAAGTTTCCGGAAAGTTTTGTCACCGTCGTCATGAGACTACTCCACGGAGCCGCATCCGAAGTGCTCATCAATGGACGCTTGGTGGGGCCCATCACCATCTCACGATCGGTCAGACAAGGGTGCCCGCTGTCAACGATATTGTATGCCATCGCTGTCGAGCCGCTGCTTTTCGGGCTCCGGAATCGACTACAAGGAATGACGATAAGGCACAACAAGTTTATATGCCGAACATACGCAGATGACCTAGTGTTTTTAGCACGGTCAGGCGACGAGGCAAGAGCGGCCTTGCATTGGATTCATTTGTATTGTATGGCTACGGGAAGTCGCCTGAACATGGCAAAGTCGGGAGCGATGAACATCGGGAGAGGACTCCCGACAGGAAGTGTAGCTCCATTACAGCCGATCAACAAGATGAAATGCCTAGGAATTATCTTCACTACAGACGTTCGACGCACGGTGGCACTGAGTTACAGACATCTTCTGCAAACAATTCGTGCGAGTGTCCGAAGTCACAGGTTAAGGGCACTGGATATGATACAACGGGTCACCTTTGCCAACACTTATCTAGCCTCTCGCATCCCCCACCTGGCACAAGTTCTTCCTATGAGGTGGTGTTGGCCCGCCGAATCCTTTCGGCACTAGGATATTTTGTGAGCACAGGTCTGCTTTTTAAGGTAGGATACGAAACCCTCACCCTTCCTCGTAGTCGTGGAGGTCTTGGACTAGTCCGCGTACGCGACCGAGCAGTGGCTATTTATGTAACCACAATGATAAAGATGTGGACACGACACCAGACAAGTCTGACGGGCAGCTTGATAGACGAACTCGCTCCACCTTCTCGTTCGGCTCCGGTAGCGGTGGCTCACATCTCACCATCGCCTGCCCATATGCGAACCTTCTTTGTGGAACACAGTTATGTACATATGGAACGACCGACTACCAGGACGGCAACGGCACGTGATATATATCACATCTTGACTCTACGACGGCCGAATAATGCCGTAGAGCGCCGCCAACCAACGGTTACGTGGTCAGTGGTATGGCGTACAGTGCACCACCCACACATTGATACGGGAACGCGCGCACTGTGGTATCAGTTGGTAAATGGGAAATACGTGACTCGTTCCAGGTTGCATACAATTCATATGGCGGACGAGCCACTGTGTCCGCAGTGCAATGTTATAGACACTGAGGAGCATCGCCTGATATGCGGTCCTTCGGCGGACGTAGGGTGTTTGGTCAAAAAAATGATCGCCTTCCTCCTTCGGGTGGGGCCGCAAACAATAGAACCACGCACACTACTTCTCCCAGTTAGGACATATTATCCCCGAACGAAGACAAACGCAGTGACTTGGATTCGAGGTTTGACTGTGCGTTACCTTTTCCGAGACGGCAGTAAGAATGTGCTTGACTTTTGGGCCTTACTACAGGAACACCACTCACAGCTTATGAGACATCCGAGATATCGATCATATTGCGCAAATTTTTTAGGGAGTGCCTTGCTTGATCCTCCACCCAGTTGGGGTGTCCCGGGTAGGAGAATGTAATTATTGTCTATAAGTAGCAGAACAGGAAAGGACCAGGACAGTGGAGAGGATCCACAAACACACGTGAAGACGTACCCGACACCAACGCGAGGTATGACGGGATTAGCGAGGTACGCGCCTAAAAGAGGAACGTCGAACGTTATTGTTTTGTACTGACAGAAGCAGGATATTTTATTTTAATTTTTTATCACTATTATTTAAAAAAAACAAGTCCACTTATTTACGTTTCCCAGAAAAATTTAATTTTATAAAGTCATCGTCTTATATATTTAAAAAAAAATGCTAGAAGCAGTTTATGTTTGAAAAAAAAATAATATTAAAAAAAAAGTGGTCAGCGCGACTGATTGTCAATCCAAAGGGCCCGGGTTCGATTCCCGGCTGGGTCGGAGATTTTCTCCACTCAGGGACTAGGTGTTGTGTTGTCCTAATCATCATTAGTTCATCCCCATCGACGCGCAAGTCGCCGAAGTGGCGTCATGTCGAAAGACTTGCACCAGGCGAACGGTCTACCCGACGGGAGGCCCTCGTCACACGACATTTCATTTCTGATTGTAATATCGGATACCCAATTTCTTTTAAATCGACTACTATTTCTTCTTCTATTACATAATTCAAATCTTCCTCCTGATTCTTCAAAGAAATGGCTCTGAGCACTGTGGGACTCAACTGCTGTGGTCATCAGTCCCCTAGAACTTAGAACTACTTAAACCTAACTAACCTAAGGACATTACACACATCCATGCCCGAGGCAGGATTCGAACCTGCGACCGTAGCTGTCGCACGGTTCCGGACTGCGCGCCTAGAACCGCGAGACTACCGCGGCCAGCCCTGATTCTTCAATGTACTCTTTCCACCTATCCGCTCTCTCCTCTGCATTTAACAGTAGCATTCCTGTTCAACTCTCAATGTTACCAGCCTTGATTTAAATGTTACCGAAGGTTGTTTTGAATAACCTGTATCCTGAGTCATTCCTTCTGACAATCATGTCTTTTTAGATTTCTTCACATATTTCATGCAGTCATTTTGTCTTAGCTTGCCTGCACTTCCAATTTATTTCAATCCTCAGAGACCTGTACGTCTGTATTCCTGAATTTCCCTGAACATTTTTGTACTTCCTTCTTTCATCGATCAGCTGAAGTATTTCCTCTGTTACCCATAGTCTCATAGCAGTTACCTTCTTGGTACCAATAATTTTCTCTCCAACTTCCGTTATTGCCCTTTCTAGAGATGTCAATTCCTTTTCAACTGTACTGCTTACTGAGTTAAGCCTTATTGCTGTATATACAGCCTTGGAGAACTTCAAACGTGTCTCGTCATCTTTTAGTACATCTGTGTACCACTTCCTTGCGAATTGATTCTACCTGCCCAATCTCTTGCACTTCAGCCCTGATGTGCTGGTACTTCGAACGGCTGAAAGCAAGGGGAAACCACAGCCGTAATTGTTCCCGAGAGCATGCAGCTTCACTGTATGGTTAAATGATGATCTCGTCCTCTTGGGTAAAATATTCCGTAGGTAAAATAGACCCCCACTCGGATCTCCAGGCAGGGACTACTCAGGAGGACGTAGTTATTAAGAGAAACAAAACTGGGGTTCTACGGATCTAAGCCTGGAATATCAAATCTCTTAGTCGGGTACGTAGGTTAGAAAATTTAACAAGGGAGTTGGATAGGTTAAAGTTAGATATAGTGTAAATTACTGAAGTTCGGTGGCAGGAGGAAAACAATTTCATGTCAGGTGACCACAGGGTTATAAATACAAAATCAAATAGAGGTAATGCAGGAGTAGGTTTAATAATGAAAAAAAAAACCATGAGCGCGGGTAAGCTACTACGAACTGCGTAGTGAACGCATTATTGTAGCCAATATAAACACGAAGCCAACGACGACCACAGTAGTACAAGTTTATATGCCAACTCGCTCCGCAGATGACGAAGAGATTGAAGAAATGTCAGATTGAAGAAATGTATGATGAGATTAAAGAAATTATTCAGATAAGGAAGGGAGACGAAAATTTAATAGTCATGGGGGACTGGAATTCGATAGTAGGAACTGGAATAGAAGGAAAAGTAGTAGATGAATATGGAATGGGGGTAAGGAATGAAAAAGGAAGTCATCTGGTAGAATTATGCACAGAGCATACCTTAATCATAGCTAACACTTGGTTTAAGAATCATGAAAGAAGGTTGTATACATGGAAGACGCCTGGAGACACTGGAAGGTCTCAGATAGATTATATAGTGGTAAGACAGAGATTTAGGAACCAGGTTTTACAGTGTAAGACATTTCCACGGGCAGATATGGACTCTGACCATAATCTATTGGTCATGAACTGTAGATTAAAACTAAAGAAACTGCAAAAAGGTGGGAATTTAAGGAGATGGGACTTGGATAAACTGAAAGAACCAGAGGTTGTAGAGACTTTCAGAGAGAGCATCAGGAAACAATTGACAAGAACGGGAGAAAGAAATGCGATAGAAAAAGAATGGGTAGCTTTGAGAGATGGAATAGTGAAGGTAGCATAGGATCAAGTAGGTAAAAGACGAGGGCTAGTAGAAACCCATGGGTAACAGAAGAGATATTGAATTCAATTGATGAAAGGAGAAAATATCAAAATCCAGTAAATGAAGCCGGCGAAAAGGAATACAAACGTCCTAAAAATGAGATCGACCGAAACTGCAAAATGGCTAGGCAGGGATGGCTAGAGGACAAATGTAAGGTTGTACAGAACATATCACTAGGTGTGAGGTAGATACTGCCTACAGGAAAATTAAAGAAACCATTGGAGAAAAGAGAACCACTTGTATGAATATCAAGAGGCAAAATGGGAAACCAGTTCTAAGCAAAGAAGGGAAAGCAGAAAGGTGGAAGGAGTATATAAAGGATCTACACAAGGGCGGTGTACTTGAGAGCAATATTATGGAAATGGAAGAGGACGTAGCTGAAGATGAAATGGAATATATGATACTGTGTGAAGAATCTGACAGAGCACTGAAAGACCTAAGTCGAAACAAGGCGCGGGAGCAGACAACATTCCATTAGATTCAAAAAAAATGGTTCAAATGGCGCTGAGCACTATGGGACTCAACTGCTGAGGTCATTAGTCCCCTAGAACTTAGAACTAGTTAAACCTAACTAACCTAAGGACATCACAAACATCCATGCCCGAGGCAGGATTCGAACCTGCGACCGCAGCGGTCTTGCGGTTCCAGACTGCAGCGCCTTTAACCGCACGGCCACTTCGGCCGGCTAACATTCCATTAGAACTACTGATAGCCTTGGGGGAGCCGGCACTGACAAAATTCTACCATCTGGTGAGCAAGATGTATGAGACAGGGGAAATATCGTCAGACTTCAAGAAGAATATAATAATTACAATCACAAAGAAAGCTGGTGTTGAGAGGTGTGAAAATTACCGAACAATCAATTTAATAAGTCACGGCTGCAAAATACTAACACGAATTCTTTACAGTAAAATGTAAAAAACTTGTAGAAGCCGACCTTGGGGAAGATCAGTTAGGATTCCGTAGCAATGTTGGAACACGTGAGACAATACTGACCCTACAAATTGTCTTAGAAGATAGATTAAGGAAAGGCAAACCTATGATTCTAGCATTTACTTAGAGAAAGCATTTATAAGAATCGAGGGTCATGAAAGGGAAGCAGTGGTTGGGAAGGCAATGAGACAGGGTTATTCAATCTGTATATTCAGCAAGCAGTAAAGGATACAAAAGAAAAATTCGAAGTAGGAATTAAAATCCATAGAAGAAATAAATACTTTTGCCGATGACATTGTAATTCTGGCGGAGACAGCAAAGGAGCTGGAAGAGCAGTTCAACGGCATGGACAGTATCTTGAAAGGAGGATATAAGACGAATATCAACAAAAGCAAAACGAGGATAATGGAATGTAGCCAAATTAAATCAGGTGATGCTAAGGGAATCAGATTAGGAAATGAGACACTCAAAGTAGTAAATGAAATTTGCCATTTGGGAAGGAAAATAACAGATGATGGTCGAAGTAGAGAGGATATAAAATGTAGACTGCCAATGGCAAGGAAAGGGTTTCTGAAGGAATGAAATTTATTAACATCGCGTATAGATGTAATTGTCGGGAAGTCTTGTTTGAAAGTATTTGCATGGAGTGTAGGCATGTGTGGAAGTGAAACATGGACGATAAATGGTTTAGACAAGAAGAGAATAGAAGCTTTCGAAATGTGGTGCTACAGAAGAATGCTGAAATTAGATGGATAGATAACATACCTAATGTGGAGGTACTGAAAAGAATTTGAGAGAAGAGGAATTTGTGGCACAACTTGACTAGGAGAAGGGATCAGTTGGTAGAAGATATTCTGATGCTCGAAGGGATCACCAATTTAGTACTGGAGGGCAGCGTGGAGGGTAAAAATCGTAGAGACAGACTCAGAGCTGAATACACTAAGCAGATTCAGAAGGATGTAGGTTGCAGTAGTTACTTGGAGATGAAGAAGCTTGCACAGGATAGAGTACCATGGAGAGGTGCATCAAACCAGTCTCTAGACTGAAGACAACAACAACTTCCTCATATTCTTTCTCTATCTTTTCACCTTCAGCTTGCGACGTTGGCATGTATGCCTGAACTATCGTTGTCAGTGTTGGTTTGCTGTTGATTCTGATAAGAACGACCCTATCACTGAACTGTTAACAGTAACACACTCTTTTCCCTACCTTTCTAATCATAAAGTATCCTACTCCTGTTATACCATTTTCTGCTGCTGTTGATACTACCCTATACTCATCTGACGGGGGAATCCTTATCTGCTTTTAATTTCACTACACTGACCCCTGCTATATCTAGACTGAGCCTTTGCATTTCCGCCTACGGATTTTCGAGCTTCGCTACCACATTGAAGTTCCTGATGTTCCGCGCTCCGTCTCGTAGAACGTTATCCCATCGTTGATCATCCAATTTTTTTCTCTTGGTCCCCCCCCCCCCTTGGCATTCCCCTCACGGAGATTCGAATTGTGGGACTATTTCGGAATCTTTTGCCAACGGATAGATCGTCATCACACTATTTCAATTACAGGCCCCATATCCTGTGGATACACGTTATGTGTCTTTAATTCAGTGGTTTCCCTTGCCTCTGCATCCTCATACCGTTGACCATTATTGATTCTTCCGCCTTTAGGGGCAGTTTCCCATCCCAAGGACAACGAGTGCCCTGAACCTCTGTCCGCTGCTCCGGCCTCTCTGACAAGGCCGTTGGTAAAATGAGGGTGAATTCTTGTGCTGGAAGTCTTTGGCCGCCAAAGCTGATCATTAATCAAAATTTAAGCGGTGGCGGGAGCCGAACCCGAGACCGAGGACATTTAGATTACTAGTCAAAGTAGCTACCCCTTTTTTTGTAATCTCATTCGGTTCGCTATATTTCGTTGCAATTGTTCGTGGCGGACGTCCCCTGACTCCCATTGAAGTTCATTATTGATCCATTCACCCAGTCACTCAGTTTTTTTTATTTATTTTTTATTTTTTTTATTTTTATTACAGAGGGCAGCTAGCCGAACACGCTGAGCTACCGTGCCAGCTAAATCTAATTTTGTTCGCTTTCGTTAGTTGCATCTGCTCGGGGCGGACGTCGTGCGACACCGGTTTAAGTTCATCCTTGGTCGGTTAACTCAGTTTTTTTTATTACAGATGTCCTCTAGACCACGGGTGCATAATCAGGACAGATATGTTGCAAACGTCTGTTCGATTGGCGAGTTAGGTCGTCAAAATTTCGATCTGGTTGGAGGGCCATTAGTATAAAAATTAAAAATTCTCACCTGAGGAGAGATACGGCCACCTTGCGGCCAAGGTTAGTGTTTGGCAAGTACCAAGACCAGCAGTAGATATTATCGTTGTCTACGGGCGGGCATTATTTTGCTGAATTTTAAGCCCAGGATGGCTTGACTTGAAGGACAAAAAAATGGAGACTTGAGTATCGTCCACGTATCCTTGTGCCGCAAGGCCCCTGCTATGAAAAGAAATGACATCCCAGACCATCACTATTGATTGTTATGCCGTATGATTGGCAACAGTATACTTGGTCATTGGGGCTCAGTTCAAAGATGGACACACTAATGAAAATTCCACTTCGAATCAATGAGACTTCAGGCCGAAGAGGTATCTAGAGACGCCCCGGACAGCCTTGAGATGTCTTATTGACTGTACTGATGTAATGAGTAACGATATGGGCTGCCATTTATTTTTTTTGGTTGTCACCTACGACGTCGACGATATTGTAGCCCCGTTTTATTGCCCTTCATTCCACAGACATCCTGGGCTTACAGTTCAGGAACATAATGCTCATCCACACACGGCTAGATTTACTACTATTAGTCGTCGCGGTCGCCAAACCCTACATTTGCCAGCAATTTCACCGAATCTCTCCCCAATTGAGAAAGTTTGGACCATTGTGGACGAGCCCTCCCACCAGCTCTGCATTCTGGCGATCTAACTTGCCAAATGGACAGAATCTGGCACGATATCCTTCAGGGGAAAATCCAGCAACTCTCTCAATCAATGCCAAGCCAAATAACTGCTTGCATAAGGACGGGACATATTCAAGAACAAATCATCCACTTGTTCTGAAATTGAAATCATTGGCTTGTCTGTACATTTACACCACATATACCGATTTCCGTCCTATTGGGATAGTTCCTTTTTTAAATTATTTGTTTATTTTACTTTTAATTTATTTATTTGTGGTGTATATTGTAGAGAGCGAGTTTGAATACCTGACTGAACAGCTTAAGGTGAGACACACAAAGTCACGGAGACAGGGGGAATGCATACCCGCACCATGGATAACCCACTGTTGGTGTTTTACGCCGCCGAATTTCATCGCTCTTTTAGGAAGATTATGAGGTGTTTTTGAGTCTACGCCTTAGAAAAACTACACACAAGCACTTAAAATACGATAACACAAAGAACAAATTTTATGGATTGACGCACACAGCTCCTTTCGCTTAGGATGACTGATGGCTGTGGCGACGGGAGGGGCTTCGGGGCACAAAAATTATATCAAAATAGCCAGAGAGAGACATAAAAGAGCAGAGAATGTTCGAGACTTAATCCATCGGATGTACGTTCAGTAGTGTGCTCACTCATGTTCCATAGCATATAAATTACTGGTGTGTCTAGGCACAGTGAAATGTAACTTCAAGTTAGAGAAAATTACACAAGGGAAAGATTCACCATTTACGTAATATTTAAAGATACGAGAAATTCAAACATTCGCGTACGTTCTTTGCTGCGTCACGAAATCACATTTCAAGAGAGTTGGTATTACTTCTTGTAACCTGAATAGTTGCTGCAATAAAAATTATTTGAATGTTAAATAATTGCATTTACTGTTCTCCCACCTCTGGCTGTCGGGCCAATGCGAGACGGATGGCTCACGGCATTCTTCAGTGACCTTCGACCGTGACACTTCACTGATATTCTCACACAGTAAAAAACATAAGATCAGTTTGTTCGGACTTCGGTTCTAGCGAAGATAGGTTCTTTCTCTAGCGCGAGAATGATTAACGACAGAACCGACATAAAGATCAAGTCGTTTAGCCATTGAAATATGCGGCTGCGACCCGTATTGAAGACGGCCTCCAAATGGTTCAAATGGCTCTGAGCACTATGGGACTTAACTTCTAAGGTCATGAGTCCCCTAGAACTTAGAACTACTTAAACCTAACTAAACCTAAGGACATCACACACATCCATGCCCGAGGCAGGATTCGAACCTGCGACCGTAGCGGTCACGCGGTTTCAGACTGTAGCGCCTAGAACCGCTCGACCACCCCGGCCGGCTGTGAAGACGGCCTCCTGTAAAATACTAAAATGCCCTTCTAATTAATTAATGAAATGAAACACAGTAATCCAAAATTTCTACTGGACTGGTACAACTTTATTTAAATTTCTTTTGTTCATTTATCAACAATCAGGGCTTATAAGACTACTTATGTCTTGCATCTTCACAGTGTAGAATCAGGTAAAATAGTGAGTTAATCCTGAAGTGACAAATGAAATCAAGTAGTGTTTTGTTGTCAAAAGTATTGCTGCAGAAGTTCGTAGCGTTTTAGTTTCCCGCGTTGGTATTTTGGATGCTATGAGTTTGTGTATGGATTGTCATTCTTATTTCTAGTTCACTGTTGCTATTTCAGATTACATATTGTCACTTGAAAATAGTGTGTGAGATTTGAATGCTAGGAAATGGAGTGCCAAGTGGAGGAATCGGAACATTTGTGACATATTCTGCTCTTTGGGTACAGTAGAGCGGTGATAGCAGCGGAGTTATCCAGAAAGATTTGCACCGTGTAAAGGCATAATGCCATTGGGCAGAGCACGGTATAAAATGATTTTCTCGTTTTAAAGAGGATCTTTTGACATTGATGTTCTCCACGATCAGGAAGACCTTCAGGGTCTGATGAAGATCGTCTGCACGCATTAATCCGCAGTGATTCACATCAGTGTGCTCGAGAACTGACAAATGTGATGAACTGTGATCATTCTGCCATCGTGAGGTACATCTACATCTACATGATTACTCTGCAATTCACATTTAAGTGCTTGGCAGAGGGTTCATCGAACCACAATCATACTATCTCTCCACCATTCCACTCCCGAACAGCGCGCGGGAAAAACGAACACCTAAACCTTTCTGTTTGAGCTCGCTCAACAAAATATTTTCGCATTCGGAAGAGAAAGTTGGTGATTGAAATTTCGTAAATAGATCTCGCCGCGACGAAAAACGTCTTTGCTTTAATGACTTCCATCCCAACTCGCGTATCATATATGCCACACTCTCTCCCCTATTACGTGATAACGCAAAACGAGCTGCCCTTTTTTGGGCCCTTTCGATGTCCTCCGTCAATCCCGCCTGGTAAGGATCCCACACCGCGCAGCAATATTCTAACAGAGGACGAACGAGTATAGTGTAAGCTGTCTCTTTAGTGGACTTGTTGCATCTTCTAAGTGTCCTGCCAATGAAACGCAACCTTTGGCTCGCCTTCCCCACAATATTATCTATGTGTTCTTTCCAACTGAAGTTGTTCGTAATTTTAACACCCAGGTACTTAGTTGAATTGACAGCCTTGAGAATTGTACTATTTATCGAGTAATCGAATTCCAACGGATTTCTTTTGGAACTCATGTGGATCACCTCACACTTTTCGTTATTTAGCGTCAACTGCCACCTGCCACACCATACATAAATCTTTTCTAAATCGCTTTGAAACTGATGCTGGTCTTTGGATGACCTTACTAGACGGTAAATTACAGCATCATCTGCGAACAACCTAAGATAACTGCTCAGATTGTCACCCAGGTCATTTATATAGATCAGGAACAGCAGAGGTCCCAGGACGCTTCCCTGGGGAACACCTGATATCACTTCAGTTTTACTCGATGATTTGCTGTCTATTACTACTAACTGCATGCAATGGAGAAGGTTCGAAAATCGAGCGTATGCTCTAAGTCATAATTACAAAAATCAGTACGTGGCCATAACTGCATCTCGGATTGCTTCTCGCCAGCTGGCTCGTGAACAACGCAGACCATTCTCATAGTATATCGCTACTGGTGACAAGAAATGGTGTCCTTATGCTAACGTAAGGAAAAGAAAGGTATGGTTGAGCCCAAACAAAGCCGAAACTCCACAAACAAAGACCTGCACGCATCCAAAAAAAATAATGACACGCATCTGGTGGACTAGCGACGGTGTAATGTGCTGCAAATTGTTTCCCCGAAGTGTAACAGTCACTGCTGAAATTTGTTATCAACAACTGAGACGTGCCGGCCGGGGTGGCCGAGCTGTTCTAGGCGCTATAGTTAGGAACCGTGTGACCGCTACGGTCGCAGGTTCGAATCCTGCGTCGGGCATGGATGTGTGTGAGGTACTTAGGTTAGTAAGGTTTAAGTAGTTCTAAGTTATAGGGGAGTGATGACCTCAGAAGTTAAGTCCCATAGTGCTCAGAGCCATTTGAACCATTTTTTGAACTGAGACGTCTTGCAGACGCCATCGAAAAACAGCGACTAAGAAGGCTGTTACTCCACGGTAACGGCCACGTGGATTCTACTAGACTGATAAAAAACATTATAAAGAGTCGGGATGTGAAGTCATTCCGCGCCGCGCGGGATTAGCCGAGCGGTCTGGGGCGCTGCAGTCATGGACTGTGCGGCTGGTCCCGGCGGAGGTTCGAGTCCTCCCTCGGGTATGGGTGTGTGTGTTTGTCGATAGGATGATTTAGGTTAAGTAGTGTGTAAGCTTAGGGACTGATGACCTTAGCATTTACGTCCCATGAGATTTCACACACACACACATACACACACAAGTCATCCCGCACCCATCTTATTTATCTTCTTTCGCACCCTCAGATTTACACATTTTTCGCTTTCTATCGAACAGCCTTCCAGGGAGTTGCTTCCCTGCCGAAATTGCGTTCCGAACGGTCTCGATTTCTTGGTCTAAAAATCACGTCATTTCTACATTCGCGTAACCGAAAAGTTACCCCAGTTTTGGCAGACTGCTGTAAAAATGAAAGAGAATATATTGTTGACGACTGAAGTCTCCGATATACGAGTATGTGTGTGCCGTGTTCATTAAACTCATGGGAAAACACTCACGAACGTATACACGAACACAATAAATGAAAGATCGTATGAGCTGCTCCACAGCATACAAGGCAAATCTTTGTTTCTCGAATTAAAAAAAAAACCTGTTGCTATAAAGGGAACTGTCGACACATTATGTTTCAAAACATTAGTGACATATCCCTAAATATCCCACTACGACAGCATAGAAAATAAAAAAACATTGTGGTGTACCATACCAAGCACTGTGGTACACAAAGATAGTCATCTCTCTCGGTAGTTAAATTCTGTTGAATACATTATGGGAGTAGCAGTGATCAATGAATTTTACTATTAAAAACAGTCTTGATCACGATTTATTTATTAAGGTGACCGGTTTCGACCACTACTGTGGTCATCTTCAAACCTACACGTATACAAATCTTTAATTAGAGGGCTACTTACATTAAAGAAAATACATAAAGTTACAAAGCTATAAAACGATGAATTACCATTGAGTAGGAATCTCTTTCTGCTGGAGAATCACTACTGGAGAAACCAGAGCACGTCTTACTATATATAATGGAGGCTCCGCCCACTTCTGAAGACATGATGTCATTACTAACCAATGAGTTATAAGATGTATAACAATGTAAATTTTCTTAGTTAAAAGAACATTGTCATGAAATCAAAATAAAAATAGCCGGCCGGAGTGGCCGAGCGGTTTTAGGCGCTACAGTCTGGAACCGAGCGACCGCTAAGGGCGCAGGTTCGAATCCTGCCTCGAGCATGGATGTGTGTGATGTTCTTAGATTAGTTACGTTTAATTAGTTCTAAGTTCTAGGCGACTGATGACCTCAGAAGTTAAGTCGCATAGTGCTCAGAGCCATTTGAACCAAATAAAAATAAACACACACTAAACTTAGTTTATTAAACAGCTATTGTCAATTAAGAAGCGTTATAAATATTTAAGTATGAAGGATAAATGAACTGCTAGTACATGGGTCTGTTAGTGAACCATTTGGAACCACTGGTGAAGTTGGACGCAGTTCTAAAGATGATACAGCAAGCTTCCTTCCACTGAAGTCGTTGTAAAGTCGATAGACGAACTAGTGGTTGCCATGGTGAGGATAAACGCCAGTGCAAAGATGCGGCAGCAGGCTTCTTTCTAACGAAGTTTTTGCGAAAGTGGAATGGCGAAGACTGTCACGTCAGGCGATGTATGATTGAGCAGCAACATGTCTTTATTGAAACGATTTTCAAAAAGTAGGCTGCAATAATCTTTAGCTGACATGTATACTACATACTGCACAAATACGATACGTAGTAGTTGTCCATATTTATGAAATATTGTCTATGAAGTTCGTATGTAGATCGCATTTTTTTTTTTTTTAATTCTGCTCTCTCGCGCAAGATAACGCTCGTTAGTTCCGTTCTCACTTCCGTCACGGTACTGATTCGCAATATGAATCGCTTTTCAACTATTTGCCTGCCTGGAATGTTGCTCGCATTCCCTGGCGCTTTGTGGACAGGGTGTGGTGAGGCGTACACCTCGTGCTGTCCTCTCGAAAGGCCGACAGGACAGGCGTATCGCAACGACGCTCCCAACAGAGCATGGAAACCGTCGCGTCGCCGCGCAGAGCCATCTGTCTGCGGTCTCTGACGCATCTAGCGGGTGTGGCCGCCCGCGGTGCCAAGGGCCCCCTGCTTACGCGATGAGCCGCACGCATGACGGAACTGCCGGTGTTTAATTATGGTTGTCCGCCAGCGCGACCACCTGCTTCCACCGCTCTTCGCCCAGACGAACATACCTTGCCGCCACCCACCGCAGCACCTGGAATTCAGAATCAGTCCTCCAGGCTCACAACAGATGCGTAATTCATCAAACTATAGTGCGCGGTTTTATAGGTCACCCATCCTTTGTCACCTATACACAGCCGATATTCCTAAACCATCTCCGCCCGCGTACCTACTTGTCTACATCTGCATCTATATTCCACACGCAACCTTAAGCCGTCGGCACACGGACCGTGCGGTCGAACATCAGCGTTGAGCGTGCTGAGCTCAACGTGAAGCTGAACGCTCAGGAACGGTGCGACTTGTGCATACGGTACGTGGGCCCAACGTGCTGTTCGCAATCACAACGCACTCCAGCGGCTGTTGCGGGATGTTTCTAGCTCCTAAATCAAACTGTTTACTAAACGGGTGCTTGTAAAATTTCCACGTTAACTCTATTAAAACGCACATTTCCTCCATTGTCCATGAGTGAGTCAAGTTGTTCTATATGTAATATATACAAATAATAACTTCAATATCCATGTACATGTTTTAAGACGAAAGGGAAAGTACTATGTCCAATAAGTAAGGACACAGGCTTATAAAAGTTCTATTACAAACAGTGCGATACAAATTTGCAATAGTTCTCCACATAAGATAAGCATTATTTCATCATTCCCACATTTTAACAAAAACCCAAGGTCATTGTTACTTGATCACTGTTCCTACTCAACAGCAGGATCTTTGTAACATGTGAATTACGAAACATAAAAGAATTATACAAGTAGCGCAAACTGTCCTGTAGATTAAACCAATCGAACAAACTCACTCCTCAGAAAAAGGTGAACTTATATTTACATAACATGAAATACTATAGTATGTACTTGTATCAAACTAATTATAAAGCATCAGAACCCATTACGCGAATGTTAGGAAAAAAAATTTAGACATGGCGAGGGGCGAACCACCGTCATTTCATATATTTTGATAGGAATCGGTAACGCTACTCTCTACGCTTTTTTTTTTGTTCATCTCATTTTGTTCGTTGTTGCTTGTTCTGTTTCTCCGGGACGGATGTCCCATGACACTTCTTCAACCTCATCATTGATCCATTAAGTCAGTTTTTCTATTGGAGACGGCAGCCAACACTCTGACCGAACAAGCTTTTTTTTTTTTTTAATCTCATTTTGTTCGCTATTGTTCGATGAATCTGCTCGGGGCGGACGTCGTAAGACATCCGTTTAAGTTCGTTGTTGATCGAGTAACTCAGTTTTTTTATTACAGAGGGCAGCTAACCCTCTGACCGAACACGCTGAGCTACCGTGCCGGCAGCACGCTGAGCTACCGTGCCAGCTTAAACGAACAACATTTCTCATTCACCCAATCCTACAATGTTGACACTTGCTAAAATCTTTAATCGTAGCTATGTTACTAATTGAAATTTAATTATAACAAATTTTATCAAGGAAAATGCGTTTTTGGTGGATCCTCTGAGTGTCGTTGCATTCTAAGGGCATACTCTCATAACACGCAAGTTACAATACTACTTTTGCCACGAATAAGATATTTCTCATTATTTTATTGCAACGAATCACACAGTTAATAACGGGTTTTCGACTGATTCTCAATTTGCTCGTGCTCAGAAACGGCATATATACCTACAGGATTGAAATGAATGCCAATATGACGCCTCACAACTCTGTGCTGAAAAGAGATGACGTGCATGTGACGTAGTTGACGTTGTGCCATCTCATTGGTCAACGCTCACATGCACGCTCAGAATATCTGACATACTAGATATTGCCAAGCACCTTCGGAAAGAGTCGCGAACGTGCTATTCCACGCTGTGACGTCAGAAACTCGGCACGCTCAACGGTCAACGTTCGGATGCACGGTCCGTGTGCCGACGGCTTTACATTGCGTGTCGGAGGGTACTTCCTTGGCCACTTTCCCGTACCAATTAGGGATGAGAAAAACCGACCGATTGAAACAGATACCGGTTTTCTGGTTCTGCATAACCGGTATTTTTCGGCTGTTATTTGGTCTCGGTTATAACAGGTACTTTTTGTTTTATACTTATAACCAAGTATAAAACCATTATATCAGCCTGCCGTAGCAGTGGTGGTAGAATTTTTGAGTTTACATAAAACTTTTTTAGAAATTAGTTTGATAGGAGATTCTGTAAGGAGGAGAAATGCGTACCATCATGTTTCCGACTTTGGTAAAGGTAGCATTGTAGCCTATCACATTTGCGGTTTATCGTATCGCGACATTGCTGCTCGCGTTGGTCGAGATCCAATGACTGTTAGCAGAATATGGAATCGGTGGGTTCAGGAGGGTAATACTGAACGCCGTGCTGGATCCCAGCGGCCTCGTATCACTAGTAGTCGAGATGACAGGCATCTTATCCGCATGGCTGTAACGGATCGTGCAGCCACGTCTCGATCTCTGAGTTAACAGATGGGGACGTTTGCAAGACAACAACCATCGGCACGTACAGTTCGACGACGTTCGCAGCAGCGTGGACTATCAGCTCGAAGACCATGGCTGCGGTTACCCTTGACGCTGCATCTCAGACAGGAGCGCCTGCGATGGTGTACTCAACGACGAACCTGGGTGCACGAATGGCAAACCGTCATTATTTCCGATGAATCCAGGTTCTGTTTACAGCATCATGATGGTCGCATCCGTGTTTGGGATATCAAGGTGAACGCACATTGGAAGCGTGTATTCATCATCGCCATACTGGCGTATCACCCGGTCTGATGGTATGGGGTGCCATTGGTAACACTTCTCGGTCACCTCTTGTTCGCATTGACGGCACTTTGAACAGTGGACGTTACATTTCAGATGTGTTACGACCCGTGGCTCAACCGTTCATTCGATCCCTGCGAATCCCTACATTTCAGCAGGATAAAGCACAACCGCACGTTGCAGGTCCTGTACGGGCCTTTGTGGGTGTAGAAAATGTTCGACGGCTGCCCTGGCCCGCACATTCTCCAGATCTCTCACCAACTGAAAACGTTTGGTCAATGTTGGCCGAGCAACTGGCTCGTCACAATACGCCAGTCACTACTCTTGATGAACTGTGGTATCGTGTTGAAGCTGCATGGGCAGCTGTACCTGTAAACGCCATTCAAGCTCTGTTTGACTCAATGCCCAGGCGTATCAAGGCCGTTATTACGGCTAGAGCTGGTTGTTCTCGGTACTGATTTCTCAGAATCTATGCACCTAATTGCGTGAAAATGTAATCACATGTCAGTTCTAGTATTTATCATCTCCTTGGTGTAGCAATTGTAATGGTCAGTAGTGTAAATTGTTGACTCGAATTTTTAAAAAGTAAAGATGTATATTGGACTAAACACTGAAGTTTTCATTCTAATGAAATGACACAATTTCAGAGACTTTAAGGTCTCAAATAGATGTTATTTTATGTGTACAAACTTAAGTGGCGAGTGGCCTTTTAAAGTGGACTGGGGCGGCTGTGAGAATTTTTGTAGTGGAGGGAGGCCTGCCAGGCTAATCCATGCAGTTGTGTAAACCGCTGTGCCAAGGTGTCTTAGTGATCGTAGGCGGCACAGTTGCTCTGTGTGTTCGGTCAGAGGACTGAATGCTCTCTGTAATAAAGAAAGTGAGTTAAGGAATCAACGATCAACTTGAACGGATGTCTTGTGACGTCCGCCTAGACCAAACGCAACAACCTAAATCGAACAAAATGAAAAAATAAATAAATAAAAACACACCTGCTTGGTGAGCAGGAGACCCGGGTTCGGTTCCCGGCCTTGGTACAAATTTTCACTCTCCTCTTCAGTCTGTATACATATTTTCATTCTAAGATCTTACAGAAAAAGAATGGTACAAAATTTACACAAAGGCTTATTTGTCTGCCACTTCTATGAAATAACAGAAGATAAAGGATGTAATAAATTTAAAACTTAACAACTTGTTCATAATTCATAATAAAAATGGAAAGTAGGTGATCCGCCGCCTGTGTCTACATAATATGCCTTCATTTCCTTGTAGGCCTCAGAAACGCACAACTTAACACGAAGATTTCTCCAATCTCAGTTTGCACCCTTTAGCACTGACTAGTCTTAAGGCTCAAATAGTGGGTTGATCCTTGATTAAAACGTTAATTTTGACAAAGATTTAAAAATTTTGAACCAGTAGGTGAGTAGTAGTGAATTTTTTGTAGTATTCAACCCCTCAATACGTTTTGAGAAAAGCAACAAGCATTTGATAAACTAAGAATTATTTTATTTGGGATTCTATGTATAACAGTAAAATGCAAAAATCCGAGGAAGTCTTTCAATTTTTCAATCTTTCTTCTGTGTATACGTTTATTGTTGGAAATAATAGCGATAAAAAACTGAAAATCGGTTATTTCCGAAACCGGTTGTTGTGAGCGGTTTTAACAGCCAGTTTAACGTAGAGGTAAACAGACGGGTGTAGACGAAAACCAATTGTTGCAACGATCATCGCCGTACCTTGTTGCAGTCATGAATGGTGAGCTAGAACGACTGGTAAGCGTGTTAGCTGCAGTCCAGCCAACTTCAGCTTCATAGTCTTTCACGAGAAATACATCGGAGAGAGCAGTTACTGGTAGACTCTTATAGGTAAGTTTGGTGATGGAGTTTAAATAGTAAACCACACCATGATGCACAACATCAGCGTCGGATGCTGGACTTGACTGAGCATCTCCGTGACGCTATCGCTCTTGCTTAACGAACTTGCAGCGAAACGCGCTGCTCTTCTTTGGATATTTTTTAGTTCCTCTATAAGTCCCAGTCTGGTACGGACCCCAGACTCACGAGCACTATTCATGTGCTGGACGAACAACAGCTTTTATAAGCTACCTCTTTCGTGGGTGGACAACACTACCTGAATAATCTCCCACTGAATCTCATTTCGGTAGCTGCCTTCCCTATGATCACGTTGAGCCGTTCTACATTAAATCGCTGCGTACGTGTACTCCAATATTTTTAATGGACGTAACTGCTTTTAGTGCTAGTTCAGTAATAGTCTGTTCATAGAACAATGGGTCTTTCCGAGTATTTATATGCAATCGTTACATTGGTTTATTGTCGAGAATCAATTGCCCATCACTGCACCAAGCGTAGATACTCTACATGCCCTCCTGCGTTTCGTTTCAGATTTCTGCTGTTGCGACTTAGCGTCACCCGCGAAAATATTATGGAACTTCCAACTTAATCCATTGGATCAATTATACAGAGAGTTTCCAGAATGAGATTTTCACTCTGCAGCGGAGTGTGCGCTGATATGAAACTTCCTGGCAGATTAAAACCGTGTGCCCGACCGAGACTCGAACTCGGGACCTTTGCCTTTCGCGGGCAAGTGCTCTACCAACTGAGCTACCGAAGCACGACTCACGCCCGGAACTCACAGCTTTACTTCCGCCAGTACCTCGTCTCCTACCTTCCAAACCACTGATATGAAACTTCCTGGCAGATTAAAACTGTGTGCCCGACCGAGACTCGAACTCGGGACGCTGATATGAAACTTCATGGCAGATTAAAACTGTGTGCCCGACCGAGACTCGAACTCGGGTAGGTAGGAGAGGAGGTACTGCCGGAAGTAAAGCTGTGAGTGCCGGGCGTGAGTCGTGCTTCGGTAGCTCAGTTGGTAGAGCACTTGCCCGCGAAAGGCAAAGGTCCCGAGTTCGAGTCTCGGTCGGGCACACAGTTTTAATCTGCCAGGAAGTTTTATACAGAGAGTGTTTATAAATCAGTTGTACAAAAGTAATCTTTATTTGTGAAAAGGGTAAATAGCTTACAGAAATATTTGATACAGCACTGAATGCAGTATATATTCAAGTTTTATTCCCGCCAAACATTGTTAGTTACCGCCGGCTCTGCTGGGTGGTATGCATGAATGAGTTTTTCCAACTATCATCATGGAGTCGCATAACAGTGCAGAGCGAACACAGTGTTGTTTATGGTTTCATGAATCCAAATCTGTTGGGTTGGGTTGCTTTGGGGAGGAGACCAGACAGCAAGGTCATCGGTCTCATCGGATTAGGGAAGGACGGGAAGGAAGTCGGCCGTGCCCTTCCGAAGGAACTATCCCGGCATTTGCCTGGAGCGATTTAGGGAAATCACGGAAAACCTAAATCAGGATGGCCAGACGCAGGATTGAACCGTCGTCCTCCCGAATGCGAGTCCAGTGTGCTAGCCACTGCGCCACCTCGCTCGGTCCAAATCTGTTACAACAGTTCAAAGACAATTCAGAACTAAACATCGCAAGCCACCGTCTTTAAGACAAACTTTTATTAGTTGGTACAATCGTTTCGCTAAAACCGACTGTTTATCACGTAGGATACGGCACAGCCAGCAGTCTGTAACACAGCAATTGAAAAAGGTCGGCAGCCTTAAATTCGTAGTCTTGGTAAATCAACGAGAGGTGCCAGCTTAGAATTGAATATGCTTAGTTTTGTATCCCGCCTGGAAGGCGGCGCGTGGGTCTGCATCTGCAACATAGGCCGAATGAAGGAAGCGAGTAGGAGCGGGAGGGGTAAAGCACTTCGGTACTGCATTTAACGTAAAAGAACATTTAATAGAAGAATATTAGTCAATGACAACTGAATCATAGATAACTTAGGCTTGATGAAAACGTAGCTGTGAAGCCCTAGTCTTAATAGCACGTTAGCCCACTCTGATAGTAGAGGCTAAGTTGCTTGGTCGTCTGCTCTTGATCAACTGGGCAGAAAGCAGAGCGGCGCTCGTTGAGCTCCACAGCGTCGGCTTCAGGGCGCTGTGGTCGGCGTAGTTGGTCCGCTCTCGTAGTGCCAACCTATGAGCGTGCACCTACGCTGTGGCATCAGAACTATCGATACCACACTTAGTGTTAGAGTGTGGAAGGTAAGACTGCCTAACTTGTTCAATTTCTGCATCAGAGACTACTGGCCGACCTTGACACGATGTCCTCCAGTTTCGGAGGAACGATTGTACCAATTAATAACCGTCTGAGGTGGTGGCTTGCAATATTTAGCCCTGAATTTGTCTCTTAAGTCTAATAGCGGATTTACATCCATGAAACCATAAATAAGCAAGCGGCTACACGGGTAGCAGGGGTTGTGTGGCGTGGGCTGGGCGGTTTTTTAGGTTAGATGGCCTTGGGCAAGTACAGAAAGGGCAACAGCCTCAACGGGTGCGGGGCAAAGTCAGGACATGCGGGGACCAAGCAGCAATCGGTATTGTAATTGTCAACTGTCGAAGCTGCGTTGGTAAAGTACCGGAACTTCAAGCGCTGATAGAAAGCACCGAAGCTGAAATCGTTATAGGTACAGAAAGCTGGCTGAAGAAAGAGATAAATTCTGACGAAATTTTTACAAAGGTACAGACGGTGTTTAGAAAGGATAGATTGCATGCAACCGGTGGTGGAGTGTTCGTCGCTGTTAGAAGTAGTTTATCCTGTAGTGAAGTAGAAGTGGATAGTTCCTGTGAATTATTATGGGTGGAGGTTACACTCAACAACCGAGCTAGGTTAATAATTGGCTCCTTTTACCGACCTCCCGACTCAGCAGCATTAGTGGCAGAGCAACTGAGAGAAAATTTGGAATACATTTCACATACATTTTCTCAGCATGTTATAGTCTTAGGTGGAGATTTCAGTTTACTAGATATAGACTGGGACACTCAGATGTTTAGGACGGGTGGTAGGGACAGAGCATCGAGTGACATTATACTGAGTGCACTATCCGAAAATTACCTCGAGCAATTAAACAGAGAACCGACTCGTGGAGATAACATCTTGGACCTACTGATAAGAAACAGACCCGAACTTTTCGACTCTGTATGTGCAGAACAGGGAATCAGTGATCATAAGGCCGTGGCAGCATCCCTGAATATGGAAGTTAATAGGAATATAAAAAAGGAACGAAGGTTTATCTGTTTAGCAAGAGTAATAGAAGGCAGATTTCAGACTACCTAACAGATCAAAACGAAAATTTCTGTTCCGACACTGACAATGTTGAGTGTTTATGGAAAAAGTCCAAGGCAATCGTAAAATGCGTTTTAGACAGGTACGTGCCGAGTAAAACTGTGAGGGACGGGAAAAACCCACCGTGGTACAACAACAAAGTTAGGAAACTACTGCGAAAGCAAAGAGAGCTTCACTCCAAGTTTAAACGCAGCCAAAACCTCTCAGACAAACAGAAGCTAAACGATGTCAAAGTTAGCGTAAGGAGGGCTATGCGTGAAGCGTTCAGTGAATTCGAAAGTAAAATTCTATGTACCGACTTGACAGAAAATCCTAGGAAGTTCTGGTCTTACGTTAAATCAGTAAGTGGCTCGAAACAGCATATCCAGACACTCCGGGATGATGATGGCATTGAAACAGAGGATGACACGCGTAAAGCTGAAATACTAAACACCTTTTTCCAAAGCTGTTTCACAGAGGAAGACCGCACTGCAGTTCCTTCTCTAAATCCTCGCACAAACGAAAAAATGGCTGACATCGAAATAAGTGCCCAAGGAATAGAAAAGCAACTGGAATCACTCAACAGAGGAAAGTCCACTGGACCTGACGGGATACCAATTCGATTCTATACAGAGTACGCGAAAGAACTTGCCCCCTTCCTAACAGCCGTGTACCGCAAGTCTCTAGAGGAACGGAGGCTTCCAAATGATTGGAAAAGAGCACAGGTAGTCCCAGTCTTCAAGAAGGGTCGTCGAGCAGATGCGCAAAACTATAGACCTATATCTCTGACGTCGATCTGTTGTAGAATTTTAGAACATGTTTTTTGCTCGAGTATCATGTCGTTTTTGGAAACCCAGAATCTACTATGTAGGAATCAACATGGATTCCGGAAACAGCGATCGTGTGAGACCAAACTCGCTTTAGTTGTTCATGAGACCCAGAAAATATTAGATACAGGCTCCCAGGTAGATGCTATTTTTTTTTACTTCCGGAAGGCGTTCGATACAGTTCCGCACTGTCGCCTGATAAACAAAGTAAGAGCCTACGGAATATCAGACCAGCTGTGTGGCTGGATTGAAGAGTTTTTAGCAAACAGAACACAGCATGTTGTTATCAATAGAGAGACGTCTACAGACGTTAAAGTAACCTCTGGCGTGCCACAGGGGAGTGTTATGGGACCATTGCTTTTCACAATATATATAAATGACCTAGCAGATAGTGTCGGAAGTTCCATGCGGCTTTTCGCGGATGATGCTGTAGTATACAGAGAAGTTGCAGCATTAGAAAATTGTAGCGAAATGCAGGAAGATCTGCAGCGGATAGGCACTTGGTGCAGGGAGTGGCAACTGTCCCTTAACATAGACAAATGTAACGTATTGCGAATACACAGAAAGAAGGATCCTTTATTGTATGATTATATGATAGCGGAACAAACACTGGTAGCAGTTACTTATGTAAAATATCTGGTAGTATGCGCGCGGAACGATCATATAAAATTAATTGTTGGTAAGGCGGGTACCAGGTTGAGATTCATTGGGAGAGTGCTTAGAAAATGTAGTCCATCAACAAAGGAGGTGGCTTACAAAACACTCGTTCGACCTATACTTGAGTATTGCTCATCAGTGTGGGATCCGTACCAGATCGGGTTGACGGAGGAGGTAGAGAAGATCCAAAGAAGAGCGGCGCGTTTCGTCACAGGGTTATTTGGTAACCGTGATAGCGTTACGGAGATGTTTAATAAACTCAAGTGGCAGACTCTGCAAGAGAGGCGCTCTGCATCGCGGTGTAGCTTGCTCGCCAGGTTTCGACAGGGTGCGTTTCTGGATGAGGTATCGAATATATTGCTTCCCCCTACTTATACATCCCGTGGAGATCACGAATGTACAATTAGAGAGATTAGAGCGCGCACGGAGGCTTTCAGACAGTCGTTCTTCCCGCGAACCATACGCGACTGGAACAGGAAAGGAGTATAAATGTAGATGTAGATGAATAACACTGCGCATTCTCTGCACCGTTATATGACTCCATAATGACTGGCCGGCCTGAGTGGCCGTACCGTTCTAGGCGCTACAGTCTGGAGCCGAACGACCTCTACGGTCGCAGGTTCGAATCCTGCCTCGGGCATGGATGTGTGTGATGTCCTTAGGTTAGTTAGGTTTAGTTGGTTCTAAGTTCTAGGCGACTGATGACCTCAGAAGTTAAGTCGTATAGTGCTCAGAGCCATAATGACTGTTGGAATAATTCATTTGCACGTGCCACCTAGCGTGGACGTCGGTAACCAACAGTGTTAAGCGGGAATAAAAGATGACGCTATATTGAATTCAGCGCTATATCAAACATTTCTGTCAGTTATTTATCCTCTTCACAATTAAAGTTACATCTGTATAACTAATTTATAAACACCCCGTACATTGTGAAAAGTAATGGTCCTATAACACTCCCTTAGGGTGTTTTACTTTTACTTCGGAATATTTCTCACCTTTCAGAATTACGTGCTGTTCTGTATGTTAGAAACTCTTCAGGCCAGTCACAGAACTGATCTCATATTTCGTATACACGGATTTTGTTCATTATGTTACGATGCGAAATCGTATCGAAGGTCTTTCTGAAGTCAAGGAATAAGGCTTCAAGGTGGGCACCAATATCTACGACCTTCTGGGACTCGTCGACGAACGGAGCGAACTGTGTTTCCATGATAGTTCTTTTAGAGAATACACGTTGGCACTCACTGGTAAGATTTTTGGCCTCTGTAAAGGTACGCGAGCATATAGCGTGTTCTGAATACCTACAGTACAATGACAACATCGATTTAGGCCTTTAGAAGGGTGTGTCTCCTCGATAACCCTTCAGTATGCAGATGAAACCGCTTTCTTTGTAGTCCCAGTAGTCCTTCAGTTCCTTAATTTTTTTGAATAAATCTGCAAAAACACAAGCAACAGTAATGTGAAACACCACCAACTTTCCGTCTCCGCCAAATGGTATCCCAACATGTAACACCAATATCGATATTCTCTGTACTTTTCTCGCTTTCTACAATTAAATACACTGAATCGCCAAAGAAAGTGGTATAGGCATGCGAATTCAAATACACAGATATGTCAACAGGCAGAATACGGCACTGCAGTCGGTAACGACTACATAAGACAACAAGTGTCTGACGCGGTTGTTGGATCGGTTACTGCTGCTACAATGGCAGATTTTCAAGATTTAAATGAACATAGTTTTATAGTCGGCGCATGAGCGGTGGGACACACCACCTCCGAGTAGTGATGAGGTGGAGATTTTCCAGTACGACCATTTCACGAATGTACCGTCAATATCACGGATCCGGTAAAACATCAAGTCTCCGACATCGCTGCGGCCAGAAAAAGATCCTGGGAGAACGAGGCCAACGACGATTGAAGAGAATCGTTCGACGTGACAGACGTGCAACCTTTCCGCAAATTGCTGCAGATTTCAGCGTTGAGCCATCAGCATGTAACAGTGTGCAAAACGTTCAGCGAAACATAGACGATGTGGGCTTTCGCAGCCGAAGGCCCACTAGTGTACCCTTGATGACTGCACGGCACAAAGCTTTACTCCTCACTTGGGCCCGTAAACACCGACATTGGACTGTTAATGACTGGAAACATGTTGCCTGGTCGGATGAGTCTCGTTTCAAATTCTATCGAGTGATGGACGTGGGAATGTTCAAGCTGGTGGGTGCTCTGTAATGGTATGGGACTCGCACAGTTGGAGCGATATGGGTCGCTTGATACGTCTAGGTACGACTCTGACAGGTGACATGTACATAATCATCCTGTCTGATCACCTGCATCCATTCACGTCCATTGTGCATTTCGACGGACTTGGGCAATTCCAGCAGGTCAAAGTGACACCATAATTGCTACAGAGTGGTTCCAGCAACACACTTCTGAGTTTAAACACTTCCGCTGGCCACCAAACTCCCTACACACGAACATTATTGAGCATATCTGGAACGCCTTGGAAAGTGCTTTTCAGAAGAGATCTTCATCCCCTCGTATTCTTACGGATTTATGGACAGCCTTACAGGATTCATGGTCTCATTTACCTCCAGCACTACTTCAGACATTCGTCGACTTCGTGCTACGTAGCGTTGCGGCACTTCTGCGTGCTCGCCGGGGCCCTACACGATATTAGTCAGGTGTACCAGTTTCTTTGGCTCTTCAGTGTATCTTCTTTCTCTGCTTAATTTAATGTGATACTTGTATAACCATCTATGTAAATATTTTATTCGTTATTGATGACCATTTACTGAATTGTAATTAATCTATGGATGTACTTTCAAAAGTAATGTTCTGTAAAAGAATGAAAACGTTAAAACTTTATTTATAATACTGGTTCATACGTAGAGTATGTAGGTTTTTAAGCACGTATAAAATGGAGGGAAGTCCCTCTGCAACGAAACAGAGGGAATAGAAAATGTGGATTTGGTGGTCGAACTGCAAGGCTCCTTTGTGGCAAGTATTAGTAGGTTGCTAGCAGTCGAATTGCTCGCATCTTGTGAACTGAATATGACAAGAAGAGCAGTAAAAATAATATAGCCTTAGATGTAGAAGAAATTTGGTTCATTATTCATGGCATATATTGGTTAGCTCTGTACTAAAAAAATCAACGCTAGGGAAATTATCAGAGCCTCTTACACAGCAAGAGCCATGGATACTTTTACCGCCCTTTTGACTAGCCAAAGGAGATCGACACTGCCACCATCTTCGTCTCAAATTTTCAGTTGATTTCTGTATAACTGCATGGATCGGTTATGCTGTTTCTTAGTCAGTAATACGATTGTGTTCTTTAAACTTCGTGTTGAGCGCCCACATTTTATCATTAGTCGTTTATCTAGAGAGAGTGCTACTATACTACCGAGTATCCTGTTTTATAGAACTGAAAAGCAATTACCTTTCTTAACAAAATGTAATACACTTTGTGGAGCAGTAAATTTCGAAATTATTCAGTCCTTTGTTGGAAATATTCCATGTATTTTTTCATAAAAGGATAGTAAGACTAAACATAGCTGAAGTGTCAAGTAAAGTCCATTCCAATAGCCAACTTTCTTGACGAACAGTGCTAGTACTTAGTAAAAATTTACCTAATTAGGCTGGCGACAGTTCCGTTTTATGTAACTGCTGTTTACTTTATTGCTACTAGAACCTTGGTTCTATTTGCGTTTGTTTTACCGTTACTTCCTTCAATAGATATCTTTACAGTGACGAAAATAGTGCGATACATTTCCATTACGCACAATCACTGTCAAGTTAAAATATTTCCACAATAGTCACATTATCGATCTGTTGCTAATTTATTAGTAACCGGTAGTGTTATAAACACTCCACTATAGCCTCCATCTGCGAGACACTGATGCAGTAATGCGCCTACGTCACCTTCCTTACGCTTCCCAAAACAATGTTGTTTCACTTGGCAACTTCAAACGCCTTTTCCTCCTAAACCATGAGGTAATCTCTGATAGTTATCAACACAAAAAGCTCTAAGACCTTCATTTTCCAAACGGAGGCGCCACACACTATGTGATCAAAAGAATTTGGACACCCCCAAAACATACTTCAAATTAGGTGCATTCTGCTGCCGCCTACTGCCAGGTACTCCATGTTAGCGACCTCAGTAGTCTTTAGACATCGTGGCGCTCCGCCGAACTCACGGGCTTCGAACGTGGTCGGATGATTGGGTGTCACTTGTGTCATACGTCTGTACACGAGATTTCCACACTCCTAAACATCCCTAGGTCCACTGTTTCCGATGTGATAGTGAAGTGCAAACATGAAGGGACAGGTACAGCACAAAAGCGTACAGGCCGACCTTGTCTGTTGACTGACATAGACCGCCGGCAGTTCAAGAGGGTCTTAATGTGTAATAGGCAGACATCTATCCAGGCCATAACACAAGGATTTCAAACTGCACCAGGATCCACAGAAAGTACTATGACAGTTAGGCTGGAGGTGAGAAAACCTGGGTTTCATGGTCGAGCGGCCTCTCATAAGCCACACGTCACGGCGGTAAATGACACACGACGCCTCGCTTGGTGTAAGGAGTGTAAACATTGGATGACTGAATAGTGTAGAAACGTTGTCTGGCGTGACGAATCACGGTACACAATGCTTCTTGCTTCCCACTGTAGAAGAGCAATTCGGGAATGGTGATTGCATCTTTCAACACGATCGATCACCTGTTCATAATGCATGGCCTGTGGCGGGGTGGTTTCACGACAGTAACATCCCTAACATCCCTGTAATGGACTGGCCTGCACAGAGTTCTGACCTGAATCCTAGAGAACACCTCTGGGGTGTTTTGACATGCCGACTTCTTGCCAGGCCTCACCGACCGACATCGATACCTCTCCACAGTGCAGCAATCCGTGAAGAATTGGCTGCCATTCCCCAAGAAACCTTCCAGCGCCTGACTGAACATATGCCTGCCAGAGTGGACGCTGTCATCAAGGCACACCATATTGAATTCCAGCATCACCAGTGGAGGGCGCCACGAACTTTCTCACCCAGGGGTCCGTATACTTTTGATTACACACTTTACCACCCCGTACCTACGTAACTGCAGTTCTGTCTGCCTCCTGCGACTTCTGTCCCTTCTTATTCACTCCGCAACACTTATCTTACATCCATTCTCATAACAGCCCCTCTTCAATCCATTCTGCATCCAAATCCCTCGTACTGAAACCTTTATCAAATGAAATAACAAGAATAACATCATCCTTTCAGATTCAGGAGGAGGGAGAGAGATCGTCTCGTAGACAATGAGGTCATTAGAGACGGAGCGCAAGCTCTGATGAGGGAACGATGGGGAAGGAAATAGGGAGTGCCCTTTCAAAGGAACCATCCCGGCATTTGCCTGAAGCGATTTAGGAAAATAGCAGAAAATCTAAATCAGGACGGCCGGACGCGTTTTTGAACCTTCATCCTCCCGAATGTGATTCCAGTTTTCTAACCACTGCGCCACCTCGCTCGGTCTTTCAGATTCAGGCTACAAGTACTATCTCATTATATTAATAAAATCTTTGTTTTACTCATGTCAGTGTTTTATATGTATTTAATTATTTCAATCATAGTCCAAAGAGTAGCAACGTGGCGGACGTTGCAGAAAGAGAACCTCTGTTCAGAATGACTAAATTTGAACAGTGTGTTACTGACGCAGGAGGAAACGTCATGGAGCAAAAGACATTTAACAATAATTTGACTAATAGATGTGTCAGAATATGCACGTCAACAGACGTGCGGTCACTCAGCTGTTCGAGACGCCCAACATGACAGTGTCTCCATGAAGGACGGCGTTCTGCTGGTAAAGCTCTTTTACGACGTTGACTGTGCGCCAGTAGCCCTGCAGAAGTTCCTCCTGGAGAAAATGATTAAGAAGTTCAGAAACACAGGTTCTTTGGAAGTGCGATATGACATACGGAGGGAAGCAGCCGATCCGACGTCTGTGGGGTAACTGGCCACAATATTGCAGGAGGGGTCGAGCGGTGGTGTGGAAACGCCCAGCGCACGGGTAATTACCCGAATGTTGGACGTTACTACGAGCACAGTCCATAAAATCATGCGAACATCGTGCATTGCAATCCATACAAAATCACCCATGTTCAAGTGTTGCTTTCTACTGATCTTCCGGAAAGAAACGTTCGTTCTCGAATTTCTTGCTCGCTAGGAAGTGGGCAATGAATGCCTACGAAACATTTTGTGGATAGACAGTGCCCATTTCCATCTCCAAGGACATGCCAATAAGCAGAACTGTAGAATATGGGCAACGGAAAATCCGCAAGCGCATCAACCGGTACCATTTCATTCTACAAAGGCAAATGTGTGGTGCGGGTTGATGACATTGTTGTAGGGAAGAGATGAGTCCTGTGGGTCCTGTTACCCGTACCATTAATGGTAAAAGCTATGATACTCGCTTGCACACCGACGTCATTCCAATCCGTCAATAGTGTGGTTGTGTGGATAGGATCTTTTCATGCAATATGGTACTCCTCCGCACATTACACAGCCAGTGATGCGGCTCTGAAGAGGATTTCGGAAATGGTAGAATTATCACCCGTAAATTCTCCAGAGCCCGGCCATCAATATCACCTGATCTAAATCCATTCGATTTCTGTCTGTGGGGTTATCTGAAAGGTGTTCTGTTCAGTGCATCAATTACGAACCTCACTGAACTAAAGGAAGACACTGCGCAACGCATTTTGAATATTACCCCCGAGACATCAGATCTATTGTGGAAGATGCTGCTTTACGATTTCAGCTTTTGGCAGAAAACGGTGGACAGCATACTGCACATGTCTTGCACCGGTCTCACGACCGATGTGATTTTGTGATTTTGCTTTTTATGCGATTTCTGGTCCCAGGACAGTTAAAAACCAACGTCAATTTGTTTTTTATGTCCTTTCGGCCTGAGGACAATTAATAACCAATTTTCCATAATATTTGGAACGACCTTGCCGTGATCGACGGGCTTACCTAACTAAGAGTGCCACAACTGTTGACTGCCGAATTCGTGCAGTCATGCACATTGAACAGTACGTATGGTGTAATGTGCAGCTCAAACCATAGCCGTCGTAGTGCCATTAATCTGTCATTTGTAGCCGACCGACAGCATTTTAAAGCTTGAAGTATAATTATGGGCACCCTGTGAATCACAGCAAAAATTATTAGACGTATGTTTTAATTCTTTCAGTAATTCTATGAAAAGTATCGTGTTTCTATTTTTCTTCTGTACGAGGTGCGGCTAGAAAAAAAACGGACTGATGCTGGAAAAAACATTTATTTACAATTATTTACAATTTCATGTTATCTCCTTCAATGTACTCTCCTCCTCGGTCTCTACACCGCTCCATACGAATTTTCCACTGTTCATAGCAATGCTGCAGATGATTTTCGGTAAGTCCATACATTACTTCCGTCGCTTTTTTCTTTTACTGCTTCAACAGTCTCAAATCTAGTTCCTTTCAAAGCTGACTTGCCTTTAGGGAAAAGAAAAAAGTCACAGGGGGCCAAATCAGGTGAGTAGGGTGGGTGATCTAAGATGGGAATGTTGTGTTTTGCCAAAAACGTCTTCACTGACAACGCACTGTGAGCTGGGGCATTGTCTTGGTGAAGGATCCATGACTTTTTTCTCCACAAATCGTTCCGTTTTCTCCGTACTCGCTCACGTAGGGTAGCCAGGACGCTAATGTAGTAATGCTGATTCACTGTTTGTCCCTCTGGTACCCAATCAATGTGCACAATCCCTTTGATGTCAAAAAAAACAGTCATCATTGCCTTGAATTTCGATTTTGACATTCTTGCTTTTTTTTGTCGTGGAGAACCAGGAGTTTTCCAATGCATCGATTGGCGTTTAGTTTCTGGATCGTAAGTAAAAAACCACGATTCATCGCAAGTAATAACATTTTGTAAGAAGGTGGGATCACTTTCAATGTTTTCCAGGATGTCAGAACAAATCATTCTTCGGCGTTCCTTCTGTTCAATTGTGAGACACTTTGGAACCATTTTTGAACACACTTTGTTCATGTTGAAACTTTCATGAAGAATCTGCCTAACACTTTCCTTGTCAACTCCTGTTAACTAAGACACTGCTCTGATTGTTAAACGGCGATCTTGTCGAACAAGTTTACCGATTTTTTCAATGTTTGCATCAGTTTTTGCTGACAATGGTCTGCCAGTGCGAGTGTCATCACTGGTGTCTTCGCGGCCATCTTTAAATCGTTTAAACCACTCAAACACTTGTGTTCGCGAGAAACAATCATCGCCGTACACTTGTTGTAACATTATAAACGTTTCACTTGCAGATTTTCCTAGTTTGAAACAAAATTTGATGTTAACACGCTGTTCTTTCTGTACACTCAACATTTTCCGCCGCACAGACAAAAAGTCAACTACTTAAAACAGACGCCACGGGCAGACTGAGTGCAGGAGGCAGATGAAACTCGAGCAGTAGGCGGAGCGAGAGTCACGTGACAGGCCACGCGACTTTCAGCCTTATTGCATTCGTTTTATTGTTTCACCAGTACTAGTCCGGTTTTTTTCTAGCCACACCTCGTATTTACATTTTTACTCGGCAACGACCTTGCATTGCGTGACGGAGCTTACTTCGTGACCACTGTCACGTCCCTCGACGCTTTCCCGTTCCAGCTGCGAATGGCTTGCAGGAAGAACGATTGTTGGCATGCATGCGTGTGAGCTCGAATCTAACTTTATCTTGATGGTCATTTCGCAAGATATACGTAGGAGGAAGTAGTACATCGGTTGAATCTGCTAGGAACATACACCCTCGAAATTGTAACAGTAAACCACGGAAACAGCATCGCTACCAGTGTTGTTCATTGATAGACATCGACATAATCTCTGGTAGCATATGGTAGTTCCGTAACATAGTGACATCTCCTTAACACAACAACACAACTCGGTCTACTAAAGTATCTAACGGCCTACTGAAACGTAAACTCCTGACGGTGACTAGAAAATCGTCGAAATCTCGAGAGTGACAAATCTGAGACGGAAAGCTCCACGAAGGTGGTATTCAGTAAACCACGCTGTGATGTTGATCGCCTCTCTCGCAGCGTCTGCCACTGGAGTTATCTGACGATCTCCGCTTCGCCTTCGCGCTTTCCGTATGGACCTGTAAGGAAACGCGCTGCTCTTCTTTGGATCTCATTTCCTCTATCAGTTCCATCGGGCACGGATTCCAGTCCGACGAGTTTGCGTTTAGTTTTACGACGTCGTTCCACTTCAGATCCATTCATATGCACAGTCATAGATAATTTGTGGGTGTGACTGCTTACAGACTCCGTCACTAATTCGTGTTTTCCCCAAAAGCTCACTTGACTACCATTAATATTTTCATGATGTGGGAACACGGTTCGTGGGGGAAGAACTCGAGAGCTTGCTGACCTCGTGCATAAGAGGTAGTATCTTTGCTTCGCAAGGAAGCGCAAGCCACAGGGCCGATCCATACCTCAGAAATAAGATTGTTTTCTTTTTGAGGCGTGTATGGGTCCCTCTCAACATATGACGATCAATTTTTAGTTATTCTCGAGGCCGCCAGTGGCAATTGGCTGAGGTACCTTCCTTGGGCGGAGATATTATAGTCCTTCAAAAGTTAAAGTAGAAGAAATAAAAATTTTTGTGATGACAACTTAATTCTCTCAGCGACAGCAAAAGACTTAAGAGAACAGTTGAACAGAATGGACAGTATGTTTAGGTAACAAGATGAACATGAAAAAAGTAAAACAATGGTGATGAAATTTATCAAAATTTAATCAAGTGTAGCCGAGGGAATTTGATTATGACATGATGCAGTACCGGTAAGTAGTAGATGAGTTTTTCTACTAGATAACTGAAGATGGCCGAAGTGGAGATATGAATTTTTGCGATAGCTAGAAAAGTGTTTTTGGAAGAGAGAAATTTTTTAGCATCGATTATAAATTTTAATACGAAGAAGTGTATCCTAAAGTATTTATCTACACTGTATCCTTGTACGAAAGTTAAACAAGATGATAAACGGTTCAAACAAGAAGAGATGTTACCGAAGAATAATGACGGTTAAATGGTTAGTTCGAATAACTAATTAAGAAGTATTGATCCCGATTGGAGTGAAAAATTGTGGCACAACAAGAGGATCAGTTGGTAAGATTCATACTGAGACATTAAGAAATCGTCAAGTTTCTAATTGAGGGAAGAGGGGGGAGTAAAAGAGTAAAATTGTATTGGTAGACGGAGGCTTAAATAATTTAAGCAGGTTGAAGTCGATGTTCGTTGTAGAGCTATACAGACATGAAGAAACTTCCGCAGGATAGACTAGCTTAGAGAGTTGCATTAAACCAGTCTTCTGACTGAAGAACACAACAGCAACCAATTAATCATTAACCACCGCATGATTTATATAGACGTAGTACTCTCCCGTCTCCCCTAAGTATCAGCTTTAATTGCATTGCAATGACCTAAACATGAAGATTACCGCAAAAAAGTCATCCAGATATGGATATTAGCTCTAACCATGTGTATCATGTATAGACGTACAGTGCAAGTCGCTTTTCGTGAGCCAGTAAGAAGTCATACGCATTGAGAAACAGCTGATATCGCAGTCATTGATTGCTAACTGGAGGTAAAAAGCGACGCAGTCACGTGTCAATTATAATGAAATAAACGCTGTACCCAGAAGCCCTCATTCGCTAAGCTAGGCAGAGTTCGGCAGGGTTCGTGAGTTCCAGCGGTCACAAAGCTGCCTCGGATGAACGAGTTTACACCAGGCGCTATATAAGTGACCGTTCAGACTCAGTTAACTTTGTGCATTAAGAAGGAATTGCAAAAGCTTGCTGATACAGGGATTAGTGATCACAAGGTCGTTGTAGCTAGGCTCAATATCGTTTCTTCCAAATCCACCAGAAACAAACGCAAAATAATTTTATTTAAAAAAGCGGATAAAGTGTCACTAGAAGCCTTCCTAAGAGACAATCTCCATTCCTTCCGAACTGACTATGCAGAGATGTGGCTCAAATTCAAAGATATAGTAGCAACAGCAATTGAGAGATTCATACCTCATAAATTGGTAAGAGATGGAACTGATCCCCCATGGTACACAAAACAGGTCCCAACACAGAGGCAACGGAAAAAGCATGCGAAGTTCAGAAGAACACGAAATCCCGAAGATTGGCTAAAATTTACAGACGCGCGAAATTTGGCACGAACTTCAATGCGAGATGCCTTTAATAGGTTCCACAACGAAACATTGTCTCGAAATTTGGTAGAAAAACTCCGAAGAAATTATGGTCGTATGTAAAGTACACAAGCGGCAAGACGCAGTCAATACCTTCGCTGCGCAGTGCCGATGGTACTCTTACCGACGACTGTGCCGCTAAAGCGGAGTTCTTGAACGCAGTTTTTCGAAATTCCTTCACCAGGGAAGACGAATGGAATGTTCCAGAATTTGAAACACGTACAGCTGCTAGCATGAGTTTCTTAGAAGTAGATACCTTAGGGGTTGCGAAGCAACTCAAATCGCTTGATACGGGCAAGTCTTCAGGTCCAGATTGTATACCGATGAGGTTCCTTTCAGATTACGCTGATACAATAGCTCCCTACTTATAAATCATATACAACCGCTCGCTCACCGATAGATCTGTACCTACAGATTGGAAAATTGCGCAGGTCGCACCAGTATTTAAGAAGGGTAGTAGGAGTAATCCATCGAACTACAGACCTATATCATTGACGTCGGTTTGCAGTAGGGTTTTGGAGCATATACTGTATTCAAACATTATGGATCACCTCGAAGGGAACGATCTATTGATACGTAATCAGCATGGTTTCAGAAAACATCGTTCTTGTGCAACGCAGCTAGCTCTTTATTCGCACGAAGTAATGGCCGCTATCGACAGGGGATCTCAAGTTGAGTCCGTATTTCTGGATTTCCGGAAAGCTTTTGACACCGTTCCTCACAAGCGACTTCTAATCAAGCTGCGGACCTATGGGGTATCGCCTCAGTTGTGCGACTGAATTCGTGATTTCCTGTCAGGAAGGTCGCAGTTCGTAGTAATAGACGGCAAATCATCGAGTAAAACTGAAGTGATATCAGGTGTTCCCCAGGGAAGCGTCCTGGGACCTCTGCTGTTCCTGATCTATATAAATGACCTGGGTGACAATCTGAGTCGTTCTCTTAGGTTGTTAGCAGATGATGCTGTAATTTACCGTCTAGTAAGGTCATCCGAAGACCACTATCAGTTGCAAAGCGATTTAGAAAAGATTGCTGTATGGTGTGGCATGTGGCAGTTGACGCTAAATAACGAAAAGTGTGAGGTGATCCACATGAATTCCAAAAGAAACACCTTGGAATTCGATTCCTCGATAAATAGTACAATTCTCAAGGCTGTCAATTCAACTAAGTGCCTTGGTGTTAAAATTACGAACAACTTCAGCTGGAAAGACCACATAGATAATATTGTGAGGAAGGAGAGCCAAAGGTTGCGTTTCATTGGCAGGATACTTACAAGATGCAACAAGTCCACTAAAGAGACAGCTTACACTACACTCGTTCGTCCTCTTGTTAGAATATTGCTGCGCGGTGTGGGATCCTTGCCAGGTGGGATTGACGGAGGACATCGAAAGGGCGCAAAAAAGGGCAGCTCGTTTTGTATTATCGCGTAATAGGGGAGAGAGTGTGGCAGATATGATACGCGAGTTGGGATGGAAGTCATTAAAGCAATGACGTTTTTCGTCGCAGCGAGATCTATTTACGAAATTTCAGTCGCCAACTGAAAATAAGAAAAATCAGAGCTCGAACAGAAAGGTCTAGGTGTTCGCTTTTCCCGCGCGTTGTTCGGGAGTGGAATGGTAGAGAGATAGTATGATTGTGGTTCGATGAACCCTCTGCCAAGCGCTTAAATGTGAATTGCAGAGTAGTCATGCAGATGTAGATGTAGATGTGTGTGCCTTTGTTCTAGGGTTATGGTTTCCACCATTCATATATCAATGTGTACCTACGTCTGTGTGTCACTTATATTGTGAAGTGTACTTGAAATGAGGGCTCGAGCAGAACAATAGAAAAAGGCACTTTCATGTTCCGTCGTGTGTAGTGTTATACATTACTGCATGTACCGTAATTTTAACAAAATTTTAGGCCAGGATGGCTATTTGTACAGCTAACTGATGGGAGAGTCCAATAAGATTCATCTAAGATTTTATAAACCCGTGTCGCTGCTGTTTTGCATGTTCATTACTAACACGTGAAGAAGCGAAAAAAAAAAAAAAGAAAGAAAAACAGAACAGCAATCCATTCAAGACTCTCATTTCCCCTATTATCTCCATATCTAACTCCTCAAACTAGCATCAGCGTCTTTCGGGCTCCAAACAAGAGAGCTGAAAAATCTTAGCTTGGGCCATCAGCGTTTCACTCCTGCACGCGGCTGGTCGCGTACGGAGAAACGGATGACAAAATCCCGCATCACCTCTGATCAGAGAGTGAGTTCTACACTAAGTAGGTTTACGTCACGGCCCAAGTCGGGTTGCGATAGTATCGACAACTTTTACCCGTTGCTGCTTGCGGTTGTTGCAGACACACTAACTAGTTGGGTGGTAAAAATCAACTTCTACGTTATCTGCTTTTTAATGAAAACTTGAAAGCTTTTGCATTCTAAGGCTTTTATTTGGGGGGGGGGGGTTCTTAATTACTCTGACTGGTCTGAAGCAGCTCTCCACAAATTCCTCTCCTGTGACACCGTTTTCATCTCAGAGTAACACTTGCAACCTACGTCCTCTATTACGTGCTCGATGTATTTAAATCTCAGTCTTCCTATACAGTTTCACCCTCTACAGCGTCCTCTAGTACCACGAAAATTGTTGCATTAATTCTTAACAGATATCCCATCATACCGTCTCTTATTCTTGTCAGTGTTTTCCACAAATTCCTTACCTCGTCTATCCTGCGGAGTACTTCATCGTTCCTTACTTTATCAATCTACCTAATTTTCGATATTCTTCTGTAGCACTCATCTCAAATGCATCGATTCTCTTCTGGTTTTCCCATAGTCCGTAACTCGTTACAAAGCTGTCCTCTAAAAGTATATTCACAGAAATTTCTTCCTCAAACTAAGGTCTATGTTCGATTTTAGTAAACTGCTCTTAGCCAGGAATTCTCTTTTTGGCAGTGCTAGTCTGCTGTTGATGTCCTCCTTGCTTCGTCCATCATGCGTCCATTTTCTGGCTCGATAGCAGAATTCCTCAACTCCATCTGCTTCGTGATCACCAATCCTTACGTTAAGTTTCTCTCTCTTCTCATGTCTGCTACTTCTCATTACTTTCTTCTTTCTTTGATTTACTGTCAGTCCGTAATCTGCACTCATTGGGCTGTCCATTCAACACATCCTGTAACTCTCCTTCTCATTCACTCAGGATAGAAACGTCATCAACCAACCTTAGCATTGATACCATTTCGCCTTGAATTTTAATTCCATTCTTCAAAATTTCTTTCATTTCCCACATTGCTTCTTCAATGTACACTCTTCTTATTCCGAGCATTTCGTTCTTGGTTTCCATTCTCATTTTTTCCTCTTTGTCCGTGCACGTAGTACATATTGCACGCCGGCAAGAGTGGCCGAGCGGTTCTAGGCGCTACAGTCTGGAACCGCGCGACCGCTATGGTCACAGGTTCAAATCCTGCCTCGGGCATGGATGTGTGATGTCCTTAGGATAGTTAGGTTTAAGTAGTTCTAAGTTCTAGGGGGACTGATGACCACTGGAGTTAAGTCCCATAGTGCTCAGAGCCATTTGAACATATTGCACGTCTTCGCCTGAAGCTTACCCCTATTTTTCTCAGGATTTCGAACAGCTTGCACTATTTCACAATCACGGGTTTTACAAGATGCCAGATCCTATGAGCGTGCCTCGATTTTTCTTCAGTTCTGCTTTCATTATCAACCACAACGTCAGAACTGCTCTCTCGCGCCTATACCTAAAGCCAAACTCATCGTTGTCTAACGGATCCAAGTTCCTTTTTCCACTCTTCTGTATGTTACTCTTGCCATCAACTTGCGTGCATGAGTAGTTAAGCTGACTGTGCGATACGTCTCGCACTTGTCAGCTCTTGCAATCTTTGGAATGCCGGGGATGTTGTTTTTCCGAAAGTCTGATGGTGTATCACCGGTCTCATACATTCAACGTGAATTGTCAAATGGGTGTGAAATGTTACGGGACTTAACTGCTAAGGTCATGAGTCCCTAAGCTTGCACACTACTTAACCCAAATTGTCCTAAGGACACACACAGACACCCATGCCCGAGGAAGCACTCGAACCTCTGCCGGGACCAGCCGCAATGTCCATGACTGCAGCGCCCAAGACCGCTCGGCTAATCCCGCGCGGCGATGAATTGTCGTTTTGTTGCCACTTCCTCCAATGATTTTAGAAAATCCGATGGAATGTTATCTACCAATCTGCGTTTTTTTTATCTTAAGCAGTCATGAGATCTTTTTTGACATTTTTATAAGCTGAGTCACTCCTTCCGACAGTCATCTCCTTTTACGTTTCTTTACATTTTTCTTGCAGGCAGTCCGCTATTCATTACCGCGGTATATATCGGATCAGAGAATTTCAGACGTACCTCTCCGAAGTATACCTTCTGCTCTTGTGATTCTTTAACAGAATGTTCTGGTTCACACTCTTTCCTGGTACCAAGCCCATATCCAATAAACCTTCCTTCACTTCTTCTCCTAGAACCGCATTCCAGTCCCCCATTACTTCTAGATTTTTATCTCTCTTTACGTACCGAATTACACCCTCAATATCCATATATACTTTATCTCTTCATCTTCTGCTTGCGACGTCGACTATGTTATCGATGTTGATCTGCTGTCGATTCAAATGAGAACAACCCTATCACTCAACAGTCCAGAAGATCTCACTCTTTGCCCTATCTTCCTGTTCTTAACGAATCCTACTCCCGTCTTACCATTTTCTGATATTTTTGATACTATTCTAAACTCGCCTGATCAGAAATACTTGTCTTTTGTATCCATTACATTTCACTGGGCGCCCACTATATCCAGACTGAGCCTTAGCATTCCCTTTTTCACATTTTCTAGTTTCTGATATTTCATTCCCCGACTCGGAGAACGTTATCCTTTCGTTGGTTATTCTGTCTTTTTCTCCTGGTCACCTCCGCCCTGGCAACTCCTTCCCGATGATCCGCATGGGGAATTAGTCCAGCATGTTTTGTCAATGGAAAGATCATAATGACACATTTTTAATTACCAGCCATATATCATGTGAGTAAAAGTTATATGTCTGAACTACAGCGATCTCCATTGGTTTTTGCAGCCTCATGCCGCGGATTATTGCTGATTGTTCCGTCTTTTACCCAAAGGCAAGAGTGTGCTTTGAAGCTGTGTCCCTTCCTCCACCTTTTTTGACAAGGTTGTTGGCAGAATGAGGGTAACTTATGTCGGAAGTCTTCTGCTACCATTACTGGTGAGTTTTATTCGAAATTAAGCACGGGTGGGACTCCAATCCGGGGCCGAGCACGTATTAATTATTAGTCATAGACGCTACCTCTGGACTACGTGCCCTGAAGTTGTAAAATGCAAAACAGAATTTTGATTGCATGTCCATTGTTTCCAGCAAAAATGCATGGCTTTGTCTCTCGAGGGCTCAATTGCTACTTCGATATCAAGTCGAAGTTAGGCTGTCTGTCAACTCTAAAAATTAGTGTCGCGCAATTTACGTACTTTCGTAGTGCGTTGAGGCTGTGTAGTGTGCCACCCTTTCAGTTAGTGTTCGATTCCCGGCGGGGTCAGGGATTTTCCCCTGCCTCGAGATGACTGGGTGTTTGTGTTGTCCTCATCATTTCATCATCAAAGTAGCGAAATTGGGCTGAGCAATGGTTGGGTCTTTGTACGGGCGCTGATAACCGCGCAGTTGAGCGCCCCACAAACCAAACATCATCATTATCTTTCAGTAAGGAAAATATGTTGTGGTATATATGCTTGTCCTATCTGGTGGTATAGGATGAAAATTTATTTCACATTACTGTAACTAAAACAGAATTTAATGTTCGAAAATTTACTCTGAAGTACAGGTTCGATGTTGCGAAAGAAAAGTCATTATCGTCTACCTGTTCAATAACGGAAACAGATTAAAAATTCGATGCATTACTCACCATAATACACGCCATGCTCATAAGGTCTTTTTTGACCACTAAAATTTATTGCTTTAGTAACTCGTTTCAGTATTTCAGGATCATGGTTAAGTACAATTATGAACACCAACTCCAATAATTCGATTTAAATACATTTTTTATTACTCCACTAATAACACAATAGCAGTATCGTTCGAACGACCAGTCAGTTCGAATGATAACAACAAAATGATTTCTTTTGATGTGCGACTAACACTTAATTCGTCATTCCAGGGAACGAATTAGAATAGCGACAAAGAGTATTGCAGAACCCCACGAGTACTTATCGCTTTTGGATTCTCTCTTGCACGAAGGCAGAGATTCAAACTTTGCAGATTGAGTGACCATAACATGATACATTACAACTAATTATCCATATTCCGTTACTTCCTCATTTTTTCATCCTGCAGTTTTTCTGTGGCACCGTCTTGCCGTTCCAAAAGTCAGACGACACTGCTTTGTATCACCGCTGGGAAAATTGTGAGGACTTTTGCGAGTGGCGCTCACCATAGCAGCGTTACTGTGTATCCAAGTACTTCAGCACAATTTATGGATGACTCTAGTTATGAATAAATTAAAAACTTCTTGTAGCTAGCTGGCAAAAGTTCCGAGGAATAAAGCATACACATTAGGACATCTGAAATTCACAGAACCCGACGAGATTTAATGCAAAAACTTATTCTAACACGACGTTGCTCTAAATTGTGACAGAGAGAGACGTATTTCCAACTTTTTTTATGTTAAACCGTAAAGTATTACGAAAAACAATGTTGCCTTCAAAGGTAATTGCACGAACAAATCAAGTTATTGAAGGTATGTGAGCTGTGGTTTTCAGATAAAGATAACTTGTTCGCCGTTTGTAATTAAGTTGGGAGAATACAAATTATTCAATCTAGCAGACAGTCAGATTCAGTTACGACAATGCTCTTGATTAAAAAAAATAGTTATCTGACAATTGTTTTGCCAAAAGAATACTTATGAGCGAAGTATTACATAAGGTAAAATTAAGTGTCTAGAGATATGCGTGAAAGTATATACTGTTAACTTCTTGGTATCCACTGCCCATTTCTCGTTAGACTGACATCTGCTCGTGTGGTATTAGGAGTAATAGGCGTAGAATTTACCCAATCTATCTTCAGTCAGTCTTTTCGACAACACGCAAAGTCCACTTTTACCTCTATTTCAGAGTAGTCACTATTACAGCGTAAATTTCTGTCTTACTCTTACTCATTTACTCGCTTGTTAACCACAGTTTCTTTTTAGTTCTGGCCTAGAGGGAAATCCTGGTGTTTAAGTTCTGTATTTCTCTGCGATGCCACCCACTAAGGTTCCACGTATTTTATGCTGTGTTCTTGGCTCTTACACCGCCGTATCCGGCTTTCCTTATCCGTTTTCCTGTCATTCCATTCGCTAGCCTACATGCCCATCCCACCGCCATTTCATTTTCATTGCGGTATAATTACGCTTCCAGTCCACTAAGTTGCGTGCTCCAGTTTAGTGCTTTCTTCTACTAGTATATCTCTTCATGTATCTCCATCTATGAGCAACTTCCTCCTTGAGTTTGAAACCCATGTCTCACTACCTTGGGTCAAAATTGGTAACACAAACTAAGTTTAAGCCTGCAATTTAAAGGCGTCTTTTCAAGTTTTATTTAGAGAACTACTTTAAAAAATAATCTCACAGCCAATTTTACCATTCTGTTTAATTCTTTTCCTGCCCACGTAGTGGTAGTAATGAGTTCTGTCAGTAATAACTTCTACTGCTAACAGTTTTCCTGTCTCATGATAAAAATGTAAAGAATAAAACAGCAAAATTTCAGAGTGTCTGTGGAACAATAATACAAACCATAAATAGAAAACCAACTAAAGGAACACAAATGGAATGCTATAAAACATTAGCAGTTTTATCCAATCTGGAAATGTTCTGTTGTCAAGAGATCGAATACACAAAGAGCTTAAGATAAAAGTCATCTCCCATGAGCACTCTTTGATTAACTTCGCTTATATATTCTGATAACCACTAGAATACCTAGATTTTAGGAATTTTATGACGGATGCTTCTTCTTTGGGAAACGTGGGTGTCGTTTCCACTTTACTGGAGTTATTTGTAAAGGCTCCGTTGCACTGTTTACCGAACCTGATAACCTCAAGCTGTCTGTAAGAGAAACAAAGTACTTGTTTCAGAGGTTTGAAACACTACATTAAATTGTTACCAATGTCTCAGCTGTTTTTAGAGCTATTTATTTCTCTTCCTGTTTGGTCCCAACTGTGTCTGTTTTCACTATATCCCATCAAGAGGTCAGTTTGGGCGCAAAATCCAGCACCGGTAGCACTTTTGCAATTGGTTATAGAGGCAGAATGGCTCAATATTTCTGCAGGGGACTTGCAACGACTTGTTGAGTCTATGCCACTTCAAGTTTCTGTACTACGCCGAACAAATGTAGGTTCGACACGATATTAGGAGGTATCTCATGACTTTTGTCACATCAGTATAATTCAGTTTAATCCTTATACAGTACTGAGTGGCCGGCCGCTGTGATCCAGCGGTTCTAGGCGCTTCAGCCTGGAACCACGTGTCTGCTACGGTCGCAGGTTCGAATCCCGCCTCGGGCAGGGATGTGTGTGATGTCCTTAGGTTAGTTAGGTTTAAGTAGTTCTAAGTCTAGGGTACTGATGACCTCAGATGTTAAGTCCCATAGTGCTTAGAGCCATTTGAATCATTACTAAGTAGCTATAGGATAGTATGTGTATGAGCACAGAATTGTGACGTCTCGAGGTTTTGCTAGGAGGCGGACAGAGCGAGTGACTTGGTGAGCCTCCCTCGGCGGGCGGTGGGTCACTCACTCCGCGCTGGCTGGTGCCGACCGTATGGACGTGTCTGCTGGCCGCCGACAACGTGTTTATACAGCATGCTGATGGGCCAGCCCCGCCGTCTAGCGTCTTCTGCCGCTGATTTACACCATGCTCCCCACTGCCCCATTTTAGTCCTCGTTTGGCTGCCTGGTACATCACTCGCCTCCACCTTGCACTCTTGCAAGTGTACGGTTCATAAATATGTTGCCTGGTTGCTACTGATGAATCTCCTCGCGTTCAATCCAACGCGAATACCATCAGTTATTTTTGAATAGGATTCCATGGCTGTTGTACTATTGTGATCAGTTTCTTGTTGATAATTAGCGCTGTGTCTTATGCCAGATTTACACCGTTCAGGCGATCTGAACTGAGGCGCCTGCGTGGCGCTTGCATCACTTAGGGACGTTGATCCGCAAGTAGCTTCTAGGCTGTCAAGGGAGCGCCCTCTGTGGCGAACAGGTGGTGCAGGCCGAGGCGTGGAGCTCTATGCCGGCTCATGTCCGAAAGAACAGATACCATCTATACATATTTATACAGAGTTAAGGTTCACCAGCCATTTGACCATCTTCTTCTGTGCGGATGCACAAACAGTGCCCGATCTCTTACGGGAATAGGCAAAAACCCGCGAGTTAATGAGTATAATGGCAGGGGTACTATGAATATAGTGCGGGACATTAAGTTGGGAATGTGAGTCTGGCCGGCCAGAGTGGCCGAGCGGTTCTAGGCGCTTCAGGCCGGAACCGCGCGACCGCTACGGTCGCAGGTTCGAATCCTGCCTCGGGTATGGATGTGTGCGATGTCCTTAGGTTAGTTAGGTTTAAGTAGTTCTAAGTTCTAGGAGACTGATGACCTCAGATGTTAAGTCCCATACTGCTCAGAGCCATTTGAACCATTTGAACGTGGGTCTCACGGGAGGCGTGCCAGAGATAAGTCACTGCAGTCACACTATCCTCTGTGTCCTCTATGGGACAGATGGATAGAGCGTCTGCCATGTAAGCTGGAGATCCCGTGTTCGAGGCCCGGTCGGGGCACACATTTTCAACTGTCCCCATTGACGTATATCAACGCCTGTATGCAGCTAAGGGTATTAGTTTCATTCTAACCTGATGCGTGGTACCCGTGGTATCTGTTCCTTTGGACACGCCTCCCGTGAGACCCACATTCCCAACTTATTGTCCCGCACTATATTCATACCATCTTCGTATATAATACAGAATGTGTCAAAGAACCAGGAGGGAACAGTAAAACTCGAAGACCAAGAACGAAGTGCCTGGGCCGGCCGGAGTGGCCGAGCGGTTCTAGGCGCTACAGTCTGGAACCGCGCGACCGCTACGGTAGCAGTTTCGAATCCTGCCTCGGGCATGGATATGTGTGATGTCCTTAGGTTAGTTAGGTTTACGTAGTTCTAAGTTCTAGGGGAGTGATGACCTCAGAAGTTAAGTCCCATAGTGCTCATAGACATTTAAACAAAGTGCGTGGATCCCAGGGATGTAGTCTTACACCCATTCTGTTCTGCCTATACATCAAAGAAGCCCTGACGGGAATTACGGAAATGTTCAAGAGTAAAAATAAAATTCAAGATAAAAGGTTATAATGATAGGATTCGCTGATGGCGTTGCAATCCTCAGTGAAAATGAAGAAGAATTACACGATATGCTGAACTGAATTAACAATCTAATGAGTTTAGAATATGGATTGAGAGTAAATCGAAGAAAGACAAAATTAATGAGAAGTAGCAGAAATGAGAACAGCGAGAAGTTCAACTCCAGGATTAGTTATCACGAGGAAGATGAAGTTAATTAGTTCTGCTACGTAGGCAACAAAATAATCTATGAGAGACGGAGCACATAGGACGTAAAAAGCTGACTACCACTGCAAAACGGACATTCCCGGCCAAGAGAAGTCTACTAGTACCAAACGTAGGCCTTAATTTGAGTCCGCAGCTCGTGGTCGTGCGGTAGCGTTCTCGCTTCCTGCGCCCGGGTTCCCGGGTTCGATTCCCGGCGGGGTCATGGATTTTCTCTGCCTCGTGATGACTCGGTGTTGTGTGCTGTCCTTAGGTTAGTTAGGTTTAAGTAGTTCTATGTTCTAGGGGACTGATGACCATAGATGTTAAGTCCCATAGTGCTCAGAGCCCTTAATTTGAGGAGGAAATAATTGAGAATGTGGGTTTGGAGCACAGTATTGTATGACATTGTAACACGTACTATGGGAAAATAGGGAAAGAAGAAAATGGAAGCTTTCGAGATGTGGTGCTAGAGAAGAATGTTGAAGATTAGCTGGACTGATTAGGTAAGGAATGAGGAGGTTCTTAGGAGAATCGGCGAGGAAAAGTCTGAGTGGAAAACACTGATAAGAAGAAGGAACAGGGTTGCAAGACATCAGGGAATAACTTCCATGGCAGGGTAAAAACTGTAGAGGAAAACCGGGTTTGGAATATATGCAGCAAGTAATTGAGGACTATTGGGCCCATATTTCTAGGGACGTTCCACTGTAGCGGCTTCGCTGTGTTGCCACAAACGTAAAAAGCGTTAATGCTCTGATACGCGCGGCTATATACACTCCTGGAAATTGAAATAAGAACACCGTGAATTCATTGTCCCAGGAAGGGGAAACTTTATTGACACATTCCTGGGGTCAGATACATCACATGATCACACTGACAGAACCACAGGCACATAGACTCAGGCAACAGAGCATGCACAATGTCGGCACTAGTACAGTGTATATCCACCTTTCGCAGCAATGCAGGCTGCTATTCTCCCATGGAGACGATCGTAGAGATGCTGGATGTAGTCCTGTGGAACGGCTTGCCATGCCATTTCCACCTGGCGCCTCAGTTGGACCAGCGTTCGTGCTGGACGTGCAGACCGCGTGAGACGACGCTTCATCCAGTCCCAAACATGCTCAATGGGGGACAGATCCGGAGATCTTGCTGGCCAGGGTAGTTGACTTACACCTTCTAGAGCACGTTGGGTGGCACGGGATACATGCGGACGTGCATTGTCCTGTTGGAACAGCAAGTTCCCTTGCCGGTCTAGGAATGGTAGAACGATGGGTTCGATGACGGTTTGGATGTACCGTGCACTATTCAGTGTCCCCTCGACGATCACCAGTGGTGTACGGCCAGTGTAGGAGATCGCTCCCCACACCATGATGCCGGGTGTTGGCCCTGTGTGCCTCGGTCGTATGCAGTCCTGATTGTGGCGCTCACCTGCACGGCGCCAAACACGCATACGACCATCATTGGCACCAAGGCAGAAGCGACTCTCATCGCTGAAGACGACACGTCTCCATTCGTCCCTCCATTCACGCCTGTCGCGACACCACTGGAGGCGGACTGCACGATGTTGGGGCGTGAGCGGAAGACGGCCTAACGGTGTGCGGGACCGTAGCCCAGCTTCATGGAGACGGTTGCGAATGGTCCTCGCCGATACCCCAGGAGCAACAGTGTCCCTAATTTGCTGGGAAGTGGCGGTGCGGTTCCCTACGGCACTGCGTAGGATCCTACGGTCTTGGCGTGCATCCGTGCGTCGCTGCGATCCGGTCCCAGGTCGACGGGCACGTGCACCTTCCGCCGACCACTGGCGACAACATCGATGTACTGTGGAGACCTCACGCCCCACGTGTTGAGCAATTCGGCGGTACGTCCACCCGGCCTCCCGCATGCCCACTATACGCCCTCGCTCGAAGTCCGTCAACTGCACATACGGTTCACGTCCACGCTGTCGCGGCATGCTACCAGTGTTAAAGACTGCGATGGAGCTCCGTATGCCACGGCAAACTGGCTGACACTGACGGCGGCGGTGCACAAATGCTGCGCAGCTAGCGCCATTCGACGGCCAACACCGCGGTTACTGGTGTGTCCGCTGTGCCGTGCGTGTGATCATTGCTTGTACAGCCCTCTCGCAGTGTCCGGAGCAAGTATGGTGGGTCTGACACACCGGTGTCAATGTGTTCTTTTTTCCATTTCCAGGAGTGTAGTTCTCTCGGTACCGTCAACGTAGATTTCGCCGCATTCGCATCGGAATTCACAGACGCCTGCAGTGTGGAGAGCATCTTCGGGATCTTCTATATAAGAGGCATTGAAAAACTCGGTGATAGTGTGTATAAGAAAGGCCTAAGGATCAAGGAGTGAATGTGAGCCCTAAGAACGTTCATGTGGGCCACGAATCATGTTGAATTGCCAGTCAACCGTTCTGCAACTGACGATTCGCGAAAACCAAGTAATCGGAATGTCGGGAGCACAGTACTCTCAGAATGTGTGTTTCATTTTGCCTGATAACACTAATGATATATAAAGGTCAGCCTTTCGCAAAACACGTATAGCTCCTTCGTCTCTCTTTTCTCTCTCTCTCTCTCTCTCTCTCTCTTTGGGTCACCAAGAAAGTTCAGCCCTCACAACGGGTTACAGCTGCATTTCCATGCAGCCGGAAGTATTCGTCACATTCTCCGACCACCGTAATAAAGACGCACGTGTGTCTTGTGCACAAACACAAGCCCACCTTTGCTTTAGCAGGTATTTCATCTGCTAAACGCTGACGAAGTCCTGGTAGCGTGATGAAAGTTGATATGATTAACGTTTATTGCTGCAAATACCGGAAACATAACCAACTTCAAATTACATTGTGCCGTGCCACTTGTTGGTGTTATGCGGCCGTGTGGTTGCTATCTGTGAACACAATATTTCATGCAGATATACAAGGTAGTCAGGAACAGAGTGAGAAGCTTGTAAGGGTGGTGCAGGGTAGCTTGTAGTAATAAATGACTGTTAAGAAGCAATTCGATATGTTGCGTCGTTTCCAAGTTAATTAGCCCTGAAGGCCGTTGAGTGCGTAATTTCCCAAAATTCTCCCAATATACCGAAGTCGACAACTCTCTTTCCCTACCACAATCCTCTCATGCTCATTTCATTTCATATCACTTTGCAAACGTTACCACCACATTTTTAATTGACGTGACTATGTCAACGACACTTCTAACGCTATTTCTGAACATTAAGTGTTTGTTTCTCCTAATCATTCACATTAACTTACATTTTTTGCATTCAGAGTTAGCTGCAATTCATAACAGAAACTAGAAGTTTTGTGTTCCCATGCACAACAGCAAACAACCACAGATTGCTGCCCATCTTTGCCCATGGATGATAGTCACTGCAATTCACTTTAGAGGTGTGGCGGTGGGACTTGTGGTCCCGTACCAGCCTCTGACAGTGGCAGTACTACATGAGTCAGGCAGAAAAATTTAGCCTAACGTGGGCGGGTATGGTTGGAGAGTATTAGGTTAGTCCCGTCAAAGGATACCGAAGTCGACAACTCTCTTTCCCTACCACAATCCTCTCATGCTCATTTCATTTCATATCACTTTGCAAACATGACCACCACATTTTTAATTGACGTGACTATGTCAACGGCATTTCTAACGCTGTTTCTGAACATTAAGTGTTTGTTTTTCCTAATCATTCACATTAACTTACATTTTTTGCATTCAGAGTTAGCTGCAATTCATAACACAAACTAGAAGTTTTGTCTTCCCATACACAACAGCAAACAACCACAGACTGCTGCCCATCTTTGCCCATGGACGATAGTCACTGCAATTCAAATACCTGCGCGATAGATAACTACTCTGTGGAATTTAAGCATCTCCGTGCGAACTCGATAACAAAGATATACCGACTGTATGAAGCTACGGCAAAGAGATAATTATTCCATGTTGGACATTGGAAGGGAGATGCTCTATGGCGGATTGAGAGGAGATTATTGGAAGCCGCCATTAAGTCAGTAATCCATGTTTTATGGTATTGAGAAAATAAATATATATAAAAGCACAAAATGAGTATCAGGTATGGAGAGTTCATAACCCTTAATCATTTCAAAAGAAATATTAAGTGATTATAAAGACGCAAGTAGTTCGGAAGTGTTGTGTGGTTTGAGGATGCGAACCTGCAGTTTTACACGGTTTTGGGATTCGTCGAGAATATTTCTCCGAAGACCTAAATAATTTCACGAACTAAATTTGGACGCCACATTCCATACACATTACACAGCATAGCACTTGGCTGTACCGATCGATTTCCATAGAGCGATAAATTGTCTTTAGCGATTTCAGGTGGAGGAGTTCTAGCAAGAAGACTCAACGAGATCTGCTGCTGCGAAACGCATATAGTATTACCGTATTCTTTAATTTATCGAGAACAGTAAACCATATAGACTTCATAACCACCGCAACCATAATTAAAAGGACTCAAGTAAAATAGAAGGAGCAAACAGTAAAAAGGAATCGCTAAGCCAAACCATAAATAAAAATCAATTAATAATAATACGCAATCACATTAATAAAACGCTCATTAAATAATAGAGAGAATAAAAATAAGAACTTTAAATTGTGTTTAAGGTTTCCTATTAGGATCGCTTTCCTCACTATTTACGCACGCACAAGACGACTTTCTCTACGCTCTGAACTTTGCTTCTGGTTAGCCGATCATTTCGTGAACACCACTGTAATCGAGCTCAGGAACTTCCTGTTTGTTCCACCGGCCCATGTGTCATCGACTATGCTAGTGTGTACTCCTTATGTTTAGTTGGATAAAATACAGACTGTAATAGGTTATAAGTGCAGACATTTCTATTGGTGGCTGAGGACGGTGTATCGAACAACACTACATCAGTATTTACACCATCTCCAGACTGATAATTAATGCTGTTACAAGTTGTATGTTTTTAGGCTGCGTAGTACCCCTAAGTACATGTGGAAATCGTAAGCCATGAATGCTATTTTCCCCTGGGTAACAGGGCTGGTGTTGATGTGTGGACATGTAGATGCAAAACGTTTAGGCTACACTGAAGGGCGTTGTCCACTTAGTGGTGTAGTTACGGCCATTCAGAAACTATCAGGTTGTAAAGTTTGCGACGTGTTTCCAGGAAGACTGTTCGATGTAGAGGAAATACAACCAACGCACTGACGTGTGTACATGTTAAGGTACCACAGGTAAACATACCTGCACTTATGCCCATTACATCAGTTGTTAATTGTTGTTAGCGCTGCTACAGTTTAACCAAACACTGTACTATAAAGAAATCTCATATTCAGTAACCCATTACTTAAGTGTTGTTTTGTTGTGGTTACACGTATATGACATACTTAGATATCTCTCATAACTCTCTTTCTTGTCATGAATAACCTTTATATCGCTCATAACGTAGTTTTCATTTTTGGTGGTAACTCTTTCACGTTACCTTCGTTCCCTCAGTCCACACATTTGGACCTTTATTCATTGTTTTCTTCCCCGTAAATGGGAGTATTTTTCCGCTTACAGACCAATAGTCCTCGAGATGGATCACCGGGTTCTTAGTTTTAAAACCAGGCCGCAGCACCTTGCAGGAATTATTCGTGTGTTGGTTCAAAGCTGGTCGTACTCAAAAAATGATTACTTCTACAAATTAGAAAGGTCTGTAAATAAGTATTATGCCTAAATATTAGACTGATAATTACCTAACGATCACTAACTACTCTAGATGTTGAAAATTAGTTCAGAGTTATATACATTTTGTTTGTTACTGTGACATAACTCATTGTCTGAAGGTTTTCACTCGTGGATCTCTCATCATGATGGGTATTTGCTAATTTCAATTTGGTCTTCGATAGTGGAATACTGAAACAACTGTTATTTCTACACGCTACAGTAGTGTATGAAATATTAACAAATGATCCATTAAAGATTTTAGTAATGACAGCAGTGCGGAATTATCTGATTGGGAAGGTAATGAATTCTCGTTTTTGACTTCTGAGTTTGGTGAAACTGACTGTTAAACAATAAGCAAGTAAAGACGCCGTTTCTGTATCTAGGAGAAATGGAATTCCTTGTACACTGGACTCCTCTGACGGCGAAGGTGTAGAAAATGTGAATTAAAAGCCAAAAAGACCTGAGTTGCAATCAGTCTCAGAAGATAGGTTTTACAATGTTGGTCCAGTACCAAGATTTGTTGAGGCAAGAAATGCACGTAATGTGGCTGAAATTCAAAGAAAAGGGATATGTGCATCAAATGCAATATATTTTACGTACTGTGAAAAATAGTTAATTCGAAGCTTGTCATAAAACGTACCGTAAAGACTTATTTACTGGCAGTAGCAAATTATTAATTGCCAGAAATTAATAGACGATTATTATTTTCCTGTCTTTTATGGTTAACGAAAAACTGTATTCCAAACCACATATTTCAAAAATATCAACATTAAGAACTTTACTTTTTGTGTACCTCAACATGTACTGCTTACGTTTCAAACACAATAATACATTGCTGAATAAAATGTTTTTATCGGAGAAAGGGGATAGAAAAGACAAAGCAAAGACTTGTACGTTTTCACAATAAGTGAGACTTCATGTCTACGTATGTGGACCTCCATTAACGCCTTAGTGAACCGGCATAAAAATATTTTATTGCCTTTCTATCATGGTCGGTTATTAAATTACTGACAAATATGAAAAGTAAAATTTCCTGCGAATTTTTTTCTGAGGAGTGAAGAGGTTAATGAAAAGACCCGTTCTAAAATGAAATATTTGCGAATGCAGTGTTTCGTAGCCTGAAAAGGTACTGTAATAATACCTACTATCATATTAAAATTCAGCATTTTCAAACGACGAAATTGTTGTTTTATTACGCTCCACACATAAATAATTTATTAATATATTCTGAACTATTACAAAACAGGATTAAAAAATCTTGCTAAAATAAGTAGTCATTTGGTATTGTTGGCCGGGTGAGACAAAGGGATGGGTGCAGCTACCTGCCGGAAAGGTGTTCTTCCTCCAAGTAGAATGGCCCCTTTCCTCGCGGATATATGACACTTTTGTCGCATCTGCATTAGTAGGGTGTAGGTGAGTGGAACGGATGCGTGTATACTGTACTGTGTCTGTATTGTAGGATGATGATGATGATTATGATGACGAGAGAAGGTAGAGGGTGAAAGCCGGTGCCGACACATAACCCACTCCTATCTAATAGCACCAAGGGGCCGCCGAGCTTAACATCCCCATCCGGCAGACGGAACGCTGTCAACAATGTCGGATGCCCTCACTTCATGAGACACCGCTGAGGGGTTTCAGATTTAATCCACGACACTAGCGCAAAAACTCAGGAACTTCACAACAACATCTGTGGCGCCTACAGTACAGGGCGACACCCACTTTCTTCGCCAGTTTTTGCGCTAAAAATCGATATTACGTTAATTATAATAATTTTCTATTTATTTGTCAAGTAAATACGTTAAATGTTGTGTTACCTAATATAGAATTATTAATGTCAAACATCGTAATGATACTGGTTAATTGCCAGTAACGAAACAGTAACGGCGAGGTAGAGTCCGGTCAGTGGGACGTGATGTCAGAGAGCGAGCCAGGTAGGAGATATTCGCTGAGAGCTGAGTGATGGAAGTGGCTATACTCGCAAGTAGCGTGCTCCGTGTGGCTGCGGTTGTGTGAAGTCACTTTATAGGTATATATATTGAGAGGCTCTGTTCCACGGCAGGAATGGGCAGATGAAGGAAGCACCTACTGCATGAAGATCCTGCTCCTGAATATGTTGTAGTTTATTCAAGTTCTATCGCCGAAGTTGGAGCTGGAGCATTGTCGCCTACATGGACTACAGAATCTCGAAGACTACAAAAAACTGTAATATCGCATAAAATCATTCACGTTGTCTAGAAACTGTGAGACATTACCCAGTGACCTAATGTTGATCATTTTTCAAATAATAAATGAAACAATAACATTTTACTATTATATAGTTTAACATAAGCTTTGTAAACTAGACAGGGTCCAAATCTTTCCTGTACGTGCTAATCCGAGTGTCGTATGTGAAGGAAAAGATGTGAATAAGAAAATTCAGTCTACTAGTTTGCATTGCACATTACAAATCAACTAAATGCAACTATTACAAACGCCTTATATAGCTAACTGTTCGTCTTGCATAACACTCAAATGCTTTGTTCGCTATGAGTTCGAGAATAAAAGTAAACGTAAATTACTGGCAAGTATATTTAAATAGCAATCACACACAAAATTTCTGGAATATCATTATCCTTGAATATATTATCAGTAACGTGGTACAATTGCCATAATAGAGCACGTGATAAGTTTCCAGTTAAATAAATTTTCAAACCTGATAACGATTAGTATTACAAAATATTGCATTAAACTTCAATGAATTTGTACTTCCTCAAAAACTGCTAGTATCTAGTAACCAGTTGCATGATGTTAGGTAAGTTTTGTTGTAACTATAGTGAGCTTCAGTTCCACTAAATTCAATGATGTGTGTTTCAAAGCACATTTCAAATTACATACAACTGCATTATGTTATCTAAAGTTATTTATTGCAATATACATTTATTCTTATTTTTTACTTGTAGTTTTAGCTATACCTGTGTACACCTTCAGCTGACACGTGATTATTTCAATATTATTTCCTACAACAGCTGTTCAGGCCATTACTTATTTATCAAACAGTAACTCCCTTACTGGGCTGGTGGCCATAATTATTATTCATCTTCAATCATTTCACTTGATTTGTGTCAGTCTAGTCGATTCTTGTGGTATCTCTTTTCTTTTATTACTTTACGTGAGGTGATTGCACTTATTATCAACTAAGACACCATAAGTATAACAGCAGCAGAGTACTGGAAGAGAAATAAGTCATTTTTCGGAATTACTGATGTAGCGTTATTCAAAATTTTATCATTTCTGTTCGCCACACGCGTAGCACTGTCAAATTTCCACAGTAACCGATTAGGGGGAGGGGGGAGAGGTCATAAACCTCTTTTCAGCCAAACATGGTCAGTGACAATTGGAATCTGCTTACCTTTGACTCGAATGCCATCATTCACGAATGCACTGATGATTTGGGTTATGAAGGCGGGTAGAGCGTTGATTTTTTTCTTCAAGTTAAATCAAGTGTCAGATTAATTCAGTGCGAGAACAAGAGACAGCTTACAACTAATGTTAAATTCGGACAATTTTTCGCGTCATTTTTCTTCGTTTCGCAGTTAGAATTAATAATAATGGTCACAGGGAATGAGAACATATTGGCGATACCTCCTCACAGTTGCTGGTTGTTGGCTACATGTGTCGAACTATGCAAAGCGGCGTTGCTTCGATCCGGTCGACACGTACATAAATAATATTTAGAAATTACTTCCCAAATCATGGCGGTGAAAGCCAATTATTGTAAATATGATTTGTAAAGAAGTATTTATTTTACGCCGCTCAGATACATGTTATTGGAGATATTCTTTCAGAGGTTACTCAACTATATACAGACCAAACAATGTAGATGATTTAGCTGAGAAGGAGAAAAGAAATTAGTGAAAGAAGAACGTGTTGAAAAAGTTTTGCTTGTTCTTTCCACATACAATTTTTCGTCTCAAATGCGCTCCTTCCTGTCAGCCTATCCTCCATGGTCACATCCACGTGAAGCTTGGTCCTTATGTGCTCGTTTCTGACCCCTCCTTGCCGTTTGTGGAGCAGGCCTGAAGAATATAATTTCACAAGCTTGTAGCTGACCTACGTCTTTTTGGTTGTGAATATACACTGTTTGTTACCGATTGCACAGAAAGAAGAGAGCAAAAGAGGTATACCATTCATACTGTACAACTCAACTCGCAATGCTCTGACAAAGTAGAAAATTCTGTAGTATTACTGTATCACTCTACTGCGAAACATTTATGTAGTTGTTCGAAATCTCTCTACAATTTCTTATGGTTTGATAGCTTAACACACTCTTCCAAGTGTTGCAGTAAGGACGCGCAACATTCAGTGCTTTTACGACACCATTAGATGCATGAACTGTATGCCTTCACTCATCTCCGTTCCACCATTCCATTCATGTCCATATGGATTCACAGCGACAGAAAAAAGCGTTGATCTGCCTGATCAGTCACCACTTTCATCCACAGCATACTCTCACATTTGAAACGCCATCAACCCTTCGAATAATAGTTGTAGAGCGACAGTAAACGGCTACGACGAGCATAAATGCGGGATTGATGCACTGAAATTGGCAAATCTGCGTACTGTCTTCAGTTATGTGTTACTCAGGTTGCAGGATTTCAGTGTGTAGCCAGAGTCAAGTGGATTACTTTAATAACTCTAAGTACAAGACGGGGTGCTTCCGTAATAAATTAACGAATCTAAAGAAGGACGATACCTTTATCGATTTTCATTAAATATGGTACTCTGGTAAGTTCGATTCTTCGTCCACTCCTGTTGGTGACCTTCGCGGATTTTTTAGATATTAGTAGCTTTTCGAAATCTGTGAAATTTGCTGATAAATATAATGTTAAGGGCACAGACAGTCGAGACACATCCACGATAATAGCAAGGCACTTAAATGTGATCTGCAGAGTATCCATGTAGATTTAGATGTTCTCAGCACATATCTTAACTCTTGTTCTTATTCATATTAAGCATATCAGAACAAATAAAATTGGCTTTCAGGTGCTGTAAGGAGAGATCAAACGACATCATTAAAAAAAACTCGTTGTTTCAGTTTCCTAGGCATCCATAATGATAACAAACTGCGGCAGCGGGATCACGTTGATAAGTTGACAGAAAAAACTCCGATTACCCTGCTTTGTTATTAGATTTTGTTGAACTGCAAACGGAATTGCTGGAATACTTTGCATTCTTTCAGTGAATACTGTACTATGCCACTATCTTTTGAGGCTACGCAGCTATGTTCAAAACAAGATAAACTCCGTAGAAGAGTCGAGTATAAACAATAAGCAACGTTAATGAACAAAGATTTTGGACGATCTTCTCATGGTCAATTTGGCTCTTACAGTCACGTGTCTAGAGCCTTGCAACTTAATGAGGTTTGTGGTGAAGAATAAGGATTATTTGAAGATAAAATAATAATTAATAACTACTATAAATTATACTACGATAAATTAATAACTATGATACATTAAGCAAAAACGCTTTCGATGTAGATTGTGCTGCCGTGATGTTTCAGAGTGGAATTTTAATATTATGAAGCAAAAGCCTGTTTGCAGGCATCGGACAGGAAATTATTCACGAATATTCAGAATTGTAGCTTAAGAGGACCTTAACGCCCAACATTTAAATAATTTAAAAGACTATTCATAAATTCCAGTTAGCACTAAGGTTCGTATTAAATAGGCTTCAATTTTATCAGTATAAAGAGAGTAATGTTATTCTGTGTAAAGTTACATCAATGATTTGTTTGAATATTTAGACAAAAATCGCAGGCGAATTCTGTAAGAAGAAGCATATTGGAGTTTTACATAGTTGTAGCTTTTCTGCTAATATACGAGCGTCATTTCAAGACTTCTGCATACTTCAAGATGGAGTTGAAGAAAATAATTTATTTTACAAACTACGTCTATTGGCCTTCAATACATTCTTGCTTATGATAGCTTTCCAACTTTTTGGCGACACATTCATTGTTGAACTGTCTCTTTATTCGGATCACCATCACCTCACTGGATGCTTCAATAATTGTATGAAAACGTTTTCCAAGGAGTCATTCCTTTAACTTAGAAACAAATCTAAGTCTGGTCGGCTCATATTGGAATTGCATGGTGGGAGGGAAAGTGTTACCTATCCATATTTGACGATCGTTTCTCTCAGTGGCTGGGCAGTATGTGGTGTGCATAATCGTATAAAATGAGGAGACCTGGTGCAAGCATGTCAGGCCTGCTTTGACGAATTTTCCGGTTCAAGACATTCTGCTGAAACAGCTTGTAGTGCCGCCCTATTCCAGACGTCCCCTGAGGCACTGTTTGTTGCTGTGATTCCTTTCATGCCATGTCCACAGATCAATTTCAGTTTGATTGTTGACAGCGGAATTTTTTTTTTCTGGCATGGAGAGTGGATGGGAACTTTCCCATTGTGACGACTGAGATTTCAGTTCTGGCCCAGAATCTCGTATCCAGGTTTCATCAAGTGCAACAGTTCTTTTCAGAAACTGTTCTTTTTCTGTCCGACAATGCTGAAGCAATTTTTCTGCTATTCTTTTGCGACCCGCTTTCTGGCGTTCGCTCAGATCATGCGGTACCCACCTCGCAGGTACTTTTCTCATCTCTAAAGTTTCAATCTTAATTCTGTAAACTGAAGTGACTGATATTCTGGCCTCATATGCAATTTTCTCACATGTTTTTGATCGATCCTGTCTCAAAATGTTAAATAGCCTGAGAGGTGCAGTCTGTTGCAGTTGATGGCCTTCCATTTCTTGAGTTGTCCTCAGTGCTTACTCGACCTTCAAGAAAACGAGCAGAGCAGCATGATACTGTGCTACGATCCAGTGCATTATTCCAACACGCTTCTACCAAAGTGTTGTAAATTTTTCATTGGGTTCATTCCATGCAGGGATCCAATTTTGATGTAGGAACGCTGGCCTCTGCCTGTAATCCCTACAGAAATCAGTACGAACGTCGCACTAGTCATAAGTAGTTGTTGGTATACTTCATAGAGTTAGTCTGCGGTTGCTCCTTGTGTGTTTTAGTGCGTAGTATGGCTTTAGTGCGGAATATGCGTTTTAAATTGTGTCTCGTCACTCCACAGTACCAGCGTCACAAACTGTTCGTCATCAGTTACCATTTGATGAAACCATTCGCAAAATCGCATACGGCGATCAGGATCGTCCTCATTAATCGCATGTAATAATCGTGAAATGTAAGCTTTCCAATTTTGCAGCTTTCAGGACTTGTAGCTGTACGCTGTCTTCCTGATCTTCCCTTGTGAATATTATAAATCGTTACATGCAATTCCTACTTGTCAATGATGCGGTTAATTGATAGGCTGGTTGGAGGTTCTGTTTCAAACTCCCACCTCCACTGACGTTACACTTCAATGACATCATCGAACTTCACTTCACAATATATTTTCGTTGCTCGAATTTCAAGCGTGCTCCAGCCATCTTGTTTCCTCAATACCTAGATGAAAGTACTAACATCTGTTGAGCCAAAGACCATATTACAATACACTCGTAACTCAAATCGAACGACAATATCGATATCTCGATACAGCCAGAAAAATAGTGTATACATGTGTCTGTCGGAATATATATACATATACATATGTGTGTGTGTGTGTGTGTGTGTATATGTGTGTGTGTTACAGAGAGAGAGAGAGAGAGAGAGAAAGAGAACACTTGCACGTCAGAGATGCCTCCATTATAACCAGAGTTAGTACAGTGTAGGGTCTACATTGCCAACCTAACCTGGTCGGAGAGAAGTTTAGAATCGAGAGGGTTGGTTGATCAGGGACAGCGCGAGAGTCAGGTCCGTACAGTTAAAGAAGGCGGTTGGTATTCCACCCCTGGACTAACAGTAACTTCTCCTACCACTCATGAAAGGGTGGATGGTACGGACTAGCGCGCTTTCGGCGTTCTGTCACTGGGATTGTAGGTACTGGCTGCTTCTATTAGCACTCCACTGGTAGATGGACAAAGGTATTGGTGTTAGTCGTTAATACCTTCTCTTGCTGTTGCGATGTTTTGTAAATGTTTTTCGATCTCATTTTCATTTTTATATTACATATATTTGCTTAACTTCACATAGTTGTGGGAACTTGGAATGGTTTTGTTCTGATAGGAGTTCTACTGGACGTGTTAGTTTTGCTATAGAATGTTGATGTATCCATAATGCTTTAGTTGATCATATCATTCCATCTTCTGAAAATCTGAGTGTTGATTTGTGAACCGCTATTTTCGCATAACTTGACAGGTTGTCTTTGTGTTCAGCAGATTATAACTTGATCATTAAATTCATTTTGCGCTCGTATGTTGATCGCTAGAGTCAATCTATGTTGTTCAAACACAAGATTGTAATTTTCAAGGGTCAAACGAATACCTTTACGTTATCGGAATATCTATTAGCTTTCCATTTCTGAATCTGCTGGCCCTCAGCCTGTCTTTTTCCCCCTGACGTGCTATTAGAGATAAACTGTATTGTTTAAACTGTAGATCACAAAATGCTGAACTGATTGAATACATACATGTGTGTTGGATTCTTACTTGTTTTCAGTTTCTGTATTTACTTCTGAGAGTGTGATTTTTCGCCCACCTCCGCGCTCCTCCGTCCGCCCCCCTCCGCACGTGTTGAATTTTGCTACTTCAGATCTGTACATCCGATCGTTTTATCTGGTGCATTATAGCGCGCAAATTAATTACCTGACGAGAGACCAAATTTCTTTCGGTTGTCGATTTAAGGGTTTTTGTGTCCATTTCGGTGCTGATTGTAAAACACTTTCTCAGGCTAGATGCACATCACTAACGCTATCAATTGGTCTCAAGTCATTGGAATAACAAGAGATTGCGAAGTAACTGTTTTTCGTTTTCTGCGTGTGGATACACACAAGTGAACTGAGTACTTCTCAGCCGGCCGCGGTTGTCTAGCGGTTCTAGGCGCTCAGTCCGGAGCCGCGCGACTGCTACGGTCGCAGTTTCGAATCCTGCCTCGGGCATGGATGTGTGTGATGTCCGTAGGATAGTTAGGTTTAAGTAGTTCTAAGTTCTAGGGGACTCATGACCTCAGATGTTATGTCCCATAGTGCTCAGAGCCATTTTGAGTACTTCTCACCTTTTCCCTAACACAGCTCCCTATTTCCAAATGCCAGCCTATGATAACTTATGTGTTCTCATTTGTTTTGCCAATTTATTTGCTTCCAGTATTTATTTATGGAGCCACTTAAGAAAAGTTCAGCCTTAGAGACCAGGTGTTTATCGAATGATGTCGTCTTTCAACTCCATGAGTGTATAACCATAATGCATAGAGAGACGGACTGTCATTGCTAAATTCATAATTTCATACTTTGATCTCTGGATTTCATGCTGTTGAAAAGTACCCTTCAACTGAACTTCCTCTGTCCCCAATCCATTCCATAACAAGCCTAGAAGTTCATAATTATTAACGAGATACAGCAGACAGAGATTTAATTAGATACCTGAAACAAATTAATAAATCCCGATGAATGTAAATATTTCTCTATGATATTCCAGAAACAAATCAGATATTTATTAAACCGAACATTTTTCTGGTACTCAAGCGAAGACCACACGAAAATAAAAACAGTACGTTGGAAACATATTATACTAATTCGACAAAACAATTCGTAGGAATTCTGAGGAGCATCTTCCTGCTCGTAAAACCACACCTACGAATTAATTACATATTTTCGTTAAATATACCATACATATTTTCACGGTTCTTACACCGTTAATTTTATTCTACCAGTAATAAAGACAGTGGCTGCGATAATATTTCAAATTCACATCAGGATTCAGTTGTTCACAAATCCTCAAACAAAAGTACAACGGATACTGGAATTTGCTTGACCATTAAACATTTTCAAAATAAACGTATAAGCCTCACATACAGTTAGCAATCTTTATTTGGTACTTTAATTAGAATTTTCAGTACAGTATAGATCGCGAAAACTTTTGTTTTCTACATCTCACATGCGACTAGTGCTGGTCATTACTCTTCATCAAATGATGCCAAGCGGCTGAAGCCAGCTATACGTTAAATCTAGAAATAAAAGATATCGCAGTGTATACAGAACATTAAAAGTAAACTAACAAAACTGCGTGAAAGCATAACGAGCGGTTTCCTCAACTCAAAGGTGGTCACCAATCAGTTAAATCATTCGCCTGGATAACGTCCTAGTCAATATTTTTGCCAAAGTCGAGTTATCATTGGAATAGCGTCGTTCTCTGCCGTTTAAACTGTTTCTGCCTCGCTGTCGTTTTTCTTTCCATTGTCGAACCATAAAATTCTCTGTTACGGCGAATAACGATGCAGGTGAAGGCATCATGAGGGACGCACCGAACAATTTCATAACGAGAGGAGAACGAAATAGTAAATGAAGGTAACATAAAGTTAACATTTCAGTGTGGATAGACAAACAGAAAGTGGATGCATTTATACACTCCTGGAAATTGAAATAAGAACACCGTGAATTCATTGTCCCAGGAAGGGGAAACTTTATTGACACATTCCTGGGGTCAGATACATCACATGATCACACTGACAGAACCACAGGCACATAGACACAGGCAACAGAGCATGCACAATGTCGGCACTAGTACAGTGTATATCCACCTTTCGCAGCAATGCAGGCTGCTATTCTCCCATGGAGACGATCGTAGAGATGCTGGATGTAGTCCTGTGGAACGGCTTGCCATGCCATTTCCACCTGGCGCCTCAGTTGGACCAGCGTTCGTGCTGGACGTGCAGACCGCGTGAGACGACGCTTCATCCAGTCCCAAACATGCTCAATGGGGGACAGATCCGGAGATCTTGCTGGCCAGGGTAGTTGACTTACACCTTCTAGAGCACGTTGGGTGGCACGGGATACATGCGGACGTGCATTGTCCTGTTGGAACAGCAAGTTCCCTTGCCGGTCTAAGAATGGTAGAACGATGGGTTCGATGACGGTTTGGATGTACCGTGCACTATTCAGTGTCCCCTCGACGATCACCAGTGGTGTACGGCCAGTGTAGGAGATCGCTCCCCACACCATGATGCCGGGTGTTGGCCCTGTGTGCCTCGGTCGTATGCAGTCCTGATTGTGGCGCTCACCTGCACGGCGCCAAACACGCATACCACCATCATTGGCACCAAGGCAGAAGCGACTCTCATCGCTGAAGACGACACGTCTCCATTCGTCCCTCCATTCACGCCTGTCGCGACACCACTGGAGGCGGGCTGCACGATGTTGGAGCGTGAGCGGAAGACGGCCTAACGGTGTGCGGGACCGTAGCCCAGCTTCATGGAGACGGTTGCGAATGGTCCTCGCCGATACCCCAGGAGCAACAGTGTTCCTAATTTGCTGGGAAGTGGCGGTGCGGTCCCCTACGGCACTGCGTAGGATCCTACGGTCTTGGCGTGCATCCGTGCATCGCTGCGGTCCGGTCCCAGGTCGACGGGCACGTGCACCTTCCGCCGACCACTGGCGCCAACATCGATGTACTGTGGAGACCTCACGCCCCACGTGTTGAGCAATTCGGCGGTACGTCCACCCGGCCTCCCGCATGCCCACTATACGCCCTCGCTCAAAGTCCGTCAACTGCACATACGGTTCACGTCCACGCTGTCGCGGCATGCTAGCAGTGTTAAAGACTGCGATGGAGCTCCGTATGCCACGGCAAACTGGCTGACACTGACGGCGGCGGTGCACAAATGCTGCGCAGCTAGCGCCATTCGACGGCCAACACCGCGGTTCCTGGTGTGTCCGCTGTGCCGTGCGTGTGATCATTGCTTGTACAGCCCTCTCGCAGTGTCCGGTGCAAGTATGGTGGGTCTGACACACCGGTGTCAATGTGTTCTTTTTTCCATTTCCAGGAGTGTATATTGATGAGAAATAGTTCTGTTCTTCGAAACCTGCCACCTGATAGGGTCAGTGGAAGAAAGTTACTACTACTACTGTAATGAAAAAAGTTTCTCATAATTGGATAGGCAAAAAGCTGTATGTGTTGAGCAATTACGCAGTTCCCAGACACTAGTGCAACACATTCGAGACTGGGATTATTTGAACATAATTCCGAATTTTCAAATGATTTTCATTCGAACACACGTCGATATCGCAGATTTTCTGAGGGATGTTCAAAAGATTAGGAACGGAATTTTGTTCTTTTCCAGGAAAGAGTTTGCTACTGTCAGTTTGCAGAAATTTATCGGAAAATGATAAGGTGTAACTCTTTCGGAGATATTGCGTGCGAACTTGATTACGACATACAGACACCTTTTTCGCTTTCCTGTGCATTGAGATGACTGATATGGAAAGATAAACGCCAGAAGCAAGTGTTTTAATATTTGTGCTGTACTATTTATATAAGATATCACAATTTCGATCTTACATACTTTTCAATTGCTTACAGGTACTGTGAAAGCAGCAGTAGTCAACACCAGTAATAATTAACGATAGTGCTATCAATTTTTATCCCATATGTTACGTTTCGATGGTATATAGGACAAAGCCTGACAAAAGCATAAAGGCTCACATCACTTTTATTCCCTTTTTAACACTGACTGCCGCTATGTTTTCAGCTTTTTAATCACTCGAAAATGGCCTGAGGTCGAAATTGCATTGTGGGTAATGCAAATAACACATTCGAAGGTGAATGAGAAGGTATTTAAAAATGTGTGCCATATTGTGGTCCCACTTCATCTGTGTAAGAATTGTCAGTGTGTGTCGTCGAAACTACAACATTTGCTCTTAAGAATCGGTAAGGGTAGAAAGCAAGAGATTTTGGCGTACTAAGTGGCAATGAATTGAAAGTAACGAATCTGCCTGAAGACATTACGAATGGTTTTCTCAACTCAAAAGTAGACATCAATCAATAATTCAGTTACTGAAAATGAACGCTAAACAGGAAAGCCTCCGACGTCGAATGCGATGGCGTAATTCAAAAAATCAGTTGCCTGCTGCTTTTCAAAAGTCTCTCAGCTACAAGAGAAGTTGTAAAACAAATTAAAACCTCAATCTTAAAAGTAAATTAAATATTCATCATAAATATTCCCCTTCTCAGACGAAAGAGCGGAAGATATTTCGAGAGAACATTTGTAAGGATCACTCTGAATAAAAAGACGACGAAGAACAAAAACATCGGTCTAGAGAGTCATAACTGGAGGAAAATTCCTAATTTACGACCAAGAAAACGGTACAAAAGTCAGGTTAACACAGTTAACTGGTAAGTTATCATCACAACCACAAGTACGTGCGACACTGTAGGTTCAACAAGGCCAAAAGCACTTTACATTTCAAATAAACGGTCCCAGTTCAAAGAATCACTTAATATGCGGGGTTTCCGTAAAGGTGGCTCAAGAAATTTCACCAAAGTAGACCTCAGTCGTGGCAGTACAGTTCACGACCCCTTTACCATGACAAATTCCTTAGAGTTCGCACAGTATATCATGGCTGCTAGATGCGCAGTCGGCTGGGAAAGTGCGGGAACAGCGGTAGTAGTAGGGGTTATGGGCAGGCTCTATAGGGGAAATGCCCAGGCTGGAAGGGAAGTGCCATACTGAACAGAAGCTTAGCCTCAAATTTTTGTAAATTTTAAGTGGAGCCCCTCCACGCCCACACTGGCACAGTAACCGTTAAAAAGCATCTACTACCTCTGCTTTGGTTAGTATCTGAGAAGAATTCCGCTCAAAATTGTTAACAATTTGTAAGTTTTAGAGAAGCGTCATGAGTGGCAAATTTTGAATAAAACCTACTCATTTCTCTTGCTGCCATATTAAAATTTGCTTCTTTTGCCAAAACACAGCAGAGTTTGTAATCTCCCCCTCTCTTATCGACCATAATGCTAGTAAAGATTAAACCGCATGTATCTAATGGAAATTTGGGAAAAGCAATCGTCACCGAAGTTAATCTGTCGGCAAAGAGGGAGGAAAGGGTTACATCTGAATGAAAGGATAAATGCAAATGAAACTGGTGAAAATTAATTTTGAAAAAGGGTAAAGTTAATAAGGAAAGTAAATGTGCGGTCATTACGTTAACAATTGACTGGTGTTAATTAGATATTTGAGATTTGGGGAAAATTACGGTGGCCAGTCCTATGGACAACTACTATAATAACTGAAAAAGAAAGGTTATTACACATATAATTAGCACTAGAAGCGTGGCACCTGAAGGTTGACAGGTGTTGTGTGAAAACTGAATGTTTGTCAGAAGTAATAAATTTCGCTACACTCTGACTTAATTTAGCAAAAGAATTAATAAAACCGTAAAACTGAAAGTTAATTTAGTGACTGAAATTAACAGTGAACTTTGTTTTTGAAGCACTACGAAATTAAATAAAATAAGGTTAGCCTTGGGCTACCTCAGCAATCATTTCAAAAGCTACTTGAAACTACGCAGTTTAGAAATAAGAGATTTAACTTTGAACTTGAATTAAATGATTCTGAACAATTAACAATAGTAAAATTTAGTACGTACCAAGTTGAGCTGCAGTCACAGGTAAGCTAAAATATGGTAAAAAACTCGCACTCTTAATTTGTGCTTGTGTAATCTAAATATTGTAGCTAGCTATGAATACCTTAACTGAACTCTGAGATTAAAGCAGTGAAATCGAATGATATTACTTTAGCGCTGGCGTTTGAATTTCAACGTCACTCAGGTTCATTCCGGAAAAGCAGTGAAATCGAATGATATTACTTTAGTGCTGGCGTTTGAATTTCAACGTCACTCAGGTTCATTCCGGAAAAGGAAGGGACCCTGCTTGGTAATGCAATTGGGACAATGAGCAGCAAAGGTTCATGCTAAGTTGCTGTAAGTATGTGAGGCAAATGGAACAATTTTAAAAGCTGAGGTCTGCCATACAGTTCTAAACCTTTACGTGCTTCCAGTCTTCCTTGTTGGTTGATTGAAGGTTTGATGTTGTCGGTCGAGGAGGTGGCGACAGTCACTCATTGTCGGCCGTCGCTGTTGCAGAAGCTGGATGTTGGCGCGCCTTCTTCTCAACACGGTCACCAGGCGAAACAGGCTCTTGATTTGCGCCAGCTAATGATTCCCATCCGCGACACCGTGTTAGAAACTATCATAGCAAGTCGAGTGCAATTACATGCTGCCAAACTCCGAAAGCGCGGCAACTCGCGGGAGCATCACACAACACACCTGCTCCGCCGCCCTACTCCAGCCAGATTCTGCTCTGCCCGCGCCTCACGCGGCAGAGTTAACACCACCAAAGATCCTAAACACTTTGGTTCTCCGCACGACCTATCGATGTAATCGTTCGATAGCATAGTTTTTCCTAGGCAAGACCCAGCGTAAAAATACAAATAGTATATATATATATATATATATATATATATATATATATATATATATATATATATAAGGAAAAATATTTATAGTACAATTGATGGAAATAGGAGGATATGCATTTCCGAGAAGAATTCCGCTCAAAATGCAGCGATTTATTTCCGCTTGAATTGTTAACAATTTGTAAGTTTTAGAAAAGCGTCATGAGTGGCAAATTTTGAATAAAACCTACTCATTTCTCTTGCTGCCATATTAAAATTTGCTTCTTTTGCCAAAACACAGCAGAGTTTAAAGTGTTACTGTACTAACATGACAAGACGCAATTACAGAAGAATTCTGAAAGTTTATTAAATGAGGAACTGAATAAAAGTAAGGCCGGTAGCTTAAGGAAAAGCATACCCTCGGTACGGTGTAAGCATGTAATGTCGTCGCTTATATCGTTCCAAAATTCATAGTATTTCTCGTTTCACCAGCTATCGATGACCCCTAAAAATACATTCTTTCATCGAAAAAGTCTTATTTGGTTGAGTAACACTGTACTTAAAGAATTTTGCATAGTAACCCTATAGCAAAATACTCCCCTCCTCGCGTGCTATCATTTGCTAAAATCTCATTTATACATCTCAAATCGTTTATGAAATATGAGAAATGTTGTGGATGTTTCACTCCGGTTTTATCGCTGGCGAGGAGCGATGGCACATGAATGTTACACATCAGATCAATTTTCTCGAAACTGGTGACAGACAGAGACTCCACCCAACTAAATTTCATACGCAGTAACAAATTACGTAATATGTACCAAACGCAAAATCATGTGATCCCTACTTTTTATTGCAGACTTTTCGGCCTTCAAGCAGTCTGTTACTTCGATGTAAATGTCACAGTAGCTATGACCATTAACGAAATGGCAGGAACATCGTCACGAAACTGACATGAAAGCTAAAAGTAACGAAAAATGATTTTTTTACCATTTTCTGCAAAATCGTTTGAGAAGGATTGCAGGGCTGGCCGATAGGTAGAAAAGATTTTGGCCACCCAGGCCGAACAAACGAATGAACTCGCCCAGCGTTTTGGATGAAAAATGGTCAATCCCCACGCATCGCCCACCATTACAAAGCAAAGACATTCATACCATTTCAAGTTGTCTAGTACAAATTTTAATTGTTTCAGTTTTTTCCTTGTTTGATTTTTCCCGCAACGAAATCCATTCCTGTGTCTACCTCTTCAGTTGAAGGTAGCAACGCCTGCCCGTCGTGGCCGAACGGTTCTAGGCGCTTCAGTCCGGAACCGCGCTACTGCTACGGTCGCAGGTTCGAATCCTACCTCGGGCATGGATGTGTATGATGTCCATAGCTTAGTTAGGTTTAGGTAGTTAAGTCTAGGGGACTGATGACCTCAGATGTTAAGTCCCATAGTGCACAGAGCCCCGTGAACCATTTTCAAGGTAGCACTTGAAACCTAAATCCGCAATTATTTGCTGGATGTATTCCAATCTCTGTCTCACTTTTCAAATTTTACCCTCTACAGCTCTCTCTGGTAACATAAAAAGTTATTGCGTGGTGTCTTAAAAAATTTCCTACCATCCCGTCTCCTGTTCTTATCTTTCCACATATTCATTTCCTCGATGATTCTCCAGAAAACCTCCTCATTCCTTACTTTATCAGTCCACCTAATATTCAACATTCGCCTCTGGCACCATATCTTCTTTTCCGGTTTCCCCATAGCTCATGTTTCACTACCGTTGAATTTTGTGCTCCAAACGGACATTTTCTGAAATTTCTTCCTTAAATTCAGGCATAGATTTGATACTAGCAGACTTCTGTTGGCCAAGAACGACCTTTTTGCAATACTAGTATGCTTTTCACGTCCTTCTTGCTCCGGCAATCATGAGTTATTTTGCTTCCAAGATAAAAGAATTCCTTATTGTCGTCTACTTGGTGATCAACAATTTAGAAGTTTCTAGCAGTTCTCGTTTCTGCTACGACTCATTATTTTTCTCTCTTTCCGGTTTGCTCTCAATCGATATCCTGTACTCATTAGACTGTTCATCCCTTTCAGCAGACTCTGTGAATCTTCTTCACTTTAAATGAAGACAGCGACGTCACCAGCAAATCATATGTTTGATATCCTTTCACCTTGAATTTTAATTGCACTCTTGAACCTTTGTTTTATTTGCATCAATGCTTCCTCCATGTATAGTTCGAACAGTAGGGGCGAAAGAGTACATCCCTGTCTTACACGCATTTTAATTCGAGCACTTCATTCTTGGTCTCCCACTCATATTGTTCCCTCGTTGCTCTTGTACATATTGTATATTACCCGTCTTTCCCTGCAGCTTACCCCTATTTTTTCTCAGAATTTCGAATATCTCGTGCCATTTTACTTTGTCGAACGCTTTTTCCACGTCGATAAATAGTATGAACGTGTATTGAATTTTCTTTGGCCCTGCTTCCATTGTCAACTACAACGTTACAGCTGCCTTTCGAGTACCTTTATCTTTCCTAAAGCCAAACTCATCGTCATCTAACTAACCCTCAATTTTCTTTCTCACTCTTCTGTGTGTTATTCCTGTCAGCAACTTGCGTGCATGAGTTGTTAAGCTGCATGTGCGGTAAATCTCGCCCTTGTCGGATCTTGCAGTCTTCTGAATTTTGTGGATGATATTTTTCCGAAAGTAGATTGTACATCGCCAGACTAAGACAATCCTCACACCAATGTGAACCATAGTTTTGATGGTGCTTTCCATAACGATTCTTAAATTGTGATGAAATGTAATCTGTCCCTTCTACCTTATTTTATATTAAATCCCAAATCTCCCCTAAATTTTGATTCTAAACTAGAGCCCTTACCTCTTCTATATACTTCTGTTTCTTCTATCACGTCATCAAACAAGTCGTCCCCTCATGGAGGCCTTCAGTGTAATTTTTCCACCTATTTTCCATATCTTCTGCATTTAGCAGTGGAGTTCTCATTTCAGAACTTACGTTACCACGCTTGCTTGTAGTTTCATCGCAGATTTTTTTGACTTTTGTACGCGTTGAGTCAGTCCTTGCCACGGTCATTTCTCTTGCGATATCTTCACATTTTTCATACAGCCATTGCTCCTTAGCTTCCCCATACTCCCGATTTACTTTATTCTCAAGTGATTTTTATTTCTGTTTTCCTGAATTGCCCTAAGCATTTTTGTACTTACTTCTTTCATCGATCAGCTGAAGCATTTCTTTCGTTACCCATGGTTTCTTCGCAGCTACCCTCATTGTACCTATGTTTCTCTTTCCAACTGCTGTGGTGCTGCCTTCAGAGAGGTGCATTCCTCTTCAATCGAACTGCCTACTGAGTAATTATTCACCGCAGTATCTATAATTATAGAGAACTTCAAGCGTATCTGTTCATTCCTTAGCAGATCTGTATCCCTCTTCTTTGCGCACTGTTTCTTCCTGACTAAACTCTTAAACTTCGGCCTATTCTTCATAACTACTAAACTGTTCTGGGTACGCCTTACAATCCAGTATCTCATTCCAGAGTCTCTGTCTGACCATAATGTAATCTAACTGAAATCTTTGCGCATCTTTCGGCCTTTTCCAAGTATACCTCCTCCTCTTATGTTCCTTGGACAGCTTATTCTCTGTTTCTATCTGAAATTTATTGCAGAACTCAAGTAGTCTTTATTCTATGTCATTCCTGTTGCCGAACCCACATTCACCCGCAACCCTTTCTTCTACTCCTTCCCCCACAATCATTCGAGTCTCACATGACTATTAGCTTTTCATGTCCCTTTACACACTGAATTAGCCGTTCAATATCCTCAAATACTTTGTCTATCTCTTCATCTTCAGCTTGCGACGTCATCATATATACCTGAATTACTGTTGTCAGTGTTAGTTTGCTGTCGATTCTGATGAGAACGTCTCTGTCACTGAACTGTTCACAGTAACTCACTCTGTTTCCTACCTTCCTATTCATAACGGGTCCTACTCCATTTATACAATTTTCTGCTGCTGTTCATATTACTGTATACTCACCGGACCAGAAGTCCCTGTCTTCTTCCATTTCACTCCTCTGACCTCAACTGTATCTAGACTGAGCCTTAGCATTTCTCTTTTTGGATTTTATAGCTACCGTACTATTTTTAATCTTCTGAAATCCCACGCCCCGTCTCCTAGAACGTTATTCTTTTGTTGGTTATTAAGTATTTTCTTCTTGGACACCTCCCCTTTCGCAGTCCCCTCCCGCAAATCCAAGCGGCATACTAGGCTGGAATCTTTTGCCAATGGAGGAATCAGTCTGACAGCTTTTCAGTCACGGCATACCGAAAAAAATATACAGGATTATATGGCCAACTGGAAGATTCCACTGGGCGATTATGTGAGTAACATACGTAACTGTAACCGACGTATTCGTCCCGAGAGAATCGGCAGCTGCACTGATATCAAAACGATTCTACTTTTTTCAACACTAAGAGTTGCACATTTTTAATTACACGATATCTTTCGGTCACTCTGGATAATCTTCAGATCTAAGTAGTTGCGTCAGCAACCCGTCTTGTCTGTGTCAGAACCTGATGTGAGGTTTTAAATAAAAACATGAGTAAGGTGAATAAAAAATAATTAAAACTTTTAAATAGTTTTCGTACTGCAATGCAACATTTTTGAGCTTTTTCTTACTGCAGTATTGACTGGACATATAATTCACTGCTCTCTATTAAAACTGCAACAACATGAAGGCGGCGCACAATACTTGTCAAAGCGATAAGCGCATGCGCAATGCGTGATATTTTCAAGATTCTCACGCTCTCTGCAGCCAAATTACTAGCCTTAGATAAAAAATGAGTACGACCTTTATTATAGGATGTTTAAGTAGTTTAATTTTGTACTGACATGTTTTCGCTAGAGGCCGCGGTTGTCGTGTTAACCAAGAAAAGCTTTCAGAAGTCGCCTTCCAATACACCACAAGGCACCCCTCCCCCCCTCCCCACACTAACCCCTACCTGTCAGGATTTTTAATACACTGTTTATAGCACTCCCTCGTACGACTGTACAAAAATTTGTGACTGCATGAATTATTTCCCTCAGTCGACTTCTTTGGTCTTCATTTGATCGTGCACATTGTAGATTTGCCGTTTGTTTAAATATGACCTCATAGTTTTGTGAATTTTAACTACATAAAGTTAAAAATTTAATCGTGTTGTTTGACTGGCCTTTCTATTAAGCAACTACTGTGCCTGTATGGATTGATATCGAATTGTAAATGTAATTTGAAGCGTTTCTGATATATCGTATATTTCTCAATCCTTTTCTGGGGGGAAGGGGTGGGGGGGACTGAAAAGTAAACGATATATTAGAAGTGTTGTAAATAACACTACAGCTGCTGTTCTCTTGCCACTAAAATATCGGCTACAGTGTAACTTCTTTTATGAATAGCTTTTAAAAATCTTCTTTATTCCAGCGCTGTTACGAGACACTTTCAATTAATAATGTTGGCGAAATAGTCGACTAAGCTAATTCCGCACTATTCCAGTCAATGAAGACCAATAAAATATGGAATATGGGAAACAATGAGTATAGTCGCAAATTTTTGTACAGTGGTAGGACAGTCAATGAATAGTATACTAGAAATCCTGATCGGTGTTAGGGCGAGTTGGGGCATGAGAGTGCGTTTGAAAGTAACTTTTCTAAATTTTTCTTGAATAACTCGAAAACCATGACCTGTACAGAAGTAGTTTCCCATTACAAAATTAAACTAATTACCACCTTTATGCTCGCAGAGAATGAGAGAAGTTTGGAAGTTTCATGCATCGTTCATGCGCTATAACTGTTATCGTTTTTGAAGGCCAATTTCTGGTAGTTTCCCGACTTAACGGACCACACGTTTCCCCTATCATATTGTTCTTCTCAATTTCCTGCAAGCCATTGTGCTATGTTGTAAACAGTTGTCATATGCACCCTATATAAGGAAAGGTTAAGCAGCGGGTAAGCTCCCCGGATAAAAAAATAGTCACCACAGTGCGCACGCATATATGAATCGTTAAACTTCTATAGATGTCGGTGATCGAGTCACTTGCTCAAATGCACTTGCACTTCCTGTAGGCAGGCATAAGGCAGTGATTAGTGAGACATTTAGTGAAACGTTTAGGCTATACGTAAACACGGGCAAGCGAAAGGACGTGACAGAGCGACAAAAACTGGCAATCGTGTTTCGCCTTACAGTGTGTGAAGCTTCTGGATTTGCTGGTGTTTTGCTGCGGACTTTTCAACATGTCTAGAAGCAGTGGTGTACCACACGTAGCAGCCGGCCGAGTGGACGAGCGGTTCTAGGCGCTTCAGTCTAGAATCGCGCGACCGCTACGGTCACACGTGCGAATCCTGCCTCGGGCATGGATGTGTGTGATGTCCTTAGGTTAGTTACGTTTAAGTAGTTCTAAGTCTAGGAGACTGATGGCCTCAGATGTTAAGTCCCATAATGCTCAGAGCCATTTGAACCATTTGAACCACACGTAGCCACAAACCACTAGAATTATGGTAGGAAAAAGATCAGGATTGAGAGGAACCGGAGGTGCGTTTCGCGACTTGTGAATTAAAAACGCTTCCAAACCGGACAGGAATCGCAGCGGATATGAAGGCGAACAGCAACCTGTTGGCGAGAGAACATTGTGACGAGAACTGCACGCAATAAACATTTGGAGTCGGTCACCTCACAAGAAGCAATTGCTCTCAAAAGTACATAAAGACTACAACAGCAAAGTTCATCAGGCTGAAAGAATATGTGACTGGTTTTCTGCGCACTCCTACACCCTTTAACATCTCGATTGCCTTGCGAAATTATCTCACTCGAATCCCATAGCAGGTCTGAGGGACACGTTGGAACAAAGACTAAAATGCCGATATCACCATCCCCACAAGTCGGTGGAACTGCGCTATCAAATCTGAGTGCGAGGCGCCTGCACAATCTTTCGTAACGGACTCCAGGCGGGTATCTAAACCACGGGCGGAATTACACGGTATTAAATGATGCTTCTAATGATTCCTCAAGGGGTGGAAAATTTTGTGCCCGATGAGCCTATCTTAGGAATCGAATTTTAGTGTTATTTATTTGCGAGAAGATAGTGGTTTGCCTCGTGTAGGAAGGGGAAACGAAAACTGTGCCTTGGCATTCCATGCTACTGCTGCTTAAAAATGGCAACAGCAAGGAGGACTTGTGCGACATATACGAAGGTTGCTAGGCATGTTTCTACATCAGAAACATGATGTCTATTCTAATTTCGCCGCGATTCGCATAAGAGATGCGTTAGTAACGCCATTATGAGTAAAGTAATCAGGTTTGCTTTAACTATGTAGCAGTCGTGAGCATTAGTTACCTTTGAGATTGGACGTGATGAATTGATACTAGTCAAGAATGTCTTTAAGGCAACAAGGACGCTATTATCAATATCTTCAGCGACGTCGTATGATAAGGCTACGAGAAGATGATGACTCTTCCACGATACTGCAGCAAGAATTGGCAGAACCTGACCTCTGTACATGACTGCTGTCAGCAGTGGTCACGAGAATGTACGGTCACGGAAGGCCACGTGGCACTATTGCAAACGGAGAGCATCGTGTTCCGGATATGGCTTTGACGTATCGTATTGCATCTGCAACAGCACTTCCAGCAACAGTTGGCACCACTGTGTCACAACGAATTGTTATACGAGGGCAGTTCAATAAGTAATGCAACACTTTTTTTTTCTGAAACAGGGGTTGTTTTATTCAGCATTGAAATACACCAGGTTATTCCCCAATTTTTTAGCTACACAACACTATTTTTCAACGTAATCTCCATTCAATGCTACGGCCTTACGCCACCTTGAAATGAGGGCCTGTATGCCTGCACGGTACCATTCCACTGGTCGATGTCGGAGCCAACGTCGTACTGCATCAATAACTTCTTCATCATCCGCGTAGTGCGTCCCATGGATTGCGTCCTTCATTGGGCCAAACATATGAAAATCCGACGGTGCGAGATCGGGGCTGTAGGGTGCATGAGGAAGAACAGTCCACTGAAGTTTTGTGAGCTCTCGGGTGCGAAGACTTGTGTGAGGTCTTGTGTTGTCATGAAGAAGGAGAAGTTCGTTCTGATTTTTGTGCCTACGAACACGCTGAAGTCATTTCTTCAATTTCTGAAGAGTAGCACAATACACTTCAGAGTTGATCGTTTGACCATGGGGAAGGACATCGAACAAAATAACCCCTTCAGCGTCCCAGAAGACTGTAACCATGACTTTACCGGCTGAGGGTATGCCTTTGAACTTTTTCTTGGTAGGGGAGTGGGTGTGGCGCCACTCCATTGATTGCCGTTTTGTTTCAGGTTCGAAGTGATGAACCCATGTTTCATCGCCTGTAACAATCTTTGACAAGAAATTGTCAACCTCAGCCACATGACGAGCAAGCAATTCCGCACAGATGGTTCTCCTTTGCTCTTTATGGTGTTCGGTTAGACAACGAGGGACCCAGCGGGAACAAACCTTTGAATATCCCAACTGGTGAACAATTGTGACAGCACTACCAACAGAGATGTCAAGTTGAGCACTGAGTTGTTTGATGGTGATCCGTCGATCATCTCGAACGAGTGTGTTCGCACGCTCCGCCATTGCAGGAGCCACAGCTGTGCACCGCCGGCCCGCACGCGGGAGATCAGACAGTCTTGCTTGACCTTGTGGCGATGATGACACACGCTTTGCCCAACGACTCACCGTGCTTTTGTCCACTGCCAGATCACCGTAGACATTCTGCAAGCGCCTATGAATATCTGAGATGCCCTGGTTTTCCGCCAAAAGAAACTCGATCACTGCCCGTTGTTTGCAACGCACATCCGTTACAGACGCCATTTTAACAGCTCCGTACAGGGCTGCCACCTGTCGGAAGTCAATGAAACTATACGAGACGAAGCGGGAATGTTTGAAAATATTCCACAAGAAATTTCCGGTTTTTTCAACCAAAATTGGCCGAGAAAAAAATGTGTTGCATTACTTATTGAACTGCCCTCGTAGATCGTTTACTTCAGCTCCGAGCCAGACGCCCTGTACCGCACAATCCACTGACCACAAACCATGTTCGTTTGCGGCTTCAGTCGTATCAAGCAAGACGTATTTGGATGGCAGGATGAACGTCTGTTGTCTCTTCTAATGAAAGCCGGTCATGCTTCCGTGCCAGTGATGACCGTGTGTTGGTCCACATTGCTGTACACTTTGGACCTACACCTGGAATTGTGGTCCAGGATACAATTTAGCATGCCAACAGGACCACTCCCGTGGTTACCCCATATACCTTGACTGCAAATTTGAACGTCACTCTGATGATTCGATCAGATGTGCTGCCACTCATGAATAGCATCCTAAGGGTTGTTTTCCAACAGGATAACGCTTGCCCATACACTACTGTTGCAACCCAACGTGCTCTACCCGACGTGTAGTATTGGCCTGCTCAATCACGTATGGAACATCATCTGCCGACAACTCCAGCGGCATACATGAAGAGCATTACCCGTCCTTTTATTGTCCGATCAAGTGCAACAGTCATGGATTTCCATCCCACAAACTGACAACAAATACCTGTATAACAAACTGCATGCACCTCTGCATGCTTGCAGTCAACAATCTGGCGGCTACACCGGTTATTAATACACTCCTGGAAATGGAAAAAAGAACACATTGACACCGGTGTGTCAGACCCACCATACTTGCTCCGGACACTGCGAGAGGGCTGTACAAGCAATGATCACACGCACGGCACAGCGGACACACCAGGAACCGCGGTGTTGGCCGTCGAATGGCGCTAGCTGCGCAGCATTTGTACACCGCCGCCGTCAGTGTCAGCCAGTTTGCCGTGGCATACGGAGCTCCATCGCAGTCTTTAACACTGGTAGCATGCCGCGACAGCGTGGACGTGAACCGTATGTGCAGTTGACGGACTTTGAGCGAGGGCGTATAGTGGGCATGCGGGAGGCCGGGTGGACGTACCGCCGAATTGCTCAACACGTGGGGCGTGAGGTCTCCACAGTACATCGATGTTGTCGCCAGTGGTCGGCGGAAGGTGCACGTGCCCGTCGACCTGGGACCGGACCGCAGCGATGCACGGATGCACGCCAAGACCGTAGGATCCTACGCAGTGCCGTAGGGGACCGCACCGCCACTTCCCAGCAAATTAGGGACACTGTTGCTCCTGGGGTATCGGCGAGGACCATTCGCAACCGTCTCCATGAAGCTGGGCTACGGTCCCGCACACCGTTAGGCCGTCTTCCGCTCACGCCCCAACATCGTGCAGCCCGCCTCCAGTGGTGTCGCGACAGGCGTGAGTGGAGGGACGAATGGAGTGTCGTCTTCAGCGATGAGAGTCGCTTCTGCCTTGGTGCCAATGATGGTGGTATGCGTGTTTGGCGCCGTGCAGGTGAGCGCCACAATCAGGACTGCATACGACCGAGGCACACAGGGCCAACACCCGGCATCATGGTGTGGGGAGCGATCTCCTACACTGGCCGTACACCACTGGTGATCGTCGAGGGGACACTGAATAGTGCACGGTACATCCAAACCGTCATCGAACCCATCGTTCTACCATTCCTAGACCGGCAAGGGAACTTGCTGTTCCAGCAGGACAATGCACGTCCGCATGTATCCCGTGCCACCCAACGTGCTCTAGAAGTTGTAAGTCAACTATCCTGGCCAGCAAGATCTCCGGATCTGTCCCCCATTGAGCATGTTTGGGACTGGATGAAGCGTCGTCTCACGCGGTCTGCACGTCCAGCACGAACGCTGGTCCAACTGAGGCGCCAGGTGGAAATGGCATGGCAAGCCGTTCCACAGGACTACATCCAGCATCTCTACGATCGTCTCCATGGGAGAATAGCAGCCTGCATTGCTGCGAAAGGTGGATATACACTGTACTAGTGCCGACATTGTGCATGCTCTGTTGCCTGTGTCTATGTGCCTGTGGTTCTGTCAGTGTGATCATGTGATGTATCTGACCCCAGGAATGTGTCAATAAAGTTTCCCCTTCCTGGGACAATGAATTCACAGTGTTCTTATTTCAATTTCCAGGAGTGTATGTCAGCATTCCACATTAGCAATGGCTTATCTCGCACAGACGTGTGACCTGTGACCGTTCAGTGTTAATCACTTAAATACGTTACCTAGGCAAATGTATTTCGGAGATTTCATTACTCTGTATTAATTATCTTTGTTGTTGTGATTTTTTCCGTAAGTGTATATGGAGAAGAAGCAAGAGGAAACAATAAGCCGAGAACGAAGTGCTTGGAGTAAATGAGTCTTTCGCTCCTGCTGTTCACTCTACACATCGAAGCAGCAATGGCGGAAGTAAACGAAAGTTTAACGAGCGCGGTTAAAATTGAAGGTGAGAAAGGCCATCGATGATGAGATTCACTAGTGGCATTGCTTTCCTCAGTAAAAGTGCAGAAGCAAGAGCTGTTGAATGGAATGAACATGTAGTAAGTACGGAATCCTGATTGAGGGTCTATCGCAGTAAGGCGAAAGTAATGACAAGGTGTAGAAATGAGAAAAGCGAGAAACTTTACATCAAAATTGGTGAAGAAGACAAAATCAAGGAATTCTGCTACTTCGGCAGCAAACTAATGTCGGGCGGAGCAAGCAGGATAAAAATTTCATTCCTGGCCAAGAGAAGTCTACTAGTATCAAACATAGGCCTTAATTTGAAGAAGAAATTTCTGATAATTTACGTTTCGATCACAGCATTGTATGGTAGTACAACAGGTACTGTGGGAAACCATAACAGAAGCGAAGCATTTGAGATGTATTGCTACAGAAGAATGTTGTAAATTAGGTGCACTGATAACGTTCTCCGCAGAACCGTCGAAGATAGGAAGATATGGAAAACACTGACAAGAAGAACGGACTGGATGATAGGAAATATGTTAAGACACCAGGGAATAGATTCCGTGGTATTATAGCGGCCTGTTGAGGGTAAAAACTGTAGAGGGCGACAGTGATTGGAGTAGGACGCAAGTTCCAACAATTCCTTACTGGCATGGAAAGACTGGCACAGGAGAGAAATTCGTGGCGGGCCGCGTCTCACCAGTCAGAAGACTGATGACAAAATATATATCTTACTGTGCTGCAAACGCACAATAAGCACCATTACGAAATCTATTATCCTTCTTGGTGTGGCAATGTTAATGGCCGGTAGTGGGCTATCCCTTTCTCAAGTAGAGTCACATAGTCCATGCTACGTCACATAGTCAATGTTACGGCACCGTATTTAGTGCCCTAACGTTAGCCGAAGACATTGAAATCCACATGTTAATCAGAACTTCCGTGTTTAGTAGGAATTGGTTACTAGACTGGGACCTCCGCTTTCCATGGAAAGTGCACTACCAATTGTTGTGTCGAAGAAGTTTTATTGGCATATTCAGCGCTAGCGCTTGGACTTGACACTAGTAATTACACATATCTTCCAAACTCTAGATACTTTTAAACGTTGTCTTGTGAATCTATGTTACTAAACGGCTAAAACATTGCTCAATACCAGTTGAAGGTTGACTGTCTCACGCCCTCCAGGGATATCAAAATTTGATTTTCAGTATTTCATATTACTATTGACCGAATTTAAAAATGTAAGATGCTTTTATAATCTACTCATTAAGACGTGTAGTCTTTTGCTAAAGGCCCAACACAGTTAGTCAAGTATTACAGCTGCAAAGCTTTGGAGACAGCATAACTCATGGCCCACAAATCAACTAGGTTACATGCTCCACTATTTGAGAATCAGAGCACTTAGTGAGTTCTAACATATCTGACAAATAATTTCAATCACTTTTTCTCGCTAACACCTCCCACAAAATAACGAAGGGAAAAGTATCAGCAGCGGGCATTTTGATTTTGATTTTTTACTTCTTTACTACTAATTCCTTTCCGAACACATTCTGCAGAGTGTTTCCACATACAGCACTAAGGGTGCCTACAAAATTACATCGTTGTACGGTATAAGATATCGCAAATATTGAGATGTGTGAAAAACTATCATTCTTCAAAACTGTCTGACACAGTCAATTATTTGCCAAACATTTCTCAGAAGAACATATCCAAGTTATCACATTTTTGGTTTACCTGATTTAGTTCTGATATTTTGATTCGTCTATGGGTGAGAAATTCGAAACTGATGAAACCAATGTAATTTTGGTTTTGTGTCTTCAGCCATTAAGGATTTGCATGCTTATCATCGAATATAGCTCATTAACCGATTTGTAAAGTTATCAAACGTTTGAAGTATTTTGTTGTAGATGGGAGTTCCAATCCTTAAAGAATCGGCGTTTTGCGATAAGATTACGTCTACTCCTCTACACAACTTATTTCCTTACATATTCATTATATTAGAAACGATAGCTACCTTGTCCATGGGGTCCACGACACGAAATACTGGGTCGCTTATAAAAATGGCTGTGTGTGTTTGTGGGTCTGTATGTGTGTGGGTGTGTGTGTGTGTGTCTGTCTGTCTGTGTGTGTGTGAGAGCGGGAGAGAGAGAGAGAGAGAGAGAGAGAGAGCGGGAGAGAGAGAGAGAGAGAGAGAGAGAGAGAGAGAGAGTGCTTGTGTCTATGCCTGTGTCTGAACTTCTGAGTTTCATCTCTGGAAGGATTGGAACAATTTGAACCACTCTTGGTACGCACATCACTTAGTACCATGAGACAGTTCAAAATGGTTCAAATGGCTCTAAGAACTATGGGACTTAACATCTGAGGTCATCAGTCCACTACAACTTAGAACTACTTTAAACCTAACTACCCTAAGGACATCACACACATCTATGCCCGAGGCGGGATACGAACCTGCGACAGTAGCAGTCTCGCGGTTCCGGACTGAAGCGCCTATAACCGCTCGGCCACAGCGGCCGGCCCATGACACAGTTACCACAACGGTAAGGCATATGTAGCACAACTATTCCTGAGGATAGAAGAGGGCAAGACGTTACGTGTAAGCTTACTTCTGGAACGCTGGGAACAATTTCAGATATGACTTACCAATTGGAAACAAACAATGAGGGTCTTCTACACCTGAGCGCTTGTATTGTTCTCGTTTCTTGTGGAACTACGGAGAGCTCAGCTTCATGCTAGCGTAACTATGCACAGCTTCATGCTAGCGTAACTATGGAATCCTTGGAGTAATTTCAAATAAATTTCGTATACAAGCGGCTTGCTACCAGTCGTGCCGTACAGCAGAGATGTGACAAGGTGTGTCTAAAAAAATCTGTGACCTTACAATTTCTTTTCTAGAATGCCATGACTTGATTACTGAGATTTCACAATTGTTTCTTCTGCTCCGTTATGCGGCAGACGAGCTGCTTTCTTTATTGCAGCCTTGTAATTGTAAGGGAGTATCTTGTTGCATCCGAATTCTTACTGGAGATATTACTTTCCACCATTTCATCGTGTCGTGTAAGTGCAGAATGAATAAAGCATTAGTCAGGCAATAGCTTTTTCTGACACATCAATTGATTGCTGATAGTCTCGTCGTTCGAGAATACACTACACTCTTGTAACGTCGCCAACTACTCTAGTGTAACCAGGGATCCATCTACGTACTAATCCGAACCGCGGATCACCATCAAGTGATTTATTCACTCTGTGATCAAAAGTATCCGGACGCCTGGCTGAAACTGACAAGGGAACCTCCCCATCGCACCCCCCTCAGATTTAGTTATAAGTTGGCACAGTGGATAGGCCTTGAAAAACTTAACACAGATCAATCGAGAAAACAGGAAGAAGTTCTGTGGAACTATGAATAAAATAAGGAAAATATACAAACTGAGTAGTCCATGTGCAAGATATACAATATCAAGCAGATTTTGAGCATAGGAGCGCCGTGGTCCCGTGGTTAGCGTGAGGAGCTGCGGAACGAGAGGTCATTGGTTCAAGTCTTCCCTCGACCGAAAATTTTACTTTCTTTACTTTCGCAAAGTTATGATCTGTCCGTTCGTTCATTGACGTCTCTGTTCACTGTAATAAGTTTAGTGTCTGTGTTTTGCGACCGCACCGCAAAACCGTGCGATTAGTAGACGAGAGCACGTGCCTCTCCAATCGGAACCGAAAACAACATTTGATCGCAAGGTCATAGGTCAACCGATTCCTCCACAGGAAAACACGTCTGGTATATTCTATACTACACTGGTGACGGCATGTGCGTCACATGACAGGAATATGTTGTCAACCCACCTACCTTGTACACTTAGCGAATGGGTAAAAAGATTCTTCAACCTTGCCCGATTTAGGTTTTCTTGTGGATGTGATAATCACTCACAAAAAAGTGATGAAAACATAAGAGTTTGTCACATAAACTGAAAATAAAAAATTAAACTTTTCACTCGAGGGAAGACTTGAACCTAGGACCTCTCATTCCGTAGCTGCTCCCGCTAACCACGGGACCACGGCGTTTCTTAACTACCACTGTCCTTGATGTTGCATATGTTCACATGGACTACTCAGTTTGTATATTTTACTTATTTTTTTCATATTTCCTCACAACTTCTTCCTGGTTTCTCGATTGATCTGTGTTCAGTTTTTCAAGGCCTATCCACTGTGCCAACTTATAACTAAATCTGAGGGGGGTACGATGGGGAGGTTCCCTTGTGAGTGACATGTTCGTAGCCCCATCCATCGGTAATGCTGGAATTCAGTATGGTGTTTGCCCACCCTTAGCCTTGATGACAGCTTCCACCCTGTCAGCCATACGTTCAGTCAGGTGCTGGAAGGTTTCTTGGGGAAATACAGCCCATTCTTCACGGAGTGTAGCACTGAGGAGAGGTATCGATGTCGGTCGGTGGGGCCGGCACGAAGTTGGCGTTCCAATCCCAAAAGTGTTCTATAGGATTCAGGTCAGGACTCTGTGCAGGCCAGTCCATTAAAGGGATGTTATTGTCGTGTAACCACTCCGCCACATGCCGTGCATTATGAACAGGTGCTCGATAGTGTTGGAAGATGCAATCACCATCCCCGAATTGCTCTTCAACAGTGGGAAGCAAGAACGTGCTCAAAAAATCAGTGTTGGCCTGTGCTGTGATAGTGCCACGCAAAACAACAAGGGGTGCAAGCCCCCTCCATGAAAAACAAGACTACACCATAACACCATCGCCTTCGAATTTTACTGTTGGCATTACACACTCCGGCAGATGACGTTCACCCGGCATTCGCCATACCCACACGCTGTCATCTGATCGCCACTGTGTGTACTGTGATTCGTCACTCCACACAACGTATTTCCACTGTTCAATCGCCCAATGTTTACGCTCCTTACACTAAGCGAGGCGTCGTTTGGTATTTACTGGCGTGTTGTATGCCTTATGAGCAGCCGCTCGACAACGAAATCACCTGCCGCCTAACTGTCATAGTACTTGCAGTGGATGCTGATGCAGTTTGGTATTCGTATGTGCTGGTTTGGATAGATGTCTGCCTATTACACATTACGACCCTTTTTAGCTGTCGGCGGTCTCTGTAAGTCAACAGAACAGATCAGCCTGTACGCTTTTGTGCTGTACATGTCCCTTCACGTTTACACTTCACTATCACATCGGAAACAGTGGACCTAGGGATGTTTAGGAGATTGGAAATCTCCCGTATGACACAAGTGACACCCAATCACTTGATCACGTTTGAAATCCGTGAATTCCGCGGAGCGCCCCATTCTGCTCTCTCACGATGTCTAATGACTACTGAGGTCGCTGATATGGAGTACCTGGCAGTAGGCGGCAGCACAATGCACGTAATATGAAAAACGAATGTTTTTGGGGATGTCCGGATACTTTCGATTACATAGTGCAGATGTATGTCTGTATCGACTTGCGAGAGCTTCCACCTGGTGTGCATAAGAGGCGACTTGTACAGCACACATTGATACACTTGGAGTATTATTTTAACGTTTAACTATATTGTCTTTGTTCTTACTAAACAGGCAGATATCATTGCTTTTCCTATGTAATGAATGACTGGGACATATAAGTAACGTGTTCGGCAGGTAATCGGCTAATCATTAATATTTCGGCGCAGACATTCCGCTCACTACTACTGAACACGTCTAAGAAAGCTAGGACCTTCATTTCCCAGAACGTCTTCCTCCACGCAAGACTCGAGCCAGTACAATTCTGGAGAAAGATTGACGGGTATCACACATAGCGTTTCCAATTTATGATCTTCCGATCACAGCATTCGAAATTATACCGTGGGATTTGTCGCATTTGCCGTGAATGTCAAAGGTCCAAGCACCCTTGGACCTCAACCACCCAGTTTAAATCTCTCTTGAGAGAGTTCCGTTCCAACTCGTAAAATTTATGTCCTTCCCTCTCGTATAAACCGAAGTTATCGCCGGCTCGTCCCTCTGTTTGAATTTCCGACGACTTCTGTTTTATAGCGAGACACAGTGGCATTTTATTTTTTTGAATAGTTTTATTGCGTTTTAGTTGCGGAATAAAACCTACCGACTGGTGCAAGAGCATTTCCGCATGCTGCACGGAACTCCCTCTGGCTGCACAAAATGGAATAATACAAGTATGCATACGTGTGTGTTTCTCTGAAAATTTCTGCATCACTGTGTATAATTAAGAGGATCGTGAGTTTTTTATAGCGTGTCTCATAAAGCATTGTTGAATAACTGAGGATACTGTACATAATAACTACTTAACGTGGAACGTTTTCTGTTTCAGGCTGCTACACGAGCCGTCTTCGCTGCAGCGCGGGTAAGTTTATATTTACAGTTAGACATTTGCCCGATTTCATAAGTGAGTTTAGCTCTTGAATACGCGTCATAAAGACACACCTGCGTAAAAGATTTGTGTTTTCTTACAATGACGTGGAACTGTAAATACTGAAAAAATAAGCTTCTGCAGGGTATTGTTTTGGGATCATAGTGTACTCATCGGAAATAATCAAGTAGCCATATTACTTCGCAGAAGTTAAGTGCTCTTTTAATGTGTAACACCCCATGTCTACTGTATTAAGGCCTTTTTATACAATGTCCGCCCCCGGTAGCTGAGTGGTCAGCGTGACGGAATGTCAATCCTCAGGGCTCGGGTTCGATTCCCGGCTGGGTCGGAGATTTTCTCCGCTCAGGGACTGGGTGTTGTGTTGTCCTAATCATCATCGTTTCATCTCCATCGACGCGCAGGTCGCCGAAGTGGCGTCAACTCGAAAGACCTGCACCAGGCGAACGGTCTACCCGACGGGAGGCCCTAGCCACACGACATTTCATACGATACAATAAAAGTTCAACTATTGGCAGCAATGACCCAGAATTAACCAAACGGAGGTTCTCAATAAATTTTCTCTTTGCATTCAAGATCTAAAGGCACGTGATTCTAAACATAAGGCACTTGTCGTTCTTTACAAATACGCTTAATGTTTGTGAACTGCTTCATTTATAAAAATGTTTTTACTTACGTCTATGAATACCTTCGATGTCAGCCCCCTACAGGTATCTTGGCTTTCAACAACATGGCAGAAAAGCTTTCCAGATCTAGGTGTCACGTGTTAATGAAAAACGGTTCTAAAAGCCACATCAAGGCATAGCTCTTATTATCAGCCTATTACCGCCAAGCGTCTCACACCAAAAACCAAATAATATAATGTAGTTTCACTTGCCACCGAACGAGTGGCACATCTACATACACTGCAGCATGTGAGTCTAATCAACGATATAGCGTTCATTAACATTGGAATGTATAGCCCTCAACGTTCGCTGTTCGCAGCTGTTAATATTTCTACTACATTGATTTCAAAAAGGCGCGTGTAATAACACAGGAAACCAACATAACAGAACAGAAGTCCGAGAAACGATTAAGATTTCAATAGATTAGGACGGCTATACGCTTCCAGTTTCGTGGATTCCAGTCATCAACCAAGTAAATACGCAGCTGGTGTGAGCGGGGAATAGAGACAACGTTCAGGAAGCCACCTCCGAGGCATGACAAAAATATTTTGATAGACATATCCGTTCTCTTTCTTGCTCTGTTTCATTTCTATCACAGCAGAGGAGCCAGAACGTCAATAGAGTAGAAGAAATTGAAGAGGAACACTACGCGGCCTAACACCCTTGGAGATTTTGCTTTCACTATTGAAAAAGTTGGCATTTGTACTGACGTTTGCCACTTCACAAACAGTTCCTATACACACCACCTGTAATTCGAGTTTAAATCTTGGAGAGGTGCTCTATCAATTCATGTGTGTCTGTTTCTGTATAGCTTATAATTTTTGTGCAGTCATCTTCTGAAATCCTGGAGATACGTATGAACAACCTTGTAATTAAAGTTTGACTTTGGTAACGAGATTGTTGGTTAGGTAACTGGAATTACCGAACATCAAAAATGAAATCTGGTAATTATAGTACCCAAAAATGTTTTTAGTACTCTACTCGTTAAGGTATGGGAGAAGTTTTTTTCTGTAGCGTGACGTGTATTTTGATTCGACTGATTCTTTTTTGTGAAGAATTTATATTTGACCCTCGAAATTTTATCTTCCTCCTATCGAGTCGGGAAAATCGCAGAAATCGGAGCCTTTTTGATGAGAATGAAGTTTCACTCTTATTTCAATTGGTGCTCGGAGAAGCATCACGCAGAGCAGGAATTATCCTCACTACATCCCTTGTGTTACGTGTGTTAAGAATAACAAACCAAGAAGTTTGTTAGTAATTATCTAGTGAGAATTTACCTCAACGTGTAGTAACGTTCAGTAATTAAAGGATGTTCTATCTTATTACTAATTACCTCCGAATTCTGGGATGGCGAGTTTCTGATCAAAACGAAGTCACACATCGTTAAGAACTCCTTCACATAATAGTTAGGTTTTGCCCACTCGTCTCGTGTAGGGTGCCTAAGGGATGCTGCGTTCTTGGAATGCTATACATTAATTCAAGAAAATAACATTAATAGTGTTATTTCTGTAAAGCAAATTGACAATACTTAACCTGTATTTACAAAGGTGTGGCAAACGATGGGCGGCATACACCGTAAGTCCGAGTTCTTGTTATACACAATGTTCCTGCAAGTTGATACACGTCACTGATAACTGATCTGCGAGTGCCGGTCTACAGCTGTGCCTTTACTGTCCTCTAATGTAAGCAAGCCGATCAGAGCACTAATGCCCGGCACAGGACCGGCACTTATATTCACTTCTTGCAGGTGTCGCTCCTGTCGTGACGCAGCCGTAATCAGCACACCATTGGCCGACGTCGTTTCGCCGCCGTCTCTGGTCTTGCATTTTTCTTCTTAGTTCCGGCCTTTGTGGTTACGCCAGAAGAATAATTGCCATCCTCTCTCATTACAATCAAGATAAGATGCGCAGCTCATTCTTTGACATTCGGTGTTTCGTTGTAGAGCAACATCAGAACTTACTTAACCCTAAAGTATCTCTAAGTATTTTTCAATATTGAAGGTAAAATCTCCAAGGATGTTAGGCAGCGTGATGTTCCTCTTCAATTTTTTTCTACTCTATCGACGTTCTGACTCCTCTGCTTTGAACTTCTTCAGGATCTTGTGGTGTTCAAGGTTAACTGAACACTGTCAAAGACTAGTGCTGGCTTCACTAGTAAATGAGGAGATCCCCTGAGCCTATTTTGAAGAACTGGACCGCTGGATATGATTCCTGTGTTTTTCAATACGACTTGAAAAGAGAGAGAGATTATTAATTGATCACCGACGCGTCGGTTCTCGATTGTGTTCAGGAGACTTACGGATTGATTACGCGCAGGGGTTTTCTTAATTGGCCTTTTGATCCGGATTGGGTTCAAAAATGGTTCAAATGGCTCTGAGCACTATGGGACTCAACTTCTGAGGTCATTAGTCCGCTAGAACTTAGAACTAGTTAAACCTAACTAACCTAAGGACATCACACACATCCATGCCCGAGGCAGGATTCGAGGAGGAGGAGGAGATTAGTGTTTAACGTCCCGTCGACAACGAGGTCATTAGAGACGGAGCACAAGCTCGGATTAGGGAAGGATGGGGAAGGAAATCGGCCGTGCCCTTTCGAAGGAACCATCCCGGCATTTGCCTGAAGTGATCTAGGGAAATCACGGAAAACCTAAATCAGGATGGTTGGACGCGGGATTGAAGCCTCGTCCTCCCGAATGCGGGCAGGATTCTAACCTGCGACCGTAGCTGTCTCGCGGTTCCAGACTGCACCGCCTATAACCGCACGACCACTTCTGCTGGCCCGGATTGGATTCACGCAATCACAATCTTCGATGAAAATACCTAAGGGACCTATTTGAATATGAAAATGGAAATGAAAGCAAATTAGTGGAATTTCGCAAGAAAAAGATTAACAGATCGGAAGTTGAACACATTAGTGGTCTCCCAAATACAATCGAGACACCGTGATAAAGAGCGAACCTTTAACAAAGCTCATATACATTTGAACATCATTTTTGATAAGTGAAAGAAAAGAATAAGAAGGAAATTACTGCATCGTAAATTTTTAATATATTTTGAACAAATTGGCGTTAAACTTATAGACATTCACAAATACACATTAAATACACGAGTTACATCTGATATTTCTTTTGTACATGGCGCAGTCGAATAATCGCTGCTCAGTCAGTCCGTTCCTTCTTAAAATTAAATGTCCTTCACCCGAGTTACCGAAACGTTTGTTCGTCGTTTCTCATAGTTCTACACAAAATAAAAATACAACTTGTACCAGTGCTATGTAGTACGTCTTAACATGTCGGCGATCAAAGGTACAAAGGATAATGAAGTCTCTAGAATATTTATTAACAAAAGATAGATTCTTCTGTTTCGCAGCTTCTCGCTATCAAGCACTGCGGTAATGATTTTAAATATCTGCGCCCAGGGGGTCATAGTGTTTATTTCAGTATTTAAACGCTGGACGCGCGTCTTGGTATAAGCGCACATTATAAAAATATTTCGTCTCTTTACTCTCGCGCTGTGATGCTTAGCATCTTTACCAACTACAGCTCGTTGGTTGTCCTTTTCTTTTATGACAGACACCTCATATGCAAAGTATCTGAACTCCCATAATATTACACACTGGTGGACTATCGCCATAGGATAGAAGTGAAACAGAGCAAGAAAGAGAACGGAAATGTCTATCAAAATTTTATTGTCGTGCCACGGAGGTGGCTTACTGAAAGTTGCTTCTATTCCTCGCGCACACCGGCTGCGTATTTACTTCCTTGATGACTGGAATACACGAACCTGGAAGCCTATAGCCGGCTGCTCTATTGAAATCTCAATCGTTTCCCCAACTTTTCATCTGTTACTCATTGGAGTCGCCAATGCATGTTGTACACGGAAACACAACAGCTGGAGATGTACGAGGTGTGGCTAGAAAAAAACTGGACTAGTACTGGTGAAACAATAAAACGAATGCAATAAGGCTGAAAGTCGCGTGGCCTGTCACGTGACTCTCGCTCCGCCTACTGCTCGAGTTTCATCTGCCTCCTGCACTCAGTCTGCCCGTGGCCTCTGTTTTAAGTAGTTGACGTTTTGTCTGTGCGTCGGAAAATGTTGAGTGTACAGAAAGAACAGCGTGTTAACATCAAATTTTGTTTCAAACTAGGAAAATCTGCAAGTGAAACGTTTGTAATGTTACAACAAGTGTACGGCGATGATTGTTTATCGCGAACACAAGTGTTTGAGTGGTTTAAACGATTTAAAGATGGCCGCGAAGACACCAGTGATGACACTCGCACTGGTAGACCATTGTCAGCAAAAACTGATGCAAACATTGAAAAAATCGGTAAACTTGTTCGACACTTTCCTTGTCAACTCCTGTTAACTCAGACACTGCTCTGATTGTTAAACGGCGATCTTGTCGAACAAGTTTACCGATTTTTTCAATGTTTGCATCAGTTTTTGCTGACAATGGTCTGCCAGTGCGAGTGTCATCACTGGTGTCTTCGCGGCCATCTTTAAATCGTTTAAACCACTAAAACACTTGTGTTCGCGATAAACAATCATCGCCGTACACTTGTTGTAACATTACAAACGTTTCACTTGCAGATTTTCCTAGTTTGAAACAAAATTTGATGTTAACACGCTGTTCTTTCTGTACACTCAACATTTTCCGACGCACAGACAAAACGTCAACTACTTAAAACAGACGCCACGGGCAGACTGAGTGCAGGAGGCAGATGAAACTCGAGCAGTAGGCGGAGCGAGAGTCACGTGACAGGCCACGCGACTTTCAGCCTTATTGCATTCGTTTTATTGTTTCACCAGTACTAGTCCGGTTTTTTTCTAGCCACACCTCGTATATCTGTAGACGCTAACTGATTCAATTCGATAACACAGAGCGGATGGTTTTTCTACAAGCTCTGACACGCCTGCATCTTAGTTCAACTACGATTCTTAACTTGGAGATACGCTCTTTCCATTGATATGTGTCTTTCTTTGTCTGTTTTGATGTTTTCGAGCAGTCATCTTCTATAACTGCAGATGCACTTACGAATATTCTATTGGCGATAAAACGGTACAGTCAAATGTTTTGATAGCCGTTGGGCTGGGGACCATTGCACAACCTAAAGAAGGATCGTCTTACTGTACCTATCCTACTGGACAGGGTCAAGGATTGAATATTATACACTGCGTCGGGTTAGTAATAAAAAATCAGACATATTGCTCGCCATCATCTACGAGCTCCTGAAAACTATTTTTGTGGTTAGTCATAAAGCGATGGAGAACATACTGACCATAGTATCCACTCTGGAAGTCCACATTCTTCTCTTGTTCACTGAAAGAAATGTTTCTATTCTCTGTTTTCTCAGCGGGATCAGGAACTATAATTGTAAATTAAAGTTTTGAGTTCTAACTGATTGCGTTATGTTAATAAAATTTCACACGCATAACACAGTAATATTCCTGATACTAATGTTCAAAATGTTCAAATGTGTGTCAAATCTTATGGGACTTAACTGCTAAAGTCATCAGTCCCTAAGCTTACACACTACTTAACCTAAATTATCCTAAGGACAAACACACACAGACACATGCCCGAGGGAGGACTCGAACCTCCGCCAGGACCAGCCGCACAGTCCATGACTGCAGCGCCTAAAACCGCTCGGCTAATCCCGCGCCCTGATAGTAATAATAATAATAATAATAATAATAATAATAATAATAATAATGTCTGTAACATGAACAGCACTATGAGCAATTCAATGGGAATCTCTACGTTATGTTCCCAATAAATGGCATTTCGCCCTCACTTCTAGTTACCTAAGTTAATTGCTCGCCACAAAATGGTTCAAATGGCTCTGAGCACTATGGGACTTAACATCTGAGCTCATCAGTCCCCTAGACTTAGAACTACTTAAACCGAACTAAGGACATCACACACATCCATGGCCGAGGCAGGATTCAAACGTGCGACCGTAGCAGCAGCGCGGTTCCGGACTGAAGCGCCTAGAACCGCTCAGCCATAACGGCCGGCTTGCTCGCCACAGAAGTGGAAATTAATCTCACCACTTGCCACGTGGTTTTGTTAACATTACGAGCGACACACAAACAATTACTTCAGCGAAATGTAAGTGATCCAGGCCGGTGTACAGTCCTCGCGAATCTACTTCCTATTTGTACCGAAAACATTCGTTTAGTTGCAGCCTGGCTGTGGCGTCACACGAGGCAGTGCGTAAGCCGGCGTTTGACTGACGCGTACTGATTGATAGCTAGGTGCAAAGTCTTTTCAGGATGTCTAAACGATCCAGCACGATGTACAGTCCACACGAGTTCACTTTCTATTATGCGTTTAATAGCGGACAGGTTATGACGTTACCTGAGACATCGCGTAAGCCGGCGTTTGACTGGCGCGGACCGTATGGTAGCTGGGTACGAAGCGAATTCACTGTGCCTCAGACTGAATTTGTACATGGGCGTAGCGGACGGCCGAAGAGAACACCTGCCGTCATCCGCTCTGTGGCTCGGTAGTAGCCTCTAAATGGCCGCTTTCTCGGACACATAATATTTTATAACATTGTTGTGTATTAATTTATAATCTTCGTAATTTTTTGTGAATGTAGTTAATAGGCTTCAATCATAGAAAAAGTTTTAGCATGCCTACATATAAACTTTGCTGAATTTTTAGAAGGAACAAACATTAGAACATGATCTGGCCGCTTTCTCGGACACATAATATTTTATAACATTGTTGTGTATTAATTTAGAGTCTTCGTAATTTTTTGTGAATGTAGATAAGAAGCTTCGGTCAAAGAAATAGTTTTAGCTTGCCTACATATATACTTTGCCGAATTTTTAGAAGGAACAAACAGTAGAACGTGATCTCTGAACCACATCTTTAAGAGACCTTGTATTCATTTTTATTTTATGTCAAACTGAGGGTTCATACAAATTTTTAGACTTTCTAGCTTTGTTATTTAGTGCAACTTATTTTTTAACAATTTAAACACTAATATACTGAAGCACATGTTGACAAAGGTTGAAAAACTTCAATAATTTTTATTTTCATTCTTAAACTATGACGCAACACTAGTATGCTACGCACAGTCGCCGTATGAGGACGTGGCGCTACTAGCAGTGAACTGGGGTAAGTCTCGGCACACTCGCTCGCATCTATATCTCTTAAACGATAGAGCGCTTCTTTCACCACAACACTTCCTCCAGTTTAGGCAAATGGAGCAAATCGGTTGATTCTTTCTGCATTAGAGGTGGTCTATGGTGCGCTTTAATGGGCTTAAGGAGACACCATTTACTTCGTGGGCTCTTCCTGACAAAAATTGGAAAAACCGTTTTTCGGCGTCAGTAACGGATGTCTAAATAACTAACAGCAGAAAATTGCCCAAATTTTAGCGGTTATTCTTTAGGCTTTTATCTAGAAGCGCCATCTTCATTTTTATTCGAATAAGATTTATCCGTTATAGTGGAACAACCCAAAAACATGGTTCTGGGTACAAAAAACCGAGCCGCGGATTCTAACACAGCTCTGTACACAGATGGGTCCCGATCTCGAACAACATTGAAAATTTTCTCGATATCTTTATCCGTTTCCAAGATACAAAAGTTTATAGTTACGCTAGTTGTACACGTAAAATACGCACTCAAAACGCGGTGAGGCGAAAACGTAGTTTATAAAGGGACGCAGCAAGGACAAATACGCTGTAAACTGCCTCCGTGAACATCATAAGAGCACTGAGAACCTCGCACAGGCAAAACTTTTGTGCACGTAAAATTCGGGCCGAGGTGCTAAACTAGTTCTACGTTATTTATATTTCACATAAATACACTATCAAAGTTGGACTGAACCATAAAATTCTTTTCATGCGACTCCAATAGGGAAAGGAAGGGAACCAGCTAAAAAATGCTCCCATCAGAGCACAAAAAAGGCGAATGTGCTCCTGTTTAAAAGACTCTGACTGAAAAGTGTGATACCAGCCGCTTTCTTCTGATTTTATCAGCACCATTAAAAATTCTCCTAAAAATTTAGGCATGTGAACACATTCGCGCTTTCATATGCTGAGGGTGAAGGAGACAGTGGAAGTGGGAAAGAGACAGAATTGTCGTAAATACAGGAAGATAGCAGACATTGGTGATGGTATAGGATGAGCGAAGGAAAGAGAGGGGCAGGGTGGCAGTGGAACATAGCTGACAGTGACAGAACAGTGCTAAGAAAAGAGTGAAGGAGACAGTACCAGTAGAAGAGTAGTAAAGAGACAGAGAAGTGTGTGAGAGCCAGTGATAATCATAGAGTCTGCGATAATGTCAGCGAAGAAGAGAGAGATAGTGACAGTGAGAATAGACAGCAACAGTGAGAAGGCATGAATGAGACAGTATCAGTAAGAGAGAGCAAGAGGGAGAAAGCAACGTGAGAGGATAGTAGGATAGAACGAAGGAGGCTATAGTTGTGAAACAGGAGACAGTGACAGTTTGAGAGACACAAAAAGACAATGACGGAGAGTCATTGGGCTGAATGGGCAAGTGGGAGTGGATGGGTGTGGGCGACGTGCAGCGATGGACTAGTGGGTGTGAGCGAGTTAAATTTAGGGAAGCTCGTGGGAATGAGAGATCAGTTCCTATTGAAAAGAGCACGAATTTCTTCATGTGTAAAAGCATTTGGGAAAATTTGTAAACGTGCTGAGGATCGCGGAGTAAGACAGCTGGTATACTTTTACTTCAAACATCCGTAGAAAAAAAAACCACCTGGAAAAAATAATTGAATATATATACATAAATTCATTAACGCAAAATTAAAAGAAACCCGAGTAATAAGTGTTCTTATAACAACAATTTTACATGTAGTTCGAAGATATTTTTCGTCATTATTTGTTATACATTGTCTACGCACTGTGATTTTAATAAGATATACTTTTTTATGGTGGAGCGTAACGAAGAGTTAGTGCTGCTCACTAACTAAAAAATATACCTCGCCCATCCTAAAAGCTTCGAGACTGGGTTAATAAAAAGTAGAGAAAAATTAAATAGTTTTATCGCTTCAGGGGTTCTACGCCATCTTCCCCCACTTGCATGCAACGCACAGAACGTTCTTACAACCGTGTGAAACTGTCAGAAAAGTCCTTCTTTGAGAAGTTCTTCAACTCTCACGTCACTCTGACTCGAATTTCTGTTATGTCGTCAAAACGTTGATCCTTCACGTGAATTTCTGCACTTTTTTGTTATGTGGTTAATTCTGTATTGATAACACCAAGTGTCGTAACCAATGACCCCGAACAAGCATTGCCCGCATTTTGAATTTCAGTCAAGTCGCGGCACGCGTCGACACATCGTTGTTTTTGTTCGAGAGTCAAAGTGTGCGTGACAAGCTTTGTACAGTTTTCTCTTCTACAAAATATTCTGAGAACGTCCTGACCACTCGATTTAGAGATGTTGCTCAGTTGTGATTTCCGACACAGCAAAGTTGACACACTATAGCCACACGTCCACTACTTAAGACTGCCTGGTCACAACTGACTGGTCCAGTGCACATCCGCTTACAGTGGTTAGTTCAAGCTTTCACCGTAGTTTGTGCACTAACGTCACTTGTATGCCACGAATTAAATCAGTCTCGCATTCGCTATCTCACGTATTTATACAGAAAGACCGTATTCGTGGAATTTTCTTAAATGTCGACATTGTGTGTCTAATAGAGAAAGAAAAGAGTTACATTCAGGAAATATGTACCATTTTCTTCACACCCTTGATAGTAAATGTAACTCTTTATTTTGTGATCCGTTTAATCAGATAATTAGCCATCTTCAGCCATTTCCATATTAGTCACTTGTGTATGCTGCTAACTAATTGTGTCAGCCTTTCATACAAAATTGGAAGCTTCTGTTAGGCTTTGAGTGATGTGAACATTGATTAACTTCTTGTAATAACGATCCACAGCTTCTGTATATGTCGTCATATTTACTTTTAACTGTAAATGATTTATTTGTTATCAGCTTACAATATGTTATGTTTTATATATAACTGGTTAAAAATAGCGTTCTTGTAAGACTGTGTTACTCTTGATGATAATGTAGTCATTGGTGGTTATTACTGACATGGAGGTTGAATTCAATTTGTGGCAGAGATAACAACTTCATTCGTATGTAAAAGAAAGGGTGACTAGTCAGCGGTACATTCGATTATGATACTCCAGTTTATGTTCTGTAATCTTGTATGGGTAATGCAGCTAAAGACAGGTGTTTACGTATCTAAAACCGTATAGTTGTAGTACAGAAGTGTAAATGCCTAAAACAATGAAGACAACCATTTCTAAGGTTCGCCACCAAAACACGGATCAAGGGCTTACCGCAATCCTTTCTGTGAACTGCGGTGCCCTGGGGACACATTTCCCTTCTCTAGAGCCTCTTTTACTGACCACCTGTGGCGAAAGACTGAGGATAAACACCAGATCCTGCTCGTTTCTTATCAACTTAATTTGAAGTCTTCTTCCTGAATTAGCAAGCCTTTTATTCTCCTAAAAAATAGACGTGAAATGAGCAGAAAAATAATCTTTTGTCATTGAGTACGCATTCCCAGAGGCCTGTCTAACAGCTTCCAGGGGCAACAAAAGTTTAATTTTCGAGTATTCAATATAACTGTTGCCCAAATTTAAATACCCCAAAACGCTGTCACAATCTACTCATTAAGAGGCGTAATCTTGTATTTAAAGTTTAACACGGTGTGTCCATTGTTAAAGTTGGAAACTGTGTACGTGTCTTGAGGCACTGTAACACACGGCGTACACATCACCCTGACTGTGCTCATACAATATTTGAGAGTGAGAGCATTTAGCGACTTTTCACAAAAAATTTCAAATGTTTTCGAAAATCACAAAACAATGAAAGCAATAAAGTTTTTCGAATACTACATTTTCGATGTTCATGCAGCGAAACTTCAGCATCAGGAATGACCTTTTAATTTATTACTTCTTTACTACAGGCTCAGTCTCCACACATTATGCAGAGAGGATCCACATACAGCACTGACTACACCTTCAGTATTATCATTGTACGATACATAGTTCATGACACATTTGGCCATAAGCATGTGTGAAAATCTAGTTTTTCTAAAAATAGATTGACAAAGACCACTACAGCCATAAAAAATTACTTGAACATATAACCTTGTTTGGTTTATCAGTTTTGGTTTTGAATCTTTTATTAGTCCTAGGGTGAAAAGTTCGAAACTAATAAAATCAACAAAATTAGGTTCTACGTGCTTATCATCAGATATTTAACACAATAACTAGTTTGTAAAGTAATCCGACGTTGGAAGCCGTTTTAAACAGGAGAGTTGGTGTGCACTAAATGAGGATTACACTTCTTGCTCATGTTTACGTGTTCTCTGAATCTGGTAGAGAAACATCTATCTATTTGCCCCACAGAAGGAATTCCACAATAACATAGGAAAGGCATTGCCGTTGGTGGGGAGGCTTGCGTGCCTCAGCGATACAGATGGCCGTACCGTAGGTGCAACCACAACGGAGGGGTATCTGTTGAGAGGCCAGACAAACATGTGGTTCCTGAAGAGGGGCAGAAGCCTTTTCAGTAGTTGCAGGGGCAACAGTCTGGATGATGGACTGATCTGGCCTTGTAACATTAACCAAAACGGCCTTGCTGTGCTGGTACTGCGAACGGCTGAAAGCAAGGGGAAACTAAAGCCGTAATTTTTCCCGAGGAAATGCAGCTTTACTGTATGATTAAATGATGATGGCGTCCTCTTGGGTAAAATATTCCGGAGGTAAAATAGTCCCCCATTCGGATCTCCGGGCGGGGACTACTCAAGTGGACGTCGTTATCAGGAGAAAGAAAACTGGCGTTCTACGGATCGGAGCGTGGAATGTCAGATCCCTTAATCGGGCAGGTAGGTTAGAAAATTTAAAAAGGGAAATGAATAGGTTAAAGTTAGATATAGTGGGAATTAGTGAAGTTCGGTGGCAGGAGGAACAAGACTTTTGGTAAGGTGAATACAGGGTTATAAATACAAAATCAAATAGGGGTAATGCAGGAGTAGGTTTAATAATGAATAAAAAAAAATAGGAGTGCGGGTTAGCTACTACAAACAGCTTAGTGAACGCATTATTGTGGCCAAGATAGACACAAAGCCCATGCCTACTACAGTAGTACAAGTTTATATGCCAACTAGCTCTGCAGATGATGAAGAAATAGATGAAATGTATGACGAGATAAAAGAAATTATTCAGGTAGTGAAGGGAGACGAAAATTTAATAATAATGGGTGACTGGAATTCGTCAGCAGGAAAAGGGAGAGAAGGAAACATAGTAGGAGAATATGGATTGGGGGGAAGAAATGAAAGAGGAAGCCGCCTTGTAGAATTTTGCACAGAGCATGACTTAATCATAGAATCATAGAATAAGAATCATAAAAGAAGGTTGTATACCTGGAAGAATCCTGGAGATATTAAAAGGTATCACATAGATGGTAAGAGAGAGATTTAGGAACCAGGTTTTAAATTGTAAGACATTTCCAGGGGCAGATGTGGATTCTGACCACAATCTATTGGTTATGAACTGTAGATTGAAACTGAAGAAACTGCAAAAAGGGGGGAATTTAAGGAGTTGGGACCTGGATAAACTGAAAGAACCGGAGGTTGTAGACAGTTTCAGGGAGAGCATAAGGGAACAATTCACAGGAATGGGGGAAAGAAATACAGTAGAAGAAGAATGGGTAGCTCTGAGGGATGAAGTAGTGAAGGCAGCAGACGATCAAGTAGGTAAAAAGACGAGGGCTAATAGACATCCTTGGGTAACAGAAGAAATATTGAATTTAATTGATGAAAGGAGAAAAGATAAAAATGCAGTAAATGAAGCAGGCAAAAAGGAATACAAACGTCTCAAAAATGAGATCGACAGGAAGTGCAAAATGGCTAAGCAGGGATGGCTAGAGGACAAATGTAAGGATGTAGAGGCTTGTCTCACTAGGGGTAAGATAGATACTGCCTACAGGAAAATTAAAGAGACCTTTGGAGAGAAGAGAACCACTTGTATGAATATCAAGAACTCAGATGGAAACCCAGTTCTAAGAAAAGAAGGGAAGGCAGAAAGGTGGAAGGAGTATATAGAGGGTTTATACAAGGGCGATGTGCTTGAGGACAATATTATGGAAATGGAAGAGGATGCAGATGAAGACGAAATGGGAGATAAGATACTGCGTGAAGAGTCTGACAGAGCACTGAAAGACCTGAGTCGAAACAAGGCCCCGGGAGTAGACAACATTCCATTAGAACTACTGATGGCCTTGGGAGAGCCAGTCATGACAAAACTCTACCATCTGGTGAGCAAGATGTATGAGGCAGGCGAAATACCCTCAGACTTCAAGAAGAATATAATAATTCCAATACCAAAGAAAGCAGGTGTTGACAGATGTGAAAATTACCGAACTATCAGTTTAATAAGTCACAGCTGCAAAATACTAACGCGAATTCTTTACAGACGAATGGAAAAACTGGTAGAAGCGGACCTCGGGGAAGATCAGTTTGGATTCCGTAGAAATGTTGGAACACGTGAGGCAATACTAACCTTACGACTTATCTTAGAAGAAAGATTAAGAAAAAGCAAACCTACGTTTCTAGCATTTGTAGACTTAGAGAAAGCTTTTGACAATGTTGACTGGAATACTCTCTTTCAAATTCTGAAGGTGGCAGGGGTAAAATACAGGGAGCGAAAGGCTACTTACAATTTGTACAGAAACCAGATGGCAGTTATAAGAGTCGAGGGGCATGAAAGGGAAGCAGTGGTTGGGAAAGGAGTGAGACAGGGTTGTAGCCTCTCCCCGATGTTATTCAATCTGTATATTGAGCAAGCAGTAAAGGAAACAAAAGAAAAATTCGGAGTAGGTATTAAAATTCGTGGAGAAGAAGTAAAAACTTTGAGGTTCGCCGATGACATTGTAATTCTGACAGAGACAGCAAAGGACTTGGAAGAGCTGTTGAACGGAATGGACAGTGTCTTGAAAGGAGGATATAAGATGAACATCAACAAAAGCAGAACGAGGATAATGGAATGTAGTCAAATTAAATCGGGTGATGCTGAGGGAATTAGATTAGGAAATGAGACACTTAAAGTAGTAAAGGAGTTTTGCTATTTAGGGAGTAAAATAACTGATGACGGTCGAAGTAGAGAGGATATAAAATGTAGACTGGCAATGGCATGGAAATCGTTTCTGAAGAAGCGAAATGTGTTAACATCGAGTATAGATTTAAGTGTCAGGAAGTCGTTTCTGAAAGTATTTGTATGGAGTGTAGCCATGTATGGAAGTGAAACATGGACGATAACTAGTTTGGACAAGAAGAGAATAGAAGCTTTCGAAATGTGGTGCTACAGAAGAATGCTGAAGATAAGGTGGGTAGATCACGTAACTAATGAGGAAGTATTGAATAGGATTGGGGAGAAGGGGAGTTTGTGGGACAACTTGACAAGAAGAAGGGACCGGTTGGTAGGACATGTTCTGAGGCATCAAGGGATCACCAATTTAGAATTGGAGGGCAGCGTGGAGGGTAAAAATTGTAGTGGGCGACCAAGAGATGAATACACTAAACATATTCAGAAGGATGTAGGTTGCAGTAAGTACTGGGAGATGAAGAAGCTTGCACAGGATAGAGTACCATGGAGAGCTGCATCAAACCAGTCTCAGGACTGAAGACCACAACAACAACAACAACAACATCGTTCCTCCCTATGTAGGTCGGTGTCAGCAAAATATTTTAGCATTCGGAGGAGAAGGTTGGGGATAGGAATTTCGTGAGAAGATTCCGTCGCAACGAAAAACGGCTTTCTTTTAATGATTTCCTGCCCAAATCCTGTATCATTTCTGAGACACTCTCTCCCATATTTCACGATAATACAAATCGTGCGGCCTTCCTTTGGACTTTTTCGATGTACTCCGTCAGTCCTACCTGGTAAGGATCCCACACCGCGCGGCAGTATTCTAAAACAGGACGGATAAGGGTAGTGTAGACAGTCTCCTTAGTAGGTCTGTTACATTTTCTAAGTGTCCTGCCAATAAATTTTGATAAAATAAAACAAATCAGACTATAACTACATAATTCCACGTCACTTCCGTTTTTCCATATTAATCGTGGTTGTAGACAGCAGTGACGGATCACATTTCATTTTTGGAATGCAATACAGTTCTACTATTCTAAACTTTTAAATGTCATGTCTAGATGCGCCAATGAGCTGCTCGCATAGCTTACCGCACAACCCCCTAGTTTGCAAGACGAGGAGCTGCGCCAAACCTGGATTAGTATCTCTGCCGCGGTTTCAAGACCGGTGGTCTCGTTCAGGAGAAAACAGTTCTCAGAGGTGTACTTCGTTGGATTTTATACCGTGTATTTATACTAGATTTTGTTAGAAACAACCTGATGTCTGATTTTTTCGCCCCAAAAGAACTCCTTTTATCTCCGAATTGCATGGACGTGGAGACATGATTCAAACTAGTCACTAAAATATGTAAATCTCACACGATTCTGTTACTAATCCCGTAAAAAGCCTAGTATTAGAATATACATCTGTTCGCTTACCATGTAGTCATCATCTTCGCGACGAGAGTAAATTGAGTGTGACAGCAGTCAACACATAGTCGTGTTTCCACTTTCACAAGTAATTACTTGGTTTTTGATAATTACGAAGATAACAGGTGAATAGTCTAATCCTACACTTTTTACGGGATTTGTTACAGAATCGAGCGTGATTTACATATTTATTGACTAGCTCGAATCACGTTCTCCACTACCACACAATTCGGAAGTTAAACGAGTTCTTCTGGGGCAAAATAATCAGATATTAACCCAACCAGGTTATTTCTAACTTCCAACAACTTGTTGAGTCCATGCCAAGTCGAAATGCTGGACTATGCCATGCAAAAGGAGGTACAACACGATGTTATCAGGTATCCCATAATGTTTCCCACCTTAATGTTTAATGTCTGTTCACGAGAGCATTGTCAGTACCGATTGAGGCGCCCGCCCGGTTAGCTGAGCGGTCTAACGCACGGCTTTCCGGAGTGGCAAGGAGCGCCTGGTCCCCGGCACGAATCCGCCCGGCGGCTTTGTGTCTATGTCTGGTGAGCTGGCCAGTCTGTGGATGGTTTTTAGGCGGTTTTCCATCTGCCTCGGCGAATGCGGGCTGGTTCCCCTTAATCCGCCTCTGTTACACTATGTCAGCGATTGCTGCGCAAACAAGTTCTCCATGTACGCGTACACCATCATTACTCTATCACGCAAACATAGGGGCTACACTCGTCTGATGTGAGACGTTCCCTGGGGTATCCACCGGGGGCCGAACCGCACAATAACCATGGGTTCGTTGTGGGGCGGCGGAGGGGTGAAGTGAACTGTGGTAGTCGTCGTGGGTTTGTGGACCACTGCGGTTGCGGCGGGGACGGAGCCTCTCCGTCGTTTCTAGGCCCCCGGTTAACATACAATACAATATAATACCGATTGAGGCACAGTCCTTTCAGTAATACTCAAACCGTACGTCCTTTCCGTTCCTAATGAGCAACTTTCATTTTGCACTGTGACGGCAATCCGAATCGTCAGTCGAAAGGTTCAACGATTGTAAAGTCAGCAACACGCGTCTTGCCGTATTGTCGCACACTTACCAACACTCCCTCATCGCATATTATCGCTCTTTGCTTTCACGTCTACGATTTACACAGCAGTTCTTCACATCACAGTTAATACTACAAACAATTTTAAAGACTTACATGTAATCAGAAGTAAACACATTTACCCATTAGAGAAAAAGAAATAAATTGCAGTTACTTTTTAACATTATTACGAAACACAGCTATACTACACCTTCAAAGATATGAATACGTAGTCTAAGAAAGCGAAGGAAATGACAGGAAAAGAGAAAAATATTTACCTCTCAGTAATGGATGTATCTTCACATGATGCACTAGTCAAAATGCGCATGATTTTTAGGCGCTTTCCCTTGTTCATTTATGAAAATGCAGGGCTTGTCCCCAATCCCCGCATCAGAAAATATAATACAAGAACAACTGCAATAGATAACGCATAAAATAAAGTTAACACGATTCAGAGTCACACGACTACCCTATCACAGTTACTTGATGACTGTAGAGAAATAAAAGGCTACCCAACACGAAGTTAAAGTACAATAAAATTGACAAATAGTAATATATAATATTAATAATAAACAAACGATCCCATACCAAATGACAGTGCCGATAATGCCTCACCCACTTCCCTTAAAGAATTGAATGTTCACGTATAAAACATCTTCAGACGTATGATTACATTACAAATAAGTTAATGCGTTAAATATTTGTCGATGCGCTCCGTTTTGAGAAAAGAAGCTAATTTTCTCACGTCTCAATGTTCAACACGACATATCTCCTAAACCATGTGCTGTGCAATGATATAATTTTACAGGCACATTCTGTGGTGCCTACAAAATATGTAACGGATACAGCTACTAATATAGCAGTTGTATATTAATACGTCATTTCTGCTGCTGAAGTTTTATTGCATCAACACCGAAAAGGTCTGTTTCCTTTCATTATTTTGTGCACAGTGCTACCTGGTAGGTGGGGACTGAGGGGCGTGGGGGAGAGGTTGCAGGGAAAGAGTCAGCAAGAAAAATCTTCAAAATCGCTTGAAATTATGAGTAAAGCTTTTTGTAAGTCTCTAAGTGCCCTATTTTTCAAACACTGGATGAATATAGTCAGGATAATTTGCACGTGATGATCTATCTTGCCTCAAGACATATAAATTACACAGTTTCTAACTATAATACTGGATTTATTGTGTTAATCCTTTAACTTAAGATTGTATCTCTTGAAGTATAGATCATGACAGCATTTTAAATTTTTAAATTCGTTCAGTAATTGTATAAACTACAGAGAGTGAAACCTTCCTTGCCCTTTTAAGCCATTAGACAGGCAATCTGCATCTAGACAGGCGTCACTGTAAGCGTTTATTAATAACGGGTGTGTCAAAAAAGGACTTTACAACTTTGAGAAGTCTTATTGGTTTATTCATTTGCCTTGCCAATATGGTTTTGTGTTACTTTATAGAGATAAGCCTATACATCCGGATTTTTAACTTATACCTAAGCCGGTTCAATACAATTCCCATTGGTTATACGGCACACATCCCACCTGAAGTTAATTTCTTGCCAAACTCGCTGCAGCAAATCAGGCATGACTTGTTTAACTCCGAAGCAGGGGGTTGTAGCACTGAGTTCTAGTGGAGGAGGTAGTAAGGGTGGAACAAACCCAGTATCCTTGATGAATCGCCAAAAGCAGGGCCGGTAAACGTGCAACTGGCGTACCTCGGCCCATCCATGAACCTGGAAAAGGGATATTTAGGAAATACCATACGTCAGAGGGTGCGCCATCTTGCATGAACAGTGCATCGCATTCTTGCTCGTCAATAGCGATGTGGTGGTTTTGCATAATATCCAGGTACACTATTCCGTCAATAGTTTCCTCATGGAAATAGAAATATTAGTAAACATTGCTCTTGCATAATGCACAAAACACATTTAATTTTTAGCTATCACGTTCATGTTCCAGGGATTTTCGCAGATTTCCATTGCCCCTAATCCTACTGTTGAGTTTATTAACTTGACCACTTAAGTGAAAAGTCAACGCATCATTAAACGTAATCTTTCCAATGAAATCTTCGTCTTCAACTAACCGATGTGCCATTTCCACAAGAAAGTCCTTGCAAGCAATCCTATCAGTCTCTTTAGATTCTTCCACCATCGTAAACTTGCATGGTTTGAGATGTAAACGTTTTATTAACACATGCCACCAGTTATATGTGGGACGCCCAGCCGTCGAGAAGCATGCCAGTTCGATTTTTTAGCACTGCTCACAGAGCTTTGTCTCAGTCTTTACGACGTCGTCAGACGCACAGCGACGATCTGAGGATTTGTTACGTCTTACCCGAACATCCATTTTCAACAAATCAATTACGCCATTCATAAATAGTAGGCCTACTGGGAGGATGTATGCCATGCTCTGTGCGAAAATTACGTTGCACATTTGTCGCAGATTTTGTCTGTTCAATCCAGAACACACTACGGTAATGCCCAGGAAAGGTTGAGGCAGCCATCTTTGCTGGAAATGCTGCTAGCTCCATCGGTGGCGCGATTCTGTACTAGCGTGCCACGTGCGGCAAAACTTAATCTAGTTTACTTGAACACCAAAACGAAGTCTCGGTACGTCGTATGAACAAGTTTTTCAAGATTTTAAGGACATTTTTGATACAACCTGTATAGACACACCACTGAACAGTTTGAACTACCTTCATATTGATCAATTTAGTGTCAAGTGACATCAGAAAAGAGAACAAGCGAAATATGTTCTATAAATAAGCCGTTAGTATTTCACACTCACGAGGAAAGGTTTGCCCGCAGCAGCCTCTACTTGAATTTTACAATGAACAGACTAGAAGGCGTGAGCGAATTACGTAAACACGTAGAATACATTTCCATGTCTGTTCTGAGAAAATAATGTGAGAACCTAATCTGGAACCCGCTTCCGATTTCCCTTTTTGCGTGTCGGTCCAGATTACGGCGCGATTAAGGTCATCTCGCACACTAAACACGGTCGAGTAATGGAGTCTCCTGTTCGTCCATTACTTATGTCAATACTGGCGACCCAAGCTGCGTTTGCTGTCTGAGGAAACGAAGCTCTCGTCTGCAGCGCGAAGACAGGCGCGAGATATTGTGATTACCTGAAAATCTACATTTCAACCTTTCAACGTGCAAGAAAAATCCCATCAGGCTACTATTAACTAAAAGAAAAGTCTGGTGAGTTAGTGAGTGCCAGTGAGTAACACAGTACATTCTCTATTATTTTCTTCTATGGTTTGTGAAAGCAGTAGTTCCTAACAGGAAAACCATATGGGATTCCTCCTTCTTCCGTCTTCCTCCTTCTCGATTAAAATCCTCACTGACGCAATGTATTAGTTGCGTCTCATAAAATCTTGAAATGCTGCCTATAGACACGAGACTGTATGGCGCCGAGTCCAAAATATTTAAGAAATTAGGTTCATTTAGAGCCAATGCGAGAAAGTCACAACGAATTTTGATATTGTGACGGTAAGCATGATATTTTTAAAATTTGTTTTTATATTTAAATCTTATGTTAGAGTGCTGAATAAAATTTAACCAAATGTCGGTACTGCTCATAGTACTTAAATTCTTTTCTCCACAGTGAATTAAGGAACTCTATGACTACGACAAATCTTACGTAATTAGTCACCACTCACGTTATCTGATCTACTTTAAAACCTCTTAATTATGGTCACATTCAGTTAAGGACGGTTCGAATTTATATTTACAGTAAACATCAAGCCTCTTGTTTTTTTACGTATCATAAATCTAAATGTTCAGTCTATCTTTCGTAGACGGATTTGAAAATACACGAATCCGGAAAAGTGTAATAAAATGTATGTGAAAACAAAAACACTAACAAGTTGTAGGAAATGGGTCCTCAACTGCATTACCGATGTATACTAAATTAGCAAAGAAGGCAATGAAACATCACAAATATTCAGTAACAGTAAAGAATGTCAAATGCTCAGGGCCTACTCTTCAGTTTACCAATAGTCATTAAACACTCCAGTTTATTAACAACAGTTTTGTTAGTCATCTGTCAGTCGTCTGACTGGTTTGATGCGGCCCGCCATGAATTTCTCTTCTGTGCCAGCCTCTTCTTCTCGGAGTATCATTTGCAACCTACGCCTTCAATTATTTACTGGATGTATTCCAATCTCTGTCTTCCTCTACAATTTTTACCCTTTGTACGTAAGTTAGACAATGTTATCTTATCAGATATCCCTTACTTTTGCCAACGTTTTCCATATATATTCCTTTCCTCGTCGATTCTGCGAATAACCTCTTCATTTCTTACCTTGTCAGTTTAACTAGTTTTCTACAATCGTCTGTAGCATCACATCTCACATGCTTCGATTGTATTCTGCTACAGTTTTCCCAGTGTCCGTCTTTCAGTACCATATACCGCTGTGCTCCAAACGTATATTCTCAGAAATTTCTATCTCAAATTAAGACCTACATTTGATACTAGTAGACTTCTAGTGGTCAGGAATGCCCATTTTGCCAGTTTTAGTCCGCTTTTTATGTCCATGCTCCAACAGAGGCTATTTTGCTGAGTAGGTAGCATAATTCCTTAACATCGTCTACTACGTGATCACCAATTCTGATGTCAAGTTTCTCGCTGTTTTCACTTCTGCTACTTTTCATTACTTTAGTCTTTATTTACTCTCAATCCATATTCCGTGCTCATTAGACTGCTCATTCAATTCAACAGATGCTGTAATTCTTCTTCACTTTCACTGAGGATAGAAATCTCATCAGCGAGTCTTATCATTGATATCCTTCCAGCCTAAATTTTAATCCCACTCTTCAGCCTTTCTTTTATTTCCGCCACTGCTTCTTCGATGTTAAGCCTGAATAGTAGGGACGAAAGACTACATCCGTGTCTTACACACATTTTAATACGAGCACTTCGTTCTTGGTCTTCCAGTCTTAGTGCTCCCTCGCGGTTCTTTTACATGTTGTATATTACCCGTCTTGCCCTGTAGCTGACCCCTAATTTCCTCACAATTTCGAAAATCTTGCATCATGTTACACTGCAGAACGGTTTTTCCACATCGGCAGATCCTCTGAATGTGTCTTGGTTTTTCTTTAGTCTTCCTTTCATTATCAAGCACAACGTCAGAATTGCCTCTCTGGTGACTTTATCTTTCCTAAGGGCAAACTGATCTTTTTCTTTAACAGATCTGGAGATTTATTTTCCGTTCTTCTGCATACTACTCTTGTCAGCAACTTGGATGCATGAGCTGTTAAGCTGACTGTGCGACGATTCTCGCACTTGTCGACACTGGATATCTTCGGAATTGCGTGAATGATGTTTCTCCGAAAATTCAAGTAATACACTCCTGGAAATTGAAATAAGAACACCGTGAATTCATTGTCCCAGGAAGGGGAAACTTTATTGACACATTCCTGGGGTCAGATACATCACATGATCACACTGACAGAACCACAGGCACATAGACACAGGCAACAGAGCATGCACAATGTCGGCACTAGTACAGTGTATATCCACCTTTCGCAGCAATGCAGGCTGCTATTCTCCCATGGAGACGATCGTAGAGATGCTGGATGTAGTCCTGTGGAACGGCTTGCCATGCCATTTCCACCTGGCGCCTCAGTTGGACCAGCGTTCGTGCTGGACGTGCAGACCGCGTGATACGACGCTTCATCCAGTCCCAAACATGCTCAATGGGGGACAGATCCGGAGATCTTGCTGGCCAGGGTAGTTGACTTACACCTTCTAGAGCACGTTGGGTGGCACGGGATACATGCGGACGTGCATTGTCCTGTTGGAACAGCAAGTTCCCTTGCCGGTCTAGGAATGGTAGAACGATGGGTTCGATGACGGTTTGGATGTACCGTGCACTATTCAGTGTCCCCTCGACGATCACCAGTGGTGTACGGCCAGTGTAGGAGATCGCTCCCCACACCATGATGCCGGGTGTTGGCCCTGTGTGCCTCGGTCGTATGCAGTCCTGATTGTGGCGCTCACCTGCACGGCGCCAAACACGCATACGACCATCATTGGCACCAAGGCAGAAGCGACTCTCATCACTGAAGACGAAACGTCTCCATTCGTCCCTCCATTCACGCCTGTCGCGACACCACTGGAGGCGGGCTGCACGATGTTGGGGCGTGAGCGGAAGACGGCCTAACGGTGTGCGGGACCGTAGCCCAGCTTCATGGAGACGGTTGCGAATGGTCCTCGCCGATACCCCAGGAGCAACAGTGTCCCTAATTTGCTGGGAAGTGGCGGTGCGGTCCCCTACGGCACTGCGTAGGATCCTACGGTCTTGGCGTGCATCCGTGCGTCGCTGCGGTCCGGTCCCAGGTCGACGGGCACGTGCACCTTCCGCCGACCACTGGCGACAACATCGATGTACTGTGAAGACCTCACGCGCCACGTGTTGAGCAATTCGGCGGTACGTCCACCCGGCCTCCCGCATGCCCACTATACGCCCTCGCTCAAAGTCCGTCAACTGCACATACGGTTCACGTCCACGCTGTCGCGGCATGCTACCAGTGAAAGACTGCGATGGAGCTCCGTATGCCACGGCAAACTGGCTGACACTGACGGCGGCGGTGCACAAATGCTGCGCAGCTAGCGCCATTCGACGGCCAACACCGCGGTTCCTGGTGTGTCCGCTGTGCCGTGCGTGTGATCATTGCTTGTACAGCCCTCTCGCACTGTCCGGAGCAAGTATGGTGGGTCTGACACACCGGTGTCAATGTGTTCTTTTTTCAAAAATGGTTCAAATGGCTCTGAGCACTATGGGACTCAACTGCTGAGGTTATTAGTCCCCTAGAACTTAGAACTAGTTAAACCTAACTAACCTAAGGACATCACAAATATCCATGCCCGAGGCAGGATTCGAACCTGCGACCGTAGCGGTCTTGCGGTTCCAGACTGCAGCGCCTTTAACCGCACGGCCACTTCGGCCGGCGTTCTTTTTTTCCATTTCCAGGAGTGTATATCGTCAGATTCAAACATTCTACACACCTCCGGGAATAGTCGTTTTGTTAGCACTTTCCCAACGATTTTAGAAATTCTGATGGAATGCCATCTATCGCTTCTGCCTTAGTGTGTCTTAGGTCGTCCAAAGCACTTTTAAATTCTGAGTAGGGGGAGAAAACACTTTCCACCTATACGGTCTCCCCTCTGCACTTAACAATGGAAGTTACATTGCATTCTATTAATTTCAGCAAAGGTTGTTTGGACTTCTATGTATGCGGCGTCAATCTTCCGACAGTCTTTTCTTTTTCAACACTTCACATTTCCCATGCAGCCATTTAGTCTGAGCTTCCCTGCACTTCCCTTTTATTTCATTCTAATATCTGTTTTCAGAATCTGCGTCTAACCATTAGCACTCCGTCTTCAGGCCACGAGTGGCCTACCGGGACCATCCGACAGCCGTGTCATCCTCAGTGGAGGATGCGGATAGGAGGAGCGTGTGGTCAGCACACCTCTCTCCCGGTCGTTACGATGGTATTCTTGACCGAAGCCATTACTAATCGGTCGAGTAGCTCCTCAATTGGCATCACGAGGCTAAGTGCACCCCGAAAAATATCAACATCGCACGGCGGCTGAGATGGTCACCCTTCCAATTGCCGACCACGCCCGACAGCGATTAACTTCGGTGATCTCACGGGAACTGCGTCTAACCATTACATGATGCAACTGAAATCTTCCCGTATCTGCCGGCGTTTTCCAAGTATACCTTCTGCCCTTGTGATTCTTTAACAGAATATTCTCTATTACTAGCTTAAATTTAGTAAAGAACCCCGTTAGTATTTCTCCTCTCTCGTTCATAATACCAAGTCCTTATTCAGCTTGTTTATGATATTCCTTCAGTTACAGATAACTCCACTTCCGTCAACATGTCCGTACCTGGAGGGCAACCACAGCACCCACTTAGACAACACATGGAACGCTCGTAGATTATGTTCTCAGTTGGTGGTGACACACACATGAGCATGTCAGCTTGTGACATGACATTCATGATAGATGATGTTTTTCTTATCAACTGATGATTCTTTTTTATCAACTGAGGAGGGCTGAGCGACGCCAACAGTTACTCTGCAGCATTGTGTAACACCATATAACATAGCATTTATGTACGCCATAAGAGGCAACTTAAAATTTGCGAAACCGGTTGTGTGGGCCTACAATTGCCTACAGTGCACCACTCGACTTTTCATTCAGTTTTATATTTAATAATTTTAAAATCTGAGTTAAAAAACTGTGTACTGTACGACTTATCAATCAATCGTGCTTCTTTAATTTATCAGTCTTTCTAGATAGGTAATCGTTTCATATCCGCAAATCATTCACATCCTGGAGCACGTAAACAATATACTTAATGGCTGGTTCTTCGAACAGCGGACAAGCCAACGTTAGTTACAAGTTTGCACCTGTTTCACAGAGCCGCTTAATGACGTAAATACGTGCATATGACATATCGTATCAACCCTTGAGACTGGACTGAAAAGTTCCGTGGAATCAAAACACAGCTCGTCATTCTTAACGGACAGAAATCTTCAGACGTTAAAATGACTGTGGACGTACTTCTTGGAAGTGTTGTAGGACCATGAATGTTAAAAATATGAATAAATGACACAGGAATGACGTTATGTGCTTCAGGAGGCTGTTCGTGAATGTTGCTGTTCTATACAGAGAAGTTGAACCGCTAGAAAAGTGAAATTACAAACAAGTGGACCTGCAATGGATCGACGTTTTGTGCAACGATTGGTAGTTGACCATCAACATAAACATATGTGACGTAACAGTATATATGTGGTTGTTGATTGATTACACGATTGCCGAACAATAACTGGAAACAGTCACACCTGTCAGTATGACTGCTGAGTGGTTTGAAGTCGATCGACCACGTTATACTAATTGTTGAAAAGGCAGTCTTCACATCGAGATTCACTGGAGAAACCAACTGGAAGTGTTGTCCTCCACGAGTTAGCCTTCAAAACATTCGATCGACCGACACTTGAATAGCATTCGACAGTCTAGGACCCTTTCTGGATAGGCGTGATAGAAGAAAGCGAATATCAAAAGAAGAGCAGTGCGTCTCGTCATCGGTTCGTTCAGTAATGGCGAAAACCTGTCGGAGAGGCCACAAGACAGTTCTAGTGCATCACGGTGTGGACTACTGTTAAAATGTCGAGGCTCAACCAACATTTTTCTTCCTCTGATGAATATCTCGTGAAAAGCCCATAAAGGGAAGATTAGAGAGATTCTAGGTGACGCGGAGGTTTACCAAAAATTGTTCATCCCGAGTCCCATTTGCCATTTTCGTAGGAAAGTGGGAAAGTGACGTACAAAAACTACGCCACACAACATAAGGTGGCTCTCGGAATATACTCGTAGACGTAGACGTTGCGGCAGAAGTCATCAAGTATGTTGAACTGTGCCAAAGGAGCCGGCCGAAGTGGCCGTGCGGTTAAAGGCGCTGCAGTCTGGAACCGCAAGACCGCTACGGTCGCAGGTTCGAATCCTGCCTCGGGCATGGATGTTTGTAATGTCCTTAGGTTAGTTAGGTTTAACTAGTTCTAAGTTCTAGGGGACTAATGACCTCAGCAGTTGAGTCCCATAGTGCTCAGAGCCAAGCCAACTGTGCCAATTTTTCCCTGCCTCCCCGCACGCAGTTCTAGTCAATGAAACGCCAGTCAATGCTACAAGGCCTGAGATCAGGGGAAGGCCGGGAAGGGTCTGATTGTTCCTTAAAACGTCGGTCTGTAGCCGAAATGTTCATTTACTCCCGAGATTTGTTATAAGCCACCTTGTAATTTTTCTTACGTATCTACATCTCCTTCTAGCCTTCCCTTAATGTTTTCATCAATGCCAGACTTCACCTAGACGGTTTTGGATATGACGCAATAAACAGTTCATTTTGTCTATCAACTTTTTTCCGTAACTTAAACCTCAGATAATCCTTCTAGTAACCCATATTTCTGTAGTTACGTATAGTTTCAAACACACACACACACACACACACACACACACACACACACATATATATATATATATATATATATATATATATATATATATATATATATATATATATATATGTGTGTGTGTGTGTGTGTGTGTGTGTGTGTTTTCTCTCGGTCTCTCGTTCTCCACCACTTTCGTGAAACCTTGCTTCGAGAGAGCAGATTTTCCTCTTTTCTACTGCGACTTCTCTGCTTTTCATGCCAATCAGATATCATACAAATCTTCATAAAAGTGAAGAGGTAACTTGTATTTTCTTAGACTTACATAAGACGTACACATTGTGGAATAGTAACGGAGATACAATTTTACAATATTAGTACTGATATATAATTGGTAATATATACCATTGTCTATCAAAAGTCAGTACGACGAATGGTCAAAAGTAATGCAACTAACGTAGCATGTTTTCCAAAAATGCATGATATATTATCTAATCCCAGTATATTTATAAATAGACATCTGTCCAAATTATAACTCATATCAATAGCTAGAACTTTTTCGAGATAGAACTATTTTGAAATCATGGCGTTTATAAAATATCCTACCTAATAACATGATGGCGAGAAATAAATTTGTTATTTTATTCAGCAACCAGGAAAATAAAGAAAATAATTTCTGTACACCTTTTTAAGACAATAGAAAATACACAAACTTTAAGTGAAGTGAAGAGTTACAGAATTACAAGTACATAGTGAAGAAATAACTAAGAAAATTTCATTTGCTCTTGGCTAACATGTCTCATAGCGTTGTCCCGATCATTTCTGAAAGAAAAATGAAATTACACTTTTAAATTATGTGAAATGCCAATAATATCCCAGCTGTCTTTTGGTACTGTATCAAATTTCATTTAAGAACTCTTTGAAGCCAATTAAATCCGTTGGTCTGTTGAGGCGTAAGATCCCACAGGTAATGTTGCTTATATGGACTGTTTGTTAGAAATAAAATTATTAATGTGATAAATAGATAATATCCGCAATTTTTCTGAAAAGTATATTTATATTGTTTGGTATCATTTCGTTTATAAATCTAGAGTGGTTTCCCCTACTGCTTTAATTTAGCAGATAGTTGTTTTGGATGCGGTGCTAATTTTAATAACTGAAAGAGGTTACGATTTTCAGTATTGCCGGCCGAAGTGGCCGTGCGGTTAAAAGGCGCTGCAGTCTGGAACCGCAAGACCGCTACGGTCGCAGGTTCGAATCCTGCCTCGGGCATGGATATTTGTGATGTCCTTAGGTTAGTTAGGTTTAACTAGTTCTAAGTTCTAGGGGACTAATGACCTCAGCAGTTGAGTCCCATAGTGCTCAGAGCCATTTGAACCATTTTTCAGTATTGCTGCGATCAAAATGTATGCCATCGGCAGAAAAGCTAACAGTTCGATTATGTAACATATGATCTGAGGCTTTCCCGGCGAATGTGCTGTATCCAAGGTCCTCGGGTGTCCAGCCGGATCCGATCGTCGAAGTTCCACGATATTTCGGCGAATAACCGTTCCGCCATCATCAGGTGGTGCTTATGGAATGATCTGTCTGCGCTGTGTCCGTGGTATGTCCCGGGTCGTACCCCGGCGAAGACGGCCGGCGGAGCGCCAAGTGTGTGTGTGTATGGGTGGAAGGGTGAGGAGGGGGGGGGGTAGCTGCAGCCACGCCCGGTCCGGTGGTAGGCGCAGTTCATCTCTCCGCCGTGGCGGAAGGATCTCGCGTCCGCTCGCGCCGTTGCTCTTTGATGGTGTTTAATAATGGTTTCTCGGCTTTGCTAAGTTGAAACCCGGTGTGACTGTTGATGAGGTTATCTGTTACGCGAATTTCTATGGCCTCCTTGTAGATACTGTCGCAGTAGGCACTTGTGGCCGTCAGGATTTTTGTCTCTTCGAATTCCGCTGTGTGTCCGGTTTCAGTGCAGTGTTCTGCTAGGGCCGAATGGCTGGGTTGGAGTAAGCGGGTGTGACGTTCGGATAGGTATGGCAAGCGCCAAACCCAAAGGGCCTTCCGACAACAGAAGTGCAGCAAGAACCGAGATGAAGAACAACCCGAAGAAGGAAAGCAAGCTCTGGCCTTTCTGCCGTTTGCTGGCAACGTGTCGTCAAAAATAGGGAGACTGTTAAGGCGACACAAGATTGACACAGTCTTCCGACCACCAGCAAATATTCGTGACCTACTAGGAACGGCAAAAGATGACGTAGGCCTTAAGAAAGCGGGCGTATACAAAAACCCGTGCGGCTGTGGCAAATCCTACATCGGCCAAACGGTTAGCACGGTCGAGGACCGATGCAAGGAACACGAACGTCACACGCGCTTACGCCAACCCAGCCATTCTGCCCTAGCAGAACTTTGCACTGAAACCGGACACACAGCGAAATTCGAAGAGACAAAAATCCTGACGGCCACAAGTGCCTACTGGGACAGTATCTACAAGGAGGCCATAGAAATTCGCGTAACAGATAACCTCATCAACAGGGACACTGGGTTTCAACTTAGCAAGGCCTGGAAACCATTATTAAACACCATCAAAGAGCAACGGCGCGAGCGGACGCGAGATCCTTCCGCCACGGTGGACGGAGATGATCTACGCCTATCACCGGGCGTGGCTGCAGCTACTCCTCCCTCCCCCCCTGCCAACACGCGGCGCTCCGCCAACCGTCCGCGCCGGGGTACGACCCGGGACATACCACGGACACAGCGCAGACAGATCATTCCATCAGCACCACCTGATGATGGCGGAACGGTTATTCGCCGAAATATCGTGGAACTTCGACGATCGGATCCGGGTGGACACCCGACGACCTTGGATACAGTTCGATTATGTATTGACAAATCGAACTTTCGCAATCTGTTTAATTATTTTAAAATATAAATAACTGCACACATTTCATACAAGATAATCAAAGAAGTTTTTCACTTTGAACGGTGATCTTTTGACATTCTAAGTAAACGGTGGTAATGAACAGCAACGGCGCTTCTCTATCATGCTGACACGTGTCAGACTTTTCGACATTGTCAAAATATCTTCATGTTACGGATACAATGTTCACTACAATCTCATCGAAGTGTGTGTGTGTGTGTGTGTGTGTGTGTGTGTGTGTGTGTGTGTGTGTGTGTATTGTTATATTCCTGGCTGTGGCCAGACTAACGAGGGCAAGTGGAATCCCACAAAAAAAGCAGTATATGGTACAGTATGTACTATTTCCGTGAGGTCCACCAATCGTGCTGAACTTGCTTCTGATTCGTTGGCACATTCGAGTGTTTGGCGCCCGTTTGTTTTGGGAACCGTAAGAGTATTTATTTTTTATTTATTTAGCGTATGGCTATATATGCAACATTAATACATCAAGTGTTAGACATTAAAATCTTATAACAATCATAAATATAATATATGTTTATATTGGTCAGTTAAAAGGTTATATCGAGGTTTGAGATCCATTCTAGCGCCGATGGGGATGCCTCCAGGAAGTCGGACCAGTTCCCTGCATATGCTCGCAAGGAACATTCACCATGGATATGTTGGATCGTCTGTCTAGGGGCACCGCAGTCGCATTCTGGTGACATCGCTCTTCCCCATTTGTGTAGTGAAGCCGCACACCTGCCATGTCCAGTACGTATTCGATTTAATGCGGACAATGTTTTCCGTGTTAGTTCCATTCCAGAGAAGTTGCAGTTATAGCTCTCAAACCAGGTCTGTAGTTGGTCATTTGTCTTTTGGTTCCAATCTAGTCTCCATTGTTTCATGTGGTCATAGTTATTATTTTGAAGCTGCTCAGCTGTGCGTATGGGTGGCTTCGCAGTTGTGAGAATTCTTCTTTAATTGGTAGTTCTGGTTTTGTCTCAATCTTTCTGAATTCGTGCAGTAGGGCCGCTTTTCTACGCAGGTCCGGGGGCAGGATATTACATAGTAACGGTAACCAGTACGTGGGCGTTGATTTAACAGTTCCAGAAATCAACCTCATTGCGTTATTTAATTGCCTGTCAATAAGTTTGGTGTGACAGCTATTAATCCAGACTGGAGCGCAGTACTCAGCCACAGAGAATACTAAGGCGATAGATGAGGTGCGTAATGTTTTTGCGTTAGCTCCCCAAGTAGTACCGCTAAGTTTTTGGATGATGTTATTCCGTGTTCCAATTTTTGCGTTGGTGTTCTCCAGATGTTTTCGGTAAGAAAGAGTGCGATCCAATGTTATACCTAAGTACTTTGGAAACTTATTATGTTTGAGGTTGGTGTTTCCGAGTTTTATGTTAATAATTTCATTTGCCATTTTGTTGTTAAGATGGAATGTAGATACTTCAGTTTTTTTAGGGTTTGGCTTGAGTCTCCATTTCTTGAAATAATTGTATAGTATTTCAACGTCATTATTAAGGACTTCCTCTGTATTGAAGAGATACTTGTCTCTGGTAGCCAGTGCTATGTCATCCGCATAGCAAAATTTTCTTGACTTTGTGTTTGGGAGATCTGCTATATAGAGGTTAGACAGAAGAGGGGCCAATACGGAGCCTTGCGGAAGCCCGTTGTTAATAAGTTTTGTTTTGCTTGTCTTTCCGTTTAGGGTGACCTGGAAGGTTCTGTTACTCAGCATATTATGTATTAAGGATGTTAGAATCTGGCAAGGAATCACAAGAGTTTGTAAATTATTCCATCTCTCCAAACAGTATCATATGCAGATGTTAAGTCTAGAAATACAGCACTTGTTTTCAATTTCTGTTGAAAGCCAGCCTCTGTGTAGGATGTTAATGCCAGAACTTGGTCACAGCAACTACGGCCAGGCCTGAAGCCTGCCTGTTCTATAGGTAAGTTCTCCATAATAATGCCGCTAATTCGATTATGGACAAGTCGTTGGAGAAGTTTGTATGTACAGCTAAGAAGTGCTATTGGTCTGTAGCTTAGCGGTTGGTCTGCTGGTTTCCCTGGTTTCAGCAAAGCTATTATTCTTGCCTTTTTGAATTCTCTAGGGAGATGGTTTGTAGTCAAAATGTTCGAAAAGAAATTTGCCAGCCATTTGACTACGTTCTTTCCAGCGTAGGTTAGAAATTCTGGATGTATGTTGTCAAAACATGGGGCTTTGCCCGGTTTCATATCCTTGAGGGCAGTAATGACATCATCCTCAGTGAATGGTCTGGAAAGCTCTGATAGTGTTCTGAGATCGCGCTTAATCATCCTGGTATGTGGTTTGTCTCTCGGACCTCTTGACATTTCGACAATGTTATTTGCAATTTTCTCTGGTGTTATGGTTGGATTTTTCTGGGCTGGTCTTGTCGTACCTCCGAGTTTACCGTAAGAGTAACTATATTGCAACTGAAGTGCTCCGGACAACTTCGGGTCTCTTTGGCGCGCCTGGGAGACGAAGTGCTTCAGCTGTGCTAGTCAGACTGTTTCGGGCGTTCTGAAGGTCCGGTCACGCAACTCTGTTTCGGGTTTTCTTCAGAGCCGGACGTGTATCCCTGTTTCGGACGGATATGTCGTACTCTTTATCGGACGTTCTCAGAAAAGTTAGCGTACTATTAAGAAATCTATGTCGAGTGTTGTAGAAGACACTATAAGAAGTGATATTTTAAAATATAAACAAACAGGATACATTAATGAGAGGTGTCGCCTACCATCATTGTCAGTCCTTCAGATCTTGCCTACAGAGACTAACCTGGGCAAGTGGCATCCCACGAAAAAGCACAAACATAGGTTCAAGTTCGAGATGACGGCGTACCAGCCTCCGCCGAAGAAGATCCCACGACCGACGATCTGTCTTCTGCGCTGGAGACACAACTTTAGAACACGACAAGTTGGAGAAAAGAACGGTTAGGGACTCTTATTCAATCTCTACAGATCTCTCCAGCTTCCAGATCTGACTTCCAACATCACTACGTATAATTTCATAGTGCGTGTGTGTGTGGGCCATCAGCGCACACTCCGCTGCAGAGTGAAAATCTCATTCTGGAAAAATATGTGTATCACTTTTTGCTCATGTTAAATATGTTTACAGAACTATTATTGAACTGGTATGACATGTGACTGGAAAGCGCTAGAATGATGAGAAAAACTTCCATAATTATGTAAATAACATATGAATTTGTTGGCTGGGAAATCCTAGGGGATGGGTTCAGCAACCTGGAGAGAATGTTCATCCTCTGCACATATTGGTCCCTCTCCTTGTGGATACGTCAAGGTTGTGTCGTATTTGTGTTTGTGGAGCGTAGGTGACTGTAGCGGATACGTCTGTAGAGTAGTATTATGTTTTTGTTGCATGATGGTGATGATGATGATTAGATAGGCTGAAAACCAATGCTTGCACATAGCCTACTCCTCTCGAATAGCGTCAAGACGTACGCCAAAGTTAACGTTCCCAACCGCCGGTTGGATCACCATCAACAGTGCCCCATGCCCTTACTCATACACTACCGAGAACTTTGGAATTTAATCCAGGACAGTGACACAAAGAGTGGTGATCAGTAACCTTACGCCACCACCTCGCACCTCTTCCAAATACTGGCAGCGAAAGTTTCATCCACCAACAGCGTTTGCCGGGCGGAGTGGCTCAGCGTTTCTAGGCGCTACAGTGTGGAACCGCGCGACTGCTACGGTCTCAGGTTCGAATCCTGCCTCGGGCATGGATCTGTGTGATGTCCTTAGGTTAGTTAGGTTTAAATAGTCCTAGGGGACTGATGAACTTAGACGTTAAGTCCCCTAGTGCTCAGAGCCATTTGAACCATTTTGAACCAACAGGTGTCGAGACTTCGTACGTCTGAGTGAGCGCCAAAGCCACGCATGAGTTAGCCACATCGGGTACAGAGGGGGGTGTCGGGGAGCTGGGTATAAAAATTCCTTACTACTGCTAAGTAAATATTAAATGTGATGTATCGTTACGTATATGAGAGGACAGCACCTAATGTGAGAAATATGATGGTTCAAATGGCACTGACCACTATGGGACTTAACATCTGAGGTCATCAGTCCCCTAGACTTAGAACTACCTAAACCTGACTAACCTAAGGACATCACAAACATCCATGCCCGAGGCACGATTAGAACCTGTAGCAGGAGCGCGGTTCCGGACTGAAGCGCCTAGAACAGCTCGGGCACAGAGGCCGGCTGAGAAATATGAATCTGGAATATTTTTTCCATATTACATTTATTAAAAGTCATCCATGTCTCCATGCTGATGTTTCAATTGACTCATTTTAATTATAATACTATCCTGGCTAGGAAAATAGGTGCCGGTATCGTTGTATTTTGATTTGGGCCTTTGATGGGTTAGCTGATTTCGTTCAAAAAGCTGTTTCTAAAATGTAAGTGATATGAAATTGTGCAGTGTTTTCGTGTTCGATTTGGCGGTATTAACTCATGAAAGCTATCGAGCTCAAAACTCGTGAATTCTGTAAATAAAAAGTGGTTCTACCAATAAACGTCAATAATAAATTTTGCAGACAGTACTATTTGTTAAGATATGTACAACCAAATAATTTTATACCGTAGTTGATATTTTTTTATCAGTATCAATTTTTAATAAGTGTTAATTTAGATTAGAAAACCGAAGAGCTGTTAATCTGAAACAGTCGATCGTTATCCTGCTTACTACGGCCCTTAGTACGGAAGTTTGAGAGCAGTGCATTCATTATAATTATATCATGAGTTAATTATGGATAAATACACTACATATAGGGTCTTATACAATTTCCATGTAGCTGAAACAGAAACCACAACGTTTCGGACCTCTGTTTCGTATTTGAATGCCGGCCTCCCACTTTTCCTAACAGAATTTAATTTAAAAGTTTTCTTTGTCCTCAAGTCCATTTATACGTTGCAACTACATATTAACTGCCTGTATTTCCCGAGAATTTTAATATAAGCAACACAAACTGATCGGCCTTGTGCTTTCTTGATATTCACATCGAATGCAACCGGCATGGAAAACTGGAAACGGTTTCAATAGAAGGGCATATTTGAATGACTGGGTGCCAACGGAAAGCGACGAATGATAACGTCTTCACCTGTATGCATAGATGATCATTTGGGCCATCTGTTCTTCCATTTTGCGATAATTACCTTGTATTGTTTCAGCTCAGATTTCGCTGTTTCAAACAGGCCTGCGTTTGCACGGCTGAAACTGTTCGTACAGTTTACGTAACGGTTCGGGATAGCTCGGGTTTTGTTCAGCCTTTTGATCGGCCGGCCATCAATTGCTTTTTTTTTTTTTTTGTACTATATCCACGATATGCCTTAGCTTTTGTATGTCACTGTGGATTTTAAAAATAAATTAACTATAGAACAAGTACTAAAAATAAGTTCTAGGGTATATGTCAACTAATTAGTATGTAAAGAGATTGCGATCATGCTTCTGGCAGATTCTCGAGTTGTATTTCATCCAGCGGACTAGTGACATCTCATAGTACTGTTTCCAAGGCGGGTATTTCTATGGTAATTTATTCTCACGACAAGAATTAATGTCAGTTTGCCCCCACATATTTAGATTGCAAGGCTTTTAATTTTTCAATAATTTTCTTCATTTTTTCATCTGAATGTGGAAATATGAAGCAAATCTGACAGGATCATTGAAGTAAACCGGTCAAGTACTTATCGAGATGTTTGGTAACAACACTTCTGCTTTTATATGTATGTCCCACGTCCGCCCAGTGTTCATTAGGGGATCGTATAGAAATTTGAAGTAAATCGGCCAAGAACTTTTAGAGATATTTGGTTACATACTTTCCCCTTTATACATTACATAGATAATATTTCTTTCAATTTATAATACGAAATCTTCTGTATACAGTGATTTTTGTCTTGTCGTGAAAATAAAGTGTGCAAAATTTCATCAAGAATCAAGATCGGAATGGAACAGTGGATTTATGTGAATTACAGACAAGCAAAGGGGCAGTCTTCTTTATATATACAGGACAGAAGATTCATCTCACTTCCTGACAGAATGAACCATGTGCGGAGCCGAGATACGCACCCAGAACTCGTCCTTCCGTTCGTGTTGGGTAAACAGTGCTAGTCTTTCAGGAAGTTCCACAGCACCGCTCAATCCACGGATGCGAAGTTGATAGGAAACAACTCCAAGGCTGTGTATTGGTGTCTTTTCTCCGCGATTTCTCTTAGGAATGGTGCTTCGGGAAGACACTCAGGAGAGCGAGATGTGTGGATTCTGTGAAGTCAGAGGGAGATACTGACAGAACTTAACTGAAGCATTGGGTGCGTGCTGTGAGTCTGCCTGGATAGTTCAGCTGGTAAGAACATTGTCCGTGAGTGACAAAATACTGGATTCGAGACACTGTCCGGCACGCAGCTGTAGTCAGTAAGAAAGTTTCAACACAGCGCGCACTTCTCTGGAGAACGAACGACTCATTCCACATGTCGTCTTTTTCACATCCTGAACAAATTTCTCCAGTATCATTCTGATTTTTGCTTGCTCATCTGGAATCTTTCGCAACCGTGACACTTGTTGTTGTTGTTGTGGTCTTCAGTCCTGAGACTGGTTTGATGCAGCTCTCCATGCTACTCTATCCTGTGCAAGCTTCTTCATCTCCCAGTACCTACTGCAACCTACATCCTTCTGAATCTGCTTAGTGTATTCATCTCTTGGTCTCCCCCTACGATTTTTACCCTCAACGCTGCCCTCCAATGCTAAATTTGTGATCCCTTGATGCCTCAGAACATGTCCTACCAACCGATCCCTTCTTCTGGTCAAGTTGTGCCACAAACTTCTCTTCTCCCCAATCCTATTCAATACTTCCTCATTAGTTATGTGATCTACCCATCTAATCTTGAGCATTCTTCTGTAGCACCACATTTCGAAAGCTTCAATTCTCTTCTTGTCCAAACTATTTACCGTCCATGTTTCACTTCCATACATGGCTACACTCCATACAAATACTTTCAGAAATGACTTCCTGACACTTAAATCTATACTCGATGTTAACACTTAGCCATTCATATTAATAAATATAGAATCTGCCATTTCTAAGGTTCGCCTTCCCCTTTTTTGCCCACGTTTTCCATACGTATAATTATAAAATTTTCGCCAAGAAAGAATGTTGTGTTTGGGGTTGGGTTGTTATTTTCATTTGTTAGATTTGCTCTTAAGGAAATGTATACTGTACAAAACTGAAACATTGAAGGTACAACACTACTGAACGCATTTAGAGTCTGGAGACATCTGGAATTTGGTGTTTCAAGGAGAAAAAATCGCCAGTAATACAACACGAGGGGACCACAAAAAGCAAGTTACACATTATTAAGGCAGGTCAGTTACCTTTTATTCAAAGCTGCACTACAAAGTGACCAAGAAAGGTGACACCACTTTTCATCATAGTCACCAACTCTCTATAAACAACGTTTGGAACATTCTAGCAGTCGTTCAATTTCTCGGCGATAGAAGTTCTCCACTCGGACAGAGAGACATTCGAGAGACGCTACATGAACATCCCCATCGCTGGAAAATCTCTCCAAACCAGTATGTTCTTTCAACATTTACTGGCAACATTTCACTACGGCTGCATGCGACTTTGCATTTGGTCTACATATCGCCAGAATTTGACTTTACATCTACATCTACATCCTTACTCCGCAAGCCACCTGACGCTGTGTGGTGGAGGGTACACTGAGTACCTCTATCGGTTCTCCCTTCTATTCCAGTCTCGTATTGTTCGTGGAAAGAAAGATTGTCGGTATGCCTCTGTGTAGGCTCTAATCTCTCTGATTTTATCCTCATTGTCTCTTCGCGAGATACACGTAGGAGGGAGCAATATACTGCTTGACTCCTCGGTGAAGGTATGTTCTCGAAACTTCAACATAAGCCCGCACCGAGCTACTGAGCATCTCTCCAGAAAAGTCTTACACTGGAGTTTATCTATCGTCTCCGTAACGCTTTCGCTATTACTAAGTGATCCTGTAACGAAGCGCGCTGCCCTCCGTTGGATCTTCTCTATCTCTTCTATCAACCCTATCTGGTGCGGATCCCACACTGTTGAGCAATATTCAAGCAGTGAGCGAACAAGTATACTGTAACCTACTTCCTTTGTTTTCGGAGTGCATTTCCTTAGGATTCTTCCAATGAATCTCAGTCTGGCATCTGCTTTAATGACGATCAACTTTACATGATCATTCTATTTTAAATCACTCCTAATGCCTACTCCCAGATAATTTATGGAATTAACTGCCTCCAGTTGCTGACCTGCTATATTGTAGCTAAATGATAAATGATCTTTCTTTCTATTTATGCGCAGCACATTACACTTGTCTACATTGAAATTTAATTGCCATTCCCTGCACCATGCGTCAATTCGTTACAGATCCTCCTGCATTTCAGTACAATTTTCCAATGTTACAACCTGTACTACAGCATCATCCGCAAAAAGCCTCAGTGAACTTCCGATGTTATCCACAAGGTCATTTATGTGTGTTGTGAATAGCAACGGCCCTACGACACTCCCCTGCGGCACACCTGAAATCACTCTTACTTCGGAAGACTTCTCTCCATTGAGAATGACATGCTGCGTTCTGTTATCTAGGAACTCTTAAATCCAATCACGCAATTGTCCTGATAGTCCATATGCCCTTGCTTTGTTCATTAAACGACTGTGGGGAACTGTATCGAACGCCTTGCGGAAGTCAAGAAACACGGCATCTACCTGGGAACCCGTGTCTATGGCCCTCTGAGTCTCGTGGACGAATAGCGGGAGCTGGGTTTCACACGACCGTCTTTTGCGAAACCCATGCTGATTCCTACAGAGTAGGTTTCTGGTCTCCATAAAAGTCATTACACTCGAACATAATACGTGCTCCAAAATTCTACAACCGATCGACGTTAGAGATATAGGTCTATAGTTCTGCTCATCTGTTCGACGTCCGTACTTGAAAACGGGTATGGCCTGTGCCCTTTTCCAATCCTTTGGAACGCTACGCTCTTCTAGAGACCTACGGTACACCGCTGCAAGAAGAGGGGCAAGTTCCTTCGCGTACTCTGTGCAAAATCGAACTGGTCTTCCATCAGGTCCAGCGGCCTTTCCTCTTTTGAGAAGTTTTAATTGTTTTTCTCTCCTGTATCTGTGTTCAACGCGTCTTTTCACTCCCACATTGTGATGCACCTGTTATCCGAACCGCAGCAGACTGTGTCTGCAGGAAACCCATGTGTAAATTACTCTCTGAGATTTCACGGCAAACGGCCCTGGGTACACTTACCGATTGTCGGTAACTGATACTGCATTGATTTCTATCTGGCGGGGCAGGAATTCAGTTTGTGAAGATATTTTTCCTAGTGGTTGGCAGTTTCACTTCCTCGTTCCTCTGTAGATACATCCTTTGTGCTCCGTTATTGTTTTCTAAAAGAAAAGATATTTTATCGAGACGCTGTCCTACCGCTCTCAGTACGCGAATGGAACTGGAAGAACTCAACACGTCACTTTAACGGAACAAAATAGACTGATGTAACAGTGATTTCAAAAGTTACCCAAGGATGAGTGACGACTCCGTCCCTGTTTACAATCTACACCTAAATCTATATGACTACTCTGCAATTCCCAATTAATTGCCTGGCAGAGGGGGCGTCGAACTATCTTCAACCTGCTGTTCCATTCTCGAAATGTGTGCGAGAAAAACGAACTCTTAAACCTTTCTACGCGAGCTCTGATTTTTCTTATTTTTTTGCTGTGATCATTTCTCACTATGCACTTGTGCGACAACAAAACATTTTCGCATTCGGAGGAGACAGTTGGTGATTGAAATTTTATGAAAATATCTCGCCTAACGAGACATGCCTTCTTTTTGATGACTGCAACCCCAATTCGCGTAACATATCCGTAATAACATATCCGTAACACACTCTCCCCTATTTTTCGATAATACAAACCGAGCGAGCTGCCATTCTTTGAACTTCTTCGACGTCCTCCATCAATCTTATTTGATACGGATCCCATACCGCGCAGCAGTACTCCAAGAGAGAACGACAAGCGCTGTGTTGGGAGTCTCTATAGTGGATTTGTTGCATCTTGAAGGGCTCTGCCAATAAAACGCAGTCCACGGCTCGGCGTATCCACAACATTACCTGCGTGATCGTTCCAGTTTAAGTTGTTCATAGTTACAATTCCTAGGTATTTAGTTGGATTACCAGTCTTTATCGTAGTCATGTGGATGACTTCACACTTTTCATTATTTACAGAGATGGATACTCCACAGACACACAATTTATTTGAAAGCTGTTTTTGAGGAACTGTGTGAAAAGTCTTCTGGAAAACCAGAAATATGAAATCAGTATGAGTTCCCTGTCGATAGCACTCATTACTTAAAGAGAATAAAGAACTAGTTGTGTTTCACAATATCTGAATTCGTGCGTACTGTATGTCAGGAGACGGTTTTCTGGGTTTCTTCGAGGTGATTCATAATGTCGAACACAGTATGGTGTTGTTGTTGCTGTTGTTGTTGTGGTCTTTAGTTCTGAGAATGGTTTGATGCATCTCTCCATGCTACTCCATCCTGCGCAAGCTTCTTCATCTTCCAGTACCTACTGCAACCTACATCCTTCTGAACCTGTTTAGTGTATTCATCTCTTGGTTTCCCTCTACGATTTTTACCCTCCAGCTGCCCTCCAATATTGGTGATCCCTTGATGCCTCAAAATATGTCCTACCAACCGATCCCTTCTTCTAGTCAAGTTGTGCCACAAACTCCTCTTCTCCCCAATTCTATTCAATACCTCCTCATTAGTTATGTGATCTACCCATCTAATCTTCAGCATTCTTCTGTGGCACCACATTTCGAAAGCTTCATTCTCTTCTTGTCTAAACTATTTATCGTCCATGTTTCACTTCCATACATGGCTACACTCCATACAAATACTTTCAGAAATGACTTCCTGACACCTAAATCTATACTCGATGTTAACAAATTTCTCTTCTTCAGAAACGCTTTCCTTGCCATTGCCAATCTACAATTTATATCCTCTCTACTTCGACCATCATCAGTTATTTTGCTCCCCAAATAGCAAAACTCATTTACTACTTTAAGCGTCTCATTTCCTAATCTAATTCCCGCAGCACCACTCAATTTAATTCGACTACGTTCCATTATCCTCGTTTTGCTTTTGTTGATGTTCATCTTATATCCTCCTTTCAAGACACTATCCACTCCGTCCAGCTACTCTTCCAGGTCCTTTGCTGTCTCTGACAGAATTACAATGTCATCGGCGAACCTTAAAGTTTTTATTTCTTCTCCGAATTGTTCTTTTGTTTCCTTTACTGCTTGCTCAGTATACAGATTGAATATCATCGGGGAGAGGCTACAACCCTATCTCACTCCTTTCCCATCCACTGCTTTCCTTTCATGCCCCTGGACTTTTATAACTGTCATCTGATTTCTGTACAAATTGTAAATGGCATTTCGCTCCCTGTATTTTACCCCTGCCACCTTCAGAATTTGAAAAAGAGTATTCCATTCAACATTGTCAAAAGCTTTCTCTAAGTCTACAAATGCTAGAAACGTAGGTTTGCCTTTCCTTAATCTATTTTCTAAGATAAGTCGTGGGGTCAGTATTGCCTCACGTGTTCCAACATTTCTACGGAATCCAAACTGAGTTTCCCCGAGATCGGCTTCTACCAGTTTTTCCATTCGTCTGTAAAGAATTCGTGATATGTGTAATTCAGCGGATACTCCTATTTACGTTTTGGGGTATTGGTGTGACTTATGCAACTTTACAGTGTTTAGGTACTGATCTTCAGACGAGCGAGCAGTTCTATGTGCTTGCTAGGTATGGAGCTATTTTATCAGTATACCCTGAAAGGAAGCTCGTAGGTATACAAGGCCGGAGATTTGGCTTTATTAAGTGACTTAACCTGCTTCGCTACACCGAAGATATTTACTTGTGCGAGTAAGTTCATGTTGGCACCTGTTCTTGATTGTACTTCTGGGATGTTACAATATACATAAATAAGGAAGTAAATAAAGTCGGGACGCTCCATAAGGCTCACTGCAGATGATGCTACTGTCTGTATGGAGGTCGCGACGCCAGAAGACTATACTAATTGCAGGAAGTCGTACAGAGGATCCGTGGTTGGTTCAGTGACAGCTGGTTGAACTAGATCGTAAATGAATGTAATGTATTGTGCGTAAATAGTGTAGATTGTACTTTGAGAGTAAAATAACCATTCTCCCTCGACGAGTAACCATCCATCTGGAGACATATAAAGTGGAATGACCACATAAAGTCACACTACTGGCCATTAAAATTGCTACACCACGAAGATGACATGCTGCAGATGCGAAATTTAACCGACAGGAAGAAAATGCTGTGATATGCAAATGATTAGCTTTTCACAGCATTCACACAAGGTTGGCGCCGGTGGCGACACCTACAACGCGCTGACATGATGAAAGTTTCCAACCGATTTCTCATACACAAACAGCAGTTGACCGGCGTTGCCTGGTGAAACGTTGTTGTGATGCCCCGTGTAAGGAGGAGAAATGCGTACCATCACGTTTCCGACTTTGATAAAGGTCGGATTGTAGCCTATCGCGATTGCGGTTTATCATATCGCGACATTGCTGCTCGCGTTTGTCGAGATCCAATGACTGTTAGCAGAATATGGAATCGGTGGGTTCAGGAGGGTAATACGGAACGCCGTGCTGGATCCCAACGGCCTCGTATAACTAGCAATCGAGATGACAGGCATCTTATTTGCACGGCTGTAACGGATCGTGCAGCCACGTCTCGATCCCTGAGTTAACAGATGGGGACGTTTGCAAGACAACAACCATCTGCACGAGCAGTTCGACGACGTTTGCAGCAGCATGGATTATCAACTTGGAGACCATGGCTGCGGTTACCCTTGATGCTGCATCACAGACAGGAGCGCCTGCGATGGTGTACTCAACGACGAACCTGGGTGCACGAATGGCAAAACGTCATTTTTCGTATGAATCGAGGTTCTGTTTACAGCATCATGATGGTCCGTGTTTGGCGACATCGCGTTGAACGCACGTTGGAAGCGTGTATTCGTCATCGCCATACTGGCGTATCACCCGGCGTGATGGTATGGGGTGCCATTGGTTACACGTCTCGGTCACCTCGTGTTCACTTTGACGGCACTTTGAACAGTGGACGTTACATTTCAGATGTGTTACGACCCGTGTCACTAACCTTTATTCGATCCTTGCGAAACCCTACATTTCAGTAGGATAATGCACGACTGCATGTTACAGATCCTGTACGGGCATTTCTGGACACAGAAAATGTTCGCCTGCTGCCCTGGCCAGCACATTCTCCAGATCTCTCACCAATTGAAAACGTCTGGTCAATGGTGCCCGAGCAACTGGCTCGTCACAACACGCCAGTCACTACTCTTGATGAACTGTGGTATCGTGTTGAAGCTGCATGGGCAGCTGTTCCTGTACACGCCATCCAAGCCCTGTTTCATTATCAAGGCCGTGATTACGGCAAGAGGTTGTTGTTCTGGATACTGAATTCTCAGGATCTATGCACCCAAATTGCGTGAAAATGTAATCACATGTCAGTTCTAGTATAATATGTTTGTCCAATGAATACCCGTTTATCATCTGCATTTCTTCTTGGTGTAGCAATTTTAATGGCCAGTAGTGTAATTGTAGGAAAAGCGGATGCAAGGGTAAGTTGTATGGGAAGAATGTAACGTAATCGTAATTCATACACGAATGTAGTAGCTTATAAAACACTTATTTGAGCGGTTCTTGAGTACTGATTATAAAGTCGTTAGCCTTACCCAGAAGGATTAACAGGAGAGGTAGAGAAATTCCTACGAAGAGAGGCATGTTGAGACACGGGATCGTTTTGACGGCGCAAGAGCGTCAACGAGTTGCACAACAAACTCCCGCAACCGCCGCTACGATAGAGGCGTTGTGTCTCACGGAGAGGTTTTCTGTTGAAGTTCCGAGAAGAAGAGTAGGGCGACATAGTGCATCCCCCTTCATATGTCCCGCGAAGTAAGAAACGCCAGAAATATTAGAAAAATTAGATCTCATACAAAAGATTATAGTCAGTAATTCTTACCACACCGCATTATCGAATGGAACAGAGTAGGAGCAAAAAAAAAAAAAAAAAATGTACCAGAGATACCCTCCGCTGTAGACCGTAAAGCGACTTGAGGAGTATAGCTGTTGACGTTTTCTTTTCTCTTGTAGCTTTCTGTTCTTGCTTTCGAAATTGCGATAGAGTGAGGCGACGCAGGGTTGGCACACTGGACACGCATTCGGGAGGACGACAGTTCAAACCCGCTTCCGGCTATCCTGATGTAGGATCTCCCTGATTTCCCTAAATCTCTCCAGGCAAATGCCGGGATGGTTCCTTCAGAAGGACACGACCTATTTTTTTCAAATTCTTGACATAATCCGAGTTTGCGCTCCGTCTCTAATGACTTAGATGCCGACAGGACGCTAATCCCAATCTTCCTTTACCCTTTTCCGAAATTTTGGAATTACGTAAGTTATATTCAGTGTCAGAAAAACTGGAAGAGGATACGTGATCAGTGGAAATCACCGGCGTACGAGTTCTTATGAGTGAATTCCGAAATGTTTTTGTCGTATAGATAAAACGCCAGAAGGAATGTGACAGAACGATCGTGAAGGAACAATTTCGTGAAGGAACATTTTCGTGAAGGAACATTTTCGTGAGAGTAAATCATGAGGAAGTACTTCGTCTTTTATCGAGCACGACTGCGATTTAGAATGTCTGAACGTGTTGAGACCGCAAGACAAATGCGTAGAGTCACGGAACGACCGTCTTCTTTGTTCTGCCAAGCAAGCTTGGTGCCTGCGAATATATAGAGGGCTCGGCGCTTACTATTCCTGCCGCTGCAAGAGAAAGCATAACGCTTTTTTCGCCCACCGGCGCTTGTTTACGAGACGTCAGAGGCGGGGAAAAACCGCTGCCGGTGATGAAGGAGAGGACGCAGCGGCGCGCCGAGCTGAGCCGAGCCGAGACTTTCTTCTGTCCGCGAGTTTGCGGCGACCGACGCGTGTGGCGCTGCCGTCGCTGCGGGCTGCCCGACGCGAAGCAGATGAGCCGTACACCGGGGACGGAGCCATCAATCTGGGACCTTCATGACGATTAGGCGCCACTTGGGCGTGCCGCGCCAGTCGGACGGCCGGCAAAAAGATTCGCCCCCCCCTCCCCCTTCACCATCCCTTCACTCCAGCCCTACCAGCCGTTGGCCCCTTTTCTCGTCTCACTTTGCTCACCAGCGGGCCAATTTTTTTTTTTACGTGGGGGCCACCGAGCTCGCACTCGGCGATGCCAGAACGCTTTTTGTTCTCACGAGGTTCCGCCCCATTAGAGGACCTCAAAAACCGCTGACCATTAACACAGCGCGGACCGCCGTCGCCTAGGAGACGGGCTGCATGCAGAGCAGACGTCTGCCGCCCGAAACTTGCCCAAGCGCGCACCACAAATTACTGCAACCGGGACAGTGCCCCCTCTCCCCTCACCAGCCCTCCCCCCTCCTCCTCCTCCTATATTCCAGCCACGCGCCGTTTTCCAGCTGACACTTCTTCAGTAAATCCCGCCATAAATTTCCCCCGAGATTAGCTGCAATCCCTTGTACCCCGCCTAAAAACATCCATAGCCTTTGATCCTTCTGACCACAAACTTAATACTCCCAGCCATTCGATGCCGCCTTTATCGGAGGTTAATACTGAAGTCGCCTTTTGGACCACACCATTGATACTCGATTATTGGGTTAAGAACGTTGATATTGCAAAGGGTCTTCAATAAGTAACGCAACAAAATTTTTCTCCAGCAATTTTGGTTGAAAAAATGCGAAATTTGCTGTGTTACTTGATGGAATACTCTCACTTCTTCGGCCCATATAGTTTCATGAAGTTCCAACAGATGATGGTCCTACACGTAGCCTTCAAAATGGAGTCTGTAGCGGAGATGCGTTCCAAGCACAGAGAGGTGACTGATTTTCTTTTGACGGAAAACTAGAGTATCGCAGATATTCATAGGCACTTGCGGAATGTCTACCGAGACATGGCATTAAACAAAGGCATGTTGAGTAGCCGTGCGAGGCGTCTGTCATCATCGCAACAAGGTGCGCACGCAAACTTGTCCGATCTCCCGCGTGCTGGCAGGCCGCTCACAGTTAACACTCTTGCAATGCTGGAACGTCCGGACACTCTCATTCGAAGTGATCGACGGATCACAATCAAACACCTTGCTGCTCAACTGAACGTCTCTGTTGGTAGTCCTGACTCATTCGCCCACCAGTTAAGACGCACATGTATTAGCTCGCTGAACTCATAGCAGCCTAAAATATCATTTGTGCGGAATTCCTTGCGCATTACAAGGCTGATCGTCACAATTTTTTGTCGAACATAGCTTTAGGCAATGAGCCATATGTTCATTGCTTCGAACCACAAACAAAACAGCAATCCATGGACTGACGAAACCTAACTCTCCTCCGAAAAAAAAAAAGTTCATAGCCGCACCGTAAAGTCATGGTGACAGTCTTCTGGGACTCTGAAGGGACTATTCTGTTTTATACGTTCCCTCATGCTGCAACAGTCAACATTGCAGTGGACTGTAAAACCCTCACGAAAATGACTTCGTCGCCACAAAAATGCAAACGATTTCTCTTCCTCAGTGCCAACGCAATATCTCACGCAAGTCTGCGTACCCGACAGGAACTCATAAAACTTCGCCCTACTTCCCGGATCTCGCAAGTTCCGACTGCCATCTGTTTGGCCCAATAATGAATGCACTCCATAGAAACCAGTACGTGGATGATGCGGAGGTTACTGATGTAGCAGGAGGTCGGCCCTTCCAGCAAGGTGGCGTAATGCTGTCCCATTGAACGGAGACTGTGTTGCCAAACAGGATTTTGTAGCAAGAATAGTGGGGAAAAATGTGGTGTATCGGATCCTAAATAAAAGCTTTCAGGAAAAATAATTGTGTTGCACGACTTATTGGTCGCCCCTCGTAAAACAGCCAGAATCGACATGTGCCTTGTGGTCAAAAAGAACCTGATGGTGAGGTCATAACAAGGCCGCAGACACCGATTGGGAAAAATTTTGCAGATCAGTAGGTCTCTGAAGTATTTCGTAGTGGAGTTACGGGCATAAAACGATAGACAATAAGCAACGAATACGCGGAAGCTTGTGTGAATTTAAACAAACTTGGATCCATTATCGTAAAATATGAAGCGAATTGGCTGAACATAAAGATTTCAGCTGAATAGTAAAACTAGACAAACTTAATCTTCGCAATCATGGCTGAGTACTTTACACGCGATTTTTCTGTGATGTTTACTGGGTAAACCGCAAGTACGCTAAATGTACAGTAGTGATATTAATTAGATAATAAGCTGTACTGCATAAGCAGCGCCGTAATAAAATGCTCGACGTGTGCTAGCGTAATGTAGGATTAGTGTTTATTGCTGAAATAACCGTATTTTGTTTCTATAATTCTTTTCGCGACAGTTAAACCTGACTAAAAACCGCTCAAAATAACCGGTTTCTGAACTAGATGATTTTCGGTTTTTTATTCTTATTATTTCCTGTAGTAAACTTAGAAATTGAACAGAGATTGAAAAATTTGGACTCTCTCAGTGTCAGGGTACATGGAATCAAATATTAAATTCAGTAAGGAAATAAAAGAAAGCTTAGTCCGCCCACCCTTCGCTGCTTTTTTCGAAAAGTGATAAGTGGTTGAATACTACAAAAAATCACTACTGATTCTAATTTTTTGAAATTCTGCCCAAAATCCATGGATCATCCTGCTATTTGGACATTACGAATATGCAGAGCTGAATGGTGAAAACTGAAGTTTCTTAGTTATTAATATTTAAGGCTAATGAAGCATTATACTTCATTGCTACGTCACTTCCTAAAATATTTCCAGACTACGATTGGTGCAATTTTGATGTACAATGAACGTAAGGCGGCGACATTGAGAAATTACCATATAGAGCAGGAGGGGCAGGTCTTGCACACTGCACGTACACGCACACCATCTAATTGGTCACGCCTCGTGGTAACAGGTACATTATCGTCTCAGCAGTGATGTACCAATTCTCATGCCATGTGTTTGTTGCTTATTTCCGTCGGCATTGTTATTAAAGTAGCAGGAATAGCTTCTCCAGTCTCCTATAAAAACACAATATTTCGAAGGAATGCATATTTTACAGATAAAAATTACTCATTTCTTATACCGAAAAACACCTGTTATTCAGAAGCCGACCGGGGTGGCCGAGCGGTTCTAGGCGCTTCAGTCTGGAACCGCGCGACCGCTACGGTCGCAGGTTCGAATCCTGCCTCGGGCATGGATGTGTGTGATGTCCTTAGGTTAGTTAGGTTTAAGTAGTTGTAAGTTCTAGGGGACTGATGACCTCAGATGTTAAGTCCCATAGTGCTCAGAGCCATTTGAACCATTTTGTTATTCAGAACGAAAATGCAGATATCGGTTTTATCGGGTCGGTTTTTCCCACCCCTGTCGTAAGGTGCAATGTTATCTAAAGGTCGTATTGCCAAGGCTACCTATGCTCTTAGCCGGCCGGGGAGCCCGAGCGGTTCTAGGCGCTACGGTCGCAGGTTCGAATCCTGCCTCGGGCATGGATGTGTGTGATGTCCTTAGGTTAGTTAGGTTTAAGTAGTTGTAACTTCTAGGGGACTGATGACCTCAGAAGTTAAGTCCCATAGTGCTCAGAGCCATTTGAACCATTTGAACTTATGCTCTTCTTATAACTACTAGTATTCGAAACAAACGAATCAACCTCGTACATTATTTTGCCTGCCTTATGGAATAGTTTTGTGAGTCAAATCATCACTCAAGACACGGAGTATGTAATCCACTAAAGCGAGCAGTGAGGATAGAATGTAGTGTTCACCTGCAGTCATCTTTCAGGTATCTTTTCAATGAGTTAGGCGTTTTTAGTCCACCTTCACAGTATGAAATGAGTCTCGGGATGCCGTTAGGGAGCATTTATTAGAGAACACTGTAAAATAGCCACTATTAAGTAATATTAAACAATTCATCTCAAAAAGTTAATGAAGTTTGAGACCTCAATAAACCCAACATTAGTGAAACACAGTAATGGATTGCCGCCTGTCACTGCCTTTTTTTAGGTAATCAGTCTTCTGTCTGGTTTTGTGCGGCCCGCCACGAATTCCTATCCTGTGCCAACCCTTACACTCCTTAGGTAGCAGCACTTTCAATCTTTCAATCTACAACTTTTACTGTCTATAGTACCATGGAAGTTATTCCCGGATGTCTTAACTGATGTACTACCATACTATCCCTCCCTCTTGTCAGTGTATTCTGTATATTCTTTTCCTCGCCAGCTCTGCGGAAAACTTCCTAACTCCTTACCTTATCAGTCCACATAATTTTCAACATTCTTCTGTATCACCACTTCAAACACTTCGAGTCTCTTCTTTCCCGGTCTTCTCACAGTCCATGTTCCACTACCGTACATTCTCAGAAATTTCTTTCTCAAATTAAAGCCTATGTTTGATAATAGCAGACTTCTCTTCGCCGGGGATGCACTTTTTGCCAGTGCTGGTCTCCTTTTTATGTCCTCCTTGCTCCGTTCGCCATGGGTTATTATACTACCTAGCTAGCAGAATTCCTCAATATCATGTAATTCGTGATCACCAATCCCGAGGTTTAGTTTCTCATTGTTCTCATTTCAGCTACTTCTCATTACTTTCATCTTTCTTCGATTTACTCTCAATTCATATTTTTATATATTAGACTGTTCATTCCATTCAGCAGGTCCTGTATATTTTGTACACTATCACTCAGGATAAAATGTCATCAGCGAACTCATTGATATCATTCCACGTTGAATTTTAATTCCACTCTTGAACCTTTCTTTTATTTATGTCGTTGCTTCTTCGATGTATAGATTGAACAGTTGGGACGAAAGAGTACATCGCTTCTTACACCATTTTTAAGCCTAGCGCTTCGTTCTTGGTCTTCCCCTCTTATTGTTCCCTCATGGTTCTTTTACTTATTGTATATAACCATTCTTCCCGTATAGCTGACCCCAAATTTTCTTGAATTTCGTACACCTTGCACCATTTTACACTGCCGAATGCTTTTTGCAGGTCAATAACTCCTATGGAAATGTCTAGAATTTCCCATAATCTTGCTTCCATTATCAACCGCAACATCCCAATTGCCTCTCTGGTGCCTTTACCTTTCCTAAAGCCAAACTGATCGTCATCTAACACATTCTCAGTTTTCTCCTCCATTCTTCTGTGTATTATCCTTGTCAGCAACTTGGATGTACGAGCTGTTAAGCTGATTGCTAGACAATTCTCGCACTTGTCAGCTATTGCAGCCTTCGGAATTGTGTGGATGATATTTTTGCGGAAGTCAAATGATATGTCGCCAGACTCATGCATTCTCAACACCAACGTGAATAGTCTTTTTTTTTCACTCCCCCTTGTTTTGTTTCGACTTCCCTCAGTGATTTTAGAAATTATGACTGAATGTTATCTATCCCTTCTGCCTTATTTTTTCTCATCTACCGACAAGTCTTCCCCCTTACAGATGCCTTCAGAGCATTCTTTCCACCCATTCGCTCTTTCTTCTACATTTAACCTTACTATCCTAACTAGTCCACAAAAGTTTCAACATTATTCTGCAGCATCACTTCTCAGATGCTTCGATTCTTTTCGGTTCCGGTTTTGCAACAGTCCATAATTTCACTACCATACAGTGCTGTGCTCCAGAGTTTACTCTCAGAAATTTCTTTCTCAAATTAACACTAGTAGACTTGTCTTCGCCATGAATGCCCTTTCTGCCAGTACTAGTCTCTTTTTTAGGCCCCCTTGCTCCGCCCATCAGGGGTCATTTCGCCGTCTAGGTAGCATAGTTCCTCAACTTCATCTACTTCGAGATCACCAGTCCTCATGTTACGCTCCTCGCTGTTCTCACTTCCGCTATATGTCATTACTTTCGTCGTTCTTCGATTAATTCTCGAACCACATTCTATACTCAGACTGTTCATTCTATTCAGCAAATCCTCTAATTTTTCTTCTCTCTCACTGCGGATAACAATGTCATAAGCGAATCTTATCACTGATATCCTTTCACCTCGAATTTTAATTCCAACACTTGAACCTCTCTTTTTATTTTCGTCATTGCTTTTCCAGTGCGTGGACTGAACAGTGACTATATCCCCGTCTTAAGCCCTTTCAAATCCGAGCACTTTGTTCTTGGTGTTCCACTCTTATTGTTCCCTCTTGGTTCTTGTATTTACTGTATATTGCCCATCATTGCCCATATCTTACCCCTATTTAACTCAGAATTTCGAATGTTTTCACCATTCTACATTGGCGAACTCTTTTTCCAGATCGAAGAGTCCTAGGACCGTGTCTTGATTTTCTTTTTAACCTTACATTCATTATCAATTAAAACGCCAGAATTGCTTCCCTGGTGACTTCATCTTTTTCAAGACCAAACTAATCTTCATCTAACACATCCTGAATATTCTTTCCCATTTTTCTGCATATTATTCTTTTCAGCAACTTGGACACATGAGGAGGTAGACTAATTTCACGGTAATTTTTCCGCGTTCGATTCCCGGCCGGGTCGCGGATTTTCTCCCTCCGGAGACTTGATATTTGTGTTGTCCTCACCATATCATCATCATTTGGGACTTGGCGAGACTTGAAAGATTGGAAACTAGTACGGGCGCTGATGCCCAAGATGTTGAGCGCCCCACAGACCAACGTCACCATCAACATCGTCATCACGGTAATTCTCTCAGTTGTTAGATAATATTGGTGCAGATTTGAACAGCAATGTTTTTTACCCTGTTATTCTGAATTAGAGTAACTTCACATACTGAACTCTCTGTAGCTTCACTCTTTTCGTTTAACGTGGAGCGATGCTCCCTTGTTCTTCTGGATGATTTCTGTGTGAGTTGGAAGGCGCAGTTGCTGGATTTGGGCCTGCCAGCTCAGAGAAAGCAGCGAAAAAAGCGGCCCCTTCCCGTCAGCCCAGACTGGACCCTCAGGAATAGTTTCTATGGAAGGCAGTTGTGCCAGGACTACCCGTGAGGGGTAGCCAGCTATTGTGCATTTTAGAATCAAGCCCAGTCCAGCAGCTGAACTGCGGCCCAAAGGCGACCATAGCAGCAGGAGAGCGGCGCTTTCTAATGTTTTGGAGAGAGCCCTTTGAAGATAACTATCTTACGCTCTCTGAAAGCAACGCAGCTTGCTGAAAATAACGAGGCATGCTCGTAAGCAGGTATCTAATTTCAGATGACCGCTTATGCGAGGTCAGTTGCTGGGCGCAAACATACGCCATTGGTTACTTCGTCAGTGATGTCATGAGGGTGGAGCTGAACAGGAGTTGTTTCTGAAGGGCGCATGGTAACGTGGTTGGCGTTTCATTACAACACATTTTCTTCATGGGATTTTGTGTGTTTGATCCAACTTCGCTGTGGGGAGGTCATGTACGAATCTTCCGCTACTGGTGGGTATGTCCTGTTTGGCAGTATGAAGTAGCAGGGCGTAAGTTAAGAGATTAATATTTGTGGGGTGGCAGTAAGAGGCAGTGCTATGCACACCTTGGGCACATCTGGAAATTAAAGTTGCGAAGAGACACAGAACTGTGAGCATCTTGCGCATAGTAGCCAAGTATGTGGGAGACAGCAGTCTCATGCATCCTGGCTGATGAGCGGGGTCCAGAGTTGTTACAACTGCAACGCACACATTGTCGTCTACCTTAGAACAATTTTCATGATGTCAGCGTTCTGCACAGCTGTCAGTGAATAATTGCAGTGAGCACAATCAGCGTCACTGAAGAGATACGGCGAAAGCCAGTAAGATCACTTCTGTTGTGATTGGATGTGTTTCTCAAAAAATTGTCAGGGCCAAAGACGCTGTTTTTCAGTGGGATTAATAAGATTCAAGGCTGACTTTCAGACCACTATTACTGTCAGTATGGAAGGAAGGAAGGAAAGGAAAACGAGGTTTCACGTCCCATCGACATCGATGTCATTAAAGGAGGATGTTGTTAAGGATGGGGAAGAAAATTGGCCGTGAACTTTCAAAGCAGCCATCCATGCATTTCCGTGGGGCGATGGAGGGAAACCACGGAAAACCTAAATCTGGATGGCCGAAGGTGGATCTGAGCCGTTGTTCTCCCGAATGCGAGTCCAGTATGCTAACTACCGCGCCACTCCGCTGGGTTGTCAGTAGGGCATACTTCTTATTGGTTCAGGTAATGCTGCAAGCTAAGAAATCCATTAGTTCGTTTGTGAATCATTTCAGAGTCATTCATGATCTGTTTGGAATAATTATGTTTTTAATTGATTAAGTTACTGTGTTAAACGAAAGACTGTTTCTGTTAAACACCTGCCATTCATATTGCATTACTCCCCTGCGCAAACCTCCACATTAGAATATATAAGGAGTGCCTTGAATCATTTGCATTATGCAATAAAACTGTGCATACTAAATTATAGCTTGGATCTTAAGTAGCCGGGTCAATATAACTTTTCTCAAGTATGGTGTTTCAAAAAGGTATTGGCAGAAGAGGACCGTCTTGCATTGCAGAGTGTGTTTGTAAAGAAACGCATGATACCACTAGCAAGAATCACTCGCGAATTCCAGAGTGTTACTGGCACTACAGTTAGCACAGTGATTGCGTTTAGCGAGTTAAAATGAATGGGATACATTAGTCGGGCAGCTCCTCATAAACCACGTATTTCTGTAGTCAGTATTAATTGACGCTTGAGGCTACGTAAGGGGCGACGACGCTGGACGCTATCACTGGAAACGACTGATTTGGAATGTGATTCACGATATACCCAGTGGCAATCCGATCGAAGGTCTTGGGTTCGTCCAATGCCTAGGTATCGCCAGCTGCCATCATATGTAGTGCCAACAGTGGTGTTGAGGTATGGGGTGTGTCTTATTGCGATTGCAAAGACACTAAATATGGATGGAAATGGAAATGGGCACATTTTGATGCTTTGTGCACTGCGTACAGCAGAGGAACATTTTAGAGAGGATGATTGTTTGTATTAGCATCAAAACACACCCTGTGATCAAATAGCATCCGTAAAGCAATGGTTTGTGGACAGTGACATTCCAGAAAGGTACAAACCTGCAGAGTCTCGACCTGAACCCAAAGGAACATCTTTGGGATGAGCCAGAACGTCTACTTTGCTCCAGAATCAAGCGTCCAAGAAGAAGTTGTTATGATTCTTCCACAGATGTTCAGACACCTCATTAAAAGCGTCCCCTGCAGAGTTCAAACCATCATAAATGGGGTGAGTGGACAGATCCCATTTTAATTTTCACTAATATTTGTCTTGATACTTCGATCTGTGGCCGTTTCCGTGGTGATGAAACGAATTTTCAGGGATGACTGAGAATTACAAATGTACCAGTTTGAGACTGGAAATCCTGCACCAAAAACGACTAAATGTGAAGATTATTCTGCCAGTGGGACACGAGAAATTATGTATCAGTTTGTAGATGATGTAATGAAGTAGTTCCTTATGCATGTAGCAAATCCTGCTCGCGAACATATGCGTCTTACGGACAAGACACTTGTTGACATTGAAGAGGATCTCCTGGCATAAATGCTCCTTTCCTCTTACTGGTTCGTACAACATCAAAGATTTGTTCGACAATGCTTAGAAATAGGTAACCAAAATTTTAACGAAGTTTATGAGTGCATCACGTTGTGAAAGCTGTGAAGATAAATAAAATTTGAACACAAATATGCCTAAATAAATTTTAGTCAGCAGGGAAATGGCAAATTCCTATTTTTGTCATTTTCCATTGTAGCTTTCGATTAGGTTAATTCCAGACCATAGTTCCCCATCTCATCTGGGCACATTTTCCAGCTTCACTTCATTTTCATGTATTCACAGAAATAGTTTCCTAACCAATAGCCTTCCGCTGTATTTCTTCTTTTTCGTGCGTCTGCTGTCTGCTAAAACGCTACGTACAACTTCTCTATACGCTGCTACACATATAAGAATATTTAATAGTCCACTAGAATTTTTTCCGTTTCTGTCTCTTTACTCCATATCTGGTTATTTGCAATTGGAGTCTGTTTGAAGTTCCACACTTCAGACATTACCAGCCTTTTTCCCCATCCAGGTTTTCGGTTCTCCGCTATTTACATTCTTACAAACGTGCGCTCTAAGGACAAAATTTGAAAATGTTATTTCTCAGTTCCAGCTTAAAATTTGACATTAGGACAGTTCCCTTTTCACACTACTCACTACTCGCTTCATTACGAATAGATCCATAGTATATATTCCATGATGTTACTGCGTAGCACGATTATTTCACCTTATCTAATACGTACCTACCATCTTAAACTAGAGCTTCCTGCTACCTGCAAATGATCGTCAGGAATTACATAAGAAAGAAATTAAAATGAAAATAAATGACCAAAAAACCATGTAACGTAACGAAAACAAGCTGAAAACCAACCCATCTTTTGCCAGGCGCTGATTATATATATATATATATATATAAAACAGAGGGAAACATTCCACGTGGAAAAAATATATCTAAAAATTTCTATATATATATATATATATATATATATATATATATATATATAATGTATTTGTACAACTTGTATTTATAACCGGTTCAACAATATGCGTAAAAGCCAAAAGCCACATTTTTTTATGAAGTCGTCTCACAATTTAATGGATACAGTTGTTACAATTGTTTATATTTGCGTACGATATTCCCATTACTGATGTATGAGACATAATTAAACAAACATGTGTTTTTGAATTCCACATTTTATGAGAACTGTAATTTTCAGAATATTGTAGGGCAGTCACACAGTATTTAAATTTTTTGAACAAATTCACGGATGATGAGCATGTAATGCGACACGGATAATTAATAGTTTTTATTGTGAAAATATAGAAACAATACCAGACAAACTGACGAAGCGTAAAACTTCGTTCACTCACTCTTATGTGTATATCCAACGAAAAGTCAATGTTTAATCAAGTAAAGTAACTTCTATTTCTTTCCAGCTTTATTTAAATACTGTAATGTTAAGACAATATTACTAAGCTAGCATTGGCCCTGTGGTTTTACTCGCGTTTAAATATGTCTGTGTCATATAATGTTAATGCCAGTATGGATGAAACAGGGTGAGGATTGTATAAACGAGTATATTCACTAAATCGGTAAAGTTCAAAAGGCATAGAGAACATAGCTTTTTCTACGAGAACTTAGAATTTCACATCGCGCATTATAATGAGATATTTACCTACCACAGTCACCCAATTGCACCCACCACAATATGGATGCAACACGTTGAAGACTCTATTATCTTTAAACTACATCGTGAATGCAACAATAAAAACATTTTCACATATACGATAAAGTCCGTAAATCACGTATTATTTAGCTTTACTTAGAGTATTAATTGCTCCATATTGTGCGGATTTTTTCCCACCATACTCACCTTTCGCCACGCACCGCGACCAAACTACCTTACTAAAGGGATAACTGTATTCATATCATCGTTATTGAGATATACGTCTGTATGCATCTTCTATCTAGAATTGTACTTATGCCTTCTACCATGCCAAATATTCTGACTCGTGCATCGCCGGGTTTCTCAGTTAGTTTACAGTGTATTATAAATTTGTTCTTCTTATTGTTGTTGTAAATTTCGACAGTTTGCGGACCACACTACTTTAATTGCACTTTCCCCTTTTCCTTGTGCCTTTGCATTAGGACATTATTCCATTGGTTTCTTATACTCTTCACTCCTCACCTAAGTCCTACAGTTTATTAGTTTTAGTTTTCTTGTAAACCTATTTCCTCTTGGAGTTTCTTCTTGTGCGAAATACATTCCTAGGTACTTGACGCTTAGTCACCCTTGCTGCAGGTTGTTTTCTTTGGTGCAGCACGCCTCCAAGTTTTTCTTGTGGAGAAAATAGTGGACTATCAAACTGTTCCAATTTGTTGGACTCTTGAGAGGAATGTCGTCGTAGAGTTTGGTGGGACCTAGGAATTCCTCAAGATATGTCTATCCCTTATTTCTAATTTCTCGATCACACTTTTTTTCATTCATAATAATGCTTTCTGTGGCATCTAAGGCCATTAAGCATATTACTTTATTGCAGTGTGTTGGATACTGATTTCACTTGTGCGCGTTTTTGGCTAATTGATATGCTGGTTCCATTTACCTGATCTGTGATCTAAAGGCTTCCTTGTCGGAGGTGTAGGAAGCCATCCTCAACATTAGCGGATTCCGAAAAATGGTTAACATGGCTCTGAGCATAATGGTACTTAACTTGTGAGGTCATCAGTGCCCTAGAACTTAGAACTACTTAAACCTAACTAGCCTAAGGACATCACACACATCCATGCCCGAGGCAGGATTCGAACCTGCGATCGTAGCGATCGCGCGGTTCCAGACTGTAGCGCCTAGAACCGCTCGGCCACCCTGGCCGGCAGCGGTTTTCGCTTGTTAGGTATTCAAACGTGCTCTATTAAAATCAACCATTCGTTTTTGAAGCTTCCCAACATCAAAGGCAAGGCGTACAACGAACGCCAATAGCAAAACAAATATGATTCAGATATGGTCCATTAACACGTAACTTTTCTTCGTTCTCTTATCTTAGGGGTCTGAGAATTTACTCTAGAGCTGAAAAGTTTTTTGCAATATAGAATATTCTTGCCTGAGGCATCTTTAAATTCTAATCTCCTTACCACACTGGTGAAATCTAAAGGAAGCTTTAACATTGACGTATTTGCTCTTTTTCAACAAATCGTTCACAATGGTTACTTAAGACCAATGATGCACAAGTTAATGTCCAGCTACAATCCAGGCATACTCGGTGGACTGTATGTCACATAACCATCAGGCTGGTAAACGTAGGGACCTGTTGAGCGCCAAAAGCATCCGTGCGTTGTCTTGTTGAAATCTGGAGCAATCTTACATGTTGTACCTAGTAGCATTCCAAATAATCACATGTTTTGTTTGTATGCTGCTCACTAATTCCAGTACATGATGTTTCGCACCCATGTAAAACCCCACGAATGTCGATCTTCTAATCCTTATTTTCAAAACTGATCGATTAGTGTGAGGTTTGAGAATCAAATTTGAGATTCAATTTAGAGAATGTTTAATATATATGGTTGATAAGCCATATGAGTCACTATTGTTGCCACATGCAAAACCACATTAATTGCCAACTGACATCTATAGTATATGAATCAAGAATGCCATTTTAAGATATATTGTCGCCTGAACTATCAACAATGGCCGGTAAAAGAGCAGGTGTTCGCCAGAGGCGAGATACTAAATTGCGATGGACTCTAGGAGGGACGCTCCGTCGATCGCGCCGCTTGCGACCAGTGTACAATGCTTATACCGACCATGTCATTGAATTTATGTACATGATAACAAATACACTTACATACAGGGTGTTACAAAAAGGTACAGCCAAACTTTCAGGAAACACTCCTCACACACCAAGAAGGAAAATATGTTATGTGGACATGTGTCCGGAAACGTTTACTTTCCATGTTAGAGCTCATTTTATTACTTCTATTCAAATCACATTAATCATGGAATGGAAACACACAGCAACAGAACGTACCAGCGTGACTTCAAACACTTTGTTACAGGAAGTGTTCAAAATGTCCTCCGTTAGCGAGGATACATGCATCCACGCTCCGTCGCATGGAATCCCTGATGCGCTGATGCAGCCCTGGAGAATGTCGTATTGTATCACAGCAGTCCACAATACGAGCACGAAGAGTCTCTACATTTGGTACCGGGGTTGCGTAGACAAGAGCTTTCAAATGCCCCCATAAATGAAAGTCAAGAGGGTTGAGTCAGGAGAGCGTGGAGGCCATGGAATTGGTCCGCCTCTACCAATCCATCGGTCACGGAATCTGTTGTTGAGAAGCGTACGAACACTTCGACTGAAATGTGCAGGGGCTCCATCGTGCATGAACCGCATGTTGTGTCGTACTTGTAAAGGCACATGTTCTAGCAGCACAGGTAGAGTATCCCGTAGGAAATCATGATAACGTGCTCCATTGAGCGTAGGTGGAAGAACATGGGGCCCAATCAAGACATCAGCAACAATGCCTGCCCAAACGTTCACAGAAAATCTGTGTTGATGACGTGATTGCACAACTGCGTGCGGATTCTCGTCAGCCCATACATGTTGACTGTGAAAATTTACAATTTGATCACGTTGGAATGAAGCTTCATCCGTAAAGAGAACATTTGCACTGAAATGAGGATTGACACATTGTTGGATGAACCATTCGCAGAAGATTTTGAACATGGCTTAGAAAACACATCCAGCCAATTGCAAAATACGGTTTTATTAAACCTTGACCGTAGTTTCGACGATTTTAAAACCGTCTTCTTGTGAAGGTATTGTACGTAGGATCAAATTATCTATAGACAATGTGGGAGTCGTTGATTCTCCTGGTACATGTCATCCATTAAATCACAAAGCCCTACCGTAGATGGCCACTACCTTTATATAATGTATTCTAAAAGGTGATTGAGTGGATGGTGTGTACGACACAGATTAAACTACCATTGGCTATCGATAATGTGCGTCTATGTACAATATCTCCTGAACAAGACATTTTTAAACCTGCCGAAACCATGGTCAAAGTTAAATAAACATGTATTTTGCAACTTGTTGGCTGGTATTTCTCATCCCATGATGCTCTTCTTACATTACTAAATGAAATATATTGTAACTCTGTATTTGTTTCTACAGTCTAAGAGTAGGAGGTCATTAGAGACGGAGCACTAGCTCAGATTACGAAAGGTTGGGAACGAAATTGACCATGCCCTTTCAAAGGGCATTTTCCCGAAGCGATTTGGGGAAATCACGGAAAACCTAGATCAGGATAGCAAGACGAAGGTTCGAACCGTCTTCCTCTGGAATGCGAATCCAGTGTTACTGTCTAAGAAGCAGTGTTACATGTTTTAAGTGCTTATGCAACGATACCCTTTGCGAGTATCTTGACTTCATATCAGCGCACACTCCGCTGCAGAGTGAAAATCTCATTCTGGGAACATCCCCCAGGCTGTGGCTAAGCCATGTCACCGCAATATCCTTTCTTTCAGGAATGCTAGTGTTGCATGGTTGGCAGGAGAGCTTCTGTAAAGTTTGGAAGGTAGGAGACGAGGTACTGGCGGGAGTAAAGCTGGGAGGACGGGGCGTGAGTCGTGTTTGGGTAGTTCAGTTGGTAGAGCACTTGCTCTCGAAAGGCAAAGGTCCCGAGTTCGAGTCTCGGTCCTGCACACAGATTTAATCTGCCAAGAAGTTTCATATCAGCACACACTCCGCTGCAGAGTGAAATTCTCATTCTGGTATCTTGACTTAGTTCTGCATCATGTTTTATGTTTGCTGTTATGTTGTATGATTGCACACATGATGCTGTTTCCTTTAGCCAATGCCATAGGCGGGAGAAGAGCCTTGGTACTTAAAATTTCGAGTCTCACCTCCGTGTATGGAATATTCCTTAGATGTAAAGATTGTCTCATTATTTACGTTAGTCACTTTCTGTTAAGTTATTTTGTTGCAATATTTAAGGAGCTGTTTGGGTAGATAGACCAATTGCGTGCTATGTTTGCTTTTCTTATAATTATCTGTGTCTGAATTTGTGTCCTCCCAAAGATCCTGTTCACTCGTGGAACGGCTGCTGACTGTGCTCTTTGGAGTAAGTTATTAAACTTGTGTTTTGTGTGCTACCTTGGGTAGCGAATAGGGGAAAATCTTTTACCATGTCTCCCATTTTCTCCAGTTTGCTCTACCTAGAAATAATCGCTGATACAGTGATATCGTGGAGTGTGTGTTCACGTACGTGTCTGTGTGAATGACTATGGCAATGCGGTCATTTTGTCTTACTTTGTCCAGCATTTTCCATTCATTTTTACTTGTGCTAGTGAGTTTTTGTTTGCTATTGCAATGTCTATATCACTGACTCATCCAGCTTTACCACAGTATTTTGGCGCTTTCCTGTCTTGTTTATTACTAAGGAGTTGCACTCATTTATTATGTCAACCAGTAGCTTACTAATATAATAAGTGGACCACAGAGGATGCTTTTCATTCCTCCGCACGCACTCGTCCATCAGCAAGTAATGGGAATGGAGGCCATTTCTCTAGCCCGAGACACGGAGAAAGTGAGGCGTCTGGCGCACCTGACACGCACCGCCTGCGCCGGCAGGGTGCGATCGCTCGCCATCGAGCTATCGACTGCCGTATCGACAGCTGCCGGCCGGCTGACAGCCGATCTGCTCCCGGACGCTGGCTGCTTCCCTTCTGCACTGGGTGAGCCGCCCCGCGCCATCTATCACCTTAATCTCTTCCGCAGCGCCGCTTGAGACTCTGCAAGTGCTACCATCTCGAACGGCTAACAAAGGTGTCGAAGGCTTCTCGCCTCTCTCCGGGGACAGCCGCTTGCACATAAAAGTTCTGCTCAATGCGAGAAGTGAGTAAGATTCTTGGATGTTAGCCGTGGGACAGTGATTTTGTAGCTATATGCATTCAGCTATTTGATCGTTGATTTGGTCCACACATACTATTATTAGCAAATAAATCCTAGTACTTTTTTTAAAAGTACTTTTCCATGTCTCGAACGTCTGTATTGTATATATGCAAACTGAAGTGATGAATAAATCTTTTTGCCGGAGAATTTGAGAATGGAAATTTGAATTGAGGAGAGGCATGCTAGAGCAGTCCGTGCTGTTGTGCAAAGCCACTGTGCCAAGGGTGGCGTACTGATTAGCACATCTGTCTAGTGAGCAGGAGACAATCTGAGAAGCCGTCTCAGATTGTTTGCAGATGATGCTGTCATTTACCGTCTTGTACAGTCATCAGATGATCAAAACGACTTGCAAAATAATTTAGATAAGATATCTATATGGTGCGAAATGTGGCAATTTACCCTGAAGAAGGAAAAGTGCGAAGTTATTCACATGAGTACTAAAAGAAATCAGCTTAATTTCGATTACGCGATAAGTTCCACAAATCTGAAGGCTGTGAATTCAACGAAATACTTAGGGATTACAATTACAAATAACCTAAATTGGAACGATCACACAGATAATACTGTGGGTAGAACAAACTAAAGACTGCGATTCATTGGCAAAACACTTAGAAGGTGCAACAGGTCTACTAGAGAGACTGCTTACACCACCCTTGTCCGCCCTAAAAAATGGCTCTCAGCACTATGGGACTTAACGTCTGAGGTCATCAGTCCCCTAGAACTTAGAAGTACTTAAATGCTTCAAATGGCTCAGACCATTATGAGACTTAACTTCTGAGGTCATCAGTCGACTAGAACTTAGAACTAATTAAACCTAACTAACCTAAGGACATCACACACATCCATGCCCGAGGCAGGATTCGAACCTGCGACAGCAGCGGTCGCGCGGTTCCAGACTGAAGCACCTAGAACCGCGCGGCCACAACGACCGGCGCTTTGTCCGCCCTATTCTGGAGTGTTTCTGTGCGGTGTGTGATCCGCATCAGGCGGGACTGACGGATGACATCGAAAAACTACAAAGAAGGGCAGCTCGTTTTGTATTATCGCGAAATAGGGGAGATAGGGTCACAGACATGATACGTTAATTGAATTGGCAATCATTAAAGCAAAGGTGTTTTTCATTGCGACGGAATCTTCTCATGAAATTTCAATCATCAGTTTTCTCCTCCGCTTGCGAAAACATTCTGTTGGCACCCACCTACAGAGGGAGAAATGATCATCACGATAAAATAAATCAGGGCTCGCGCAGAAAAATTTAAGTGCTCGTTTTTCCCGCGTGCCGTTCGAGAGTGGAACTTTAGAGATACAGCTTGAAGGTGGTTCATTGAACCCTCTGCCAGGCACTTTATTGTGAATAGCAGAGCAATCAGGTAGATGTAGGTGTGGATGTAATCACGTAGATGTATATATGTTCGAATGCTGGCCTCGGTATAGATTTAGTCTGCATATACGCATCATAGTTTACTTTATTCATACAGTACATCTTGAAAATAATAAATTCAGGTGAACAGGTAGATCGCCTCTTTCTGGATTTCCAAAAGGTGTTCGACACTGTACTACACCATCATCTAGGCCGGCTGGGGTGGCCGAGCGGTTCTAGGCGCTATAGTCTGGAACCGCCGATCGCTACGGTCGCAGGTTCGAATGCTGCTTCGGGCATGGATGTGTGTGGAGTCCTTAGGTTAGTTAGGTTTAAGTAGTTCTAAGTTCTAGGGGACTGATGACCCCAGAAGTTAAGTCTCATAGTGCTCAGAGCCATTTGAACCATCATCTAGTAACCAAGATATCATATCGAGTATATTCGCAAATCTGTGATTATCTTGAGGAAAGTAAGGTCCGATTGGTAGTGATTTGGAAACCACATTGAAAGTCAACAGTTTGTGACACATTGCCGCTATTTCTCTACATAGTTTGAGACCGAGCGAGGTGGCGTTGTGGTTAGCACACTGGACTCGCATTAGGGAGGACGACTGTTCAATCCCGTCTGCGGCCATCCTGATTTAGGTTTTCCGTGATTTCCCTAAATCGCTTCAGGCAAATGCCGGGATGGTTCCTTTGAAATGGCACGGCCGATTTCCTTCCCCATCCTGCCCTCACCCGAGCTTGCGCTCCGTCTCTAATGACCTCGTTGTCGACGGGACGTTAAACATTAATCTCCTCCGCCTCCTCTCTACATAGTCGTCACTCCGACTTAGACATTTGTCGTAGCGTTTATAACACTATCGTCTGCTACTGCTACACCATAACCTTAAAGTAGGAGTCAGTTTGCAAAACAGAACTATTTTGTTATAGCAATTATGGTATAAAGCAACAGAGCTGTGTTACCCTCTGAGAGGAATTTTGTTATGTTGACCGTGTTGTTCCTAACGGAGGTGGCTTATCGGAAATGAAAGTCAGAATTACGTTAATATTTGAACAGTAACAAACGAAATTTTGTTTATCTGCACTGTTTAATGGATAAAGAAAACGGTCGCCAGCCTAACTAGGCAAGACAATGATTAACATTCTCGTTCAAGAAAATAGTTATTAGTAACTTTAATGGATGAACACAACCTATACTTCGCCACACGCGAGTGCAATGAACTCTGACACACTCATATGTTTACGGTAAGATTGAATCCAACAGTTGCAGCAGCACAAACTGTTTGCAAAATTATAACACGTACAGAAAAACACTATCACTTTCAGGGCTAACACAAACTGAGTGGTTTTTATACTGTTAATATGCACACAAGAGAGACAAACACTTAGTAGTCATGAACGTATAACGTTTCACACTGTAGCTTTCTCACTTTTACTACCGTGAGACATAAAATTAACATTTATGTAAGATACTGACTCACTTTCTGCGATATACAACAGGCAGTAATGTGATCCTTTACTAAGCAAAACTCTATATGCCTCAGTCTTAAGAACTTTTAATTTGAAGTTGGCTACAACACATTAATAAACAGTTTTAATAGGAAAATTATTTTCAGTAAGCATCTTTAACTCTAACTCACTCTCTTGCCACATTAACTTTAACTTTCACTTTACTATGTTCAAGAAGCATAAATTAGAAAACTGGGTTTTAACGTACTTTCAGTAAGGACACTCGGTAATCACTTTAGTTCAAACGGAGAGGACCCTGAGAGGTGTTATGATGAGGAGAAAAGTCAAGGTAGGTACATAAATTCAGATATAAATTACCTTATATTTCAGGACATTAGCATATCCATTAAGCTAATCCTTCACTGTACATCAATATAGTACTACGTTGCAATGATTGCGCAATGTGGTGGCAACTGCATGTTGGTAGGTGGAATTGCAGGCAGAATTGCTGGACTTTGTCATTTCTTGGTGGCGATGACAGATATAAATTCCAGAATAGTTCCAGCCATTTATCCATCCATCCGAGGCATTGGAAAGAAGCAGAAAAAGCCTCTCTCGAAACCAGCACTATGCAACTTTTACATGACAATGCACAAACTCGTAGCTCGTCTCCGACTGCTGACTCGTCCCCGACTGCCTATCAGTTCCACCTTTTCTACATAGGCCAACCACAATTTGCGCGCGCTACACAGTTCCGTTCCCGAGGGGAACCACTACACCTTTTATACACAAAATTACTAAGATTCCTAAGTGAGGATCAGCAGTTTACATAACAGTAAACAATCATTTTAAACAAAACCCTAACATTTGCACATATTGACATTTCTACCAAAAATTATTCACACAAAATTACAATCATATACAGTAAGTTTTGTTCCCTCCAAATGGGTCAAAGCATTTAAACGAGAGATATGCTACACAGCATACAATCAAATCATGACATCAAAGTTTTAACAAAGAAAGGAGTATACAGTTTTGTGCTATCTATTCAAACAAACACATCTACAGAAGCACAGCAATGTAACATTAAATGAAACAAAAGCAAAATAAATCAGTACAGCATTAGAGCTATGGTGTTACACGTTGTACCAACTTTCCAATACTCTTGTCATGGAAGGCACCTGTCAGTGCTTTCCGCTACATCTGCAGTTCGCTGCCTGTGTCAAAATATTGTCTACATGGCCAGCAGTTCATGTGAGCAGAGATGAACAACAGAGGGGATGACGTGCTGGCTGTATGGTGGGTGATCAAACGCTTCCTCATTGCCCCTGCAGTGTGCCACCAAGCGTTGTTACGAAGAAGGGAAGGTATGACAGGTACGTTACGTGGAGTTACATGAAATTAGGCGAAACGTCGCGGCGGGCACCCATACTTGGCGGAAGGCACTGTTGTCCTGTGTATATTTAGGTGCTCACTGTGTGCTCTGAATCGAAAAGAGCGACGTGACACGGTCGATGGGCGTACTAGAGACACTATCCAACACATCTGTGCAAAGCTTCATCGGATTCCCACAGTAGTTTCCATTTCGCGATCTATCGGGCCTTGATTTCCGATTAGCCTCACATTTTAGTAATCGAACCCAATATGTTTCACTGGATGGCAAATGTTCCACAGAAACGGAAGTAGTATCAGGTGCAATCGAGGGAGCGTAGTAAGACCTCTAATATCCTAAGTATAAGTAAACGATTTTATCAGACAGGATTGGCAGCACTGTGAGCACGTTCACTAACGATGCTTTTATTCACAGCGCCGCTGGACTATCATAAGAAACTTTAGACTTAGACCAAATTTCCAGTTGAGCAGGTCTATATAAACGTGTTTAACTGTATGATAATGGCTATAACAAAAGAAAAGAATCCAGTAGTATCTGACTACAAGGTTAGTGGTGAATATTGTAAACACATTACCCGTATAACGTTTCAGGTGTAATGCTGAGAACCTACACGGAAACGGAAAGCGAATGCGAGACTTGCAAAACATCAAGCCATTCCCGACCTAACACATTCAAGTAACGATCGATTAAAGTCATATTTAGACCGATCAATTTAATTTTAATTCGATTTACAAGTTTAAGAACAGCTATTGTAAGGGTCAAGTCACCTTTTAAACCTCTTCTTATGGATGGAGGTTACCGCTAAAACAACAGATTTCCTTTACATCGTTTATTTAATTTTTTTACGACAGTTCAAACTGACTTTTAAAACCGCAGAAAGCAACCGGTTTCTGAAATAACCGATTTTCATTTTTTTTCCTATTAAAACTAAACTCCGCCCGAACAGGCCATGAAGGCCCAGCAGTACAGACCGGCCGCCGTGTCATCCTCAGCCCACAGGCATCACTGGATGCGGATATGGAGGGTCATGTGCTCAGTACACCGCTCTCCCGGCCGTATGTCAGTTTCCGAGACCGGAGCCGCTACTTCTCAGTCAAGTAGCTCCTCATTTTGCTTCACAAGGGCTGAGTGTACCCCGCTTGCCAACAGCGCTGGGCCGTATGGTAACCCTTCCAAGCCCGACATCGCTTAACGTCGGCAGTCCAACGGGAACCGGTGTTACCACTGCGGCAAAATTTAAAAATCTGATCTCACTCAGTTCAAGATACATAGAATCAATATATTACATTAAACAGGCACGTAAAATAGACCTTAGTCCGTCTATCGTTCGCTGCTTTTCTCGAAAAGTGATAAGTGATTCAACACTACAAAAAAACACCAGTATTCTAATTGAGTCAATTGGTCCATTTGCAAGGGCTACAAGCAGATTAAGGCATATTATGTAGACGCATTCAGCAGACCAGGTACTTTATATTTTTATTGAATACTATTGCTGCTAAGTTTCTAATTTATTATTGTTACAATAATTCTCTTCCTCCTTTATTATTTCATAGGAATGGCAGTCAAATCTGTAATCGTGTAAGGCAAATTGAGCATTGCTATGGCACTGCTCTGCTTCACTGCTCCCTCACTTTGTAAAAATATCTCCAGACAACGGTTGGCGCCATTCAGCAATACAACGAATGTACGGCGACAACAGCGAGAAACTGCCATGTAGACCATGTTGGGGCAAGTCTTACACATTGCACGTACAGGCGTATCTTAAGCTACCACAGACGGCAACAGGAACGTTATTGTCTCAGCAAGGCTGCACCATTTCTTATACCATGTATTGGTTGCTCGTTTCTGTCGTCATTGTTACTAAAGTACCATTGATCAATTTTCCCAGTTTCTGTAAAAAAGACGGTGTTTCAAAACAATGCAAATTTACGATCAAAAGTTACACTTAAAAAAAAAGATTGATTTAAATACGAAAAATTTTAGCAGCGTTGCCACGGCTAACTCGGTTGTTATTAGAAAATAAAAACTGCCTTCTACAACCGAGACAAAAAAAATACCGAAAAATATCGGCTTTAACTGGTCGGTTTTTCCCATCCCTATCTCACCGGTATATTCTAATTACACTTCCGTGCGTACAATAGTGGATTTTTCGCCTGTGTCAGGAGAGATCTTGAGAATCCAGCGGAGAGGGGACGCTAGCCGATGTTATTCTCTGTGGAGCATGGTTGACTCCTGCCCACTGCTGGGAGATGTTGATGCAGCGGTACTCGGCAGGTATGCGGCCGTCCAGAATTGTTCCAGCCCAGGCGTCGAACTGGAGTCCGCAGTCGACTTTTGCCACATGTTCTACGAAACAGGACACAATACGATAGTACAGCAGAACGCTAAAAGTAGTGACCCATGGAGACTCGCCCAAGTAAATAAATACGTATTTTATCGGCTGGGCCCTTCCGTCAAAGTGCTTCCTGCAGAGGGCAGTGTACATTGGCAGTGAATTATCAAAAACCAGATGAAAAGAGGACTCATTCTAACAGATCGTTATCTGCCTGCCACTCGAAAAGCCGCTCAACAATTCACAAAATGTTCAAATGTGTGTGAAATCTTATGGGACTTAACTGCTGAGGTTATCAGTCCCTAAGCTTACACACTACTTAATCTAAATTATCCTAAGGACAAACACACACACCCATGCCCGAGGGAGAACTCGAACCTCCGCCGGGACTAGCCGCACAGACCATGCCTGCAGCGCCTTAGACCGCTCGGCTTATCAGGCGCGGAAACAATTCACACTCTGTGTTTTTCACCACTCGAGGGAAGTGTCATGACCAACAAACACCAAGGCCCGCAGGAATAGGAAATTTTTTCTCCATCCATATGCAAGAGAGAACCAACTAGAATGAGAGGTCAGGAACCGTTTTCTGAAAGTTTGTAGCCGGCCGAAGTGGCCGTGCGGTTAAAGGCGCTGCAGCCTGGAACCGCAAGACCGCTACGGTCGCAGGTTCGAATCCTGCCTCGGGCATGGATGTTTGTGATGTCCTTAGGTTAGTTAGGTTTAACTAGTTCTAAGTTCTAGGGGACTAATGACCTCAGCAGTTGAGTCCCATAGTGCTCAGAGCCATTTGAACCATTTTTTTTGAAAGTTTGTACGTGAAAGGACTGTGGGTTGGTAGAATAAAGAAATGAGAACATGAGGCCTTCTCAATAGTCCCAAATGTTTGGAACAGTGCAGACGAAAAGCTGAGCGGTTGGAAAATTACTTTTACACAGTTTTTGGCGGGAAGAAAACGGCAACATAACAATTACGCCACTGGCTAGAGCTGGTGGGAGATTTTTATAGAAGCAAAATCAGTGCTGAGTAGACATAGAAAACGCGGCTAGCGGACATACACATGCTTGCAGATCTTCTGAGTACGCACTAGGTGGCAGAGACACTTAGCTGCAGATAGATGTTCTGGACTTGGAGGCTGCTGACACTTGCAATTAGATTCCTCGTTGCTTATGAGGCAGCTTGAGTTGGTAGATAAGTTCCGGCCCTCTGCACCACCTGCAGTTTACTTGTCATCAGAGAATATCTGGTGGCATTGGCTGGTTAGAATGGAAATAAGTTAGTGGTTTTCTAGGACGTCAGTAAATTCACTCAGGCTCCTACTTGATGAGGTGGACATGCATAGTAGCAGTTTTAATTTCATTTCTCGTTTCGTTACAATCGAATAATCACTGTTGTCCACATGCTGATTTATGATGTTAGGGCTTGATTATTACCGACTTCATTACTTGTCAGATAACTTTCCCAAATTTATCTGTGTTTGCTGCAATTTTGTCATATGATGACGTGATGGAGACCGTGGCTGTTGTTTGAAGACAAATGTTGATGGTGTTAGGACAGCAACCAGCCACAACTTTACTTTCAGTTCCTTTATTCAAAGGTTACCGTTACCGGTTTCGAATCGTTGTGATTCATCCTCAGACGTTTTACACGCTTTCTTTATGACATGTGGTGTGTTTTTTACAGATTAATTGTCGTGAACCACTCAAAACCGACGTTTCACGACAATTAATCTGTAAAAAACACACCACATGTCATAAATAAAGCGTGTAAAATGTCTGAGGATGAATCACAACGATTCGAAACCGGTAACGGTACCCTTTGAATAAAGGAACTGAAAGTAAATTTGTTGCTGGTTGGTGTCCTAATACCATCTGTGTTTATCGTAACTTACTATCATGCATGAGTTAGCCGCTCTTTACGTGTGTTCAGCTAAATTATATGCAATATGTCTTTTATTAATCTGTGTACACTGAATCCTTTATATTGTAATTGGGTTCACTTTGACCAAGTCTTTGAGGTTACATTTAGCGAAACCCCTTCATGCAGTTCATTAACACTGCATTACGGAAATGACAGTACCCTTGACTGAGTACTACAGCCACCCTTTTTCTTAATATCATTATTTAAAAATCGTAGCGCAACATTTTAAATTATCTGAATTCTGTGCCTCTCCATCAGCAGTCCAACTGATGAAAATCATTGCATCACTCCAGAAGAAAGGGTCAGCTCGATTAACAATTCGCATACTGACTCTTTTGGAGGTTTCTGGGAGAAAGCAATGGCTCTGTAAAAGAAATGCAAAAGAGACGCTAGTCCCATCACTTCTTAAATATTTCTTCAATGTTTTAGAGTCCTCGTCAAGAAGGCGTCAAAACAGATACCCAGAAAATTCAAAGACGCCCATATAGACCTTATGAAAGTCTAACAGCAATGCACTGAGTAGCTTAAACGGAAATCATTTGAAGAAAAACGAGGTAGTAATTGCGAAAGCCTGTTCGAATAATTTAGAGAAGCTGTATTGTAAGAAAACTGTGCTATCACTGTACTGTCACCAACGCATGTCTTGCATATCGATCACCTGAATAAATTGATTGAGGTCAATCCGCGTAGAGAGCCATACAGACATACTTGCGCTCAGCACGCTGATTTGACAACAGTGGTAAGAAGTATCTTTCACTGTGTACTTTAAGGAGGTTCGCGGGGTATACAGCTTGGTCAGAAATAGTCTGTAAAGCTTGTAAGAGTCGTACAGGGGAAGCTGTGGTGAGAAATAATTGTTAAGAAAAGAATTCTATACGTTGCTCCGTTTCCGAGTTATTTAGCACTGAAGTTAGCCAATCAGATCTTTGCACGGGCAAATCCAAGCAGTTGCATGCGCTAAAACGCGGTAATGGACAAACATCTGTGGATCCTTCAGTTACCATTTGCTGAAATGCTCACTACCAGTGAGTGTGCCTTTTCCGGAAGTGATATATTTAGGCCAGGGGAATACAAGCTACGTTTGTTCGGTTTGAGGAAATCAAACGAGGAGCGCGACTGGCAGATTGCTTGAAACTGCCCGCTTGACGACCTGATTGGCTAACTTCATTGCTAAATAACTCGGAAAGTGCGAAACGTATTGAGTAGTTTTCTAAACAGTTATTTCTCAACTTTGTTTTCCCTGGAACGCTCTTAAACGCCTTTCAGGCTGGTTCTGATCACTTTTGACACTGAGGTGACAAAAGTCATCGGGTACCTCCTAACATCATGTCGGACATCCTTTGCCCGGCATGGACTCAACAAGATATTGAAAGTCCACTGCCGAAATACTGAGCTATGCTGCCTTTATAGTCGTCCATAGTTTCGAAAGTGTTGCCGGTGCAGAATATTGTGCACGAACTAACCTCGTGATAATGTCCCATAAGTATTCGATTCGATTCATGTCAGGAGATCTGCGTGGTCAAACCTGTCGCTAACAGTTGTGGCCGGGTGGCATGGAGCATCGCTGTCCATGAATGGCTTCAGTGGCTACAAATACTCTCCAAGTGTTCGAACTTAAACATTATCAGTCAATGGTCGATTCAGTTCGACCAGAGAACCCAGTAGATTACATGTAAACACGGCCAACACCATTGCGGAGCCACCACCAACTTGCACAGTGCCTTATTGACAACCTGGCTCCATGACTTCGTGGAGTCTACGCCACACTCGACCCCACCACCAGCTCTTACCAGCTGAAATCTGTACTTATCTGAGCAGGCCACGTTTCTCCAGTCGTCTAGGGTCCAACCGATTTAGTCATGAGCCCAGGAGAGGCACTGCAGGCAATAGAGTGCTGTTAGCAAAGGCACTCGCGCCGGTCGTCTGCTGTCATAGCCCATTAACGCTTAATTGCCTAATGGATACGTTCGTCTTACTTCCCACATTTATTTCTGCGGATATTTCACGAAGTGTTGCTTGTCTGTTAGCACTGGCAACAGTACGCAAACGCCGCTCTCGGTCGTTAAGTGAAGGCCGTCGACCAGTTTGTTGTCCATGACGAGAGGTAACGCACATACTTGACACTGTGTATCTCGAAATATTGAATCCCCCAACGATTTCCTAAATCCAACGTCCCATTCGTCTAGCTCCAACTACCATACCTCGTTCGAAGTCCGTGAATTCCAGTACGGCCACGTCGGAAACCTTTCCACATGGTTCACCAGTGTAAAAAAGACAGCTCCGCCGATTCACTGTCCTTCTATATCTTGTGTACGCGATACTTCCGCCATTTCTATCGCTATCTGATAGCTTTTGTTGCTTCATTCTATACGTCGATGTAGATGGTCTACTGGTCTGATTATCACTGCACATCTTCTACAACTTCGGAAACACATTTCACGTACTGCACTATTTTTTACTTTACTGTGTTTCCATCTACTGTTCCTTGTAATCGCTTAATTTCTCAGCATATGTCCCATTAACTCGTCCTTTCTAGATATGTATGTCTGCATCCGTATTTCACAAGCCAATGCAATGTGTGGCGGAAATTACGTGGTATGTTACTAGGGTTGTCAGGTGTCCAGGTGTAGCTGTTCAATAATCGTATCCGGCCTTATATATACAAGTGCAGCGAGTCCGGATTCTGTTAGGCGTTTTAGCGATGGGTTAGAGAACGCACGACTGTGGCCCATTTCAAACTAACGACGTAAATCCGAGAAATAATTATGTGGAGGTAACCCATAAGGATATACTGCACAGGTATGTTAGCCAAAGCCACTCTTTTGTCTGTAACCTATGGTTTTCTTTGTAACCTGAACGGGGGAAACACAGTACGAATGAGTACTTAGTTGCTTTTATAACTGCCAAATTACAAGACTATTTACTGATTTTTCTTTGTAATTTTAAGCACCTTCATGGCTGCTGTCACAGAAAATTGGCTGATTATTAACAAACAACTGAAATCACCCAGTTGACTCGAATTCTGTTTAAAATAATTAGTACGGATATTGAGAACAATACGTCCGTTTTGATACAACGCTACTCCCGGCTATCTGTTTCTAGACTACGCAACCCTATAACATACAATCTTTCACTCTGTCGGCTCAAATGGTTCAAATGGTTCAAATGGCTCTAAGCACTATGGGACTGAACATCTGACGTAATCGGTCCCCTAGTACTTAGAACTTAAACCTAACTAACCTAAGGACATCACCCACATCCATGCCCGAGGCAGGATTCGAACCTGAACCCGTAGCAGCAGCGCGGTTCTGGACTGAAGCGCCTAGAACCGCTCGTCCACAGCGGCCGCCTCACCTTGTCCGCCTCCTAACTGCCCGTCAACCAGTTATATCCGCTGTTGTTGCACGGGAAGCAATATGTTTGATATCCCTACTTAAACTCCCGCAATTTATTTGATTTTACACTCGTGTTGATTTCGGCAGACACAAGTTGCGGGAAGTAATATGTTTCTTGAGTCGTTTTGGCAGTGTGAGGTCTCGAGGACTACATATCATCATTGGCCGCGGTTGACAGTGCCTTTCTTGTGGCATTTCTCATTGGAGTCTACTAAATGTTTCTCTTACTGTCTCGATCTCCTAACAAATCAGTGACGAGTCACACGACTCTAAAGTGAAACACCAAGCGAGATCACGCCAGTGATTACTGGACCGCCATTCCAGAAAATCGATGTTCATATCGCCTCTGAAGTTTGGTACTCATTACGTTCTGATGATCGTAATTTCATGCACCTAGGAACAAGCGGCTGTATCTGTACTGTGCAATACACTGAAGAGTCTGTGGCGATTGGTATTCCAATACAAAGTTTGTTCAAAAATACAATGCCCAAAATGACAAATTGGTTGAAATGGCTCTGAGAACAATGGGACTTTGTAACCTCCCCCCCACTTATCGACCTTAATGACAGTGAAAAATTAAACCGCGTGTACCTAATGGAAATTTGGGAAAGCAATCGTCACCGAAGTTAATCTGTCGGTAAAGAGGGAGGAAAGGGTTACATCTAAATGAAAGGAAAAATGCAAATGAAACTGGTGGAAATTAATTTTGAAAAGGGGTAAAGTTAATAAAGAAAGTAAATGTGCGGCCGTTACGTTAACAATTAACTAGCGGTAATTAGATATTTGGGATTTGGGGGAAATCACGGTCGCCAGTCCTAAGGACAATTACTATACTAACTGAAAAAGAAAGGTTATTACACATATAATTAGCACTAGAAGCGTGGCAACTGAAGGTTGACACGTGTAGTGTGAAAACTGAAAGTTTGTCAGAAGTAATAAATTTCGCTACACTCTGACTTAATTTAGCAAAAGAATTAATAAAACCGGAAAATCGAAAGTTAATTTAGTGACTGAAGTTAATAGTGAGCTTTCTTTCTGAAGCACATCGAAATCCAGTAAAATACGGTTAGTCTTGGACTACCTCAACAATCATTTCAAAAGCAACTTGACTCTACGCAATTTAGAAACAAGAGATTTAACTTTTAACTTGAATTAAATGATTCTGAACAATTAACAATAGTAAAATTTAGTACGTACCAAGCTGAGTTGCAGTCACAGGTAAGCTAAAATATGCTAACAAAACTCGCACTCTTAATTTGTGCTCGTGTAATCTAAATATTGTAGCCAGCTATGAATACTTTAACTGAACTTTGAAATTAAAGCAGTGAAATCTAATTATATTATTTTAATGCTGGCGTTTGAATTTCAACGACACCCGGGTTCATTTCGGAAAAGGAAGGGACCCTGCTTGGCAATGCAATTGGGACAATGAGCAACAAAGGTTCATGCTAAGTTGCTGTAATTTTGCGAGGCAAATGGAACAATTTTAAAAGCTGAGGTCTGCCATACAGTTCTGAAACTTTACGTGCTTTTAGTCTTCCTTGTTGGTTGATTGAAGGTTTGAAGCCGTCGATCGAGGAGGTGGCGACAGTCACTCATTGTCGGCCGTCGCTGTTGCAGAAGCTGTATGTTGGCGCGCCTTCTTCTCAACACGGTCACCAGACGAAACGGGCTCTTGATGTGCGCCAGCTAATGCTTCCCGTCCGCGACACCATGTCAGAAACTATCATCGCAAGTCGAGCGCAATTACATGCTGCCAACCCCGAAAGCGCGGCAACTCGCGGGAGCTACACACAACACACCTGCTCCACTCGCTACTCCAGCCAGACTCTCCTTCGCTGCCCGCGCTCCACGCGGCAGAGTTAACACTACCAAAGATCCTACACACTTTGATTCTTCACACGACCTATCGATGTAATCGTTCGATAGCAGTTTTCCCTAGGCAAGACCCAGCGTAAAAATACAAATAATATTTACGAAACAAACCAATTATACATCGACATAAATGCATATATATATATATATATATATATATATATATATATATATATATATATATATACAAATAGTAAAACAATTACAATATGTAAAGACACAGAAATGTCATATATTCAGGTAACAAAAATAGAAAAAAATTATAGTACAATAGATGGAAATAGGAGGATATGCATTTCCGGCGTTACAACTTAACGTCTGAGGTCATCAGTCCTCTAGAACTTAGAACTACTTAAACGTAACTAACCTAAGGACATCACACAGATCCATGCCCGAGGCAGGATTCGAAGCTGCGACAGTAGCGGTCGTGCGGTTCCAGACTGTAGCGCCTAGAACCGCTCGGCCACCCCAACCGGCCCCAAAATGACAGATATGATGATGGATAAAGCAGTACATACACTCGAACATAAAAAATAATCGATGGATGTGACATCCATGTACAGGCAAACACGTTAATACAATTTCAGAAAAATTGGATGATTCATTCAAGAGAAAGTGCGTCAATAACGACATGTCCACCTCTGGCCCTCATGCAAGCAGTTATTCGGCTTGGCATTGATTGCCACAGTTGCTAAATGTCCTCCTGAGGAATATCGTGCCAAATTATGACCAACTGTCGTGTTAGATCTTCCAGATCCTCGAGACGGATGGAGGGCCCTTTCCATAATGGTCCAAACGTTAACCGGAAAGAGATTGGGCTACCTTGATGGCCGGCCTGGCAGCTCATTGACTGCAGCAGAATTGTCTTCATTGATGAGTCCTGTTTCAGTCTGCGTCCAGAAGATCAGCGAAGACGTGTCTGGCAACCTCCTGGACGGCGGTGGGATACCAGGCTGATTGTCGCCCGCCAAACAGCACGAAACCAATAGTGATGATCGGGGGTGCTATTTCATTTCGTAGATGATCCAGTTTGATTGTCTTCCGCAGCACTCTCACAGCACAGGGGTACGGCGACGCCCAGTTTTACAAGGCAGCCCGCGCTTACATTTTAGTGAGATAATGCCCGCACACACACGACGACACATTGCATGTCTTCGTGCTTGCCAAACGCTGCCTTGGCCCAGGAAGGTCGACGAATCTCTCAAAAATCCAGGACGTTTAAAGCATTATGGTCAGGGCTCCGCAGCTCGGAATTTTGACGATTTAATGCGCCAATTGGACAGAATTTGGTACATTATCCATCAGGAGGACATCCAGCAACTGTATCAATCGATGCCGAGCATAAGGGCCAGATGTGAGCCAAAGGATCACTCATTTACTCAGTTTGTAAACCCTTCTGTTGAATAAATCATCCAATTTTTCTGAAGAAATCGTTTGTCCCTCTGTACAAGTACATCACCTATACCGATTTCCGTCCCATTCGGATAATTTCTACATGGTGTATTTTGTTAAGAACTAGGTTCCCGTCTTGAAGTTTTTTTATATGTTGTTCTATATTCAATCTCTTGCTTATTTACACAAAGTAGTAGCAGTTACTACCGCCGTTTTCCGAGCAAATTGTGTTTAACTTTTCTTGTCAGTCTCGTTGGATTTATTCTTTAGATGTGGTCGCAGAACTTAAACCATTCCCTGATGTCCTCTGTATTTTTCAATGTTCCTACATTTCTTCTACTCGTATTTCCTATTATCTTCCTCAGAGCGTTTCTACTGTACTGGTGCATAAATTCGAAGCGTTTTTGTTTTACATATCGGTATACCATTTACTATGGGTTTATTTACCGATTGTCATTGTTATTCGTAGTTCACTGCGGCTATTTGAGTTTAGAATTGTCATTTGGAGATAGAGAGTGGAGCTGTCGACGCTAGGAAATGGAGTGGCAAGTGGAGAATTCGGAACATCTCTGACGTAGTCTTCTGTTTCGGTTCAATAGAGGGACGACACCAGGGGACACAGCCGCAGCCAGAATTGGAATTAAAATTTTTAGGAACATTGTTCCAAGAAACAGCGACCTTATAATACTATAATGTATTTACACTACTGGCCATTAAAATTGCTACACCATGAAAAATGCAAATGATAAACGGGTATTCATTGGACAAATACATGGCGTGTACAGGTACAGCTGCCCATGCAGCTTCAACACGGTACCACAGTTCAACAAGAGTAGTGACTGGCGTACTGTGACGAGCCAGTTGTGCGGCCACCATTGATCAGACGTTTTCAATTGGTTAGAGCTGGGGAATGTGCTGGCCAGGGCAGCAGTCGAACATTTTCTGTATCCAGAAAGGTCCGTACAGGACCTGCATCATGGGATCTTGCAGTATCCTGCTGAAATGTAGGGTTTCGCAGGGATAGAATGAAGGGTGGAGCCACGGGTCGTAACACATCTGAAATGTAACGTCCACTGTTCAAAGTGCTGTCAATGCGAACAAGAGGTGACCGAGACGTGTAACCAATGGCACGCCGTACCATCACGCCGGTGATACGCCAGTATGGTGATGACGAATACAGGCTTCCAATGTGCGTTCACCGCGATGTCGCCAAACACGCATGCGACCATCATGATGATGTAGCCAGAACCTGGATTCATCCGAAAAAATAACGTTTTGCCTTTCGTGCACCCAGGTTCGTCAGTGAGTACACGACTGCAGGCGCTCCTGTCTGTGATGCAGCGTCAAGGGTAACCGCAGCCGTGGTCTCCGAGCTGATAGTCCATGCTGCTGCAAACGTCGTCGAACTGTTCGTGCAGATGGTTGTTGTCTTGCAAAAGTCCCCATCTGTTGACTCAGGGATCGAGAAGCGGCTGCACGATCCGTTACAGCCATGCGCATAAGATGCCTGTTATCTCGACTGCTAGTGATACGAGGCCGCTGGGATCCACCACGGCGTTCCGTATTACTCTCCTGAACTCACCGGTTCCATATTCTGCTAACAGTCATTGGATCTCGACAAACGCGAGCAGCAATGTCGCGATACGATAAACCGCAATCACGATAGTCTACAATCCGACCTTTATCAAAGTCGGAAACGTGATGGTACGCATTTGTCCTCCTTACACGAGGCATCACAACAACGTTTCACCAGTCAACACCGGTCAACTGCTGTTTGTGTATGAGAAGTCGGTTGGAAACTTTCCTCATGTCAGCACGTTGTAGGTGTCGCCGCTGGCGCCAGCCTTGTGTGAATGCTCTGAGAAGCTAATCATTTGCATATCACAGCATCTTCTTCCTGTCGGTTAAATTTCGCGTCTGTAGCACGTCATCATCTTCGTGTAGCAATTTTAATGGGCAGTAGTGTATTCTTTTTCATGATTTCTTAAGGTGCTTTTATTGACTGTAAATGTAATGTTTCTCATCCATATTTGTATCTTGGTATCATTAATGTCTTACAGCGATAAACATTTCCAGGTAAGAAAGTATTCCTCTCAAACTGAAAATAATTTACACCCTAAAGAAACACTAAATAAAAATTTTTATAACTACCCGGGGCCGTTAGCACCTCTGCTTCTCAACACCTCGTGAACAACACAGATGAGAGGAGCTCATTCAGTAACCACCTGCCCAGTGGATTCATCATAATAACGCTCGCTGACCGGTGAAGTACGGCGCCGCCACCTGCCGCGGCAGCGGTGGCCGCACGGCGGGCCGCCGGTCTGTTCATCATTCATGAGTGTGCGCTCAACATTTGGCGGCGAGTCGGGATGAATATTCAGGCGATACAACGGCACTTCGCGTCCCGGCCGCCACGCTGTCTGGGCCAGCGGACCGCCGCTATCGATTCCACTCCCTCCGCCTGCCCGCGTCGCGCAGACCCGACCCGCCGGACAAATTCGCCCGTTAATTATTGTGGCCACGCCAGCCGCTGCTGCACCTGTTCCGGCCGTTGACCCGCTTGTCTGTCGTTACACTGGTCTTGTCAAGCTGCCCTACATCTTCATTAAAATCGTGTTCACGTCCGACACAGCAATGGGTGCCCGGGTCCAAATCACTGATTGCTGCTCATTTGACTCGACTAATACATAGACGGATAAAAGCCGCAGCACCAAAAAGACGTGTGACATAACGGAAGTTGGTAGACGTATTTCTACATGTAAAACAAGAATTCCAGTTTCGCACCTGTTGTATAAGAGCGCCACTATGAGAACGCAAATCAGGTTTGCTTTTTTTTTTCTTTTTTTTTCTTATGGTTTTAGGGCGCAAAACTGCTACGGTCATTAGCGCCCGGTCTGTCACTTAGGAAAAGCTAAAAAAACGAAACTGAAAACCAGCAGCAATGGGAGCAAAACTCAAAAAAGTGGGGAAACCAAAAACAGAAGGAAAATTTAAAAAACCACTATAGAAGGGGGGTTGTTTGTCCCCAAAAAGAGCTTCAAATTACTGACGTCATCTCACTGGCACTAATGAACTCGAGAACGCGACCGGCTGATCGCATGTCATCTGCTAAAATGGAAGATATATCAGGCGACAGCTGTAGACGGGCGCGTATCGGAGTAAAATAGGGGCACTCAAGTAAAAGGTGTCTCACCGTCCACAGTTGAGAGCAGTGGAGACAGAGTGGGGGAGGATCGCCGGTTAAAAGATGTCGATTGCTAAAAAGACAGTGCCCTATCCGGAGTCTAGTTAAAATTACCTCCTCCCGACGACGAGTTCGGGAGGAAGAGTATCAAGCACAGGGAAGAGCTTTCACATCCCGCAATTTATTACTGGTAAGTGTCGAACAATGTGCGTGCCATAAAAGAGCAACACGACGACATAAAACACTCCGTAGATCGGCGAAGGGAATCGTGCGAATAGCTGGCCGAAGAAGAGAGACTGCAGCCTTGGCCGCTATATCGCCCGCCTCATTTCGACAGATACCAACATGTCCTGGGATCCAGAGGAACGCCACAGGTTTGCTTTAAACACGCGCTGTAACGGTGGTGAGCTTTACTTAAATATGCGACTGTGGTGTGGCGATTGCACACTCTAACCTTTAATACCAGTAACACAACCAGTTTGTAGTTGCAACACTTGCAGGAACAATTGGCAGGAATATAGGGCTACTGTACGTGTTTGCTGGCAGCGTCGATTACGAGAATGTACGTTCACAAGAAGACCGTGTCCTGACGGCGATGTGGTGTTCAGCTTATGACTCTGGCCCATTATACTGCTTCTGCATCAGCAATCTGAGCGCAGTGGGCACCCACTGACAGAAAGATCTGTTACAAGTCAGTTACTTCAGGGATAGCTCTTAGCCAAGAGACCCTCTAGCATACGTAAACGAAGTTTTCTGCTTCAGAGGTGTCGAGGAGAGCTCATTGGAGGGAAGGGTGGAGGTCTGTTGCGTTTTCTAGTGGGAGCTGGTTCTGCCTCGGTGCCTGTGTTGGCCAGTTGAGCGCCTGCAATGAACCTCTCTGCGTGCTAACTCACTGGACCCCCGCGTCCAGCCATCCTGATTTAGGTGTTCCGTGATTTCCCTGAATCGCTCCAGGAAAATGCCGGAACGGTTCCTTTGAAAGGGTATGGCCAACTTTCTTCGCCGTCCTTCCCTAATCCGATGAGACCGATGACCTCTCTGTCTGGTCTCCTCCCCCACACAACCCAACCCACACTGGACCTCGATTTGGAATTATGGTCTAGGGTGCTACTTCTTATGACAGCAGGAGCATTCTCGTGGTTATTCCACGCACCTTGGCTGCAAATCTATTGATTAAGTTCGTGATTCGACTTGTTGTGCTGCCATTCATGAATATCATTTCAGGAGGTATTTTCCAACAGGATAACGCTCGCCCACAAACCGTTTTTAACCCGGCATACTCTGCACAGCGTCAACATGTTCCCTTGGCCTACTCGATTATCAGATCTGTCTCCAGTCGAGTCGATATGGGTTATCATAGGACGACAACCCCAGCATCATCCATTAACAGCATTAACCGTCCCTGTACTGACCGATCAGATGCAACAGGCATGAAACTAAATCCCACAAACTAACATCCGGCACACGCAGAACACAATGCATTCATGTTTGTATGCTTGCATCCAAAATTGTCAGTTACATCGATTATTAATGTACCAAAATTTCTGATTTGCAATGGCTTACCTCGAGCTTATTTTATCCCCTGATCTTGCAATGTTAATCACTCTCGTATGTTACCTAGGCAAAAGTATTTTCATTACTCTACATTTTTGTTGTTGTTGTGATCTTTCCCCTTCAGAGTACTATAAATTTTAACTTTTATAAAAAATGGTTCAAATGGCTCTGAGCACTATGGGACTTAACATCTCAGGTCAGTCCCCTAGAACTTAGAGCTACTTAAACGTAACTAACCTAAGGACATCACACACATCCATACCCGAGGCAGGATTCGAACCTGCGACCGTAGCGGTCGCGTGGTTCCAGGCCGAAGCGCCTAGAACCGCTCGACCACACCGCCCGACTAACTTTTACATTATGAAACAAAAATACAAAGAGCGAAGAAAATGCAAACACTAACAAATAATGTTACCTATCTTAAAAGACATCTACTATCATTATCTACAAAGTTGACAGTCATGTTTAGAAAAAAAATTGTCATAGTGTGATTGTATGTTAACAAGAAGAAAGCATCAAAAAGTATTCAATGAACTGGATGCTGGAACAAGTGAGCAGTAAGTTGCATGCTGTGAACTTGTTTTTAAAATTGAAAGTGGAAAGTTGCTGATGATTCTCTAAAGCCCATAGGCACTACACACTGAAGTGACAAGGTCATGGAACACTTCCTAATTTCGTATCAGATGTCCTTTTTAGCGGCTTAGTGCAACAACTCGAAGTGGCATGGCTTTACCAAGTGTTGCCGATGAGTAAATTGTGCAGATAATTCGCTTGAACTGTCCAGAAATTTCTTGAAACAGAACGTGATCATTAGTGGCCCGGTGGCATGACATCGTTGTTTCGGAACGTGAAGTCCATGAATGGCTGCAAATGGTCTCCTAGTAGCCTTAGCCGAACGTAACCATTTCCAGTCAATGATTGGCTCATTTAGCCCAGAAGACCCAGTCTATTCCATGTAAACCCAGACCACACTACGAGGTGCGGCTAGAAAAAAACCGGACTGATGCTGGAAAAAACATTTATTTACAATTATTTACAATTTCATGTTATCTACTTCAATGTACTCTCCTCCTCGGTCTCTACACCGCTCCATACGAATTTTCCACTGTTCATAGCAATGCTGCAGATCATTTTCGGTAAGTCCATACATTACTTCCGCCGCTTTTTCTTTTACTGCTTCAACAGTCTCAAATCTAGTTCCTTTCAAAGCTGACTTGACTTTAGGGAAAAGAAAAAAGTCACAGGGGGCCAAATCAGTTGAGTAGGGTGGATGATCTAAGATGGGAATGTTGTGTTTTGCCAAAAACGTCTTCACTGACAACGCACTGTGAGCTGGGGCATTGTCTTGGTGAAGGATCCATGACTTTTTTCTCCACAAATCGTTCCGCTTTCTCCGTACTCGCTCACGTAGGGTAGCCAGGACGCTAATGTAGTAATGCTGATTCACTGTTTGCCCCTCTGGTACCCAATCAATGTGCACAATCCCTTTGATGTCAAAAAAAACAATCATCATTGCCTTGAATTTCGATTTTGACATTCGTGCTTTTTTTTTTGTCGTGGACAACCAGGAGTTTTCCAATGCATCGATTGGCGTTTAGTTTCGGGATCGTAAGTAAAAAACCACGATTCATCGCAAGTAATAACATTTTGTAAGAAGGTGGGATCACTTTCAATGTTTTCCAGGATGTCAGAACAAATCATTCTTCGGCGTTCCTTCTGTTCAATTGTGAGACACTTTGGAACCATTTTTGAACACACTTTGTTCATGTTGAAACTTTCATGAAGAATCTGCCTAATACTTTCCTTGTCAACTCCTGTTAACTCAGACACTGCTCTGATTGTTAAACGGCGATCTTGTCGAACAAGTTTACCGATTTTTTCAATGTTTGCATCAGTTTTTGCTGACAATGGTCTGCCAGTGCGAGTGTCATTTCTGGTGTCTTCGCGGCCATCTTTAAATCGTTTAAACCACTCAAACACTTGTGTTCGCGATAAACAATCATCGCCGTACACTTGTTGTAACATTACAAACGTTTCACTTGCAGATTTTCCTAGTTTGAAACAAAATTTGATGTTAACACGCTGTTCTTTCTGTACACTCAACATTTTCCGACGCACAGACAAAACGTCAACTACTTAAAACAGACGCCACGGGCAGACTGAGTGCAGGAGGCTGATGAAACTCGAGCAGTAGGCGGAGCGAGAGTCACGTGACAGGCCACGAGACTTTCAGCCTTATTGCATTCGTTTTATTGTTTCACCAGTACTAGTCCGGTTTTTTTCTAGCCACACCTCGTATTACTGAGTCGCCACCAAATTGCAAAATGCCTTGTCGACAACTTGGATCCATGGCTTCGTGGGGCTCATGCCACATTCGAACCGTACAAGGGGCACTTACCAACTGAAACTGGGACTCATCTGACCTGGCCACGGTTTTTCCTGTCGTGTAAGGTCCAATCTATATGGTCCCGACTGCAGTATAGGCACTGTAGGCGATGTCGTGCTGTTAGAAAAGGCACACGCGTCGATCGTCTGCTGCCATAGCTCATTAACGCCAAATTCCCCTCCACTGTCCCAATGGATACGTTCGTCGTACGCCTCATACTGATTTCTACGGTTATTTCACTGAGTGTTGCTTCTCTATTAGCACTAACAACTCTCCTTCATAAACTGACCGCCGTCGGCCACTGCGTTGCAGGGCCGAGAGGTTAGATAGTTGTACCATCACATACCCAAGTCATAAAAGGGCAGTGCATTGCCGGAGCTGTCATTTGTAGTGATTCATGTGAAAAGGTTTCCGACATAATTATGGCTGCAAGACGGAAATTAACAGAACTAGACGCACAGAACATTCCACTTCGGAAATCGTTAGTCACTTCAAAGGATCGATGACTTGGGAAAAAAACACTGATAATGGTTCTAAGTCTTCCAGGAGGAAGACCTTGACAAATTCAAACTGTGTGCCGGACTGAGACTAGAAGTGCGTGGGTGATGCTCTTACCGACTCAGCTGTTCAAGCACGACAGACGACTCGCCGTCACAGCTTAATTTAATTCTGCCTGTACCTTTCTCCAACTGACAGTTCTTCTTCATACGTTGCAAAACTAGCACTCCTGGAACAAAATGAGGAATGATTTTACCGCACGCTATAGGACTGTTTTCAAAATTATCACATTTTTAAATTCTGCGATGGGATCCATAACATCTTTGGTTGCCTGGTAGCAGTTATTGTAAAGATAGTTTGTAACGGAAAAAATGAAATACACTCCTGGAAATGGAAAAAAGAACACATTGACACCGGTGTGTCAGACCCACCATACTTGCTCCGGACACTGCGAGAGGGCTGTACAAGCAATGATCACACGCACGGCACAGCGGACACACCAGGAACCGCGGTGTTGGCCGTCGAATGGCGCTAGCTGCGCAGCATTTGTGCACCGCCGCCGTCAGTGTCAGCCAGTTTGCCGTGGAATACGGAGCTCCATCGCAGTCTTTAACACTGGTAGCATGCCGCGACAGCGCGGACGTGAACCGTATGTGCAGTTGACGGACTTTGAGCGAGGGCGAATAGTGGGCATGCGGGAGGTCGGGTGGACGTACCGCCGAATTGTTCAACACGTGGGGCGTGAGGTCTCCACAGTACATCGATGTTGTCGCCAGTGGTCGGCGGAAGGTGCACGTGCCCGTCGACCTGGGACCGGACCGCAGCGACGCACGGATGCACGCCAAGACCGTAGGATCCTACGCAGTGCCGTAGGGGACAGCACCGCCACTTCCCAGCAAATTAGGGACACTGTTGCTCCTGGGGTATCGGCGAGGACCATTCGCAACCGTCTCCATGAAGCTGGGCTACGGTCCCGCACACCGTTAGGCCGTCTTCCGCTCACGCCCCAACATCGTGCAGCTCGCCTCCAGTGGTGTCGCGACAGGCGTGAATGGAGGGACGAATGGAGACGTGTCGTCTTCAGCGATGAGAGTCGCTTCTGCCTTGGTGCCAATGATGGTCGTATGCGTGTTTGGCGCCGTGCTGGTGAGCGCCACAATCAGGACTGCATACGACCGAGGCACACAGGGCCAACACCCGGCATCATGGTGTGGGGAGCGATCTCCTACACTGGCCGTACACAACTGGTGATCGTCGAGGGGACACTGAATAGTGCACGGTACATCCAAACCGTCATCGAACCCATCGTTCTACCATTCCTAGACCGGCAAGGGAACTTGCTGTTCCAACAGGACAATGCACGTCCGCATGTATCCCGTGCCACCCAACGTGCTCTAGAAGGTGTAAGTCAACTACCCTGGCCAGCAAGATCTCCGGATCTGTCCCCCATTGAGCATGTTTGGGACTGGATGAAGCGTCGTCTCACGCGGTCTGCACGTCCAGCACGAACGCTGGTCCAACTGAGGCGCCAGGTGGAAATGGCATGGCAAGCCGTTCCACAGGAGTACATCCAGCATCTCTACGATCGTCTCCATGGGAGAATAGCAGCCTGCATTGCTGCGAAAGGTGGATATACACTGTACTAGTGCCGACATTGTGCATGCTCTGTTGCCTGTGTCTATGTGCCCGTGGTTCTGTCAGTGTGATCATGTGATGTATCTGACCCCAGGAATGTGTCAATAAAGTTTCCCCTTCCTGGGACAATGAAGTCACGGTGTTCTTATTTCAATTTCCAGGAGTGTATGTTTCGATCAGAGTCTTTTACATGTGTAGTGAGAAAGATGGATGTAAATAGGATCTTACAAACATATCTTGGGGTATTATCTAGAAACGGTGTCAGTCATATTTTTGCTTACACATAGTGTCTGAGTTATGCCTATAAACGTTGCCTGTATATACGCTTTCTGAACAAAAATAGGACAGCTATTAGCTGGCATTGATATGGGGTGTGTGCACACTTCACCCTTATTCTCGTTTGATTTCTGGTGAAGACACGTCCAGTGTGGCTGCAGTATGTCCTCGTGGTATTAAATCTCCATAAATGTTTCTCAGTTTAGCCAACAGTCCATCGAAAGTACTATAGGCAATGTACAGTACAAATGGTCTTTCCTTTCTGGATCAACTAAGAGAATCGGCGCGTAGATTTCCTTCTACTTCTTCTCTGCAGTTCCCTCGTCGATATAACCTCATAAAGCAGTTCTAGTAGCGCATTGAATCCTCTAGGCTATGCAGATAGTCTGCCTGTGCGATTAACTGAAGTATTTGTAGCTAAACTACATCAAATAAATTGCGAGATGCCTTTACGGTACAATATCTCACCATAAAACAACCCAAAATTATGTAGTTTGATGTAGTTAATATCAAAAGTTACTACAACCTAACGCCAATTGAAGTACTGGGCGTATAACAGAAATAACTAGGACACTTCGTATAACTTCGTAATTATTCGTGCGCTGTGACCAAAATGTTAACTTCCTTCTATTTTTTAGTTTAAATGATTTACTGAAAATCAGAATTACCGTAACAGTACTTTAATGACATTTAGGTCCCCCTACATTCCATACGTCAAAAGTGACGTTTATTAATTAATATCTGTTTTTCAAAAGCTCTTAAGTTCGCTCCTGAATTTTGGTGGGTCCCTGTAGTGTAAAATTTCCAAGTTTTGTCTTCATGGCTTGCAAATGTCTCTCCAACGCACTTAGTAATTTCAGCGCCACATTGTAGATGTTTATATTTTACCCGCTAGGTTAGCCGAGAGCGCTAATGCGCTGCTTCCTGGCCTCGGGTAGGCGCCGGCCCCGGATCGAATCCGCCCAGCGGACTGACAACGAGGGTTGGTGTGCCGGCCAGCCTGGATGTGGTTTTTAGGCAGTTTTCTACATCCCCATAGGTGAATACCGGGCTGCTCCCCACGTCCTGCCTCAGTTACACAACTCACAGGCATGAAAACCTCTCGCACTATTTCATAGTTTCCACTAGACGCAGACAGCTGTGGTACACTAATTCCGTTCCGCTGGGAGGGGGAGGGGAAGGTTTGGGCAGTTGGCCACCTCTTGAAATTAACCATGCCAAATCCGATTTAACCGCGCGGACCCTGCACAAAGATGCGGGACACAGGCGATAGCGAAAGAAGAATTTGAAATATTTATATTTTACACTCTTATCATCGGCGTATTACAATTCATAGCGAACATACGTACCTTCGTACTCAGGTGCACGTTTTAATAAGCGTGGTTCACAGATGCACAACATAGCTTCGTTGGTATAACCAACAGTGTATTGAAAACTTGTCTCACTAGCAAACTGTGTTCCGAGATGCACGATCGGCATTCTAGCCTACACTCTACGTAGACAGAGGCTCTCTAGCATGAGTGAAGATGGCTGTTTAACAACGAAAACTAGTAAGCAAGCGTAAAGTAAAGTGGTATTGCGATCACGCCAATTACAAGATTAAAAGTTTTAGAAATGCATCAAATCGCGTATCTCCGTCACTTGATGATGCAAGTCTTACTAACGATCAATTTCCCACGACCTTAAGGATGTAGAAACTCATCGCACATCAGTTCGTGCAAGATGTCAGGATGTGAGCGTTGATAAGGTAAAATAGATTCCTTCCGAGTCCATTATTCACATGTCTTTCATGACATTTCTCCCGCTCTTCCCTAAGAAACTAAACCTCTTTACAGCGGTACTTACTTCTTACCAGGTTTAGGGACCTCGTAGAAAAATGGCCAGATCAATATACACTACTGGCCATTAAAATTGCTACACCGAGAAAATGACGTGCTAAAGACGCGAAATTCAAATGGTTCAAATGGCTCTGAGCACTATGGGACTCAACTGCTGAGGTCATTAGTCCCCTAGAACTTAGAACTAGTTAAACCTAACCAACCTAAGGACATCACAAACATCCATGCCCGAGGCAGGATTCGAACCTGCGACCGTAGCGGTCTTGCGGTTCCAGACTGCAGCGCCTTTAACCGCACGGCCACTTCGGCCGGCCGCGAAATTCAACCGACAGGGAGAAGATGCTGTGATATGCAAATGATTAGCTTTTCAGACCATTCAAACAAGGTGGGTGCCGGTGGCGACACCTACAACGCGCTGACATGAGGAAAGTTTCCAACCGATTTCTCATACACAAACAGTAGTTGACCGGCGTTGCCTGGTGAAACGTCGTTGTGATGCCTCGTGTAAGGAGGAGAAATGCGTACCATCACGTTTTCGACTTTGATAAAGGTCGGATAGTAGCCTATCGGGAGTGCGGTATATCGTATCGCGACATTGCGCCCATGTTGGTCGAGATCCAATCCAATGACTGTTAGCAGAATATGGAATCGGCAGGTTCAGGAGGGTAATGCGGAACTGCTTGCTGGATCCCAACGGCCTCGTATCACTAGCAGTCGAGATGACAGGCATCTTATCCGCATGGCTGTAATGGATAGTGCAGCCACGACTCGATCCCTGAGTCTACAGATGGGGACGTTTGTAAGACAACAGCCATCTACACAAACAGTTCGACGTCGTTTGCAGCAGCATGGACTATCAGCTCGGAGATCACGGCTGCGGTTACCCTTGACGCTGCATCACAGACAGGAGTGCCTGCGATGGCGTACTCAACGACGAATCTGGGTGCACGAATGGCAAAACGTCATTTTTTCGGATGAATCCAGGTTCTGTTTACAGTATCATGATGGTCGCATCCGTGTTTGGCGACATCGAGTTGAACACTCATAGGAAGCGTGTATTGATCATCGCCATACTGGCGTATGACCCGGTGTGATGTTATGGGTTGCCATTGGTTACACGTCTCGGTCACCTCTTGTTCGCATTGACGGCACTTTGAACAGTGGACGTTACATTTCAGATGTGTTACGACTTGTGGCTCTACCCTTCATTCGATCCCTGCGATCCCTACATTTCAGCAGGATAATGCACGACCGCATGTTGCAGGTCCTGTACGGGCCTTTCTGGATACAGAAAATGTTCGACTGCTGCCCTGACTAGCACATTCTCCAGATCTCTCACCAATTGAAAACATCTGATCAATGGTGGCCGTGCAACTGGCTCGTCACGACACGCCAGTCACTACTCTTGATGAACTGTGGTATCGTGTTGAAGCTGCATGGGAAGCTGTACCTTACACGCCATCCAAGCTCTGTTTGACTCAATGTCCAGGCGTATCAAGGCCGTTATTACGGCCAGAGGTGTTTGTTCTTGGTACTGATTTCTCAGGATCTATGCACCCAAATTGCGTGAAAATGTAATCACATGGCAGTTCTACTATAATATTTTTTTTCCAATGAATACCCGTTTGTCATTTGCATTTCTTCTTGGTGTAGCAATTTTAATGGCCTCTAGTGTAGTTTAATAAACATCGAGTAACCACACTAGTTCATTATTTTCGAATTTTGTGCTGCATCGTTCATGCATGGAACAATGTATACGAGCAACTCCATCTGCAGCAGTATTCTGTATGGCTTCGCTTCTGCTGTGCACCGGAGCCACGCGGAAAACAGCGAAGCCCCGCGGGCGCTCCAACTGCTAGGCCTGAATTTACGACCTCTGAACTCCCGTGTCAGAGCAGCTACTCCTCCGCACCTCACTTCAGTCTGTTCTTGACAGACTAATTCCGAACTCGGGCCGATGTTACCTGGAACAGAATTTATGCATCCAGGTACACAGCCTCGCGTCGGAAGCCAATGGATTAGCTTCATTATTCAGCCAGCGGTGAAGTCAAACGAGTATGTGCTGCAGCCTGTGTTAACTTCACAGCTAATGCGATTTTGCCGGCTACTTATTTTCGGTGCTCTGCCCAGCCTCAGTATTTATGTACTCATATTTTTAGGATGGTGCATAAATTCGTAGCGTTTTTGTTTTGTATATCGGTATTCCATTTGCTATGGGTTTATTTTCCGATTGTCATTTTTACGCGTAGTTCATTGCTCCTATTTGACTTTACATAATGTCATTTGGAGATACTGGGTGGAGCTGTGGACGCTAGGAAATGGAATGCCAAGTGGAGAATTCGGAAAATCTCTGACGTAGTCTTCTGTTTGGGTTCAATAGAGAGATGCCAGTAGCGGAGACAGCTGCAGCCAGGAACATTTGCATAAAATTTTTTAGGAACATTTACACCTACTCACTGTGATAGAATTTTCTTATAATAAGAATACTGAAGGGCGATCAGTTTTAATTGTTAAAAAGCATTCAAAAGCCAAGTTCGCACAAAATATGTTTTATTCAAGGCAAACCGGTTTCAACAGTCTTAGCTGTCATCTCCAGAACTTCAACAAATGTACAAGATGTCAAGTGGATAAAACTAAGCACATGATAAACGCGATGACAAACGTTTCTTATGTGCAGGGTTTTATGCACTTGATATCTTGTACATGAGGTCAGCGGGAAATGAACGTGTTTTTCTACGAGAAGACCTGAAGATGACAGCTAAGATTGCTGAAACCGGTTTGTTTTGAATAAAAAAATATTTTGTACGTTCTTCGCTTTTGAATAGTTTTTAGCCGCTCACAGTAGTCGAGCTTTGGACTGCTTCTAGAATGCTATTGCGCCCCCACCCTCCACACATACACAATGTTACTAAATTGGCGACTACTTGGCACGTCAAAATGTGTCTCCTCTTTTAGTCAAGTCTTTTTTCTATAGTTCGATTCAGTACTTCCTTATTAGCGTTCGGTACATCCATTTAATCTTTAGCAACCTTCTCAGACGCCATATTTCAAAAGCTTCTCTTCCTCTCGGAACGGTTTGTTGCACATGTTTCACTTCCGTAAACGTCTACACTTTTTCAGAAAAGGTTTCCTAACATTACCATTTTTATTCAAATGGTTCAAATGGCTCTGAGCACTATGGGACTTAACATCTCTGGTCATCAGTCCCGTAGAACTTAGAACTACTTAAACCTAACTAACCTAATGACATCACACAACACCCAGTCATCACGAGGCAGAGAAGATCCCTGACCCCGGCGGGAATCGAACCCGGGAACCCGGGCGCGGGAAGCGAGAACGCTACCGCACGGCCACGAGCTGCGGACCATTTTTATTCGATGTTAACAAATTTATCTTCTTCAGAAATATATTTTTGGATTTTGCCTGTCAGAATTTTATGTCCCCCTCTAATTCGATAATCTCCCACAGCAGCGTGTGACTTAATTCGACGAATTCTGTTACCCTTGTTTTACTTTCGTTTACTTTTATCATACAACCTCTTCTCAAGACGCTATCCATCCGCTCGACTGCTCTTCTTTGCGTCTCTCAGAAAATTACAAAGACATGGGTAACTCACAAAGTTTTTAATTTGTTTCCCTCAAGATTAGTTCGCTTTCACGTCGCCCATTGGTTTGCTTCACAGCCTGCTCAGTCTACCGACTGAACAACACCGCGGACCGATACAACCGTGTCTCACTAATATTATTCCCTTTACATGACCCTCGACTCTCATAATTGCTGTCTGGTTTCTGTATAAGTTGCAAAAAACCATTGGATCCGCCAGTTGTATCTCTACTTCATTTAGAGTTTCAAAGAGTGTAGTCCAGTCAACAATATAAAAAGCATTCTCTACAGCCACACGTGCTATAAACGCAGGTTTGCCTTTTTTAATCTACCAACATTAGTCATAGGATCAGTATTGCCTCGCGTGTTCCTACATTTCTCCGGTAACCAAGCCAACCTCTCCAGGGATCGCCTTCATCCAGTTTTCTTCATGTTATTTGCATCAGTTAGTTTTCAGTCACAACTCATTACTCTGATAAGTTCGGTAGTCTAATACTCCTCTCTGTCAGACGCTCTTTTCTGTGGAACTGGACAAACGATATTTCTTGGAGATTGGAAAACTTATTAGAACCAATGTGCCCTGAGGGCATCTGTGACTTATTTAATACCCTGCCTCCATGACACACAACGAAAATTCATTTATTGTTTCGAACATCGATTCCACACTCCGTCGTCTTAGCGGTGAGAATATTGCAGATATGTATAACATCGTTGATCATGACGATTGTTTGTGCAGTACAATGCTATGCTTGACTTGTTATGGGTGTTGTAAACGAAGTCCTCCGAAGTAATTCTTAAAGCGTTTCCATACAACTGCATCCTACGACTAGTCTGCTAGCCTACATGTTGGATATACACTTTAAACCTTTTAGATGGAGAGAGCCCTCATCTTTTCGAGAGTGCTACCAAAGCGAGAGGAATTAGCGTCTTTGATGCATTACAGCTACCTCGGTCGCGAAACACAAGATCAGGAAGGAGGTCGGTACAACTTTCGCAGAGGTGTGGCAACAAAATTCAAAGAACATAAATGTGAATTTCTTTAGTAAAAGCAAACTAGTTCTCTCAAAATATCGTTGAGCTCATTTACAGCAGCGATATTCGAGGATATCTATGGTTCAAATGACTCTGAGCACTATGGGACTTAACATCTGATGTCATCAGTCCCCTAGAACTTAGAGCTACTTATACCTAACTAACCTAAGGACATCATACACATGCATGCCCGAAGCAGGATTCGAACCTGCGACCGTAGCGGTCGCGCGGTTCTAGACTGTAGCGCCTATGGTAGAACCGCTCGGCCAAACCAGCCGTCGGATAGCTATGCTATGCTCTCCTACAACGTGGTCCATTGATCGTGACCGGGCCAAATATCTCACGAAATAAGCATCAAACGAAAAAATTACAAAGAACGAAACTTGTCTAGATTGAAGGGGGAAACCATATGGCGCTATGGTTGGCCCGCTAGATGGCGCTGCCATAGGTCAAACGGATATTAACTGCGTTTTTTTAAGTATGAGCCGCGCGGGATTAGCCGAGCGGTTTCACTCGCTGCAGTCATGGACTGTGCGGCTGGTCCCGGCGGAGGTTCGAGTCCTCCCTCGGGCATAGGCGTGTATGTTTGTCCTTAGGATAATTTAGGTTAAGTAGTGTGTAAGCGTAGGGACTGATGACTTTAGCAGTTAAGTCCCATAAGATTTCACACACATTTGAATATTTTTGATTTTTTAAAATAGGAACCCCCATTTTTTATTACATATTCGTGTAGTACGTAAAGAAATGTGAATGTTTTAGTTCGACCACTTTTTTCGCTTTGTGATAGATGGCACTGTAATAGCCACAAACGTATAAGTACGTGGTATCACGTAACAATACGCCACTGCGGACAGTATTTGCTTCGTGATACATTACCCGTGTTAAAATGGACCGTTTACCAATTGCGTAAAAGGTCTATATCGTGTTGACGTATGGCTATTGTGATCAAAATGCCCTACGGGCGTGTGCTATGTATGCTGCTCGGTATCCCGGACGACATAATCCAAGTGTCCGGACCGTTCGCCGGATAGTTACGTTATTTAAGGAAACAGGAAGTGTTCAGCCAAATGTGAAACGTCAACCACGACCTGCAACAAATGATGATACCAAAGTAGGTGTTTTAGCTGCTGTCGCGGCTGATCCGCACATCAGTAGCAGACAAATTGTGCGAGAATCGGGAACCTCTACGTCGGTGTTGAGAATGCTACATCAACATCGATTGCACCCGTACCATATTTCTATGCATCAGGAATTGCATGGCGACGCCTTTGAACGTCGTGTACAGTTTTGATACTGGGCACGAGAGAAGTTACGGGACGATGGCAGATGTTTTGCACGCGTTATATCTAGCGACGAAGCGTCATCCACCAACAGCGGTAACGTAAACCGGCATAATATGCACTATTGGGCAACGGAAAATCTACGATGGCTGCAACAAGTGCCACATCAGTGACATTGGCGGGTTAATGTATGGTGCGGCATTATGGGAGGAAGGATAATTGGCCCCCATTTTGTCGATGGCAAACTAAATGGTGCAATGTATGCTGATTTGCTACGTAATGTTCTCCCGATGTTACTACAAGATGTTTCACTGCGTGACAGAATGGCGATGTACTTCCAACATGATGGTTTTCCGGCACATAGCTCGCGTGCTGTTGAAGCGGTATTGAATAGCATATTTCATGACAGGTGGACTGGTCGTCGAAGCACCATACCATGGCCCGCACGTTCACCGGATCTGACGTCCCCAGATTTCTTTCTGTGGGGAAAGTTGAAGGATATTTGCTATCGTGATCCACCGGAAACGCCTGACAACATGCGCCAGCCCATTGTCAATGCATGTGCGAACATTACGGAAGGCGAACTACTCGCTGTTGAGAGGAATGTCGTTACACGTATTGCCAAATGCATTGAGGTTGACAGACATCATTTTGAGCATTTATTACATTAATGCGGAATTTACAGGCAATCACGCTGTAACGTCATGCGTTCTCAGAAATGATATGTTCACAAAGGTACATGTATCACATTGGAACAACCGAAATGAAGTGTTCAAACGTACCTACGTTCTGTATTTTAATTTATAAAACCTACCTGTTACCAACAGTTCGTCTAAAACTGTGAGTCATATGTTTGTGAATATTACAGCGCCATCTATCACAAAGCGAAAAAAGTGGTTCAACTAAAACATTCATATTTCTCTACGTACTACTCGCAAATGTAATAAAAAATGTGGGTTCCTATTAAAAAAACGCAGTTGATATCCGTTTGACCTATAGCAGCGCCATCTAGCGGGCCAACCATAGCGCCATCTGGTTTCCCCCTTCAAGGTAGACGAGTTTCTGTATATAGATAGATAAATAGATAGATATAGGGATACTTTTATTATATTTATCGTGTCAGAAGCAAACTAAAACAAAAGCAATATTAGATACATTACTACATACATACTTACATTATGGTTTATAAATTAAACTAGTCAAGAATGAATTAAATGATTAGACACAGATTGTGTTGTCAAACATAAGGTAATTTTAATCTATACAGTGGATGCCCAAAAATTTGCAACTTCCAGTGCACTTTGTGTAGCGTTTACGAAGTCCTCCATGGTGCACACAGTTGGAGGTAATGTGCATTGTAGTAGATGTATTGATGTCTGCACGGCAGCTCCGCAGTCACACTGGAGAGAGTCCACCTGGAAGCCCCACCTCTCCAGATTACTCTTGAATCTTGTGACAGAAGAACGCAATCGGTTGAGTGATTTCCATGTGGACCATTTCTCTGTGTGCCCTGGGGGAAGAACTTCTTGCGGGATCAGCGACTCCTCCAGATGCTGGCATCTGACCTGCCATCTCTTCTCCCGGTGTTGATGTGGAGTGTCAGCGAGTCGTTCTGTACTGTGAAGGGAGCTCTTTCTAGACACAAGTCTTTGCTGTGCCGGTTGGTGGCCATGTAGTTTTCGGATGTTAATGCCTTCTTAATTTCACTCCGTGCTGCTGTATCTCTTCGGATGTCCGGGGGGGCTATGCCGGATAAGCAGTACAGTTTTTCCACAGGTGTGGCTCTTAGACAACCCGTAGTGATACGACATGTCTCATTCAGAGCAACATCAACTTTCTTTGTATGTGTAGATCTGCACAATACTGGGCAAGCGTACTCAGCTGCATAGTAGCAGAGGGCTAATGCGGATGTGCGCACTGTGTCTGGCTGTGCTCCCCATGTTGTTCCAGTCAGCTTCCTAACCACATTGTTCCTGGCAGCCACTTTTTGCTTTGTTTTTAAGCAGTGTTCCTTATATGTAAGAGCACGGTCCAGAGTGACTCCGAGGAATTTTGGAGTCTTGCAGTGTTCTAAAGAGGTTCCTTCCCAATCTATCTGCAAGGTTCTACTAGCCTGTCTGTTTCGGAGGTGGAAAGCACAGGTCTGGGTCTTAGAAGGATTTGGTTTCAATTGATTGTCCCTGTAATAGGCAGTTAATTCTTTCAGAGCATCAGTTAGCTTCCGCTCCACCCTCTCAAAGCTGTGATCTTGTGCTGTGATTGCTCGGTCATCTGCATATATGAAGCTTTGTGTTCCTTCTGATAACGGCTGGTCATTAGTGTATATATTGAAGAGGGTGGGTGCCAGTACACTGCCCTGTGGCAACCCATTTTTCTGCTGCCTCCATCTGCTTCTTTGTCCTTGATATTCCACAAAATATCTTCGGTTCTGCAGAAGATTTCTAATTACACAGGTTAGTTTGTAGTTCTTGGTGAGGTTGTATAGCTTCAGCAACAAGAGTCTGTGGTTGACAGTGTCGTAGGCGGCTGAAAGTTCTATAAACACCGCTCCTGTTATCTGCCGCCTTTGGAAGCCGTCCTCTATATGCTGTGTTAAATTCAACACCTGTGCTGTGCAGCTCTTCCCTTGTCTGAATCCTGCCTGTTGAGGGATCAGTAATGGTTCTATGAAAGCTGTAATTCTTTGGAGGATCAACCTTTCCAATACCTTATACAGGTGGCATAGGAGGGAGATTCGCCTATAGCTTTTGGGGTAATCCCGGTCTTTCCCTGGTTTATGTATAGCTATAATTTTTGCTTTCCGCCAAGATTTTGGTATCTTGCCGCTCTTGACACAATTATTCATTAGCTCGAGTAGCCAGCACTTTGCACCTGGACCAAAGTTCTTGATCTGTTGACTTCTTATGTCATCTGCTGCTTTTCCGACTTTGCACTTATTTAGAGCTGAGTCGAACTCATTCAAACTGAATGGTAGAGACAGAATGTTTCCCTCTTGTTCGGGATCCCTTTCCAGGGTTCGTCTCCCGATTTTACTGGTATGGTCAGGTTTACCATTTTTCAAAATCTGGTGTGTGATCTGGTCTGCCTTCACATTTGTATGCGTATTGGGTTGGGATGGATCATTGTTAAGGTGCCGTAACAATCTCCAGGCCTTTTGACTACTTCTACTCATCTCACATTCTGTCATCAGTTTAATCCACTGTTCTCTCTTCGCCTCAGAGATTGAGGAGAGAGTATTTTGCGCAGCCACATAAGTTTCCTCGCTATAAGGTTTTTCTTCATATAGCCGATAGTATCCGTCCAGCAGAGCAGCTGTTTCAGGTGTCACACCCTGCAGATACATTGTCCTACACCCTCTTGGAATTGATGCTCGGGAGCAATGTTTGACAGTTTGAACAAAGCTGTCATACGCTTCAGGAATAGGTCGCACAGACTTGACTCCTTGTCCAGCATCTTAGCAAATTTTTTGTCCAATCAGCTTTCTTGAAATTGTATCTCCGTTTGAAATTCACCTCCTGTGGCCTTATTGCTGGAAGAACTTGACACAGTAGTGGCCTGTGTTGCGTCTTTGGTATGTGCGAGCACACTGATTTGGAGCAAAGCTGTGTGATGTCTTCACTCACAAAGAGGAGGTCAGGGTTAAATCCACGTTGCCACCTGCCACTGTTGATGGAAGGGGGTAGCTTGCTGTCATGTGTAAGAGACAACTGGCAGGATTCAGCCCAGGAGAGGACTGCCTCCCCATTTTCGTCATCTTCAGAGTATCCCCACAAATGACTATGGCTGTTACCGATTACTACAGACGTCTTGCTGTTATGGAAGTTCCTGGGTGGTGTGAAGGAAAATACAGCCGAAGGGGGCTTATACACAGAGGTAACCACGCAGTTACTCAGCTCCACTGAGATGACTTCGATGTTATTTTCTACGGTGCAGTGAGCACTGATTATCTGAAGCCCTGGTCTTACAAATATAGCACTTCCATACTGAGAGTGCGGTGTTTCTGCAGCTAGTTTCATGCCCGGTATTTTTGGTCGTCTCTGTCGCTCATCTCTATGCGTCTCTTGTATACACAGGACGTCGCGTTTTTTGTCACGGTATAGGTTGGATAACAGATGTTCTTTGGCTGATGATATGCCTTCAATATTTATAGATATAATAGTTAAAGTTGGCTCTGATAAGGACCGTTTATTTACTCGCATGTTTGTTTGCTTCTGGTGTGAGAGAATCAGCCGTCTAGGTATACCTAGACGCCCAGGGGACGCCCGGATGTGTAAGGCTTAGTTGTCAGGACACACCCTTCGTGGAGGCTTCTCTCATGTCCCCCATAGGGATACTAGAAGGTATAAAGAGGCATATAGAGCCACTCTCCATCCGCAAAAAATTAAATTGAATAGCACAGATAACCGCTAACATTAATACAATGTATCATCCGCCCTACAGTACAGAATTGCTTCCGGAGTATGTAATGTAAGTGAAAAAGCTACGAGCGCATCAGCGCGACAGGACTGACGACCACTATCGTCCTATTTGAATTTAATTTAATTCAAATACGATTCTAACCAAGAAGAGTTACTGTTGACGCACAAACACGTGATACATAGCGTTCTAGAAAAAATATGAAATAAAAAAAAGGATAACAGATGACGACAAACGTTTGCCTTCGTTTAATAGTGCCACGAGAGGAAAATTGCAGAAAGAGAGACCGCTACGCTCTCGCTATAAAGTGAATTTAGGAAAGCTGAGAGACTACGTACAAGCAACTTGCATTCATAATAAAGGTTATGCATGAAGACTACACCCATTTTCACTCTCATATTCGGGCTAAAGATCGAGCGAAATCCTAGGAAGTTACAGTTCTATGTAAATTTAATGAAAGGATCCAAGCCTTATAGCCAAAATATCGTGCATCATTATTTTCTTGTTGATACCGAGGAACGCAAATCGTAAGATGAAATATTAAATTCCGCCTTACAAAATATGTATTCAAGATTGGTTATCCTCCTAACGCTCAAAGTGTCAAAGCACCATACCATGGCTCACACGTTCACCGGATCTGACGTCCCCAGAAATGTGACAGATGCACTCCCTGTATCGAAAAACAAATGGAACATGTAGTGTGAGGATAAATTCCTTTATATTTAGCCCACTCAGATAGTATTCGTTTTATAGGTCTCGAATTTACATTCGGTGATAAAGAACAGTTTCTACTGATTAACCACAGAAGACAGAAAGCGGCTGCATGCTGATGGCGTGGTAGCTTCTAAAATTACAAACGAGTATGTGTATTGGGCTCCAGAGGTGTTTCAGATGTCAGTTTCACTTTTGTTACCAACCTGGATCTCATGTTTGGAAAGTCAGACTGTGGATGTCACAGGAGAGCCAGTGGGAAGTTTACTGTGCCAAAATTATAACGTGAAGATCTTTACTGGTAAGAGAAAAGAAATGCTTCTAGAGGATCTGAACACATAAATCGAAAACTTTCAATTATGACAATAAAACAAAGAAAAACATTAACTGTCCAAATAAATTACGTAGAATATCAGGACGTAGATAAAAAACACGTAATATGTGGCAGTACAAACAAAAGCTTCAAAAATAAACTTTATAAAACAATAGCAGAATCTACACTGTTCCAAGGCAGTGAGATCTGGGCCCTTACCAATAGACAGACAAATAAGGTTATGGACTGTGAACGGATGTACAAAATCAGATTAAATGAAAAATGATTCTAAAATACTTACAAATATAACCAGTATACAATGAGGAGACGAAATCACGGGATACCTCCTCATATCGCCTAGCGTCGAACCTCGTTCTGGACGGCGTGGTGCAGCCTCTTGATGCGGAGTGGGCACAAGTCGCTACAAATATTGAACCGCGCTGCCTCTATAGAAATACAAAGTTGCGAAAGTGTTGCCGGTGCAGGATTTTATGCATGAACTGACCTCTCGATCATGTCCCATACATGTTCCATGGGATTCATGTAGAGAGAGGTCTGTGTGCCCATATCATTCTCTCGAATTGTCGAGAATGTTCTTCAAACCAATAGTCAACAACAGTGGCCCAGTGACTTGTCATCGTTGTTTGGGTATATGAAGTTCATGAGTGACTGTAAATGGTCTCCAGGTAACCGAATATAATCATTTCCAGTCAATGATCGGTTCAGTTGCACGAGAGGACCCGGTCCATTCCATGTAAATACAGTACGCAATAATGGAGCCACCACAAGCTTTCGCAGTGCATTGTCGACAACTTGGGATCACGGCTACGCGAGATCTGCGCCACACTCGAACCCTACCATCAGCTCTTACCAACTGTTGTCCATGGTCGAGCCTATATGGTCCCGAGCCCAGCAGAGGCGCTGCAGGTGATGGTGAGTTGTTAGCAAAGGAACTCTCGTAGATCGTCTGCTGCTATAGCCCATTAATGCAAATTTTCGCCGTACTATCTTAACAGATACGTTCGTCGAATGTCTCACATTTATTTCACAGGTTATTTCACGCCATGTTACTTGTTTGTTAGCACTGACAACCCTACGCTAACGCCCCTGCACACGGTCGTTAAGTGAAGGACGTCGCCCACTGCGTTGTCCATAGTGGAAGCTAACGCCTGAAATCTGGTGTCCTCGGCACACCCTTGACACCGTGTATCTCGGAATATAGCATTCCCTAAGGATTTCGGAAACAGAATATTCCCATCTAGCTCCTACACGTTCAAAGGCTGTTAATTCCTGTCGTGCAGCCAAAATCACTTCGGAAACCTGCATTTTTATACCTTGTGTAGGCGATACTGCCGCCATCTATATACGTGCATATCACCCACATATCCCACAACTTCTGTCACTTCAGTGTGCGATCGACTGTACTATTACAGAGACAGATGGGAGAAGTATGTGGAAATATCGGTAGATATGGCGGGAATAAGGTTGTCCAACTAAGAATAGGTGTCACCCGTAGTACCTGAAAGAGAAGATAATGAGTATGCTCTATTGGAACTGCTGTTGCAGTACACAGTGATTCAATGATTCCGCCCAATGTAAAATCATTGTGCACTTTTCGTTAATGCTGTTTTTTACTAAAGACCACTTATGACCAATGTCGGCCACTGTGTTAAACAGTGGAGCACATCCGTCTATGAAGGCTGACAGCTATGTCTGCTGCAAGTTGTCCGAAGCAAACTCACGCGACCGTGTATTCGGATGCACAGTACGAGGCGAAGTACGCAATACGGCCACGATTGATTTACGAGCGGCGACTGCGAACTTGTCCAACAAGTGGCCACTTTCCAAGTTACGTCGTAGTGCATGGTTGAAGCCTGCTAGCGTTAATCCTCTGACAGATTAGTGCACACTGAGGCTGTACGGCACATCAGTATCCATACTCTGAAAACCACTGATATATGCATGGCAGAGGGTACTTTCCACACTACGTTATGGCGGGAAGGAGGTAAGAATACCGCCTTTCATGTCTCAGTGATCGCTCCACTTAGTCTTATCCCGTCTGCTGCCACTACGGCTGCGAGACTTGGAGAGCTGAAGCCTTTTATACAAATATCAAAAAAAGTTTTGCATCGCCTCCGTTCCGAGAGTTCTGGAACATGTTCAGAAAATTGGAATAGAGATCAACATAAACATCATTTCCGCCCTTTATATTGCTCATGAAAATCACACACTGCATGTTGTACCACCTGGACAACAATTGAATGCATTTTCAAATACACCCACATTCATACTCTCTACCAGTAAACCACTTTTGCGATGATGGTTAAAGGTACATGATATGCTGAATATCAAATGCAATACAAATGAAAATAAAATCAATCAGCTCGTTTCTCAGCATGAGCGTTTTTGTAAGTATCTCTCGAAGTATCTCTCGGCAATAACATCATCAAAAAGCTCACAACTAGCTGATCGGAAGGGGGGAGGGGGGAGGAGGCAGGGGGAGGGCGCAACCGACAATACTCTGAACGTCGGCACTTGCATTTTGTTACTCTGTCGCTGAATACGATTGCTCTCTTTGGTACAGTGCTGTTCATGCCAGGCTTGAGGATATTGCCCTCAACGAGACCGGTAGAATAACGTCAGGATGCTGGAGAGTAACGATATCCTGTAAACTCTACAGTCTGACGGAGATAGCCCCATCAGATTGTAACGGGACATCCTCCTCTAGCATTACTTTTCTTTAACAGTAGTTTCCGATACCAGTATTACTTTTCGAGTTTTGGACAGATCAATATTATCTCAGTAGCTTTTCTGAAAACTTCCATATAATTTTATACACAATGTGTTATAGCTCAAGCTAAAATTTATGAAAATGAATTAGTTTGTAAAATATTTTAGTTTCGATGTCACAGTCGATAAGTACGAGTTCTGAATGTACAGTTAAAATTATTTTTTAGAAACATTTGAAATTACGAATTGTCTGCATACTTAAAATTTCTATTATTAATTGCACAATCCGCTACTGTTTACTACGTTTATTTCTTGAGTCATTTATGAAATAACTGTCGAAATTAATAATGTAACGAAAACCAGTAGGAATTCATTTGTTAAGAAAAAATTAAAACCCTTTGGAATATTGTTATTTCCGCTAGTGTGGGAGCTGTAAGCTTGCCTCTGATGTGATAGGACTGTTTTGGTATAATAGGTGCAAACAATGTAATTTCGTCTTTGTTAATGTAAAAATCAAAATGCTGTAAAATATACCAAAAGGTCACAAACTCAGTGGAAATATATTTACGTAAAAATTTCTGCAAGAACAATCTTACAGTTTATTTAGTTCAAATCAAGCGTGAGGACCTGATGTTAGATTTTTACCTCAAGAATCAGACCCCTGGAAAAGAAGAACTGGAGCCACCTCAACCTGCCAAGCTAAGTAAACTTGAAAGTTTATTGTAATCTTCGCTCCTCTCAAATCTACATAAAAGACTTTGCTTATTAATTAATTGGACTGATTATTGTTTAGATAAATGGAAATAGGAAGCCGGGGGAAGATTGCAAGATATAAGGCAGGAAGTTTATGTATGTGCATCCTTGAGATTGGAGGTCTGATGTACTTCGGCCGTTCACCTATATAGTAAAATGGAACACTTACAGCCTTCTTACGATGTCATTTATTACGTACTATCAGTTTCAATTCGTCAGTGTACCATCTTCAGGCCTCATCTGACGCTGAGGAGGGTAACACATCCGTATACACAATTCATCAGTGGCCAACATCTATAACTGGATTTCTTAGACTACCTGTAACAGCGATGTTGTCTTTCCAACCAGCAGCTATCAACTCACCATAGTTGATGTTTTGAAAGACTACATCTTTGTTATTAGAAGTAGCATGCGAAATCATTTATAGATGTTGGCCACTTATGAATCGTGTATAAGGATGGTGTTAACCCCTCAGGCCCGAAGATGGTGCACTGAAGCACCGAAACTGGTAGCCATATAATAAATGGCATAACAAGGACGGCTGCAGGTGTTCCATTTTACTACATAAGACAAGAAGTTACCGCGTACACAGAGAGACGTGTAGTGGATCTAAACGCTGCTCAAGCTTTTCATAGACGCCAACCTCCCCTAAGCAAGCTGAAAACCAGGAAAAGCTTTCTAAAAACTTTCTTTAACGACAATGCATCATAGTCAATGGCACAAAACCTGTGGACAATCTGAACTGCAGATATCGCATCGTGGATCCTTATATTCGGAGGCCCTCCCCCAGGTGAAAATCTGCAACGGAAAACGTGTAAGTCCTTAATATGTGGGGTGGACAGAACAAAGGATAATATGGCCAAATGGAACTATGCAGAGGATCCGTCAACTTTATGCAAATATGGAACCAAACAAACCACCAAGCACCTGTACAACTGTCTAACTGTCTTCAGTGCTCAGTTTCCTCCACTCTCGAGGATCTATTGCGGGCCGGAGAGAATGCTGTCGTGGATGCCAATTTTTGATCTTATTACATTTAGTGATTGTAATCAGTTTATATATAACTAATAGTGTATGTCTCCAATTATCTTACATATATTTGTTTTTCTCATAATGTGCATATGATATGCAACGCTTTTGACACGAATAAACAAATAACTAAATATTGTGAACGCTTCCCTCCCCCCCCCCCTTTTACTCCGACCGTATGAACGTAAGAGAATACATGAATACATAGAGAAAAGATACTCTGCAGGACCTGATAAAACTACGAAATCACATCGAAGATGGATTGTCTGATGTCTTTCAACGTCTCCATTGCACTTCTATATACTTTTTCAAGTGCCTACTGTATCTTGGCTCCTTCAAATCCGTTTTTTAATATCGCTGGTGTTGATTATGGTCAACAGGAAATACAAACTTCCGCCAGCTCGCTTCCTTCCTTCAACTGCCCTATTCCAATGATCTCCCTCTTCCACTGATTTTTCACTAATATATTAATTTGTATGTGTGGGCAAAACATTTTACATGTGAGTGCTACATGTAATATTTCATACAGAAGTGTACACAAATAGTATTTACAAAATTTTGCGCTACATAGGATTGTGTTTGCAAAATAAATTAGTACACAGATTGTTGTGACGAAAAATCCATCATACACTTTTTATGTCGTTTACCAAAGACGTTCACGTTTAATGTTTTAAGTTTCCAAATAATTTCCAGTGCGTAAAAGAATAGTTCCCTTTACACTTATTGATGACTGAAGCATATTAGGCTTCACTAGCCACAGTATCACCTAGACAAACGAAAGTAGGTACGGCGAATCCGTTTATTGCATAGGAGCTCTGAAATTTAATATATTCCAGCTTAACAAGCAAGAGTGCTCCATATTTCGTAAAGAAGCCATCATAGGCTGTGTAAGAAATATCGTCAGTGAAAGTGCTGCCTAAACTGCTGAGAGAGGAAATTTCCGCCACTGCCAGTTCAAAATGGCTCTAAGCACTATGAGACTTAACATCTTTGGCCATCAGCCCCTAGAACTTAGAACTACTTAAACCTAACTAACCTAAGGACATCACACACATCCATGCCCGAGGCAGGATTCGAACATGCGACCGTTGCAGTCGCGCGGTTCCGGACTGAGCGCCTAGAACCGCTAAGCCACCGCGGCCGGCCACTGCCAGTTAACCAGAAGGCCAAAGCCACCGATAAATCAGCCGAACCGTTCACAGCCACCCAGCCACGGAAATATACTTTTCACTTCGACTGTTGCCAGGGCCGACACGAAGTGGAGGGAAGCCAGTAACTTTCACTTCTACAAGGTACTCTGCGTGATGGATTTATTTATGACATTTTCCTCTGACAGAGGATATTCCACATTGTACAAATGACGTATAACTGTGTGCTCGACAGGCAATACAATAGGACATACCTATAGGGGATGTAAATTGAGGTGGCGCAGTGGATAGCACACTGGACTCGCATTCGGGAGGACGACGGTTCAATCCCGCGTTCGTCCATCCTGATCTAGCCTTCCGTGATTTCCCTAAATCGCTCCAGGCCGGGATGGTTCCTTCGAAAGGGCACAGCCGAACTCCTTCCGCGTCCTTCCCTAATCCGATGAGACCGATGACCACGCTGTCTGGTTTCCTCCCCCAAACAGCCCAACCCAACCCTTAGTTGAGTCTAAACGATGCCAAATTACTTCGAGGGAAAAGGAGATAATTGTTTCATCTCCAGACCAATCATTAGCATATTTATGAACAACTAATAAAAGTTGTTATCACGCCGACAATACAGCATTCTTTCATATGGATACATAAAGTATTCTCCGTCAAATACTTTATAGTAATTTACGGACTGTGAGTGTAGACAAAATGGGATAGCTTTGTGTAGAGCAACACTAAGATGTCAACCCATGTACTGGATTTGTAAATGACACTCGCACCCAAATTGGCCAAAATAAATTTGATCGTGTCAAATGCTTCAAATGGCTCTCAGCAGTATGGGACTTAACATCTGAGGTCATCAGTCCCCTAGACTTAGAAATACTTAAATCTAACTAACCTGACATCACAAATATCCATGCCCTAGGCAGGATTCGAACCTGCGATTGTAGCAGCAGCGCGGTTCCGGACTGAAGCGCCTAGAACCTCTCGGCTACAGCGGCTGGCTGATCGTATCATCGGGTTCAAACACTTGAGGCAATCGGTCTCCGAAACTGTGCATTGCACAATCCATGTGCCTTTCGTAGTTTGTTGCTTTAAAGGTATAGTAGCATTTGTACCACGGATCGTGTAAAACAATCAATTTCCTTAGCAACGCCTTTTCAGTTGTCAACAATACCGTGCGAGACGATACAGTAGTAAAATACTGGAATGGCATTCGGTAGGACCGAGTTTCAAACCAACTGACCACCCTGATTTAGATTTCCTTTGATACCCTGGATTCTGGGTTCTAACCTCACCACAGCTTAAATATCGAATAAATACCATCAGCAATGGAAGCCGAAGACTTCCGGCGTAAGAAGCCACCCTCGTTCTGTCAATAGCTCGTCAGAGTGGTGGGATAGAGGACACGGCTTCAGGGCACTCTCTTGTCCTTGAGGTGGGACACTGCCCCTAAAGACAGAAGAATCAGCAGTGACCAACGGCGTGAGGATGCAAAGGGCAACGCACACCACTGCATTAAGGACACACAGTGTGTAACCATATGACATGTGGCCTGCAATTGGAAGTATCATCATAACAAAAGATTCCAGGTTAGTCCCCCATTCGGATCTGCGGGAGGGGACTGCCAAGGGGAGATGACCATGAGAAAAGCTTGAATATTCAACGAAAGGATAACATTCTGCGAGGCAGGGCGTAAAATGTCAAAGGTCTGAACATGGTTGGGAAGCTAGCAAGTAAAAAAAGGGAAAGGAACAGGCCCAGTCTAGACATATCGGGGTCAGTGAAGTGAAATGGAAATAAGCATTTATGGTCAGACGAGTAAAAGGCAATATCAACAGCAGCAGCAACTGGAGTAGGATTCATTATCAATAGCAAAGTACAGCAGACATTGACATACTGTGAAAAGTTCAGTGAACGATTATTGTCATCATTATCGACAACAAAACTACACCGACAGCAGTAGTTCAGATAGACATGCCGATGTCGCAGCTAGAATCTGAAGAGACATAGAAAGTATATGAGGGTACTGAACGGGTAATACAGTAGGTAAAGGGAGATGAAAATCTAATAGTCATGTGGGATTGGAATGCAGTTGTCGGGGAACAAGTAAAAGGACCGGTTCAGAGAGAATACGGGCTTTGTAGTACGAATGAAAGAGGAGAATGTCTAACTCAGTAGCGAAAAAATTTCAGCTGTTTACAGTGAATAGTCTGTTTAAGAATCATAAGAGGAGGAGGCGTTCTTGGAAAAGGCTGGGAAATTCGGGAATAATCCATTTCGACTAGATCATGACCAAACAGAGATTTCGAAATCAGATACTGGATTGTAAGGCGTACCTAGGAGAAGATATAGGCTCAGATAACAATTTAGTAATGGTGAAGGGCAGAGTCCATAGAAAGAGGCTAGTCAGGAAGAATCAGTGTGAAAGGAAGTGGGACACGGAAGGACTCAGTTCCCTGAGATTGTAGGTAATGCGATAATGTACAGCTCAGTAGGCAGTTAAGTTGAAGAAGGATGACATCTCTAAAAAGAGCAAATCACAGAAGTGGAAAAGAAAAAGGTAGGCACTAAGAAGGTAACAGAGAAGAAAAATGGTTGACAGAAGAAATAATTCAGCTGACCGATGAAAGAAGGAAGTACAAAAACGGTCAAAGTAATTCAAAAATACAGAAATACAAGTTACTCAGGAATGACGTACATGAATCTAAGGCGAAATGGTTGCATGAAAAACGTGAAGAAGTCGAAAAAGTAATGATTTTCGGGAGGACCGACCCGACACACAGAAAAATCGAAACGATCTTCGATGAAATGAAAAGCAAGGGCGGTAACATTATGAGTGCAGTGGGAAATCCACTGTTAAATGCAGAGGAGACAGCGGATAGTAGGAATGGTCTCTACGAAGGGGAGGCACTTGTCTGACGACGTCATGGTAGAAGAAACGGGAGCTGACAGGGAAGCGAAAGGGGATCCAGTATCAGAATTTAAAAGAGCTTTAGACGACTTAATATCAAATAAGGCTGAAGAAATTCCATCGGATTTCTGAAATCATTGCGGTACTGGCGACATACTATTTGACTTATGCAAAAACATCATTCACACAATTCCGAAGATTGCACGAGCCGCAAAGTACGAGCATTATTGTACAATCCGCTCAACAGCTCATGCATCCACGTTGCTGAAAGAATAATATGTAGAAGAATGGAAAGGAAAATTGAGGATGTGTTAGATGATGATCAGTTCCGCTTTAAGAAAGGTAGAGGCACCAAAGAGGCAGCTGTGATGTCTCGGTTGATAATGGAAGCAAAACTGAAGTAAAATCAAAACACTTTCGTAGCATCTGCTGATCTGTAACTAGCGTTCGACAATGTAAAACGCTGGAAGATGTTCGAAATTGTGAGGGAAGTAGGGGTAAGCTATAGGGATAGACGGGTAATTTACAATATGCACAAGATCCAGGAGGGAACAATAACCAAGAACGAAGCGCTCGGGTTAACGAGGGAGTGAGACAGGGAAGTGGTCTTTTGCCAATACTGTTCAATCTATACATTCAAAAAGCAATGACGGAAACAAAACAAACTCTGAAGACTAAGATTGAAATTCAGCGTGAAAAGCAAGAATGATGAGATGTTTCCAAACACCGCATTCCTGTATTAAGCTGTTTTATTCACAACTGGCGGTTTCACATCAGTATAGACGAATCTTCAGCTATATTTTCCACGAATTCAAATGAAATTGTAGAAATACGCAACCGTAAATAGTGCTGTCATTCAACAAAAACATGTAGTTACAATATTATATTTTTGTAAAATCGATGGTCAGTTACGGAGTCCCAGCATTCGGGAAGTTATCTACGTTAAGAGTCAGTTCACATTGATGGGCCATCATAATAAAACTGACCACACCCAAAACATGTTCGCCAAAAGTGTACAAAACGTGACAACTGATCCAATCTGGCCTACAAAAAAGCGTGAAAAAGAACGGATAATGAATGGGATACTAATGTAACCGGTTTTAAATGCCTTAAAAATTAACTAAGTACCACTTGTGCAGGCCAACGGCCTTGCCCCAGTGGTAACACCGGTTCCCGTCAGGCCACCGAAGTTAAGCGCTGTCGGGCTGGGCTAGCACTTCGATGGGTGACTATCCGGGCTGCTGAGCGCTGTCGGCAAGCGGGGTGCACTCAGCCCTTGTCAGGCAAACTGAGGGGCTACGTGACTGAGAAGTAGGGGCCCTGGTCTCGGAAACTGACATACGGCCGAGAGAGCGGTGTGCTGACCGCGTGCCCCTCCATATCCGCATCCAGTGACGCCTGTAGTCTGAGGATGACACGGCGGCCTGTCGGTACCGTTGGCCCTTCATGGCGTGTTCGGAGGAGTTTTTTTAGTTTTAGTTCACATGGGGGAGTATCACACAAAAATTAATACAGTATCTTCTTTTTTGAGTCAGCACTCTTATGACTGGTTTGATGCGGCCCGCCACGAATTCCTCTCTTGTGCCCACCTCTTCATCTCAGAGTAGCATTGCAACCTACGTCCTCAATTATTTGCTGGATTTATTCCTGCCTCCGTCTTTCTCTGCAGATTTTATCCTCTACAGGTCCCTCTGTGCTATGGAACTTTCTCCCCGATGCCTTAACAGATGTCCTGCTGTCCTATCCCTTCTTATTGTCAGTGTCTTCCGTATGTTCCTTTCCTCCACGAATCTCAGGTGAACCTTTTCATTTCTTACCTTATTATCCCACCTAATTTTCAACATTATTTTGTAGCATCACATCTCAAATGATCCGTTCTCTACTTTCCCGGTATTCCCACAGTCCATGGTCCTCTATCATACAATGCTGTGCTACAAACGTACATTCTCAGAAATTTCTTCATCAAATTAAGGCCTATGTTTGTTACTGGTAGATTTCTCTTTGCCAGGAATACCCCTTCCGCTTGTGCAAGTCTGCGTATGATGCCTTCCTTGCTCCGTATGTCATGAGTCAAATGGTTCAAATGGCTCTGAGCACTATGGGACTCAACTACTGAGGTCATTAGTCCCCTAGAACTTAGAACTAGTTAAACCTAACTAACCTAAGGACATCACAAACATCCATGCCCGAGGCAGGATTCGAACCTGCGACCGTAGCGGTCTAGCGGTTCCAGACTGCAGCGCCTTTAACCGCACGGCTACTTCGGCCGGCCTGTCATGAGTCATTTTGGTACCTGTGTAGCTCAGTACTTTAACTGAATCTGCTTCGTGACCACCAATCCTGATATTGTTTCTCGCTATTACCATTTCTGCTACTTCTAATTATTTTCGTCTATCTTCGGTCTAGTTTCAATCCATATTCTGTACACGTTATCTTGTTCATTCCACTAAGTTTATCCCGTAATTCTTCTTCACTTTCACTGGGGATGTTATCACTCATGTCTTTTAACTTTGAATCTTAATTCACCTCTTGAACTTTTATTTCCGTCATGGCTTCTTGTATGCACAGATTCAACAGTAGGAGCGAAAGATTGGACAGTAGGCACGAGAGACTTATCCTTATACACTTTTGAATCCGAGCGCTTCGTTCTTGGTCATCCACTTTCACTTTTCCCCTTTGCTCTTGCACATATTGTATATTATCCGTCTTTCCCTACAGCTTACTCTTACTTTCTCAGAATATTAAACATCTTGAACCATTAAAGAGTGACGAACGCTTTTTATAGATCGACAGATCTTAAGAACAAGCCTTGATTTACTTTGGTCTCACTTCCATTATGAATCGCAACGTCACAATTGCTTCTCTGATGCCCTTACCTATCCTAAAGCCGAACTGATGGTCATCTGACACATACTCAATTTTTTCCTCATTCTTCAGTATATTATTATTCTCGTCAGCTGCTTGGACTGGTGGGCTGTCTAGCTAATCGTGCGAAAATTTTCCCACTTGTCTGGTCCTGGAATCTTGGGAATCATGTGGATGACGTTTTTCCGAAAGTCAGATGGTATGTCATCAGTCGCGTACATTCTACACACCGAAGTGAATATTAATTTTCTTAACTCTGCCCCCCCCCCCAAGTCGTCCAAATCTTTTTTTAGATCCGATTCTAATACTGGATCCCCTAACTCTTCAAAATCGACATATGTTTCTTCTTCTGTCACGTCATCAGACACATCTTCCACCTCATAGAGACCTTCAGTGCACTCATTCCACTCTCTCCTCTGCATTTAACAGTGGAAATGGGACGTAAATTCAGCCAGAAGTCGGAAACAGTGTGAAACAACACTTCTCCAAGCAAATGACTTTCTTCCTTTGCTCCAGGGTCCAGGTTTTATCGTTTCCTGTTACGGGCATTTGCATCACTGATGAGACTTTTTACAAGTACAGCTCGTACTGCAGATCCCTCTTTACGGAGCTCCCGAACAGCTACAAAGAATGGAAGACTGCAAAACAAGGTAAAGCAGTGTGTTCGCAGTGCCAAAATCAGGCACGCTCGTTACTTTATGTGCAGCAATACGACACCCGCCGAGATGTAACTTCACGAACTGTTTCTCAGGTCTCAACGGAAAAACTGTTATGCTGAAACGAACTATCTTTATACGACACAATTAATCCTGACATTTTCCATCCGAAACACGTGACAGCAAACACAAGATAAACAATAATAAGATACTCTTCTGTAGCCATGTGACTGACGATATCAGCACAGCAATGATCAAAACTGTGCAGATACTTAGCAACTGTCTTAATAGGCATATTTAATTTTTCTCTCGTGACTGGATCATATACCAAGCCACCCCTTTCCCTAAAAACTATAACGTCCAATCATTTTGAGTGCCTATACAAAGAGCAACTGACTGGCTGTGTCCAAAGCCCTGGGATATATTGCTTGCAACCAAATTAACGAAAACATTCGCAGATTCATCTGTTATGACAAATATAAATCCAGCGTCCGTGACCACAACTGCATTATTTAAGGTAACTGATGATCTGAAATATGCCTTGGTCATCTAGATGCCACAGTATTGAGAGTACCGGACTACAGAAAATCATTTGTTGCAGATAAAAATGTGACAGGTAAAATTTCCAGATCTCAGGCTGAGGTGATTTGACAGACACTTGAAGGTCATTTTCTCATGAGTGCCACATTGGTCAGTCCTGTGCACGGTATTGTTCGCCTTGAACACTAAAGAGCCAAAAAACTGGTACACCTGCCTAATATCGTCTACGCCCTCGTGAGCACGCAGAAGTGCCGTAACACGATGTGGCATGGACTCGACTAATGTCTGACGTAGTGCTGGAGGGAACTGACACCATGAATAGTGCAGGGCTGCCCATAAATGCGTAAGAATACAGTAAATGGAGATCTCTTCTGAACAGCACGTCGCAAGGCATCCCAATATGCTCAGTAATGTTCATGTCTGGGAAATTTGGTTGCCAGTGGATGTGTAAAAACTCAGAAGAGTGTTCCTGAAGCAACTCTGTAGCAATTCTAGACGTGCGGGGTATCGCATTATCCTACTGGAACTGCTCAAGTCCATCGGAATGCACAGTGGACACGAATGGATGCAGATGAACAGACAAGATGCTTACCTACATGTCACCTGTCGGAGTCGTATCTAGACGTATCAAGAGTCCCATATCGCTCCAACTGCACACGGCCCACACCTTTACAGAACCTCCACCATCTTGAACAGTCGCCTGCAGCGTCCATAGATTCGTGAGGTTATATCCATACCCGTACACGTCCATCCGATCGATACAATTTGTAACGAGTCTCGTCCTACCAGGCAACATGTTTCCAGTCATCAACAACCCAAGGTCGGTGTTGACGGGCCCAGGCGAGGCGGAAAGTTTTGTGCCGTGCAGTCATCAAGGGTACACGAGTGGGCCTTGGGCTCCGGAAGCCCATATCGATGATGTTTCGTTGAGTGGTTCGTACGATGACACTTGTTGATGACCCAGCATTGAAATATGTAGTAGTTTGCGGAAGGGTTGCACTTCTGTCGCGCTGAACGATTCTCTTCAATCGTCGTTGGTCCCGTTCTTCCACGATCTTTTTCCGGCCGCAGCGATGTCGAACGGAGATTTGATGTTTTACCGAATTCGTGATATATTCACGGTACACTCGTGAAATGGTTGTACAGGAAAATCGCAACTTCACCGCTATCTCGGAGATGTTGTGTCCCATCGCTCGTGCGCCGCCTATAATATCACGTTTAAACTCACTAAAATCTTGATAACGTGCCATTGTAGCAGCAGTAACCGATCTAAAAACTTCGCCAGACACCTGTTGTCTTATGCAGTTGTTGCCGTGCACAGCGCCGTATTCTGCCTGTTTGCATATCTCTGTATTTGACTACGCCTGCCTATACCAGGTACTTTGGCGCTTCAGTGTATGTCAATAATATCTCGTCAGTCCTGACCTATAAATATAATTTCTATGCGGACAATCTCCTGCTTTACGTAAGTGCCAGACCTGAAGATATCAACACTGCGATTGTCAAGATGAATCACGATATGACTGGAGAGATGAGCGCAAAACCTGTGACTTCAAGTAAGTGCGAAGAGCACAAAAATATTCCATCAGAAATTAATAAGTTATAAATCCCAAGAACAAGTGCGTACTATTTTTGTCAGCAGCATTCCAATACCACGAGAAAACAGTCACGAACTTGGATTTAGCCTTGGAAGAGCTTTTTAACTGGGTAGAAAACACTGTTGCCACATGTAGGAAGACCACCGTATGCCCTAAAAAAGTTTCCAAAGATACACTCACAACCAGCCGAGTGGTCTAGGGCGCTGCAATCATGGGCTGTGCGGCTGGTCCTGGCGGAGGTTCGAGTCCTCCCCCGGGCATGGGTGTGTGTGTTTGTCCTTAGAATAATTTAGATTAAGTAGTGTGTAAGCTTAGGGACTTAAGACCAAAACAGTTAAATCCCATAGATTTCACACAAATTTGATTTTTTTTTTTACACTCACAACCAAAACATCGTCAACATAGTCGTCGAGGAATAAATCAAACCATATAAGTTGACCCTTGCACAGAAAATTACAGCAACCATTCACTTTTTACAGTGCTATTTATGTATTTAAGCAGCGCCGATACCGGTCTCGTACCAACAGGTTCATCCTCAGACAGCTAGTTAGCGTTTTACATTACATTTAGTGTTTTGTTTCCCCACCTGACGAAACTTCCTTGGGGTAGTGATGCCCTACAACCAAAATAAGATGTGGAAAAAATAAAAAAGTCCACTTTTGTAATATTTGTAATATTTATATATGCACATCCATCCCAATCCGTTTAATGTGCTTTCAAAGTATGCCATAATATGTTCATAGTTGTAATATTTATTTCTGTACCTCTGGCCCTTATTATTTACTTTTGTTCCGATGTATACTACAATATTTACGTAATATTACTGCAGTAATACTGTGTAACTGACTGTTTTATTTGTTTATCTTAATTTTAATCGGTTCTCTTTCAGTATAAATAGTAATAAATGCAACATTAGCAGTTTCTAAATTTCTACTGTCACTTACATGTACATAATATAATATCTCTGAGAGTGGAAGTCTGTGGCATTGTTATGGTTGTAATATCGCCATCTTTGTATACATACCTCCACGTGACGGAACTTCTAAGTGTGTGAGTGGTGCTTTACATTATGTGCATATATATACACAAAAAGTGCATTATACATTTTTCGGTGCTGCAAGATGAAAAGCAACCTGCACTGGAATGTAATGGTGCGGATTCTTCATTGTAAGAAACCGAAACATCTTCCTTTTAATAATAATAATTTGGTTACAACACTTAAGGGGAGGTTTACTATCTTTGGTCCGAAAAAGGCATGTTCTTTGAGAATTGTTTTCTCGGGAAGTGCTATAGATATCAATGTCAAATTTGGTCAAAATGTGTATTGACATTTCCTCTACAAACTGGAATTTTTTCGACCGGAAATATCGAAGAGCAAAGGCGTCGGAACGTAACAAAATTTCGATGTAGACCTAGACGCGCGGTATGCCACAGGTCAGCCGGCTCTTCTGAAATTAAACTTGAGTTGCCGTTATCGAAGTATGTAAGATTCTTTAGGAGTTGTTATTTTGACCATAGGAAACAAAATAGTGGCCAATTGAAAAAAATTGGGTTTTTTCATCGATATTTCGACTTCGTCGGCCTAGTAAAAATATTTATAGATGATGGATGGGAATAAAAGTGATACAACTCCTAGACAATTTAGTTAGCTTCGTCGGAAACAAAGAATAATGCCAATCGGTTCATTAGATTTGAAGTTCCCATACCGCTTGTAAAAAAAGTCATTTCGATAAAAACGCGTTTGAAGATTTGAATACATCTAAATGCAATATTATGCAACGTACGTTCAATCTGATATTCCGGGTCCATAAACTAGTCCTTCCACCTCCTCATAGAGGGCGTTCTGCTCGATCTGGGCCATCCTGCGCTGCTCCAGAGCCGCTCGTACGGCCGGTGACAAGCGATTTTCGGCCGCTTGAATTCGGTGGTCGTTCGGATGCTTGGCGATCTGCGTCGAATAGAGTCCCAGGGTGACGTCCATCGTTGTCAAGGTCTTCAGAATTTCTGAATACACTTCGTTGAAGCTGCTCACTGCCAGTAAAGTCGCAATCTCCACAGTCTTCGCACCAGAATGCAAATGCTTGGGGGCTAACTTCCAAACACACGCGTTGAAACTTTCATTAGAATTTTGTGTTTGATGTGTCGGCAGCTGGGCCAACACCTTGTAAATAGAGGTGGCTTAAAGGGCACGCGAGACTAACGCAGACGGGCGTGAAGTACTGGAACAGGATACGTAATTAATGCTATGAAGAAAAGAACGGAGCTTCTCATATACTTATCTTTAATGTCTTCTTGTACATCTCTATGGTGAACACAAGTGAGACTCTAATTACAATCACTGTAAGGCTAATGGCGCCTTGCTAGTTCGTAGCCATGAACTTAGCTGAAGGCTATTCTGTCTCTCGGCTAACGAGAGAGAAAGGCTTCGTACGTCTAGTCGCTAGCTCTGTCGTCCGTACAACTGGGGCTGAGTTCGAGTCAGTCTCTCGAGACCTGCCTTGTGGTGGCGCTGGGTTTGCGATCACACAGTGGCGACACGCGGGTCCGACATGTACTACAGGACCGCGGCCGATTTAAGCTACCACCTAGGACGTGTGGTGTCTGGCTGTGACACCACAGTGTTAATTTTAATTTTAATAATGACAGTCTCAGTTGCACCGTTTACCTATAATTTACCTAGGTTTCAGTCGGGATAACCCAACCTTCTTCAGAATAATAGTATTTATCTTTTGTCCATAGTGAGACCTAGGTAAATTCTAGGTAAACGGTGCAACTGAGGCTGTTCATTATTGAAATTGATATTTATAGAGTTGCTGACAGGGGCGCGAAATGTTGAAGATATTTAAATTAGAATTTTTTGTGTTTCATCCCAAGCACCGGAACAATAACTTGTCCTCCGAAAGAAAAAAAACTTGTGCGTGAAAAAAGGCCGATTTCAGGCACGTGCATTTTTTTGTTCAGCCGCGAATAACAAACATTTCGGTTCCGTATTCGGAAAAACGTTTCAGGCGTGAATTCTAAACACTTTGATGCATCCAAAAATGTAATTTCAAAAAAATCGATTTTTTGAACCAAAAGATAGTAAACCTCCACTTAAAAACTTCGTGAGGCACAATTACAAATAAAAATACGTTGTCTCACATGTTATTTTGGTTGTAGGGCATCAACACCCAAAGGAAGTTTCGTCAGGTGGAGAAACAAAACACGAAATCTAATGCCAAGCGTGACGGCGCTGTTCAAATAACTCAGACGGCGTATCACTGCCAATAATGCCAAACGATCAGTATTTTCATTCCCGGGTCTGAGGACTGTGGGGGAGGAGCGCGGGCCTGACAGCTGTTTCATCGGGTTAAGATGAGCAGAACTTTGTGACATCACTGTCATGATTTTCTGGCCTTATGACACTGACAGTTATCCTGCTGGAAGATGCCATTGCCATCGGAAAAACATCAAGCTGGAAGCGCTGCAGGTAGTCAGCAATAATGTTCACATTGTACACAGCTGTCATCGTGCATTCGGTATGTACCACAGGCCTCAAGTGAATTCCCTCTTTAGCAAAATACGAATCGCACATCCTTCCGTCCGTGGTGCATTGGATATCCCAAGCAGCCGTTCACTTGAATAACAGCATAGCCGGACACGGACACTGATCTGGTGTATCGAGGAACTTGATTCATACGACCGGGTGACACGTTACGATTGATTCACAAAGATCCGTTGTCCACTGCAATCGTAAATGACGATGCCGTTGGGTCAACGTGAGAACAAGAATTCTACGAAGCCCCATGGTCAACAACGTGCGCTGAGCTGTGCGTTTCTAAACACTTGTACGTGCACCAGAATCGTACTCTTATCAGACCTGCCACAGGTAGCTGCTGTACTGCTTCATATAAGGGGCAAGCCTACAACCTCCAAGTTCAGTGACGAGATACACACGTTAACTCCTAGCAGCACGTGAATTAGCGATAAGCTACTTTCTCAAAGTAGTGTATGTTAGTAGATTTCACCGTCTGCTAACCGTATCGCCGCTTCGCCGCCAGAATGGCTTCTCATTCTTCTCTGCTCCATTTATACAGTTTCCCTACAGAGTGACATGTCCGCTCCGCAGCCGGGTGGTCTTCAATATAACGATGAGTGCAGGTCCCAATGTTGTGGCTCACCAGTGAATGTCCACAGGATGTGAAACGAAAGCGTGTGCTTTTTCTGGTTTTGCTTATCCTCCACTATTGCGATGTAATTCAACATGCTGTAAACATTATCTACACCTTTCGGATTTATGGGCAACGGCCTTGCCGCAGTGGATACACCGGTTACCGTGAAACCACCGAAGTTAAGCGCTGTCGGGCATGGCCGGCACTTGGATGGGTGACCATCCAGCCGCCATGCTCTCTTGCCATTTTTCGGGGTGCACTCAGCCTCGTGATGCCAATTGAGAAGCTACTCGGCCGAATAGTAGCGGCTCCGGTCAAAGAAAACAATCATGACGAGCGGGAGAGCGGTGTGCTGACTACACGCCCCTCCTATCCTCATCCTCCACTGAGGATGACACGGCGGACGGATGGTCCCGATGGGCCACTTGTGGCCTGAAGACGAAGTGCTTTCAGATTTATAATATTGACTAACGTAGAATTTGGACTGTGGACAAGACAATTTAAAATGTGGTTAGAAAACTTTTATTGACATTGTTTTGAAAAGTCGACAATAAATGGAATACAAAATTATGGAGAATAGCGAAACAGTGTTGTCCCATTAGAATTCGTTACCAGAGGGAAAAATGATGGAGAAAAATGATCAACATGGTGGAGACTATGTACATTAAGGACTTAGATTCTATGATTCAAAGGAATATTAGTTAGCCATGCAGGCACTATACATGCTCTACTGAATAAGCTAAGGAACCTGACCGTGAGTACTGACGCGTTAACGGAAATCTCGACTGAACAAGCACAGGTCAAGATCGGAGTTGCTAAGCCAGAGTACCACTAATTAAAGCTTCTGTAAACAGTAGCACGATTAATGTCTGTAAGCTGTCGCTTTTCCAAGAGAGCTGAGCAGTCAATGAATGCATGTCTCTACCATGCATGCACACGCAATACCAAACTGAGCAACACGGAATATTCTCTGTTCACGTAAGCACAGATGCTAACAAATTATTTTTTGGTCTAACCTCGTCGCTTGTCTCACGCTTACATGTTCTCTTACCACCTCAGCTTTCAGACTACAGCAGCTCCTCATGGCACGAACTTTTGAAGTAATCCTGTAGTCTCCTTGATGTGTCCAAAACATTTCTGATTTGTACAACACCCAATATCTATTGGTACTTTCAGGATCAAAACTGCTCGCTATTTGATCGAATTGAATGCCTGCCCACAACTTACTGTGCTCTGAAACATCAAAGTAACTCTCTACAACCCACACACATTTGGTCTCGATCACCCTCTGCGAACCCCTTGGGTATCGGACTACGGGTCAGCAAAAAATATTAGATCTCGCCCGCAGTTTGTCGCTCTCCTCTCTGACCAATCTACTGTCGAGCTCCTTTCAGTGGCGCACTTGACTGGTGCAGAGCCCAAGAAAAACGCGCAGGAATGCTGTTTTTGGTCCCTTGTGAAAAGAGAAAGCTATCAGATTTTTATCGACAATTCTCGCGAGAGATCTGAAGAGCCAGTGAAACGTTTCACCTAAAACTTTGGCAGGAAAGGTCGTCTCTCCTCCTGCGTACGTCTCAAGAGTCAAGAGGCCTCAAACGAATGTGTCGGTGTTCGTTCTGCCTGTCTTAAAGTAAAACACAGGTTACGTAGATACCTCCGCTGGGCATCCATATTAGCTGCATTACACGAAAAAACCAATACGTTACCTAGTCCAATTAACAAGTTTTACATTCAGTGAAAGAGGATGAAAATCATCTTACATTTTTCACAAACTTATCATAATTAAGAATTGTTTCGGTGGTATAGAAGTAGCGTGTTCGACTAGTACGAAAACTTCCTAGATCCCGAGTTGGACCACAGCAGCAGCTTAAATGCTGAATAAGAATAACCAGCAATGACTGCCGAAGAGTTCCCGTCTGAGTCCCTGGTAGATCGTGCAGAAACTGTGACCAGACTGGTTACTGACACTGCTCTCTAATCAATAAGATAAGCAATTCTCTGTCATAGCCATTACGTAAAACGCCCGAACTGGTTTACTAGGCTCCGTTCTGGCATATTCCTCGTCTTCTGACTAACCTATCCTCATCATTATTGTGGCGCCTTTCGTGTGCTCGTAGTACACTTCAGGACACATAACACGAAGAATGTCTGTTACTGCCCGAAATTGGATTCTACTATGCTTCCAGATAGTCCTAGTCACCCCGCGCTAGTGAAAATGTGAACTTTTGAATTCAAATAAACGCAGAGCGATCCGATTATGTCTAAACCCACTCAATGATTTCAAATAATGGTGAGCAGCCCAATGCCTTGCGTCTCAAGCTGATGTAGCAGGAAATTAAAAGTTACCTACAGTAAATTGTTCAACGGTACACTCCATTCAGTGTGTAAAGAACACAGAAGACATTATAGGATACGCTGTTGGTTCAACAGAGAGCATAGAATTCAGAGTTTGCTTTACGCCATTACGTCTGTGTGTGCTGTAGTTATATATTAATAAAAATATGACATCGTCGGTCTCGTCCTTTTCACCAAATTGTTTTTCCCATGTAGCTATCTCAATAAATATTCATTAAATTGCTATTTTTCAATAAACTAAGTGGGGTCTGTGAAATCTTTAATCGGGATATTAGCCGTGTTAAATATTCATGACTAAATCTCTCCTGGGTGGTATTGGAAATTAGACACTACTACCAATTTGCATCCAAGCTGCGCAAGTGGCATGTGCATATCCGTTCCGCGAAGTGATGAATTTTTAATCGGAGAACCAGACTACTACACATGCGAAATAGTTTCTGACGTGGGATTACGTATTCATTTTGTTCCTGAACAAGGTCAAAAAAGTCATTCACACATGTTCACCATTTTGTAACATTGCGATCCCGAAGATGGATTCCAAGATCCGATCACTGATTTCTCTTATTTTATTACGATGAAAATTTCTCCCCAAGTAGGTGGACGTCTACAAAAAATTTCCACATACGGAGGAGAATGATGGTGATTGAAATTTCATGAAAAGATCTCATCGCGATAAAAAACACTTTTGTTTTAATGACTGCCAGCTCAACTCGCCTCTCATATCCGTGACACCATTCCCCTATTTTGGGATAATACAAAATGAACTGCCCTTCTTTGATCTTTTTCGATGTTCTCTGTCAATCCCACTTGGTAAGGATCCCACACCGCGCAGCAGTACTTCAGAAGACGGACAAGTGTAGTGTAAGAGCAGGCAGTCTCTTTAGTAGATCTGTTGCATCTTCTAAGTGCTCTGCCTATAAATCGAAGTCTTTGGTTCACCTTCCCCACAACATTAGCTATTTGATCGTTTCAGTTGAATTTCTTCGTACTTGCAATCCGCTACTATTTAAGTGAACTGGCAGATTTTAGATTTGTGTGATTTATCGCGTAAGCGAAATTGACGGATTCCTTTTAGCACTCATGTCGATGACCTCACACTCTTCATCCGCCACTTTTCTTACCGTATTGATATCTTATCTAAATTTTCGTCCTTCAGAGAAATATCATCCACATAATTCCGATGACTGTGAGACCTGACAAGTTCAAGTGAAGATGAATTACATAACCTTCTGAACAAAATGAACAGTCTAATGAGTACAGAATGTAGATTGAGAGGAAATCGGAGAAAGACGAAAGAAATGGGAAGTAACAGAAATGTGAACAGCGAGAAGGTTAACATCAGGATTGATGGCCAGGAAATATATGAAATTAAGGAGTTCTGCTACCTAGGCTCCAAAATAGCCAATGACGGACCGTGCCAAATCAGCCTAACAGCTCATGAGTTACTTAGAAGAATAATATACGGAAGAATCGAAAAGAAAATTGCGGATGTGTCACCTGACTATCAGTTTGGCTTTTGGAAAGGTAAAGGCACCAGAGAGGCGATTCTGACGTTGCGATTGATAATGAAAGCAAGACTAAAGAAAAATAACACACGTTCATAGGAGGATATACAATATGTACAAGAGCCAAGAGGGAATAATGAGAGTGGACGACAGAGAACGAAGAGTTCGGAATAAAAAGGGTGTGAGACGGAGATTTAGTCTTTCGACCGTACTGTTCAGTCTGTACATAGAAGAAACAATAATGGAAATTAAATAAAGTTTGAAGAGTGAGATTAAAATTCAGAGCGAAAGTATATCAGTGACACGATTCGTTGATGACATTGTTATCCTGAGTGAAAGTGAAGAAGAATTATATAATCCGCTAAACGGAATGAACAGTCTAATGAGTACAGAATGTGGATTGAGAGGAAATCGGAGAAAGACAAAAGAAATGGGAAGTAACAGAAATGTGAAAACGAGAACGTCATCGTGAGGATTGATGGTCACGAAATATATGAAATTAATGAGTTCTCGTACCTAGGCATCAAAATAGCCAATGACGGACCGTGGAAGGGGGACATCAAAAGCTAACTACCAATGGCAAAAAGGGCATTCCTAGCGAAGAGAAGTCTACTAGTATCAGACATATGCCTTGATTTGAGGAAGAAATTTCTGTGAAAGTACATTTGGAGCACAATATTGTATGGTAGTGAAACATAGACAGTGGAAAAACCGGAAGCTGTATTTTTTCCTCGCTCAGAACGCGAACACTAGTACGCTGCCATGCCCGTGGGCTGTACAGTGGTTTTTGGGGTATATACGGGCACACTGACGGCAAAAACGGCAACTAAGTAATTAATGCAGAGTAATGAAATTTCGGAAACACATTTGTCTAGGTAACATACACTGATCAGCCAGAACAATAAGACTACCGACCTAATTTCGATATTAACCAGTCGAGGCGATAGCAGCGTCACCTGGCGGGAATGACTGCTAATCAAACACACGCACGTTGCATGTAGTATCATTGAGGGTGCTGTCCGAGTGTAGAATGGAGACGGCGCGCGATCTATCTGAGTTTGATGGAGGACTGATTGTGATGGCGCGGAGGGTCGGCACTACCATTACGGAAAGTGTACGACTTGTCCGATGTTTGAGGAGTGCTGTGGTGAGTATCTTCAACAGGTGGCGAAGGTGAGACCCCGCCCAAACGTAGTTGGGTTGAGTGGCCACCTCTCAGAGGACGTCATAAGCTGGGCAGACTGGCAAATAAGGACAGGCGGCGAACACTGACGGAACTAACACCAGACTTCAATACTGGGTAGAGTAGAAGTGTGTGTTAACATACAGTGCATCGAACACTTCCAACGATGGGCCTGCGCAGACGACGGCCCATGCATGTGCCAACTTAACACCACGACATCGGCAACTACGACTGAAACGCGCACGTTACCATCGGCACTTGACGTTGGCGCAGTGGAGGAGCGTTGAATGGTCAGATCAATCTCGATACCTTCTTCATCATACTGATGTGAGGGCGCGATTACGTCGCCTTCCAGAGGAAAATTCCTGGGGAACATTCACGTGGGCACCCATGGGCCCAGTAGAGTTCGTGCAAGGCACCATGGCGGGCAAGGAGTATCGTGACTATCGTGTTTTCCGATGGTAGTGGCATTTTTCAACGAGATAATGCCCCATGTCACAAGGGCAGGAGCGCGACGGAGTGTAACTAATGGCACCCCATACCACCACGCCGGGTGATACGCCAGTATGACGAAGACCAATACACGCTCCCCATGTGCGTTCACCGCGATGTCGCCAAACACGGATGCGACCATCATGATGCTGTAAACACAACCTGGATTCATCCGAAAAAATGATGTTTTGGCACTCGTGCACTCATGTTCGTCTTTGAGTACACAATCGCAGGCGCTCCTGTCTGTGATGCAGCGCGAAGGGTACCCCGCAGCCATGGTCTCCGAGCTGATAGTCCATGCTGTTGCAAACGTCGTCGAACTGAGATGGTTGTTGGAAGATGGTTGTTGTCTTGCAAACGTCCCCATCTGTTGACGCAAGGATCGAGACGTGGCTGCACGATCCGTTACAGCCATGCGGAAAAGATGCCTGTCATCTCGACTGCTCGTGATACGAGGCCGTTGGGATCCAGCACGGCGTTCCGTATTACCCTCCTGAGCCCACCGATTCCATATTCTGCTAACGGTCATTGGATCTCGACCAACGCGAGCAGCAATGTCGCGATACGATAAACCGCAATCGCGATAGGCTACAATCCGACCTTTATCAAAGTCAGAAACGTGATGGTACGCATTTCTCCTCCTCACACGAGGCATCACAACAACGTTTCACCATGCAACGCTGGTCAACTGCTGTTTGTGTATGAGAAATATTTTGGAAACTTTCCTCATGTCAGCACGTTGTATGTGTCGCCACTTGTGTGAATTCTCTGAAAAGCCAATCATTTGCATATCACAGCATCTTCTTCCTTCCGGTTAAATTTCGGTTCTGTAGCACGTCATCTTCGAGGTGTAACAATTTTAATGGCCAGTAGTGTAATTTACATAGTACAGGCGCGATGGGAAAGGTGAAATTTAGTTGACACTGGCGTTAGGAATTGTAGGTATTGGCATCTGTAGAAACAGAGCAGAATTCATGATGAGCGAATCACGAGCACTAAAGCCAGTAAACCAGTTGCCAATGCCAAATTTGGTCGATTCTAGTTTGCAAGGGCTAGCATTTTAGATATCTAGGCTCAGTGACACCGTATGGCGGAGTTTAGGATGCAGTTCTTACCTACCGGATAACAACATCTTGAAATAAATAGCACACGCTCCTTGCTGTCTTTGTGTGACGGAAATGTGCCTATTACAACCGAAGACAAAGTAAAGAAACAAATACTCCCTACATAACGTACTTCTTTTCAAGGCCTGTGACCGATTAGATAACACAACAAACGCAATAAACCACCGATCACTGCTTCCATTGCTTTCATTTCAGTTTTACACACGCTTACGCTAATAATATAAACTACCAACAAGACCGTTTGGTGTTACAACTCTCGGCGGGCGAAAGGACGATACTAACCTTGATCTCATTTCATTTCAGTCTCATTCTCCCTCTCATGGAAATCATGTAATGTGTATGTAGACAGTGTGGCATACGGAGATTTGGATCACATGTCAAAGGAATTTGCTATCAGTGAATAATTTCGCAACATGAATGTATTTCTGATTTTTATCACGATTTCTTTTTGGGCTTTAAGTTAAAATAATTAAAAACATGCTGCTGTGGATAGAACGAAGAAAAACATCTTTCAGGGCCGTAAATCAACGCCAGTGTGCCATCACCAGTGGAAGACGACACATAACCTTCTTGTCACCGAATGAGGTAGCACGCTGGACTCGCATTCGGGAGGACGAAGGTTCAATCCCGCGTCCGGCCATCCTGATTAAGGTTTCCCGTGATTTCCCTAAATTGCTTCAGGCAGATGCTGGGATGGTTCCTTTGAAAGGGCACGGCCGACTTCCTTCCCCATCCTTCCGTAATCCGATTAGACCGATGACCTCGCTGTCTGGTCTCTTCCACCAAATCAACCAACCGTCTTGCTATATAGCTATCTGCCAAATGGGTAATATTTGTACACGTCACAAATAACGTATACGATGTAAAAACTTCTTAATCCCTCTCACAATGATAAAAGGTATGGTAGTGCTTAAAATAAGCTACAGAAAACGGCCATTATACCACCAGTGTTTAAAGACTGTAAGGTGCGGGCTACGTGTCCGAAAGAGCAGACACCACATATGTGTGATTACGGAGAGAACGCTTAATGATCTCTTCAGCAGTGCGAATGCACACAAGACTAGAACTTAAGGGAATCGGTGAAATGCGACGAGTAATGAGGATAACGGACAAGACCGCTACACAATAGTGTGCGGTGTTTTCTGTTCCACTTGCAAAGAGAATATCAATATGCCATCTTGCGAGCATTAATCTCTCTAATATTATCTCCATGATTCTTAAGCAAAATGTTCGTTGGCGGCAGTAGAATCGTTCTGCAGTCAATCTCAAATGCTGCTTCTCTAAATTTTCTCAGTACTGCTTCTCCAAACGAACGTCGCCTTCTCTCCAGTGATTCCCATTTGAGTTTCCGAAACATCTCCGTAATATCTGAGTGTTGTTCGAACCTGTCGGTAACAAAGCTAGTACACCGCCACTGAAATGCTTCGATGTCTTCCTTTAATCCGACATGACGGGGATCCTAAACACTCGAACAGTGCTCAATAGTGGATCGCAATAGTGTCCTATATACGGCCTCATTTACATACAAACCACCCTTTCCTAAAATTCTCCCAATAAACGTAAGTCGACCATTCGCCTTCCCTACTGCAGCCCTTATATGCTAATTCCATTTCATACTGCTTTGTAACGTTATGCCTAGACAATTAATAGACGTCAGACAGTACACTACTGATGCAGCGTTTGAATATTGAAGGTTTCTTTCTTCATAGACATTTGCATTAACATATAGTTTTTCTGCATTTAAAACTAGCTGCAACTCATCAGGAATTCTGTCTCAGTCATCTTGTATCCTCCTACAGTCACTCAACGACGACACCTTCCCACACTCCAGAGCATCTTCAGCAAACAGAAACATACACAGAATGCTTTCCGCCACATCGTGTACACTGTGTGATCAAAAGTATCCGGATACCCCCAAAACATACGTTTTTCATATTAGGTACATTATACTGCTAGGTACTCCATATCAGCGACCTCAGTAGTCATTAGACATCGTGAGAGAACAGAACGGGGCGCTCCGCGGATCTCAAGGACTTCGAATGTGGTCAGGTGATTGGGTGTCACTTGTGTCGTACGTCTGTACGCGAGATTTCCACACTCGTAAACATCCCTAGGTCCACTGTTTCCGATGTGATAGTGAAGTGGAAACCTGAAGGGACACGTACACCACAAAAGCGTACAGGTCGACCTCGCCTGTTGACTGACCGCCGGCAGTTGAAGAGAGTCGTAACGTGCAATAGGCAGACATCCATCCACACCATCACACAGGAATTCCAAAGCGCATCAGGATCCACTAGGGTAGTTAGGCGGGAGGTGAGAAAACTTGGGTTTCATGGTCGAGCGGCTGCTTATAAGCCACACATCTAGTCGGTAAATGCCAAACGACGCCTCGCTTCCTGTAAGGAGCGTAAACATTGGACGACTGAACAGTGGAAAAACGTTGTGTGGAGTGGCGAATTACGGTACACAATGTGGCGATCTGATGGCAGGGTGTGGGTATGATGAATACCCAGTGGACGTCATCTGCCAGGTTGTGTAGCGCCAACAGTAAAATTCTACATCTACATCTACATCTACATTTATACTCCGCAAGCCACCCAACGGTGTGTGGCGGAGGGCACTTTACGTGCCACTGTCATTACCTCCCTTTCCTGTTCCAGTCGCGTATCGTTCGCGGGAAGAACGACTGTCTGAAACCCTCCGTGCGCGCTCTAATCTCTCTAATTTTACATTCGTGATCTCCTCGGGAGGTATAAGTAGGGGGAAGCAATATATTCGATACCTCATCCAGAAACGCACCCTCTCGAAACCCGGCGAGCAAGCTACACCGCGATGCAGAGCGCCTCTCTTGCAGAGTCTGCCACTTGAGTTTATTAAACATCTCCGTAACGCTATCACGGTTACCAAATAACCCTGTGACGAAACGCGCCGCTCTTCTTTGGATCTTCTCTATCTCCTCCGTCAACCCGATCTGGTACGGATCCCACACTGATGAGCAATACTCAAGTATAGGTCGAACGAGTGTTTTGTAAGCCACCTCCTTTGTTGATGGACTACATTTTCTAACGACTCTCCCAATGAATCTCAACCTGGTACCCGCCTTACCAACAATTAATTTTATATGATCATTCCACTTCAAATCGTTCCGCACGCATACTCCCAGATATTTTACAGAAGTAACTGCTACCAGTGTTTGTTCCGCTATCATATAATCATACAATAAAGGATCCTTCTTTCTATGTATTCGCAATACATTACATTTGTCTATGTTAAGGGACAGTTGCCACTCCCTGCACCAAGTGCCTATCCGCTGCAGATCTTCCTGCATTACGCTACAATTTTCTAATACTGCAACTTCTCTGTATACTACAGCATCATCCGCGAAAAGCCGCATGGAACTTCCGACACTATCTACTAGGTCATTTATATATATTGTGAAAAACAATGGTACCATAACACTCCCCTGTGGCACGCCAGAGGTTACTTTAACGTCTGTAGACGTCTCTCCATTGATAACAACATGCTGTGTTCTCTTTGCTAAAAACTCTTCAATCCAGCCACACAGCTGGTCTGATATTCCGTAGGCTCTTACTTTGTTTATCAGGCGACAGTGCGGAACTGTATCGAACGCCTTCCGGAAGTCAAGAAAAATAGCATCTACCTGGGAGCCTGTATCTAATATTTTCTGGGTCTCATGAACAAATAACGCGAGTTGGGTCTCACACGATCGCTGTTTCCGGAATCCATGTTGATTCCTACATAGTAGATTCTGGGTTTCCAAAAACGACATGATTCGGTCGGAGGCGGTGGTGTCACGCTGTGGTCGTGTTTTTCATGGAGGGGGCTTGCACCTCTTGTTGTTTTGCGTGGCACTATTACAGCACAGGCCTACATTGGTGTTTTAAGGACCTTCTTGCTTACCACTGTTGAAGAGCAATTCCGGGATGGCGATAGCATCTTTCAACACGATGTAGCACCTGTTGATAATGCACGGCCTGTGGCGGAGTGGTTACACGACAATGACTGGCATCCCTGTAATGGATTGGCCTGCACGGAGTCCTGACCCGAATCCTATAGAACACCTTTGTGATGTTTTGGAGCGCCATGTCAGGCCTCAGTGACCGACATCGATACTTCTCCTTAGTGCAGCACTCCGTGAAAAATGTGCGGCCATTCCCGAAGAAACGTTCCAGCACCTGATTGAACGTGTGCCTGCGAGAGTGGAAGTTATCTTCAAGGCTAAGAGTGGGCCAACACCATATTGAATACCAGCATTAACCGATGGAGGGTGCCATGAATTTGTAAGTTATTTTCACCCAGGTGTCCGGATACTTTTGATCACATAGTGTATATGTATATAAAATAAGAGCTGTCCTATCAACTTCCCTGGGACACTCCTGACGATATCCTTGTCTCCGATGAACACTCACCGTCGAGGACAACATACTGGGTTCTACTATTTAAGAAGGATTCGAACCACTCACAAACCTGGGAACCTATTCTGTAAGCTTGTACCTTCGTTAATAGTCGGTAGTGTGGCAGCGTGGGGAATGCATTACGGAAGTCTAAGAATACAGAATCTGTCTGTTGACCTTTGTCCATCTAATGAAAAGAATCCGGACACTTCTGTGTGTCGCGGAATCGACCTCTAAATGTCACGAGAAGCTAACCCGGAAGTATTGTGTTGTCAGAGAGGAACAGCAACAGCGGGATGGGTCTGTGAGAAGAGCTTAGTGCCTGGAACGTATTCATTGGCTGACACCCTAGTAACAAAACCAGCAGGGCCATTTCATACTTCTAAAGCTACCGAAGTCGACTGATGGTGTTATGACAGTGAAGTGCAAACGCGAAGAAACGACCACAGCCACACGAACGCCAGGTAGAACTCATGAAACAAAGTGCAGTTTGGGGTGTGGTTGTAAGAAGTCACATGAAATCGGTGAAGGAATCAAATGTGCTACCAGCAGCCCAGCTTACTCAGTGACTATGCGTTTGGAGTTAAAACTAATGGGATACAAGGTTCGAGCAGTTCCTCATTAGCTACTCATTTCTGAGGCGGCATAAGGAGGGACGCCACTGGTCAGTGGACGACAGGAAACGACCGACTTGGAGTACTGAATGACTCTCTACCCTGCGGCAGTCCGATGGCAAGCTGTGGGTTTGGTAAATGCCTGGAGAACTTTACCTGCCGTCATGTGTAGTGCCAACGGTGAAGTGGCCGGAAGATGGTGTCGCGGTGAGGGGGAGTGTTTCGTCGTAGGGGTGCGGTTCCCTTACTGTCGTAAGAAAACGATAAATGCGGAGGGATATGAACAGATTTTACAGCATAGTCTACTGCGGAGACGATGATTGTATTAGCGTGACATAGTACTCCTCCCCCAAAAGCAACATCTGTGTAGCAATAGTTGTGAGAATAACATTCCGGAAATGGGCCTACCTGCCGAGTGGGACCTGAGCCAAATTGGACAACCTTAGGATGAGTTGGAACGTCTACTTCGCTCTAGACGCCAGCGTCTTACATCACTACCATCCCTGGTTTCTGTTCTTCAGAAAGAATGGGCTGCCATTCGTCCCTACACATTTAGACATCTCACTGAAATTATTTCCAGCAGTGTTCAAGTCATCATAAAGGTGAATAGTGGACACACCTCATATTAATGTTAACTAGCAGGTGATCGTATACTTTCGATGATATAATGGAGTAAAGAAATTTATGGCATAGCTTCACTGAAAGAAGGTTCAAAAATGGCTCTGAGCACTATGGGACTTAACAGCTGTGGTCATCAGTCCCCTAGAACTTAGAATTACTTAAACCTATCTAACCTAAGGACACCACATACATCCATTCCCGAGGCAGGATTCGAACCTGTGACCGTAGCAGTCCCGCGGTTCCGGACTGCGCGCCTAGAACCGCGAGACCACCGCGGCCGGCTGAAAGAAAGGGTCGGTTGATAAGAAACGTTCTCAAAGGTCAAGGGAAACCCAATTAACCATTGGAGGGATGTGTGTGGGATAAAAACTGTAGAGAGAGACCAGGAGATGAATACAGTAAGCAGGTTAGAAAGGATGTAAAACTTCCTGGCAGATTAAATCTGTGTGCCGGACCGAGACTCGAACTCGGGACCTTTGCCTTTCGCGGCCAAGTGCTCATGTGGTAGAGCACTTGCCCGCGAAAGGCAAAGGTCCCGAGTTCGGTTCTCGGTCCGGCACACAGTTTTAATCTGTCAGGAAGTTTCATATCAGCGCACACTCCGCTGCAGAGTGTAAATCTCATTCTGGAAACATCCCCCAGGCTGTGGCTAAGCCATGTCTCCGCAATGTCCTTTCTTCCAGGAGTGTTAATTGAGCAAGGTTCGCAGGAGAGCTTCTGTGAAGTTTGGAAGGTGGGAGACGAGGTACTGGCGGAAGTAAAGCAGTGAGGACGGGGTGTGAGTCGTGCTTAGGTAGCTCAGATGGTAGAGCACTTGCCCGCGAAAGACAAAGGTCCCGAGTTCGAGTCTCAATGCGGCACACAGTATTAATCTGCCAGGAAGTTTCATATCAACACACACTCCGCTGCAGAGTGAAAATCTCATTCTAGAAATGATGTAGTTTGCAGTAGTTATTGTGAGGTGAAGAGGCATGCGCATCAAACGCACGTGATCATTCCACACAAAAATTTGGCCCATTCGATGAACAGAACATGTTGTTGTTGTTGTTGTTGTTCCGATCTTCAGTCCGAAGACTGGTTTTATGCAACGCTCCATGCTGCTCTATCCTGCGTATGTCTCTTCATCTCAGAATAACTGCTGCAAACTACATCCTTTCGAATCTGCTTACTGTTTTCATCTCTTGGTCTCACTGTATAGTTGTTACCCAAGACACTTCCCTCCAATACTTAATTGGGTGTCCCTTGAGGTGTCAGAACGTGTCTATCAACTGACCCTTTTTTTAATGAAGTTGTGCCACAAATTTCTTTACTCCGCCATTCTACTCACTGCCTCTTCACGTGTTACGTGATCTACCCATTTAATCTCCAGCATTCTTCTGTACCACCACTTTTCAAATGTCTTGTTTTCTCTTCTTGTATGAACTGTTTATTGTCCACGTTTCACTTCCATACAATGCACTCCAGACAAAATAGCTTCGAAAAAGACTTCCTAACACTTAGATCTGTATTCGATGTTAACAAACTTATCTTCTTCTCTTATTTTCTTGCCACTGACAGTTTCATTTTATATCCACAGTCGTAGGGCCAGTAATGCTTCGCCTGTTCCCATATTTCTCCTGAATCGAAACTGATGTTTCCCAGCTCATTTTTTGCCACTTTTGGCATTTTTGGTAAAGAATACATGTTAGTATTTTGCAACCATAGCTTATTAAATTAATAGTTGGGTAATATTCACACCTGAGAGCACCTGCGTTCTTGGGAACTGGATTTATTACATTCTTCTTGAAGTCTGATGGCACTTCACCTATCTCATACTTTTGTATACAAAGTGAAGTACTTTTGTCATGGAACATATGGCACCCCGACAAGAACAGTGACACAACTCAAAAATGCAGTATTTGAGAAAAATCGCCTTAAGGAATTCTGTAAAACTTATACTGAAATATACGCTTCCTTTAAATTTCAACTATGTATTTTCGGCAATAAAATCCATTACATCTATCTACATCTACATCATACTCCGCAAGCCACTTAACGCTGTGTAGCGGAGGGTACTTTCTGTATCACTATCTGATCCCTCCAACACTTCAACTCGCGAATAGTGCGTGGGAAGAATGATTGTCGGTAAGCCTCTGTATTGGCCCTAATTTCTCGAATTTTCTCCTCATGGTCAATACGCGAGATGTATGTGGGGGGAAATCATATGTTTTCTGACTACTCCTGAAAACTGCTGTCCCGAAATTTCAATAGTAAATCTCTCCGTGATGCTCAACGTCTCTCTTGTAACGACTGCCAGTGGAGTTTATTTAGCATCACCGTAACATTCTCTCTCTAGCTAAACGATCCCGTGACGAACGTGCCGCTCTTCGTTGGATCTCCTCTGTCTTCTCTATCAGTCCTACCTTATTGATATCCCAAATAGATGAACAGAAATCAAGAATCGGGCGAACAAGCGCCTTATAAGCCACTTCCTTCGTGGATGAGTTCCATTTCCTTAAGATTCTTCCGATAAATCTGAGTTTTGTGTCTGTTTTTCCCACAAGCTGTTTTATACGGTCATTCCACTTAAGGTCGCTCTGGATAGTTACGCATACATATTTTACCGCAGCTGTTTGTCATCCACAGTGTAGCTGTACAGTAGTGCATTTCTCTTCTTATATATATACGTTCAGGGTCAACTGCCAGAGTCTGCACCACTCATCAATTCTCTGCAGGTCATTCTGTAAATTCTTACTATCTTCTATCTATCTTATATTCTACGTAAGAGTTATATAGACATGCAGCTCTGTTCTCGTCGAATGTGAAGTGTTATCAGGTAATTATTAATTAGTTCTCTGAGTTGTGTAGCTTTTTTAGCTTTTCCAAAAACTTTTTTGTTTTGTTATTATCCATCATGTAATATTTTTGCAACTTTTTTCCCACAAATATTATATGTTTCTTTTACTTGCTGTGGTATAATATGACATTCGAAACTCCATCAGGTAAAATTAGTATTTAAGTGAGAATCAAAAATATAAAGCAAGTTGAAATGATTTTATTACAAAAAAATGCAAAATTATAATTTATGGAAATTAATACAATGTTATAAGGAACACCAACTAGGTACAATTTTAGGAACACAGTTTACACAACCCAGAATCAGAAACGGGCTTATATAAGTAGGAATATCTTTCACAGAGAAAAGGAATTCAATATGAGCTTTCACTAGAGCAGAAATTTCCGTTGTTTCCTTGTACGCTGGAATGCACGAAATTTCGTAATATTTACCACAGCTGTAATCGTCGAAACTGCGTCTGATCGTTCAGACATGCATGCGTATGTGAGGGACATTGTAATATAAGATACTAACCCTTTATAAACAGAGACATCGTAATAATCAACGATATTAAACATTACAGGCAACTTACCTCGTTCATGAAATGTCCACAACTCAAAATATGCCATTCTTCTTGTTGGACACACGTACACCTGCCAGTAACAACAATGAGGTGACTGTTCTTGTCGTGGGGAATAACCAACAAATCTGACACAACTGCCCTGAAGTAAGGCTGAGAAAACCGATCGGCTAAAATCAATACCGGTATGTCAAATCTGAGTAACAGGTATTTTGGGTGCCTGTTTAGAGATTTTTTATTATTTGCGAACTATGAATGAGCCGTAGCAGCAGTGGTGAAGTTTTTTAAATTTTAAATAAACAATTTTAAAAAAAGCACTAATATATTTGTTAAATTTGCTTTGGTTCGAAATATTGCTTTGTTATAGAAAATGGGGAAAAAACTAGTGCTATTTTAGTAACGATGCGGACAGAAAAGAGCAAAAAACACATGGTATAAAAAATTGGTACAGCTTCGCTGAGACACGAGTGTCCCTGTTCCCGCGTGTTGTGGCTTGTGTGTGCGTACATGCAGTGTGCAAAACTTGTCCTCACCTGGTCTGTATGATAGTTTCTTGCTGTCGTTGCCAGACATCCGTTGCATTGCAGAATGGCACCAACCCTCGGCTGGAAATGTTCTTACGAAATGACGTAGAAATCAAGTATAGCTCTCCATTCACTTAAAAGGTTAAAGATTTGTCTGCCACTTCTATAAAATAATAAATGAGGAACAAAATTATGGTAACAACAATAAATTTAAAACCTAAAAGTTCATTCCTAGTGCACAACATCAGTGGAAGGTAGCTGATATGCTGCCTGTGTGTACGTAATATGCCTCTATCTGCTTGTAGCCCTGGAAAACGGACAAATTAATACGAAAAACAGAGTTCTTCAGATTCCGTTCTCACCGTTTAGCACTGACTGTTCGTAATGCATCCCCGACAGCAACATGGTTTTTGAACAGTTTTTCAAAACATTAGAATCAGTGGGAGAATACTGGTGATTTTTCATGGTGTTTAACCAATTATCACTTTTACAGAACAGCAGCGAACAATGGACGAACTAATTTGTCTTTATTTGCTTATTTAGTATTTTTATTCTACGTATCTTGAAACTAAGGGAGTCAATATTCTTCAATCTTTTTTCGATTTCTAAGTTTACTGCAGGAAATAGGCAACGGCCTTGCCGCAGTGGATACACCGGTTCCCGTGAGATCACCGAAGTTAAGCGCTGTCGGAGGTGGTCAGCACTAGGATGGGTGACCATCCAGGCCGCCATGCGCTGTTGCCATTTTTCGGGGTGCACTCAGCCTCGTGATGCCAATTGATGAGCTACTCGACCGAATAGTAGCGGCTTCGGTCAAGAATGCCATCACGACGACCGGGAGAGCGGTGTGCTGACTACACGCCCCTCCTATCCGCATCCTCCAGTGAGGACGACGCGGCGGTCGGATGGTCCCGGTAGGCCACTCGTGGCCTGAAGACAGAGTGTTTTACTGCAAGAAATAACAGGAATAAAAAACGGAAAATCTGTTATTTCAGAAAGCGGTTATCTTGAGCCGTTTTAATACTCCGATTGAACTGCCAAAAGGAAAAAAGAAAGAAGAAAAACGATACAACCGAAAACCAGTTGTTTCAGTGATAATCGTCTTCCCGCCCCTGAAGTGAACATGTTGCGAGATGTGACTTTTTTGTGCACGTTGGGGCACTTAATACGTATTTTTCAATGACATATATTAAAAATCACCTTTTTTTTCATGCATCACTTTTCTTGCCGGGGTGCGATATAATGAAAAAAGACACATGTAAATAAGCAGTCAGCTTCTTCTTAATACTGTAGCAGCAGCAGCTCGATTAATTGACTTGAGATGGTCTGCGCGGCATTACGTCTGGGCTGACATCGGCAGCGGCTGACAGGTCGACGGCGTGCCCACAGCTGGGTGGGAACACGCTGCCGCCGATGACAGGTCGTTACGGAAGAACAAGTGCCCGCTGCCGCCATCTCCCCCCCGCATCTGCTGCCGGTGCTGCCATCTGTCGCCATTTGTCAGCAGCGGCGTCGCACTCGACAGCCCTACAGCGGCCTGTTTGTCTCGGCGACACTGCAGACGGCCTCTGCCCGCCACCCGCACCCACTCGCGCCTCGAGACTGATGCAAGAAATTGTATTCCAGCTGTGTGCTCACTTCGGAGCATCTGTACAAGTACAGGCATCTGTTTCTCTGTTGGGCACATTTTTCACAAACTTATCCTTAGAGCCGCATTTTTCGCAAACTTATTCTGTGGTGTGCGTACTGTAAGACCTTCGGTGCACGCACCATCAGATTATTTGACTTGTCACTCTAACGAAGTAGGCGAGTGTCAGCAATATGTCTCGTGGTCTTATCGTGGCGTGTTTATCTTCTACCGTTAGGTCAGGCGATAGAAACGCTACTTGCACGCTTAGAGTAGCAGATTGAAGGTGACCACCATTACACAAAACTTGATTAATTTTCACACACATTTATTAAAATAATAACAAGCATAAAAATTACTTAACTTGGTTCTAGATGCTATTTACAATCGACAATCTGAAGTTCCTTTGGGTATTGGTACGTTAATCTTATTCTCACATATATCTCTGATACTTGACAAAAGTGTCTATAAATTTATCTTCATGGCCATGTACAGGAATATGGTAATCTTATTAGGCAATGACTGAAACTTGACTACAGACTGGCGCAGACAAATGCAGACTGACTAATCGGAGGTCTGTACACTCGTTATAATACCTTGCGCGTTCATTTATCACTGCGCGAGTGTGATCCGTGAGGAGAAAAGGTTCTAGGTTAGCAGCAATCTCATTGGCTGCCTTACATCGGCGGAAGCAGAATTTGGTCCGTCTCTATGGCAGCGCCATCTCGTAGTGCGGAGACAGACGAGCGCTGCACCTGCGCTGTTCTGCTTAGTTGGGGAATGTGTACACGGAACTATGTACACAACATATTCCTTAATGGACAACATGTTACGAATACTTTACTTCAGTGGAAGCGAATATACACTGCCCAACAACTGTGAAGCACCCAGAAGATATTTTCGGTTGTCAATGTAATTTCTTACAGGAACACACCATCGGAAATGTAAAAAGATTAGCCTTGAAATTCTCTGTGACAGTTCAGATGGCAATCAGAGTCGATGAGTGTTATTCGTGTTTTGTTATCAGGCCTCGTACGGCGTATATGGGGGGTCAAGGATATGGAGATGCCACTTACTCGCGTGAAACAACTTTGTCAGCTCCTGGCAGAATTTCAATGGGACCTCTCCGAGGGTTTCCATTTGGCCATCTGGTCGAGTCGTCCAGTATCTATATCTGTGAGGTATTCAGATGTGAGAATGGCCTGATGTTGGACTGTATGGTAACATGAGGGTAAGCATCTGCGTCAAGGTTCGACTCGAACATTACAAGGGAGAATCGCTTGAATGTCATCGTAACCCCTTCACATTTGCGCCACTTGTCCACAAACAATGATTGACGCACACTGAAGCGCTAAAGAAACTGGTACAGGCATGCATATTCAAATACAGAGATATGTAAACAGGCAGAATACGGTGCTGCGGTCAGCAACACCTACATAATACAACAAGTGTCTGGCGAAGTTGGTAGATCGGTTATTGCTGCTACAATGACAGGTTATCAAGATTTAAGTGTCGTTGCATGTGGTGTTATAGTCAGCGCACGAGCGATGTGACACAGCATGTCCGAGGTAGCGATGGAGTGGGGATTTTCCTATATGACCAATTAACGAGTGTACCGTCAATATCAGGAATCCGGTAAAACATCAAATTTCCGACATCGCTGTGGACGGAGCAACGATGACTGAAGAGAATTGTTCAAAGTGCCAGAAGTGCAACCCTTCCGCTAATTACTGCAGACTTCAATGCTGGCCCATCAACAAATGACAGAGTGCCAACCATTCAACGAAATATTACCGATATGGGCTTTCGGAGCAGAAGGCACGACACAAAGCCTTACGCCTCGGCTGAGCCCGTCAACACCGACATTGGATGTTGATGACTTGAAACACGTTGCCTGGTCTGACGACTCTCGCATCAAATTGTATCGAGCGGATGAACGTATACGGGTATGGAGACAACTTCATGAATCCAAGGACCCTGCATGGTCAGCAGGGTACTGTTCAAGGTGGTGGAGGTGGAGTGATATGGGACTCCTGGTACTCTATAAATACGACTCTGACAGGTGACACCTTCGTAAGCATCTTGTCTCATCACCTGCATCCATTCGTGTCCATTGTGCATTCCGACGGACTTTGGCAATCCCAACAGGGCAATTCGACACTACACACTTCTAGAATTGCTACAGAATGGCTCCACGAAAAGTCTTCTGAATTTAAATATTTCCGCTGGGATCCAAACTCCTCAGACGTGAACATTATTTAGCATGGCTGGGATGACTTGCAAAGTGCTGTTCAGACGAGATCTCCATCCCCTCCGACTGCAGGAATCATGGTGGCAATCCTCTCCACAACTACTTCAGACGTTGGTGGAGTCTATGCCACATCATGTTGCGACATTTGTGCCTGCTTGCGGGGGCCCTACACGATACTAGGCAGGTGTACCAGTTTCTTTGGCTCTTCACTGTAAATAGCACGTATCTCTATGAATTGTCTGTATGACTCTGAAGTACTCCTGTGGTCAGCGAGATCTCAAAATCTGTCTCCGATAGGTGTGTGGGACCAGCTCGAACGTCATCTCTGTCCAACTGCCACTATACAGTTGCCTCGCGAGGCTTCGTGACACTCTTCCCTGCTGAATTAGTGCATGCATACAGGCCTGTGGCGGGTAAAATGTCATACTGACAGGTGGGCTCGTAAAGTCAGCTTCTTCGAAAATCTGACTTGAAAGAAGATCATACATCCTCGCCACCTGTAAACAATGATTAGGAACACGTTGTATAACAATGTTGTTAGTAATAATCCTATAATTTTTAATTTCGTGCTTAATAAAACTGTACAGCTACGTCCAAATTCTGCAGATCACTGTGAAGTGCCGGAACTGGGCTTGGCAGAGTGTCACTCCGTTAGAATGCTGAGAGGGGGGTGTCTACACCTCGTGACCTGTCGGTGACTTCCGGTCTCAGTCCTCACCGCGTTGGTAGTTGAAGACATCCTTACTTAAATGTGGTTCAAAATCGATTAATTAAGAAGCATGAGGTTGACAGACGTTACAAAATATCAACATACAATGAAAAAGGTTATAAAAAAGACTGAGTGAACTATGTAATGATGAACTTGAAGGGGTGTTGTGTAACGTCCGTCTACACCAAATGGCGAGAAAAGTAACGAACAAAATGGAGTGGAAACATAATGCGCTTGACTGGAAACGAAGAGGGCTCCATTTCAACCTAGCCTTCATCTCTCAAGGATGTGAGAAGTCTCCAGAAACGGAACGGGGTCCGGATTCCACGTTAAACTGTGGGTCCCCTCTGGGATAGCTTAGGGACACGCAGGTCGCCGAAACGGCATCGAATTGAAAAGACTTGTATGGGAACAGTGAGATGTACGATGTTACTATTATTATTATTATTATTATTATTATTATTATTATTATTATTTCTTTTCTCAGACGTTATGTCTGGTCAAAAATGGAAAGTGACGCGGACCTTGATCAAGCGTGACTTCCTTTTACCTGTACGGTATACGTTACATTGCATTTAGGAACTTTCGGGTAATTGAACATGTATCAATAATTACAGATTTTTGTAGTTGTATATATAAGTTTGGATGTAGCTGTATTGCGTTGATGTACTGGTGGGTATTGTGTGGTATGACTCCTGTACTTGATAATATAATTGGTATAATGTCAACTTTATCCTGATGCCACATGTCCTTGACTTCCTCAGCCAGTTGGATGTATTTTTCAATTTTTTCTCCTGTTTTCTTTTGTATATTTGTTGTATTGGGTATGGATATTTCGATTAGTTGTGTTAATTTCTTCTTTTTATTGGTGAGTATGATGTCAGGTTTGTTATGTGGTGTTGATTTATCTGTTATAATGGTTCTGTTCCAGTATAATTTGTATTCATTATTCTCCAGTACATTTTGTAGTGCATACTTGTATGTGGGGACGTGTTATTTATAAGTTTATATTGTAAGGCAAGCTGTTGATGTATTATTTTTGCTACATTGTCATGTCTTCCGGGGTATTCTGTATTTGCTACTATTGTACATCCGCTTGTTATGTGATCTACTGTTTCTATTTGTTGTTTGCAAAGTCTGCATTTATCTGTTGTGGTATTGGGATCTTTAATAATATGCTTGCTGTAATATCTGGTGTTTATTGTTTGATCCTGTATTGCAATCATGAATCCTTCCGTCTAGCTGTTATATTGCCTTTTCTTAGACATGTGTTGGATGCGTCTTGATCGATGTGTGGCTGTGTTAGATGATACGGGTGCTTGCCATGTAGTGTTTTCTTTTCCAATTTACTTTCTTCGTATCTGTTGATCTAAAGGGTTGTAGAAGTGGTTATGAAATTGCAGTGGTGTAGCCGATGTATTTATATGAGTGATTGCTTTGTGTATTTTGCTAGTTTCTGCTCGTTCTATAAAGAATTTTCTTAAATTGCCTACCTGTCCATAATGTAGGATTTTTATGTCGATAAATCCCCTTCCTCCTTCCTTTCTGCTTAATGTGAATCTTTCTGTTGCTGAATGTATGTGATGTATTCTATATTTGTGGCATTGTGATCGTGTAAGTGTATTGATTGCTTCTAGGTCTGTGTTACTCCATTTCACTACTCCAAATGAGTAGGTCAATATTGGTATAGCATAAGTATTTATAGCTTTTGTCTTGTTTCTTGCTGTCAATTCTCTTTTCAGTATTTTTGTTAGTCTTTGTCTATATTTTTCTTTTAGTTCTTCTTTAATATTTGTATTATCTATTCCTATTTTTTGTCTGTATCCTAGATATTTATAGGCATCTGTTTTTTCCATCGCTTCTATGCAGTCACTGTGGTTATCCAATATGTAATCTACTTGTTTAGTGTATTTTCCCTTGACTATGCTATTTTTCTTACATTTGTCTGTTCCAAAAGTCATATTTATATCATTGCTGAATACTTCTGTTATCTTTAGTAATTGGTTGAGTTGTTGATTTGTTGCTGCCAGTAGTTTTAGATCATCCATGTATAGCAAATGTGTGATTTTGTGTGGGTATGTTCCAGTAATATTGTATCCATAATTTGTATTATTTGGCATGTTGGATAGTGGGTTCAGAGCAAGGCAGAACCAGAAAGGACTTAATGAGTCTCCTTGGTATATTCCACGCTTAATCTGTATTGGCTGTGAAGTGATATTATTTGAATTTGTTTGGATATTAAGTGTGGTTTTCCAATTTTTCATTACTATTTTAGGAACTGTATCAATTTAGTATCTACTTTGTATATTTCCAATATTTGTAGTAACCATGTGTGGGGTACACTATCAAAAGCTTTTTGGTAATCAATGTATGCATAGTGTAGCGACCTTTGTTTAGTTTTAGCTTGATATGTCACCTCTGCATCTATTATAAGTTGCTCTTTACATCCTCGTTCTTTATTTATAATTTTGTTCTGTGTTGTATGTGTCATTAATTTCTGTGTAATGACTAAAGTTAATATTTTGTATATTGTTGGTAGGCATGTTATGGGGCGATATTTAGCTGGGTTTGCTGTGTCTGCTTGATCTTTAGGTTTCAGATAAGTTATTCAATGTGTAAGTGTATCAGGGAATGTGTATGAGTCTGCAGTGTAACTGTTAAATAATTTAGTTAGATGTGAATGTGTTGAGGTGAACTTCTTTAGCCAGAAATTTGCTATTTTATCTTTTCCAGGGGCTTTCCAATTGTGAGTAGAATTAATTGCTTGGGTGACTTCATGTTGCAAAATTATCACTTCAGGCATTTGTGGTATCATCTTGTATGTGTCTGTTTCTGCTTGTATCCACTGTGCATGCCTGTTATGTTGTACCGGGTTTGACCACATGTTGCTCCAGAAGTGTTCCATGTCTGTTAAGTTTGGTGGATTGTCTATTTTAATGTGTGTGTTATATATTTTCTGGTAAAATTTCTTTTGATTTGTGTTGAATGTTTGGTTTTGTTTCCTTCTATTTTCCTTTTTTTTGTATCTTCTAAGTCGTTTGGCCAATGCTTGTAATTTCTGCCTCTTTTCATCTAATTGCTCTATCGCTTCTTGTTGTAGATTTTACCTAAACTTTCTCTTCCTTTTTTGACATTTCTTATAAATTGTGTTAGCTGTCCGATGTCTTGTCTCAGTTTTTCTATTCTGATCTGCAGCCTGTGTTGCCATGCTGGTTTTGTGGGTTTCTTCTGTGTGTTGGTTGGTTCTGATCTCTGCCTAGTGTGTATATTTAGTGTAGTGAGTGCTCCTATATAAACCAGTAGTTGAAACTCTTCGATAGTTGTATTTTCATTTATTTTGTTGTACATGATTGTGTTGATAGTTGTTATTGTTGTTTCGACTTGTGGGTTATTTGGTGGTCTATGCAAGAATGGTCTAATGTCTGTATTTGTGTCTTTGTATTCTATATACGTCAGCTGAAATTTTTCTTCTATATCTAACATGTGTGTCATTTCGTGTTCTATTTGTGCTTGTTTTGGTGGCTGTCTTAAGATTTCGTTTTCCTCTGCTTGTTTCTTTGTTGCGTGTTGCTCTTTGTTTGTTTGCTCTGGGATGTTTGAGTCCATTACTGTATTTTCTTCTTCTTCTGATTGCACATTATTTTGTTCTAGTATTTGTTGTACTTGTTGTTTGATGTTTTCTAATTCTGACTGGGATATCCTGTTATTTTTGATTATTACACGGATCTGATCAGCTAGTCGTTGTTCTGTTAAAAATTTTAATTCTGGGTATCTGGTAATAAATGTTGCGTATTCTTGTGATCTGTATCCAGTTGGTTCCTAAGTTTGTGGCTTGGTAATAACAGAACATGAGGTGTCGGTTAACTTCATCTGACCATCTCATCCTCTGTCTTTGTTTTCCTTCTAGAGTGATTGGGGGAAGCATATCCTGCAAAACACCTCTATTTGGATTTAAATCATTTTCCGTGTGGCTAGCAGTGTCGTTACCATTGTGAACGGGCATAGAGTTCAAGCATCGTCCCCGACCTTGACAGCGCTTGTCCGAGGCTTCATTAGTTCTGTCCTGAACCAACTAATCACACTAAAAGGGGGGTTAGCCCTATTAGTGGTTTGTTCTCTTCGTCGCCTTTTACGACTGGCAGAACATACCGGAGGCCTATTCTTTTCCCGTGCCTCCACAGGTATTATTATTATTATTATTATTATCACTACTACTACACGGCGATGTCGAATGTGACTTGCAGCATCTACCGGTTGTTACAACACTGACAGTGCCGTATTAAAAGGGCGACTCTTAACTGCAGGCATCATCACACGTTTCTGTCCAGGAATAGAAAAACTGTAACGAAACTACAGGAGGCAACTGCCTCGGCCCGAACCTTTGATAACCGTTGTTGTCTTCTGAGCGTGCAACCTCTGATATCCGAAATGATATATGCCACGTCATCTTCAACGTTCCGTCGACGACGATGTCATTAGAGGGGATGCGTGTGCTTGGATTGGAGATTGGAAACAGAGTTCAGTCGTGTCCTTTTCAAAAAAACCATCTCAGATTTTGCTTTAACTACTTTACGGAAATATCTGAAAACCTAAATCTGACATCCTCTCAAATTAGAATCCAATACCTTACAATTTCCCGACAAAGTTTGGTTAGACAGCTTCCGCGTATCAGAAACAATAATCTCTTGTTGCCTCCTTAAATATCTTTTAACCTCGGAATATGTGGTGAGCTGAAATTAATATAAATAATCAGAGCAAAAAAATTAGTCAACCAAAAATAATACTAATAATATAATTAGCGAATTTATTGTATTGAAACACCAACGCTAGGAATAAAATTAGTGTAATTACAGCATCTAGTGACGCATAACAGGCTGGAAACTGTTAAATAAACCGAAACCGGTAATATAGTCTAAATTATAGCAATTTTGTCAATTACAGTAAAAGCTATCATCACACAGAATTGCTGTTATTTCAAGACACAACATGTTCAGAAGTTCTGCAGTATAAATATGTTTTGGGCTGTTTATTTTAACATAAGGATGTTCACAGATACTATGCGAAAATCTTCCGAGAAGCTTTTATTCATCCCTATAGGATTCTTTATTAGAAAACTATTTTTGTTTGTTACACTTACATAATTTATTTACTGTGAAATTCAAGATCAGGCTCAATTTCTGTCTATCATGTTACGTTAATAAACGCCAGTATAATTGTATTTCAGCTACGTTTACAGATTGAGAGGTCCAGTGAATATCTTTTCCTGTTCAGGCTGTTTTTATTAACAGCCTTTAGGGACCCAATGATGATTCCAGTTTCAATATTTAAAATTGTGTCTTGACGCTTTTAATTTTCATTCTCTGCAAGTAATTTAAGTTTTCTGAATGTCTACTACAAGTACTTCATTTTTATCATTTTGTAAATTGTGCTGAACTGAGTAAACTCGTGGCCATTCTTTCAGACTACCCAAGCGTATTCTAAAAGGATGTTTAAGTTACAGTTTTCAAATAATATTTTAGAATAAATGATACAATGTCCTGTTGGGAAAAACTGGCTTCCCATTATCTTACTGAAACCAGTTTCCTGGCGAGTGATTCACTTGTACAGGAAACAATATAAATGTTTTACTTCGTGACGTCTACACTGCAAATCCCAAGGTGTCTGCATCTGCAAAAACTTGTGTTTGTGACTAGCCAAGCTCATTTAATTAATTAATGTATTTTTTATTTTTTTATTTTTATTTTATTTTATTTTTTTATTTATTTATTTTTTTTAGATGCATAGCTTCAGTCTCCTACATCTGCAGCCAGGAATTTTCCAAGTTGAAATCCTGTCGTAGCCTAATAAGATACCTTCCCTTGTCAATCATTGCTTCAGATGAGAAGAACAGAAGAATCTGAGATAGTGCCAACCATTATGGTGAGGGACATCAGGAAGTGTCATAAATTTTGCGCTGTCATATCTCCCTATATATCCTCTACATTACCTTTACGTACATCCCTGGCGTGAAGTCAGCAGTAAAGTGCAACCTGTTTAACGTGTTTAATACGAAACCAACCCAGCCAAAGTCGCCGCTAAAAATACGATATTAACCTCGTATGGTAGGCATTATTACAATACTAAATCAAAATTCCTTAAAAAAACTACATCAATGGAGTTAAGCAGTTTCATCAGTGAGTTAAACTGATTTCTTGTAGATGTGCGTGACACTGGCTTTCAGTCCAATTCTGGGACATATTGGACTGAAGGGGCACCGCCAGTAATTTCGCCATTTTTTGAGACGATGCGGAGATATTTAAGATTCAGTTCGTTAGGCAGATATATGGATTGTTCAGAAGAATATTAACGCCACCATCTCTTTTCCCTCTTACAGTCCAGATAAGAGTAATGTAAATTTCGGACTCCACCAGAATTTTATCTGTTTCTTCTAGTCTAATGACACTGTCCCGTCATGCTTTGGCGAATTCGGGACAGTAAGCGGATGAGAAAGGCCTGTTTACTCACAGATGTAACGGCCGCTATGAGCTTACCGCGTACCCATTGCTGCATTTTGTGAAACATCTTTGGCCTTTAGAGATGTCTTGGAGATGGCTCTTGGCACGGCATACTGTCGGACGGAACATCTTTGATTCGCATACCGCTGAAGTACACTTCAGATATAGTGCGCTTTTTTCTGTTCCTCCCATAGGTTCTTCTGCTACTGAAATTCAATATCGCAGCGACTGCTCTGCTGCGTGGAAAAAAATTAAGTAGAAGCCGAAATTTTAAATTAAGCGGTCTGGAAGTTGTTTAAACATAACTTAGAGCGGCCGAGACTTGACCATTAACGAACTAACAGCAGACAATACTTGCATCGTGACCCCCAACTAATCCTGAGGGTACTTACCATAACTAGATCTCTTCGTTCTCCTCTGCACTGAGTGGTCCGGGCAGAATTAATTACGGAAGACTGTCGAGAGGATTAATTATAAGTTTTTCAACTCCCTCGTAAATTTGCGAACTTCGTGCTTTCGTGTAAAACACTGCCAGACCGTAGTTCAGTAAAAATTACGGCGGGATTGTCCTGTTACATAATATCTGCTTACCGTTTGCAGTTATAAGATAGCGTAGTGCCTTGATTACTAAAACACAGAATACGAAGTGAGTGACTGCTTGTTCATGGTAGCACTCTAGAGTTGCACCGGTCTGTTATATTCATTTTAAGCTGTCGTGCAATAAGAATAATTAAATAGAAGTCGAGGACAGGTTGGAAACTGGGGTACTCTTGAGAGCAAACACAAGTAATATTATTCAGAAAGTATTTGAACACACAAATGATCTACGTTTTACATCAGAGCACTTAAATGATCTACCTGTTAGATCAGTATTATCAAATCACTGAAGGGTACCAGTTTGGGAAACTATCATGAAGTCACCATCATCAAAATCAGCCATTTGACACCCGTTACTGGACAATAGCCTTTTCTGTTCACTTTTTATTACGTACGGTCTTCTACTAAACGCATATTTTCTAATTTTATGTATCAATCGTCACTGTCTTTTCTTATCTACAGTAATCCAACATATACCATCAATTACGCAGCTACCTTTCATTCGCTTGGCTACATGTTCCGCTCATCACCATTTATTTTCACTGCAGTCGTAATCCTTCCAATCTAATCTGTTCCCTGATCGACTTTCTTCTTTTCCTGACAGTTATTATGTACGTCAGCGCCGGACTGAGGTGCCATCGTTGATATATAAAGCTATTCCCTGACGTTCCGTCTCCCGGGACATCATCAGAGAAAACACGAAAAATGTATCAAAGGCTAAATGGGCCCCAGATTTTATAGAGCTGTATACAGAGCAGTGAGATTAGCGTTTTAGGGACGACAACACGTTATCGTGCTGGTTAAATAGAGGGGCAATGTAGGCCGATAAACACAATGATAGTCTTAACAAAAGACAAGAAAAATTAAACAAAATATGGATACCGACTTTGCACCAATAGAATAACGACCGATGACAGTTTACTGAGTTCGATGACATCAACCAGAAATAATCACGCAACAAGTGGTGGTGTCCCTGTATAGTTCTATAAATTCAAGGATGGCTTGAGCCCTTGATGCAGTTGTCTTTTATCTCCGAAGATGTGTGCCACAGTCAGAGACGAAATGTCAGGGAATAGTTTTATGTATCGACAACAGATCTCAGATGGGGGATTTCAGCTGAAGTTGATACCGGCTGTGAAAACATACATTGCGTAAGTCATCTGAAGTTTAATTTGTACTTACAATTGCCAAGCTTTTACAGGTGGCTGGATACTTTAAATCGAGTTCTAAGATATATTTCGTGGCGCTTCCACCTATTCCAGTAAGAGTGGAATTATGAGATAACGATTACATATTTAAAAAGCAGAAATTAAAAGCGAAATCTGTATTCTGGTTTCTCACATTCCCAGAAATGTTTATTGCTTTTTCCCCTTTTGCAGCTTATACACTTGCACCTGTGTTCCAGGGGAATTATTCTTGCACAACGTCCAAGGAATGTTTTCTGTCTGATAAGCAGGTAACGCCACGGGCTTTAAACTATCACGACAGACTGCGTTTATAAATTTGCATTATGAAGAAGTACACATTCTGTTTTGCTATACATCATGAAGGTTCAGTTCTCAAAATGAAACTTTGGTCACGGCAGATGATCTTTGAGGCACAAGAATTTTGAATAAAAATCATCAGCAATGGCGGCTGAGGACTTTTGGCGTAAGTAGTCTCCCTCAATCTGTCAATGGTCTTCTCAAAGAGGCCGGAGGATTGGACGGAGTTTCAGGGCTCTCTCTTTCCCTTGGGATGGAAGACTACCCCCGAAGACAGAAGAATCAGCAATGACCAACGGCATGAGGAGGCAGAAGGCAATGAAAACCACTACATTAACAACACATGCTGCGTATCCACAGGACATGTAACCTGTAATTGGAAAGTGTCATGATGATCTCTTGATTGGCAAGAGATTACGGAATAATCTCCCACCCGGATCTCCGGAAGGGAACTGCCAATGGAGAGGTGACCATGAGAAAAAGACTGAATAACCAACGAAACGATAACGTTCTAAAAGTCGGGGCGTAGAATGTCAGAAGTTTGAAAGTAGTAGGGAAGCTCGAAAATCTGAAACGGGAAGTGTTAAGGCTCACTCTAGATATATTTGGGGTCAGTGAAGTGAAATAGAAAGAGATAAGGATTTCTGGGCAGATGAGTACGGGGTAATATCAACAGCACAGAAAATGGTGTAACGGGAGTATGACTCATTGTAAATAGGAAGGTAGGGAGGAAAGTCAGTTACTGGGTACAGTTCAGTGATACGGTTGTCCTCATCAGAATTGACAGCAAATCAGCACCGACAACGGTAGTTCAGATATACATGCCGACGTTGTAATCCGATGATGAATAGAGAGAGAATGCGTATGAGGCTACGTAAAAGGAGATGAAAATCTAATAGCCATAGGTGAGTGGAATGCAGTGGTAGGGGAAGGAGCAGAAGAAATGACTACTGAAGAATACGGGCTTGGTACAAGGAGTGAGAGAGGAAAAAGAATAATTGGGTTCTGAAGTAAATTTTAGCTATTTATAGTGAATACTCTATTCAAGAACCACTAAAGCGTCCCCTTTGAACAATTAAACAAGACTGTGCTTAAACTGACACACAGTATTTTTAGCGCAACGCAATCTGACTTTCAAAAATCCCTACAAAAGAATGGCCCTGACTAACATTAACCTATACCTTTCACAAATCACTTACCTCACAAAAATCTTGGTTACTCGAACTACTGCAATACAGCGAGCGCCACTACTGCCAGCTAAATAAAAGATTCAAACTACCGAAGGCACTAACTACTGATATGCATAGTTAGCAAATGAAAGATTTTGATAGAGAACAAACAATGTATTTACCTTACTAGTGTTCAAAAGTCATAATATATATAGCAGTTCATGACAACCAGTCTTACAAATTTCAAAACTCCGCCATATCTCTCCCCACATCCACCACTGCTGGCGGCTCACCTCCAACTGCGCAACGCTACCCGCTGTTAACATCCATCTGCCCAACACTACAATGGCAGACAACAATGCAAACTAGCCACAGACTGCACACAGCACAGCCAGTGATTTTCATACAGAGCGCTACGTGGCGTTACCAATAAGAAAACCTAAACAGCCTACTTACACCACAAGAGGTGGAGGTACACTTGGAAAGGGCCGGGACATGGCGGTAGATTTCAGTTAAATTACATCATGGTGAGGCAGAGGCTTTGAAATCCGATACTGGATTGCAAGACGTACCCTGGATCGGATATAGTCTCAGATCACAATTTACTAGTGATGAAGACTAAGCTGAAATTTAAGAGATTAGTCAGGAAGAATCGATGTACAAAGAAGTTTGATGCGGCATTACTAAAGAATGAAGAGATACGCTTGAAATTCTCTAAAGCTGTAGATACTGCTATTGAGTAACTCAGTAGGCAGATCAGTTGAAGAGGAATGGACATCTCTCGGGAGGGCAACCACAGAAATTTGAAAGAAAAACGTAGCTACAAAGAAGGTAACCACGAGGAAACCATGGGTAACAGAAGAAGTGCTTCAGCTGATCGACGAAAGAAGAAAGTACAAATATTTTCAGGGAAATTCAGGCATACAGAAATATCAGTCACTTAGGAGACAAATAAACAGGAAGGGCAAGGAAGCTAAGACGAAATGGCTGCTCGAAAAATTTGAAGAAATCGAAGAACAAATGATTGTCGAAAAGACTGTGGCAGCATGCAGAAAAATCAAAAAGACCTTCGCAGAAATTAAAAGCAAGGTTGGTAACATTACGAGTGCAACGTGAATTGTACTGTTATATGCTAAGGGGAAAGCGAATAGGTGGAAGGAGTACATTGAAGGCCTCTATGAGGGCGAAGACTTGTCTCATGACGTGGCAGAAGAGTGGCTGGAATGAATGGCTTGACGAGAAATCAAATGCCTATTAAAAATTTATTGAATTTGACTTTTAAGTCAAAAGGCTTAAAATTGTCTTTAGGGCGAGAGGAGTCAATGTAGAAGAGATAGGTAATCCAATATTAGAATCAGAATTTATAAGAGCTTTCGAGGACTTAAGATCGAGTATGGCAGTAGGAATAGATAACATTCCATTAGAGCTGCTAAAATCATTGGGGAAGGTGGCAACAAATGATAATTCAGGTTGTTGTGTTGAGAAACATCATCTATACAATTCCGAAGATTGCAAGTGCCAACAAATGCGAGAATTACCGGACAATCAGCTTAACAGCTCATGCATCCAAGTTGCTGACAAGGATACTATACAGAAGAATGGAATACAAAATTGAAGACCTGTTAAATGACGCTCACCTTGCCTTTAGGAAAGGGAAAGACACTAGAGACGCAGTTCTGACGTTGCGGTTCATAATGAAAGCAAGACTAAAGATAAATCAAGATTCGTTCATGGGATCTGTCGACCGGGAAAAAGCGTTTGACAATGTAAAATGGTGCAAGATGTTAGAAATTCTGAGAAAAATATGGGTAAGCTATAGGGATAGTTGGGTAGTATACAATATGTACAAGAACCAAGAGAAAACAGTGAGAGCGGAAGACGAAGAACGAAGTGTTCGGATTAAAAAGGGTGTAAGACAAGGATATTTTCTTTCGCCTTTACTGTTCAATCTATGCGAAGAAGACGCAATGACGCAAATGAAAGAAAGGTTCAAGAGTGAAATTAAAATTCAAGGTGAAACTACATCGATGATAAGATTCGTTGATGACATAGCTGTCCTCAGTGAAAGCGAAATAGAACTACAGTATCCGTTGAACGGACCGTACAGTCTAATGAGTACAGAATTTTATTGAGAGTAAATCGAAGAAAGGTAAGAATAATGGGAACTAGTAGGAATGAGAACAGAGAGAAACGACATCAGGATTGGTGATCACAAAGCAGAAAACGTTAAGGAATTCTGATAGCTAGGCAACAAAGTAAACTATGATTGACGGAGGAGGGAGGACGTAAAATGCAGACTAGCACTGCAAAAAGAACATTTCTGGACAATAGAAGTCTATTAGTATCAAATGTAGGCTTTAATTTTAAGAAGAAATTTCTGAGAATATATGTTTGGAGCACAGTATTGTAGTAGTGAAACATGGACTGTGGGAAAACCGCAATTGAAGCATTTTAGACGTGTTGCTATGGAATAATGTTGGGAATTAGGTGGACTGGTAAGGCTGAAACTTCTTTATTTAAATGAGTGTGTATGTACTTAAACTGTTGAATGACTGAGACCCACAAAAACCGACGTTTCACGTAAGTCACATGCAACGAAAATCTGTAACGCAACCATCTGTGTGTGGCCTGTTATAATTATGTATTATTTATATTTTAGGAAAATTAATCTGTAAAAAACACACAACATGTCATAAAGAAAGCATGTCAACCGTCTGAGGATGAATCACAACGACTCGAAACCGGTAACGGTGCCCTTTGAATCAAAGAACTGAAAGTAAATTTGTGGCTGGTTGCTGTCCTAACGCCATCAACATTTGTCTTGAAACAACAGCCACGGTCTCCATCATGTAATCATATGACAAAATTGCATCAAATAATTAATTCAAAGAACGGCCCTGACTATAAAGAAATCCTAACAATAACCTGTACATTTCATGAAGCACTTACCTCACAAAAATCTTTATTACCCGAACCACTGCAATACAGCGAGCGTCAATACTGACAGCTAAATAAAAGAATCTAACTACTAAAGCCAGTAACTACTGATAGGCATATGGTTAGCGAAGGAAAGATTTTGTTGCAGACCAAATAATGTATTTTTTTTACCTTAATAATGTGACATCCAGTTGAAACACTAATAAAAATTGTCATTGACATCCAGATATATAATCATGAATAATTTTCAATCTCCGAGTTGGATACTTCGAGATCGTTAGCCTACGCTAACACTTCAGACCTCTACCCTCCATCAATGCTAAGTTCTCACATTTAACATCCATCACTGCTGGCTGTTCACCTCCAACTGCCCAACAGTACTTCCATCACTGCTGGCGACTAACTTCCAACTGCCCAGCAGTACTGGCGATTAACTTCACGAGTCCGACCAGCCACCAAGTCTATTACAAAGAAAGCGCAGTCAGAGATCCAATGCAAAGCGCTATACAGCGCTGCCAACAGAGAAGCAGGCCACGTACAAGGTAAGGAATGAGGAGGTTCTCCGGAGAATCGGAGAGGAAGGGAATATGTGGAAAACCCAGACAAGAAGAAGAGACAGGATAGTAGAACACATCTTAAGACATAACGGCGTAACTTCCATGGTACTAGAGGAAGCTGTAGAGGGTGCAAACTGTAGAGGAAGACAGAGATTGAAAGACATCCAGCAAATAATTGAGGACGCAGGTTACACGTTACACCTGCTACTCTGAGATAAAGAGGCTCACACAGGAAAGGATTTCTTGGCGTTCCGCATCAAACCAGTCAGGAGACTGATGACAAAACAAAACAAAAATATCTTCTAAGCACCCATTAAGTTAATTTTCTGCTCAGATGTAGATATTTCATGAACCATGCTTCATACACTCAGATTCAAAATGACTTGATCCGAGGTACTAATAACAAAAACTAAATTCCGTCCGAACAGGCCAGGAAGGCCCAACGGTACCGACCGGCCGCCATCTCATCCTCTGACGACTGGCGTCACTCGATGCGGATATGGAGAGGTATGTGGTCAGCACACCGCTCTCCCGGCCGTGTGTCAGTTTACGAGACCGGAGCCGCTACTTCTCAGTCAAGGAGCTCCTCAGTTTACCTCACAAGGGCTGAGTGCATCTCGCTTGCCAACAGCGCTCGGCAGTCCGGATAGTCACCCATCCAAGTGCTAGCCCATCCCGACAGCGCTTAACTTCGGTGAATCAACGGGAACAAGTATTACCACTGCGGCAAGGCCGTTGCCCCAAGATATTAATAATACTACCGCTTATTATAAACCACAGGTACATAAATCGAAACAGCCTTCGTGCGGCTGTCACTGCGCTGGCACTATGTACTACGTTCGTCAAACGTTGGTCACATTCGACCTTTCACCTATCTTCGAATGCTACTTAATATCCTTAAAATTCAGAGAATGATATGATAAAATAAAGAAAACATACGTTACTGCATGAAATGTTTAGTTATGTAACTCTAAATGAAAGTAGGGGAAAAAAGCTAGCGAGAAAAGCCGTAATACCTGCAAGAACGGGTGCAGACAAAAGAAAAGGCATTAAATAAACTACCACTCTTGAATAGCTTATGGAACAAACTATTTTAGGTCTAAAATCAAAATAAATTAGAAAATATGATACCTGAACAGTGACGACATTTATAGTCTATATAGAAAAACACGTATAATAAAATAAAGGGATGCGTTTAGTAGTTGAAGAGATGGATTTAAAATACTATAGAATGATGAACAATATAGATGCCTATTTCAATTTCCCGATATGTACTCTGGACCCTCAAGCATGTGGCTATCCGTGAACACACTGTTTCCAGAAGACCAAAATTCTCATCTTTGCTGTGCTATAAGTTCCAATGTAGATTAATCGGCTGAAATTACAAGAAGAAACTCCTCAAATGCAAGCAACAGGATGAACATGTTGTTGGTTAGGGAGTACTCTGTCATAAAGGCATCAAATAAATGTACATGTATCGATGTAAGTTTTTTGCTATCAAATAGGAGAATGTGTAGTTCAGATAGAATACTTATAAGGTTCCTTTCATAGTACGCAATAGCCCCATACTTAGCAATCATACACAAACGCTAGATCGACAGAAGACCTGTACCAAAAGACTGGAAAGTTGCATTGCTCATGCCAACCGTCAATAAAGAAACTAATCTCTCGAATCGCGGAGCCAAATCACTAACATCGATTTGTGATGGGATTTTGGAAGATGTACTGTGATCGAACATTACAAATTATCTCTAAGGTAACCATTTATTGACACACAATCACCATTGATTCAGGAAATATCGTTCATGTGAATGCACATCTTTTTTCGGTATGTTTTATATGTAACCAGGCAGATGTGCATTTGATATGACCGCAAAAATCTGCGCTCATACGGAAGGTGTGTTTTATTGGTATTTTTATATGTGACCAGACGGGTATGCACTGTGTAACCCTGTAATGTTGTTGTAATTTGTATATACTCTCGATAGATTTTATATATCACCAGACTGATGTGCTGTGTATAACCCTGCAGATCCCATAAAATATCTATGTATGGTCGTATCTCAATACGTGTAGTGCCAGAGAGATGTACATTTTTTTGTAATTCCGCAGTTCTCATGAAATTTGAATTTGCTTTTCGATATGTTGTACATGTATCCAGGCAGATGTGCAGTTGTGCAGGTCTGCAGTTTTCATAAGTTTTGTATATGTTTACGTAATACACTAATCTTTAGAATTATGTACAAGCCCTAATGACGTAGTGTTACCACACATGCAGAACCTGTTATGACGCGAGCTGTGACATTCATTGTCGCCTCTTATGCTAGCGCCATCTCGCGACGCGGCCTTTAGTATAAGAACAGAGCCGGAGTTTCGTTAGTACCTAGCTTGCGCCTGTATGTGATGGAGACACTTAACATTTGTAATGTCATCTCTCTTGGACGCCTATGTGCTACTTACGACAATTTTGTAAGGCCTGCGTGTTATGGGCAACTATTAATATCACCATCGTTTGCCTTGATGTTGTCACCTGTATGTGTACTAAGGTATCTAACTAACTAACATGTTATATAAGTGGAATCCTAGCCCACTTTTATAGTGTTATCTGTCCTCCCTCGATCGGATGATGGCAGCTTTAGTTTCACCGAAACCGGTGATCATGGAATAAAAAGAATTCCTGCGATCTTGGCTACGAGTTTATTGTTTTACAAGCATCTAGATCGCCCCCACATGAGCACAATGTGCTCCCTACAGAAAGAAGTTTATACGTTTGTTTCATACCCCATAACCAACACCTGTGACATGTGTTATTGCCAGCATTTCACAAAAATATGTAATTATTTGTAACTTCTGTAATCAATTTACTATCTTATGAAATAGTCATAGATTTTTTTAAAATAATTTACCTCCGCGACCGAAAAATAGTCGAACACTCAGGTGTTTACCCCACGGCGGGTAATAACTCCAAGCTGTGAACCACTGTTCCACGCATTATAAGGCGATGCAACGGAAAGCAGGCATGTCGTTGAGACCTTACAGATCGAATGTCCGCAGCTCGTGGTCGTGCGGTAGCGTTCTCGCTTCCCACGCCCGGGTTCCCGGGTTCGATTCCCGGCGGGGTCAGGGATTTTCTCTGCCTCGTGATGACTGGGTGTTGTGTGATGTCCTTAGGTTAGTTAGGTTTAAGTAGTTCTACGTTCTAGGGGACTGATGACCATAGCTGTTAAGTCCCATAGTGCTCAGAGCCATTTGAACCATTTTAACCACCTTACAGATCTTACTGCACTCTTTTTCCTTTTGTCACCAAATGTAGAACTGAACACGCAAATTCAGCCGTTGCCATTTCTGAAAATGTGATAGGTATTTGCTAAGTTAGAATCATCTCTTCTAGTTCCTTGCAGGTGAAACTAATTTTATGAGACTTGATGCATTTTAATAACAGTGCTTTGGAAGCGGTTAGCAATTTCCTCCGCAGTCATTGTGCGTTGAAATTTAATTGTTTGGCATATGCACTTATCTTTAGGAGGAGAACCACGTTAAAATGATACCAGACAATTATAACGTCAGAAAGAACACCGCGTTTCTCTGCTGTCACGGTTAACATTCTATATTCGTGAACACTATCTCCACCAGTAAGTGACGTTCGAAGTGGCCTTCACCTCCGTGTTTGCTCTCTCTCTTGCAGAGCCAATCAGGAGCGCTGAAAGTGCGAACCCTTTTCATTAAGGTAGGCCCCACACTTCGCTGACTGCTATCCTCCTCCCTTCTCTCTTCAGTGGGCATAAACGGGCACCAAACCGCAAGTGCCTCGGCGAAGAGCGAGCTTGTTCAAGCGAGGGGGCGAAGAGCAGAGGGAAACAGAGCTAAGTTTAATTTACGAGCACTCAAAATTTTTCATCAGCGACTGCCGTTATGGAGGAAGCTTAACAACCTTACTACGTGGGCTCCGAGCGCGACCGACGAAAGATCGTCCCACTTCATTCGCTGCCGTGGCGCTTAAGTTGTCGACCTGTTTCGTAACCGCTCGATGAAAGCGAGTTTCTCAACAAAGAACGATTGTATGTTCTTCCTATACTACACTGTTCCCGACAGAAATATTCTTATAACAGAGTATTTCGTGAGATGCCAACGTCTGCTGGAAAAAATAGAGCTAATATGGAACCTAGCAACATGCGTCCGTTGATTCACGAAGTACGGCTATTGTCTTACAGTCGTAACTACCACAAATGGGGTTTGTGAGCTGTAAAGTTTCCGTTGTAGGGGACTAAGAGGGAAAGTGAGACTCAGTGCCGTTATGTGGAGTAATCTCCTCGAAGATCATCAAGGACTGACAGACAAGTTTCGTTTATCCGCATCTCATGCCCTCATCTCACGACGCAATGAAAAGAGATGTTTAAGATAGGCTTCAGTGTTTCATGGCGTGACATTCAACAATTCTAGGACCCTGCATGTCATCTGTTTCGGTGCCAAATACTGGAAACAAAAATTTATTGCTTCGCTAAGCATTCCTTCCGGCTACATCCCTTGCTAACGTGTCAAATGATACAAGTAACATCGATTGCGCTATTGTGAATAAACATGTCTCACAATGAGATAACACAGATTGTTTATTCTCAAGTAATGTGCACGTTGAAAATCACCAGAAGAATTGACACCTTTGTTACTGTAAAGCATGGTTTACACTTTGCCGTAAGTCCACCATTTATATAATTTGCATTCCCTACCGACAAGCCGTGCCATTCAAAGAAAGATGGAAGGAATACATAAGGCTCTGTATAAGGGAAACGAAATTTAAGATAATATCATAGAAAGAGAAGAAGTAAATGAAGATTTCATGGGAGATATGATATTGCGAGAAGAAGTTGACAGACCACTGGAAATCTTAAATCCGAGCAATGCTTCCAGATAGGGTAAAATGAAATGAAATGACCGTATGACCTTGTTGGCCGGGAGGCCCCACGCGAGGTAGCTCGGCCGCCGTATTGCAAGTCCTTTTTAGTTGACGCCACTTCGGCGACTTGCGAGTCAATGATAATGAAACGATGATGAAGGACACTCATCTCGAGGCAGAGAAGTCCCTGACTCCGCCGCGAATCGAACCCGGGATCCTGTGCGCGGGAAGCGAGAACGCAACTGCAAATGAAACGGTTTTTATGAAACTTTGTTGAGCCAATATGCCTTTATGTGCTCCACGATAGTTCCAGTTGGAATAAGTGTGAGCAAAATATGTATACTTCCCACGCTGTATATTTTAACTCTGATAGCATGAGTACACTATACTATCGTAAATACATAATGACTCGGTGTACAACTTAGACACAACAACACTCTGTTGTCTAAATATAACTCGAGGTTCCTGGCCCCTTGTGTTCAATGTTAACTGTTATATATGCTCTTAGCATATAGTAAAATAAATCTTAACCGGAGTTAAATGATTTGTAATATTGATTATTACTTGAATACAATGCTTAACAATGACATTACTCTTTGAATCATCAAGTGAACGTGGCTGTTAGCTGATTGAAATATGCTGTCATGTTCCACAACTCTTTGTTTTAAAGTCGTAAGTTTCCATAAATTAATGCCGTTTTTAATCTGTTTTATAATCAGTTCGAAAGCACTTCAGTGAATGATAGTGCGGAGTCGTTGTGAAAATTGATTGCGTAACTTCCATAAACAATGAGTTAACACCGTTATATCGTCTGTTTGTAAAGCTCTGGCAGCGAGATAAATTTATGTGCTGCTGATGTAATTAGTACATTGAGGGATGCTGTTGGCAATAGTATTAATGATTAACGATACTGTTCTTTAAATGTAGACAACTTTAAAATTATGTTCAGTTACAGGTTTGTTTTGCACGATACAGCAACACTAATTACGGCATATTACTGATAGCTGTCATTTACCTACGTTTTCGTCTCGATTTCCCTGCGCCTCTCAGTCCCACACCTCTAATTTTTGATTGGTTTTGATGTACATCATTAGGCAGTTCTTATGTCTTTGCGCAGTAAATTCGTATTTTACTTCTCCTAAAAGGAGAATTCTTCTGTTTTCAAATATACACGTCGGCACAAGAAAAACAGTCTTCACTGCTAGACTTTAGAGTGTTTATTCCGAGAAAGTTAATACAAACACCCCAATCTTGAGCAGTACATATAACGGTGAATTCCAATGTATCCAGTAACATTTTGTTTCGTCATCAGTGAATATTTTTCGCGTACACAACTACTGCAATTGACTTAAGAAGTATATTGGACGATCAAAGGTAGCAATATAATTCTGTAGTGCCACAATCATACTTGTGAAACAAAAGAAAACTGTACGAGTGGAAGATTTGTTCTTTACACTTGAGCGCGTACAATAATATTCACCATTTTATATGATGAACGTCTTTTGCTACTGGGAGGAATTGTGACTTTCAAGAAGACAGAGAAAATTACTTTATATAAATTGTCAATCTTCTGAGCACAATATACCTCAGAAGAAGACGAACGAAGGGAGGAAATGAATTCTCCCCTTTTGTAGGAAGTATGATCCTTGGACGCTGCGCATTATAATACACCTTTCTTTTAAAATCCCTTTCTAAGACACTTTGCTTTGTCGGGTGTGACTCCTGCCGCTTTGAAAGTAAGCATTGTGATTGAAAAGCTTTGTTCCCCTTACGAATAGACTTTATTAATTTGAGAGCGTTAAGCCTTATTTCTTACACCTCGTGTTTTATCAGTCTTATGATAGTAATATATTTCGAGTTATACACGGAAGAAATGGAATGCGTATTGCTTATACGATAAACAAAATATGAGAAAACAACGTACGTATTACAGACTACCGACCTCCATGGCCAATATCGCTAAGTCACATCGGTTGGTATGTCTTGACGATGGGTAAATCTGGCCAAAATACTGCTTTAATTGTGTGCGAAGAGCAGGCTGCGAGAGTCCGGTCAACAGTTTATAGATCGGTGTCTACTCTTCCGAAGCTTACGACATGCTAAAGTAAAGGTGACTTCACACTGGACGTGAACGCTAACATGAAGACGAGGCGGGATGAGTTTTGTGAAGTCGTAGCGTAGAGAAATTCCAAGCATTAACAGCAGAACTGATCACATCACATATTTCTCTTCAAGATGCTAAAAATGATTCAAATGGCTCTGAGCACTACGGGACTTAACATCTGAGGTCATCAGTCCCCTAGAACTTAGAACTGCTTAAATCTAACTAACCTAAGGACATCGGTTCCAGACTGAAGCCCATAGAGCCGCTCGGCCACATCGGCCGGCGTCTTCAAGATGCGCACTGTAAAGCTATGAGGTGCAAGATCGTTATCTACGAGTACATTACAGCCCCAACTGAGAATATGTCGTACTGGTGTACATGTCACCGAAAATGATGATGGTTTTTACATCAGAACTTTGATGCTATGAAAATACGCTGCCCGCATCTCGTGGTCGTGCGGTAGCGTTCTCGCTTCCCACGCCCGGGTTCCCGGGTTCGATTCCCGGCGGGGTCAGGGATTTTCTCTGCCTCGTGATGGCTGGGTGTTGTGTGCTGTCCTTAGGTTAGTTAGGTTTAAGTAGTTCTAAGTTCTAGGAGACTGATGATCATAGATGTTAAGTCCCATAGTGCTCAGAGCCATTTGAACCATTTGAAAATACGCTGTTGGGAGGCACCTGCGTCTTTGGTACCTATAAGATACACTTAATTTTGGCACGACTTTTCATTGTGTCGGACAACAAAAAGTCGCTGGTTGAAAGTGATAATGTAAACCTAACTTTAAAGGCTTGGGTGGCGATGTAAACCACTCAGAATTCTACTCATCCAGTGACTGAGCATTTCTAAGCCGATTATGTACGACGACGGAAAAAAATCTCAGTACCAAGAAGAGTTGTGTGACATAAACGAAAGTTGGTAGGCCTGTTTCTACATAAGATAGCTGATGTCTATTCAAATTCCACGTCAGTCGCATAAGAGTGGAAGACGCGAATCAGGTTTGTATTAAATACACACTGTAACGGTCCTGCGTTAGTTACATTTTAAATTAGACGTGGTGAGTTGATGTTACTCACGAGTGAATTTAAAGTGAGAAAGACGCCGTTATCACTATCTTACCGAGTTTGAACGAGATCGTGTAATAGAGCTACGATACACTGGATGTTCCTTCTGCGCTACTGCAGAAAGATTTAGCAGGAATGTAGCCACTGTACATGTTTGCTGCCAACTGTGGTCACTAAAATGTACGGCTGCAAGAAGACCGGGCTCCGAAGGACGACGTGGCGCTACCGAGAGCGGAGACCATAGTGTTCGGCGTCTGCATCTCACTCATGGCACAGCATCTGCATTAGCAATTGGAGCAGCAGTTGGCGACACTGTCACACAACTAACAGTTACAAATCTGTTGCTTCAAGGACAGCTCCGATCCAAACGCCCTATAGTGTGCATTCCACTGACCACAAACCACAGCCACCTTCGACTTCCGTGATACCAAGCGAGGTAGGGCAGGGTGGAGATCTTACATGTTTTCTGATGAAAGCCGGTTGTGCCTCGGTGCCTGTGATGACTGAGTGTTGCTTATAAGGAGACCAGTTGAGGGCCTGCAATCAACCCATATGCAAGCTGACTCACTAGATCTGTATCAGGAATTGCGGTCTGAGGTGCGATTTCGTATGACAGCAGCAGCACCCTCTAGTTACCCCACGCACCCTGACTACAATTCATGATTCGCATGGTTTCTCCAAAATGTAATAGGGAAAACTGGAGGCCCTTTTTCTTCCAGGCATACCAGGTATATGATTGAGAATTCCGGTACAACATCGATCGTTGCTAACATTTTTTAGTCGCAAGTCTTCTGACTGGTGTTTGATTCGGCCTGCCACGAATTTCTCTCTTGTGGCAGCTTCCTCATCTCAGAATAGCAGCCGGCCGCTGCGGCCGAGCGGTTCTAGACGCTTCAGTCTGGAGCCGAGCGACCGCTACGGTCGCAGGTCCGAATCCTGCCTCGGGCATGGCTATTTCGGATGCACAGAGCCATTTCAACTATATTTTTCAGAACAGCACTTGCATCCTACGTCCTCAATTATTTGCTGGATGTACTCCAATGCAAAAAGGTAGGAATATAAGGAGATGGGACCTGGATAAACTGAAAGAACCAGAGGTTGTACAGAGTTTCAGGGAGAGCATAAGGGAACAATTGACAAGAATGGGGGAAAGAAATACAGTTGAAGAAGAATGGATAGCTTTGAGGGAAGAAATAGTGAAGGCAGCAGAGGATCAAGTTGGTAAAAAGACGAGGGATAGTAGAAACTCTTGGGTAACAGAAGAAATATTGAATTTAATTGACGAAAGGAGAAAATATAAAAATGCAGTAAATGAAGCAGGCAAAAAGGAATACAAACGTCTCAAAAATGAGATCGACAGGAAGTGCAAAATGGCTAAGCAGGGATGGCTAGAGGACAAATGTAAGGATGTAGAGGCTTGTCTCACTAGGGGTAAGATAGATACTGTCTACAGGAAAATTAAAGAGACCTTTGGAGAGAAGAGAACCACTTGTATGAATATCAAGAGCTCAGATGGCAACCCAGTTCTAAGCAAAGAAGGGAAGGCAGAAAGGTGGAAGGAGTATACAGAGGGTCTATACAAGGGCGATGTATTTGAGGACAATATTATGGAAATGGAAGAGGATGTAGATGAAGATGAAATGGGAGATATGATACTGCGTGAGGAGTTTGACAGAGCACTGAAGGACCTGAGTCGAAACAAGGCCCCCGGAGTAGACACCATTCCATTAGAACTATGGAGAGCCTTGGGAGAGCCAGCCCTGACCAAACTTTACCATCTGCTGAGCAAGATGTATGAGACAGGCGCAATACCCTCAGACTTCAAGAAGAATATAATAATTCCAATCCCAAAGAAAGCAGGTGTTGACAGATGTGAAAATTACCGAACTATCACTTTAGTAAGTCAAAGCTGCAAAATACTAACGCGAATTCTTTACAGACGAATGGAAAAACTGATAGAACCCGACCTCGGGGAAGATCAGTTTGGATTCCGTAGAAATGTTGATTCACGTGAGGAAATACTGACCCTACGACTTATCTTAGAAGAAAGATTAAGGAAAGGCAAACCTACGTTTCTAGCATTTGTAGACTTAGAGAATGCTTTTGACAATGTTGATTGGAATACTCTCTTTCAGATTCTGAAGGTGGCAGGGATAAAATACAGGGAACGAAAGGCTATTTACAATTTGTGCAAAAAGCAGATGGCAGTTATTTGAGTCGAGGGGTATGAAAGGGAAGCAGTGGTTGGTAAGGGGGTGAGACAGGCCTGTAGCCTATCCCCGATGTTATTCAATCTGTATATTGAGCAATCAATAAAGGAAACAAAAGAAAAGTTCGGAGTAGGTATTAAAATCCATGGAGAAGAATTAAAAACTTTGAGGTTCGCGGATGACATTGCAATTCTGTCAGAGGCAGCAAAGGACTTGGAAGAGCAGTTGAACGGAATGGACGGTGTCATGAAAGGAGGACATAAGATGAACATCAATAAAAGCAAAACGAGGATAATGGAATGTAGTCGAATTAAGTCGGGTGTTGCTGAGGGAATTAGATTAGGAAATGAGACACTTAAAGTAGTAAAGGGGTTTTGCTATTTGGGGAGCAAAATAACTGATTATGGTCGAAGTAGAGAGGATATAAAATGTAGACTGGCAATGGCAAGGAAAGCGTTTCTGAAGTAGAGAAATTTGTTAACATCGAGTATAGATTTAAGTGTCAGGAAGTCATTTCTGAAAGTATTTGTATGGAGTGTAGCCATGTATGGAAGTGAAACATGGACGATAAATAGTTTAGACAAGAAGAGAATAGAAGCTTTACAAATGTGGTGCTACAGAAGAATGCTTAAGATTAAATGGGTAGATTACATAACCAATGAGGAGGTAATGAATAGAATTGGGGAGAAGAGGAGCTTGTGGCACAACTTGACTAGAAGAAGGGATCGGTTGGTAGGACATGTTCTGAGACATCGAGGGATCACCAATTTAGTATTGGAGGGCAGCGTGGAGGGTAAAAATCGTAGAGGGAAACCAAGAGATGAATCCACTAAGCAGATTCAGAAGGATGCGGGCTGCAGTAGTTACTGAGAGATGAAGAAGCTTGCACAGGATAGAGTAGCATGGAGAGCTGCATCAAACCAGTCTCAGGACTGAAGACCACAACAACAACAACATTCCAATCTCTGTCTTCCTGTACAGTTTTTGTCCTCTACAGTTCCCTCTAGTACCACAGAAGTTATGCCATGATTTCTTAACAGATGTTCTACTATCCTGTCCGTTCTTCTTGTCAGTGTTTTCCACGTATCCCTTTCCTCTCCGATTCTGCGCAGAACCTCCTCATTTATTACCGTATCAGTCCACCTAATTTCCGACATTTGTCTGTAGCACCAGGTTTCAAATGCTTCGATTCTCTTCTGTTCCGGTTTTCCCACTGTTGGGTCAATACTTAACTTTGGAATTACATCGGCGTTGTAAGTAACATGCAAACAGTAATGTTCGTCGCTATAGACAAAGTACAGACAAGCAACTGTTAAGGATTACAGCTAGCAGTTCTCGTACACGCTCTGCAAATACGTTCCCCTATACTGAGCCGATCTGAGAGACCGAGGCTGGCCGGAGCGGGGCTTCTACTCACTTCTTGCAGGTGTCGCTCCTGTCCTGGAGCGGTTCTCGTCAGCGAGCTATTGGCTGACTTTGCTGCACTGCCTTCTCTGCTGTTGCATTCTTCCTCTTCGTTCCAGCGCTTGTGGTTACGCCTGAACACCCACAGTGTACGATTCACTACCGTAGGATGCTGTGCTTCAGATGTATATTCCCAGAAATTTCTTTCTCAAATTAACTCATATATTGATACTAGTATACGTCTCTTGGCCCGGAATGCCATTTTTTCCAGTGCTAGTCTGCTTTTGATGGCCTCCTTGCTCCGTCCGTCATTTGTTATTTTACTACCTAGGTAGCAGAATTCCTTAACTTCATCTACTTCGTGGCCATCAATCCTGATTTCACGATTTTCTGCTACTTCTCATTTCTTTCGTCTTTCTTCGATTTACTCTCAGTCCATATTCTGTAATCATTAGTCTGTTCATTCCCTTCAGCAGATCAGGTAATTCTTCTTCACTTTCTCTCAGGATAGCAATATCATCAGTGAATAGTATCATTGATATCCTTTCACCTTGAATTTTAATTCCACACCAGAACCTTTCTTTTATTTTCCTCATTGCTTCTTGTATTTACAGATTGAACAGTAGGGGCGAAAGACTACATCCCCGAGCTACACCCTTTTTAATCCGAACACTTCGTTCTTGGTCGCCCACTCTTATTATTCCCTCTTGGCTCTTGTACATATTGTATATTACCCATCTTGCGCTAGAGCTTACCCCTATTATTCTCACAGTTTCGAACATCTTGCTCCACTTGTAACTGTCGAACGCATTTCCCATTTCCGTAGTCTTGCTTCTAAAATCAACCGCAACGTCAGAATCGCCTCTATGTTGGCTTAAGCTTTCTTAAAGCCAAACAGCTCCGCGTCTAACACATTCTCAGGTTGTCTTTTCCATTCTTCTGCATATTATACTTGTCAGCAACTTGCATGCATGAGATATTAAGCTGATTTATCGATAATTATCGCACTTGTCAGCTCTTGCAGTCATTGGAATTGTGTGGATGTTATTTCTCCGAAAGTCAGATGGTATGTCGTCAGACACATACATTCTACATATCAAGCGAATAGTCTTTTGTTGCCACATCCCCCTATGATTTTAACAATTCTGGTGAGATGTCATCTAATACTTCTACCTTATTTCATCTTAAGACCTCCGAAGCTCTCATAAATTCTAATTATAATACTATCTCTTGTAAGTCGAGTCCTATTTCTTCTTCAGCTCCTCTGAATCGAATGAGATACCGAAAATTATTTGCGTTTAATGACCTTAACTAATAACACCCTTGTAAGTATAATTAACATTTACAATAATAGGATCACACAATTATTTCCCCTCATGTTGTTGTTGTTGTGGTCTTCAGTCCTGAGACTGGTTTGATGCAGTTCTCCATGCTACTCTATCCTGTGCAAGCTTCTTCATCTCCCAGTACCTACTGACACCTACATCCTTCTGAATCTGCTTAGTGTATTCATCTCTTGGCCTCCCTCTACGATTTTTACTCTCCACGCTGCCCTCCAATGCTAAATTGGTGATCCCTTGATGCCTCAGAACATGTACTACTAATCGATCCCTTCTTCTAGTCAAGTTGAGCCACAAACTTCTCTTCTCCCCAATCCTATTCAATATCTCCTCATTAGTTATGTGATCTACCCATCTAATCTTAAGCATTCTTCTGTAGCACCACATTTCGAAAGCTTCTGTTCTCTTCCTGTCCAAACTATTCATCGTCCATGTTTCACTTCCATAAATGGCTACACTCCATACAAATACTTTCAGAAATGACTTCCTGACACTTAAATCTATACTCGATGTTAACAAATTTCTCTTCTTCAGAAACGCTTTCCTTGCCATTGCCAGTCTACATTTTATATCCTCTCTTCTTCGACAATCATCAGTTATTTTACTCCCCAAATAGCAAAACTCCTTTACTACTTTAAGTGTCTCATTTCCTAATCTAATACCCTCAGCAACACCCGACTTAATTCTAATAAATTCCATTACAATCGTTTTTCTATTGTTGATGTTCATCTTATATCCTCCTTTCAAGACGCTATCCATTCCGTTTAACTGCTCTTCCAAGTCCTTTGCTGTCTCTGACAGAATTACAATGTCATCGGCGAACCTCAAAGTTTTTATATCTTCTCCATGGATTTTAATACCTACTCCGAATTTTTCTTTTGTTTCCTTCACTGCTTGCACAATATACAGATTGAATAACATCGGGGAGAGGCTACAACCCTGTCTCACTACCTTCCCAACCAATGCTTCCCTTTCATGCCCCTCAACTCTTGTAACTCCCATTTGGTTTCTGTACAAATTGTAAATAGCCTTTCGTTCCCTGTATTTTACCCCTGTCACCTTCAGAATCTGAAAGAGAGTATTCCAGTCAACATTGTCCAAAGCTTTCTCTAAGTCTACAAATGCTAGAAACGTAGGTTTGCCTTTCCTTAATCTAGCTTCCAAGATAAGTCGTAGGGTCATTTATTTCCTCACGTGTTCCAATATTTCTACGGAATCCAAACTGATCTTCCCCGAGGTCGGCTTCTACTAGTTTTTCCATTCGTCTGTAAAGAATTCGTGTTAGTATTTTGCATCCGTGACTTATTAAAGTGATAGTTCGGTAATTTTCACATCTGTCAACACCTGCTTTCTTTGGGATTGGGATTATTATATTCTTCTTGAAGTCTGAGGGTATTTCGCCTGTCTCATACATCTTGCTCACCAGATGGTAGAGTTTTGTCAGGACTGGCTCTCCCAAGGCTGTCAGTAGTTCTAATGGAATGTTATCTACTCCCGGGGCCTTGTTTCGACTAAGGTATTTCAGTGCTCTGTCAAACTCTTCACGCAGTATCATATCTCCCGTTTCATCTTCATCTACATCCTCTTCCATTTCCATAATATTGTCCTCAAATACATCGCCCTTGTATAGACCCTCTATGTACTCCTTCCACCTTTCTGCTTTCCCTTCTTTGCTTAGAACTGGGTGTCCATCTGAGCTCTTGATGTTTATAGAAGTGGTTCTCCTTTCTCCAAAGGTCTCTTTAATTTTCCTGTAGGCAGTATCTATTTTACCCCTAGTGAGATAAGCCTCTACATCCGTTCATTGGTCTTCTAGCCATCCCTGCTTAGCCATTTTGCACTTCCTGTCGATCTCATTTTTGTGACGTTTGTATTCCTTTTTGCCTGCTTCATTTACTGCATTTTTATATTTTCTCCTTTCATCAATTAAATTCAATATTTCTTCTGTTACCCAACGATTTCTATTAGCCCTCGTCTTTTTACCTACTTGATCCTCTGCTGCCTTCACTACTTCATCCCTCAGAGCTACCCATTCCTCTTCTACTGTATTTCTTTCCCCCATTCCTGTCAATTGTTCCCTTATGCTCTCCCTGAAACTCTGTACAACCTCTGGTTCTTTCAGTTTGTTCAGGTCCCATGTCCTTAAATTCCCAGCTTTTTGCAGTTTCTTCAGTTTTAATCTACAGTTCATAACCAATAGATTGTCGTCAGAGTCCACATCTGCCCCTGGAAATGTCTTACAATTTAAAACCTGGTTCCTAAATCTCTGTTTTACCATTATATAATCTATCTCAAACCTGTCAGTATCTCCAGGCTTCTTCCATGTATACAACCTTCTTTTATGATTTTTGAACCAAGTGTTAGCTATGATTAAGTTGTGCTCTGTGCATAATTCTACCAGGCGGCTTCCTCTTTCAATTCTTACCCCCAATCCATATTCACCTACTACATTTCCTTCTCTCCCTTTTCCTACTACCGAATTCCAGTCACCCATGACTATTAAATTTTCATTTCCCTTCACTATCTGAATAATTTCTTTTATTTCATCATACATTTCTTCAATTTTTTCGTCATCTTCAGAGGTAGTTGGCATATAAACTTGTACTACTGTAGTAGGCGTGGGCTTCGTGTCTATCTTGGCCACAATAATGAGTTCATTATGCTGTTTGTAGTAGCTTACCCGCATTCCTATTTTTTATTCATTATTAAACCTACTCCTGCATTACCCCTATTTGATTTTGTATTTATAACCCTGTATTCACCTGACCAAAAGTCTTGTTCCTCCTGCCACCGAACTTCACTAATTCCCACTATATCTAACATTAACCTATCCATTTCCCTTTTTAAATTTTCTAACCTACCTGCCCGATTAAGGGATCTGACATTCCACGCTCCGATCCGTAGAACGCCAGTTTTCTTTCTCCTGATAACGACATCCTCTTGAGTAGTCCCAGCCCGGAGATCCGAATGGGGGACTACTTTACCTCCGGAATATTTTACCCAAGAGGACGCCATCATCATTAACCACACAGTAGAGCTGCATGCCCTCGGGATAAATTACGGCTGATTTTTGAACCAAGTGTTAGCTATGATTAAGTTGTGCTCTGTGCATAATTCTACCAGGCTTCTTCGTTGTCCCAAGCCCATATTCTACTGTAACCTTTTCTTCTAAACCTTCCCCTACAACTACAATCCAGTCCCCCATGACTGTTAGATTTTCATCTCCCTTGCTTTCAACCGTTCTCAGTACCAGCACAGCAAGGCCGTTTTGGTTAGTGTTACAAGGCCAGATCAGTCAGTCATCCAGAATGTTGCCCCTGCAACTACTGAAAAGGCTGCTGCCGCTCTTCAGGAACCACACGTTTGTCTGGCCTCTCCGTTGTGGTTGCACCTACGGTACGGCTATCTGTATCGCTGAGGCACGCAAGCCTCCCCACCAACGGCAAGGTCCATGGTTCATGGGGGGTTTTCATAGATACCTTCAATGTATCCTTTCCACCCATCCGCTCTCTCCCCTGCATTTAACCGTGGAATTCCTGTTTCACTCTAAATGTTACCACCCTTGCTTTCCATTTCACTTAAGATCATTTTAAGTCTTCTATATGCTGAGTCACTCTTTCCGACAATAATTTCTTTTCGATTTCTTCACATTTTTCATGGAGCCATTTCGTCTTAGATTCCTTGCACATTCTATTTATTTCATTTGTCAGCGACTTGTGCTTCTGTGTTCCTGAATTTCTCTGAACAATTTTGTACTTCGTTCTTTCATAAATCAACTGAAGTATTTCTTCTGTTACCATGGTTTCTTCGCAGTTACCTTTTTTGTACCTATGTTTTTCTTTACAGCCTCTGTGAATACCTTTTTATAGACATCTATTCCTCTTCAACTGTACTGCCTGCTGAGCTATTCCTTATTGCTCTATTTATAGCCTCAGAGAACTTCGTATTTCTTCATTCTTTAGTAGTTCCGTATCTCACTTCTTCGCGCATTTATTCTTCCTTACTAATTACTTAAACTTTAGTTTGCTCTTCATCACAACTACATTGTGATCCGAGTCTATATCTGCTTCTGGGTATACAGTCCATTATGTCATTTCGGAATCTCTGTGTGACCATAATGTAATCTAACTGAAATCTTCCTGTATAACCTGGCCTTTTCCAAATATACCTCCTCCTCTTGTGATTTTTGAACCGAGTATTTGCTATTACTAGGTGAAATTTATTGCAGAACTCAGTTAGTCTTCTCCTCTGTCATTCGTTGTCCCAAGCCCATATTCTACTGTAACCTTTTCTTCTAAACCTTCCCCTACAACTACAATCCAGTCCCCCATGACTGTTAGATTTTCATCTCCCTTTACGTACTGCATTACCCTCTCAATATCCTCATATACTTTCTCTAACTCTTCAACTTCAGCTTGCGACGTGGGCATATATACCTGAACCATCGTTGTCGATGTTGGTTTGTAATGGATCCTGATAAGAATAAACGTATCACTGAACTGTTCACAGTAACACACTCTCTGCCCTACTTTTAAAATCATAACGAACCCTCCTTCCGTTATACCATTTACAGCTGTTGTTGATATTACGCAGCACTCATCTGACCACAAATCATTTTCTTCTTTCCATTTCACTTCACTGACCACTACGATATCTAGATTGAGCCTTTGCATTTCTCTTTTCAAATTTTCTACCTTCACTACCACTTTCAAGCTTCTTACATTCCACGCCCCGGCCCGTAGAACGTTATCGTTTCGTTCTTTATTCAATCTTTTTCTCATGGTCACCTCGTCTTTGGCAGTACCCTCCCGGAGATTCGAATGGTGGGACTAGCCCGGAATATTTTGCCAATGGAGGGATCATCACGAGAGTTTTTCAGTTACAGGCCATATGTCCCGTGGATACACGTCATGTGTCTTTAACAGTGATTTCCATTGCCTTCTGCATCATCATGCCGTTGATCATTGCTGATTATTCCGGCTTTAGAGTCGGTTTCCCACCTGTCCGCTCGTGCGCTCTGGTCGACAAGGTCGTTGGCAGAATGAGGGTGACTTTTTATGGCAGTGAATACAAGGACGCCATCCCTAGACCTTGGGTTCAGCCTGATTGTATATAGTACTCATAAATCTTTTCCCTCTTACATTCCGACCGAGGGAAGTGGCGCAGTGGTGATTTTAATGAACTTCCATTCAGGAGGGGAGAGGTTCAAACGTCCATGCTGCTGTTCAGAGTAAAGTTTTCCGTGGGGTTTCAAAACCGTTTAAGGCGAATGCCGAAGTGATTCCATTGTAAATGTCGCGGCGAAATTCCTCCCCAGTCCCTGTCGAATCCGCACTCGTGATGCATCCCTTAGGCCCTGATCGTCTAAGGGAAAGTTTTTTTCTTCACAGAAAAATTTATCTTTCAGATTAGACTTAGTACAAAGGATACCTTACTTCAGTTTCAGCAGTATATAAGAATTTTTCGTTAAGGAAATAAGTCGAGACGGGTAATAATAGCGCCGACTCCACGACACATCATTAACTGGAAAAGATTTTAAGAAATGTATATATTATTCGTTTCTTAATCTCAGCCATACGTTTTTAGCATTATCATTAGTTTCGATCTCCCGGGATCGTCTCCAGAACTGAAAACAAAGTAAACCTAAATTTGTACCTTCCATTATTTTAGAAAAAGTAGAAAGTAGTGTACGTAACTATTGAATTGGCCCGTATAGTTGCGTAAGCAATACGTCTTTTCTGTATAGCAACTACACATTAGAATACCGTCGCAAGCAGTTACTGCGGTCTGTATATAAATTACTGCTTAAAAGAACTAAAGGCTAACTTTTTTGAATCCCCGGTACTTTATACCCCATTGCCACGCAGGAATGTAACATTTGGATCAAAGATGTCTACAACCTTCATGTGTAATGGTGCCAAAAGCGTGGCGCCCTGCCACGTCATCCTCGGACTCGACGACGCATCAGACATCGATGTGACGACAAACGCAGAAAAAGGGAGCCACAACTAGCAACTTCATTTGTATGTAAGATGGGTTAATGATGTCAGATTGGCACCAAATTTTACCACAGTTCTCCTCAACGCTACTGCGGGCATGTCACGTGATGGGAAGATCGCCACACTCTCTCTTAGCCACTGCTTACAAGGGAACCTCCCCATCGCACCCCCTTCATATTTAGTTATAAGTTGGCACAGTGGATAGGCCTTGGAAAACTGAACACAGGTCAATTGAGAAAACAGGAAGAAGTTGCGTGGAACTGTGAAAAAATAAGCAAAATACACAAACTGAGTAGTTCAAGGGAAGAGAGGCAACATCAAGGAGACTGGGACCTCAGGAGCGCAGTAGTCTCGTGGTAACGTGAGCAGCTGCGAAACAAAAGGTCCTTGGTTCAAATCTTCCATCGATTGAAAACTATAATTTTTTATTTTCAGTTTATGTGACAAACTCTTATGTTTTCATCAGTTTTTTGGGAGTGATTATCACATCCAAGAAAACCTATATCGGGCAAGGTAGAAGAATCTTTTTACCCATTCGCCAAGTGTACAAGTTAGGTGGGTCGACAACATATTCCTGTCATGTGACGCACATGCCGTCACCAGAATATATCAGATGTGTTTTCCTGTGGAGGAATCTGTTGACCTATGACCTTGCGATCAAATCGGTTCCGATTGGAGAGGCACGTCCTTTCGTCTACTAATCGCACGGTTTTGCGATGCGGTCGCAAAACACAGACACTAAACTTATTACAGTGAACAGAGACGTCAATGAACGAACGGACAGATAGTAACTATGCAAAAATAAAGAAAGTAAAATTTTCACTCGTGGGAAGACTTGAACCAAGGACCTCTCCTTCTGCAGCTGCTCACGCTACTACGGGACCACGGCGATCCTGAGCTCACGTTCTCCTTGATGTTGCCTATGTAGCCCATGGACTACTCAGTTTGTATGTTTTGCTTATTTTTCCACAGTTCCACATAACTTTTCTCAATTGATCTGTGTTCAGTTTATCAAGGCCTATCCACTGTGCCAAGTTATAACTAAATCTGAGGGGGGGGGGGGTGCGATGGGGAGGTTCCCTTGTTAGAATCGACACGAAAAGGCCTCTGGAAGTGGTATAAAGGGCGTCAATGAAACCATCCATTCCATTAGGGCGTTCATTTACACAAATTATGCGGCCTAAAACGACAGTTATAAGTGTGATGTGCGACAGAACGGTGTTGTTGATAACCTATGACACCTCCCGGGTGATTAACCCCGTCTCTAAGGACATTGTGGAGCTGCAACCCCATTGAATTCGCTCTGGCCCCTTTGGAGTGTAGCGTTTGTGCTCTGGTATGCCGAGTGGGACAACTAGGAATCATTTAAAACCATTCGACGAAATCTGAACGCCGTTCAAACCACCAAAGTGTGTTTATACATTTTCAGCCCTCCTGTTTCACTCCTTTGGCGTGATCACATCCTGCTGTGACACTTACAAGTTGAATGAATAAAACGGAAAAGAGTGCCTCTATGGCCACCCTGTTCAGTTATAACCTCGGTACCACCTGCACACCTACGTTGAGCACTTAAAATACACTCCTGGAAATGGAAAAAAGAACACATTGACACCGGTGGGACAGACCCACCATACTTGCTCCGGACACTGCGAGAGGGCTGTACAAGCAATGATCACACGCACGGCACAGCGGACACACCAGGAACCGCGGTGTTGGCCGTCGAATGGCGCTAGCTGCGCAGCATTTGTGCACCGCCGCCGTCAGTGTCAGCCAGTTTGCCGTGGCATACGGAGCTCCATCGCAGTCTTTAACACTGGTAGCATGCCGCGACAGCGTGGACGTGAACCGTATGTGCAGTTGACGGACTTTGAGCGAGGGCGTATAGTGGGCATGCGGGAGGCCGGGTGGACGTACCGCCGAATTGCTCAACACGTGGGGCGTGAGGTCTCCACAGTACATCGATGTTGTCGCCAGTGGTCGGCGGAAGGTGCACGTGCCCGTCGACCTGGGACCGGACCGCAGCGACGCACGGATGCACGCCAAGACCGTAGGATCCTACGCAGTGCCGTAGGGGACCGCACCGCCACTTCCCAGCAAATTAGGGACACTGTTGCTCCTGGGGTATCGGCGAGGACCATTCGCAACCGTCTCCATGAAGCTGGGCTACGGTCCCGCACACCGTTAGGCCGTCTTCCGCTCACGCCCCAACATCGTGCAGCCCGCCTCCAGTGGTGTCGCGACAGGCGTGAATGGAGGGACGAATGGAGACGTGTCGTCTTCAGCGATGAGAGTCGCTTCTGCCTTGGTGCCAATGATGGTCGTATGCGTGTTTGGCGCCGTGCAGGTGAGCGCCACAATCAGGACTGCATACGACCGAGGCACACAGGGCCAACACCCGGCATCATGGTGTGGGGAGCGATCTCCTACACTGGCCGTACACCACTGGTGATCGTCGAGGGGACACTGAATAGTGCACGGTACATCCAAACCGTCATCGAACCCATCGTTCTACCATTCCTAGACCGGCAAGGGAACTTGCTGTTCCAACAGGACAATGCACGTCCGCATGTATCCCGTGCCACCCAACGTGCTCTAGAAGGTGTAAGTCAACTACCCTGGCCAGCAAGATCTCCGGATCTGTCCCCCATTGAGCATGTTTGGGACTGGATGAAGCGTCGTCTCACGCGGTCTGCACGTCCAGCACGAACGCAGGTCCAACTGAGGCGCCAGGTGGAAATGGCATGGCAAGCCGTTCCACAGGACTACATCCAGCATCTCTACGATCGTCTCCATGGGAGAATAGCAGCCTGCATTGCTGCGAAAGGTGGATATATACTGTACCAGTGCCGACATTGTGCATGCTCTGTTGCCTGTGTGTATGTGCCTGTGGTTCTGTCAGTGTGATCATGTGATGTATCTGACCCCAGGAATGTGTCAATAAAGTTTCCCCTTCCTGGGACAATGAATTCACGGTGTTCTTATTTCAATTTCCAGGAGTGTATGTAACTATAGTTGAGTGGCCCTGCGCATCTGCTCTAGCACCTGTTTGTAGGCAAGCAGAATCTGAGTGGTGTCGTGAGGTTGGCTGCTCACAAGCGCCTAGGAGTAGGTCAAGGTTTGTCTCAGTACAGGTACATTTCTAAAGTGCTCAACAAAGGTTTGTGGGTGGCACCGAGGGTGTTTCCAAACTGGAAGGTCTTAGAGGGGTCTTGGCTGATTCGTTCATGCAAATGTCAATGTTGCACCTTCTCATGGTTAACTCATAGAACAATGTGAAGCAGCAGGCCTGAAAAAGCATAAAGTCTCATTGCTGCTTCTAATAATTTTCGAATGTAGTCGAATAGTTTTGAACGGTCCCTGGTGGTTCCAATCTGTATACCAGGGCATAAACTGGAATTGTATTTTATTCCAAAGGAATGTAACAATACTGTATGAACAGCCATTATTTTGCTACTGTTTTATTAGGCAACCAATTTCGACTTTCCAGTCACGTCATATTCAGGCCTATTATATGAATGACATCAAGGACCTCTCATGTATGTATAACACAATCCTTCACACATGTGACAACATATTACATAAGTGAAGAGCACATATTATTATGAAGTTCGCATATCTGAGGTACCATATACGAGTATTAGTGCCTTGTGTTGCACATGCACGAGTTGGTGGTATTCATGTAAAAGGCCTTAAGATTTCGTGAATGGAACGTCGAAACTGGTTGCCTAATAAAACGATATCTGTTGGTACAGTATCATTATATTCCATACACCGGTCGTTATCCCACACTACTCAACCGGGGAGGGAGCTACATTTGCACTCCAAGGGGGCCAGATCATGTTCGGTGGGGTCGCAGCCCCGTGATATCTTTAGTGAAAAGTAAATATTCCGATGTGGATCATTCCCATGCGACGCACAGGTCGCCCAATGTGGCGCCAAATGTAATAAGACCTACACCAAGGCGGCCGGACCCGTCCTATTGTGCATCACATTGCAAACTGTTGTTTCTGAACGCAAAAAGTATGTAAATGAATACCCCAAGGGCAGGTGTAGTTTGATTGACAATCGTTATGCAAACTCCTGAGGTCTTTTCGTGCCGATTCTGAGCGACCTTGTGTCTGAAATGTTTTCCTCGGGCCTGCCGAGGTGGCCGAGCGGTTGTAGGCGCTACAGTCTGGAACCGCGCGACCGCTACGGTCGCAGGTTCGAATCCTGCCTCGGGCATGGATGTGTGTGATGTCCTTAGGTTAGTTAGGTTTAAGTAGTTCTAAGTTCAAGGGGACTCATGACCTCAGAAGTTAAGCCCCATAGCGCTCAGAGCTATTTGAAACATTTTTTTGTTTTCCTCGGTCGCCCGTAAGGGAACCACATAATTTCAATACTGGCTGTCATGTTTCTGCACTTCATCATAGAGATATCGAGAGAGTAGATGACATGGGGTGTATAGTTTTCTGACGACCTCAGGGGAATATGATACAACGGTTGCAGTTCCTTACATTTCCTTCTGGTTGATGGCATTGTACGGCGTGCAGGTTCTACACTGTGTGTGGAACCTAGCCTGCACACAGTCCTGATACTGCTGCTCATGACGATTTGTGCGATAGAGAGCTAAACAGCAAGGTCATAAGCACCCTTGCTTGATTTAAAAGCAGACAAGTGTGGGAAAAGTCTATTACACTCTAGCAATAAATTGGAAAACTAAGTTGTACTCATACGCAAGAGCTAAAAAGATAACCCTTTTATGGGAAGCATCATAAAATATCATCAATAAAACTCAGACAAACCACAGCATAATTACATAAATTCATGAATAAAATAACAGTATAAACGCGCTTAAAAAATGAACAGATGATTGTGACTGGGTGACCGAGCCACTTTTGTGATAGATTAAAACCGCACGCCCAATATTTTGGGAAGGAGACCGGACATCACACAAAATCTGGAACACGAAACGCACTCGCCTTATTATCATTTAAAACAGAGAACAGTTCATTTGGGAGAACCAAATCTGCCCTCAGGTCACCCTATAAAACACAATTAAAATACGTTGTGTGGACAACTGTGTTCCACACCTGTGGCAGACTGCGGGCTTCTCGTGACGTAAGAGCCATGTGTCAATGGGCAACATCCCACTCTGAGAATTGTAAGGGCAACTACTTCAACGCGTAGTGGTCTGAAGGAGATAAGCCACGGTCTCACTACAGGTGCACTTCCCGCCACCAAGTCTGCCACAAACGTAGCCTTCTGGATGACGTATGTGCTAACAGCCTGCAGGGGGACTGACTAGGAAGTGGAAGAGAGCAGACCTCCTTGGCAACCGCATCAAAAAGTTCGTCTCACCGGGCCCGTATGTGCCCTGAAACCCAGCAGATGATTATTTTCTTCTCCTGCCTTGTCGAGAGAAGAAGAGCGTTCTACTGTTCTTCCACTAACTGATCTGATGGGTACATCTGGCCAATAGCAAGAAGGGCACTTTGGGGATAGGAGCGGACTTAACTGCCTATTGCCCTCAGGAAAGTTAACAGGTCCGCATAATAAACTGAAAATTTCTCTTTGGGACCTATCCTAAGGACACTGCCGTGGAACACGACGGAGCAGAGGATAAAATCCCCTTGCTTCTTCCTGTCTGTGTAAACACTAATAAAATCTCGTTAAATTTAATTTTAACTGTGTACGGTACTCTGGGGCACAATGTTATGTCAATACAGCCTGCTGCTAGATGGTGTGTGAACCCATGCTCCGCCGTTGTCCCTTTTCATTGACTGGGGACTTAATCTTCTAAAGAGTCCAATGTTAGTAAAATAGTTTTGTTGATTTAATCTACTAGTAAACGCTAACGCTACTACGTAGGTAAACTCAGGAGTTATATACAATATTTTTCTACTTTCTGTAAAATAATAGGAACTACGTATTCAGTTTTACTTTGTTTTTGGATCCAAAAATGGACCACGAAGAGTAAACTAGTCATTCTGTAAAAAATGCGCAGCTCACTCTTAAAAATAAGCGACACAATTTATGAAAATTCCCACACTCGCTGAATTCTCTCGCGACGAATATCTCGGCAGTGCAGTGAGATAGAAATGTCGGGGGATACCTACTAATATCACACCAAACCTCCCTTTGCGCGGGGTGGTGCAGCATCTCGCCGTGGTATGGACACAAAGCGTGGGAAGTTACCTGTAGAAATATCTAGCCATGCTCTCTCTATAGCCGTCCATAATTGCGAAAGCGTTGGTGCTACAGGGTTTTGTTCTCGAACTGACCTCTCTGTTATGTCCAATAAATGTTCAATGGGATTCATGTCGGGCGATCTGGGTGGCCAAATCATGCTTCAAACCAGTCGAAGTCAGTTGTGGCCTGGTGACATGGCGCATCAAATGGTTCAAATGGCTCTGAGCACTATGGGACTTAACATCTGAGGTCATCCGTCCCCTGGACTCAGAACTACTAAGGACATCACGCACATCCATGCCCGAGGCACGATTCGAACCTGCGACCGTAGCGGTCACGCGGATCCAGACTGAAGAGCCTAGAACCGCTCGGCCACAGCGGTCGGCTCACAAACCATCATCATCCATAAAAATTCCATCTTTGTTAGAGAGAATGAAGCCTCTGAATGACTGAAAATGATCTCCAAGTAGCAGAACATAACCATTTTCAGTCAGTGATCGGTTCAGTTGGACGTGATGACCCACTCCGCTCCATGTAAATCAGCCTGGGTCCATGGATTCGTGGGGTCTGCACAATACTCGAACCTTACCAGTAGGTGTTAGCAGCTGAAATCGGGACTCATCTGACCAGGCGACGGTTGTGCAGCTGTCAACAGTCCAACCAATATGGTCACGAGACCAGGACGGTTGCTGCAGGCGCTGTCATGCTGTGGGCAAAGACACTCGCGTCGGTCTTCTGCTACCATAGCTCTTCAACACCACATTTCGCCGCACTGTCGTAACGGATACGTTCGTCGTACGTCCCACATTGATTTATGTGGTTTTCTCATGCAGTGTTGTTTGTCTGTTACCACGCAACTCTATGCAAACGCCGCCGCTCTCGATCGTTAAGTGAAGGCCGTTGGCCACTTCGTTGTCCGTGGAGAAAGATAATGTCTGAAATTAGTATTCTAGGCACACTCTTGATGCTGTGAGCCTCGGAATATTGAATTCCTTAACTATTTCCTCAATGAAGTTGCTCCACCTACCATTCCACGTTCAAAAGGGCCGGGGGGGGGGGGGGGGGAGCGTTCATTGAAACACGCGCTATTTTAAAAAGATGCAGGGAATTCATAATTTTGAAGACACAGCAATGAAATTTTGTACCTTCCTTCACATGAAATTTGCTGTTAAGTTCCTTTGATTATACATATTTTACTTCTACGTAACTTCATAATTTTATTTTCAAAAAATAGATTTGTATCCTTTTCTCAGAAACTATTCAAGAGATTTCTTCAAAATTTTCTCTGTTTAATATCTTTGCAGATAGTAAGTTCCTTCCATGAGAAATTTGGAACATCCCGAATAGGAGCATTTTAATAATTTTTAAATTGTATTATTGTACGTATAACATACAATTCATGAAAAATCCCGAGCACTTAGCCCCATACCTCAGGTTACACGCGTAATTCCAAAATTTTTTCTTGAGACAACATTTATTGGGTTTATATAAATAGGTATATCAAATTTTATAATTCAGGCCTTCATAGATTATGAGGAAAAGATACATAAACTTTAAAAAAATATAATTTTCACGAAATGCAATTTTAAGTTCAACCTAATGTTTTTTTTTTTGTCACTTTCCAGAACGTCCCAGATTTGTGCTCAGAGCCCTCTTTCCATTCAAGTCTTCTCTTCTGGTTACTTGTTTTCTGCCTACTTTCCTTTACCAGATCTTTATCTGACTTTTCAGCTGCCGAGAGGCTTTGTACATCTATGTTCCTCAAAATTTCTTAGGGGAAATTACGTATCTTATATGCCATTCTGTTCCGTATCTTACAAATAATAACAAACCACTTAATATGAAGAGGCTTCTTGTCTTGCCTTGCGCTACTGACGGAGATTTACGCAAGTGTTTAACTATCTTGCAGGCAAGACAAGAAGCCTCTTCATATTAAGGGCTTTGTTATTATTTCTAAGATATGGAACAGAATGGCAGATCAGCTATAAAACCAAATATGTATCACAGTCTTTAAGGTGTCTCCCGTGCAAGTTTGTTTGAACCACGGAATCTTTGTTCATAGAGCTAGTAATGTAGTGTTCCTTCAAGAACTGGAAGTGGCAGTAAGATCGCGTCACACACTTCATAATTTTTCAGGCCCTTCGGAGGCGGTTTCATCATTGAATCTTTGTGAACTTATTGTCCATCAATTCTACTGATAAATAAAAAAAATAGATTAATTGAAAACTGACACTTTTGGCCAATTAAATAAGGGTCAACGAACTGTTATTAGATGCCTGTTTCTTCAGAATCTTAACCACTGTACACCCTTGATTAACTGTACATCTAGTGTGCTTGGCGGTAGTTTCCTGCAGGGATTTTGTTACCATACGATTAGTAAAAGACAAAATAATTGTTACCACAGACTAACTGTCCGTACTGACATTACCCAGGCTCACTGAAGTATCCCTGAAGTGTATAGCAATAGAATCAGTTACTTCATAGGGGATTTGTTGGTAAAACTGACAGTGTGTAATTCGAGACAACGTCACAGTGTCGTTGTACGTTGAAAAGTTAAATTTCACACAGCAAGTAAGAACACTTTGAAAAAGTGTGGATAGTACACGATTATCAGTCGTCAATCTCAGTTAAAATTCGCAGAAGTGGTCTATAAATAACTACATCCGTCATGCTTGATGTACGTTTCGTTAAATCTTATTCAATACTTCTTTAATAGAAATAGTATGAAATTTCGCATCACAAAGTTCGGGTTTTTCTGATCCATACAAACAGAACTGCAGAGAATGTACCTGTTGTAGTGAGACCTATTCTTTTCCGCGAATTGTCATGTTGCGGCTGTAGTAGCCGTGGAATTTGAACCATAGAGGCAGTGGGAGAAATGTGTGATACAAAAATAGCCTTCGTAATGCTTCATAAATAATTGGTAAGCCCTGTTGTGAGAATGTGATGGTAGACTGGTGGGATGAAGATGGAGAAAACGTCGTCTGACTCCATAAACTGCAGATTAAATTTCAAAGGGTTATATATTAATCAGTAAGTGAAGTTCGTGTAGCAATGGCGGCTGGAAACTGGCCTCCCTGGGTACGTTCCTAATGCGTCATCAAGTTCGAGATTCTCATTAGACTCGCCCACTCGTCCTCTCCCACATACAGCTTAAAGTTTAATTGAAGTAAATTACTGAAGTCCCAGCGGCCTTGATTACTTCGCGAAATAAATGCAAGTTCCACACAGCACGCTGCTGTACCCAGTCCCAGACACAGCCGTGGAAAGATATCAGACTGCCAACAATCACTCGAGAAACTCTTAATCTGAAATAGGGCCTCCCTGAGACAGTACGGCTAACTTGGTGCTCATCACAGCACAGCTTCTGTATGACACGGTAGAGTGAAAGAACCTGCCTGATGGAGCTCTCAGCCTCCTCCCCCTCGAACGACGTAGTAAAATGTCCCATCGCTATTTTATTGCCTAAAGCTGATCATTTCCCACCCTTATATTTTCATCCATTCTTCCCATTTTATTTACAATACCTGTTTTCTAGAGAAGAATGGAGGCCTTACTGATCCTACGACTTGGACTAAAAAAGGCAAACCTGCGTCTATAGCATTCGTATATTTGCGAAAAGCTTTTGACAACACTGATTGGTACAAACTAAACTGAAATTTGAAGGTAGCTGTGATAAAATATAAGGATCGAAGAGCTCAAATTGTACAAAAAGCAGACTACAGTTGTCACTGTCGTCGTGCTTGAAAGGAAAGCGGTAGTTGAGAAAGGAGTGAGATAGAGTGAGAACTGCTCAATTTGATTTAATTCTGACGTTGAGGAAGAGGTACAGAAAACCAAGGAGAAGCTTGGAATTGGAATTAAAGTTCAGGGAGAAGAAAGAAAAACTCTGAGGTTTGCCGATGGAATTCTGTCGGAGATAGCAAAGAACTTGCAACAGCAGTTGAATGGAACTGACAGTATCGTGAAAGGAGGTTAACAGATGAATATTAACAAAACTAGAACAAGCGTAATAGAATTTAATGGAATTAAATACGGTTAGACTGACAGAAGTATATTAGGAAATGACAGAAGAAAATTAGTCAAAAATGGTTCAAATGGCTCTGAGCACTATGTGCCGTATCTTCTAAGGTCATCAGTCCCATACAACTTAGAACTACTTAAACCTAACTAACCTAAGGACATCACACACATCCATGTCCGTGGCAGGATTCGAACCTGTGACCGTAGCGGTCACGCGGTTCCAGACTGTAGCGTGTAGCGCCTAGAACCGCTCGGCCACCTTGGCCGGCGAAAGTTAGTCCATTAATTTTGCTAGTAGCTTAGCAAAATAACTGTCAGTGGCCGAAGTAGAGGGAATATAAAATGCAAACTAGGCATAATAAGACAAGCGTATCCTAACAATAAGAATCTGTTAAAATCTGATATAAATTTAAGTGTAAGGAAATATTTCCTGAAAGTATTTGTGTGGAATTGGAATTAAAGTTCAGGGAGAAGAAAGAAAAACTCTGAGGTTTGCCGATGGAATTCTGTCGGAGATAGCAAAGAACTTGCAACAGCAGTTGAATGGAACTGACAGTATCGTGAAAGGAGGTTAACAGATGAATATTAACAAAACTAGAACAAGCGTAATAGAATTTAATTGTATTGAAGTGAAAAGTTAACGATAAGCACATAAAACAAGAAGAGAATAGAAACTTTTGAAATATTGTGCTACAAAAGAAAAACTGAAATTATATTTAAAAATAGATAGTATAACTGATGAGGTTCTGAAGAGAACTCGATGAGAAAATAAACTTTAGGCGCAACTTGACGTAAAGGAGGGTTAGGTGTATAGGATACAGACTGAGGCATCAAGAAATTTGGTAACAGAATGAATTTTTGGAGGGAGAAGGTGAGGTATGTAAAAATTGTAGGAGGAGGACGGGCTAGAATACAGTAAGCAGGTTCAAATGGATGCAGGTTGCGGTAGTTATTGGGATATAAAGACAACAGCAACAACGACATCTACCATACTACTCTCGTCTTAATACTGTTCGCACCATATGATGTGCGCTTACACGCAGGTTAACTTCGGAACCACTCAATTTTTGATTATTCCGCTATAAACTTCCTATCGTATCGATAGTTATCTGCAGGTCAGGTGCTCAGCTGCTCCAGTCACACCTCCAGCCATGCCTGTGCAGCAGCCGTTATTCTCCAGTGCTTACGAAAGTATTCAGATCAGGACTCTTTTTATCAAGCATGACAGAACACATGTTTTGGATTGTTTTATTAAATGGCTGACTAATCGTCAGTTGTAATATTAGTCCAAAACACGTGAACTTGAATAAAAAGTATGGTAAATGTTAGGCAAACTGAAATGCTTTTGTACCACCATATATAGGGTGTACTTCGTTTCTGGTTCTGGCTGCGGTTCTTAATTTGCGTGTACATGATAATTAATGAGTTCATCAGAAAAGAATTAGTCTAATAAAAGTAGGTTAAATGGTTCAAATGGCTCTAAGCACGATGGGACTATTAACATCTGAGGTCATCAGTCCCCTAGACTTAGAACTGCTTAAACCGAACTAACCTAAGGACATCACACACATTCATGCCCGAGGCAGGATTCGAACCTGCGACCTTAGCAGCAGCGAGGTTCCGGACAGAAGCTCCTACAACCGCTCGTCCACAGCGGCCGGCTTAAAAGTAGGTGTTCTTAATATAAACTACATAAGAAAACGATTTAAATCTTAGCCTCTCGTGTATTTAGGAACTTTATTGTTTTATCGGTAAATGTACAATATTTCGCAGTTCTCAATTCAGTCTCTGGCTGCTATGCAGAGGGCCAGGGTTCAATTCCCAGTAATGCCAGAGATTTTTTCCCTTGGTGCGAGGACTGGTACTGAGTGTGCTCCACCTTATGAGGCCAGCTGAGGTCCTGCATTCGTGAGAAGTAGCGGCTCGTAAGTCAAGATAACCGGTAACGGCCGGAAAAGCGATGTGCTGACCCCAAGCCCCTCAGTACTGCAACCAGTGGCCCAATGGCATAGGGTGCCGCGGCGGTCGGTCGGTCCCGACTGGCGCGTTGGGCCAGAAGGCGAAGTGTTCCTTTATTTGTTTCATTGAATCAGTGTTACTACAGTTCTGAATGCCTCGTTCGATATGCAGTTTTCCGCTCTTCTGTGTAATACTTTATTTACATTAATCGCATTCAGAATTTAGATTTGCTTTTTGTTTTGTGCTTTAATGTTTTTGTCTTTTCATCAGCTTCCGATTTCTCTAGATACTAGACTGCTAACTCAGAATTGTTCTTTATATCAGTCACCTTTTCAGACCTTTAAAATCGTCTGTGTCTGATTCCTACGATCCTTTTGTAATAATCTTGAATTTTTCCTTTTTTAAGGGTGTGCCTGTTCTCTCGGTCTAAGTCTGATATCCGACCTCCGCTCTCAACTGTCAACGGGAAGCAAATTCCAACTGACAGTAACAGCATCCCATTACTTCTCAAATTGCATGCGCCCCAAGTTTAGCTACTCTTTCATCTCCGTCTGTCAATGGTTGGGACCCACAAGGAGACGTCATCTGCAAGTACATTATGGATACGTCCTGTTTTGGGTACCTTCACGCCCCCCCCCCCCCCCCCTTTCCCTTCCCTCAACTTCGTAAAGGCTGCACCATCACAACGTACCGGAAGAGTTGATTCCAGATGACCTAAAATTGTTTGTTACCTCTCCTTATAATAAGAGGCTACGTAAATTTACTTAACAGTCTGGTGGGAATTTACCACGAAACAGGCAAGACTTTTGTTATCCGGAACACAGTGAAGACAGCACAGCTGAATGCGCAAGAGGATGTGCACTAATTTGTTTCGAAACAGCTGAGTTGCACGAGTGGTAGTTGCTAGCAAAATATGCACAGTATATTGTCAGACAAATCGTAATCAAAGTAGACTAATAGTCGTAAAGCCAATCTAGAATCTAAGAAAAAAAGCCCACAGCATCAAAACGAATAGCTGGGTCATATATACACTCCTGGAAATTGAAATAAGAACACCGTGAATTCATTGTCCCAGGAAGGGGAAACTTTATTGACACATTCCTGGGGTCAGATACATCACATGATCACACTGACAGAACCACAGGCACATAGACACAGGCAACAGAGCATGCACAATGTCGGCACTAGTACAGTGTATATCCACCTTTCGCAGCAATGCAGGCTGCTATTCTCCCATGGAGACGATCGTACAGATGCTGGATGTAGTCCTGTGGAACGGCTTGCCATGCCATTTCCACCTGGCGCCTCAGTTGGACCAGCGTTCGTGCTGGACAGACCGCGTGAGACGACGCTTCATCCAGTCCCAAACATGCTCAATGGGGGACAGATCCGGAGATCTTGCTGGCCAGGGTAGTTGACTTACACCTTCTAGAGCACGTTGGGTGTCACGGGATACATGCGGACGTGCATTGTCCTGTTGGAACAGCAAGTTCCCTTGCCGGTCTAGGAATGGTAGAACGATGGGTTCGATGACGGTTTGGATGTACCGTGCACTATTCAGTGTCCCCTCGACGATCACCAGTGGTGTACGGCCAGTGTAGGAGATCGCTCCCCACACCATGATGCCGGGTGTTGGCCCTGTGTGCCTCGGTCGTATGCAGTCCTGATTGTGGCGCTCACCTGCACGGCGCCAAACACGCATACGACCATCATTGGCACCAAGGCAGAAGCGACTCTCATCGCTGACGACGACACGTCTCCATTCGTCCCTCCATTCACGCCTGTCGCGACACCACTGGAGGCGGGCTGCACGATGTTGGGGCGTGAGCGGAAGACGGCCTAACGGTGTGCGGGACCGTATCCCAGCTTCATGGAGACGGTTGCGAATGGTCCTCGCCGATACCCCAGGAGCAACAGTGTCCCTAATTTGCTGGGAAGTGGCGGTGCGGTCCCCTACGGCACTGCGTAGGATCCTACGGTCTTGGCGTGCATCCGTGCGTCGCTGCGGTCCGGTCCCAGGTCGACGGGCACGTGCACCTTCCGCCGACCACTGGCGACAACATCGATGTACTGTGGAGACCTCACGCCCCACGTGTTGAGCAATTCGGCGGTACGTCCACCCGGCCTCCCGCATGCCCACTATACGCCCTCGCTCAATGTCCGTCAACTGCACATACGGTTCACGTCCACGCTGTCGCGGCATGCTACCAGTGTTAAAGACTGCGATGGAGCTCCGTACGCCACGGCAAACTGGCTGACACTGACGGCGGCGGTGCACAAATGCTGCGCAGCTAGCGCCATTCGACGGCCAACACCGCGGTTCCTGGTGTGTCCGCTGTGCCGTGCGTGTGATCATTGCTTGTACAGCCCTCTCGCAGTGTCCGGAGCAAGTATGGTGGGTCTGACACACCGGTGTCAATGTGTTCTTTTTTCCATTTTCATGAGTGTAGGTACCTAAATGTCGTTTCCTGCCGGCTTCATATACGATCACTACAGTGGGTGCCACAACATTGGGTTAGCCTACCTAAAGTGTCCTGTGCGTCAAAAGCTCCATCTACTGTACTCGTTTCATACGCCCAGCGCGAAAGCGTCTGAGAATCGTGTGTTCCGTGTCTTTTCGCCTCGAGTCGACATCGCTGTTGTTTGTTGTTGTGATCTTCAGTTCTAAAACTAGGTGGAAGAAGATCTTGGCTCTGAGCACTATGGGACTTAACTGCTGAGGTCATCAGTCCCCTAGAACTTAGAACTACTTAAACCTAACTAACCTAAGGACATCACACACATTCATGCACGAGGCAGAATTCGAACCTGCAACCGTAGCGGTCGCGCGGTTCCAGACTGTACCCGGTAAGGAGATATTGAAGCTAGTCTATCTTATACGAGTGTCTTCAAATCTGAAAGACTTTTGCAATTAAAATTCACCACACTAAATATCAGTCACCCCGGTAAAACTGCACATTGGTCGCTACATGGAGCAGCAGAGGGTGTACAACTGGAACAAGGTGTAAGTAGGCTGTTTAGGTTTTTTTATTGGTAACGCCACCTCTGTATGAAAATCACTGGCTGTGCTGTGTGCAGTCTGTGGCTGCTTTGCATTGTTGTAATACTCGCCATTGTAGTGTTAGGCAGGTGGCTGTGAACAGCGCGTAGCGTTGCGCAGTTGGAGGTGAGCCGCCAGCAGTGGTGGATGTGGGGAGAGAGATGGTGGAGTTTTGAAATTTGTCATGAACTGCTATATATATTATGACTATTAAGGTACATACAGTGTTTGTTCTCTATTAATATCTTTCATTTGCTAACTATCCCTATCAGTAGTTAGTGCCTTCCATAGTTTGAATCTTTTATTTAGCTGGCAGTAGTGGCGCCTGCTGTATTGCAGTAGTTCGAGTAACCAAGATTTTTGTGAGGTAAGCGATTTGTGAAACGCATAGGTTAATGTTAGTCAGGGCCATTCTTTCGTAGGGATTTTTTGAAAGTCAGATTGCGTTGCGCTAAAAATATTGTGTGTCAGTTTAAGCACAGTCATGTATAATTGTTCAAAGGGGACGTTTCGAAGGTAGTCGAGTGACTCTCTAGCTTGTAACGATCACTGATGCATGGGATATTTATTATTTTTTTTTTTTCAATTTGTGGTAAGGCCTTTTGGGACCAAACTGCTGTGGTGATCGGTTCCTAAGCTTACACACTAACTTAAGGTAACTTAAACTTACTTACGCTAAGGACAACACAAACACCCATAAGAATTTTTAGCATATTGCAGCATCGTCAGTAACTGTGATAGACTAATATATTGAAAAATCCTCCTCAGTTGTGAAAATTTTCTGGTCTTTATCCAGGTTTCGGCTGGATTAATTTAGCCTTCTTCAGAAGCCTAAAATTATTATAACATGCCAGAGTAAGGCACAGTCAACATTAAAAATTAAAACCTATAGTACCGTGGTACCATGTCGAATTGAAACTACTTAACTGATGTCCAGCCCCGGCATCACTTCACCACGCGGTCTGTTGGCAGCGGCAACTACGTTAGCACTGACCGTTGCACGAGGAATTGCACTGAGCACATAGCAATTCCGCGTTTTAATTTTTAATGTTGACTGTGCCTTACTCTGGCATGTTATAGTAATTTTAGGCTCCTGAAGAAGGCTAGATTAATCTAGCCGAAACCTGGGTAAAGACCAGAAAATTTTCGCAACTGAGGCGGATTTTTCAGTACGGAAAGACCCATGAGCGAGGGAGGACTCGATCCTCCGACGGGGGAGGGGGGGGGGCGCGATCCGCGACGAGGCGCCTCAGATCGCACGGCTACCCCACGCGGCTGATATTTAAATCCTCGCCTTTAATGCAGTTGCATCATTTAATTAATTTATTTATTTACTATTGTACTTTACTTGAATTACGGTATTTTGACAGAAGCATTATTAATATAATATCTGCATGTCCACGGCAAATTTACTCTGGTGACAAACAAACTTGATCTACTTAGCCAGATGGCACTCCCTGTTCTCACTGTACTGAGATGTAGTAGTCCTCACTGTACCTCACATCTGGTCATAGTGGGCACGACGCAATGTAAATATTCCTATATTCATACCACTGCGCCACATCAAAGTGAGATAGGACAACAATACTGGAAAACAACTCTCGACTTGATGGCAGAAGCCAAGTCCACATATACAGGAATAACGCGGAAAATAAAAGTTGATCATTAATTTTTACTGACATGGTATTTAAAGAAATTAGTAACTACCTTTCCAGCACCAAGTCATAACGATGACAGATTAATCAGGTAAAAGGAATTTGACGCAATTAAGTCTATCCTTGGGAGTTATCTGATCACAGTTGCAGGAAGTCGGTAGCTTTGCTTCACAGTACTGATTTCGGCGAGATGTAGTTTTGCAACTGCCTACCTCTTATGTTATCGCTCCCACAACATTTCCTGGAATAAAGTTCAGTAATTTACAAGATATTGGTAGGTAAAAAGACAGCTCGTTCTGATGTCTTTCATGAATGATATATTAACAAAAAGCATTGTAGTTTGCGTAAACGCTATTCTCGTACTTCACCACAGTTTTAAGATCCGTTAACAAAATGTTCTTAAAGCAAGTCCTTGAAGGTACAAGGTTCGTTTGACAAGATGGTGGTCGTTCCTTCCTTCAAGTGGCGCAGAAAATGGCAGCAACGTTTACTTTCGAGACTAGCTGAATTAGCTGGTAACTGGAGTCTCCAAGACGTCAGCGGAAGCGTCGCACTACGAAGGCAGCGCCTTGTGGAGCCGTACTCTACTTCCTCCTTCGCCGGATCGCGCCGAATAACCCCGCTGGCTGCAACGGAGGCCCCGTGTTTCGTGCGCACACATTCGCGAACCTGCGCATTAGGCAACCTTCCGCCTGTTCTGTTTCACAGTGAACGCGTTCTCACGTCTCTTCCACCAGTCTCTGCCCCCACCAAGAACTCTCGCATTGGTCGTCTTTCAACATGCTTATTTACGTTAATTCTTCAGATTCTTGCGCAGTTCCAAATGATACAACATTTAAGTGCTTGCTTTCTTTGTCCAAAATAAAATATTGCAATACTATTTGAGAATAAGTATAATAGTATAATACGCTGACGGAAAAGTATTGCAACACGAAGGACTTGGGCGACACAAAAGGAAGTTGTTGGGCCTGTTTCTACATCTGAAAGATGAAGTCTATTCAGATTTCGCTCCAGTCGCATAAGAGTGGCGCTACCAGCATCACTATGAAGATGCAAATCAGGTTTGTTTTAAATACACGTAGTAACGTTCGTGAGCGTTAGTTATCTTTGAGATACGACGTGGTGAGTTGATGCTAGTCAAGAATGCCTTTAAGGCGACAAAGACGCCGATATCAACACCTCACTGAGTGTTAATAAGGTTGTATAACAGGGCTACTAGAAGCTGAATGTTCCTCCTGTGATACTGTAGATAGACTTAGCAGTAGCCGGCCGCTGTGGCCGAGCAGTTCTAGGCGCTTCAGTCCGGAACAGCGCTGCTGCCACGGTCGCAGGTTCGAATCCTGCCTCGGGCATGGATGTGTGTGATGTTCTTAGGGTAGTTAGGTTTAAGTACACTCCTGGAAATGGAAAAAAGAACACATTGACACCGGTGTGTCAGACCCACCATACTTGCTCCGGACACTGCGAGAGGGCTGTACAAGCAATGATCACACGCACGGCACAGCGGACACACCAGGAACCGCGGTGTTGGCCGTCGAATGGCGCTAGCTGCGCAGCATTTGTGCACCGCCGCCGTCAGTGTCAGCCAGTTTGCCGTGGCATACGGAGCTCCATCGCAGTCTTTAACACTGGTAGCATGCCGCGACAGCGTGGACGTGAACCGTATGTACAGTTGACGGACTTTGAGCGAGGGCGTATAGTGGGCATGCGGGAGGCCGGGTGGACGTGCCGCCGAATTGCTCAACACGTGGGGCGTGAGGTCTCCACAGTACATCGATGTTGTCGCCAGTGGTCGGCGGAAGGTGCACGTGCCCGTCGACCTGGGACCGGACCGCAGCGACGCACGGATGCACGCCAAGACCGTAGGATCCCACGCAGTGCCGTAGGGGACCGCACCGCCACTTCCCAGCAAATTAGGGACACTGTTGCTCCTGGGGTATCGGCGAGGACCATTCGCAACCGTCTCCATGAAGCTGGGCTACGGTCCCGCACACCGTTAGGCCGTCTTCCGCTCACGCCCCAACATCGTGCAGCCCGCCTCCAGTGGTGTCGCGACAGGCGTGAATGGAGGGACGAATGGAGACGTGTCGTCTTCAGCGATGAGAGTCGCTTCTACCTTGGTGCCAATGATGGTCGTATGCGTGTTTGGCACCGTGAAGGTGAGCGCCACAATCAGGTCTGCATACGACCGAGGCACACAGGGCCAACACCCGGCATCATGGTGTGGGGAGCGATCTCCTACACTGGCCGTACACCACTGGTGATCGTCGAGGGGACACTGAATAGTGCACGGTACATCCAAACCGTCATCGAACCCATCGTTCTACCATTCCTAGACCGGCAAGGGAACTTGCTGTTCCAACAGGACAATGCACGTCCGCATGTATCCCGTGACACCCAACGTGCTCTAGAAGGTGTAAGTCAACTACCCTGGCCAGCAAGATCTCCGGATCTGTCCCCCATTGAGCATGTTTGGGACTGGATGAAGCGTCGTCTCACGCGGTCTGCACGTCCAGCACGAACGCTGGTCCAACTGAGGTGCCAGGTGGAAATGGCATGGCAAGCCGTTCCACAGGACTACATCCAGCATCTCTACGATCGTCTCCATGGGAGAATAGCAGCCTGCATTGCTGCGAAAGGTCCATATGCACTGTACTAGTGCCGACATTGTGCATGCTCTGTTGCCTGTGTCTATGTGCCTGTGGTTCTGTCAGTGTGATCATGTGATGTATCTGACCCCAGGAATGTGTCAATAAAGTTTCCCCTTCCTGGGACAATGAATTCACGGTGTTCTTATTTCAATTTCCAGGAGTGAATTTTTAAGTGTAGTTGAATGATGACCTAATATGTTAAGTCCCATAGTGCGTAGAACCATTTGAACCATTTGAACTTAGCAGTACTGTTGCAACTGGACATGATTGCTGGCAGCGGTGGTCAAAAGAATGTACGGTCACAAAAAGACAGAACTCCGGATGGTCACGTGGCACTACCGAGAGGGAAGACATCATGTTCGGTGTATGGCTCTGGCGCATCGCACTGCATCTGCAGCAGCAATCTGAGCAGCAGTTGGCACCACAGTGACACAGCGAACTGTTACAAATCGGTTACTTCAAGGGCAGCTCCGACACAGACGCCCTGACACCAAACCACCCTTATTTGCGACTTCAGTGAAAGACAGGGGGGGGAGGTCTGTTGTGTTTTCTGATGAAACCTATGTCTGCCTCGGTATCAGTGATGGCCATGCGTTGGGTAGAGGAAGGCCAGTTGAGGGTCCGCAACCAACCCGTCTGCGTCCTAAGCACACCGGACCTGCACCTGGAGTTATGGTCTGGGGTGCGATTTTTTTATGACCGCGAGAGCACACTGGTGGTTTTCCCATGCACAGTGACTGCAAATTTGTACATCAGTCTGGTGATTCGACCTGTTTTTCATGAACTTCATTCCAGGAGATGTTTTCCAACAGGATAACGCTCGCCCATACCATACCCCTATCGTAAAACATCATGCTCTACAGAGTGCTGACATGTTGCTTTGGCCTGCTTGATCACGAGATCTGTCTCTAATCGAGTACATATGGGACATCATCGCATAACAACTCAAGCGTCTTCCGCAACCAGCATTAACAGTCCCTCTGTTGATCGACCAAGTGCAACAGGCATGGAACTCCATCCCACAAACTGACTCCGACACCTGTACAACGCAATGCTTCCATTCAACATTCTGCCGGTTACACCGGTTACTTATGTACCAGCATTTCACATCTGCAATGGCGAATCTTTCGCTCACATTAACGTGTGTTCTTGCAATGTTAATGATTTACATATGATACCTAGGCTAAAGTATTCCCGAAATTTCATAACTCTTTATTTATTATTTGCTAACTACTTTTTGTGCTGCGAATTTTTTTCCGTCAGTGTAGTTTAAATAACAACATAAAAGGTTTCTGTTTTAAGTTGCCTTACAGGTAGTCTCCCTATGGTACGCTTCTTCTCTCATGTTAATTATGCTCTTCCACGTATATCTTTGTTTACTGCGTAAAAGAATCGAAGGCTTCCATGATTTTACCATTGCACCGTACTGCAAAATATTTGACGACTTATAGCAAAAACTGTTGTGTCAAAATATAGCAGAGTCTTAACAACCTCTGATGTACGTCACAAATGTGGTACCGAAACATGTGCGCCAGTAGCCTGTACGGAATCATCGCCGTAAGAGTGTCCGAGCCAAGTAGTCCGACTGGTGGCCCAGCCATAATGCCCATGACTGGACACCGAGAGGTAGCGGATCAAATCCCGGTCGGACTCAGGAATTTTTCAGTCTTCCCTTGCGCTAGCGTTCACCTCCCAATGTGAAAACATGTCAGGTTCGTGGTTCGGATTCCACTTTAAACTGTAGGTTCCCTTTCCCCGGTAGAAGTACTGAGATAGATTCACATCGCATGAATCACCGACGTGGTGTGCAATTGAAAGAACTTCCAGCCAATCATGGCATACGAATTTTGCTGTTACGGCCTTAGTACAGTGGTCGTAAACAGATACCAACCGACAGGGTATGCAGATAAGTGTCACACTTCGTCAAGGGCAATCGGTTTCAAACCAGACAGGAATCGTTGCTGGCATCGAACGAAGGTCCATTACAACCAGTTTCCTTGTGGACATTGCGAAGGGATTTGCATGCAATGGACAGTTGGTGGCTTGTACCGCGCAAAGGGCCATTCCTCGCTGTGGCGCTTGACTTTGCACTTTAATGGAACGAACAACATGGAAACTGGAAAGTAGCTTAAAATGGGACTGTATTGTGGTCTGAAGTGTTACAGTTTTACCTGTTTTTAAATTGTACAAGGCGTCGCTTGCGCTGATGATTTAATGAGGCGTTTTAACTCGCAGTTTGTGGAGCTTTTGGTTCGGACGGTTCTGTGATGTTTTTCGGAGAATTTCAGATAGTATGACCTAGACGAACCCATTACAGGTACCGTTAACATGTAACAGGAAGTTTATTTCACTTTCTTCCAATAGCTTTGGTCCAAGGGCTGCACGCACACGTACCTGATTTGACGAACATTCAGGCACTCTTTCATATCTCGACTGGCTTTCTCAGTCACACGAGTTTAGTCATATGGAAAATGTCTGTGACTACTGGGAACAGTTGGTGAAACGTAGCCGTCAACGTCACCGAAATTTTATAACCATACGTGAGCGATGTAATCAGTTGCGTATGGAATACATGATGAAAGTTGTGGCCTCTTTTTCTTTATTTTGAAGAAAATCAATTTTATTTACGAAAATTATTGTTTTAATGACACGACCTTCAGGAGCCTATAACTTGCTAACAAATGCCACGTCTCCTAATATGAAATGTGCTGAACTCCGTTTTGGGGAAAGATATCTTACGAACTGTCTAAAGTATTCAAAAATTTCGACACACAGACAGCATTAACGATCCAAAACGAAAAACAACATAATTGAGTTCACAATGAGCTGCATTATAAGTATAAATATGCTACCTGCGGAATGTATAAATTACATGTAGTGTCTTTCAAATGTGTTAACGGGGCAGTCTGGCAGGATGTTCAAGAGTAGATTCAAGGGTCACTTGTTACCAAGAAACCTCCAGCTAAAAAAAAAAAAAAAAAGGTTAACATGGCTCTGAGCACTACGGGACTTAGAACTACTAAAACTTAACTAACCTAAGGACTTCACACAGCCGGTTTGTGTGGCCGTGCGGCTCTAGGCGCGTCAGTCTGGAACCGCGTGACCTCTACGGTCGCAGGTTCGAATCCTTCCTCGGGCATGGATATGTGTGATGTCCTTAGGTTAGTTAGGTTTAAGTAGTTCTACGTTCTAGGGGACTGATGACCACAGATGTTGAGTCCCATAGTGCTCAGGGCCATTTGAACCCATTTTGACATCACACACATCCATGCCCGGGGCAGGATTCGAACCGTAGCAGCAGCGCAGTTCCGGACTGAAGCGCCGCCAGCTAATGCGTCACTACGTCTTTGCTGAGCATTTGAAAGCAACTGGCCACCAACCACCTACGCTGGGAAATCTCCAGATTTCACGTTACGCTCAAAAAAGCAACAAGCTTGATCTTCTTCAAGAATTGGAAATTCTCAATGATACATGCACGATCAGTGATCGCCTGGTTGCAGTCAGCTGATTATTAAAAATAACAATTATTTTGACTCCACGTCACCAATTTTCAAACAATTTTTAGTTCGCTTCTGGGTTCATAAAAAGCTCTTTTTTAAATTGCTGTTCTCTTGTACTTCTATGTACAAGCTACTTTAACCATAAGCTTTTGCATTTTTATACTTTTATTCATTATTTGTCATTAAATGCTACGTAGCACACGGCCTATTACCTCTCTAAGCAATGTTCTTCTTCCAATTTTCGTATAGAATATCCCATTATATATATTTACTATTTTAATACATTCAATATTTAAAATGTGTCGTTAACTAAGCTACTTGTTAACTCTTATAATATGCTTATAATTACATTTTTATTTCCAAATTGCTCATGCACGACGTGTATGTCAGACTCCGCAACTAATAAGGGAAGCTTCCCATCGCATCTTCCTCAGATTCAGTTGTAAAATGGCTCAGTGGATAGTCTGTCAAAAACTGAAGACAAATCAAGCATGAAAACAGGAAGAAGGTGTACCGAACTGTGAAAAAAGAAGCAAAATAGAACAGTGAACAGAAAATGGTCCAACTCAAGAATTGCAAGATCGAGCGAATGTGCAAAGCGCTGTGGATATGTGGTCACGGAGTTCAACTGCGACGGGAAAGATCCGTGTTCAAATCTTCCACGTGCCCCGCACCCCCTCCCCCCCCCCCCCTATATATAAAATTATTAACTGTCCTTCGCTGTATCCAAATCTGTGTCTCTGTAGTGGTGTAACGTCCGTTTGCATCACCGAGTTGCATGGAAAGGACCTCCAGGCGCACATACACTATGTGATCAAAAGCATCCGGATATCCCCAAAAACATACATTTTTCATATTTAATACATTGTGCTGCTACCTACTGCCAGGTAGGTAGACATCGTGAGAGAACAGAATGGGGCACTCGGCGGAACTCACGGACTTCTAACGTGGTCAGGTACTTGGGTGTCACTTGTATAATACGTCTGTACGCGAGATTTCCACACTCTTAAACGTCCACTGTTTCTAATGTGGTAGTGAAGTAGAAACGTGAAGGAACACGTACAGCACAAAAGCGTACAGTTCGACCTCGTCTGTTGACTGACAGAGACCGCAGACAGTTGAAGAGGGTCGTAATGTGTAATAGGCAGACATCGATCCAGACCCAGGAAAAGCTGCATCAGGATCCACTGCAAGTACTATGACAGACTGATGGTGAGAAAACTTGGATTTTATGGTCGAACGGCTGCTCATAAGCCACACATCACGCCGGTAAATGCCAAACGACGCCTCGCTTGGTGTAAGGAGCGTAAACATTGGATGACTGAACAGTGTAGAAACGTCGTGTGGAGTGACGAATCACGGTACACAATATGGCGATCCGATGGCAGGAGGTGGGTATAGAGAACGCCCGGTGAACGTAATCTGCCGGCGTGTGTAGTGCCAACATCAAAATTCGGAGACGGTGGTGTTATGGTGTGGTCGTGTTTTCCGTGGAGGGGGCCTGCACCCCTTGTTGTTTTGCATAGCACTATCACAGCACAGGCCTACAATGATATTTAAGCACATTCTTGCTTCCCACTGTTGAAGAGCAATTCGGGGATGGCGATTTCATCTTTCAACACTATCGAGCACCTGTTCATAATGCACGGCCTGTGGCGGAGTGGTTACACGACAGCATCCCTGTAATGGTCTATCCTGTACAGAGTCCTGACCTGAATCCTACAGAACACCTTTGGGATGTTTTGGAACGCCGACTTCGTGCCAGGCCTCACCGACCGACATCCATACCTCTCCTCAGTGCAGCAGTCCGTGAAGAATGGGCTGTCATTCCCAAGAAACCTTCCAGCACCTGATTGAACGTGAGAGTGGAAGATGTCATCAAGACTGTGTGGGCCAACATCATATTGAACTAACATTACCAATGGGGGGCGCCACGATCTTTCATTTTGAGCCACGTGCCCGGATACTTTTGATCACATAGTGTACATCCTATTTGTTCTACATAAATACCAAATGTTAGTTGACGGCCTGTGCGTCATCTCACCTGGTCTCACTATTCATCACGTTTACTTGTGACGGTAATATATTCTTACCATATGACTCATATTCTGTAGCCAAAGTATAGTGTGTTTATTTCCAATACTACAGAAGGAGAACAAATATGTCAATGACCGGACGGGAAGTTCATAACTTTATGGGAAAAAAGGGGCACGAGTGAGATTTGAACCCAGACCACCTGATTTGCAAACCGACACTTACACCACATAACCATGACGCCGTGGTTATTGAACACCCTCGGTATTACACATTTCGAGCAAGGACCGTTCACTCTTTCTATTTTGATTCTTTTTTTTTTTTATAATTCCGTTCATCTTCTTTCCGTTTTCATACCTGATCGGTGTTCAGGTTTTGGCGGGAAATCCACTGGGCCACTTTAGCACTAAATCTGAAGGTGGTGCGGTGACGAGTTTCCCTTGTGAGCTCCATAACGTCTCTAGTGCGATACTCACTTTCTACATCCATGACGTTTTCAAATGTGTTTGTAAGTTTCACAACGCTGTATTTAAATCAAGCCACACGTCTGCATTTGTGTAATTGTGGTCCCATCACTGCACAGCCGCGACTGCCGTTATTGGTGTATCGAAGGTAATGTTTGCATTTTCAGTTTTTTCTGTGCGCGAGCACTTATTTTTCATTTTTTTTCAATTTTCTTAATACTTCATATTCATTGTATAGTTACACGCCCTGATTATCGAAGTCTTGATGTAAGCTTATTCCACAGAATAAGAACAAACGCAAGTTTTTTTGCTAAAGACTCGTACACGCTTCTTCGATATTTTATTTCGAGCTGTACATTATAGGACCGTATCTCTGGCTATTTACATTTTCCTTTCTTCTTTTTGTAGAAAATCGCCATAAAAGGCGAAACGCTTTATTAAAACAATAATTTTTGCAACCAAGACTGTTTTTCTTCAAAATGGTCTCTGTGCGGTTCCTGCATCAGTCAGCCTGATCCATTGGGAAAAATTTCTTGTGGACTCACATCCTCGACGAGCTAAGCCCATTGTCAACGTTAGGGACGGCGTTAAGTGTTACTCGTATTAACGTGTCATCCGGTATGCTTCCATCTCCTTGACACTGCGTACTTTAGTTGATCTCCATCTAAGGCTACACTCTGTACAAATATCTTCAGAAAAGTCATTCTAACAATTTTATACTAGATACTAAAATTGATGAAATCTTCTCACGTTTTAAGCCGAGTTGTCGCTATGTCTTGTCGTAACGTTTCGACAAGTTCCCTACTCCTTATCTTCAGGCAAATATAACTTGTAGGAAATTCGTGGATACGTTGCGGCCAGACGTAGTGACGACTCGGTCGATAACCCGACAAGATTTCACCAATGACATTTGCCAAAACCGCCTGTATTAGCATATGGACCACAAACATATTTTTCATTTCCCATAATCTCCCTCATGCAATTGCCAGTACGTATTTTATAACCTGCTAATTTCAGTCACTATCAGTTATTTTCATATGGAAGTATCAAAACTCATCTAAAACTTTTAGTGTCTCGTCTCCCAATCCAATACCTTCAGCATAACTTAATTTAATTTGACTGCATTCCATCACTCTCGTTTCACTGATGTTAATGTTCATCTCACAACCTGTTTTTCAAAACATTGTCCATTCCATTCAACTGAATTTCAAAGTCCCTTGACCTTGAGATTTTCAATGTCATTAGCGAACTTGAAAGTGTTTTTTATTTCTTCTCCCTGTACCTTAGTTTCCTTTTCAGATTTATCCTTGGCTTCCTAAAGGTTCAGTGTATGGAATGAATAACTTCTGAGATAAGCTATAACACTGTCTCCACTCCCTTCTCAACTACTGGATCACTTTCACGTCCTTCGACTGCAATTTGGTGCCCGTACACGTCGTAAATAGCCTTTCCGTCCCTGTTTTGTTTTTCCCTGCTGCCTCCAAAATTTCTAAAAATGTTTTCCATTGAAAATTGTCAAACTCTTTCTCTAAATCTGCAAATTCCATTAATGTATTTCTGCCTTTATTCGGCTTTTCTTCAGTCTGTGCTGTAAGAGAAGTCGTAGTGTGAGTATTACCTAGCGGGATCCTACGTTTATCTGGAACCCAAACTAATCGTCTCTGAAGTCGCCTTCTGACAGTTCGTTCATTCTTACGTGAGTAATTTGTGTCAATACTTCACACTCTTGACTTATCTACAGCTACAAGTATATACATACTCGGCATGCAATCATATGGTGCACGGCAGTAGATACTTTTTACAACTGCCAGTCATACCCTTTCTTTTTCCACTCGCAGATGGGGCGAGAGAAAAGTGACTGTTCATGTGCTTCCACACGAGCCCAGTTTTTTCGTATCTCGTTTTCGGGGTGCTTATGCGAGATGTATGTTGTGGCAGTAGAATCGTTCTACAGTCTGTCGCAAATGCCGACCGACGGCAAGGCCCACCGTTCGTGGGTGTGGGAGGGCAGGGGAGGGAGGTATTGTACTTTTTGGTTTAGGTATTTAATCGACCTTAATGTGTCTAGAAGCACACCATTATTACTCTACTCGAACATTACACTCTGATGACAGAAGTAACCGCGCGACTGCTACGGTCGCAGGTTCGAATCCTGCCTCGAGCATGGATGTGTGTGATGTCCTTAGGTTAGTTAGGTTTAAGTAGTTCTACGTTCTAGGGGACTGATGACCTCAGATGTTAAATTCCATAGTGCTCAGGGCCATTTGAACCATGTCAGAAGTCATGGGACATCTAATATCGCGTCGGACTTCGTTTCCCCCGACATAAAGCAGCAGTTCGATGTGGCATGGACTCAACAAGTCGTTGGAAGTCCCCTAAGGAAATACTGAGCCATGCTGCCGTCAAAAATTGCGAAAGCGTTGCCGGTGCATGATTTTGTGCACGAACTTATATCTCGATTACGTCCCATAAGTTTACGATATGATTCATGCCGGGCGATCTGGATGGCTATTTCATTTGCTCTAACTGTTCAGAACTTCTTTAAACCAATCGAGAACATTTGTGGTCCATTTACATGGTACCTTATCATCCATAAAAATGCCATCGTTATTTGGGAACAAGAAGTCCACTAATGGCTGCAGATGACCTCCAAGTAGCCGAACACGATCATGTCCACTCACAAGGGGAGGCCGCCAATTGTGAAATTCAGATTCGATTCATACTGCGCATAATAAAAGCTCATGGCCAGAGGTGTAATGTGGCAAAGCATCAAGATGCACTTCTCAGCCGTTGTCGAGAAAATCGAGTTAAAAGAAACCGTTGCGGTGAAATATTCTCTACGATTAACAATTTTCTATAGCGTCGTGGCGCAGCGGTAAGCGCTCGGGTTCGTAATCCGGAGGTCGCCGGATCTAATCCTGCGCCACGCAACTTTTTTTTCATTTTTAGTTTTTTGTAATTCAAATATATATATATATATATATATATATATATATATATATATATTGTGTCTAGACAAGACAGTCGAGACACAAGGCGAGGAAGCCGAAAGGGCACGCGTCAGCTCACGCAGGCTAGTTTAGGTCTGAAACAGGAGACGTAATGAATGCTATAAAGAAAAGTACGTAGCTGCTAGAATACTTAACTTTATTCCATCATTTGTATACAGCATTCTTGATGATACAAGTGAGACTCTATCTTGAAATGGTTAATGGCGCCTTGCTAGGTCGTAGCCATGGACTTAGCTGAAGGCTATTCTAACTGTCTCTCGGCAAATGAGAGAAAGGCTTCGTCAGTGTAGTCGCTAGCAAAGTCGTCGTACAAGTGGGGCGAGTGCTAGTACGTCTCTCGAGACCTGCCGTGTGGTGGCGCTCGGTCTGCGATCACTCAGTGGCGACACGCGGATCCGACATGTACTAATGGACCGCGGCCGATTTAAAGCTACCACCTAGCAAGTGTGGTGTCTGGCGGTGACACCACAATATTATATATATATATATATATATATATATATATATATATATATATATATATATATATATATATATACTATTAATGAATTGCTTATGCATGTTGATGAAGGCGGATCGCTCTCCAATTGTACCGCCTCCATTTTTCCGTTTGTTTCATAGGATGTACCAAAACTCTCACTTCCGCACTGATTTTCGACGATGTTATAAGTTGCGCTAGAGACCGCATCTACCTTCTCTCGAAGTTAGGAGGCAACTACGCTGTTATGGGGCGGCTCGTTTCGGCCCATTCAACATCTGTCCTTCAAGTGTAACGAGCGAGTAACGGAGTTTATATTTCATACCTGCCACAGCAAATTTGTGTTCGTGGGGTCTCTATTCTAATACGAACGTTTTACTTACGCTATACGTATTCGTTTCGGAATATCTTTTCTACGTCTTCCGTTAAGTATACGTGGTAAACATTATGAAGACAATTAATAACATTTGTGAAATACAACTTTATTTGCGGAAAACATAATGATGTTCGAAGTCGCCAGTTTATCCACGACAAACGACTTTCAACAACTTATTATATGCATAATTGTTGCAACTGATTGCCGGGAATTATATATATATATATATATATTTGAATTACAAAAAACAAATACTAAAAAAAAAAAAAGGTTGCATGGCGCGAGATTCGATCCGGTGACCTTCGGATTACAAACCCGAGCGCTTACCGCTGCGCCACGACGCCGTAGAAAATTGCTTATCGTAGAGAGAATTTCACCGCAACGGTTTCTTTTAACTGTCGGTTTTCTCGACAACGGCTGAGAAGTGCATCTTGGTGCTTTGCCACATTACACCTCTGGCCATGAGCTTTTATTATGCGCAGTACGAATCGAATCTGAATTTCATAATTGGCGGCCTCCCCTTGTCAGTGATCTGCTCCATTCCAGGTAAACACAGCCCACACCATTATGGAACCACAACCAAATTCCACAGTGCCATGTTGACAGATTGGGTCCATGGCTTTGTGGGTTGTCTGTCACTCGAACCCTACCATCAGTCTTACAAACTGAAATTGGGACTCATCTGATCAGGTCACTGTTTTCCAGTCGTCTAGGGTCCAACCAATATGGTCGCAAGCCCAGGACAGGGGCTGCAGGCGATGTCGTGCTGTTAGCAAAGGCCCTCGCGTCGGTCGTCTGCTGCCATACCCCACTGACGCAGATTTCGCCGCACTGTCCCAACTGATACGTATGTCATGCGTTCCACATTACCTTCCGCTGTTGTGTCAAGCAATATTACTTGTCTGTCACTACCGACATCTCTACTCCGACGCTGCTGCTCTCGGTTGTTAAGTGAAGACCTTCGGCCACTATATTGTCCTCGGAGAGAGGTAATACCAGAAATTTGGTATTCTCGGGACACTGTTGACGCTGTGGATCTCGGAATACTGAATTCTCTAACGACTTCCGAAATTAAATACCCTATCTTGCTCCTACTACCATTCTGCGTTCGAGGTCTGTTAATTCCCGTCGGGCGGCCATAATCACGCCAGAAACCTCTTCAAGTGAATCACTTTAATACAAATGATAGCTCCGCCAATGCACTGCCCTTTTACACCTAGTGTTCGCGATAATACCGCCATCTATATATGTGCTTATTGCTATCCCATGACGTTTATCATCTCCGTGTGTAGGACTGTTTCTCCTACTGATCTTCATTAACTAACATTTTCATTAAATTTCTTTTCCTTTATTTCATGACGCGAGCAAACCGCTATCACATCTTTGCTGAAATGTGCAGGATTGTGACCTGGCTGCCAGCATCCGGTCGTAAATACAGGGTGAAAAGTATTTAAACCGACAAACTCTGGGATGTTGTACGGGAAATCAAAACAAATATTTTTCCCTAATGTCATTTTTTCCTATGAGGAGTATTTAAACCAGTAGAGGAAGATTTCTCTGGCAGCAAATTAATTGAACCAACACACACACTTTTCCATTTGTTATGACCAACTGGCATCACATTAACACAACCCAATTTCGGTTACAGTAACTTTTCAAAAATGCCTCCATTGACACGTAAACAAAGGTTACATCGTCGGATCATGTTCTGTCTGACACGGGAAAAAGCCCTAGGAGTATCTTGAATTGTTCCTGCTGCTACTACTATCCGGGCAACCAGATCCTCTTCTGATGCAACAGGAGTTGCGTAAATAAGGTTGCGCATCTTTCCCCACGCAAAAAGTCCAGAGGGGACATATCTGTGGATCGAGCAGGCCATGGTACAGGACCACCTCTGCCAATCCATGTTTCTGGGAACCGTCGGTACAGGAATCGACGCACACGACGACTGAAATGTGCCGGCGCCACGTCATGTTGGAACCACATACGCTGTGTTGTAGGGAGCGGGACGTCTTCCAGCAATTCTGGCAATGCTCTGGAGAGAAAATAGTAATAGTGACTGCCATTTAATGGCCTAGGTAGCAGATACGGCCCAATTAAACAGTCACCAACAACACCGACACACACATTAACGAACAACCGCACTTGATGAGCGCTAGTAACTGTGGCATGTGTGTTAGTCTCACTCCAAACATACGAACTGTGCAGCGTTGTTACCCTGAGACGGTGTCCTTGTCCAGGTAATCTGCTAAATGACCCGGTCTCACGCACACGTTAGTGCACAGCAGCAAAGGTCGTATGATGCGGGGTACGGCGATTAGGATATTGTTGTTGATAAACCCTCTGTGCAGCTCGTCCGTTGTGGTGCGCTACGTAGTACGCAACAACCATTTCAGTGTACTCACTCCATGTGTATCGCTCCATTAGTAAACAGAGAAAATGCACTACTACACTGGTGGACAGCAGTTGTCTACAACTGAAGAGCGTATAAGACCTCTAACAACTGAAGATCGTAATGCGACCTCTAACAACTGAAGAGCGTAATACGGCTTCCACCGGTTTAAATAATCCTCATAGGAAAAAATGACATTAGGGAAAAGTATTTGTTTTGATGTCCCCTACAACCTCTCAGAGTTTGTCGGTTTAAATACTTTTCACCCTGTACAGCGCTACTTGTGCGCCTGCTGCTGCTGCTGCTGCTGCTGCCGCTACACGCTGCAGCAAGGTGGCCGGGCTGAGTGCTGTGCCGTGTCCCACGCGCCTCGTATACACGCCGGCACTCCGCCCCCGCCTGCAAGACATTCACTCCGCCTCCCGGGTGACGGCCGCGCAATGTTTGCATACCGTGTCCTGCGTCTAGACGGCTCACCTCATTCACGTCACGGCCAAGTGTATCCGTCTTCAGGCGTTTCTGCCACAGTGGAAAGTGCTCACACGACCACGCACGTAGCCTGTAGCTTTCTCCGCACTCCCAAGCAAGCAGGGCAGCACTCCTGTTTCTGTCTGCAAAAACAGTTTCTATTGACATCGTTTCCGTGTGGAGCATCGCAGCTTCTTATTTCATTACCAATTCTATTCTAACACGAAAGCCACCTTCAATTTAAAGGATTCTATCAAATACATTAAGGTCACAAATACTGAAAAGAAGTTGGCTACTTGAAACACATTCATCAAATGATAAACCTAAGCCAGTCACACCAAATCCTCAGAAGCAGTACATGAACAGCTGTATAAAGACTTCATTCAATGCTTCATGAAGTAGAATTATCATAATCACGCCATGAAACTTTCTGGCAGATTAAAACTGTGTGCCGGACCGAGACTTGAACTCGGGACCTTTGCCTTTACCGGGCAAGTGCTCTGAGCAACCCAAGCACGACTCATGCCCCGTCCTCACAGCCAGTACCTCGTCTCCTACCTTCGCCGGCCACTGTGGCCGAACGTTTCTAGGCGCTACGGTCTGGATCCGCGCGACCGCTACGGTTGCAGGTTCGAATCCTGCCACGGGCATGGATGTGTGTGATGTCGTTAGGCTAGTTAGGTTTAAGTAGTTCTAAGTTCTAGGGGACTGATGATCTCAGATGTTAAGGCCCATAGTGCTCAGAGCCATTTCAACCATTTTTTTTCTCCTACCTTCCAAACTTTACAGAAGCTCTTCTACTGGCAGAAGTAAAGCTGTGAGGACGGGGCGTGAGTCGCGCTTGGGTAGCTCAGTAGGTAGAGCACTTGCCCGCGAAAGGCAAAGGTCCCGAGTTCGAGTCTCGGTCCGGCACACAGTTTTAATCTGCCAGGAAGTTTCATGTCAGCGCACACTCCGCTGCAGAGTGAAAATCTCATTCTGGATAATCACGTCACCTCAAGTGAGTGCACTCTCATGCACGTTCATATACAAATTAAATGTGCCACTGAGGACCGAGCCGTGGCGGCACGTTTCCAACACGATCCATAGCTGCTTGCTTATATTTGGTTTGTTGTCGCGCCGCGTGGATAGGTGGCGCTACGGGTCCCCGAGGTAAACTAAGCGACGGTGAGTTTGTAGAGGGCTGAAGGTTGGGTGGCGGTGGGGGGGGGGGGGGGGGGGGGAAGATGTGAGTGCACCGAGCTTCCAAAGACTGTTTAAGAGGAAGTATGCGCTACTGGACCTGCTGCATATCGGTGGCAGATCAGTGGACTGCGGGGACTGGCAGCATTTTGAAGTGCTCGCTATCCTGGTGCTCGTGCCTTATTTCCGTTGCACGTTGGCCTACGTGCAGCACTAATTTTTAGCGCCTTCCATTTGTCCATCAAAGCCACATTTTCGGATAAACGCGCAGATTCTGTAGAAGCGGAGGTATTACTGTTTCGTAGTCTGGTTCCAAGCATTGTAGTTGCTTCCTTTTTGCTTTTGTCTCAGCGTGGACGAGAGCTGGCTTGAGATTATATTTCAAGTGACTGCCCTTCACCTGCTTTGGCTCCGGCTATGTGCAATGTGACATTGTTTAAGTTTGCCTCTGAACGATTTGTTTTAAATCCATGCATTTATTTTCACTTAAAACTAACGCAAATCGTGGTATGTTCTAGTATTGCCCAGATGGACTGCTGAGTTTACACTACGGTTGCGTTAAAAATGGTTCAAATGGCTCTGAGCACTATGGGACTTAAGTGCTGAGCTCGGCCACCCCAGCCGGCTACGGTTACGTCACTGGACGGTTTTTCCACTAACTAATATGATCCAAAATAGGATTTGATTGATAGGGTAGAATTGAATACCTCGGAATGTTGTTTTATTATAAAGTGGTAAAATTATTATGATTCTAATTGATATTTTACTTTTAACATTTCTTGGTGGTATATTAGTTCTATTTATTTATATCACAAGAATTGCATCAAATGAAATATTTCATCCCAAATCTCTACAAAACTTCTCTTCCTATCGGCATCAATGATAGGAACAACCCTGCCCATTTCATCAAATTCCTGATTTGGGGTTTGAATAGTTTTATTTATTCCTCGACTCACTGCTGGAACTGTGGTAAACTGCAGGCTACTGACGCTTAATTTGCCTCCTTCAAGTTCTGAAATTTTACGTGTAGCGTGCTGATGATGTAAATTTGCGATCTAGCTAATATCATATTGCATATTACATATTTAAGATTTCTGTTAACTTCTTACGTTCAAATCAACGTATTAATTGCATTTTATCGTGCTGTAAGTTTGTTTGTGTTCTTGAGGATTCAAAGTAGTACGGCTCTTGTCTTTCGGGCGATTACTTAAATTTGAGTCAGTCCCAAGTGTAGTGATATTAATGCAGAATCCGCACCTGTCAAACACTATATGTGAATTGAAGGGGATCACTGCTGTCAGCTGCAGCGGGACACTAAGTGCAATCAGCGACGACGTGCTAAAACGTGTAGCGGACCGGTATTCAAACCCTGGATCTACTGCTTCATAGGCAGGTGCGTTAACGACTGAGCCATCTGGGGCACAGTGTGATAGTAACTGCGAGGACTATCTCGCCACGCCTCATGTACGATCCACGTTATCACCGACCGCCACTCCACACATATGCATCTACATATACATTTACGTGATTACTCTGGTATTCACAATAAAGTGCCTGGCAGAGGGTTCAATGAGCCACCTTCAAGCTGTCTCTCTACCGTTCCACTCTCGAACGGCAAGTGCGAAAATCGAGCACTTAAATTTTTCTGTGCGAGCCCTGATTTCTCTTATTTTATCGTGATGATCATTTCTCCCTATGTAGGTGGGTGCCAACAGAATGTTTTCGCAATCGGAGGAGAAAACTGGTGATTGAAACTTCATGATAAGATCCCGTCGCAACGAAAAAAGCCTTTGTTTTAATGAGTGCCACTCCAATTCACGTATCGTGTCTGTGAGACTATCTCCCTTATTTCGCGATAATACAGAACGAGCTGCCCTTCTTTGTACTTTTTCGATGTCATCCGTCAGTCCCACCTGATGCGTATCCCACACCGCACAGCAATACTACAGAATAGCGCGGACAAGAGTGGGTTAAGCAGTCTCTTTAGTAGACCTGTTGCACCATCTAAGTGTTCTGCCAATGAATCGCAGTCTTTGGTTTGCTCTACCCACAATATTATCTATTTGATCGTTCCAATTACGGTTATTTGTAACTGTAATCTCTAAGTATTTAGTTTAATTTACAGCCTTCAGATTTCTGTAACTTATTGCGTAATCGATATTTAGCTGATTTCTTTTAGTATTCATGTGAATAACTTCACACTTTTCCTTATTTCGAGCCAATTGCCACTTTTTGCACCATACAGATATCTTATCTAAATCATTTTGCAAGTCGTTTTTAACGACTGGTGATTTTACAAGACCGTAAATGACAGCATCATCTACAAACAACCTAAGACGGCTACTCAGATTGTCTCCTATGTCGTTAATATAGATCAGGAATATTAGAGGGCCTATAACACTTCCTTGGGGAACGCCGGATATTACTTCTGTTTTACTCGATGACTTTCCGTCTATTACTACGAACTGTGACCTTCCTGTCAGGAAATCACGAATCCAGTCGCACAATTGAGGCGATACTCCGTAGGCACGCAGTTTGGTTAGAAAACGCTTTTGAGGAACGGTGTCGAAAGCCTTCTGGAAATGTAAAAATATGGAATTAGTTTGACATCCCCTGTCGATAGCACTTATTACTTCATGAGTATAAACAGCTAGTTGTGTTTCACAAGAACGATTTTTTTCTGAAACCGTGCTGACTATGTGTCAATAAAGCGATTTCTTCGAGGTATTTTATAATATTCGAACACAGTATATGTTCCAAAATCCTACTGCAAATCGACGTTAGTGTAATTCAGCGGATTACTCCTATTTCCCTTTTTGGGTATTGGTGTGACTTGAGCAATTTTGCAGTCTTTAGGTACGGATCTTTCTGTGACCGAGTGGTTGCATATAATTGCTAAATATGGAGCTATTTTATCAGTATACTTAGAGAGGAAACTGACTGGTATACAATCTGGACCGGAGACCTTGCATTTATTAAGTGATTTAAGCCGTTTCGTTACTCCGAGGTTATCTACTTCTACGTTTGTCATCTTGGCACTTGTTCTTGATTGGAATTCAGGAATATTTAGTTCGTCTTCTTTGGTGAAGGAGTTTCGGAAAACCGTGTTTAATAATTCTGCTTTAGTGGTAGTGTCATCAGTGACTTCACCGTTGTTATCGCACAGTGAAGGTATTGATTGCGTCTTGCCACTGGTGTGCTTTATGTATGACCAGAATCTCTTTGGGTTTTCTGGCAGATTTCGAGACAGAATTTCGTTGCGCTACGGAAAGGACACCCAGTCACCGGCTGACACAGTTCGTTGTGTCTAGCCATTCCACAGGGACTCCGGATAGATGTCGCTCTGTGGGAATGCGTCTCGGCCGTGAGGCAAGCCGAGACAGTCCGCCCAGTTGCGGTAAGTCTACGTCCCAGTTAGTGTAGTGTTTAACGCACCTGCCTAGTAAACTGGAGATCCCTGGTTCGAATACCGGTCGGGTACGCAGTTTCCCTCGTCGCAGCTGATTCCGCGTGATGTCTCGTTGCAGCTGACAGCAATGGTCCCCTTCCATTTACATACCAAGCTTAGTGGCATAGTGCAAATTTTGCTAAATAAAATTTAATTTTCACACCGTACATAGAATGTGACCTATCCCTCTGCGCAGTTACCGTGAGTTTCTCGTCTTGTATTTCGACTAACAAGTTTTTGTATCCTAGGTCTGCCTCTAATCCTAGTTGTTAATGTACTCTCTTGCCTGGGGCTACCTTGTTTGCGTTAATCGTCCACTCTTTGGTCGCTGAGAGGGTCACGCTGGCCAGTCCGCAGATCTGCGACCCGGAGGGTCCCCTAGACAACGGGCAACACGTCTTGTTGTGTGTAACCGTTCCACAGGCACTCGGTCTGTATAATGTCCCTGTTGCAACTGGTCCACGTAACTAACGGGCAAAGTTAATTTGTTGTTCATTGTGGTTGGAAACTGACTTCGGGCATTTAATATTTCATGTAATAACCGAAACTCACTTGTTTTTCATGTTCCAAGAAATTGCTTACTGTAGTGTTCATTTGCATCTGGTCTATCACTGCGTTGATTAACAGTTTTACGTGCGTAGTCTTCCCTAATTTACTTATTATTCTTACTATTATTTCTATAAGGCAATATTATTGATAAAATGTTATTCTTGTAGTTTGGATCTAGTTAATTATCTAAAAGAGTGCAATTTTTTATTCAACTAATCGTGCTCAAGTAGCATGTTCGCCGTGGTAAATGAATTAGACGCAGTTAATGTAAAAGAAAAAAAAAAAAGAAAATACAATTCTATTCTGAGCATTAGCCTATCTGTGAATCGTGAGATTGACGTTATTAATTACAGTTTTCATATTGTAAAGAAAATTTTGGATTAATTGCTTGTTTAAAGCAAGCTTATTTTAACTATATAGGGTGTCTCATTTATCTTGACCATCCTAAATAACTGTTTGTTCAGATGCAAATTGCAAATCATTTAAAGCAAATGTTCTTCAACGTCAGGGAGACATCAATCTGCATGACTGCCTTAGTTGTAGCTTTGTTTTTTTTTTCAAAGATATGAACAGCGTTATGACTCTAAATGGCACCTTGTATTTTTTATTCGTTAATTTATTTCCTCTCCTAAAGACGTATTCAAAAATGTATAACAGTGTACCACTCACTGAAACACAATGTTATTAATTACATAACACAACATTGACGCCGACGCTCCCAGCGCTTAGTGTACTAAGCGCAATGAAACACATCCACGTGCTGACGTTGACAGATGACAAATGTAAAATGGTTCAAATGGCTCGGAGTACTATGGGACATAACACCTGAGGTCATCAGTCCCCTAGAACTTAGAACTACTTAAACCTAACTAACCTAAGGACATCACACACATCCGTGCCCGAGGCAGGATTCGAACCTGCGACCGTAGCAGTGGCGCGGTTCCAGACTGAAGCGCCTAGAACCGCTCGACCACACTATCCGGCAACAAATGTAAACATGAGTAGACTGCACACTCATCATTCCGTCAACCATCGTCAGCTGAAGAGTTGTGTGAGTATAATGTACACCAACGAACAGAAGGTGCAAATGCCACTCATCTACTCATCTATAGGGAATGTAAGTTAGCAGAGCAGTAATTGCAATGCTGTTTTCTTCTTTACGGGTACATTTAGTTCAGTAGTTTAGTCCTTTCAAAAAAATGGTTCAAATGGCTCTGAGCACTATGGGACTTAACATCTGTGGTCATCAGTCCCCTAGAACTTAGAACTACTTAAACCTAACTAACCTAAGGACATCACACACATCCATGCCCGAAGCAGGATTCGAACCTGCGACCGTAGCGGTCACGCGGTTCCAGACTGAAACGCCTGGACCCGCACGGCCACACCGGCCGGCTTAGTCCTTTTAAATACTGCCTTGAGAGTCTCCTGTTCCTCGTTTGACGAAGAAAACAAACCAGCTTACAAATTTTACATGGCGTATAGCTATTCGATTTTTTACACGAGACTTGTATCTACATTGCTACAGTTACAGTGCACATTCATTTGATGTTAAAAGAAATAAGGCAAAAATATAAATTACATATGATATGATATAACATTTACGCTACAACATCACGCCGGATATCAGATTAGCAGGCTCCATCGTCGATCTAAGTAACTTCTTGAGAAATTTCGTTCATGTGCGGTATCGTCGCAGTGACAGTGTACTGTGTGATCAGTACAGACAACAGCATATATATTTTCCAATGTCACTTTAAATTCGGAGGCAATGTCAGATTCGATACTTACAAGAAGCTACGGCTACTTCATTCGTCTGTCCTATCCCGGCATAGCGACTGTTCGACATCTAACGACGTCGCTATCGACTGGGCGTTAAAATGCGACAATAAAAAAATCGCTCTGCTCCTCCGCGACTGCGTTCGATGGGTCGTAAAGATTTTCAGAGACAAGACGTAAGGATGGAACGGATCTGCGTGGTGCGAGAGATATTTGTCGGCCGTCAAAGGCGCTTGATCGCTTTTATGGTCGCAGCTGACGTAGCTCAACTTGGACCTTACCGGAATGGTGAGTGCTCCGAACAGAATAGTAGTCCTAATAACATGTACTGAAGTGCTGCGTTTCCGTAAAATTGCTATGGATAACATTACATACCTCTTTTCTTTCCAGTACGTTCTTCAATAAATTAGAATGTGCAGTAAAGGACGGTCACAATATTGACCTGTTTGGTGGATTTTATATTAGTAACCGGCATGCAACGGAAGTGAGACGGACCACAAAATGCCATAGAATTCGGTTTACGAAACACATTTCGAAAACGCTCTCATTCTAAACAGAGCTCGCTGGAAGACTGTATATCTTCAGAATTTGAAGCCGTTAGTTTATCGTCGGCAAACAAGAGCGCCAAGAAAAATACATCGCTGTGTATGCCATTGTCGAAGTCTAATTCTTGACGTGTCCTTTTCCTTCCTTGAATGTCATCGTCAAAGTATAAATTAAATAAACTTGGTGACCAAGAATAATCTTGTTGTCCGCCCTTATTAATATGTTCTGATATGCACTTAAGACAAAAATAAAAGGAATTATCGTAATGGGTCGGAAATCGGTAGGTGTGTTGTACATGAACAGAAAAACAAATAATAACAACACTCAACATTTCCGGGCTGAGATGCCGTGGTCCGTACATAAGACTAGGGGAGAGTCTTATGTACGGACCACGGCATCGCAGCCCGGAAATGTTAAGTGATGACAACACCTGCCGTGAAAGCCTTCATTCTATGATCAAATTATTACAAGTTAAGAAAAATTGATGATTAAATTCATAGAAAGAGCTTCACAAATTTAGCAAATCAATAAAGCGTTGGTCCACCTGTGGTCTTCTGGTAAACCTTCCGGGATGTAAGGTCGTGGTCCATGAAATTCTTCAGCTCCTAAGGTTTCGTCCAGAGCTGCGCTGGACATCTTCAGAGGGGTGTTTCTCCTCCGGGGAGTCTTGCTGACTGACGGGTCGGACGTCTGAGAGCGACTTATATATCCCCGGAGGAGAAACACCCCTCTGAAGATGTCCAGCGCAGCTCTGGACGAAACGTTAGGAGCTGAAGGGTTTCATGGACCACGACCTTACATCCCGGAAGGTTTACCAGAAGATATGTCATCCGGTCGTGAAAGCCTTCATACTATGACCACCTGTAGTCCTTATGCAAGCTGTTATTCGACTTGTCATTGATTGTCAGCGTTGCTGGGTGTCCTCCGGAGGGGTATCGTGCCAAATCCTGTCCAAGTGCCGCGGTAGATCGTTAAAATCCCAAGCTGATTGGAGGGCCCTGCTCCACCGCTCTCTGGGGCTCGCACTACAGCCTGGACTCATGTTGACTGTAGTAGAATTGTCTGAACTGTCACCCGTCACACGGCTCGGCAATCAGAAGTGACGCCCAGGAGTGGCATTTCATTTTATAGCAGGACGCATTTGGTTGCCATGCACGGCATTCTTACACCACAGAGGTACGTCGACGATATTATAACCCCGTTTTGCAGCCCTTCATGGCAAGCCATCATAGGCTTACATTTCAGCAAGGTGATGCCAGCCCACACACGGCGAGAATGCCTATTCCTAGTCTTTGTGCTTGGTAAACCCTAGCTTGGCCGTCGCCGGACCTCTCGAAAGTTGCACGTCCTGCTACCAACTCGGGATTCTGAGGATCTATCACGCCAATTGGACAGGATTTGGCACGATATCCTTCAAGACATCCAACTATTCTATCAACCAATGACAAGCAGAATAACTGGTGAATAAGAGCCTGAAGTGGATCAACGCGTTATTGACTTGCTCAATTTGTCAAGCCCTTTCTCTTGAATTGCTCTTTTCTCAAATTGTAATCATTTTTTTGTCTGGACATGTGCATCATGTCTACCGATTTCCAACCCATTCTGATAATTTATTCGAGGTGTGATTCTTTTCTTTCTTATTTCTTCACATTTTTAAATGCATGATCTCATTTCTTCTTAACGTATATATGTCTAAACAACAAATTCGGGAGGAAATACTGATGAAATTCTACAAGACTATGGGAATACCAGTTCTAAAACTTAGGAAAGACATAGAGGGATTGGACAAAAACGTGGAAAAAGCACGAGAAAAACATGTTGAACATAGACGCAGACGCTAGCTAAGCCTGCAGGTTGCTCTGTTGTGTTTGACCACGAACGGCACCTGTTCAATGTCTTCAGTACATTAAAAGTGTCAATCGTGGTAAGGACAGGGCTCTGTGTACTTGTGAATGCATTATGTCGTAGCTAAGTGAATGCGAACTTTGGTAAATTGTTGGTTTGGTAAAGAGGCTACCTCCGTAACTAGGATATCTGAAACTTACATTTTTTTCAAGAGGCACCATGTCGATGACTAGTATTGTATACAGGGAAAGCGGAGAACACAGTTGTTGAGTAATCGTGGCGGATAGTCATTGAAGAGGACTATGGCGAAACGTGCGAGCACGACAGCTGCGAAAGTCACTGCAGAACTGGGAGTCGCACTAGCGAACATTGTCAGCACCAAAAAAATACGAAAGGAACTTTAAAAGCAGGGAATTTCAGGGTGAGCAAGAATTACAAAACCTCCCGTCAATGTTGCAAGTGCCCGTAACAGGGAAACGTGGTATCGCAGCCATAAAGCCTGGGCTGTGGAGCAATGGACGAAAGGCATTTGGTCGGATGGGTCTCATATCACACTGTTTTCAAGCACTGGCTGATGTCCCAGGAGTGAAATACGACTGAGATTCGGTGAGAATTTGGTTAGCCACATTGTGGTATTTCATGAGCCCCATCATAATCCTGCACGATCTCGTTACTGCCATGGATTATGTTAGCATTCTGGCCGATTAGGTCAATCCCATGACACAATGTTTGTTCCCCATTTGTGATGCTACGTTCCAAGAGGAGAGACCTCTGTTCAAACAGCTACAATCGTCAAGTCCTGGTTTTGTGAACACGAAATTAATTTGTCGCGTCTGCCCTGGCCACCACAGTCACCAGATCTAGTATTACTGAGCCTTTGTGGTCTACTTTGAAGAGAAGGGTACGTGATCACTATCCACCTCTATCATAGCTGCCTAAACTGGCCTCTGTTTTGCAGAAAGAATTCCCTTGAAACCGTACAGTAACTGTCGCGTCCATTTTATGTGTTTTTATGATGGACGCGTTATATATCCAGCTACTTTTATATTATCTGATAATTCCTCAAAAGGCTGAAACGCGTCACTGGTATTAATAATTACTCAACGAAGACTGTTTTCATTCTGAAATAATTCGAAAATGGTTGCTGTAGCACCCTGCCACAATGGAAAGGAGTACCTTTTTGTTGTGTTTTTAATGCTTTCTCATTTTTGTCCGTCCCACGCCTCCGATAAGCGATTTCTGCGATCAGTTTTGGGGATCGTGATCTCACACTTCCTCAGTTTGTTATTTCTCATTGTCGGTAATTGATTGTTTCTTATTATCATTATATGGTGCTCGACTGATTGCAACTTTTTTAAAACAATTGACTGGATTGATCCTATTAGTTTATATAGTCATTTGAAGGATTCATTTATTAAATTATAATGAGAAAATTATGGTATGAGATTCGAATAAAACTTCAACTTCCATGGAAGTTTCAATCCTGGACAACATTCCCTGCTTGAGAATTACGGTTCAGTATTACTATCCAACTTCGCTTGACACTCAACAGTAAAATTCAGTACTTTCCTTGGCTACTGCTGCCGAACGTTCGTTCTCGACCAGTCGCACCGTACACTGCACCGTCACGTGATAAAAACAAAACGATCGAGATATAGCAAGGTGACCTTATAGCCCCGGAATCTTTAATTTTTTTCCTTAGATTCCTTAATCAACTGAAAAATCCGAGATACGAAAGTCCAGACAAAGCCAAGAGCGAAAATATTCAAATCATGCAAGACAGGATCACAAAATCGTAATGAGATTCAGGTAGCAGAGCGTTATGGTACATCGACAACTAATATACAGGGTGTTACAAAAAGGTACGGCCAAACTTTCAGGAAAAATTCCTCACACACGAAGAAAGAAAATATGTTATGTGGACATGTGTCCGCAAACGCTTACTTTCCATGTTGGAGCTCATTTTATTACTTCTCTTCAAATCACATTAATCATGGAATGGAAACACACAGCAACAGAACGTACCAGCGTGACTTCAAACACTTTGTTACAGGAAATGTTCAAAATGTCCTCCGTTAGCGAGGATACATGCATCCACCCTCCGCCGCATGGAATCCCTGATGCGTTGATGCAGCCCTGGAGAATGGCGTACTGTATCACAGCCGTCCACAATACGAGCTCGAAGAGTCTCTACATTTGGTACCGGGGTTGCGTAGACAAGAGATTTCAAATGCCCCCATAAATGAAAGTCAAGAGGGTTGAGGTCAGGAGAGCGTGGAGGCCATGGATTGGTCCGCCTCTACCAATCCATCGGTCACCGAATCTGTTGTTGAGAAGCGTACGAACACTTCGACTGAAATGTGCAGGATCTCCATCGTGCATGAACCACATGTTGTGTCGTACTTGTAAAGGCACATGTTCTAGCAGCACAGGTAGAGTATCCCGTATGAAATCAGGGCGGTCAATCGAGGAAGTACAGTACATACTGACGAAACTAAAGTGAGCTCTAACATAGAAATTAAGCATTTCCGGACACGTGTCCACATAACATATTTTCTTTATTTGTGTGTGAGGTGTGTTTCCTGGAAGTTTGGCCGTACCTTTTTGTAACACCCTGTATTGTCTGCCTAAATCCAACCACTGTACGGTGCAATTGGTAGTACAATCTGTGGTGTTTACAGAATGTAAATATTTCTTCTGTGACAGATTGTAGAGAAATCCTCTTCACTCGAAGGGCGAAAACTTCCAAATGATGCAAGACAGGATCACAAAATCGTAATGTTCTGTTAGGAGCAGCTTTATGGTATAGCCTATCGATAACTAATATACAGGGTGATTCAAAAAGAATACCACAACTTTAGGAATTTAAAACTCTGCAACGACAAAAGGCAGAGCTAAGCACTATCTGTCGGCGAATTAAGGGAGCTGTAAAGTTTCATTTAGTTGTACATTTGTTCGCTTGAGGCGCTGTTGACTAGGCGTCAGCGTCAGTTGATGCTAAGATGGCAACCGCTCAACAGAAAGCTTTTTGTGTTATTGAGTACGGCAGAAGTGAATCGACGACAGTTGTTCAGCGTGCATTTCGAACGAAGTATGGTGTTAGACCTCCTGATAGGTGGTGTATTAAACGTTGGTATAAACAGTTTACAGAGAATGGGTGTTTGTGCAAAGGGAAAAGTTCTGGACGGCCGAGAACGAGTGATGAAAATGTAGCACGTTAGAGAATTGGCTGTTCCCTCAGCTCGAACAAGAAGCACAACAATTCATATTTCAGCAGGATGGAGCGCCACCACATTGGCACTTATCTGTCCGTAACTACCTGAACGTCAACTACCCGAGGCGATGGATCGGCCGCCAGGCAGCCCGTGACAGAGCACTTCATCACTGGCCTCCAAGAAGCCCTGATCTTACCCCCTGCGATTTTTTCTTATGGGGGTATGTTAAGGATATGGTGTTTCGGCCACCTCTCCCAGCCACCATTGATGATTTGAAACGAGAAATAACAGCAGCTATCCAAACTGTTACGCCTGATATGCTACAGAGAGAGTGGAACGAGTTGGAGTATCGGGTTGATATTGCTCGTGTGTCTGGAGGGGGCCATATTGAACATCTCTGAACTTGTTTTTGAGTGAAAAAAAACCTTTTTAAATACTCTTTGTAATGATGTATAACAGAAGGTTATATTATGTTTCTTTCATTAAATACACATTTTTAAATTTGTGGTATTCTTTTTGAATCACCCTGTATTGTGTGCCTAATCAGAATCCAACCAATGTAGGGTGCAAGTGATAGTATTTGTACAAGCTGTGGTGCTTAGAGAATGTAAATATTTCTTTTGTGACAGATTATAGGGAAATCCCATTCACCCGTTTCTGTCAGTTTTAGTGCGTGGGTGAATGTGCAGAATGTCAGCAGCAAGCAACATAAAATATTTATTATCTACCTAAAAATAACCTACCATACTAAAAGGGAGAAAGTGTCCGTTACTAGCAGTGATGTATCACAAAATGCCAGCCAAATACTACTCACTACATAATCTTGTGTAACAGCTTAGAAAGAAATACTTACAAATCATCTATAATAACGATAACTCTGTAGTAAACTTACGACGCTGTGTACAGTAAAATACAGATGAAAATCAGTGACAAAACACTTAGCACAACGTTCTACACTAGGGAAAATAAAGTTTAGCGTGTAAAGACAATATTAACTGCGGACCTGACTACACCTTGTGGTAAATGTGCTGTCTCAAGCTGTTAAAAAGACTTACTATTCATACTGATATAAAAAAACGACAAACATTCCCCAATACTCTAACACAAGACTTAATTGTATTCTTAAATCAAAATAATTGTAATGACAGTAACAAACACAAATCTCCTCAACTAGAAACAAAATGCATGAAAAATAATGAATAAGGTCTGAAGACTTTCCCGATCGTGTTAAAATTAAGATGAACGGTATTAACATAGTAGTTCATGGTGTGGGTTCCTGTAGTCATGTCCTAGTTCATGAACCACGGGCAACATATGAGTGGCCAAGTAAGTGGTCCTGACAGTTGGGATACCAGTTACTGTGGAATAAGGCTGGGCACCTTGGACATATTGTGAGTCGTGGTCACCTTTGTGCTCATACGGCAAAGACTACCAAATCCACCGGTTAGTCCCTCAACCGTTAGGGGTAAAACTCAATGGGACTCGGGGCAAGTAAGGCTAGCAACCTGCTTCCCTGGTACTTTAAATATGATGCTGGCAACAATCAGAGCAAAATGCCTCGGACCTTTGGAGGTGACGGAGTCCCACCTCTAACTGACAAACCAGGGACTCCTAAGATACGACTTGGCAAACAAATCTTAATGAGATGGGGAGCTATTAATATCAATGGGGGCTACTCTAGGAAGAAGGTAGAGCTGGCAGAGGCTGCAAGTAAGATGGGGCTGGACGTTTTAGCTGTTAGTGACATCCGGGTAAGGGGTGAGAAAGAAGAGGAAGTGGGAGAATACAAGGTCTACCTGTCAGGAGTCAAAGCAGGAGTAGCACACTGGGGTGTAGGGCTTCCCATCAGGAAAGAAATGGAACCCAGCGTATGTAAACGATGTGGATAGATTTGACAGTGTCTAGCAAGAAAATTAGGATTGTGTCAGTATATTCCCATTGTGAAGGGACAGATCAAGATAAGATGGATAGTTTTTATGAGGCACTCAGTGATGTAGTTGTTAGAGTAAAGGACAAGGACAGTGTTCTGCTCATGTGTGATTTTAATGCCAGGATTGGAAATCGAACAGAAGGGTATGAAAAGGTTATGGGTAAATTTGGAGAGGATATGGAGGCCAACAGGAACGGGAAACAACTCTTGGATTTCTGTGCCAGTATGGTCTTAGTAATCACAAACTCTTTTTTTAAACGTAAGAACATTCACCGGTATACTTGGGAAGGCAGGGGAACCAGATCTGTCGTTGACTATATAATAACAGATCAGGAACTCAGGAAGGCTGTGAGGGACACATGTGTATTCAGGGGATTCTTTGATGACACTGATCATTATTTAATCTGTAGTGAAATTGAGATTGTGAGGCCGAAAGTGCAGGAGGTCAGGTCCATATGTAGGAGGATAAGAGTGGAGAAACTTCAGGATAAGGAAATCAGGCACAAGTACATAACAGCGATCTCAGAAAGGTACCAGTTAGTTGAATGTAGTCAATTACAGTCATTGGAAAAGGAATGGACAACGTACAGGGACACAGTGCTAGAAGTGGCTAAAGAATGTCTTGAACAGCAATGTGTAAAAGTAGGAGGAAGCAAACAGCTTGGTGGAATGACACAGTCAAGGCAGCCTGTAAAAGTAAAAAGAAGGCGTATCAAAAATGGCTGCATAATAGAACTCAGGTAGACAGATAAAGTTATGTTGAAGAAAGAAACAAAGCTAAACAGATAATTGCAGCATCCAAGAAGAAATCTTGGGAAGACTTTGGAAACAGGTTGGAGACTATGGGTCAAGCTGCTGGAAAACCATTCTGGAGTGTAATTAGCAGTCTTCGAAAGGGAGGTAAGAAGGAAATGACAAGTATTTTGGACAGGTCAGGAAAACTGCTGGTGAATCCTGTTGATGCCTTGGGCAGATGGAGGGAATATTTTGAAGAGTTGCTCAATGTAGGTGAAAATACGATGAGTAATGTTTCAGATTTCGAGGTAGAATGGGATAGGAATGATTATGGAAATAGGATCACATTTGAGGAAGTGGAGAAAATGGTCAATAGATTGCAGTGCAATAAAGCAGCTGGAGTGGATGAAATTAAGTCGGAACTCATCAAATACAGTGGAATGTCAGGTCTTAAATGGCTACACAGGATAACTGAAATGGCCTGGGAGTCGGGACAGGTTCCATCAGATTGGACAAAAGCAGTACTCACACCAATCTTTAAACATGGAAACAGAAAAGTTTGTAACAACTACAGAGGTATCTCTTTAATCAGCGTTGTGGGTAAAATCTTCTCAGGTATTGTTGAAAGGAAAGTGCGAGTATTAGTTGAGGACCAATTGGATGAAAATCAGTGTGGGTTTAGGCCTCTTAGAGGTTGTCAGGACCAGATCTTTAGCTTACGGCACATAATGGAGAAGTGTTATGAGTGGACCAGGGAATTGTATCTATGCTTTATAGATCAAGAAAAGGCTTATGACCGGGTTCCTAGGAGGAAGTTATTGTCTGTTCTACGAGATTATGGAATAGGAGGCAAACTTTTGCAAGCAATTAAAGGTCTTTACATGGATAGTCAGGCAGCAGTTAGAGTTGACGGTAAATTGAGTTCATGGTTCAGAGTAGTTTCAAGGGTAAGACAAGGCTGCAACCTGTCTCCACTGTTGTTCATATTATTTATGGATCATATGTTGAAAACAATAGACTGGCTGGGTGAGATTAAGATATGTGGACACAAAATAAGCAGTCTTGCATATGCAGATGGCTTAGTTGTGATGGCAGATTCTATTGAAAGTTTGCAAAGAAATATTTCAGAGCTAGATCAGAAATGTAAGGACTATGGTATGAAGATTAGCATCTCCAAAACGAAAGTAATGTCAGTGGGAAAGAAATATAAACGGATTGAGTGCCAAATAGGAGGAACAAAGTTAGAACAGGTGGACGGTTTCAAGTATTTAGGATGCATATTCTCACAGGATGGCAACATAGTGAAAGAACTGGAAGCGAGGTGTAGCAAAGCTAATGCAGTGAGCGCTCAGCTACGATCTACTCTCTTCTGCAAGAAGGAAGTCAGTACCAAGACAAAGTTATCTGTGCACCGTTCAATCTTTCGACCAACTTTGTTGTATGGGAGCGAAAGCTGGGTGGATTCAGGTTACCTTATCAACAAGGTTGAGGTAACGGATATGAAAGTAGCTAGGATGATTGCAGGTACTAGTAGATGGGAACAATGGCAAGAGGGTGTCCACAATGAGGAAATCAAAGAAAAACTGGGAATGAACTCTATAGATGTAGCAGTCAGGGCGAACAGGCTTAGATGGTGGGGTCATGTTACACGCATGGGAGAAGCAAGGTTACCCAAGAGACTCATGGGTTCAGCAGTAGAGGGTAGGAGGAGTCGGGGCAGACCAAGGAGAATGTACCTGGATTCGGTTAAGAATGATTTTGAAGTAATAGGTTTAACATCAGAAGAGGCACCAATGTTAGCACTGAATAGGGGATTATGGAGGAATTTTATAAGGGGGCTATGTCCAGACTGAACGCTGAAAGGCATAATCAGTCTTAAATGATGATGATGATGATTATGGTATTAACATATAACTCATATTATCACATTTCCAAAGAATACATCCCTGTAAAGTAGGCAAAAAACATCCGTAACCAATAAAAGTGTACATAGCGTTTTACTGTTTACATCTTTATGTGGAGCATTCACTCGAAGCCCTGACAAAACATTTATCGCATTGAGCTCTGTTCTTGGTGAACCACAACTGTTTTCTATGGTTTGCACTGAGATTTCACACACATATCGCTGACAGAAGTGAAGGATTGTTGAGGGCAAAACGTATGACGTCAGATGTTTGCCAGACATGAAAATTTGTGCTGGGCCGTGACGTGAACCAGGATTTACCGCTAACCGCGAGCGGTAGCCTTAGCCACTTCGGCTATCCGTGCACGTCTCCAGGACCGATCCAACCTTTCATATGTCACGTAGTCACCACAGTTATGGTCGCACAACTACTGGTTCCCGCACAGAGAGACAAATATTATACCATCATTTTAGCCTATTAAAGCATCGACATATCAGTGACAGTTACAATGTTGCTGTTTATATAGTGCCTGTATCTTCACAATATAACGCATGCATGTCTGAAGGACATTGTATTGTGAAGATACAGAAACTGTTGTAAATGACTAGCCTTCACTTGTGTGAATGTTATCGTAAATACAAATCTGAGAATGTGAATTGACAACCTAAATGTGGTACTGAGCTCAAAGCCACATTACTTACATGAAATTGAAAAGAATCCTGTGACGTGGAAATCGATCTTATACCTAAGCAAATAAATAAGCAAAGCAATAGTTTCAAGCACCGTAGACTTGGTCAGTTCGAACTGTTTGAGAAAACGTAACTGCATAAAAAATTGTAATGTCGACCTCTGTAAGAATGTAACCTGAAACACACGAAAATTTCTGCACTGACATATGGCCCTCGTAAAATAAAGACACTGGCAGAACCTACATTTCACAAAGGAAACGAAACAGTCACGTATTATGAATCTCACCTGCAAAATGGAAGTGCTGGCAGAAATACCAATACAGCAAGCCTCCGCAACAGCTAAAAGAATACTACTAAAAACTAACTATAGTTGGTCCAGAGAAATTGGGTTCATAATATTGATACAGAATGCCAATGAAGCATATGACTCAACCTTTTCAGTAGGAAGGAAATTATTTATAAAAAAAATTTTTTTAAAAAAGTCAAAACATTTAATCTAGTGACTTCCATGGTACAGTATGTTAACTCGGAAGATCAATTAATAGAATAATCATCAGAAACTCGGCTGTGACAAGTGTGAAGTGGACCAACAATACAAGTCTACAAAAATAAAATTAAACTTTTAAATAATAGCTTGTTCTTCATTTCAAAACCTTTGTTACGTCGTATACTTTCCTGTGTTGCACACCACAGCTTTCCAAAACTGACTGTAAAGGTTATTCGACTCCATAGTGCCGCCGTCCAACAGAGATACTGTTGCCTAGCAACTGTTACTCTAGACACAATTCGTCAAGTATATCATTTTCCTGTGCAAATATTAAGTCATCCTGAAACATCATCAATAAGTAGTCATCTTACACTGTATATACTCAGACATTGCAATCGTCAGTAAGGGTAAGCGGGTCTGATGTAATAGGGGTCTTCTGCAGCACAGTGATGGGTTTCCATAGTTTGACATAAAGAGGTTTGGCAGCGCCCCTGAACCACGTTCTGGCAAGGCATGACGTGACACGCACGGACCGCTTGCGGAGAATGGGAAATACGCTATGTGATTGAAAGTACCCGAACACCCCCAAAAACATACGTTTCTCATATTAGGTGCATTGTGCTGCCACGTACTGCCAGGTACTCCATATCAGCGACCTCAGTAGTCATTAGACATCGTGAGAGTGCAGAATAGGACGTTTCGCGGAACTCACGGACTTTGAACGTGGCCAGGTGATTGGGTGTCACTTGTGTCATACATCTGTACACGAGATTTCCACACTCCTAAACATCCCTAGGTCCACTGTTTAGTCAAGTGTAGTCAAGTGGAAATATGAAATGACATATTCAGCACAAATGCGCGCAGGCCGACTTCGTCAGTTGACTGACAGAGACCGCCGACATTTGAAGAGGGTCGTAATGTGTAATAGGCAGACATCTATCCAGACCATCACACAGCAATTCCAAACTGCATCAGGATCCACTGCAACTACTATGATAGGTAGGCGGGACGTGTGACAACTTGGATTTCATGGTCGAGCGGCTGCTCATAAGCCACATATCACGCCCGTCAATTCCAAACGACGCCTCAGTTGGTGTAAGGAGCGTAAACATTAAACGACTGAACACTGGGAAAACGTCGTGCGGAGCGAAGAATCACGGTACACAATATAGAGATCTGATGGCAGGTTGTGGGTATGGAGAATGCCACTGTATGTAGTGCCAACAGTAAAATTCGGAGGCGGTGGTGTTACGGTGTGGTCATGTTTTTCATGGAGAGGGCTTGCACCCCTTGTTGTTTTGCGTGGCACTAACACAGCACAGACCTACATTGATATTTTAAGGACCTTCTTGCTTCCCTCTGTTGAAGAGCAATTGGGGGATGGCGATTGTATCTTTCAGCACGATCGAGCACCTGTTCATAATGCACGGCCTATGGCAGAGTAATTACATGACAATAACATCCCTGTAATGGACTGGCCTGCGCACTGTCCTGACCTGAATCGTATAGAACACCTTTGGGATGTTTTGGAACGCCGACTTCGTACCAGGCCTCAATGACAGACATCAATACCTCTCTTGTACAGCACTCCGTGAAAAATGGGCAGCTATTCCCCAAGAAATCTTCCACCACGTGACTGAACGTATGCATGCGAGAGTGGCAACTGTTATCAAGGCTAATGGTGTGCCAACACCATATTGAATTCCAACATTACCGGTGGGGAGCACCACGAACTTGTAAGTCATTTTCAGCCAGGTGTTCGGAATCTTTTGATCGCATAGTGTATGTGAGCACAGTTGGTGGGCAGGTGAGGGATTTCCACCGAATGGTGGTAATCATCTATCATGGCGCATGCACACTGCCCTGTACCACGACGGAACATCACAATTCCGTTGGTGCTAACCCAGACATCCTTGCCGTTAGATACTTGTAAGCCAAATACTCGGGTGAGACTCGTATACAGAGGTCACTGCACTCACATTAGAAGGCCATCAGGTTGCTTTTAATACTCGGCATGCGCTCCTCATGTAGTAACAGTCTACAAAGTACTACACGTTCTGTATTTAATCTCACTGGGAGTACCATAGCATGCACATGGAACTGAACATAATAAATTATAGGCATGTAGAGAGTTCTTGGAAGCATGGCATAAATAACTTTAATTAATTTAATCACAACAAGAAGGTTTAATGTTCTCCGCATGATACCCTCCAACTCTCTTAAATACCCTGAGGATACAGTGTAAGATGCTGAGATGCCCAATTCGCCGTTGTTCTGTTGTGGTCTTCAGTCCTGAGCCTGGTTTGATGCAGCTCTCCATGCTACTCTATCCTGTGCAAGCCTCTTCATCTCCCAGTACCTACTGCAACCTACATCCTTCTGAATCTGCTTAGTGTATTCATCTCTTGGTCTCCCTCTACGATTTTTACCCTCCACGCTACCCTCCAATGCTAAATTTGTGAACCCTTGATGCCTCAGAACATGTCCTACCAACCGATCCCTTCTTCTAGTCAAGTTGTGCCACAAACTCCTCTTCTCCCCAATCCTATTCAATACCTCCTCATTAGTTACGTGATCTACCCACCTTATCTTCAGCATTCTTCTGTAGCACCACATTTCGAAAGCTTCTATTCTCTTCTTGTCCAAACTATTTATCTTCCATGTTTCACATCCGTACATGGCTACAATCCATACAAATACTTTCAGAAATGACATCCTAACACCTAAATCTATATTCGATGTTAACAAATTTCTCTTATTCAGAAACGCTTTCCTTGCCATTGCCGGTCTACATTTTATATGCTCTCTACTTCGACCATCATCAGTAATTTTCATCCTCCAAATAGCAAAACTCCTTTACTACTTTAAGTGTCTCATTTCCTAATCTAATCCCCTCAGCATCACCCGACTTAATTCGACTACGTTCCAGTATCCTCGTTTTGCTTTTGTTGATGTTCATCTTATATCCTCCTTTCAAGACACTATCCATTCCGTCCAGCTGCTCTTCCAAGTCCTTTGCTGTCTCTGACAGAATTACAATGTCATCGGCAAACCTCAAAGTTTTTATTACTTCTCCATGGATTTTAATACCTACTCCGAATTTTTCTTTTGTTTCCTTTACTGCTTGCTCAATATACAGATTGAATAACATCGGGGAGAGGCTACAACCCTGTCTTACTCCCTTCCCAACCACTGCTTCCCTTTCATGTCCCTCGACTCTTATAACTGCCATCTGGTTTCTGTACAAATTGTAAATAGCCTTTCGCTCCCTGTATTTTACCCCTGCCACCTTTAGAATTTGAAAGAGAGTATTCCAGTCAACATTGTCAAAAGCTTTCTCTAAGTCTAAAAATGCTAGAAACGTAGGTTTGCCTTTCCTTATTCTAGCTTCTAAGGTAAGTCGTAGGGTCAGTATTGCCTCACGTGTTCCAATATTTCTACGGAATCCAAACTGATCTTCCCCGAGGTCGGCTTCTACTAGTTTTTCCATTCGTCTGTAAAGAATTCGCGTTAGTATTTTGCAGCTGTGGCTTATTAAACTGATTGTTCGGTAATTTTCACATCTGACAGCACCTGCTTTCTTTGCGATTGGAATTATTATATTCTTCTTGAAGTCTGAGGGTATTTCGCCTGTCTCATACACCTTGCTCACCAGATGGTAGAGTTTTGTCAGGACTGGCTCTCCCAAGGCCGTCAGTAGTTCTAATGGAATGTTGTCTACTTCCGGGGCCACCATCATTAGCAAATCCAAAAAATTGTACATTTCGTACTAGTTAATTATATGTCGCCTTCATAGTATTACAATTTTAATGACCACCAGAGTAGTTTACGTAACCCAGCAGAGACGAAAAGCGGCTTAATTTACACTGGTGTTGGAACAAGGCTTGTCAGAAGACCATTGAGGCAGTTCTACGTCACTGGAATACAGGCGAACACGCAACACCGCCGACAAAAGTCTGTTCGCTAGAAAGTGCAAGGGTCTGTTTGTCCCACTGACAGATGACAGCGGTTCGTTGCCATCTCACTTCGAGAAGCACAGCACGTGATTCACCGACCGCAGTTCTGGCAAAGGATGTGAGCAATGTGGTGAGAGACGGCTGTCGCGTCGCGTTGCCGGCAGACAATGCCGCGGCGCCACGTGTCGCACAGAAGAACGTCCCCGTTCAGGGTCGCATCGACAGACAGACAGCGATAGCAAAACATCCGAAAAGACCCTGAAGCGCAGCGGGGAACAAAGCCAGAAAATATTGGCAGAGAGAACGGTTCTTCTGCGCAGATTCTCCTTTATTTTCCACGAAATTAATTTAGCAGTGCTCGTAGCATTCATACAGAAGCGGATATTTGCTTTAGTATTCATTTATAATGTTTTATAAGCTCCACCCAAGTGCAGTCTCCAAAAAATCGAGCAGGATTGTGCAGTGGCTCAGGATTAATGATGAGGCACAAGTAAGTTTACAGGTTTTTTTTTACTTTATTTTATTTATTTATTAATTTTTTGTTCCATACCCCAACCATCAAAAACGGAACCCTTACGCGATCACTTTGTTGTCCGTTGTCTGGTCATTGGTTAAAAAACCTTTTTCTCAGGATCGGGTAGACGAATCAGGTTCAAATTTATGCCACATGCTAAGTTTTACGTTACCTTGATGATAGCCGACAACACTGGCCGAGCGGCTCTAGGCGCTTCAGTCTGGAACTGCGCGTCAGCTACGGTCGCAGGTTCGAATCCTGCCTGGGGCATGGATGTGTGTGATGTCCTTAGGTTAGTTAGGTTTAAGTAGTTCTAAGTTCTAGGGGATTGATGATCACAGATGTTAAGTCCCATAGTGCATAGAGCCATTTGAACCACTTGAGCCTTGATGGTATAAAAAATTGAAGCTCCTAAGTAAGTGCACTGAAAAGATACGGCCGTTTATATTACATATTTTGACGCTCTCAGACTAACTCGTAGAAACCTATAAGGTACTTCCCCCTTGACCTGTAATCATGAAATCTGGCAAGAAACGAACTTTACAGTACAACTAAGAGAAAAAAATTTAAATTGTTAATTTGTAATTACATCACTCGAAAAAAATATATGCCATTCGTTCTCCACGAAGATGACGTGCTACAGACGTGAAATTTAACCAACATTAAGAAGATGCTGTGGTATGCAAATGATAAGCTTTTCAGAGCATTCGCACAAGGTTGGCGCCGGTGGCGACACCTACAACGTGCTGACATGAGGAAAGTTTCCAACCGATTTCTCATACATAAACAGCAGTTGACCGGCGTTGCCTGGTGAAACGTTGTTGTGATGCCTCGTGTAAGGAGGAGAAATCGTACCACCACGTTTCCGACTTTGATAAAGGTCGGATTGTAGACTATCGCAATTGCGGTTTATCGTATCGCGACATTGCTGCTCGTGTTGATCGAGATCCAGTGACTTAGCAGAATATGGAATCAGTGGGTGCAGGAGTGCAATATGGAACGCCGTGCTGGATCCCAACGGCCTCCTATCACTATCAGGGGCACGTTTGCAAGACAACAACCATCTGCACGAACAGTTCGACGACGTTTGCAGCGGCATGGACTATCAGCTCGGACACCATGGCTTCGGTTACCCTTGACGCTGCATCTCAGACAGGAGCGCCTGCGATGGTGTACTCAACGACGAATCTGGGTGCACGAATGCAAATAGTCTTTTTTTCGGATGAATCAAGGTTCTGTTTACAGCATCATGATGGTCGCATCCGTATTTGGCGTCATCGCGATGAACGCACATTGGATGCGTGTATTCGTCATCGCCATACTGTCGTATCACCAGGCGTGATGGTATGAGGTGCCATTGGTTACACGTCTCGGTCACCTCTTGTTCTCATTTACGGCACTTTGAACAGTGGACGTTACATTTCAGATGTGTTACGACCCGTGGCTCTACCCTTCATTCGATCCCTGTGAAACCCTACATTTCAGCAGGATAATGCACGACCGCATGTTGCAGGTACTGTGCGGGCCTTTCTGGATACAGAAAATGTTCGACTGCTGCCCTGGCCAGCACATCCTCCAGATCTCTCACCAACTGAAAACTTCTGGTCAACGGTGGCCGAGCAACTGGCTAGTCACAATACGCCAGTCACTACTCTTGATGAAGTGTGGTATCGTGTTGAAGCTGCATGGGTAGCTGTACCTGTATACGCCATCCAAGCTCTGTTTGACTCAATACCCAGGCGTATCAAGGCCGTTATTACGGCCGGAGGTGGTTTGTTCTGGATACTGATATCTCAGGATCTATGCACCCAAATTTCGTGAAAATGTAATCACATGTCAGTAATAGTATAATATATTTGCCCAATGAATACCCGTTTATCATCTGCATTTCTTCTTCTTGTAGCAATTTTAATTTCAACAGTGTAAAATCCCTTTCTCTCAGGAAGAGGTGCACTTTACCCTTTTTTTTTATTCATCATTCTACTTCTTCTGACTATTTGATGCGTCACGCAATGAGTTCCTCTCCAGCCCCAACCTCTTCATCTCAGAATAACACATGAATCCTATGTCCTAAGTTATTTGCTGCACATATTCCAATCAATGCTTGCCTCTACAGTTTTACACTCTACAGCACCCTCTAGTACCATGGAAGTTATTCCCTGGTTTTCCATGTATTTCTTTCCTCGCCAATTCTACGGAGAACCTCCACGTTCCATACCTTAGCTTTCCACTTATTCTTCTGTAACACCACATTCCAAATACTTAGATTTTCTTCTTTTTTGGTTTCCCACAGCTCATGTTTCACTACCACTCAATGTTGTGCTCCGGACTTACATTCTCAGAAATTCCTTCCTCAAATTAAGGGTCATTATCAACACTAGTAGACCTCTCTTCGTTAGAAATGCCTTTTTTGCCAGTGCCAGTCTGCTTTTTATGTTCTCCTTGCTCCGACCTTGATGAATTATTTTGCTACATAAGTAGAAGAGATACTTAACTACATCTACCTCGTGATCACCGAATCTGATGGTAAATTTCTCTCTGTTCTTATTTATCCTACTTCTCGTTGTTTTCGTCTTTGTTCGATTTACTCTCAATCCATATTCTGTCCTCATTAGACTCTTCATTTCATTCAGCAGAACCCGTAATTCTTCATCATTTTCACTGCGGATAGCACTGTCATCAGTGAATCTTATTCCGCCATTGCTGGTTGGATGTATAGATTGAACAGAATGGCTTAAAAACTGCATTCCTCTCATACACCCTTTCCCTCATAAAAGTTACAATCGTAAGCAAACTACTGGAGACGCAACGCTTAATACTTGTCTGTAAAATGCAGTCACAACTGGATCAGAATGTTGCAAAAAAACAACATTCGTGGTACAGTTTCTGATGTCAAACATGTAAATTTTGTAACAGGAGGCTTCAGTGAGGCAAAGCACACGGAATTTGGATTACAGTGGAAAATTATAATGTTGTCAAACAAGTCTACTTTTCCAGTTTATATCTGCTTTAAGATGGAAGAGTGACAGGGATTGTCAGTTGTTGCATAGAGACTTTGTTCTCAGTGGAAGCCACATTAGATTACTCAGCTATTCAGCTCACATTTGAACAGTTCTTTATTCTAGAAATGCTTGTGTACTTACTTTGTAAAACTGCTTTGTGTCTTTACTTCTCTATAGTATGTGTTGTGTGAGAGTTACGTCTTCGGAAGTGGTGCACATTTTTTTAACTTCTGTGTCCACATACACTACATTCACAATACGATGACAGAACTTCCACCTACACCTCCCGACTGCGAAATAAGCTTTTGACAAAGTGACACGGTTAAAGTACATTGTAACAGAAGCAAAAACGTTCCCATAAACATGGGCCACTTACGATAAAATTTTGAATATGTGTTTAGGAAACCGGCCACGGTGGCCTAGCGGTTGTAGGCTCTTCAGTCCGGAACCGCGCGACTGCTACGTTCGCAGGTTCGAATCCTGCCTCGGACATGGATGTGTGTGTCGTCCTTAGGTTAATTAGGTTTAAGTAGTTCTAAGTTCTAGGGGACTGATGACCTCAGATGTTAAGTCCCATAGTGGTCAGAGCCATTTGCACCATTTTGTTCTTAGGAATCGCCGTAGTTACGAGCCGCCATTGATTTCTCTATGGCGTATTGTCCTTGTTAGTACATATGAAAACTTTTCGATCATGTCTTCATATAATAGGGTTCAACTTTAATCCACGGACCATGGCCGGGGAATGTCGTACATGCATGAGTCGGACTCAGGCATGTTTTGTTGCAGATGTAAGACGACATTTAAAGCCCCGATATGGTCTAGGATGGGTGGGTCGAACCGGATCTTTACCTTGGGCTCTAAGACCAGCTGACCTTAATTCTCTGGATTTTTCTATCCAGGCTCATCTCTAGCCCTCCGGTTGATAGGACTGAAGAACTGGGAGAGCGAAATGCACAGTTTTGACAATATTTATGAGATAATCAGCGTATGTTTGAAAGAATTCGCAACTTACTGCAGAGTCGACTGCAGTATTGGATGCAAGAGCAAGGACGATACGTATAACAGTTCTTTTAATTGGTCTGAGTTACTGGAACGTTTTTGCTTCTATTATCGAGCAGTTTCACCCGTCTCAGCCTTCGTTATTGTTTATGACACAGGTCCCTGATCATCGCTCATCTCTGTTACGATCTGTATTCTTTCAAATCATAGTAGAGTTCCCACAGTACCGGTTTAATCACTCTCAAATGAGCAACACCGTTATCGACTTGAGGATCAAAGTCCACTCCAGTTCTTGCAGTACTTATAACTTTTCCCTCTGTACATTCATCTTGAAGTGCAATTACATAGTAAGTCATACGCGCTTTCGGTATGCGATCTAAAGCGGTATTCAACCTCTTTGCCCGTAGCTAAGCAGCAGCCTGCGCAGCACCCCGCCAGGGGAGACGCGTGTGGTCGGCCACGTCAACTTAGGCCGCCACGGATTAGTTCGGTGCCAGTTGCTCCTCGCTGGCAACAGGAGAATGGCCGCCTAGCAGCAGCTCCTGGCGCACATGTTGAACGTGGATGCTGACGGAAACTGCCTGAATCGAATAGCTCTTCGATTAAAAGTCTGCATTGTCAATCTTTCACTTTACATGCCTGAGAAGCATGAGGCTCGAAACTGCTGGAAGACATCCTTCGTATTACGCGTGGTATTTGGTGTCTGCAGCAGTTGTAGATACAGTAGAATGGCTGAGCCACTTGCACTCTTTTGGTGAGCCTTTTAAAGCGCAGACTGTGTAAGTAGGCTGTTTAGGTTTTTATGTTGGTAACGCCACGTAGCGCTCTATATGAAAATCACTGGCTGTGCTGTGTGCAGTCTGTGGCTGGTTGGCATTCTTGGAATATTCGCTATTGAAGTGTTGCGCAGTTAGATGTGAACAGCGCGTAGCGTTGCGCAGTTGGAGGTGAGCCGCCAGGAGTGGTGGATGTGAGGAGAGAGATGACAGAATTTCGAGAGCGGACGATCTGGACGTGTGTCCATCAGATAGAGTAAATTTGTAATACTGGATATCATGAACTGATACATATATTATGACTTTTGAATATTATTAAGGTAAATACATTGTTTGTTCTCTATCAAAATCTTTCATTTGCTAACTATGCCTATCAGTAGTTAGTGTCTTCAGTAGTTAGAATCTTTTATTTAGCTGGCAGTATTGGCGCTCGCTGTATTGCAGTAGTTCGAGTAACGAAGATTTTTGTGAGCTACCGGTAAGTGATTCACGAAAGGTATATGTTATTGTTAGTCACGGCCATTCTTTTGTAGGGATTATTGAAAGTCAGATTGCGTTGCGCTAAAAATATTGTGTGACAGTTTAGTGATGATCAGAATAAGTAAAGAGAGAAATGTCTGAGTACGTTCAGTTTTGCTCAGCTGTTTGAAAATCAAATAACGTAAGAGGTTTATCAGCACAGTAATTCATTAATTTTTTTAAGGGGAGGTTTCAACTATACGAGAAGCTACTTGGAGCTTTAATGTATGTTTTATGCTCCAGTTAACACCAGTGTAGCTAACGGGCGTTTAGTGGTAGTGACGTTCGGAAATTTGTTTTCCTTCACGCTTATGGCTGTGTGTTGCCTATGTTCTCTGTGGATAATTCGTGGTTTTACGAGTTGTGTCTGTAACGTGTACTCAGCTTGAACCCAAGTTCAGTTTCCCTGTCTCAGTTGAAGCCGTTCCGCTTCAGAACAGTTTCATATGTATTTAAAAACTGCAAGATACGTACATTGCTGAGGATTTCTGTCTTTTTGTGTTACAAATATTCCTGTTTATTGGATTCGAGTCCGACTTGCAATTTAGGACTATTATTTGGGCTGGCCTGGGTACACAGGGTTATATTACTGTTACTTGAATGCAGCTGGGAGTTGTTTCGTAAATTTGTTGGTACTTCTTTAGTCGTTGCCTTTTGTTTTATAGTGTTCTTTGAGAGCGTCTCATTCTCTGCTCTGAGCTCATAACTGAATGTTACTTTACTCACATGCAACATCTGCTGACGGAAATGTATTTCTCTCTGTTTCAGGTAATGCTGTGCTTGTTAATCTGTGATGAAGAGGAACCACTGGTGTGAGTTAAATCTTAACAGTTTGCTTCTTCAGAGTAAAACTGTTCAGTTTCTGAGACTAAAATTGTATTGTTCATTTGTTTCCATATGCTATCTTCAGCTGTGCACTTTCTAGTTCTAAAATTGTACTGTTCATTTGTTTGAAGTTTCTCAGAATTTCTAAGGACTTCCTAAAGAAATACATTAATATTTACGGAATCATTTTTTAATTAAGTTTGTCTTTTCTGGCTCAAAAGTCATTTTTTGCAACCTGTCAGCTTACAGCATTTCACATACCCACAAGCCAAAGTATACTAGATATTCATCACGAACAAACTACTTTCTCCACTTAGCGGTTCAAAACATTCAATTCATCGCTATTGAAACAAAACGGATTCATTCCCAGCTCCATATCCCCACATCGTTACACTACACAATTGATGTAGCACTAGAATCTATTAACAGAATGAAGCATAATTCTTCTTAAGCCGGTCTGACGCTCTAGTATTTCTGGAATGTAGTGGAATTAAGTCGGGTGATGCGGGGGGAATTAGATTAGGAAATGAGACACTTAAAATAGTAAAGGAGTTTTGCTATTTGGGGAGTAAAATAACTGATGATGGTCGAAGTAGAGAGGATATAAAATGTAGACTGGCAATGGCAAGGAAAGCGTTTCTGAAGAAGAAAAATTTGTTAACATCGAGTATAGATTTAAGTGTCAGGAAGTTTCTGAAAGTATTCGTATGGAGTGTAGCCATGTATGGAAGTGAAACATGGACGATAAATAGTTTGGACAGGAAGAAAATTGAAGCTTTCGAAATGTGGTGCTACAGAAGAATGCTGAAGATTACGTGGGTAGATAACATAACTAATGAGGAGGTATTGAATAGAATTGGGGAGAAGAGGAGTTTGTGGCACAACTTGACGAGAAGAAGGGACCGGTTGGTAGGACATGTTCTGAGACATCAAGGGATGACAAATTTAGCATTGCAGGGCAGCGTGGAGGGTAAAAATCGTAGAGGGAGACCAAGAGATGAATACACTAAGCAGATTCAGAAGGATGTAGGTTGCAGTAGGTACTGGGAGATGAAGAGGCTTGAACAGGATAGGGTAGCATGGAGAGCTGCATCAAACCAGTCTCTGGACTTAAGACCACAACAACAACAACATCATTCGCGAGCGGCAGAGCTTCACCTCCTTTCGGACGTACATACCTCCAGCAACGAGAACATCTAACATTTCATGAGTACATTTCAGTATCATGGAAGCCAACACTTAATCGGCTGAGGGACTACGGGAGCCAAATTTACAGAATCTTGTGATCTTTATAGACCGTCTATGATTCCATACGTAATCTCTATATATAAAAGTTAGTGTCCCAACTGACTGATTCATTCACTGACTCTTCATCACCCAGCCCAAATCGCTAAGGAGATAAACTTGAAATTTGGACAGGGTGTTGATCTTAAATTTTAGGCAACGTTTGAGAAGGGACTGTTCGAAATCCGACTCCTAAAAGGTGAAACAGGGGGTAAAAGACTTTATGAAAGTATGTCGCTATGAAGGCAATTTTGACGCTAGGACTATGAAAACTGATAATTGGTTTCTCAGTCAGAAGTAACGAAGGACGTATTTCAGCATTTTTGGAAACATAGCTCCCATGTGGGTGAAACATTAGGTGAAAGTTGTGTTGAAAATAAATGAATATTAAAGAACTTCTAAAGTATTTTTAAATCTACAACTATGAACACTGCTATTTGACTTCTCGGCTACAAAATAAAAAAGCGCGTGTTTCAGTGTTTTCCAGAAACTGAAACCATAAGGGAGTGGAATAGGGAGTGAAATATTTTATCATGAAAGCATCTTTAAAGCTAATTCTATGAACATTAGAATTTGGCTTCGCCCTTGGAAATAACCAAATGTGTGTTTACTGTTTTTGGAAATCCAGCGCCTATAGGAGTGAAATAGCAAATGAAGGTTTTCATGGAAATATTTCATTATGCGAGCAGTTTAGAAGCTAAATCTATGAAAATTTGTGTCTGGAGTCTCTGTTAGAGATAAAAATATGCATATACGCACTTCAGTCTTTTTAGAGGAGATGAAATAGGAGATGAAATGGTTTTTGAAAATATTTAATTTTAAAGCATTTATAGCTAAATCTTTGAAATTTGCAATTTGGTTTCTCAGTTGGAAAAGAAAAAAAATATATACTTGTTTCACTTTTGGAAATTCATCCCCTAAAGGGGTGAGATAGGCGCTGACTGATTAAGTGACTCACCGTCGTCCAGCCGAAACCGCTAAGCATCGAAACTTGATATTTGGAGAGGGCGTGAAACTCATACTCCAGGCGACTTTTAACAAAGGATTATTCGAAATTCCACTCGGAAGAGGGTGAAATACGGAATGAAAGGCATTTTGAGAGTATTTCGCTACAAGGCAATTTGAAGCTAGAACTGTGAAAATTGGTATTTGGTTTCTCAGTCAGAATTAAAAAACTACGTGTTTCAGCATTTTTCGGAATCAACAACTAACGGATACAATAGTGGATAAAATTTTTTTCGAAAATAAATCTTTATTGAATGACTATTAAAGCATTTTTGAATTACATCAATGAAGATTAATATTTGACTTCTCGAATAGAAATTAAAAAGTATGTGTTTCAGTGTTTTTGGAAATTCAGCGCTGTAAGGGAGCGAAATACGGAATAAAAAGGTTTATGAAATTATTTCATTATGATAATTTTCAAAGTTAAATCTGTGAAAATTTGTCGCTTCTCTGCTAGAAACAAAAAATTCAGATTTTACTGTTTTCGGAAATTCACCACCAATGGGATTACTTGTAAGATAATATTTCGTTATATATAAGAATATGTGTAGGGGAAGAAAGTCTCCGTGGACATATCACCACAAGAATGCAAAAGGCATGATTAACAAAAACCTTGGATTCCTGCTGCCGGAATCGTCAGAAATGCATTCGGAAAAGACCATGCTTCAATGGCCTTAATTAGCGCGAAATGTTTGGAAGGTACTGCAGCTTGTGAATAGCTTAAAAATTCGATTAAAGAAAAACAAAATAAATCTTTGCATACTATTCAGCCTACGCGAGCGAAGCAACGAGCGCTAATCTAGTCTGTGAAATAAATCTGTATGTGAGAGAGTAAGCGTACCGTTCTGTTACCACTGCTACAGCATAATATTAAAAAAAAAAAACCGAGTGGCCCTTCTCTCAATTGCAGTCTCTCTCAGCTCAACTCCAAGAGAAGAGACTGTGTTTGTGATACGTGATAATTTCAAAGCACTTCGCTGCCGTACGTTTTCATTTATAATTAATCCAAACGAAGCACATAATTTTTGCGCGCGTATTTACGAGGGACAGATGAACGCTACGGTTATCCGTCAATTTTGCGAGTGTGTAAGCTCTGTAATAAAGCATGAGCGTTAAACATATGTTGCCATCACTGTAACTTGTCGTTAGATACGAACACTCGAAATATGAACATCGTAAAATGGAATTAGGGCTCAATTCGTAACTTTTTCAACTGTGACGTCAACGAGAGGCGTGATTAAAGAGGAGCTTACTCGGATGACACCGCTCCCCAGTATTCGTTATCACATGAAATACGATTTTCCAACGTTGTAAATATTGTCATCGTAATGCAAGCTATAATATACGAGACTAGGACATCTCCACTAATGATTCAATTTTGAGTAAACAATAATATAGAAATTTTTACATTATTTTTGTTGTAATACACAGTGGCTCTGACTGGTAATTCCTGCACTCTCTTGTCAGTAGTATTTTGTGGGCTCATGATAACGGTGTTTATCTTAATCCTACACAGATATTTTGTCAACACTTAACATTATGCGAACTGCCTGCTTGTATTACAATATGTATTATAAAAAGAGTTACCATATTTTGTGTAACATAGTTTATTGTTCCTTGCCATTATCGGTTTCCAACTTCTGCTCATCATCAGGTGGTTTCATTACAGGACGAACTGCTATACTGACGTTGGATATTTTGTGTGCCATGTTGCCCTAAAGCGACCATACTTTAACTGATGTGTATTCAGAAAGGAAAAGAATAAAAAATGTAAGCAGGAAAATGCATAGTAGCTATACAGCAGAGGTACTTACAATGAATGTTCTGATTGCTTTGGACATTTTCATCTTGGTTTTCCAATATTTCTTGTTAAAACCTACAATAAACCCACTACCTGAACTACTTAGTAGGTGCTATTATTTTACATACAACTGCAGCGATACCACAGGCAGCAAAATTTTCAGTTCCAATGACAAATAAAAAAACCGAATAGCCTGTTACCAGTACTACTAAGTTCTTTATTACTAATATCTACCATTTACCGCCTGCAGCGTTACAGATGGTGCCAAAAAATGTACAAATCTATCACAGTCTATCGGTCGGTGTCCAACGAGCTACGTGGCACTGGGCCTAAAACGCTTTTTACTCGTTTCAGTCTTCTGAAAAGATAACTTTCCAAAATGATGTACGTACAGTGCTGAATCTAATTCCACACTACTACTAAATTAAGTGCTATTGTCAAATTCATAAAAATCCTCCCGTTTCGAGATGTGGCGGATTCCGTCGTTAATGGCGGACAGTCCACGCCCTAGCGGCAACGGAGAGGTGAGACTTAGCTTCATCTTCTATCTTCAGCTAGTGGTCATTTTTCCGTAGGAATTCCCTCAAGATCTTCTGTGGGATTTCATCAGCGAAGCTGTTTAATATATGAAAAGTTTCCTCTCGTCATGATGAGTAAGTCTTTGTCTATGTTAGGCTGCTACATCATCATATGTGCGGCACATATAGACAGTGTGGTCGAGAATGAGCTCTACAGCTCCACATCCACGCGCAGGTGTAGCCCGCTTCCCAAACCGCCATAAATAAGCCGCGAATGGTCCCTGCCCTGTAAGAAAATGCAGCAGCCTCCTACTTGGTTTGAAGTACTTTAATTGCAAACGTTCCCTAATGTTTGGCAGCAATATAAAGGTCCTCCTTGCAGATGCCTCTGCTTCCCAGGATTCTAGTCAAAGCTCTTCTCCCCGCCTCTTAATAGTTGCCTTATCTCCAACTGCAACCCACAGAAGTTCAGCCTTCTTCTCAATTTTCCCCTCTTTGACTCAATATCATGCAGCGTGTTCTCTTATTTTGATACCAACGGGTCAAAGCTTCATTAGCTCTAATAAAGACCCATATGGAGAAGTTCTGTATGCCCAACAGAGTGTATGATAATATTACACTGTACTCTCCCCACAGCCTTGTCAGGCATGACTCTCGCAAGCCTGTGTGTCCAGACGCCAGAACCGTAACCCACACTAGACATTAGTACAACCAGCCGGCACGGTAGCTCAGCGTGTTCGGTCAGAGGGTTAGCTATCCTCTGTAATAAAAACACTGAGTGTACGGATCAATGAACAACCTGAACGGGTGTCATCGGACGTCCACCCTGAACAAATTCAACGAACAATATAGAACCAAATGTGAGCAACAACAAAAATGTGGTATGGGGGCAGCGACTTTGATTAGTAATTAAAACGTCCTCGGTCCCGGGTTCGAATCCCGCCACTACTTACATGTTACCTAATAATCAGCATTGGCGGCCGAAGACTCCAGCATAAGAAGTATCCCTCATACGGCCAACGGCCTTGTCAAGAGGGCGTAGGAGCGCGCAGAACTTCAGGGCATTCTGTTGTCCTAGAGATGCGAAACTGCCCTAAAGGTGGAAGAGTCAGCAATGATCAACGTTATGAGGATGCAGGAGGCAACGGAAACCACTGCATTCAAGACACAAAACGTGTATCCACAGGACATGTGACCAGTAATTGAAAAAAAGTGTCACTTCGAACCATTTAAGAACAATATACAGACGGATGGCAACGAAAATTGAGGATGTGCTAGATAACGATCAGTTTGGCTTTAGAAAATGGAAGGGCACGACAGAGGCAGTTCTGACGTTGCGATTGATAATGGAAGCAAGACTAAAGTAAAATCAAGACATGTTCATAGGATTTGTCGACCTGGACAAAGCATTCGATAATGTAAAACGGTGCAAGATGTTCGAAATTCTGAGAAAAATATAGGTAAACTACAGGGAGAGACGGGTAATATACAATATGTACAAGAGCCAAGAGGGTATAATAAGAGTGGATGACCAAGAACAAATTGCGTGGATGAAAAAGGGTGCAAGACAGGGAAGTAATTTTTCGTCCCTACTGTTCAATCCGTACATCGAAGAAGCAATGATGAAAATGAAATAAAGGTTCAGGAGTGGAATTCAAATTCAAGGTAAGTGATATCAGTGATACGATTCGCTGATGACATTGCTATCCTGAGTGAAATTGAAGAAAAATTACATGATCTGCTGAATGGAACGAACAGTCTAATGAGTACAGAATACGGACTGAGAGTAAATCGAAGAAAGACGAAAGTAATGAGGAGTAGCAGAAATGAGAACAGCGAGATACTTAACATCGGAATTGATGGTCACAAAGTAGATGAAGTTAAGGAATTCTACTACCTAGACAGTAAAATAACCAATGACGGACGGAGCACGGAGGACTTCAAAAACAGACTAGCAATGGCAAAAAGGGCATTCCTGGCCAAGAGAAGTCTACCAGTATCAAACCTACGCCCTAATTTGAGGAATAGATTTCGGAGAATGTACATCTGGAGTGCAGCATTGTATGGTAGTGAAACATGGAAAACCGGAACAAGTGGGAATCAAAGCATTCGAAATGTGTTGCTAGAGACGAATGTTGAAAATTAGGTCGGCTGATAAGGTAAGAAATGAGGAGGTTCTGAGCAGAATCGGAGAGGAAAGGAATATGTGGAAAATACTGATAAGGGGAAGGGACAGGATGATAGGACATCTGTTAAGACATCAGGGAACGACTTCCACGGTACTAGAGGTAGCTGTAGAGGGCAAAAACTGTAGAGGGCAAAAACTGTAGAGGAAGACAGATATTGGAATACATCCAGCAAATAATTGTGGAGGTAGGTTGCAAGTTCTACTCTCGGATGAAGAGACTGACATAGGAGAGAAATTCATGGCGGTCCGCCTCAAATCAGTCAGAAGCCTGATGACCCCCACCCCCCTCCCCAAAAAAAGAATAACTGTTTTGGTATAGTTTCATTAAGTCTGGAGGAAGATGGAACGTCCGATGTCCAATCTCAATCTGACTATATAATACCTCAACAGTTTCTGAGTTACTACGTCTATGGGCCGGCCGGAGTGGCCGAGCGGTTCTACGCGCTACAGTCTGGAGTCGCGCGACCGCTACAGTGGCAGGTTCGAATCCCGCCTCGGGCATGGATGTGTGTGACGTCGTTAGGTTAGTTAGGTTTAAGTAGTTCTTAGTTCTAGGGGGCTGATGACCTCAGAAATTAAGTCCCATAGTGCACAGAGCCATTTGAACTACGTCTATGTAGGCTGCAAAGTTCCAGCGTTCATCAACAATGACGCCCAGGTATCGGTTCTGACGCTAGCCATTATGTACATTACATTAAGGCCTATGTTTGATACTGGTAGATTTCTCTTGGGCAGGAATGCCCTTTTTGTCAGTGACAGTATCCTTTTGATGTCCTCCTTGCTCCGTCTGTCAGGGGTTATTTTGCTGCGTAGGTAGCAGGATTCCTTAACTTCGTCTACTTCGTAATCACCAATCCTGATGTTAAGTTCTCCCATTTCTGCTACTTCTCGTTAGTTTCGCGTTTCTTTTATTTGCTTTCAGTTCATATTCTGTACTCATTAGACTCTTATTCCATCCAGCAAATCTTGTAACTCTTCACTTTGACTAAGTATAGCAATGTCGTCAGCGAATCTTCTCACTGATATCTTTTCACCTTGAAATTTCGAGGTCTCCATACCCCGTGAGCGTGTTTTGATTTTTCTTTAGACTTGCCATCAGAATCGCGACTCTGGTGCCTTTACCCTTCCTAAAGCCAAACCGATAGTCATCTGACCCATCTCAATTTCTTTCCATTTCTCTGTGCACTTTTCTTGTCAGCTATTTGGATGCATGCGATGTTTTGCTGACTGTGCGTAAATTCTCGCATGTGTCGGCTCTAGCAGTCTTCGGAATTGTGTGGATGATCACATCGACAAGTTCAGAGAAGTCGTCCCCCTCACAGAGGCTTTTAGTGTACTTTTTCCACGTACACACTCTCTTCTCTACATTTCACCGCGGAATTCCCATTGCACTCTTAATGCTACCATCCTTGATTCTGGTTTCACCTAGGATTGTTTTGACTTTTCTTTATACTGAGTCAGTCCTTCTGACAATCATGTCTTTTTTGAGTGCTCCATATTTTTCATGCTTCTTTTTCGCGTTAGCTTCCCTGAATTTCCAAATTATTTCATTCCTAAGTGACTTGTATTTGTGTATTCCTGAATGTGACTGAACATTTTTGTATTTTGTTCCCTCATTGATCACCTGAAGTGTTTCTTTCGTTATCCATGGTTCCTTTACAGTTGCCTAGCTTATACTTACGATTTTCTATCCAACTTCTGTGATTGCCCCTTTGAGAGATGTCCATTTCTCTCCAGCTGAACTTCATACTGAACTATTCCTTTTTATTTCATTATAAAATTTGAAATTTTCCGAATAAAATGATATATTTATCACTTACTAGCTGACCCGACAGACTTCGTCCTGTCAAAAAGATTTGTAATATGGCAGTTTTTTTGCCTACGTATTTAAAAAAATTCTCCTGAACAGAACCGTCACCCTGGTGATAGGGCGTTGTGAATAAAAAATAATTAAATAAAACATATATAAGGATTTAAAAGTAAGTAATCGCTTTATTGTTAATCATGTGAATCATAATTATTATTATTATCATTGTAGTGCTTTGTGGTATACGATGTTTTTTGTTTGATTACCTGGCGCATAGATAAACAAATCTGATGGTTTTCCAACACGGGAACAGGCAACATACAATTGACCATGTGAGAAACATGGGTTTTCTAGATTAATACCACAAACACTTAATGATTGCCCCTGGGACTTGTTTATAGTCATAGCAAAAGCAAGCCGCACTGGAAACTGTAGTCGTTTAAACTCAAATGGCACATCAGTCGGAATCATTGGGATGCGCGGTATGAGAACATCTTCTCCTTTATACTTTCCTTTGAGTATAGTTGCTTCTATCACATTGTTTAGTAATTTTTTATCGCTAACCGTGTACCGTTGCAAAGACGCGGTTGGTTGATATTTCGCAACATTATAACCACCGATCCAACCTTTAATTGTAGATTGTGAGGTGGCAATCCTGGCAAATCCAGCGAGTTTAAAAATTCCGGTGGATAGTTGACTACATCATCTTGATTAGTAGCCGAATCAACTGATTTATATATCCTCAATTCGCCTGTAATTTGTTCTTGAATTTTGAAATTTAATTCATTTACATCTATGTTTTTTGCAGCCAGTATAGCTCGTTCGCTCAACCAATCATGGTTTCTGTAATTTTGAGAAACATCTGGAAACACCTTCTGAATAAGTTCATCTTTTGATCGAGTTAACTTTGAGGAAAGTTAATGCAGCCAGTCAACATGTCTATAGGAAATTTGCCATTACCAATGTCAATGAGTTGTTTAGAGAATATGTTTCCAGATTGGTCATTTCGCAACTCGACACGCATATTCTTGCTTAAATGAAGTACTTTGACATGTTTCCACAAATTGGAGGACTTTAGACATGCATTGAGTTCATCAGCTGGCGTTGATCGTGGAATCACTGGCAATGTTTGACGAAAATCTCCTGCTAATAAAATCATTGCACCACCAAATCGGTTATTATTGCTCCGTAGATCTTTTAAGGTTCTGTCTAAAGCCTCCAAAGATTTTTTATGTGCCATCGTGCATTCATCCCAAACAATCAATTTACATTGCTGCAAAACCTTTGCCATTGCAGAGTTCTTCGAAACGTTGCAGGTTGGAGTTTCATTGCTTTGCATATTTAATGACAATTTTAGTGCTGAATGGGCTGTTCGACCACCTTCAAGCAAAGTTGCTGCGATTCCCGACGAAGCGAGTGCAAGTGCAATTTTATTTTGTGAGCGAATTGTTGCTAATATTAATGAAATCAAAAAAGTTTTTCCTGTACCACCAGGTGCATCTAAGAAGTAAATCCCTCCAGTTTCATCATTTGTTACTTTCATAAGAGTTTCAAATACATACTTCTGTTGTTCAGTTAACAGTGGAAGATTTGTTTGAATTAATTCTTTCAAAGCGTTGAGATCATACAGTTTTTCTCGATGCAACTCTTGATTAAAAGCGTCATGCATTGGACGATTGGGCGCGGTCAGGCCTAATTGAATTAATAGTTTGTTTGACATTATAAAGCACATGTCCTCAATGGAAATCAATGCTTCATTGTAAATTTCTTCACTGATTTGTATATTTGGATTTCCCATTCTATTCCGTATTTGATACAAAATATCATCACACATATAATCTTTGTACTTGATCCACAAATCAATTGGGTTTGATGGGAAGCATGTAGATATGATTATAGAAAACAATGTTCGTATTTGATGAGCGTGTGATGATATTACAGCATCATTGAGAGTTTGCTCCCAATGAGCGTCATTTTCAAGCAATTGCAAACGTTGACAGGCTTCTCTGTAGGATCCACACAATTCACCATGAACAGTTCGTAACTGTTGGAATGATGTTGGGCCACGTACATTGACTAATAGCAGTCGTAAATAAAAACATTCATCATTGCTTGGATGTACTGAATAAATCCGGCCAATCGCATCGGTGGAATATACATCTGTATGTCCTGGAACTGGTTTTCCTTGTTTCCGTCGTATAAATCTCCTTGAGGATTGATTCCAGGTATAATATTTTGGCATTTCAGAATATAGCAATGTTTGTGCGAAATGATCGTTTTGGCATGTCTCAAAAAAACTGGTTAATGTAGTAGATGGTGGCTGAGCAGCTCTTTGTACTGCGTTCTGTGCTGTAAAATACACTCTTTGTCCATTTTCTAAATGCACAGCTAAGTGAACAACAGAAGGGTGTCTCTCATGAATAGGAAAATAAAATATTCGCCAAACTGCTTCATTACTACTGACATAGCGGCCCATTTGGTATTGGGTAACTTCATCATTGGAATTCTCTGCACCAATTCCAATCACAGCCATATCACTCCCTTTGGTTACATATTTGCAAATGTATTTAATAGATTTCACTGAATGGCAAGATTCAACGTTGATGTGTGCTTTGAATGTCTTTGATAAAATGGGTGAATATGGAACAATCCAACGATTATCTATTTCAATATCTTGTTGATTTAATTTGACAATTGTTGATTTTCCATTGTCTGCTGTCGATCTGCGACGATACAATGGATAACCGTCATTACCAGTAATTGTTTCCGATATTAATGTCCGTGGATATCGTTTTGAACATTTACCATCCATCATACACGGTGAATTTTGATTAAGAGTTCCACAGGGACCATGTATCATGTTTTTGATAACTACCTCATGCAATCCAGGATCTACTTGTACATTAGGGATTTCAGCTGATATCACTGCATCAACTTCATTTGGCCTTATCTTTTCAACCCACCAAATCAAAATGTGTGCATGTGGCAATCCTCGTTTCTGCCACTCCACAGAATACATCCAGCAGCGTGTCTCACCAAACACATTATGTTTTACGATGAAATCCATTAAAGATTTCAACTTTTGTCTAAAGACTCTGGCTGTAATATCATGACGATCAATGGGTGATTGCCCAGGGAATAACTCCTGCTTGATTTCTATCCATTGCGGATTGCATGTAAATGTGATGAACAAATCTGCTGTACCATAATGACGAACATACGACATGGCATCTTGAGCATATTCGTGCATATGCCGAGGGCTTCCGATGTATGTTGCTGGAAGAATAGTCATCCGACCGACATTCTGTGCATTTCCATCAGTATTAATCGCATCTCGAAGGTGAATATACTCTTCAGATCGGAGTTTGGTTTGATTCAACCTGATGAATGTTAATCTCTCCGTTTCAATTTTTACATACATGTCAACAACATATTTGTGATATAATCGCCGACATTTCAATATGTGATTTTCTTCATTTTCCCGAATCATTAGGCGGTATGAATAATAGTTCATTGAACTGACTTTTTTGTTGGTTTCAGAACCTGTAAATAGATTTTCTTTTAATAACATTCAAATATAAAATTAAAATACATAATATAATGACTGAGATATTATCGCCATAGCTAAATTAATATTTTAGTTACCTGTAATGGGATTTATCATTTTTATTGAGAAATCGTAGCCATCTTCACCTTGCCAAAATATAATGGGATATTGCAGTGCATCATATGAGCGGTGTGTTTCCTTTATACGTTGTAATTGATCATTCCGACGATGTAAAACAATATCACGGGATTCCAAGTTTTCTCCAACTACAACGATAGCAACTTCATCAATAGTTGGTGCATTAAAACGTCTTGTATGTTGACCTGCAGGTGTTTTATCAACTCTGATTACAATTTTGTGATTATCGGATGGCATCAGATCCAGGGCAGTTTTAAACAATATAATCAATTGATTGTGTTGATGAAATAAAGTTTGTAATTGTTCTACAATAGACCTCTTTACTAAATTGTTATGTGCACAACGCAGATCAATTTCTTGTGGTGAATTGCCCATAAAATAAATTTGCAGGAATTTGTTGTCGCTATCTGACACTGGTAACAGTGAACCTGCTCTGTGATATATTTGCCCTTGTATCTGTAAATAAAATAAAATATTATGGTGTGGTATAAATTAATGGATTGTCAGTGATCAAACTTAAATAATATTTGATCTTAAAAAGTATATATTTAGTTTGAACTAATATCTATCAAATATAAAATATAATAAAAGTGTCACTGAAACTGAATCACCATATAATATGATGACTAAGTGATATATAAGTGATTAAGAAATTGAAGATTAGTGACACATCTTAACTTTTGTGACAGAAAATTTTGTTCGCTAAAATAATTATGAGTAACTGCTATAATACATACCTTGAAAGTTGGCATAAAATTTTCCCGAACTACATTTGTTGCCCCAAATGAAGTCATTTGAAAGCAATTGTTATATTGTTGGATATGTGTCAAAAAGTGTATAGAATCTGTTCCTATTCCTGAAACCAATGAGTACAATGGTTCTGGTGGTGGGTCCAATGGTATCAATTTCACTTTACCATTTGCGCAACACAATCCATTGGCTTCGTTTTTGTATTTTAATGCCTTACAGTGTGAGCAAACCGAGTTCATAGAACCAATAACAACACATTGGTAGTTACTGTAGTCAATTGACACATCGTAACTGAAAGCAGCTCGATTCAAACTTGCGCGATTATTAGTTGAATGTCGCGCTCGCGCTTCACGCGTTTGTGATATCCGAATTCTTTCACGTTCATTTCCGTCGTCACGTTCTTGTGCCGTACGATTAGATCGGTAATTAGCTTGGTTTGTAGCATTTCTGATTCTTCTACCTAAATTGCTTCGTCTTATAGGAGGCATATGAAATATAAATTAGTTTTTCACTAATCACGAACTAAACAAACACTAACTAAGTAAACACTCTGCACAAAACACGAATTTGTTTCGTGTATCAGTTGACAAAAGCAAACTCAGTAGATTAGGTCACAGACAACTTTTTTTTTTTTTTAAATTTTATATGACTTGAAGTCAAATCCTTTTAAGCCGTACGAATTGTAACGCGATTTTTGTTTGACTGATGTAATGACGTGGAAACTGATGCATTTTATCTCGCGTGCCGAAACTAATACAAAAGAAACGCGAGTTTCGGAACGCGACATTAAACTTCTCCAACTATGTATTCTGTGCTCCAACGCACACACGCACATTGTTTTGATAGATATGATCTTTGACGTTAGGAACACACCTACATTGCTTAGACAACAGTGAGTGCTTGTAATTTAATATGAACTTTATACCATAGCAATAAAGCTCAAATTGACTACGTTTTAGTTACAAATCATTTGTATAGGAAAAAGAAAAGGGCTATTTTTAGGGTTTTTTCAGCAATATTTCTAATTTTTCTCGCCGTAAAAACCATCCTTGAACTTCAACGAACATTTTAAAAAACGATTTGGCCAAATTGGTCGAGGCGTTGTTGAGTTATGCGCTTACCAACACATTTTGCGATTCATTTTAATATGAACTTTATACCATAGCAATAAAGCTCAAATTGACTACGTTTTAGTTACAAAAAGAAAAGGGCTATTTTTAGGGTTTTTCCAGCAATAATTCTAATTTTTCTCGCCGTAAAAACCATCCTTGAACTTCAACGAACATTTTAAAAAAAGATTTGGCCAAATTGGTCGAGGCGTTGTTGAGTTATGCGCTTACCAACACATTTTGCGATTCATTTTTATATATTAGATAAACTCACATGGGAAGTATTTAATTTAATTTTTTTAAATAGAATCTACACCGGTTGAAAATGTTACAATTTGTACGTGCATTAATTCAAGATCTAATAAAATCGGTAATCTGTTATATAGAAGGCTGTGGATTACTGTGTTATAAAGGTCATGCCCAGAAGAGGATGGGCACCAGGTTGAGGAAGCTGAAACAAAGTTTGAGAGACAAGAAAATTTCTGACGGTAAACTACAGCAGTATTATCGGATGGCCGTTAGAAATAACACTGAGGATTTGTTGAATATGAAGCAGGCAGTATGGGATGCCTTCGTCCACAGACTGTCAACTGATGAAAAACCAGTCCACAACCTTTGCCCTTCTGGACATGATTCATGGTGCAATTACCGCAATCCCAGTACTCAAACAGCTCATGCAGCCATAAATATTCCATCCCAGCAGAAGTCATGGATATCATAAAATCTATTTACAGAAAGACCTGGCAAATCCTGATTTACTGAACAAGTCTCTGCAAGTGTCTAACTCAAAATCCCAGTGACTCGTTTAATAATCTTATATGTAGGCCTACTCGCTTATCAAAAATGTTTTTGTTGGAAAGAACACATTAAAGTGGGGGGGGGGGTCAGTGATGCTGTTATTATTGCTTTTAATGATGACATCATTGGTAGGGTGAAAGTGCTACAGCATAAGGGAATTAATTCTGGAGGAAACTGCATCAGAGGACTTGGACGGATGGTAAATGTTCGCATTGATAAAGCAGAGTATGCAGCACAGTTGGCCACTAAGGAGAGCAGAAACAAGAAAAGAAGAAAAACTTGGAAAAAGATCAAGAGAATGATTTACAGTATGGTGCAGAATGCTTCTGAGTGGCTAAAAATAAAAAAAATTAAGCATATGTTAAGTGAGCTACAGTCTTCTGAAATTTTAGAAGCCGTTCCTGAAAATTTACATATTCTGTTGCATTTTTCCGTAGATCTCAGAAACCACTTCGAGTAGAGTATCCAATTTTTCAAGGAGTAATAACATACATGTCCTGAGTCTACTGAACTAAAAGAAGAACTCAACATTATGTATAATTAAAATGATTTACGATAACGTACAAAAAAGTACACAAAATTTTAAACGTGTAATTAAAAAATTGTATTTACGAAACCATTTGCTGAAATGCAATTATTGTAGTTCAGACTACTCAGCCCATACAGTTTCATGTCCTGTAAAGGTTTAATGTCAATGGCTACAGTGGTTCCTGAAATACAGGGAAGTCAAGTCACTAAATTTAACATTGTCGTGATAGGGCGTTCCAATTCCCCTTAAACTTCAGCCACTTCATCACTATTAAATTGTGATCTGAGTCATTTTCTGACCCTGAGTACGCCTTACAGTCTAATATCTCATTTCAGAATCTCTTATTTGACGGTGATGTAATCTGACTGAAATCTTCCCATACCTCCATGCCATTTCCAGGTATACCTCCTCCTGTTGTTTGTTTCCGTTAAGGTAGTGTGATGTGAATTAATTTCTGCTAAATCCTTTATCATTCCTGTCATACACCACCTGACATAAAAAAAGAAAAAAATAGCCACTCAGGACACAAAGCGGGATACACAGATGAATTCGGAGTTGCGAGTAATGACTACCATCAGCTGTAGAATGGAATGACGACAACCAAAATTTGTGCTAGACCGGGATTTGAACCCGGATTTCCCGCTTATCGTGAGCAGTCCCCTTACCATTTATTTTCTTTTTTATTGCATTTTGTTCGTAATTTTCGTTGTATTTGGTTCTAGTGGACGTAAGATGACAGCCATTGAAGTTCGTTGTTGATCGCTTCACTCAGTTTTTTTATTGCGTGGACAGCAGCTCCCTTTTTCTTCCTTTTCATTTTATTCTCTATTACGTTTGGTCTGGGCGGATATTACAAGACATCCGTTCTAGTTGATCGTTGATTCCTTGACTCAGTTTTTTTATTACAGAGAGCATGCAGCCCTCTGACCGATCACACTGAGCTACCGTGCCGGCATTCTCTGAGCGAACACGCTGACCTACCGTGCCGGCACACGGCCAGACGCAAAATTGCATAGGTTAGTCGTGAGTCGTGCACGGATAGCCAATGGTAAGGCGACCGCTCGCGATAAGCGGGAAATCCGGGTTCGAGGCCCGGTCCGGCACAAATTTTCACTGTCGTCATTCCATTCTACAGCTCGTGCCATTGGCGGGCATGAAAATAATTTGAGCTCCAATTCTCTGTGACAGGAAGAGCTGACACCACACTGCATTAGTGCTGTTCATGTTTTGTGTTGTTATCGGCCTTGGTAGATACATAATGGGCATGAACAGCTTCAGAAATTGCGTGATCGCTGTGAAGGACACGGAGATGCCACGTACTCGTGTGAGACAGCGTTACCGGCAGCTGACACAGTTTGATTAGGGTTTCATTGTGGGTCTCCATTTAGCCACCTGGTCGAATAGCACAGTATCCAGATTTGTGGAGCTTTCTGATGTGTTAGAGGGCCGACGATGGACAGTATGGGAACATGGGGACACTCACATGCGTCGTCGAGGTTGCAGGCGACCACGTCTGACCACCACAACGGAAGCTCTCCGTTTTGTGCACCGAGCACGTCGTAACACCTTCACATCTGTGCCTGCGTCAGAGAACAAGTAATGGACGTGTCTCCCCCAGATTAACCAACCAACCAACGAATCAACCAACCACCTGTCACCAACACTATGTGTCACATGGCGCCATTAGTCGGAGATCAGCAGCAGCCAGAGTAGGGAATTACCGTTCCATTCGTTAATTGCCAATAACGCCACAACACCAACAGCGGTGTCTGAAATGGTTCTGTAACCAGGAATTACGGACGGCTGGTTAATGGCTTCGCAGTATGTTCAGCGACGTTCACGTTCCGCACTACCCCAGATGACCACCGTCGGCGAGTGTGGCGTCGACCTGGGGAGGGGTCCAACCTTCCAGTGTCTTGGTTACGCATAGCGGCGTTACTTACAGCGTCATGGTGTGGGTACCCATCGGTTATGACCTCATGTCAAGGCTGGTACTCATTTAGGGATGTCTGATGGCACAATGGTGCGTTACCATTATCCTGCTTCCTCGTGTCTTACCTCTCATACGACAGTACCGTGGTGTCATTATTAAACAAGATAATGCTCGCTCACACATAGCACGTGTGTCAGTCAACTTCCTGTGTGATGTTGAGATACTCCCTTGACCAGCAAGATTCCCAGATATGTCATCAACAGAGAGTTTGTGGGCCCAACATGGACATCAACTGCATTCTAGTATGATGATATCAAGGGCCAGTGACAACAGTTAAAGGCTGGCTTACCTCAGGAGAGGCTACAACGCGCATCCATACCAGAGAGTAAAACGTCATACAGATAAGTGTGCTGACACTGCCATGCTCTGTACAAATTTAACTCGATTTTGTAATCAATTCTTGAAGCTTCAGTTAGCTGCCAGCTCCCCTCCTGGGTGCTTCTCATTTTTTCAGGCGGTGTTCTAAGTAGGCTGTTTAGGTTTTTACGTTGGTAACGCCATGTAGCGCTCTGTATGAAAATCACTGACTGTGCTGTGAGCAGTCTGAGGCTCTATATGAAATGTCCCCTTAGAAAAATTAATGAATTACTGTGCTGATAAACCTCCTACATTATTTGATTTTCAAACAGCTGAGCAGAACCCCACGTACTCAGACATTTCGCTGTTTACCTATTCTGATCAACAATAAACTGACACACAATATTTTTAGCGCAACGCAATCTGACTTTCAAAAATCCCTACAAAAGAATGGCCCTGACTAACAGTAACCTATACCTTGCATGAATCACTTACCTCCTTACCTCACAAAAATCTTCGTTACTCGAACTACTGCAATACAGAGAGCGCCACTACTGCCAGCTAAATAAAAGATTCTAACTACTGAAGGCACTAACTACTGATAGACATAGTCAGCAAATGAAAGATTTTGATAGAGAACAAACAATGTATTTACCTTAATAATATTCAAAAGTCATAATATATGTATCAGTTCATGATATCCAGTATTACAAATTTACTCTATCTGATGGACAAACGTCAAGATCGTCCACTTTCAAAATTCTGCCATTTCTCTCCCCACATCCACCACTGCTGGCGGCTCACCTCCAACTGTGCAACGCTACGCTACTGTGCAAATCCAGCTGCCCAACACTACAATGGCGAATATTCCAACAATGCCAACCAGCCACAGAGTGCACACTGCACAGCCAGTGATTTTCATACAGAGCGCTACGTGGCGTGACCAACATAAAAACCTAAACAGCCTACTTACAGTGTGTATGTGATTTCAAATATTTTCAATTCTCTTTGATTCAGGTTAATACGTAATTACGGTCAAAGACAAACAAAGATAACATGTTTCACTAGCAGCTTGATGCATGATTATTTAATATCAGTGGAAAGAAGGAAGACTACATTTTAAGGTCCCGTCGACGACAGTATCCTTATAAACTATACACAAACTCCAATGTGTCCTTCCCCGTTCACATTATTCGTTTTAGAGTTTCCCAAAACCGCTCCAGGGAAATGCGGGTATCGTTCCTTTGAAAGGACTCAGCCACTTCCTTCCCTACCCTTGAACTCTCCGAGCGTCTGCTCCGTCTCTAATGACGGATGTTAAACTCTAATCTTCCCTCTTTTTCGATTCAGGTAAGGCACAGAAAACGTAAATCCTGATGGTCGGACTGATGTTTGAGCTCTGACTTTTTCGAATGTACCAGCTCGGTCACATAAATGGATATTCTATAACTCTCTTTCTTTAAATCAGCTTTCTGAGTCATTTGATACGATTAGCCACGACTTTATATATTGCTTCATACTGCATAGTATTAATCATAAAATCCCTCCCTCCTAGTTCAGGGTGCATCCTGTGATCTTCAGTTCACATATATGGGTAAGGCATAAGATTGGACACATCGTAGCGGTATTGATAACTGTACCCTTAGAACCCTCGTGCCTGTTGATATGTTACTCTGAACTCTCTGTGTAATCCAGTTACGCCGTAGTTAGTCTACGTTGTGTCGTATTCTTTCTGTTCACTAGGTAAACACGGTAAGTGCCAAAACCTGATTTTCCAGAAATTTTGCTCAGCGGAAGACGAACACGTGTCTCGGCTTGTCCGTAGATACTGGACCATTTCTCAGAAAACCATGATCAGAGTCTTCGACGTTCCTTCTAGCGCTCGATAACCTAAGCTGAAATGATGGTACAGAGACTAGCGTCACTGCCTGTCACATTTGAGCCCTGTTTTCGAAAGCAGATCATTATTTTTATTTTTTTTTATATTTTCATTAATCTACCCACGTCCTTAGAAGGCTACCACGCGAATATTCCTTATCAAGTTAGGGGATACAAGGGCGTTACATTAATCTTAAAAATACAACTTGGTTTCACAGTAAGTGTCACACATTTATTCTATAATACACGAGTGTGTGTGTCTGTGTGTGTGTGTGTGTGTGTGTGACATTTTCAGGAGTGAGAACTTATTTAAATCCTCATATTCTTCTATTTCATTCTTATATTAATTTATATATTTTATTCTTCAGGAAGATTTGCTGCATTGCCTTAGACGATACCGACCGTAGAAACATTCGAAACGTAGAAATTCTGTACACCACGAGTGAAGGCAGGTTTGCTACAGCGACAGTTTTTCATGTGAATTTCATGAAACTCACTCGCGAAAGAAATGTCGTTAACATTGCTGAAGATTTCGCGCGTTGGCAATAATTTCGTGGTAAAGCACCCAAAACGGATCACTTTCCAGAAAACTGGCACTTTCAGTTGATTATGAATCAAGATACACTATAGAAATTTCTTCGAAAACGATTTCAAACAATTTTCTCATTTTTTTCTTTCCTTTTTTAGTTGATTCAACAGACATAGAACTAGTAGACGGAGAAGGAAACGTTACTTTAATATACACTGGAAAAAATCTGGTAATCGCTTGTAAATTATAGATTGCAGCGGTCATTTAGATTTCAGCTAGAAGCTAGCAATTCTCAATGCACTATTGTTTTCGCTCAAACCATATAAGTCCCTGTTGATCGGGCTTCACCCACAGTTGATCGAGTTATATTCAATGAACTGTGGGTGAAGCCCGATCACCAGGGACTTACAGGCTTTGAGAGAAAATAATAGTGCATTGAGAATGGCTAGCTTCTAGCCGAAATCTAGATCTGCATAATAGAATTTAAAAAGGACGACTGATTGCTGCAATCTATAATTTACAAGTTAATATAACAGTCGCTGAGTGCAAATCGCTTTCGGAATGGAAGGTAACCTGACCTAGTAATCGTCTACGGAAATTGGTAATAAATGAAAAACAAAAATAAAAATAGTAATTGGGTTTCGAACACTGGGGCTCAAGACTGCGAAGCTGCGATGCCAGTCACTGTGCCACAGCTTCGGTGGAACTATTTACTCGTGAAAAAGCCTCATAAAATTCTTTTAAGACTTTGACAGTCTCTTTGTAAGAAACGGTCAAGTATCTACGGATAAGTTGAGACACGTGTTCGCTAATTTTGATCGTTCTTCCACTGAGCGAAGTTTCTGGACAATCGGGCTATGGCACCTGCCGTGTCCTCCTCGTTAGAGAAAAATTGCGTGGAACAACTGCCTTTAAACTTTTTCGTCAATCGTCTCTCCAAGATTTCATGGACGGTGGTTGACTACAGAAAGACTGAGACACACGATGGCAGCGGCGCCTCGCGATAGTGTAATGTGCGCCCTAATTAGGCACAAGCCTCGGCGGAGGTGGAGGGGGGCGGGGCCACGACTTGTTTATGAGGTCGGAAGTGGAGTGGCTCTCATAGCGGCTAATTAGCCAGAAGGACTCTGGCACGGCAGAGAGGAATAGGCAGCGCCGCCAGCTCCGGAAGAACAAAAGAAGAAGAAGACTCGTTTGTGGAGTCTTTAGGCTAGCGACTGCCAGATGCGGTAAGTGCGGTCTGCCAAATGCTCTGTTTTCCGATCGTCATCCAGGAGGCGGGAACCGCATGTCGGACAAATTAGGCAACACCTAAAATCGGTCCAACCACTACATACTCTCTCGCCTAAAGACAAACAGTAGCGTAAGCTAGGTCTGATACCTGTTTGATGGGGCTTTTGAGAAGGAAGAGAGCACAACTAACGACTACGCATTAGAAACGCACTATATTCCACGTCTGTCTAAATGGAAGCTCAGTAGGTCAGAAATTACTATGACTGACAATATTATGTGACGTGGCTAAATACTTTGACAGTGTGACCCACCATATCTGCAAAACTTACAATATAGAATAGTAGACACAACTGACTCGTAGGATCTACCCTTCTCTGAATAACAGAGAGAAAGTTGTATCAGTTCCTGGTCAGCCACGTACCAATAGCCTCTCTGAATTCGAAGTAGTCATACATAATGTACCACAAGGTTCGATTTTGGTTCCTACAGGGTGTTTCAAAAATGACCGGTATATTTGAAACGGCAATAAAAACTAAACGAGCAGCGATAGAAATACACCGTTTGTTGCAATATGCTTGGGACAACAGTACAATTTCAGGCAGACAAACTTTCGAAATTACAGTAGTTACAATTTTCAACAACAGATGGCGCTGCGGTCTGGGAAACTCTATAGTACGATATTTTACACATATCCACCATGCGTAGCAATAATATGGCGTAGTCTCTGAATGAAATTACCCGAAACCTTTGACAACGTGTCTGGCGGAATGGCTTCACATGCAGATGAGATGTACTGCTTCAGCTGTTCAATTGTTTCTGGATTCTGGCGGTACACCTGGTCTTTCACGTGTCCCCACAGAAAGAAGTCACAGGGGTTCATGTCTGGCGAATAGGGAGGCCAATCCACGCCGCCTCCTGTATGTTTCGGATAGCCCAAAGCAATCACACGATCATCGAAATATTCATTCAGGAAATTAAAGACGTCGGCCGTGCGATGTGGCCGGGCACCATTTGCATAAACCACGAGGTGTTCGCAGTGTCGTCTAAGGCAGTTTGTACCGCCACAAATTCACGAAGAATGTCCAGATAGCGTGATGCAGTAGTCGTTTCGGATCTGAAAAATGGGCCAATGATTCCTTTGGAAGAAATGGCGACCCAGACCAGTACTTTTTGAGGATGCAGGGAGGATGGGACTGCAACATGGGGCTTTTCGGTTCCCCATATGCGCCAGTTCTGTCTATTGACGAAGCCGTCCAGGTAAAAATAAGCTTCGTCAGTAAACCAAATGCTGCCCACATGCATATCGCCGTCATCAATCCTGTGCACTATATCGTTAGCGATTGTCTCTCGTGCAGCAATGGTACCGGCGCTGAGGGGTTGCCGCGTTTGAATTTTGTATGGATAGAGGTGTAAACTCTGGCGCATGAGACGATACGTGGACGTTGGCGTCATTTGGACCGCAGCTGCAACACGGCGAACGGAAACCCGAGGCCGCTGTTGGATCACCTGCTGCACTAGCTGCGCGTTGCCCTCTGTGGTTGCCGTACGCGGTCGCCCTACCTTTCCAGCACTTTCATCCGTCACGTTCCCAGTCCGTTGAAATTTGTCAAACAGATCCTTTATTGTATCGCTTTCCGGTCCTTTGGTTACATTAAACCGTTGAAAACTTCGTCTTGTTGCAACAACACTGTGTTCTAGGCGGTGGAATTCCAACACCAGAAAAATCCTTTGTTCTAAGGAATAAACCATGTTGTCCACAGCACACTTGCACGTTGTGAACAGCACACGCTTACAGCAGAAAGACGACGTACAGAATGGCGCACCCACAGACTGCGTTGTCTTCTATATCTTTCACATCACTTGCAGCGCCATCTGTTGTTGAAAATTGTAACTACTGTAATTTCGAAAGTTTGTCCGCCTGAAAATGTACTGTTGTCCCAAGCATATTGCAACAAACGGTGTATTTCTATCGCTGCTCGTTTAGGTTTTATTGCCGTTTCAAATATACCGGTCATTTTTGAAACACCCTGTATGTTGTTTCTTACATAAATAAGTGATCTTCCAGTTGCAGTTTCAGAGGATATAAATTTTATCTATTTTGTATAGGAATAAATATAGTACTAGTCCCCTTAATGCAAAGTCGTAGAATGAAATATTCAGAAACATCAACAAACGCTTCAAGGCAAATGGATTGTCGCTGAATTTTAATAAAAACTAAGCACTTATAGTTCAGTATTTTTATAAACTCTTAAAACTATAAAAGTAGGTTTCTCAAGCAATGAAAAACAACAAAGGGATATGTTACGTTTTCCGGACTACAGATATATCGTAGCCTTAATTGGAAAACTTCTTAGGTTAGCTAAATTTGCTGTGCTTATGATAACTGCTGTGGATGATTCTAAAATTGAAGAAACTGCTTTATTCTGGATATTTCCGGTCACTAATAAGTTATGACATACCTTTTGCAGAGCCGGCCGCTGTAGCCGAGCGGTTCTAGGCGCTTCAGTCCGGAACTGCGCTGCTGCTACGGTCGCAGGTTCGAATCTTGCCTCGTGCGTGGATGTGTGTGATGTCCTTAGGTTAGTTAGGTTTAAATAGTTCTAAGTTCTAGGGGACTGATAACCTCAGATGTTAAGTCCCATAGTGCTTAGAGCCATTTTAAACCTTCTGCGGAAATGCAACGTACAGGCGCAGTGTTTCCAGAATAAAGACCCGTGTCATGACAATTATATCTGGTGTTAATTCTAGAACACTCTATAGGGACCTTCGAAAGAAACAGGTTCTTTCGCCAACAACTTCAGTATTTTTCTCCCTCATAAAATACTGAATAGCATGAACATAACATTAGCACAATAAAAAAGTTTATAGAGACATCATACGGTTAACATAGGTACAGAAAGGAGTCAGAAAAATAGGTACTCACGTATTCGGCAACCTACCAGAACATATTATGCCATGTACACAATACGGTGTAGTTTAAACAATGTGGTGAAGTTTATGAGTGAATGTAAGATCTATCTTTTGGGAATCTCCTTCCACTCCACGGAAGAGTATCTACAGAGAAATTCAGAGTGTCTTCAGATAAGCTCTTAAACCTATTGCTTTAGGTAAGTTTATGATTATAATTAGCACTTTGATACTATAATGTAAAGTTATTTCGCTGTACTGCAGTTAATCTAATGTACATCTTTGACTTCGTTCTACATCCCAGAGACCACTCTCCGCGGGATGGAATGGAATACGGCTAATGCACTGTAATCAGGTCTCACTGTATGTTGTTCTCTTCCGAAATTTTCCATTTACAGCACAGTTCTTCCACATAGCTTACGGGACCAACCCTCTTCGAAGAAAGTATGTTGCCGACAAATGGCTTAGCCACAGCCTTGGGGATTGTTTCCAGAATGAATTTTCACTCTGGTGTGGAGCGTGAGCTGATCTGAAACTTCTTCGCAGATGAAAACTGGTTCGAGCCCCGGTCCGCCTTACAGGTTTAACCTGCCTGGAATTTAAAAACCAGCACAGACTCGGCTGCACAGTAAAAAAAAATTATTCTGGAAACAGGTACGTTGCCCAGATGTGGCTTGAAGGACATTGCGAGCTACCTGTGATATCACAGTCCGCGGGTTCCATCCCACATGTCGTACACACATAGTTCTTGCTGGCTCAAAATTATTGCTGCCTACATCAAGCGAGCCATTTTACAATTATGGATCTTGGCTTACCAATTTGCAAGCCATTCAATATACCATTAATCAGGCGGGATCGGAAGCAGCGTTTTGTGCACGTTCACTGCAGACTCGCTCCGACCGGATTCCTACTTTGTGGGTCTGCTCTTCCCTGTCGTCATGTTCTATTAGCTCATCCAATCAATAAAGCTTCCCCCAAGATTCGTTCTCCACTACCAGATTATACTTGAAGTGACACATTTCATATTCGTCTTTATTAAAATTACTCCCTGAGTGTAACCAATAACCATCTATGACATATACAGGTTGGTCCATTGGTCGTGACCGGGCCAACTATCTCACGAAATAAGCGTCAAACGAAAAAGCTGCAAAGAACGAAACTTGTCTAGCTTGAAGGGGGAAACCAGATGGCGCTATGGTTGGCCCGCTAGTTGGCGCTGCCGTAGGTCAAACGGATATCAACTGCGTTTCTTTCATAAATGGAAACCCCCATTTTTTATTACATATTCGTGTAGTACGTAAAGAAATATGAATGTTTTAGCTGGACCACTTTTTTCGTTTTGTGATGGATGGCGCTGTAATAGTCACAAACATATGGCTCACAATTTTAGGAGAACACTTGGTAACAAGCTTTTTTTTAAAATTAAACTACAGTACGTAGGTACGTTTGAACACTTTACTTCGGTTCTTCCAATGTGATACATGTACCTTTGTGAACTTATCATTTCTGAGAACACATACCGCTACAGCGTGAATACTTGTAAATACCACATTAATGCAATAAATGCTCAAAATGATGTCCGTCAACCTCAATGCATTTGGCAATACGTGTAACGACATTCCTCTCAACAGCGAGTAGTTCGCCTTCTGGAATGTTCGCACATGCATTGACCATGCGCTGACGCATGTTGTCAGGCGTTGCCTTTGGATCACGATAGCAAATATCCTTCAACTTTGCCCACAGAAAGAAATCCGGGGACGTCAGATCCAGTGAACGCGCGGGCCATGGTATGGTGCTTCGACGACCAATACACGTGTCATGAAATATGCTATTCAATACCGCTTCAACCGCAAGCGAGCTATGTGCCGGATATCCATTATGTTGGAAGTACATCGCCATTCTGACATGCAGTGAAACATCTTGTAGTAACATCGGTAGAACATTGCGTATGAAATAAGCATACATTGCACCATTTAGAGTGCCATCGATAAAACAGGGGCCTCCTTCCTCCCATAATGCCGCACCATACATTAACCCGTCAAGGTCGCTGATGTTCCACTTGTCGCAGCCATCGTGGATTTTCCGTTGCCTAATAGTGCGTATTATGCCGGTTTACGTTACCGCTGTTCGTGAATGACACTTCGTCGCTAAATAGATCGCATGCAAAAAAATCTGTCATCGTCCCGTAATTTCTCTTGTGCCCAGTGGCAGAATTGTACACGACGTTCAAAGTCGTCGCCATGCAATTCCTGGTGCATAGAAACATGGTACGGGTGCAATCGATGTCGATGTAGCATTCTCAGCACCGACGTTTTTGTGATTTCCGATTCTCGCGCCATTTGTCTGCTACTGATGTGCGGATTAGCCGCGACATCAGCTAAAACACCTACTTAGGCATCATCATTTGTTGCAGGTCGTGGCTGACGTTTCACATGTGGCTGAACACTTCCTGTTTCCTTAAATAACGTAACGATCCGGCGAACAGGCCGGACACTTGGATGATCTCGTCCAGGATACCGAGCAGCATACATTGCACACGCCCGTTAGGGATTCCGATCACAATAGCCATACATCAACACGATATCCACCTTTTCCGCAATTGGTAAACGGTCCATTTTAACACGGGTAATGTATCACGAAGCAAATACCGTCCGCACTGGCGGAATGTTACGTGATACCACGTACCTGTTATCAACTGTTCGTCTAAAATTGTGAGCCATTGTTTGCGACTATTACAGCGCCATCTATCATAAAGCGAAAAAAGTAGTCCAACTAAAACATTCATATTTCTTTGCGTACTACACGAATATGTAATAAAAAATGGGGGGTCCTATTTAAAAAAACGCAGTTGATATATGTTTCACTTATGGTAGCGCCATCTAGCGGGCCAACCATAGCGCCATCTGGTTTCCCCTTTCAAGCTAGACGAGTTTCGTTGTTTGTAGTTTTTTCGTTTGATGACTATTTCTTGAGATATTTGGCCCGGTCACTATCAATGAACCACCCTGTATACATCACAAACAAAATAACAATTACTTAAAAACTTTGGACAGTGCACATGTGCCCTTACTACAATCATAAACAGACACAACCAAGCACATTTTCACTATCGAAATAGAAAATTACAGTATTAAGCGAAACATAAAATCGTAGGTTGTGCGTGTATGTTATATTGTATAATAGGTTAACCGGCATAAGTAAATTGCTGAACATAACGTAACATATTAAGGGCTTATTTCAATAGTAGTACAAGTCCATTTTTGTTCATTGTTAGATACAGAGTCCTAAAGTTAAATGAGCGCTGAAAAATCTGCAGTTGAGATACCAAAAATATTCAAGCATATGGCTTCTTGCTAGAGATGAACCTTTCTTTCTGTTTGTTTGGATCATTAACTTCAGAAGCATTATAGGCAGAAAAGTGGAGGTAATGGACTTGTACCACTACTGAAATAAGCCCTTCATATGACAGTTAAGTGAAAGAATTTTTCTTTCTCTTTGAATTTTTTTATGTGGCGCCAGTCTGTTGGTTTGAAAATTCGCTGACAGGGGCACAACCGAACGTAGTAGTTGAAAATAGACGCGAACCAAGCTCAGGGAGCCCTTTGTGTGCCATACTTTGCCCGTTGCCAGTTGGTAGTAAGTGAGCAAAGACTTTTCCGTGGCAGCTTCACAAGACACCACACGTTTACAGCGGCATAGTGAAGTGATAAACTGAATTCGAGGAAGATTATTGTTTGTGCGACGCGAAAAGTTCGCGCCAACCGTGGGCGTCAGCACAGACGTGATACGGTGTGGGGGCGTGTCTTTAGAGCTAGAGCGGAACTGAACATATTACAATCAACAGTGTGGGCACAGACGACGGAAAATTATCTGCGCGAGCACATCAGCATAGCGTCTTTGTGCCGCTCTTCCACTGCTTTCAGTGATAACATACATGAGACGCATATTGGGCAACGCATGGTCGCTAAATATATTAAGGGGCTCCGGAACGCCCTATACTTGCAATGTTAAAATAACGCTTATAAATTACATCTTTGCTCACAAAGTATTTGAGGTAGGAAGTTGAACTTTTTACAGATTATTTATTGGAATATGGGCTACAACTTAACACAGGGATTTTACAAAATTTTAGTTCAGTTATTAAAGATGATTTTTTTTCAATTGTAATGAAAATTCACAAAATTTTTTTGCAATTTTTTATTTATATATTCAAAAATATACAGTTTTTTGGAAAAAGGCTGTGTTAAATTATGCAGAAGGTACTGTGTAACATTTACTGAAAGTTTGAAACAAATATGTTTGGAAGATCCTTAGAAAACATGTAATTAGTATGAGAAAATAAAAGTTTTGGGAATCGAGCGACAAAGATTGGATTAACTTTTTAGTGCATTCCAGGTCCATAGGATGGATTATCTTCATCCTCTGCAAACTCCTCCTCCAGCTTCCTCTTGTTCCTCCTCCTGTTTACTCTTGCTTGTATTTCTAGACTCTTTACAGCCCTGTCTGCAGCCCGAAGGCGTTCCTTGTCTAAAGCAAGCATCGCTCGTACCATGTTAGAACCTATCTTCATTCCCATATTTCTAAATACCTTGCACCTTACAATGTTGCCATCATTGAAAGTCGCAACAGCATCATACACACCAAAGTGAAGTGTTTCTGTTCCAACAAATACAGTCTTGGGGATTCTCGACCATATAACACTATTTACACTTTCATTGGGGTTTTGAGTTTTTCCGTGAATACACTTTTTCAACATTTCAGGTGCTGCTAAGTCTCTGAAAATAGGTTTTATACTTTATCTCACATCACTAAAATGTACCTGATGAACACGGACGTTAATAATAACACCATTTGACAGCAGTTTAACAGCGCCACAGTGGGTCACGCCCATGTAGAACACATTTCAAAAAAAAAATTTAAAAATAGTTGTAGTCTTCGGAATTGAATAAATTATATATCTATTAAAAGGTAATAGTCTGCAGATTCAGAAAACGCAAAAAAGTAAAAATCGAACTTTTCATGATTTTGAGCCTTTCCAGAGCTCCTTAATACATTTTTGTAGTGACTCGTAAGGTACAAGCATCATTGCCGGAAAAACAAGCCCGAGGTGGAAACAAGCAGTACTGAATGCAAGCTTGAGGCTGACGATCAGAAAAATGAGGATTACTGTGGTCTACAGTAAGTACTGTGAGTGGACGGAACCAGTTTCCCCATACAAGACAAAAAGCGAGTGCTGTCGAAATTTGAACTGTCGAACAGACATTAATATGGTGCGTGTCCATCCTTTGCTTTTATGACGGCTTGGCCTGTTCGGACTCACTTTAAATAGCATGTCTAAACGTCTGATGGAATGACAGTCCATTCTTCTTAAAGGCGAAACAGAGAAGGTAGTGATGTTCGGCGCTGGGGCCTGTAAAGAACTCAAGTTCTGAATCGTCCCAAAGGTGTTCCAATCGGTTCAGGTCTGGACTGTGGGGATATCAGTCCCTTTAAGCAATGTTTGTTGTCCACAAACCATTACCTCACAGTTGATGCTTTAAGACAGGTAACATTGTCACACTGATACAATCTTCGTCACCGAACTGTTATTCTACTATAAAAGGTATTCATGTTGCTGTGGTCTTCAGTCCAAAGACGGGTTTGATCTAGCTCTCCATGCTGTTCTATACTTGCAAGCCTCTTCATCACCAAGTAACTAATGCAATCTGCATCCCTCTGAATCTGCTTGCTTTATTCATCTCTTGGCCTGCCCCTACGATATTTAGTCCCCATGCTTTCCACCAGTACTACATTGGTGATCCCTTGATGCCTCAGAATGTGCCCTACTGTCCTACCAACCGATCGCTTCTTTTAGTCTGGTTGTACCAGAAATTTCTCTTCTCCCTAATTCTATTCGGTACGTTCTCATTAGTTATATGATCTACTCGCGTTAGCTTCAGCGTTCTTCTGTAGCTCCACATTTCAAAAGCTACTGTTCTGTTCTCCTCTGAACTGTTTATCGTTTATCCATAAATGCTACACTATCCACAGATACTTTAAGTAACGGCTTCCTGACACTTAAATATGTACTCGATGTTAACAAATTTCTCTTCTTCACCGGCACGCAAGTCGTCCAGTGTGGCGTCGACTGAAATAAGACTTGCACTCGGCGGCCGAACTTCCCGGACAGGGCAGCTCGGCCAACAATGCCACACGCTCATATCATTTCTCTTCTTCAGAAAAGCTTTTCTCGCCATAGCCATTCTACATTTTATATCCTCCCTACTTCGATCACCATCAATTATTTTGCTTCCCACACAGCAGAACTCATTTACTGCTTTAAGCGTCTCATTTCCTAATCTCATCCCCTCAGCATCAACTGATTTAATTCGACTACATCCCATTATCCTAGTTTTGCTTTTGTTGACGTTCATATTAAGAGGGTTGACTGAAAAGTAATGCCTCCTCCTTCATAACTCTTCAACAGTTGGCAGCATTGGTATGGGGCAGGTACTGGCTTGTTCCGTAGCCACTTCTCTACAGCTCCATTTGGTGGGAAGCCTTACCACTGAACGGTTGTGTTATTACAGTGTCAAGTATGGAACCTTGTGCAGACGGTCGGTCAATGCGATGTAAGCAACGGGCAGTCATTGAATTCTTGACAATAGAAGGTGTCACCACAAAAGGACGTTCATCAGAGAATGAAATCGGTTTAGGGCGATTGTGTTGATGTAAGTACTGTACGTCGCTGGGAGAGTAACTATAAAGATGTTGAGGCAGGAAATTCTGACAAAAAGTTGAACGTCCCGTGACAGCAACCACCGAGTCTCATCAGCAAAATGTTGACAGACTGATTCAGGATCATCGTATCACTCAGAGAGAAGCTGCTAGCATAATCGGTATTTCACAAGAACGTGTGGATCACACTATTGTTTTGTTTGGCTATCGGATGACCTGTGCACGATGGGTACCCCCAATGTTGACTCCTGAAATGAAAGCGCACAGACTTGAAATTTGCCAGGAACCCCTCTTACAACAGAATTACAATGTCATCGGCATTTCTTCTTCCTCAGCATTAATTCCTAATACAAACTTTTCTTTTGCTTCCTTTACTGCGTGCTCAATATACAGATTGAGTAACATCGGTGATACAGCAACCCTGTCTCACTCCCTTCTCAACCACTCCTTCTCTTTCGTGCCCCTCATATCCATCGGCACTTAGCGTTTTCTTAAGCGCAATAAGGTATCACACCTCAGTCGGGGGAAACACCCCTATACCGTAAACCCACCTACTCCGTACTTCACTTCTGGCGCTAGACACCCTTCCATCAGACTGCAACAGGATATAGGGTGATTCATCACATCACATCACTCGTTTCCAATCATACAGTGTCCAGTCGCCTCACTCTTTACCGCACCTTAAACGTCGCTTAGAATTGAATACAGGAATGTGTGGCTTATGAGGAGCTGCTCGAGAATTGTACCACATTCTTTTTAACATTGTGCTAGTTGCACTACTTCATCTACATCTACAAGGATACTCTGAAAACCGCATTTAAGTGCCTAACAGAGGGTTCATGGAACCACCTTCACAATTCTCTATTATTCCAATCTCGTATAGCGCGCGGAAAGAACGAACACCTTTATCTTTCCGCACAAGCTCTGATTTCCCTTATTTTGTCATGGTGATCGTTTCTCCCAATGTAGGTCGGTGTCAACAAAATATTTTCGTGTTCGGAGGAGAAAGTTGGTGATTGGAATTTCGTGAGAAGATTCCGTCGCAACGAAAAACGCCTTTCTTTCAATGATGGCCAGCCCAAATCCTGTATCTTTTCTGTGACACTCACTCCCATATTTCGCGATAATACAAAACGTGCTGCCCGTCTTTGAACTTTTCTATGTACTCCGTCAGTGCCATCTGGTAAGGATCCCACACCGCGCAGCAGTATTCTAAAAGAGGACAGACAAGCGTAGTGTAGGCAGTCTCCTTAGAAGATCTGTTACATTTTTTAAGTGTCCTGCCAATAAAACGCAGTCTTTGGTATGCCTTCCCCACAACGTTTTCTGTGTGTTCCTTCCAATTTAAGTTGTTCGTTGTTGTAATACCTAGGTATTTAGTTGAATTTACGGCTTTTAGATTAGACTGATTTATCGTGTAGCCGAAGTTTAACGGATTCCTTTCAGCACTCATGTGGATGACCTCACACTTTTCGTTATTTAAGGTCAACTGCCAATTTTCGCACCCATCAGATATCTTTTATAAATCGTTTTTCAATTTGTTTTGGTCTTATGATGACTTTATTAGTCAATAAAGGACAGCGTCATCTACAAACAACCTAAGACGACTGCTAAGATTGTCTCCCAAATCGTTTATAAAGATAAGGAAAAGCAAAGGTCCTGTAACACTACCTTGTGGAACGCCAGAAATCACATGTATTTTACTCGATGACTTTCCGGCAATTACTACGAACTGTGACCTCTCTGATAGGAAATCACAAATCCATTAATATAACTGAGACGATATTCCATAAGCACGCTATTTCACTACAAGCCGCTTGTGTGGTACAGTGTCAAAAGCCTTCCGGAAATCCAGAAATACGGAATCGATCTGAAATCCCTTATCAATAGCACTCAACACTTCATGTGAATAAAGGGCTAGTTGTGTTTCACAAGAACGATGTTTTCTAAACCCATGTTGACTGTATGTTAATAGACCGTTTTCCTCGAGGTAGTTCATAATGTTCGAACACAATATATGTTCCAAAATCCTGCTGCATATCTACGTTAACAATATGGGCCTGTAATTAAGTGGATTACTCATACTACATTTCTTGAATATTAGTGTGACCTGTGCAACTTTCCAGTCTTTGAGTATGGATTTTTCGTCGAGCGAACGGTTGTATATGATTGTTAAGTATGGAGCTAATGCATCAGCAAACTCCGAAAGGAGCGCTTTGGGACTGTAGAGTGTTCCCTTTCGGTGACTGTAAGCGATTTTTACTAGTACCGTTCGCAATGCTCCACCGTACCTGTTCGTCAGTAAATGAGGACTACCTGGTCTTGGGTTTGTTCCACAATTACATCGCCAGCAGTCGACTTGGACAGCTTTAAATGGTGGATCTGTTACTCAGGTGACATGTAATGACGAATCCAAGTTCGAGGTCACTGATCTTCGCGGCCGACCCATTCTGCTATTTCTGATTGTCTATTGACAATGCAATATTCTCGGCCCCCTTTTATGTTGACGGGTCCTCCTTTCGTGACATCTATCGGCCAGTTCCGCGTTACTCGGGGGTGTCTTTATGCTTCTCATTTGACAGTGCAGTTAGTCTTAAGAAATCACGCGAACCGCAATTAGTATTTAACGAGTCAGCGGAAATCACAGCAAAATATTTAGAAAATTTCCATGAACAGCCTCCGAAATTTTGTCTCTGGTGCGAGCCAGGCTTAAGATTATCACATAACATACATTTTTGTCTCCTCTAATGTAGAGTCTAGTGGTGAACGAACTCATTGAGGAACTAAATTCCAGACAAAGGAACTAAATTCCAGACAATGCTTCTGCCAAGGATACACAGATGACCTTGTCGTAGTAATAATTGGCAAATTCACTGACACAGTCAGGAATATGGCACAAGGAGGGTTGGACATTGTGCAGAAATGGTGCGCTAAACAGGATCTGAGAGTTAATCCTAAGAAAACTGTTGTGGTGCCATTTACGAAGAGACATTTTCTGCATGCAAGTTGGAATCCAAAGCTCTTCGATGAAACTCTACCTTTGAAGGGGACAGTGAAATATCTAGGCGTAACCTTGGATGAGAAGCTAACTTGGACCCCTCATATTAAGAGTATCTGCTCCAAGGCAAAAAGCACATTAGTGAGTACTAGGAGGGCTTGTGGCAAAAACTGGGGCCTAAGCCCCAGGGGTATACACTGGATATACACCTCAGTGGTTAGACCTAGGATTTCCTATGGGGCAGTAGTGTGGTGGAAGAAGGTAGAACAGCGGGTTGCTGCTAAAGAGCAGGTGCAGAGATTGGCCTGCTTAGCCATAACGGGCGGAATTAGCAGCATACAAACCGCTGGAATGGAAACCATGCTGTTTATGCCTCCACTTCACCTTTGCGTTAAGATGGAGGCAGCAGCTGAGGCATACAGACTTAAAACTGGCCAAAAATGGGTCTCATTCTGATATCCAGAATCACACACTAGCCTAGTGAGTGAGGTACATATAAGTATGGCTGGGGAAATGCCCGCTGACTATATAATAACTCCGAACTGCTTCGACAAGCCTTAAAACATAATAATTGGAAGTAGGGATCAGTGGGAGAAAACAGTTCGACCCCGTACGGGGGAGATCGTTTGGTTCACCGATGGTTCGAAAACAGATCAAGGCGTTGGGGCAGGGTTGTACGGGGTTCAGCCAAGACTGGAGAGCAACATCTCTCTCGGGAAACTGGCCTCTGTATTCCAAGCCGACATCACTGCAATCAGGGCATGTGTGGAGGAGAATATGAGTAGGTGCTGCATTGACCGTAGCATCTACATCTATTCAGACAGCCAGGCAGCCCTGAAATCATTGGCAGCTCCTGCAACGAGATCTAAGATTGTTGCAGATTGCCACAGGGGTCTGGTGGGGCTAGGGGGAAGCAATAGGGTGTACCTACTGTGGGTCCCTGGCCACTCAGGGATGTGTGGGAATGAACAAGCCGATAGAATTGCTAGGATGGGGGCAACAACTCCATTTATTGGATCGGAATCTGTCTTGACAATCACCAAGGCTATGATCAAATTAGAACTACGGATCTGGCTTAGGAAACAGCACGTACGATATTGGACCAAGGTCCATAAACAAAAACATGGTAAGGTAATGATGCCCAATCCATGTTTTAAAAGAAGCTTTGTAATCCTGGGATTGAACAGGAAAGAGAGCAAACTCATGACTGGACTGATGACCGGCCATGGGAACTTCAAAAAACACCTACACACAATTGGTATAATGGAAGAGGACCCTAAATGTAGGATCTGTGATGACGGTGAAGAAACTGCATCACACCTAATCTTTGAATGCATGGCATTGGAGAGTAAAAGATACAGAATCTTCGAGACAACTCGACCTGAAGAAATTGTGTGTAACAAAAAACTGATAGAGGGACTCCTTGCACTATTTAAGAGCACTGGTTGGCTTTACTAGATATACAGGGAGCGATACCGCATAATAAACCTAGTTTCGGTGCGGGCAGTGGCGCCTTAGACCTACGCTGTTTTAGCTCTCCTGTGGAAATTAATCAATCAATCAGTCACATAACATACATTTAATACAATAATTTTTGCAGATGACCATGTAATTTTAAAGCATAACGAGAATTCGCTACAAAACTCCAGCTATAAACATAACCACATTTCTAAAGAATATAATATGACATCCATTACAGAAACAAAAGTGATGGCTTTCTACATCTACATGGTTACTCTGCAAATCACACTTAAGTGCCTGGTAGAGGGTTCATCGAACCATTTTCATGCGACTTCTCTGCCATTCCACTCTCAAACAGCGCGTGGGAAAAAGGAACACCTAAATCTTTCCGTTCGAGCTCTGATTTCTCTTATTTTATTATGGTGATCATTCCTCCCTATGTAAGTGGGTGTCAACAAAATATTTGCGCATTCGGAAGAGAAAGTTGGTGATTGAAATTTCGTAAATAGATCTCGCCGCAAAGAAAACCGCCTTTGTTTCAGTGACTGCCACCCCAACTCGCGTATCATATCAGTGACACTCTCGCCCCTATTGCGCGATAAGACGAAACGGGCTGCCCTTCTTTGCACTTTTTCGATGTCCTCCGTCAACCCTACGTGATAAGGATCCCACACCGCCCAGCAATATTCCAGCAGAGGACGGATAAGTGTAATGTAGGCTCTCTCTTTAGTGGGTTTGTCGCATCTTCTAAGTGTTCTGCCAACAAAGCGAAGTCTTTGTTTCGCCTTCCCCACAATATTATCTATGAGATCCATCCAATTTAAGTAGCTCGTAATTGTAATTCCTAGGTATTTAGTCGAACTGAGAGCCCTTAGATTTGTGCGATTTATCGTATACCGTATATCGTATACCAGAGGTCCCATGCAAGCGCAGGATAATGCATCCCGCAGCAAAATACTGCTCCCACCAGCCTGCATCCGTGGCGTGTTGCACTTATGGAGACGACCATCGGCCGGCCTAGTGTAGCAATAATGTGATTTGCCCGGGTGAGCCGAAGAATGCCACATTTTCATTGATCGACGTTCGAATGCCGATTGTCCCGTTCCCACTGCAATCGTAATTGACGATGTCGTTAGGTCAACATGTGAACACGTAGAGGTGGTCTGCTGCGGAACTCCACGTTCAACATGTACGATGAACGATGTGCTCCGAAACACTTGTGCGCGCTCCAGCGTTTTGCTCTTTCGGCAGATAAGCTACAGATTACCATCCATCCCACTTTACAGAACAGACAAGCCTACGAACTCCACGTTCTGTGACGAGTCGTGGACGTCTAACAATTTTGCGCTTAGTGATAGTTTCACTGCCCTCCGACCTCTTTCTGTAGATGCTTATGACAGTAGCAGCACGTAAACATTCGACCAGCTTCGCCGTACCCGAGATGCTCGTTCACAGGCTTCGCGTAGTAGTAATCTGTCCTTTGACAAAGTCACTTGTCAGCGAATTTCCCCATTTGCAGCCAATATCTTCGCTTTGTGTGTGTGGGGGGGGGGGGGGGGGGGAGAGATCCCCCATCCCACTCTGCTGCACTTACATACTTTTCATAGCGTGTCACGTGCCCGAAATGTCATCAGGCGGCATCCAACTTAGCGATGGGCAGTGATCATAATGTTTTGGCTTATCAGTGTACAAAGAGCCGACCAGTGTGGCCGAGCGTTTCTAGGCGCTTCAGTCCGGAACCCCGCTGCTGCTACGGTCGCAGGTTCGAATCCTGCCTCCGGCATGCATGAGTGTGATGTTCTTAGGTTAGTTAGGTTTAAGTAGTTCAAAGTCTAGGGGACTGATGACCTCAGATGTTAAGTCCCATAGTGCTTAGACCCATTTGAACCATTTGAGTGTACAAAGAATGCCAGGTTCTAGACTACCAAAACGAGCCATAAATTTCAGATCTTTAGGTGCAAGGACCGAAGAAAGACAAAGAAATGAAGGAACAGGCTTATGGATTGGACCATGATGATAGAAAGCAGGAAGTCGGGTTCATCCCGTATATACATATCTATTGACCATCTCTAATGGCCGGCCGGAGTTGCCGAGCGGTTCTAAGCGCTACAGTCTGGAACCGCGAGACCGCTAAGGTCGCAGTTTCGAATCCTGCTTCGGGCATGGATGTATGTGCTGTCCTTAGGTTAGTTAGGTTTAAGTAGTTCTAAGTTCTAGGGGACTGATGACCTCAGAAGTTTAGTCCCATAGTGCTCAGAGCCATTTGAACCAGCCATCTCTAATGAACAGCATACAGTAAGCTCACTAACTGCTGCCGAAATGCACGAAGTCATCGATCACAATCAGTTATCACAGCTACATTTGGCTTCTCTCCAAAAGTGAGATTCGATTGAATTTATGCCGGAGACGGATGAGGCAGTCGTGCAGTTGAAACCCAACAAGTTAACGCGCATCAGTGGCACTCTTTACGGGCTTCCATTAGACAAATTAATAGCATGGCAATGGCGCTTATTAGATCCACAGACGGCGAGGGGGGGGGGGGGGGAGAGGGTGTTCGCGGGGCAGACGCCCTGGTGCCAGTGTATAAGTTTTAATTAGTTTCTACAGCCGTCAAACGGCACGGGGAGCCTGAGAATGCTCAGCCTCGAGACGCCGCACATCCGGCCGACCGTAATTAATTCAGCGTCCTCTGTAAACGCCGGCCCGCGGACGGAGAGGAGAAGCCCCTGGAAAAGGCGCGTGGGCGGCGACAACGTAACCACCGCCGCTCGGAACGCCCACGCACCGCCGGAGGCCGGAAAATTACAGTGGCGCCGCCCGGGGTGGGGACCCAGGCGGCTCGGTCGTGCCCACCTGCCTCTCCAGCACAGTGTGCGGCGCTTAAATCCGGTCAAACGAAAGTTTTTTTTTCTTTTCAACGAACTAATTAAAACAAAATACCAATGAAAATGAAAATCCTTTTAGATATGAGTAGTGCTATCTTTCAAGAGTAACATTACTCGACGTAATCCCCTTCAGCCCCAATTACCGCCTCGAATCTTGTCTTCAAGCGATCGCATGCAGTCTTTTAAACAGCGCCCTCCACATTGGCGAAAGCTGTTTTGTCAGCTTAGCGGTGCGTAGAGATGAGACATTATGGTGCCTCTATCTTGCCTCGAAATTAAGAGACTGCAGGGGTCGTCCGTATTGGGTCGTAAAAGGAAACGACACAGTTAGCTCTGCTTTCTCTCAACAAATGCTGTCTGTGATATGAGATCGCATTCAGTTAAGAAGACTAAGGTAAACAAGCTATCTACATTTGACAATGAATAAATCTGTCGTGCAAAAGTAATAGTTTGCGAAGTTAATCGATTCATTTTTATAGATTTTTTTGGTTTTTGAGACCAAGGGCCACTCCTTCCTCTGACCTCCGTGTTCCAAAATTCACACAGTTGAACACAATCATGAAATGGAGCCAGATTGGAAGTAGCTGTCATCCCAAGAAAAATTTCAAGAAATTTAAAATAAAAATTCCACCGTCCTGCTCAAAAAGGCAGGAAAAGGCTACATCGGATTCGGTGGGTAGTCAACTAGAAGACAGCAACGAATCGGAGCGTTTGCAACCATCCAAATGCACACTAAAACACAAAAAGAAGATTAAACATGAGCAAATAAATTATATAGCAACACACAACATAAACTCACTACTTCAGACCGGAAAACTCAAGGAGCTCACAGATGAACTAAATAAACAAAAAATTTTAATAACAAGGATCCAAGAAATGAGAAACACCACAGAGGACCCATTCGAATCACAAGGATACAGAATTTATAATGGGAAACCAGGACCGAGGGCAATGAAACAATGTCCCCAGTTTGGAACAGGGTTTTTAGTAAACATAAAAATAATAGATTCAGTAACGGATTTCCAAGCAGTATCACAAAGAATTGCGACTCTAAGCTTTAAAACAATGAATAAAACCTATACAATAATAAATGCTCATGCCCCAGCAAATGAAAAAAATTGTCTAACAAAAACAAAGGAAGAGGTAGATAAATTTTGGGACCTTCTAGAACAAACTGTGAACAGAGTAAATAAAAAGAATGTAAAAATCTTATTGGGAGATTTCAGTGCTCAGTTGGGAAAAGAAAGGAAATATAACGATATAATTGGAAAATGGAGTCCACATAAATTTACAAACAAAAACGGTCAAAGACCTGTAGAACTCTGCAGAGAACACAACCTTATATCTAAATCAACATACTTTAAGAGGAAGCCAAGTAAACTTAAAACATGGAAACATCGAGACTGGAGGAAGGGCGAGTGGCAGCTAGACCATGTCTGTATGGACAAAAATTTTCATAAGGAGATCCACAATGTTAAAGTACTGAGAGGAGTAGACACAGGCTCAGACCATTATATGGTTAAAATTAAAATCAAATTCACACCGTTAAAGAAGAGGACCGGAAAAACTAATAAAATAAAAAGGAGGTTTGACCCACATCAGCTAATTAAAAATAATAAGTACCAACAAATAACACAAACCATCAAATTAACAGATCTAGAACAACTAGTGCCTAATCTTAAAAAAGAAGCAGAGAATCTAGCTCCCTTGAACCCACGAAGGAAACATGCATGGTGGACATCAGAATGTGACAAATTCCATGAAGATAGACACCAAGCATGGTTAAAGTTTCAAACACATAAAACTGAAGAAAATGACATCAACCTAAAAAATGAAAGAAAAAAATTCACTCAAAATATTAGAAGAATCAAGAGAGGATTTCATAAAGATATTATAAAGTTTATAGAAGGTAATTATCATAAAACCAACTCCAGGAACTACTACAAAATCTTTGGGAAACAACTACAACAATATGAGGCACCAACACTAATACTGAAAGATGTAGATGGAAGAATGACACAGAGTAACAAGGAAAATGCAGAAATCATGGCAAAAGCATTTTACAAACTTCTGAATTGCGAGGAACCCAAAGAACCCTTACAAATAAACATAAATACCCCAATAAGAACCAAACCTAACAAACTAGACCTTCCAACTTTCCAAGAAGTAGAAGAAATTCTAAAGAACAAAAAAATTATAAGGCATGTGGAGAAGATCAGGTTTTTGTTGAAATGTGGAAATATGCAAGTGACACAGTCAAGACCTCCTTACACATGGCTCTAACAAAAATTTGGGTAACAGAACAATTTCCCGAACATTGGACCACAGCTATCATCCACCCACTACACAAAAAGGGAGATAAGAGCAACCCAGATAACTACAGAGGAATCTCTCTCCTAGATTGCACATATAAAATTCTATCCAAGATCCTGTATGAAAGAATCAAGGAGCAATTAGAACAGGAGTTAGGGGAATATCAGGGAGGTTTCAGACCATGGAGAAGCTGTGCAGAGCAGATAATTAGTTTAAAATTGATTATAGCATACTACAAGAAACGGAACAAACCTCTGGCAATAACATTTGTAGATTTTAAGAAGGCATATGACTGTCTCCACAGACCTTCAGTATTAAAAATTTTAAGAAATCTAGGACTCCATCCGAAACTAATTAAAATAATACAACTCACTCTAACCAACACCAAATCAAAAGTGAAGTTTAGAGGAGAAATTTCGGAACCATTCCTCATAAAAACAGGCTTAAGACAAGGTGACTGCCTATCACCATTACTTTTCAACTGTGCACTGGAATACATAATGAGAGAATGGTACAAGGACAATCCAAAGCGGATAAGAATTGGAAGTGCAAAAGATGATATTAGCTTAAACTGCTTGGGATTCGCTGATGATCTTGCTCTCCTAGCCAACACCGTTCAAGAAGCCAGGCAACAAATGAAATCACTACAAGAAATAGCAGAGAAAGTAGGCCTTAGAATATCATTTGAAAAAACGGAAATTATGCTAACTGATCCACCACTTGCAAACAAAATTACAATAGGAGAACAGGAAATCAAAATTGTTCATAAATTTAAATATTTAGGCGAAATAATAACATACAATCTAAATGAGAAGCCATCATGGCAAAATAGAATAAAAAAACTGAACTACGCAAATTACATTACCAAAACTACATACAACAAAAAAGCCTATCTATAGATGCAAAATTAAAACACTATAAAACAGTTACACAACCAGAAATAACGTATGCAGCTGAAACTATCTTCAAAACAGCTAATACAGCAGAAATTGACAGAATACTAAAAATAGAAAGAAGAATAATTAGGACATGTATAAATAAACAGTATAAAATAAATGGACACTGGAGAATAGCATCAAATGAAACTGTATATAAGAAAATAGAACCAGTCATGAGCACAATCAGGAATAAACACATCTCATTCTTTGGACATCTGATGAGAACTCCAGAAAACAGAATTAGTAAAAAAATAATACAAAAATTGTGGAATAGCAAGAGTGACATTAAATGGATCACACAAATTAAGGAAGATATAAAAGAACTTCAAATTACAGTAAATGACCTAAAAAACAAGACAGAGAAAATCAGAATACTGCAAGACCCGCAAACCAGACTACAAATGAAAATCAATAAAAGGAGTACAGGAAGAGTTGTCTCAGATGAAGAAAGAAAGAAAATATCTGAAAGAATGAAGAAATATTGGGCAGACAGAAGAGCAAAACACCTTTCATATAAGAATAGCCTCTAATAATTATATTACCTAAATATATTAGGTTATTGTTGAACCAAATTGTATCCATGTGTAACAACTTGTCTAGAACTTCGTATTTTTGACTACAGTGGTCCAATGAAGGCCATAAAATAAATAATAATAATAATAATAATAAAACTAAGGGTCAAATTATTGTACAGGTATTTTAGAAGAGTACAGATTAAATCCTGAATTCAATTTTACGGATTTTTCTTGAATTACTTGAGGCAGTTGCAACATGGCTCCGGCAAAATTGTCACATACTTGTCCATCTGAAACAGTACTCCGTGTCTTGGCATGGCAGTGATGCAGCCTTCATTTATTTTTCAGCCTAACGATAAGATATGAAATGCCTTTACAAAAAGGAAGAGTATCCAGGGAGCTCTGATGTAATTGTTGGAGCAACAGCTACATACTACCTGTGAGCCTGGTATGAAATGTTTTTGCTAGAACTCACCACGCAGTTTTGTTCAAATCATAACTGGACAAGGGAAGAAAAAAATTTTGTTTGTGTAACATTGGAAAGAAAGAAATAACGAAGAAATGCATGAAACCATTCTTTGTGTCAAGCATCTTCCCCAATGTGAGGTGGGTGAATTATTGGAAAAGAAATCACCTTTCCACCCCATACGGATCGTGGCTACGTCGTCGTAATGAGAAAGTTCCAAATATTACCGATCGTGTTACTGGTGATAAAAAGTTAAATTGTTCTGTACTAATTAGATTTACATATATTCTCTGTAAACCACTGTGAAGTTCATTACTGGTGGGACTCTCCATTTATAATGGTATGGACCCAACTCGGTGCCGTATTCAAGGCGACGGATGCAGTCATCCTAAGCAGCGTTTAGCCATACGACAACATCCCCAATAGCGACACAGTTCTCTAGTGAATAACCAGCCTTCATGAAGTTATGACGGCACTGAAGTATGTGGCAGTATTTGTCTTCCGCAGTAACAAGACAACTTTGACCGTATATATATATATATATATATATATATATATATATATATATATATATATATATATATATATATCGTCTCTGCCATGAGGTTCCCGACAACCTTCTGATACAGCCGTCATCGACGAAGACGGGCTGCAGACCAACGACCGCTACCTGATGGTCTAAATCTGCGGCCGTCATCAAAAGAATGCTAGGGACAGATACCGCCACACGCCACTGGTCCAGAGTTTAGCATCCAGATGTAACCTCCGTCCCCAGCCGGCCACCCGAACTGGGTTAAATGCGCATCGCCTGTCATCTGGTTACTGCAGACACGTTGTATAATGTTAGCAGTAAAGAACTTTGACGACTTTTGCTGCCTTCAATGTCTTCGCCTCCACCCACCTCCACCGCGGAACCACTCACCCCCCTTCCACTCTCCCCCACACCGTTACGCATTGTACCCCATTATAGGAACTTTTTCTGTTCCTTTCGCAGTGCTACGGATGCAGTACGTAGGGACCCGTAGTATATTACTGTCTTCCTCATTATTACGGGATCGTGAAATTATGTACATAGACTTTCGCGGGATAAATGGGATCTGTCTTCAAGAGTCTGCCAGTTCAGCGTCTTCAGAACCTGCATAGTTCTCTCTCATTGATGAAACAAACATGTGACCATACGTCCAACCATTCTTTGTATATATTCTATATCACCTATTGGACCTGTCTGATATGGGTCTCACACAATTTAGCAATATTCTAGAATTTGTTGGACTTTTTTTTTTCCTTTGTAGATTAGTTGTATTTTCCCATTATCCTACCAATAGACCGAGGTCTTCCACCTATTCCATTTCATATTCCCAACAATAGTTACACCCAGGTATTTCTATGAGTTGACTGACTCCATTTGTGATCGATTATGACATTTGCGGAGACTGAAATTCTCCTCTCTAGAAATCAACATGGGTTCCGAAAAAGACGATCTTGTGAAACCCAGCTCGCTCTGTTCATCCTCAAGACCCAGAAAGCGGTTCATATTTGTACCCACATGGACGCCATGTTCGTCGACTTCCGCAAGGCGTTCGAAACAGTTCCGCACTGTCGCTCAATGAACAAAATACGAGCATACAGAAGATCAGACTAATTGTGTGATTCCTTCGAACAGTTTCTGACAGAACATATCATGTATCTCTGAACGGAGAAGTAAATTCGGGCGTACGCCATGGAAGTGTTACAGGACCATTACTTTCCATGGTTATACATAAGTGATGTAGTAGTTAATGTCGGAAGTTCCAACTGCCTTTCGGGGATGGCGCTCTGTATACAGAGAACCTGCAGAAGATCGAAATTTTGTGCTGGGAGTGGCAACTGACACTCAACAGAAACAAATGTAATGTATTGTGGAAACGTTGACAGAAAAATCCTTTACTGTACGATTACTCGACAGCAGAGAAATCACTGTAAGCAATTACGTACATAAAAAGTCAATAAGTCTGCGTGCGGAGCGAACTGAAATCTAAAGTCGCTCATAAGACAGATGCCACACAGATTCGCTGGAAGAATGCTCAGGAAATGTAGTCATTCATTCGACTGGCGCTCGTTGGACAAATATTTGGATATTGCTCTTCAGTATGGGATCCGTACAGATAGGTTTGATAGAGGAAATAGTGAAGATAAAGAGAGGAGCAGCACTTTTCGTTACAGATTCATTTAGAAAGTGCAAAAGCGCCTCTGAGGTGCTCAGCCTATTCCACTGGCAGACACTACAAGAAATGCGTTTTGCATCACAGTGTGGTTACCAACTAAAGTTCCGGGAGCATTACGTACGAAGAAGAATCAACCAATATATTGCTTCCTCCTACGTATATTTCGAAAAAAGATCCGAATATTCACGGAGGCTTACTAGTAATTGACCCTAAGTAAAAAAAAAGTGTGAGGTCATTCACATGAGTGCTACAAGGAATCCGTTAAACTCCGCTTACACGACAAATCAGTCAAATCTAAAGGCCGTAAATTCAACTAAATACTTAGGAATTATAATTACAAATAAATTAAATTGGAAATAACACATAGAAAATGTTGTGGGGAAGGCTAACCAAAGATTACGTTTTATTGGCAGGACCCTTAGAAAATGTACTAAAGACACTGCCTACACTAAGCTTGTCCGTCCTCTTTTAGAATACTGCTGAGCGGTTTGGCATCCTAATCAGGTAGGATTGATGGAGTATATCGAGAAAATTCAGAGAAGGGCATCACATTTTGTATTATCGCTAAATAGGGGATAGAGTGTCATAGAAATGACAAAAGATTTGGAACGGAGATCATTAAAACAAAGGCGTCTTTCGTTGCGATGAAATCTTCTCACGAAATTTAATCACCAGCTTTCTCCTCCCAGTGCGAAAATATTTTTTGACTCCGTTCTACATAGGGAGAAACAATCATCATACTCGTAAAATAAGGGAAATCAGAGATCGCACGGAAAAATATAGGTGTTCATTTTCTCCATGCACTGAACAAGATTGGAATAATAGAGAATTATTGTGAAGCTGGTTCGATAAACGCTCTGCCATGCACTTATGGTGATTTGCAGAGTATCCATGTAGATGTATAGATGGTCTTCCCGCGACCCATACACGACTGGAAGAGAAAAAGTCCGAAGTGTCAATGGTACACGGTGTACCCTCTGCCACACACCCAAAGACGGCTTGTAGAGTATAGAAGGAGATATAGATTTACTCCATTGATATTTTATTCGTAGGATGCTACGTTTTCTCATTTCGTGAAGTGCGCATGTTTTCATTTCAGATCATTAAAATCAAGGTGCCAATCTTTGCAACCACTTTGAATTTTGGACTGCACCACACTGTGATGGGACGCTTTCTTAAGTCCGAATCCTTTTGTGGTGCACTAGTGTGTTCTATACATGAAACTCCTGCGATTGTGCAACAACGCCTGTTGTTGTCGTTGTGGGGGTCGTTAGTCCAGAGACTGGTTTGATGCAGCTCTCCATGCTCCTCTATCTTGTACAAGCTTCTTCACCTTCCAGTACCTCCTGCAACCTACATTC